>NC_092715.1:126772548-127997924 GCF_047496885.1 Scyliorhinus torazame | reverse complement strand
AGGCTTTAGAGAGGGTGCAGAAGAGATTTACCAGGATATTGCCTGGAATGGATGGCATTAGGTATGATGAGAGGTTGAATAAACTCGGTTTGTTCTCACTGGAATGACGGAGGTTGAGGGGTGGCCTGATAGAGGTCTACAAAATTATGAGGGGCATAGACAGAGTGGATAGTCAGAGACTTTTTCCCAGGGTAGAGGGGTCAATTACTAGGGGGCATAGGTTTAAGGTGCGAGGGGCAAGGTTTAGAGGAGATGTATGAGGCAAGTTTTTTGCACAGAGGGTGCCTGGAACTCGCTGCCAGAGGACGTGGTGGAAGCAGGGATGATAGTGACATTTAAGGAGCACCTTGACAAATACATGAATAGGATGGGAATAGTGGGATACGGACCCCGGAAGTGTAGAAGATTTTAGTTTAAACAGGCAGCATGGTCTGTTTAAACAGGGCCGAAGGGCCTGTTCCTGTGCTGTACTTTTCTTTGTTCTTTGTTCTTTGTAGTCAGGGGGATAAGAATGATTGAAACCGACATGGGAGTCACCAGCACTGATAACAGTTCCACAGGACAAAGAGCATAATGTACCCTAACCAGCTCAGGTCTCCAGGTGCATGGAGGAGACATAACTTTAACAGTTAGTTTTGAGTGACTTCTTCATTGAGTTAGGGGCTGGTAAGATACCAATCCACTTTACGTAATGTCAAATTTAATTGGATATATATCTAATGTATGTAATCTATAAACAGTATTATTGGGCAAGAACCGGCCGAAATGGGCTGTGTAGATGTTTTGAAAAATATAAGAATGGATGTTTTCCTTTGTTCGGTGGAGAGACGGTCTGGGTCGTTAACAGACGCCATCACCCCACTGTTTGATGCGAGGACCAGTAGGCTTGGGTGTTGAGTGAGTTCTTTGAGATCTTCTCCCGCTAACAATCTGAAACAAACTCTTTTTCCTTCCACTTATTTTTTTTTTAACCTCTTTGCACCCCTCTATATTTATCTGTCTTGTATGTGTGTAGAGGGTGAGGGGGGGGGGCATGTTAAAGTGGGAATTATGAATTAGTTAATAGTTAACCAGTTGTATTTGCTATATATTTGATTATCGTTCTTGATATAAATAAATAGTAATTGTGTTTAAACTTACAAACCTTGTGATTGTAATTATTGGACAGCCAAGGGTCAGACTTGGGTATTTTTCTACAAATTAGTGGTTCATTCACTTGTGATGTGACTCTGGGTCACGTGGGGCTGGAATTGACAGTGCCCTAGCCCAGGGTGTGCTAACACCAGGAAGACGCATTGCATCATCTGACATTCAGACTTGCAGCAGGCCTTTCCCAGGCTCACAGATCCTGGGGGCTGGAGACCCGCCCAGGAGGGGCCGCTGGTTCTATTGAATGGCAGTGCCATACTGTTGCAAGTATAACTCATCCTAAGGCCTAGGGACATTGCTGAAACCCAGGGTAAATAGGTTAGTGATGGCAAGATTGGATTGGGGGTGAGGTGGTCAGCCACGAGGAGAGAGGTTGACTGTCTATGGACTCCCTTTCCTGATGTTGGGTCCCTTGACCAAGCATTGAGCGCAATTTGAATGAGGGATTCTCTAGGGAGCCCACACACAACCTTACATGTATTTGTTTGCTATTCTCCGCATATGGCGAGCTCTCACCGAAACGGGGTTAGCACCAGTGATGGCAGGATGAGGGCATTAAGTGGCATTAATTGGCTACTAAAGGCTAAAGTTGGCAGTGGAGCTGGAAGACAGTCCACAGGCCTTCCTGTCATGGACTTAATTTGGCTGGAAGCAGGAAGATGATGGGGTCCCCACCCACCACCCACCCACCTGATTAAACACCCCGTTCACCAACTGCACCACAGGAAAGAGTTGAAGATTCCAACCACTAACATTTCTGATCAGCCAATACTTGGCCAAATACTTGCTCAGCCTGTTTCTGATGATACATTTATGTAACTTTCCATTACTGGAATAGGTTAGGAGGTGAAAATAGTGGGGAATGTAGAATCTACAATAGATTTTAAAAGCAAGGTAGATTAATTGCTGAACCCGAGGAACATAAAAGGCATGTGGAAAATGATTAAGTTGATTGCTCTTTCAAAGAATTAACATAGTAGCAATGGACTGAATGGCTTCCTTCTGTACTGTAACGTTCCATGATTCTTCATTTTATGTACATTTCATAACCTAGTTTTCATTGGTGCTCTTGGATTTAAATTTGTAACTCCAAGGAAATCAAATGTTCATGAAGAAGCTGGTGATATTCCTGCATTCTTAAATCACATGTTAATTTTGCCAAATTCAAATACATCCTAAAGGTTAACTAAGTTCTGTCAAGAAAGGATGCTTCACTGCAACTCTGTTCATTTCCTTTTAATAGCAGATTGGGTTGACGGTTATATGAAGGCGACCATGATGATATTGATGATGTGTGACATCAAGGGCACAATTCAGTGAACGTGACGGGCACAATTGGTGAATCACGGGAGAGGCCTAAATCGGGCTTTGCGGCGGGTGTCGGGCCAACAGCATGTTACCCGACTTGCAGCGCCCAGCACGATCTGGATCACGCCCTCACTGGGCGTCATCCAGATAATGATATTTAAATGAGTCATTATCCCAACTCTGTTTTCACCTGGCGCCTGGGAGTCATCGGCTGCACCGCCAGGCCTCAACCAAGCACTGATTCGCACTGGTTTCCACAAGCGAGGACCAGGTATGAAGGCAGCTTGCAGGGTTTCGGAGGCCATTTGAGCCGCCCCAGGTGGCTGGAGACAGGCAGGTTAGTACCCGGGCACTCCCCCTAGCACCTGGCAGAGCCAACCTGGAACTGGATGGCACTGCTGTGGTGCTAGGGGCTCTTCCAGGGTGCCAGACTGGCAGTGCCAGGGTGCCCAGGTGCCATGTTGCCACTGCCAAGGGTTGGGGCCTGTCGGTAGCTATGCCCATGAAAGGGGGGTGAGAAGGGTATGAAGGTGGGGGTGTGTGAAGGTAGGGGGTGAAGAGGGGGTCCTGTTAGGGGTCCTATCAGGGGTGGCCCAAAAGGGGGGGTTAGAAGTCCTGAAAAAGACACCATTGCGGGATGTCCTCACTTTTGGGATGGTAATGCCCATGTCTGTGGAGAGTGGTATTGCCCATGGGTGGGAGATGTGGGGGACCCTCAAGCTCACTTACGGATCAGGGTACCCTTTAAAAATGGCTCCCCAATTTCTGAGGAGCCAGTTTCGCCAGGGAGTACAGCTAATTTCTAAATGTGGGCTGGATCGGGGTGAAACTCCCCAAGGCGCAAATAAAAGACTGAGTGAATACCAGTTTGGATCTCACTGAACAATTGATGGGAACACCCAGCCAAACCTGCCCAAAATTACACTTAGAAATTTTTGGGGTGAATCGGGCCCAAGAGTCAGATGATGAAGAGGCACCAGGAATGCAGGACACAGAATGGAATGGGTGGAATTTTTCGGTCTCGCCTGCCCGGCAACCAGAAATCCCGCTTGAGGTTGATGGACCTTTACACGGTCCCCGCCATGTCTATGGCGATCTCACAGCAGGCATGGCAGAGAAATACAACCCAATGTGTCTGAGAAACCATGGGCGGGATTTACGTTGCCCAATCCCGTAATTGTGATCAGCGATTGGGCGGAAAATGGATTCCGACGCCGATACCGGTCCGCCATACTCTGCCCCCTCCAACATGGCATCATCATGACGCTCGCCGGGTGCCATTTCAGCGCCGTTGGCACGTCATTGGCCAGTCCACCCACAATGTTCCTCCCCCGATGGGCCAAGTTCCCGACGGCGCGGGACACGTGTGGTCTCAGCCGGCGTGCAGGCTGTGGACTGTGTCCAGCGCTGCCACACTCGGCCGGGATCCATGTTGCTGGTCGGGGGGGGGGGGGACTTCTGCTAGGACTGGGAGACTGGTAGTGGTTGGCCAGGGTGTGGGCTGTGGGGTCGCGGTTGGCGGGTTCGGTTTTGCGCATGGCCGGTGCCATGTTGTACGGCGCAACTGGTGCAGATCGTCAGATGTGCGCATGCGCGGCCCCGGATCCGGCCATTTATTCGGCGCCAGTGCTCGCCCCTCAATGGTACCGGAATCGGTGAGGGGTCGGTGCCGAATTGTTGTTGTGAAAGTCCTTTTGTGATTCACCCAAATCCCTTTGCACCTCAGAGTTCTGCAATTTCTCAACAGTTATGATGTGTTGGGTGTTCTGGATCACAAACAGGTCACCAACATTGGAAGTGGTGCAACTCTATTTAATTATAAGGTTAACTATATTAACATACTTGAACTGTGGGTAAATGCAATACCAGCTTTAACTGTTGACTCTTGCCTAGTCCTAACCAGGTGATGCACTCAGCACATGGTGAATGTCTGTGTTGCAGGCTGTGAGCTCTGTGCTCCGAGTTGGCTGCTACTAGAATGAGCGGGAACTCTCCTGTCCCCTGTCTTTATAGTGCGTGTGCTCTCACTGGTGATTGGCTGTGGTGTTGTGTATGCTGATTGGTCCCACTGCGTGTCCATCAGTGTGTGTGTGTGTGTCTGCACCATGATATACTGGTGTATATTATGACATCCCCCCTTTTATATAAAGAATATGTGCCTGCGTGACAATAAATATCGTGTAGTGAATGTACCTGACTATGTGTGTGCGTGTTATTTACATGACTATGTACATGAGGCTAATCTATTTACACGGGAAGGTGCCTGGTGCCGAGAAATAGTGTGTCACACCAACAACTAAATGAACATTATATACAAACTACTGGAACGATGAAACAGGATAACAGAACAGATCAAAGAGTCCAACATCGTAAAACTCATAAGTCAAGTCTCTGAGGTGGGCGACGAATTCTGGTTGACCGCCTTAAGGGTGGGTCAGGAGCCACCGGCTGAGGAACGGGCTGTGCCACGGCAGAGTGAGGAGGATGCAGAGTATTCGGAATCTGCACATAATCCAGGTTGGGGACAAGAGGAGGGCGTGGCACCGGTGGAGGATCACATAGCGAGCGTGGAACGAGACGAAGGGCACGCCGATTGCGGCGGTGAATGGAACCATCTGGCAGACGAACCAGGAACGAGTGGGGACACACCTACCGAAGAACCACAGCAGTTGCAGACCAGCCACCCTCCGGAAGATGGATGCGGACGTTGTCATCCGGCGCCAGAGCAGGGAGATCAGTCGCCCGAGCGTCATGCGCCGCCTTTTGTTGTGCACGAGACTGTTGCATCCGCTGAAGGACCGGTACATGGTCGAGGTCTGGGACGTGAATGGACGGCACCATGGTCCTGAGGGTGCGACCCATGAGCAGCTGACGACAGGCCCGTGGAGAGTGGGGCTGAACGATAGGCCAGCAAGGCGAGGTAGAAGTCGGATCCTGCATCGGCAGCATTGCAGAGGAGCCGTTTGACAATGTGGACGCCCTTTTTCGCTTTGCCATAGGATTGGGGGTGCAGGGGACTGGATGTCACATGCACAAAGTTGTACCTGCTGGCAAAGTTGGACCATTCCTGGCTCGCAAAGCAGGGGCCATTGTCCGACATCACAGTGAGTGGGATGTCATGACGAGCAAAGGTCTCCTTGCATGCACGGATGACCGCCGATGATGTGATGTCGTGCAGGCGTACGACCTCCGGGTAGTTCGAAAAATAGTCGACAATCAGAACATAGCCCCTGCCGAGTGCATGGAACAGGTCAACGCCTACCTTAGACCAAGGGGACGTGACCAACTCATGGGGCTATAGGGTCTCACGTGGTTGGGCCGGCTGAAACCGCTGACAGGTGGGGCAGTTGAGCACTGTGTTGGTGATGTCCTCATTGATGCCGGACCAGTACACAGCCACTCGGGCCCTCCGTCGGCACTTCTCCACACCAAGATTGCCCTCGTGTAGCTGTTCCAAAACGAGCTGGCGCATGCTGTGCGGGATCACAATGCGGTCCAGCTTCAGGAGGACACCATTGACTACTGCCAGATCGTCTCTGATATTGTAGAACTGTGGGCATTGGCCCTTGAGCCACCCGTCCATCATGTGGTGCATGACACGCTATAGTAGGGGGTCGGCCGCAGTCTCTCGGCGAATGTGGAGAAGGCGTTCATCCGTGGCCGGCAGATTGGAGGCCGTGAAGGCCACATGGGCATCAACCTAGCAGACGAACCCCTCTGGGTCACACGGGGTGTTGACTGCCCTGGACAGAGCGTCAGCTACGATCAGGTCCTTGCCCGGGGTGCATAGGAGCTGGAAATCGTACCGCCGGAGTTTAAGCAGAATGCGCTGGAGGTGAGGGGTCATATCATTCAGATCTTTTTGTATAATGTTGACCAGCGGGCGATGGTCGGTCTCGACACTGAATTGGGGGAGGCCGTACACGTAATCATGAAATTTGTCGGTCCCAGTCAACCGGCCCAGGCACTCCTTTTCGATCTGCGCGTAGCGCTGTTCCGTGGGGGCATGGCACATGACGCTTATGCAACGGGGGCCCATGATGAGGCCTCATCGCGTTGCAGGAGCACTGCCCCAATGCCGGATTGGCTGGCATCCGTTGGAATTTTTGTTTCCTTCCAGGAATGACGTTGCCATTGTAGTCCACTAGTTGGCAGGTCGACGGAAGAATGGTTGGTTTAACCCCAAGGGTCTGAAAGTCGGACCACGCTAGGAGATTAGCGGAAGCGCCAGTGTCCAGGCGGAATCGTATCTGGGATCGGTTGACCGTCAGGGTGGCACACCACTCGTCGTCTGGATCAATGCTGTGCACCGACAGCGGCTGGTGGTTTTGATTCGGGGGCAGCCTGTTCTTTGTTATAACAGCGACTCGAAAAGGCTCCCTCGAGTCCTCGGTGTCACTGGTCTGCGGGAAGTCGGAGTCGGACCCGGGTTGGGGGTAGGTAACTATTTGTTGCAGGGTTCTTCGGAGGTTTCTTTCATTTCCTGGTTCAATTTGAGGCATTGTGCTGTCATTCCATGTGTAGGAAGGTTATTTTACAGCTTTAAAAGATTTTTTCTTTGATTTGGGACGTTTCTCCTTTAAATGGGCGTGGTCCAGGGCCTCTGACGTCATGACGCGCGTGACGTAGCACGTAGGAGGCATTTGCACATGCGCAGATCGCGGTTCCTTTATTGATGGCCATTTTTGTGATTGCGCATGCGCGGCGTCGTGCAACTGCGCAAGTGCAGTCCCTTTAGAAAGATGGCCACCGACCAAAATCGTTCTCTGCTCTGGGATTTCGGCTTCGAGGTGAGTACTGGCGCTTCTCTTACCTTTTCTTGCTGCTTGGAGTGTGTTTTCCTCATAGTATTTGCCGAATTTGTCCCGGGCTGCCTAGGAGTCGCTCCTGTTTAGCCCCTTGGAGCAGGAAGATTTCAAACTTTTGCCGGAATGCCCGCCAGTTTTCGCGGAGATCGCCGTGGCACTGGAGCTGCTGCGGAACCCGGATCTTGAACATGTTGCCTGGGTATCGTTGCTGGTTGTCACTGTACGCTGAGGTGCCGGCGATGTGGAGCGGCGGCGGCGGGTTGATGTTCTCCATACTTCAGGATGCTGTAATGCTGATTAGTTGCAGGTGGGTCTCAGAAGTGCTAGTATGCAACCACTCCTTGTACCATGATGTGTTGGGTGGTTCTGGATCACAAACAGGTTACCAACACTGGAAGTGGTGCAACTCTATTTAATTATAAGGTTAACTATATTAACATACTTGAACTGTGGGTAAATGCAATACCAGCTTTAACTGTTGACTCTTGCCTAGTCCTAACCAGGTGATGCACTCAGCACATGGTGAATGTCTGTGTTGCAGGCTGTGAGCTCTGTGCTCCGAGTTGGCTGCTACTAGAATGAGCGGGAACTCTCCTGTCCCCTGTCTTTATAGTGCGTGTGCTCTCACTGGTGATTGGATGTGGTGTTGTGTATGCTAATTGGTCCCACTGCATGTCCATCAGTGTGTGTGTGTGTCTGCACCATGATATACTGGTGTATATTATGACAAGTTAGATAATAAGCTTTCTTATTCTTCCCAAAATGGACAATTTCACATTTGTCCAGTTCACTACAACCTGTTATATTTCTTTGTTACCGCAAGGAGTAAAGGTATGAAGGTGCCCACACTCTGGATTCTTTCAAAACACAATGAGAGGTTTATTGAAAGGCATTGCTCATACAGGCTAAGATGGAGAACTCTCAAAACCTGTGCAAACACTGTGCAGGTCACTCAACATCATGTGATGCTTCACCAGTAGGAATGTATTCCCTGACACACAACACAACCCTTCGGCATGAAGACAAAGAAATCAATTAAATCTTTACATCTCACAGATACAGCAAATTTGTCTGCTCAGCAGGTCAGTGTTTTGAAGATTTGGTCGTCTACAGAAGCTCGATAAGTTATCAGTAGAAGACAATCAAGCAATACTCAAAGATTAAGTTTGGAAGTTGGTTAGAGGCCCACCAGATTTCCAAACAGAAGCAGCACTCATTACGCAGTGAGTTGCTCTTATTTTTGTAGAAACACCATCCACTGGGTCACAGCAGGAGATTGCAGATCTCTCGCTTCTTTGCACAGAAGGCAAGTAAATATAAGTGACTGAAAAAGTAGGTGACCATCTGCTAGAGGGGCTTCTAGACTTGTTTCCTTCCAGAGTTCATGAGGATGAAGCCCTTGCAGAAGCAGGTGACCTGTTGGAAGAAGAGATCCCACATTTTGCTACACACTTTGACTCCACTGTTAATACTGCAGAAATCTCCATTGCCTTTTTTGAGGATCCTCAGCCTGATAGATCTGAAGGACTGAATTCATCCATACTTATCCTACTGTGCCCAACCATCTTCAGTTGTTTCATCAACGACCTCCCTTCCATTCTAAGGTCAGAAGTGGGGATGTTTGCAGATGGCTGCACAATGTTTAGCACCATTCACCACTCCTCAGATAATGAAACAGTCCATGTTCAAATGCAGCAAGACCAGGGCAATATCCAGGCTTGGGCTAACAAGTGGCAAGTTACATTTGAGCCACACAAGTGCCAGACAATTACCATCTCTTACAAGAGAGGATCTAACCTCCGCCACTTGACATTCAATGGCATTACCATCGCTGAATCCCCCACAATCAACATCCTAGGGGTTACCATTGATCAGAAACTGAACTGGACTAACCACATTAATACTGTGGCTACCAAGACAGGTCAAAGACTAGGAATCCTACGGTGAGTAACTCAGCTCCTGACCCCCAAAGACTGTCCACCATCTACCAGGCACAAGTCAGGAGTGTAATGGAATACTCTCCATTTGCCTGGAAGAGTGAAGCTCCAGCAACACTCAAGAAGCTCAACACCATCCAGGACAAACCTGCTTGGTTGATTGCCCCCCTTCCACAAGCATTCAAACCCTCCACCAGTGATGAACAGTGGCAGCCGTGTGTACCATCTACAAGATGCACTGCAATAACTCGACAAGGTTCCTTGGACAACACCTTCCAAATCCACGACCATTACCATCTAGAAGGACAAGAGCAGCAGATACTTAGGAACCCCACCAGCTGGAGGTTCCCCTCCAAGTCACTCACCACCCCGACTTGGAAATATATCGCCGCTCCTTCACTGTGGCTGGGGTAACTTCCTGGAACTCCCTCCCGAACAGCACAGTGGGTGTACCTACACCTCAAAGACTGCAGCCGTTCAAGAAGGCAACTCACCACTATCTTCTGAGTGGCAATTAGGGATGGGCAATAAACGCTGGCCTAACCTGCAACGGTCACATCCCTTAAATGGATTTTTAAAAATAGCTGACAAATGCAAGCTATCCAGGAAGAAAAATTGGATAAAACCAAAAAGGAAGTTCAGAGCTTATTCATTTGAATCAATAAGCTGCAAACCATATCTGAATTCAATCTGCAAGTCATGCATACACATAACTCATCTTTCAGTGAGGGAGCAGAAACCAGAGCTACAGAGCTTCTACAGCTGACGAATCCTGAACAGGAATTTAATCTAGATCCAGATCTGTAAGTTTATTCCATTGTTGAATATGGTACAGCCCTACTTCTCAAATGCTGACACCATTATTCCAGTGCCTGAAACAAGCATGGCAAAGATACCACGGACAGAAAGTGCAAATCCTACACCAAGGGTAGTAGGGAAGTTATTTCTTTTTTGCACCTTGCAATGCCTTTAAGATGTTCTTCATTCTTCTTCTCATCTACCAGATGTCTTCAAATCTCAGGTGTTGAATACTTCTTTCATTGTCACTGCAGCAGTGAACAATACTGCTGTGAAATTCTTCCTCAAAATTGAAGGGCCTGTTTTCTAAAGCCTTTCCTCAGTGTGCAACAGAAAGTTTGCGAGAGAATGTCAGTTTTTTCTCTTCCAGTTCAAGTGGTGCAATGTCTATTTCTTGAAGACTTCTTCCTTGAATCAGTTAATCATCAAATGGGTTTCATAAACTTTACAGTTAGGTTATCATAAAGGTGACAGCCCATGTCTCAGCAATCCTCAGCAGTTGCTATCCTACATCACCATATATGTATACCTTCCAAGGCAGAGATAAGAGAATGCATATGCCCTACTTGTCCTCCAAGAGAGCCAGGAACACTGTTCGAGGTTGAATCCTTGGATGACAGTGATTTGGAGTGGGGGGAGGGGTAAAGGATTGGAGTTGGATAGAAACTGTAAACAGTAAGGAGGTTTACAGATTTTGGAATTGTTATGTAAATAGTTTAACAAATGAATGTAACAGTTTTAGGTTATACTTGTATGGGGATGTAATGGTTATATCAATGAGACCATGATGATATTAATGATGTAAGTGTCATATTAGAGAGAACAGGATGCAGAACAGTTTGTGTCCTAGAAACTATGGGCTGGATTCTCTGGTCCTGAGGCTCAGTGATGGGGCACAAACGGAGAATCCGTGGGCGTTTCACAACAGGAAAATCGCGCAAACCCCTCACCGATTCCGGTACCAGTGAAGGGCTAGCACCGGCACCGCGTGAAACGCCCACGCATCGTGCCGCAAATGGCCAGAGAATTGCCGGGTCCCGGGCCACGCACGCACAGGGCTGACGACGTGCAATGGTCGCGCCGTAAAATATGCCGCCATGCTTAAACCCTAACCCACCAACCACGACCCCACAGCCACCCCCTGTCCACACAGAAGCACCCCGGCCTGCGGCACGGATCCCAGACAAGTGTGGTGGCGCTGGATACTGTCCGCAGCCGGCACGCCTGGTTCCCGACCGCTGGGACCACACGTGGTCCATGAACTCAGCCCACCGGTGGAGGAGCATCATGGGTAGGCTGGCCGATGACGTGCCAATGGCTTTGCAACGGTGTGTGGCACGAGTCCTGATGATGCCGGTTTGGAGTGGCGGATCATGGCGGACTGGCATCAAACCGGTGCCTTCCCCGATTCTGCCGTCAAAATCTATTCTCCGCCCATTTGTGAACACGATTTTGGCGTCGGGCTACAGAGAATCCAGCCTTCTGGTTTTTTTTATTCGTTTTTCAGATGTGAGCATCGCTGGCTGGGTCAGCATTTGTTGCCCATCCCTAATTGCTCTTGAACTGAGTGGCTTGGCCATTTCAGAGGGAGCAGTTAAGAGTCAACCACATCGCTCTGTGGGTCTGAAGTCACATTTTGGCCAGACCGGGTAAGGAACATGGATTTCCTTCCATGGAGGACATTAGTGAACCAAATGAGTTTTTATGGCAATGGTTTCATGGTCATCAGACTTTCAATTCCAGATTTTTATTGAATTCAAATTTGACCATCTACAATGCTGGGATTCGAACCCAGGTCCCCAGAGCATTACCCTGGGTCTCTGGATTGCTAGTCCAGTGACAATACCCAAATGCCACTGCCTCCCATGCTTACCCTGAGGTTTTTATAGATAGCTCTTATTAAATTGTTTCAAGATAAACTACGTGCTATCTCAAATCACTCATAGAATAAGCAAAGCCTTGTCGGTAGTATGGTAAGACAATAAGAAATGGTAACAGTAAAACCTCATCAAAACATGGTCACAGCAGGAAACACTTTTTGCTACCAATTATAAAAAATGTATTTTTCTGATTTGCTTCTATATATAATTTTATATCATAGTTATTTACATTTGAAAGGTGGGCAGACATTTTTTGAAAGTCATATGGACCCCAAAAGAAAATGTAGACAAAATTGTTTTTAAAAATTAGACAGAAAGAAAATTTCACCGATCAAACATTTCTCTTTCTGATTGTGTGTGTTTAAAATATTCTGCCACCTTGGTCACAATTTTAGTCGGAGGCAGCAAATTTAAAACAGAACCTCAGCCAACTTGTGAGGAAATGCTTCCTTTGAAAGGAAACACTCTCTTTGCTTCTCTCCAGAAGGTGGCGACTTTAGGCTATTCTTGCCTCATTGGTGAGACCGACAGGGAATGATGCTGAAAGAATCCCTATGCGTGCTGCCCATTTTGGTTATGTTCCACTGTATGTTGACATGTTGGAGACTGGTTAGCAGGACGGACAGTTGATATCATTGTGAACCACACCACGATGGATTCAAGGCAAGGAAATTGAGGGAAAAGTGGAAGTTGAGATAGAAGATCTGACATAATCATATTAGATAGCATTGTAGGCTCAAGGGACTGCATGACCTGCTCCTGTTTCTTATGCCCTAATATTAAAAGGTCTTGGAGATGTGGTTGATGGAGGAGTGAAGTGGATATACTGTTGTGTGTTTGTGTAACTGCATCTAATGCTATGCAAGTTTGCAACTGCATGCAACATATTGCATACATTGTGCAACACAGCAAAGTTGGCACCTAATCTGATGACAGATTGCAAGACCCATGAAAATGTAAGCCTTCAATACGGCTGGGCCTCCTTTAAATAGAACTTGCAATTGTCAGTGACGGCAAGAGAACCACAAACTGCTGTTGACTAACCTCACCAGAGGTAAAAATATATTTATGTTGGCATAACATTCCAGGAGGCCATTGTGAGTGCCAGCAATCAGATTGTGTGGCTGGCCACCAGGACTAAACCTCATTCTTTCCTCGCCCAAAGGCAACACTTTATACTCTATTGAGCTAAACAAATTAACCAATTGAACAAAAACAAACAAACTGAGGGACAATAGCTACACTTTATAGTTGTTACTCTTTGGAACAGAAACTGGTGGAGATGACAGTGATCTTGACTGCTGACTGGAGAACTGGTGCGAATTTGTGTCCCCATTTTTGAGAAGGCTCACCATGTCTTGTGCCACTTAAACACTGAGCATGCCAGAGAGCTGCCGGCCAATCTGAGGTGAGAAGCTCTGCTGTACTCACTAGCGCCACTGGGGGAGTCAATGGCTGCTGCCAGTACTACATCCACTCAAGGCTTTGAATTGAGGAGGAACCCAGGCACAGGTGCGTGATGGGGGCTAGGGGTCACAAGGTGGGGGTTTTAAGGGAGGAGTAAGGAGAGTCAGCAGCAAGGACAGGGATATGGCTTTCAGAAGCAAACATAGCAGGGTTTTTTTCTTGTATCCCTGCATGGCTTTTCCACAGCCTGCCGCTGGGTTAATAATGGGCATTGGTACGGAAAGGCCTTCCTGCCATAGACTTGATCGGGATGGAGGCATGACTGTGACCTGTTCCCCACCTGTCATCAGATTAAATGTCCCCCAGCAGTAAACTCTTGGGAAAGGCACAATATTCTACTCCTAGATAGGTGCTTCGTTTGAGAATCCTAATTGATTTTTCCATTCTTTAAGCCAAATGTTCATGTCACTTTTTGTAGCAGGCTTCACTGGTTGAAATGAATGAAAATCGCTTATTGTCACAAGTAGGCTTCAAATGAAGTTACTGTGAAAAGCCCCTAGTCGCCATATTCCGGCGCCTGTTCGGGGAGGCTGGTACGGGATTCAAACCGTGCTGCTGGCCTGCCTTGGTCTGCTTTCAAAGCCAGCGATTTAGCCCAGTGTGCTAAACCAGTTGTGACCAACTAATAGCTTAGACCTGAGACCGTCCTGATCTCTGTATCTCAATATGTCACCGTGCACGTATCCACTGAGTAAGCAGGCCACCATAAGTGATGGTTTGTAATTCCTAATTTTATAACGCTAAAGTTCCGAATTAAACTTTTTGGCAGTAGGCCACAACATGACAATGTTGTTACATTTTTTTGTATTATATTTCTATTCATAATGCAGAGTTGAAAATCCATGATTTTCTTTGGTGCAAGACTTCAGTGCTGTCCATTTAAGTGCCTGACTCTATCAGAATTCCAGAAGAGAAGACGGTGGAGTCAGCAAATTTAAATGAATTAGCTGGCACTCATTCAGCAAGACTGAAAAATCTCGACATGGACAGAGGGTGGGATTATGGGGGTAGAGAGGGGGGCATGGAATGTGGAGAGTCGATAACGTGATGAAATATTGGTATTGGATAATACTGGAGGTATTGCTGGAGGTCAAAGCTTAGTCTGGCAGAAGATTGAAGAGACCAGAAAGAAAAGGGTAATTTTCTCTGAGGCTTTGCCACGACAGTGGGCTTAATTTCTGCCATGTTATGTACAGTATTCCTTCTTCGTAGGTATAGGGAGAACCAGAGTTGGATCGGTGACACTTCAGTGCAGTATTAAAGAATTGATGCACTGTCAAAATGCCGCATTGCTGATGAGATGTCTAAATTGAGTCCTCGGTTCCTCTCAGGTGGCTAAAAATATCCCATAGCACTATTCAACAGTGAGCAGGATCCTGGCCAACATTTATCCCTGGACCAAATCACTAAAACAGATTATCTCATCATTTGTCTCATTGCTATTTGTGGGACCATAATGTGATCACGTTGGTAGTTGTGTTTCTCTAATTACAACAGCGATTCACTTCAAAGATACTTCATTGTCTGTGAAGCACTTTGGGGAAGTCGTTGGGTTGTGAATGGTGCTGTATAAATATGGATTCTTTCTATATTTCTGCCTCAGGCACAAACACACTCTAGACTCAGCCGTACTAAGACCTGTACCCACCTCAGACCAGAGGACTTGTAATCCTGGGGCCTGGCCTCATCATATAATGGTTGCAGCATTGAACCATGATGAACCATTCGGCCCATCCGGTTCACACTGGCTTTCTGCAAGTGCAATTTAGTGAGCCCCCCTCCCATGCCCTTCGCCTGTAGCTCTGCAGATTGTTTTCCTTAAAGGATCCAAGGGCAGGAGTGCAAATGTCACCATGGCAGCTAGGGATGTTAAATTCAGTTAATTAAATACAATTTGAAATCAAAAGATAGATTTGGCAATGGTAACCATAAAATTATCAAATTGTCATAAAAGCCCATCTGTTTCAGTAATATCATTTGGAGAAGGAAATCATTACCTGCTCTCATATTTCTATATCGTCAGACCCACTGTGATGTGGTTGACTCTTAACCACCCTCTGAAATGGCTGGTAAGCCTTTCAGTTGTGTAGGGATGGGCAGGAAATGCCGGCCATGTCCCCATCCCATGAATGACTAAATAAAAACCTTGCTCCGTCTTGCTTCAACCCAGATCTTGTGTGCTTGTCTCTTCCTGCTGCAACTCCACTTTACGTAACTGTTCCATTCCCTGCCTCCATATTCCATCCTCTACCAGCTGTTTATCCTGCTTCCCTTGTTCTATTCCCAGTCTTGCTGTTACATATGCAATGGACCACTTGTCTGTGATATCAGCGGAGGATTGAGTGTGTACAAATTTCTATACATTAATTAAATGAGTACAAAAACAACGTCCAGTTGCAAAAATGAAGAAGCAACAAAGTAAATGATTGCTTTTTTCTTTTTAAATTTAGAGTACCCAATTATTTTTTCCCCCCAATTAAGCGTGACCAATCCACCTAACCTGCACATCTTTGGGTTGTGGGGGTGAAACCCAAGCAGACATGGAGAGAATGTGCAAACTCCACACGGACAGTGACCCAGGGCTGGGATTCGAACCTGGGTCTTCAGCGCCGCAGTCTCAGTGCTAACCACTGCGCCACATGCCACCCCATGATTGCTTATTTCTAATTGAAACCAATGATCCAGAAAAAGACTTTTGCAAAGTTTTTGATTGATTGATCTGAAAAAAAAACTAGTTTTGAATTTGGTTATTACAAAAATATTTAGGGAAGCTATACTTCAAAGAATTACTTAAAAATAAACAGTGAAAACAAATATTAGTAAAAGACAATATACAGCAACCTAATGCAGGCATCAACAATCACAGTATTTGACATAGTTTTTACATTTTGTGCAGAATAGTGATATGAAAACAACCTTTAACATTTTGTCGCAAGTTTTAATTTTTCAGAAACTGTACTGGACCTATTGCATGCAAATATCCATTATAAATAATAGACAGCTCCATCTGTGCTGCAGTGATCTGATACATTTAACAACATATGGAAAAGTAGGTATGATGTTGTGTCTTTTACAAACTTACATTTTCTGAGGTTTATTCTAAAATACATTTTTGCAATACCATTTCCCTGAATATTTTCTAATAATCAATGCTTAAGGTTTGTGGGCTATGGAATGTTCTTCAGACAGCTTTTACAATGAACTTCACTCCATGTTCCTGCAGTTGCTGTTTGATGTAGCTCTCATAGGGACCGTGCTGTAAATTCACGCACACACGGGCAAAGAGGAAGGAAAGAGCTTCAGCATGAAGATCTGTAGACAACTGCTGCTCTTTGATAAAATATATCATGTTATTCTTGGTAATGATTCTACAGAGGGTGAAAGAGCTTATCATCTTTGGCCCTGCTCCCAGTATTAAAGGTGGTAATACTTCTTATTTTGAGAGGAAATCAGAACTGCCCAGAACCAGGATAGGAGTGGAGCAAAACATTTCCCCCCACCTATTGGACTGCAGTTATTAACTCCTGATGTATTGAAACCCTTGTTAGAGAACAATATTAATTTGGACTGGGCTTGTGTCGTTGATAGATTCTAAAATGGTCTTTGTTAAAATTCTGTATCGTTGATTGTTAATCAGATTATCTAATCAACTTCAGTAGCAAGCTGGAGACTTTTTATATCTCAGGAGGTCCCTGGCTTATTAATGGTAACACTTGAAATATTTCTGTAAGATGCTGCCATATGGAGCTCAGAGGGAATATTCACAACAGTGATCCGCATGATAGAAACAGGCATCCAGCCAACGTACATTTGAAATGTAATAACCTAGCTAACAGTTGGGTATCTGAACAACTGTACCACTTTGAGTCTGAACTTCAGTTATAGATAAAAAGTCATGCATGTGTTTAAGGCTAGTGGCATTGTAGTTAAATATTTGTCAATGTCCACTTAAACATTAAATTATGGTGCACCAGGATAAGAACTTGCTCATACCAGTAATGAATATGTTTCATAACTTAATCTCTTGGGTTTCTCCGAGGAATATGAATGTAATGTTTTGTGGCACAGAACGTGAGTATTGCTAAAAAGAGGGCCACGGGAGTGATGTGGAGCCCGTGTTAGGTGGCGGTTCATGGGATTGTAAACGTGGTCGGAAAATCTGGTCAGAATCAGGAAGTTCATACCCACAAAGGGCGAGAACCTCATTTGAATGTTTCTGAATACATTTGAATGTAATTACACAACCCCCATCTCGCTGAATATTCAAATCCCGCCAACGCGAACTCATGTCAGCATGATTTACAACAGTTATTTGAAAATGTGAATCAGTCAAAGGGAGCCCCACTGGGGGTACAAAGACAAGTATAGCCCCTGGAAAATTCCACTGGTACTGCCCCTTGGCACAGGTTGGCACTGTCAGGTTGGCACTGTCAGATTGGCACTGTCAGGTTGGTGCTGTCAGATTGGCACTGTCAGATTGGCACTGTCAGGTTGGTGCTGTCAGATTGGCACTGTCAGATTGGCACTGTCAGGTTGGCACTGTCAGGTTGGTGCTGTCAGATTGGCACTGTCAGATTGGCACTGTCAGATTGGCACTGTCAGGTTGGCACAGTGCTGAATCTGAATCTGAAGCTCACCAGCAGAAAAGGCTCCTCGCACATCGGGGCACCATTTTGCCTGGCAGCCCAGATCTTTCCATCCCCCCTTTCAGGCCCCCCCCCTCCATTTTTGAACCTCCTCACCCCTCACCCTTGTGTGGGCCACAGAAATCCTCCATCCTCCCTTCTACATGGCAAGGTCCCTCCGAGCTCGGCCCCTGACAGTGCCAACCTGGCACCCTGGCACTGCTTGCCTGGCATCCTGGAAGTGCTCTGGCACTGTGGCAGTGCCATCTGAGCACCCTGCCAGTGCCAGGGTGACCAGCTGACACTGCCACAGTTCCAGGCTGGCAGTGTCAAGGTTCCCAGGTGCCAGGGGAGTGTCAGGGTGCCAACCTGCTCTGTCCCCAACCACCTGGGGGGTCTCCAATGGCTTGGGAGACACCCTAGGTGCCATTATGACTGGTTCACATTTGTGTGAACTAGTAGTAAACAGCACACTGGAGAGGTTTCCCAGGCACATCTGGTGAGTCCCAGGCACTGGGTGAATCTGGCAATCAGACATGTAAATGAGCAATTATGCTCAATTAAATATTCAGATTTGGTGCTCGCTTATGGGAGCGAGATCCAGATCGCACAAGGCGGAGGGAGTTGGGTGACTTGTGCAAGGTTTCGCACCTGGCGCAGAGCCTGATTTGGGGCTCACGTGCGATTTACCCATCGCACCTGAATCAGCGCTGAGCAAAATGAGGTTGTTGAATCACACCACTTGTTCAGAGTCTCTGCCATTTTATTATTTTCCATTATTAATTTCCATTTCATCCTTGAAGGGACCAATGCTTACTTTAACTATACTCTTCTGTTTAACTTGTAAAAGATGTTTGTTTCTATATTTCTTGATAGTTTACTTTAAATTTTAATTTCTCCCTTCAATATTATTTTAGTCATCCTTTGCTGGTTCCTCAAATGTTTCCAAGTCTCTGACCTATTGCTAATTTTCACAGAATGACATGCCTTTTTTTCAATTACCTTTCTTAGTTATCCAAGGCTGATTCATCCTTTTAATTGGAATATATATTTATTGAGAGTTATGAAACGTCACCTTAAACATCTGCCACTGCTTATCTGTTGCCTCTCTTTTCAACCCATCTTTCCAGTCTATAATAGCTAACACTGTCTTCATACCTCTATAATTGACTTAATTTAGGTTTAAGATGCTAGTTTCAGACTCAAATTTCTCACCCTCAGACTGAATGTAAAATTCTGTCCTGCCATGATCACGTTTCCCGAGAGGATCCTTTACTATGGGATCATTAATGAATTCTATCTCATTACACATTGCCAAGTCTAAAATAGCCTATTCTCTGGTTTGTTCCATAATGTATTGTTCTGTCCTGAATACTTTGTATGAACTCATCCTCAAGGCTACCTTTACCAATTTATCTGATCCATCTGATAATTAAAATTGTCCATACTTTATTGAATTATACTCTGTCCTACAGTATAGGGAAGCTATGAATGACTTCCACCAGTGACCTTTTTCTTGCTTTTTCTTATCTCCACCCAAACTGCATCAATATCTTGATTTTTTAAGCCAATGTCATTTTTCATGACTGTACTGACCTCATCCTTTGTTAACAGAGCTACCCACACATTTACATTTTTTTCTATCCTTTTGAAATGTAAAATATCTTTGAATGTTCAATTTTCCATCCTTGGTCACCTTGCAACCATGTCTCTTTAATTACTATCGTAACATTTATTTCTACTTGTGGTAGCAATTCATCTTTCTTGCTACAAATGCTGTGAACATTGCGGTAGAACTACTTTGAATCTGTCCTTTTAGCATTTTGATCTACACTCACCCTATTTGCTAGTGCATTCTAATGTTTTTCAGTCACATCTGGTCAAACTTTGGTTAACATTACTAGTATCATTAACCTGCACTATTTTATTGATCTTTGTCATCAACCTTTAAAATCTCCCCTCAGGTGAACATTTTCCCTCCCCCACTATTTAGTTTAAAGCTCTTCTTCAACTCTGTCTGCTCAATTCGCCAGGACACTGGTCCCAGCACAGTTCAAGTGAAGCACTTGGCGATGGAACAATTCCCTCTTTCTCCAGTACTGGTTCCAGTGCCTCATTAATTGAAACCCATTTTGCCTAATCCAAACATTGAATCGTGCGTTCAGTTCTCTGTTCTTATTGATTCCATGCTAATTTGCTGTTAAATCTGCACAATTTTAACAGATCTATCTAGCGGTTAGAGACAGAACTGATATTTAAATGTCTGAAACTTGACTGTGCGATGACTGTTTAGCAGGTGAAAAATTAACATTGCAGCTTCCAATATGACATCTACTGTCTACATGGTAATTGCACACTGGCTTTGTGCTGTATGGCAAGTTGGTGCAACCCTGATATTTCTGACAACCCAGCACAAGTTGTCGCAGTTTAGTTACTGCATGTGCATAACCTTGCAAAGCATTTACAGGCCCCATGCACCTAACTGAATAGGTTGCAAACAACAAAATACATTAGAGGGGACTGTCATGATATTCAGGTAAACATCATGGTGCAAACATACATACATACTGATGGACAGATCAATGGACCAATCAATACACACACAACACCGCAGCCAATCACAGGCAAGAGCATACACACTATAAAACAGGGAACACGACACTTCCCGCTCATTCCAGCAGGAGACATTGTAGCAGAGCACCCAACACGACAGGGACATTGGCACCTGTAATGATACATTGCACCTTTCTGAATCTAGCCTTAGGCCCGATGTACTGTGGAGCTTAAGGTCTGTACCAGGCCCCTTTTTGGAACTGGTTCATGACTGACTGCAGCATGCTGTATGGAAGCTGCAGTCAGTTATCTCTGCCAAAACTGCAACTGCTGGAGAGTTCCACCACAAAGGTCAGTAATAATTTACTTAATTATATATCACACGAGCAAGAGCAGGAGGGGTCCTCCTGACACAATATTAAAACTGTGTGCTGCTACCAGCCATTTCTCACTCCCTTCTGATCTCAGACCTCACTTACCCCTTATGGCAGGTCTGGTCTTCACATCCCAACTGGTTTACCTGTATCTTCTTTGTGACTGGTGCCTTGCCTCTTGGTGTATGTTTGATGCCGCCAACATTCTGAGCATATCCTGATGTGCAAGAGGACCAAATTCGCACTGTCCTCTTGTGCACCAGTTTCAGTGTGACGTTCGTGTTTGCTGCTGGCTTTGTTCCAAAGTCAATGCAATAATTTCAAAGTCCGGTTTTGGGTGTGTTTGGCAGGGTGTTTCGCGACAGCTGTGTCGGTGAGACCACGGCCCGTATTCAACAGCACTTAGTGCCAAAAATTAGCCCCCATGAGATGCTCGACATTACTGCCTCCTTCGCCATCTGATTTGTCCAATTCACCCCTCAGCAGCTTACCGCTAACAAGGAGGAGCTGCTTTTAAGCACTCCCTGACCACTCGCTCCCAGTCAACACACAAGCATGGCAACGCGCAGATCTGTTCCTCACTTTGTGGATGCCGACCTCACAAGGCTTCTTGATGCTGTAGATGCCCCCTCCAAGGGGGCCGACAGACCAGCAGCAGCGTCAGCAATACTACCTGTGAGGCAATGGCAGCGTTTGTCAGTGTGGACAGCATGACGAGGAGGAACACTGTCATTGCAGGAAGAAGGCAAAAATCTTCGAATGAGTTGCAACCACAACCTAAAATAAACTTTTCCCCTTGAGGGAGGGATCAATGACGAGGGATATAGATTTAAGGTAAGGGGCAAGCGGTTTGGAGGGGATGTGTGGAAAGACTTTTTTATCCAAATGGTAGTGGGAGCTTGGAACTCGCTGCCTGAGAGGGTGGTGGAGGCAGATACCCTCAAAACAGTCAAGAAGCATTTAGATGTGCACTTGCGATCCTATGACATGCAAGGCTATGGACCAAGTGCTGGGAAATAGGATTAGAATTGTTAAGTGGTTGTTTTTAACCAGCATAGACTTGATGGGCCAAAGGGCCTTTTCTGTGCAATCTGACTCTGTGACTGGAATGGACAACGGCCAAGGCAGGGGACAGAATCCTGGAGATTTGAGTCCTCACCCCCTATGAGGAATGGGCCCTGGAAATCGTGGGGTTGCCCAACGAGAGAGCAGTCTCCAACAGCGAAGCTGGCCTGCACCAGGCAGCTGAGGATCCATTGCTCCTTCACCCATATCACCTGTCTTAAGTGGGTTGATCATGTCAGAAAAAATTAACCTTCCCTGTCACTGGCCATGTGTCCGTTGTCTCACAGGACTACCATCTGATGAGGCCGGGCCATTTGCCACCCAAGAGAACGCCTCGGAGGAGATCACCAGTGAGGCACCACAGAGCTTTGAGGAGCCCACCAGCAAGGTGTTACATCTATCACCCACACGTTTGACCAACGTAGAGACACACACCTTGGTGGGCAACAGTAGTGGACAGGCTTCTGTGACACAATCTGGTGAGCACCACACAGTGCTGATGTACATCAGGTGGAGGCAGGAACTTCCAAGGGAGACAGCAGTCGGAGGTCTCCCCAAAGTGAGGTCTCCTTGTTACCAGGACACAGCTGAGTCCCAACCAGATACCGAGCCTCTGGAGAGGTTTCTGCCAGAGCTGATGCAGATGTTAGGACACAGCCTTGATGTTCAGGAGAGAGTGTCAGTGACATTCCAGTGACTGTAAGGCCGATTGGAAGAGTCCCAGAGGTGTGGGAGATAGTGCCAACAATGTGTGGCACCAGGGCAACAGCTAGGCTTGTGACCTCCAGGAAAACACGGAGCACGACATCCGTGTGATGTCCAAGGCATGGCTCCGTCTGTGATGACCATGGCTGAGGGCCTCGACATCATGTCCCAGTCACTGAGGGATGTTTCCCAGGTGCAGGTGGACATGGCTGAGGCACTCCAGAACACTGGGGAGCATTGCTGAGGGCTTCGGCACCATGGTGCAGACAACAGGGAGCCTCCAGGACCTGCAGCGCCAGATGACTGAGAGGCCGGTAGAGCTCACTCCAGCTGCCCCTTGATGTCCCCTCAAGGGCCCTACGGGTACCATTAGGAAGGGAAAGGGCTAGGGGCCAACTCGGGGCCTGCAATTAAGGAGACTATGGTGATCTCCAGTTCTTCTGAATCCCCCCTCCTAACATTAGCGTATCTCAAGGGCAGCGGGCAGAACAGGGTGGTACGGCGACACCAGTGATGCTGATAAGTCAGCCGGGGCTCCCCAATTCCAGATCCTCCAGAGGACGTCCGCCAAGGGCATCAAAGGCCACAGGTTGCCTCCGCCTCTGATGTGCATCCTGGGTACATACCTAGACGTTGCACTTAACCATGAAAAATCAAGAAGCGTGAGGAGCACTAAGTAGGCACTGGGAGGGGTGTCACTATCTGGAGCTGGAGGAATTGTAATCTGTCACAGTAAAATGTTCACTATTAAAACATGTCACACCTCATACATGTGAAGCTGCTGTCATGTTTATTTTGACAGCAAGCCTTCCCGCACCCCCGCTGCCTATTGCTCTGATCTTCCACCCCCTTACCCCTGGGCACAGTGGCCCAAAGTCAAAAGCCTCCAATGCAGACCCCATTCAGAGGATGGGTGTGAGCGCACTGTCAGCAGAAAGACAGGAGCCAGACTTTAGCAGAAACGTGTTTTCCTCACGGTGAGTTCTCATCACTCTCCTGCTTTGTATATTGATCTGCTGACAGTGCCAACACAGGCTCATCACCCTGGAGTGATGTTACACAGACCCTTGGAGGAGGAAGTAGGGTGGTTGGGGAAGGGGTGGTGTGATGTGGGGGGGGGGGTGGAATGGGGGGGCGAAATGGGGGATTGGAGAGGAGGGGAATGGGGTCGAGCACTGGGGATTGTGGGTGGAGGGTGTGGAATGAGGGGAGTGGGAGATTGGGAGGCGAGGGAGGGAAATGGGGGAGAGTAGGGGCAGCACAGTGGTGCAGTGGTTAGCACTGCTGCCTCACGGCACCGAGGTTCCAGGTTCGATCCCGGCTCTGGGTCACTGTCCGTGTGGAGTTTGCATATTCTCCCCGTGTTTGCGTGGGTTTCACCCCCACAACTCAAAGATGTGCAGGGTAGCTGGATTTGCCACGCTAAATTGGCCCTTAATTGGAAAAAACTAATTGGGTACTCTAAATTTATAAAAAGAAAAGGAAATGGGGGAGAGTGGGAGATTGGTAGGGGAGGGAGGGAAATGGGGCAGGGAGGGAAATGAGGTGATGGGGGATTGGGGGAAGGGTGGGAAGTGCGGGGTGGCGTTGAACTGACGGACACAGCCTTGTCCTGGGAGAATGTGTAGACGATAATAACCTTTATTGTCACAAATAGGCTTACATTAATACGGCAATGAAGTTACTGTGAAAAGCCCGTAGTCGCCACATTCCGGCACCTGTTCAGGTACACAGAGGGAGAATTCAGGATGTCCAAATTACCTAACAGCACGCCTTTCGAGATTTGTGGGAGGAAACCGGAGCACCCGGAGGAAACCCACGCAGACATGGGGATAACATGCAGACTCCGCAGACAGTGACCCAGCCGGGAATCGCACCTGGCTGGGTCGTCCCGCTGGCTGCAACACGGTCGCTGAATTAAGCCTTTTATTTCAGTGCATTATATCTCCTAGGTAAACTGCAGAGAAACATTAGCAAAATTGCACTGTAATACTGGAAGCTGCTCAATTTTCTATCCACTAGAGCTCTTTGAACCTATTACTGATCTGTGCATTTGGTGCCAATTCTTGACCTTTTAGGCATGGATTTCACCAAAAGAGGAAAATTGACTCCACAATATCTGACATGCTGGAGGATACTGAAGGGTGAAAATTATTCTAGCTGATGACTTTTGATGAAAATGAACAGAAAGGGGCTGGTTTAGCACACTGGGCTAAATCGCTGGCTTTTAAAGCAGACCAAGCAGGCCATCAGCACGGTTCGATCCCCGTACCAGCCTCCCCGAACAGGCGGCGGAGTGTGTTGACTAGGGGCTTTTCACAGTAACTTCATTGAAGCCGAGTTGTGACAATAAGCGATTTCATTTTTCATTTTCAGAAAGTTGATTACCGATTGGAAAAAAATCATGCAACAAATCAGAGGAAACAATATGATCCATAATATGTTAAAATGCAATTTCAAAGTGTAAAAACACATTTAGATGGAGCAGAAAGATCTAAGGCCAATGGCAAAAAAGGTGGACGTAATTAAGTACATTGGGGAAAAAAACAGGCAACATATAAGACCTACAACAGTATCTTGGTCTGGTAAACTGTTTAGACAAATGCCTAGTGACAGATGTCACAAAACTGTTAACCATGGTATTGTCAGGTTTCCTGGGTGGCACTGTCAGGGTGTCAGCTCCACTGCCAGGGTGCCAGGCTGGCAGTGTCAGGATGACCAGATAACAGATTGGCACCGCCAGGGTTCAGAACCGGGGGGGGGGGGGGGGGCGGATGCCTTGCCACTTTGGAGTGGGGTGAGAGGGTGTTCCCAAGGGTCTCACCAAGGTTGGGAGGTGAGGGGGGTGTCACAATATGTGTATATTCTAAGGAACATAAAGGGTTCATGTAATGTTACTACTCTGGTCATTAGATGGTGCTATGTGCAACCTTATAAATATCACATGCTTCCTTGACTTCTGGGAGAGAGTGGAAGGGAGCCAGACTGAGTAGATGGAGATAGTTTAGCTGATAGCACAGTTTAGTATTATAGAAGTTAGTGTATTCTTTACTTATCTAATTCCTTAGCAAATGGTCAAATCTAATTAAGTGTAATGTAATAAATTAGATTTGTTTGTTAAACACTGCTTGCTGTTCTTTGTCAACACAACAACCTTCACCATCCTGTAGAACAAATCAAAGAACACAACATGGTACCAGGAGTACTTGCTAAAGGGATTTAGTTAGGATTAGTAAAGTTAGAAAGAAGAGCGTTGAAAAAAAAACAGCGCACTCTACAAGCCAGTCGCATCCTGCAGCACCGAGGGAAAGAAGCAAAGATGGAAGGTCTACAGACTCCTAAGCACTCAAGACTACTGATTAACTGGGTCTGAATTGGAAAAGTTTTAAACAGCAATTCCAATTATATCTCTCAGCTTCAGCTCTTGAATCAGCCAATGACCAGCAGAAAATTAAGTTGTTTCTCACTGTGGCTGGACCACAAGCCACAGAACCGTTTAATGCGTTTACTTTTGAAAATAGTGACAACAAGAAAAACTTTAATGCGGTAATGGAAGGGTTTGATCTGCATTGTAAAGCTCGAATTAATGAAATATATGAGAGATAAATGTTTAAAAAACAGGTACAAAAAGAAGACGAATCGGTAGATTCTTTCGTCACGAGGCTCCATTTAAAAGCGCAGACTTGCAATTTTTCATCGCTAACAGGTTCCCTCCTCCGTGATCAAATCATGTGTGGACTAAAAAATGTAAAACTTGGTGAGCGTTTGCTTAGGCAGCACAATTTGTTGTTAGAAGATGCAATAAGTGCATGCTGAGCGAGTGAGCTAGCCACGAATCAATATGCTGATATACAGTTCCGGGAAAAAGGCGTGAAGGAAGACAATGTGGCTGACACCATTAATGCTGTGGGGCAGTTTAATAAAAAGCGCGTTTCAGCTGGTGGCCATTTTGAAAACGACATAAGCAGCATGGTGACGTGTGCACGTTGTGGCCACGCCCACCAAAGAAACAAATGCCCAGCCATCGGGAAAGTATGTGTGAACCGTGGCAAAATTAATCATTACGCTTCGCAGTGCCATTTAAGTACAGTAATACAAAAAGTTTTTTTAACAAGACAAGAAAGGTGGGGGGCTGGATTCTCCCAAAATGGGACTATCTCCCCATGCCGGTGCAGAAACGGTGGAGTTTTACTCCAGAAATTCCGAGAAACAAGTTGAGCTAATTCAATGCCCTGCAGGGGGCTAGCAGGGACCTGGAGTAAATATCGCAGCTTTAGCTGCGGAAATGGGTCCCCCGCTTCCAGTTCGGAGTCCGCGCATGCGCATTGCGGGGGCCTCCAGCGGCCGCGCCGAGATCCATGGCGTACTCGGACCGTGGAGCCAGACAGAGACAGGGGGCGAGATTCTCAGACCCCCCAGCGGGTCGGAGAATGGCCGTTGGCCGCCGTGAATTCCGCCCCCGCCGCCCGCCAAAGTTTCCGAAGGGAGAAAAGTCGGCGGGGCGTCAATGGCGCCGCACACCTCAGAGAATGGCACGGGTGGGCGCAAGGCAATGGATTTTGGGGCTGCCGATATTCTCCCGTCCGGATGGGCCGAAGTCCCGTCGACGTGATGATGGGTCACGTCGGCGTCAATCAAACCACCTTTCAATCGGCGTCAACCTGTGCTCAAGGTTTACGCCGATCAGCGTGGAGGTGGGTGACGGCCTGGGGGGTTGGCCGCTGGAGAGGCGATGGCGTGGCCGCAGTCTGAATGTGTGGGGGAGAGGTGTGTGTAGGGTTTTGTGTGTGTGTGTGCGGCGGGGGGGGGGGGGGTGGTTAGAGTGGGCTGGGCTCCGGGGGAGTGCCGGGAGGGGGGGTGAGTGCTGAGGAGGAGGATGGGGTCCGTGCCGGGGAGGGGGATGGGGTCCATGCCGGGGAGGAGGATGGGGTCTGTGCCGGGGAGGGGGATGGGGTCCATGCCGGGGAGGGGGATGGGGTCCGTGCCGGGGAGGGGGATGCGGTCCATGCCGGGGAGGGGGATGGGGTCCGTGCCGGGGAGGGGGATGGGGTCCATGCCGGGGAGGGGGATGGGGTCCGTGCCAGGGAGGGGGATGGGGTCCGTGCCGGGGAGGGGGATGGGGTCCGTGCCGGGGAGGAGGATGGGGTCCGTGCCGGGGAGGGGGATGGGGTCCGTGCCGGGGAGGGGGATGGGGGGGGGTCCGTGCCAGGGAGGGGGATGGGGTCCGTGCCGGGGAGGGACATGGGGGGGGGGGGGGGCAAGTGAGTTGGTCCACCTGGTCAGGTGCCAGCCTCCAACAGTCGGACCCATGCGGTCCATGCCACCTGGCTGGGGGGATGAGGGGGTATTGGCAATGATGACATGCCGTTGTTCCCCCCCCTCCCCCCCCAGGCCATCATGTTTTCCGATCAGCCAGCAATGTTGGCCGCCGTGGCGGCAGCCGCTAATGTCCACGTTGCCCTGGATGAGGAGGAGGAGGAGGAGCATGCCAGAGAGGCGGCGCAGGCTGCCGCAGAGGGGCAGGCGGCAGCCGACCAGGCTGGAGGGACACCTGGCCGACAGGACGAGGAGGGGGAGGAGGACGTCGTGGCCCCACGGCAACAGAGGCACCTGAGGACGCCCCGTGTGTACCGGCCCCGGCAGTCATACCAGGACCTCACGGACCGAGAATGCAGGAGGAGACTCCGGATGAGCCGGGAAACCGTGGCACACATCTGCCACCTGCTGGCGCACCTGTCACCGCGTGGCACTGGCGGGGGACACCCTCTCCCCGTGTCCATCAAGGTTACGGTGGCCCTGAACCTTTATGCAACGGGGTCATTCAAGGCACCGAGTGGGGATCTGTCCGGCATATCGCAGACATCGGTGCACCGGTGCATCCGGGCAGTGACAGATGCCCTATATGCCATGGCGCACCGCTACATCCACTTCCCTGTGGACCGGGCCAGCCAAGATGCCCGGGCCGTGGGTTTCTCTGCCGTGGCCGGGTTCCCCATGGTCCAGGGCGCGATTGATGCGATGCACGACGCCATGCGGCCTCCTGCAGATAACAGGGCCGTGTTCACCAATAGGAAGGGGACCTATTCGATGAACATACAGGTGGCCTGCGACCACCGCATGATGATCCTGCACGTCTGCGCCCGTTACCCGGGCAGTGTCCACGACTCATACGAGTTGTCGCGGTCATACATCACCGGCATGTACGAGGGATGCCATCCCCGGCTGAGGGGCTGGTTGCTGGGCGACAGGGGCTACCCATTGCGATCGTGGCTGATGACGCCTATACGGAGGCCACGCAATGAGGTGGAGAACCGCTACAATGATGCCCATGTAGCGACAAGGGGAGTGATAGAGAGGTGCTTTGGTGTGCTGAAGATGCGTTTCAGGTGCCTGGACCTCTCTGGGGGCGCCCTGCAGTATCGGTCAGATAGGGTCTGCCGCATCATTGTGGTGTGCTGCGTCCTGCACAATATAGCCCAGCAGAGGGTCAATGGGCCGCGGAGTGGAGGAGCAGCAGGAAGAGGCGCAGTCCTCCCAGATGAGGGGGATGGGGGCAATGGTCAGGGCAGACGGGCTAGACACGGGCGGGTGGCTGTCCACAGTTACCGGCTGGGCCAGTGGGCACGGGACAGGCTGATAGCCGCCCGCTTCACTGACTAGATGGGCGTGGGAATCGGGTAGTATGGCCACAGACCACACACCATGGCAACAGCCGACCACCCACACACCCCACCCATCCACCCACCCAACACCCTCACCCCCTTCCCCAACCCCACCCACCCCACCCGCATGCACACCACCCCCCCATTGCCGATCCACCTGTGGCACAACGGCCGGGCTCACACAGTTGCCGGTGGACGCGTGTCTATTGCAGGCCATGGAGGATGATGAAGTTTTGCAGCGAGTGATTCAACACATGACTGATGGATGGCCAAATGCAAGTTATTCCAGCTTCAGATGTGTTAAAGATGACCTCTCTGAGGTGAATGGATTTTTACTCAAACTGGATAGAATAGTCATTCCTACAAAGTTGAAAAGACAGATTCTTACCCAGATCCATGAAGAACACCAGGGTATTGAGAAATGTAAGCGACGCACACGGCAATCCGTGTATTGGCCTGGCATAAATTCTGATATTGAAAATTATATTTCTGAATGTGACATTGATCAAAGAAACCAGTTTGCTCAACTGACTGATACAAGTATTAACCAGAAGAAAGAGAATTTGAATTCCATGACAGTGAGATTGAGAAGATCAATGAGATCAAGTAAGAAACCTGGGGCGAAATTCTCCACCAACGGTGCGATGTCCGCCGACTGGAGCCAAAAATGGCGCCAATCAGATGGGCATCGCGCCGGCCCAAAGGTGCGGAATGCTCCGCATCTTTGGCGGCCTAGCCCCAACATTGAGGGGCGAGGCCGACGCCGGAGGGATTTCCGCCCCGCCAGCTGGCAGAAATGGCATTTGTTGCCCCGCCAGCTGGCGCGGAAATGCGGTGCATGCGCAGTTTCCCGCGCATGAGCAGTGGGGAGAGTCTCTTCCGCCTCCGCCATGGTGGAGGCCGTAGCGGAGGCGGAAGGGAAAGTGTGCCCCCATGGCACAGGCCCGGCCGCGGATCGGTGGGCCCCGTTCGCGGGCCAGGCCACCGTGGGGGCACCCCCCGGGTCAGATCGTCCCGCGCCCCCCCCCAGGACCCCGGAGCCTGCCCACGCCGCCTGGTCCCGCCGGTAAATACCAGGTTTGATTTACGCCGGCGGGACAGGCAATTTCTGGGCGGGTCTTCAGCCCATCCGGGCCGGAGAATTGAGCGGGGGGTCCCGCCAACTGGCGCGGCCCGATTCCCGCCCCCGCCCAATCTCCAGTACCGGAGACTTCGGCGGGGGCGGGATTTACGGCAGCCAACGGCCATTCTCCGACCCGGCGGGGGGTCGGAGAATGACCCCCCTGATCTTCTCAATCTATGAACTGTAAAACACTGATTTAACTCATGTATAACTTTAATGATGTTCATTATTGTACATTGTCCACACACTGCCTGTATGCAAATTTGAATGTAAATTAAAAAAAATTCAAAGAAAGTGGGATGTCACAATATGTGGATATTGTAAGGAACATAAAGAGTTAATATCATAGATTATCATAGAATTTACAGTGCAGAAGGAGACCATTCGGCTCATCGAGTCTGCACCGGCTCTTGGAAAGAGCACCCTACCCAAGGTCAACACCTCCACCCTATCCCCATAACCCAGTAACCCCACCCAACACTAAGGGCAACTTTGGACACTAAGGGCAATTTATCATGGCCAATCTACCTAACCTGCACATCTTTGGACTGTGGGAGGAAACCGGAGCACCCGGAGGAAACCCACACACACACGGGGAGGATGTGCAGACTCCGCACAGACAGTGAACCAAGCCGGAATCGAACCTGGGACCCTGGAGCTGTGAAGCAATTGTGCTATCCACAATGCTACCGTGCTGCCCAGAATATAATGTTACAACTCTAGTCATTAGATGGTGCTATAGAGCAACTATATAAATATCACATGCTTCCTTGACTTCTGGGAGAGAGTGAAAAGGAGCAAGACTGAGTAGATGTGAGATAGTTTAGCTGATAGCATAGTTTAGTATTGTAGAAGTGTAGTGTATTCTTTACTTATCTAATTCCTGAACAAATGTTAAAATCTAATTAAGTGTAGTGTAATAAATTAGCTTTGTTTGTTAAATACTGCTGGCTGTTCTTTGTCGACACTACAACCTTCACCATCCTGAAGAACAATACAAAGAACACAACAGTTGAGGGGGGGGTGGTGAAGTAAAAAACTCACCACTATTCTTAGAATTCCCTCTATACCAAAAAGGGTCAATAACACATTCTAAATGGTGAACAGAGATTCTCACTCCCTGACTCCTATGCAGACTTAGGTGGGTGCTATTCAGGTCAATCTATATTTTCACGTTATCCCCGGTATAACTTATATTTCATAGAAGATTTCATCTACTTACCACTTAGTAGCATCAATCCTGGGTCCCGCGTTGCTAAGTAAGTAAAGTAGACTTTGTAATAACCACTGTTTCAGGTTAAAACTTAAAGTTATTTTATTATGATATTTTTTCTTTTAAAAGGTGAAAGCACTGTTTTTACAGAAAGGTAAAAAAATCTTTTCTTTGGATCCTCCTGGTCAGTTGTTAAACCTTCAGGTCTACCTTGACAATCTTTGTTCTTTAGCTTTTGGTTTTCTGCTGATGGATTTGCTGTTCTGCTCGGTTTCTGTGTTCTATCCTTCCCATGACCGAGGGCAGCAATGAGAGCTGACTCTGCTGGCTGTTACCGATTTAGGGTTTATATTTCCCTTACCACAGTTATTAAGTTTATATGACATTATCGTAAAGTAACTTTGTTTTGCTCTTGATTGTTCAAAGTACCTTTAATCTTAATTACTTCTAACACAACTATGTATTCATGTTGAGCATGACTTTAGCTCATCAAACTCTGATTACATTTTTTTTCCATTGTAATGTTCAAAAGTGCTTTGATCCTAGAGGGGTTCTGGTTCCTGTCACTTCTAAAGTTGCTTTATTACCAAATAGTGCCCTTAGCTTGTCAGAACTCTGATTCTGATTTGGGGTTAACCTGTGTTCTCGTGGACACATCGTCTCCGGCTTCCCATATTCACCTGGTCAGCAGGATTTTACACCGAAACATTTGTCACCCAATTCAACTGAAGATCCTGCCAATTCTTTTTTAACTGTTTACTAAAATAATTAACTTCAAAGAAGGTGCAAAATATTGTTTTTTTCATGTAATTAAAAGTTCATTCTGCTTTGACTTGAAAGACAGGCATCAGTTTTACAGCTTGAGCAGTCACAAGCTGTTTTCTTAAAGCCTGTTTGATAAAGGCTATCTGAATTTCAAAACCTTCTTTTGCAGCTGCTGTTAACCCTTTGTGAGATTATTCCCGACATTTTCTCATGTACCCTCAGGTCAGGTTTTGCCAGACTTCCATGTTTCAAATGACATATTTTCCCATTTTTACTTTACAGGGGGGAGAAAGTGGAGGGGGGCTGAAGTGGGAGAGGGGGGTCAAGATCAAAGCTTCCGATCAAAATGATGCCCTGATCTGTGAGCAGCCATTCCTGTCCGAGATTAGCTCGCAATTTCTCTAAGTGTAGCCTCGGCAGGGAGAATCTCACCGAGCCAGGATCGTGCCGTTGAATAGAGAGATGATTGTCAACGCTATAGCCACCGGGAATCACCCTACTAAACGCACCCAAAAGCAGACATAGTTTTTAAAGTCCGCTGAATCGGGCCCTATTGTCTGACCAAGTGTGACAATTTTATGTTAAAATAAACAATTAAAAAGAAAAAGATAATTTTTTAAAATACGCTTAAACACAAGATTGGCTTCAGTTAACAGTACCTTAAAGTAGTTACAAAATATCTTAACTTAAACTATCCTCAGAGTTAACCTTCCCTTTTATGTTTGTGGTAATATCAGGTATTGTGGTACCCGAGAGGCTGTAGACCATTGGGTAAGCCTAGCAGCTTGCCATTGGATGTTTGGTATGTGGCTCCGCCCTGACAGGCGGGCTATAAGAACAGATGCCATCCCAGCAGCCCTCATTCTGTACAGAAGCTGCTGGGGAACAGATCTAGTCTATTAAAGCCTTCAGTTATGATACAACCTCGTCTTCGAGTTTAATTGATCGTGCATCAATGTTTGACAACTCTCCTTATACTTTTTAAATCTATAGAATTCCAGTAATTTTATCACATAGTGAGCTTTTGCTTTTGAGATGTCCTCTGAGGCTGACAGCGATTGGTTCTCCGGGTCAGGCCTTGTTCACACTGTCGTCTGGGAGCTCTGACCAACTACCCTGTAGAGATCTAAGCAGCTACCCCCTCACATAGGCTTCGCTGTTTTCTTAAATGTGTTCCTTCCCTTTAATTTCTCTGTTGTTTCAACCATATTTGTTTGCAGAATTGATTACATTCCTTTCTTGACATTAGCTCTTATGTGTTAAAAAGTAAATTTACAACTTTAACAACTTGCATTAATCCCCCTTGGAACAAAAACAAAGCACTTCAAAATTACTTCTGTTGTTGCCTTCTGAAAAATTCTTAATGAAGTTCCTTTTAGTTCATTAACATATCAAAACAACTTCTTGTTGTTGGTTTAGACCTTTGCAGTCACTCTGTCCTGTTGTGGTCTGTGTTTGATGTCCAGCAAGGAATCTACCAAACGACTTGCGACTTGTCCAAACCAGGATCTTTATTGAATCACACATGGTAAGATAGCGAAATGGAGTTTCTTTGTACTCCACCTGCTGGTTGGAGGTCGTACCATCAGCCACCTCCAATATTGCTGACAGGAATATCACCACATGTCCCTTCCTGCAATTACCACAATCATAATCCCCACCAGCCTGTTTTTCAGTGCATAAGAAATATGGCTGTGACATTACCAAAAGAAAATATATCACAATTCCTTGTTTTCTTGACACTATCAAAAATCTATCTCACGCAGCCTTGAATAAATTTGATGACTACTTCCACTGATTTCCGGGGAAGAGGATTCCACAGACTAACAGAGTTTGTTTTCTACTCCATCTTAAAAGGAAGACCCCTTATTCTTAAACTGTATCACCTACTTCTTGTCTCCTCCAGATGAAACATCCTACTGGCATCCTTCCTATCAAGTCCCCTCAAAATGTTATATGTTTCAAAAAGATCACCTTTCATTCCTCTGATGGGTATAGGCCCAATCTATTCAAGTTTTGAGGGGAAATGAGTTGAGTGAACCTCCTCTGCACTCGTTCTATTCCAATTAAATATTTTTTCACATAAGGAGACAATAACTATACTCAGTACTCCCGATGTGGTCTCACTGTAGTAAAACATCCCTACATTTATATTCCATTCCCCTTGCAATAAATGCCAGCATTCCATTTGCATTACTGATCATTGCTGAAGCACTCTTTGTGATTCATGTACCAGGCTACCCAAATCTCTTGGTACACTGAGCTCTGCAATCTCTCTCTGTATTTAAACAGTATCCTGCTTTTCTATTCTTCCTGCCGAAGTGGACAAGTTAACTTTTTCCCACATTATACGCCATATGCCAAAACTTTGCCCATGAATCTCAGCCCAGGAAACTGACCTGGACTCTGCCGACGTCAGAGGAGTCGGCAGAAATCCTGCAACAACACCACTGGGAAGAGAATAATTCTGATCTATATGTCAGCTTGCCTTGTTCCATTTGAGTAGCCCCTCTGAAGGTATCAGAGAAATATTAGATTGGTCGTAAAGACTGCATAGAAGGTCAGCAGCAACCATTAAGTATGATTAATATTCAGTGACTCTATGCAAGGTCCAATACGCATTGAAGATTAGCACAACAGATGTGACTGCTATTTTCTATCTTTCAAGAAGCTCATACAACTGCAAATCTACAATGTGCCATTGCTACTGTTCACTGATCCATTTTCTAATTTAATAAATCTGACACTTTACAGCCTAAGTTACAGTCTAATAGAATTCCAAAATTGAGGAAGGTCATGTGGAACCACATGATATTACGAATAAGCCAAAATACAATGGCAAAGGTTTTTTGTTTGATTTCTGGTCTCGCTACAAATCACCGAGACAGTGGACAGTTAAAGGCACGTTCTAGTTTGTACAGAGCAAAGGCTTGCTAACGTGAGCGATCTGAGATATTCAACTGGAGGAAATATCTCGGGATAAATTTTCATGGGCATCCCTATCCCCCATCCCCCACCATTCACCCCCACCGCGAGCTCTCCTCCCCTATGATGTTGAAGAAAGAACCACAGAAATATCAGATAAATGGTGTCAATGGTCAAGTTGAGACAGAGTGTGGAAGAGCTCCAGATAGAAATTCATACCCTCCCCCCTCACCGAGTATAAAACATCCTAAAATATTGTAACCTCCTCAACAACCACTCTCTCCTCCTCAAAGTGGTGTTGCCCTCCCTCTATGAAGAGGAAATTCCCCTAACTTCCTCCTTCCTGTTTACAGAGACAACCATCATCACCAAACCCTACACTTCACTGGCTCGATCTTCTGATGTGGCCTGAAATGCTCCTCCTGGTTGCTACACAATGATACCACATCATTTCTAGATTAGACTCAATGAGTGGAACCTTACTTCATTAATTTTTGGTAGAGCAAACATAAGAATGGTGGGTCTGTCAGTTGTGTTTTCTGACAGTTGACAAATTAAGAGTCCACCACTGGGATCCAGGATCAATAAGGGAAGATGAGCCTGATGAGGTGGCCACTTTGTCAGAGGAATGATTTCTGCTTAAAGAAGCGACAGCACATTGCAGAGCTCGTCACCAGTAGTTGTTTTTTTTATACTGCGGCACCCACAGGAAAGGAGAGAAGACCTGGGAAGGCTGTTCACAGGTCTCCCATTCTGGATGTCTAGCTGAGGGGCTGCAGTGAGATAAGTTCTTCCAAAGACAAGAACAAAGGAGGAAGAACACAACCCTTCCAAACAAGAAGACAGGGATGAAAGTGGCTGAGGATGTGAGAAGCAATGGTGCATCCCTTCCAGGACCTTAGGAGAACAGGAAACATGAGTAGCAGAGGACTGAAAGGTGTCAAGCCCCATCTTTGTCTTCAACAGCCTTCCATCCCATGACATAATGTTTTGCGCCTTGGTGGTCAACTCTGTGTTAAGTATCATCTGGTGTGCCTCAGGAATCCTGCTCTGGTGTGGTAGTCTCTACTTCATTCTCTGCTGAGAACATGAAGGATTCATCACGATCTGTTTTCTCTGGGCCCCCTTTTCATCCAGATAAGCTTTCCTTTTCTGCTCATCTCTTCCAATGCCCCACCAAACATTCAGCCTCCAGAGGTAACTGTCATCAGCAACTTTCTCCCAGTTGTCTGCATTGCTGTTCACCACCTTCATATCTTTCTTGCAAGTGTCTTTGTAATGGACATATGGATGCCCAGTAGGCTGTGATCAGTGGCCGCCATTCAGAAGCTCTTCAGGTAGACAGTCGCCATTCAACGACAAACACCCCAGACACCGTGGGCTTAGTGATGAGTGCATGCTGATGATATTAGCATGCTCCAGGACCTCTGAGTTGTTGACATTGTCCTGGCGAGAGATATTAAGGATATGTCTGAGGTGAAGGTGGAAACTTTTCAGTCTTTTCTCCTGCCCAGCAAATTTTGTCAGGTCTCACTCCTGTAGAAGAGTTTGTTGAGGATATAGGTTTGGTAGATGCAAAGTTTGGTGTTTTCAGTCAGGTTGCGTTTGTTCCACACACCCTTATTCAGTTTCATATATAAAATTTGCAGCTTTTGCAATGAACATGTTGATTTCAGCATCAAGCGGCAGATTGCCTGTGATTGCAGACACTGAAGCTATCAACAATCTCCAGTGTCATGTTACTGCTATGGAGCATGAGATTTATCTTCCTGATGCTAGCGGTCAAACCAATCTCTTTACAGGCATGAGAGAGTCAGTCCATTTGCCACTGTTGGTGTTCCTCGGTATGGAATGGTATTGGGCATCACTTCTGTATATCAACTCTCTGATGAGGACTTGGTGCACCTTTGTCCTGGATCACAGGGGATCAAGTCTGAACAGCTTTTCATTGTCAAGTGGTGTGCCCTATACTTTGACTAGCCCAGTATTCTCCTGTACAACAAGCCTCAAATCAACACTTCTTGCCATTCCACTCATTTATCTTCTTGCAGGCACATCAGATCCACTATTTGAGCAGACAACACTCACACTCACATTCAGCTACTTTCCCTCGTGAAACCATGTCACCAGGCTTCACAGTCACCCTCCACAAATGTGTGCAGCACAGTAGCACAAGTGGATAGTGGGTCCCAGGTTCGATTCCCCGCTGGGTCACTGTCTGTGCGGAGTCTGCACGTTCTCCCCGTGTCTGCGTGTGTTTCCTCCGGGTGTTCCGGTTTCCTCCCACAGTCCAAAGACGTGCAGGTTAGGTGGATTGGTCATGATAAATTGCCCTTAGTGACCAAAACGGTTAGGAGGGGTTATTGGGTTAAGGGGATAGAGTGGAAGTGAGTGCTTAAGTGGGTCGGTGCAGACTCGATCGGCTGAATGGCCTCCTTCTGCACTGTATGTTCTATGTTCTATGTTCCTCTGCCATTACGACCACTTGGACCTCCCTGTTTTCATCTGCAGGAGAAGAGGGCATATAACTTGGCAAGAGGCAGAGATGGGTGATTGTGGCAGACTGGGGGCAAGGGTGGGCTTCCAATGAGAATCAACCTGTCGGCACCCGGTCCACTTGGAGAGGCTGCCTAGCACCCAAGGATGTTGATGTCTGCTGTGAATTTCCATGAGAGCCTGAGCTTCCGGAAGCACTGGTGTTTGCACATGGGGGTAGCTGATCCTCTGCCTGAAAATCCATTTTGGGCGGGGGGTGGGGGGGTCTTACCTCCTTCCAACTACTTCTTTGTGTCTATCCCCTGCCCCATGGAGGATTGTGGCTGAAGGGAAGGCAGCAGGTGCCACTACTGCTGGTGTTGCTATTCTGCTGATGGAACATACATCAGTGGTAAGCCCCTTGCCATAGACACTTACTAAAGGTGGTCAAGGGGACTGAATAAGCCAGTTTCATGCTGTCCACAGCGGAGAGGTGCAGTTGAAGATTGGCAGGATGACAGTCAGGCGAAGCACCTTTCAAGTAGCTGGCAATCACCTGTCACACAGTGACAGCACTCTCAAACCGACGCAGCCTCTCACCTGGCTACGTTGGTAGCACTTCAGTGTTACTGATCAAATTCTTTACATTCAGCAAAGAGAGAAGTCCCAGAACAGAGTAGAAACATCAGGTATGATGAGCAGCAGCCAGGGTCTTCATCGACCTCACCATGGACTTGACAAGGTGGCCAGCTCACTGGTAGATGTGAAACCATCTTGAGAGTCAAGTGTGCATGTCAAAAGAGAAAATTAGCAGAAGGTAACCAACTTCAGACGTAGGCTTGATGAAGCTGGCAACTCAAACACTGCTTTTGATGTTGGCATGTACAGCAAAGAGGGGTAGGAAGTTATTGTTTAGGGCAGGGAAGCTTCTAAGGGTCCCTCCATGGGTCACAGGGCGTACGATCAGAAGGACACTTAGGCTTGCAAGGAGGCTGCCAGATTTTACTGGGTCACTTCTCCACATGGTGTAGGGTCCCATTGTTGCCGGTAGAACACCAGAGGAGTTAGGATGAGGACCCTAATTGACTATTAATTGGAAAATTAAGGTTTTAAATTGGCCTTCGGATGGAAAGACCAAACTCAACATTACCTGCCCTTGACTGAGTCCGAGGGAGTCAGGAAGGCGGCGGGAACTCCTAACCCACCCCATCCTCAAACTTCCCTCTTGATTCAATGGCACCCCTCCAACCCTGCACCTCCCAGGTGTCCCGAGGGCAAAATTCAATTAATTAAATTCTGCCCTACAAGTGCAGTTGAATAAAAATCTATTATAAATTGACTTTGAACCCAACATTCCAAAACTAACATATTGGAGATTGTTGCAAAATTGTTCTGTTAGTTATTGTATTGCATGTTACTGTGGATATACCTTGGTATTTCACATTACTTAACCTGGTTGCTAAATTGTTTTTAAACAGTATATATGATTGGAACCATAATAAGTTTAGTGTTCCTCTTTATAATGGAGCCAATCCTTTACAAGAATCTTTTGGTTTTCACAAGGAGTGCAGGTCAAGACCCAAACCTGGACTCTTAGCAGAATCTCACATCTTCCAGTGAACTGGTTAACTTGTGGAATCCATTAGGAATCAACAAGCTTGGCAGTTGCAAGATCTCCCCTCCTCCCACCCGCCCACTAATCAAGACCCCTGAGAAAATTCTAGTGGCGACTGGGGACTGATATTTTTAGGTTTCAAGTTAATTCCGAATTCTCAGACTTCTGTTGTACTCCATGTAGACTTGTGCCAGACATTCCAATCAATCTTTGAAGCCAATGTCCATATCTGTGCTGCATTTCAAATTGGTTGTGGGTAGAAAAACAGGAATGATGGCTCTGAATGTGTGCGGTGCTTTGACAATAAATCATAATTTTCTCAAGCAATTTTATGTTACAGATATTTCTATTACAAATTGCAATTGCATGTGACAACTGAATGGATGAATCCTTGAACAGTATGTGCTAGCTGCTTGAGAAGAGTTAAAGGATTAGCATTGCCAGTGGATTGTGATAGTATGCAATCTTTTGTTACAAAGTGTGCCAGCACATGACCAGGAAATGCAAATTCTTGTGAATCTGCTCCTGGTTCATCATTTCTGAGAAAACGACGATGCCTTTCTCATTTTGTAAATAACTTTGGCCTCTCAATGTTGAGATGGCAGTATATGGAACACTGCTGAACATACGTTCCCACAGTCATTGCCTGAGAAAGAAAAAATAACACTCCACGGTTGGGATCACAAATTAAATAAGTAACTCAGAGAAAACTGACGGCCAAGGCAGCAGCAGCATTCTAAACATTCAGGGATCACGTGAAAAATGATGGGTATAACACGACAGGAATTTGTCATCTGGTAACAATGTAAATCTTCATAGAAGAGTTCCCTTTTTTTGTATTTCAATTAATTTATTCGTCATACCAAAAGACTGATATATAGATGAACATAAATCAATAAAATAAATCAGCTTTGCAACCTGTGCATTTGGTTGCAATGTGTTAACAGGAAATGAATTAGGTTTTATGATTATTTTCCTCAGCCAGTGAGCAGTAAATTATGGTAAATTCCATCTGTGAAAGCAAGCTTTATTTTTATATAGCATTCAAGGAAAGCGCTGTCAGATTTGCAGGTTTTATGCTGTCACCTGAGATGAATGTTGCTTTCACCTCACATGTCCATCTTACACACTGCAAGAACATTCCCTTCAGCAAAATAACCATTTATTTTAGTCAATAAATCAGACAGGAATTGCTTAACCCTTTTGGCACCAATTTTATTTTGAAACCTTGAAAAATACATTTTTTTTCATCATAAATGCATGTAATATCACCAAGAGTATTCAAGTGATAAATAATTTAAATGATAATTCCATCAGAAACACTGCAAATTATTTTTAGTATTGATTACATTTCAAATAATAATATAATTTTAAAATGCCAAAGTAATGCTTTGGTCACAGATTGAGAGCAGCTTAAAGTAAATCATGGAGGCGAATTTCCCTAACTTACAGGTATAACATTTTCACTTCAGCAATGTGCCGTTGGGCATAATCTTCTGTAGTTTTGTAAGAAATGAGAGTGGACATCAGATGCCGAATGAGCAGGTTCTTCTTGGAGATGGAAGACAAATGTGAAAGGTGCCTGGGAGGGGTGGCCAACCACACCCATGTGTACTGGGCCTGCCCCAGACTTGTCGGGTTCTGGACAGCCTTCTTCGAGGCGATGTCCAAGGTTGTGGGGGTGAGGGTGGAGCCGTGCCTGACCGTGGCAATTTCCAGGGTGTCGGACCAGTAAGGACTTCATATGGGGGAGAGGGCCGATGTCCTCATCTTTGCGTCCTTAATCGCACGCCGGAGAATCCTGCTCGGCTGGCGATCAGCAGCATCACCCAGAACTGCGGACTGGCTGACAGACCTGTCGGAATTTCTCCACCTGGAGAAGATCAAATACACCTTCCGAGGGTCTGACGAGAGTTTCCACAAAGTGTGGGGGCCATTCATCAGCCTGTTCCAAGACCTGTTTGAGGCCAATAGCGGATAGGAAGGGAGGGGTGGGTGGGTTGGGGGGCGCAGTGAGGGCAGATAGGACCACACAGAGTGAATAGGAACAAGGGAGGGAGGGGCAACAAGGGAGGAACCCAGGGAACATCAGGAGGGGACCCGGGAAGAAACTGAGGAGTGGACTAGAGGGCCTCCCCCCCAACAAAGCCATAGGGGCAACAGTAACAAAATTGTACATACGAACCGTCTCGCTCACTTATTGTACAGCGTACTGATGTAGAAATTCCAAAAAAAATACTTTAAAGCCAAATAAAAAGATGAGGGAGGTGTTTGGTGGGAGGGGGGGGGGGGGGGGGGGGGTAGTAAGGTGGGTAGTGACTTGGGGGTTACCTCCTATGTTTGGCTTTTGTAAATTGTACCTGGTCTATACAGACGTGTTTATTTTATATAATGAGGCCCGTGTGGCCACCCTGGCTGTCATTGAGTGGTGCATCGGACTGCTTAAAATGCCGCTAGTATGCCTCGACCACTCTGGTGGTGCACTGAAGTACACCCCGGCGGGTCGCCCACTTTGTCGTGGTCTGCTGTGCCCTCTACAACTGGTACAGTGCTGGAGTTGGAAAAGGAGGAATATGTGGCCTCATCAGAGGAGGAGGACATGGAGGAGTGGACCAGGAAGGTTGGTGGAGGAGCCCAGAGAGAACCTATATGCGGAGCTGGAGGATGGTGTCCAGCCGGCGGCAAGTGTCCGGCATTCCTGTAGTGCTCGAAATACACTTTCTATATTCCTCTAGGGCTTCTGTTGTTTTGAGCCCTCAGCATCTGACATAAGCCTCCCTTTTTGTGCCGGTGAATAGAGGGTGAACCACAGTGCTGCAGCTAACGACAAACACCCCATTGAATGCGTCAAATAAGGTATAGGGCACGATTCAGCAGTTTTAAGACCATTGAATCGTGCCATTTTCTTATTTGTTTTAGGTGCCAAATGGTGTAGGCTTGTCATGTTCTATTCCAAGATTTCACCAGTGAATTTCCTGGTTTTGGGAAAGGGGACCATGCTTAAAACACAGATGTTGGTCCCAAGACCAGTAAAGGACAAAACCTTTCAAATGCTAATCCAAATCCCAGCCCACCCAACAGAGTGATTACCTAATCACTGGCTCCAAATTGGCTAGGGAGACAATGACATCCACCGGTTTGATATGATCAAGGAGACAATAGGAAGGCAGTTCACACAATTGTATAATATTCCAGATCAGGAGTTCTCAATATCAGCTAGATGAGGGGAGGGGGGAAACATGACACATTCGAACAAAGCTTTCTGTCCAGCGGACCAATCAATACAATTCTTTGGGTTTGTTTTTTGCCATCTGGGGAGATCAGGCAGAAAACAATAGAACGAGGAGCCTCTGAAATGAAAATGAGGGTTGAGCCGTGGGATGAATTTATTATTTTTTAAATTTATTTACGCGATGTGGGCATTGCTGTTCGGCCAGCATTTATTGCCCATCCCTAGTTGCCCTTCAAAAGGTGGTGGTGAGTTGCCTTCTTGAACCGCTGCAGTCCCTGAGGTGTAGGTACACCCACTGTGCTGGTAAGGAGGGAGTTCCAGGATGTTGCCCCAGCAACAGTGAAGAAACGGCGATATATTTCCAAGTCAGGGTGGTGAGTGACATGAAGGGGAACCTCCAGGTGGTGGGGTTCCCAGGTATCTGCTGCTCTTGTCCTTCTAGGTGGTAGTGGTTGTGGGTTTGGAAGGTGCTGTCTAAGGAACGTTGGCGAGTTACTGCATCTTGTAGATAGTACACACGGGCTGCCACTGTTTGTCGAAGGTAGAGGGATTGAATGTTTGTGGAAGGGGTAGCGATCAAGAGGGCTGCTTTGTCTTGGATGGTGTCAAGCTTCTTGAGTGTTGTTGAAGCTGCACTCATCCAGGCAAGTGGAGAGTATTCCATTACACTCCTGACTTGGTTGGTTGGACAGGCTTTGAGGTGGGGTCAGTAGGTGAGTTACTTGCTGTAGGATTCCTAGCCTTTGATCTGTCCTGATAGCCACAGTATTAATGTGGCTAGTCCAGTTCAGTTTCTGATCAATGGTAATCCCCAGGATGTTGATTGTGGAGGATTCAGCAATGGTAATGCCATTGAATGTTAAGCAGCGATGGTTAGATCCTTTCTTGTAGGAGATGGGCATTGTCTGGCACTTGTGTGGCGCGAATGTAATTTGTTACTTGTCAGCTCAAGCCTGGAGATTGTCCAAGTCAAGCTGCATCTGGACATGGACTGCTTCATTATCTGAGGAGTCACAAATGATGCTGAACATTGTGCAGTCATTTGCAAACATCCCCACTTCTGACTTTATGGTGGAAGGGAGGTCATTGATGAAGCAGCTGAAGATAGTAAAATGAAAAGGAAGGAACACAAGGCATACAGCTTGCCAAGATCGGTACATCAGAGCAGAATCGGGCTCCCTCTCTCGCTCTCTCTTTACAACCAGGACCGAAGGAAGAATTATACCACAAGGAATGGGAATGACCCTGAGGATTTTGACCAGAGAGGAAACGATGGGGTGAAAGTTTAATCTGTAGCCTGCGGATTACTCAGCCCAACGCCGTGTGGAGAGTCGGCTCTCACCTCCCAACCAAACCTTAGGTAATTTTGGGGTTTTAACAATCGCGAGTAAGGGAACCTATTTTGATATCAGCCTGGCTTCCGCACCACATGTACTCAATTCTGATGTGATCTCCATTGAAAGCCACCTTTGTGAGGGCACGAGTGAGACACTGGAACCGTGCTTCAGGTGTATGCATAGTAGGCAGGTTGTGATGTCAATTAGTGTGTAATGTAGATTTGATCCTCCTGCTGCCATTTTGAACCTCACCACTCCTTTCCTCCTGCTGCCATTTTGAACCTCACCACTCCTTTCTTAACCTGGGATAGCTGAACAGACTTTCAGCAGAAGGAAGGAGAACTATCTGAAGGATCATCAACTTGGAAGTTAGTTGCTGATTACCATCCACTGGCTCTGTTTGAGTTTGTGGAAGTGCTGAGTATTTTGAGGAATTAGTTTTGGTAAAGCTTGAGAAGGCCTTCTCTCTGATTTCAAAGTTTCTGGGCATACCACTTGCTCCAGGTCATGGTTGCTATAGTTGAAATTCTCTTTCAGTCACAGCAAAAGATGGAGATGGAGTGGAGACAGCAAAGAAGAGGACAAGTTGCTTCCAGAGGAAGGAGGAAGTGTTCTCAGCAGGACGCCTTATCCACCGGAGATCTTTCGGGTGCAGGGGCTATGTCATGTCCATTTTACAGAAGAGATGCTCAGAGAAATTTTCCACATCTTACAAATCATACTTGTTGCATCAGAGCAGAGTGAGAATGGTAATTTCAGTGGGTGTGAAGGTGACTGTGGCCCGGGATTTCTTTGTGTAGGGATCCTTCCAGTGGAGCAGGTGACTTATCTAACATCTCCCAGTTTGCCATCCAGTGCTGATCAGGGAGGCCAGATACCTTTTATGCTCAGAATGTTCTCTGACCAGGGAGAGACAGGTGGATTGCACCCATCACTTTAGAAAACAGAATTCCCCATGGTGCAGGGTGCCATTGACTGCACGCACTTACCTTTGCAGATGCCAAATCTCAATGCTGAGGTGTGCTGCAAGCAGAAAGGTTAGTACTAGCTGAATGTGCAATTGGTGTGTGACCATGCTCAGCACACCATGCCAGTGAATGCCAGCATTGCTGGAAGCAGTCATGAATTTTCCATTCTATGCTAGTTTGCAGTTCCTTCAGTATTTGAGCCACCAGGTCAAATCAGAGGGTGACTGCTGGTCATCGAGGGCTACCCTCTTTACACTGGGTTCTCTCCTTCACTCTGGAACCCAACCACACATGAGCAGTGACCGGGAAATGCTACCATGAGAACCATCGCTGAACAGATCGTTGGACTGCTGAAGCAAAAATGATACTTCCTTGATGGATCTGGAGGAGCCCTCCAGTACTTGGTAAAGTGGGTGTCTCTATTTGTGGTGATTTGGTGTATCCTCCACAAAGCGATCATTACGAGACCTTTACTAGCAGGAATATCAGGAGAAGAAAGTGGAGGAAGGAAGGAGGAAGCTCACCATTCCAAGAAAGTTCAAAATCTCCATTCTACTACAACCTTTTACCATCTTGATCACAATGTTGAAATCTAAGTCCTCATAAAACAACCATTCCACGTAAAAGTCAACTAATTACCCCTGTACATTCTCTTAGTGTCTGTCTCTTGAGTGCCTTTACCTGTCCTAGTGCTCCTGCGCAGGGTTTACCCAGTGCAGCATTGCTGGTGGTAGGCTGCTGACTTTCAGTGGGAGAGACTGTAGATGGTAGATGGCCAGGCAGGATGACCTCAGGCAGCTCTGGCATAGGAGACTGAGTTTTGGACTGGCCCACCTTGGCATGGGCAGCAGAAATCTGGGCTGGCTGGCAAACACCTGGGCACTGGTGGAGTGACAGTGATACAAATGCTGCCATCACGAGAGAGAACAGGATGTTCATGCTCCACTGAGATACTGTTGCTTCCTTAGACCAACACATTGTCTGAATAATTTGCTGGACTGCTATGAGAGTCTGAGAGCCTCTTTGATTTTTGTACTTGCAGCTTCTATTGCAGCAACCTAAAATTGCATGGTACCAAGCTGAGATTTCATGGCCACACTCTGAGCCGCCACTGCAGCAGTCAGACTTTGGGTGGCTTCTGCCCATGGGCAGGATTTTCTGGGAGACTATGTCCTCCCACTGGAGCAATATTGCACCTGATGTGCAGTCCTGCTGGGAGCACAAATAAGGATTAATTCCCAATCCTTAGCCATATAAATTTTTGAATGGCGAGGATTGGGAGGAATTCCCCAGAGAATCCCGCTATCGGTGAGCGGGCGGCCCGAGAGCGAGGTCTGGCGACTGCCCCCCATGACTCATTCAGCCCCCCTAGCCTGCCCCCTCCCCCCAGTACGGGGGTGACCGTTACACCCGATTCACTTGCGAACCAGGAGACATTGCAGGGCGAGGGGCAAATAGGACGTGAGAAGGAGGATTTGGTAAAAGAGTACCTTCTCCTTTTATGAGTTCAATCCAGCCCCTGGCCATGGCCTCTGTAATGGTGGCTCGAATTATGGTGAACAGGTTCTCTTCCATGAGGACAAGGTCATGCAGCCATGCCAACATCCCATCAATTAGCTCCTGACTACGGCTATGTACCACCTTGTAGACAAGGAAGTGTGTCAGTGAGTGTCATATGATCTTTTTGCGTCGTGTGGCTGGAATGGTTGAATACCTGACAGTGTGTGCAAGTGGCGTGAGGTTTGCAGCAGTGCTGGTGAGAGTGAAATGAAGCTCTGAATGTGAGGTATGAGTTGTGTTGGATAGAGATTGTTGACAGATGAGTGAAAGGACTATGTTGAATTGAAAAGCATCTGAAGTTTGTGGTCCAGTTGTAAGGAAATGGCATTTGAAGATGAGTTCACTGACCTTGACCATTTTGTTGAATTTCTTGCAGCACTGCATCCAGGTCCTCAAGGTGACAAATTGCTTCCATTGACCTCAGTGGCTACCTGCTTCCATTCCCTTCTAGCCACTTGAGTGGCAGGACCCTGATCCGTTGTGTATACAGGACATCTGTCCTCCACCTCGCACAGAGAATCTTAAATGCTGCATTGGAAAATTGGGGAGCCTGTTTTCGGTAATGCTGCACGATACTCTCTCTTCCGTTGAATCAGACATTATTCTACAACACCACACCTGCTGCAGCTAGAATTTACCTCCCTTTTTAAGAGATGCACCCAGGATTTAAGAAGCGCTCGCTAGTTTAAATGTTGCTAGCTTCAAATGAACACCTTCCCCCACAACTTCTGAGGAATGCAGACACTCAACAGCCTGTTTGTGTGCTGGCTGCATTGCTTTGAATGAGAGTGGGTGAAGATAACATTGTAATTCGTGCTCCTGTCTTTGCGGGGTAGCAAATTTTAACCCCCAAAATATTTTAATTCTTACCTTTAGTTTCTGCAGTGTTCCAGCCAATAATCTAATTTATTATATGAACACTCGTGCTTTATTCTTAGTGTAGTTTAGGATGATGGGGAGATATTAGTTGATCCAGACCTTAATATGATTTTTAACCCATTAAAAAAATGCATCGTGGCCTCTGGAGAGAGAGATAAACAATGGCTTCCTGGGTATGCTCATGTATGTATCTTTCTGTGCAAGCATTTGTGTAAACCCGATGCAAATCTGATGCCAGCAGCTGAACCAGCAGGAAACCTCTACGCAGCCTTTAAGTTGCAGTGTTCAGTCTATTCAATTTAGTGGCACATGGGGATACAAAGGTAAGGAAGTAACAATGTTCAGCTCTTTCATTTTTCTCCTGTTAATTACCTGCATGTCTGGCCAGTATTTTTATTGTGCTGGGGCTTAATTACGAATTTAAAGTGCAATGTGTGCCCAAAGGGCAGCAAGGCATAGCACAAAACTAAAGATGAAGAATGCACAACTTCTCTTGTTCAGACCTCTTAGCCCTCCCAGAATATATTGAAGGGAGTGCAAACAGGCCAATACTATTGTCCTGGCATTTATAGCACCTGAGGGGAAGTGTCATTGGCTACTACTCAGCTCTAGGACCACAGAACAGGGCTTGGCGTGCCTCACTCTTCTTCATTGTCAACCCCTGGCAAATTCTTCACCCTCTTAAAGCAACAGTACACAACTAATTCCTCACAGTGTTCTCTGGTTAAGGGCACCAACAACTCTATATCCTACACTAAGGCTACACAATTCCCTTATTACCAATTTGCACCGGAGTCACCAATAATGTTGCTCCCTTTAACTGGATACTGATAGTTATTAATGATAATATTGCTTTTCAGAGTCGCCAGGTATCAAATGATACCACCACAAGGCTTTACCAGATATCGATCAAAGACCAAATAACCAGTTAGTTAGTTCAAGTTCAATGATAGTTTATTTACACACAAGAATTACTTCGACAAGCAACATAAAACACTACAAGCTAAATTACACCTAACACTACAACAACCTGTACTTAACTTCAGGCAACCGGCTTTATGCAGAGGATCAAGGCCTTTGTTCGGATCTTGCGTGGCTGGGTCTGGAGAAGTGACTTCGTTTCTGCTGGGCTCATCTGTCTGGTAGCGATCATTGGTCTTGAACTTGCTTCTGGTCGTGATGCTGCAATTGGTTTTGGGCACAAGCTGAGGCCAAAAGAGTGCCGGTGCACCGTGGCCAAAAGAGACTGAACACATGGCAGTGTCTCTTTTTATCCTTCGGGGATTTCGCACTCTTTTGGGCGGTTCTTAGCTTTGGACCCAATAATTCAGCAGGCTTCGATTACTGTCTTTGACTTTAGCCAATAAAGGGGCAGGTGCCTTGATGGCTGGGCGTGTCCTGAGCGGTCTTGACCTTGGCTGTGTGGGCTTCCTGGGTGAAGGGCGTCGCGCCGATGAGCCTGTATCAGTATCTGATACCTGAGTACAAGTCTTTTGTTCTGGGGAAATGGGCCATTAGAATGCAAATTGGCTGGGGGTTTCGATAGTGTCTGGTTATCTAGTGGCAAATATACCCTTAAGCTCTGAGTTCGGCTGGATCCTGCATAGGCCATATTTCCCGTGATTCTTTGCAAGTGGCCATACTTCCCTTTGTAAGTAGCCATGTTTCCCTTTGTAAGTGGCCAACCCAGATGGCTACATCCTGTCCTTTTGATCCTGAATGCGAAGCGTGGTGGATCACACTATTGATCCCTCATCTGTCTTTGGTGTGCCGGTTACCCTTGGTCAAGGACAAGTTCTACACTACTCTGTCCTATGTTTTTGGAGCATTTACCTAAGTTTTTAATACATCACACATTCATAAATTCTAAGGGGCCACTATAAACATGTATTCATACATTTAACTTATTTACACAAGGGAACCTCTAACTGTCATTACATAAGCTACTCTCATGCTGCTGGCAAATATCAAACGGAACTTATGTACAATGCAAAATTTTAAGCAACAGCAGCATCACATTTCTACTTAAGCCATTACACTCATAGAAAAATACAATCTTTATTTTGTCAGAAAAAAGGTTTAAAAGGCTTGTGGGGTTTGGTGGATTCCAAGGAAAGGGTCTCGGAGTGTATATATCGGCGAGCGGGCGGCTCTCCTTCGCCATTTGCGGAGTCAAAGTGTCTGAACGACACTGCAGAGTATTACTATTACCAAGAGGGCTTCTACTGTATAGGAGAGGGAATACCATTTTACAATGTTTTCGCACCATGTGGGGGTACCAGTGTTTATTTTCATGTGAGGTGAGGTGTCCGGGCTAGGGGTCTCATATTGTGTGGTCATGTCCGGGGCCGGTGTGGTGTGGGGTACAAAGGCTGTCAACACGCGCAACTGTAGGGATCCAATGATGATCATAATGGAGGTTATCAGTTCTGTCTTCATCTTTTTGTCTTTTTGTTCTTCGTTCTTCGTATACTCCGGGGGGTGCAAGCATAATATCTGTTATTACCCTTGGTTAATAATTCATTTTGTTTGGCTTTCCCTTCTGAACTTCAATTACCCATTAGAATCATCACCATGTGTGACTCCCTCATTTTATTTTTTGAAATAACCATTTTGGAGATAAGACATCCGAAAAAAAAAAAATTCTGTTAAAGTGCAAGGAATCTCGCAGCTTGTGATCGATGCGTATCGCAGAAAATTTTGTTACAACCAAGTGTGCTGAACATGTAAATAGCAGTTGGGGTAGCGACCAAAGAGTCGCTGAAAGTAAAGAGTTGAGTGCAGAGACTGTGACAAAAAGCATTCTTTAAATCACACGCAAGAAGAACAAATAAAGGGAAACAAAGACCCCTTTGTAAGGAGTGTTAAGAATTTTTCCAAATTACTCACCGTGACGGGAACATGGGGTGCGTGTGAGCTGCAGCAGGGCAAGAATGGGTGGACTTCCTCGCGTAGGGCGGTGATCAGTGCCGTTGCTCCACGACCCGAGCTTCACTGACTGAATACATAGGGGTTCCTCAGGCAGGGCGGGGACTAGTGCCGTTACTCCACTGCCTGGGTGACCTTACATGAGCAAGAATTTGTAACATATGGACTCCGACAATGTGCAGAAGAGTAATCATGACTGCATCAAGAAATTTAGTAAATGGGCGACATTAATTAAAACATGTGAGACTGGAAGAATAAACTGTAGCAAGAAATTCCATGGCGAAGTGACATTATCTAAAACCATGTAAGATCAGAAAGAAAGAAAGAAAGCGGGCAGGCTCCATCAGGAAATAAGACACCGTAAATCTCAGTCAGTTCCTTTTTCTCATCATTTGGACACCTCAGGGTTCAGTATCAAAAAGCGTCACGAAAGGGTTACCGTAACGGGTGTCAGACTCTGAGTCATCACCATCTCCCGGTTGCCAAACTCGTGTCTGCCGTTTTCGGGCCGTGGCTGCATGGGCCATCGTGGGATACGAATCATCATTCCTTATTAATCGACAAGAGTTGTCGCGGTGCCAATGGCGAATTCTTTGGTCATGAGGGGCGGTAGGTGCAAAGGGCAAATTTATCTCGTCGGGCGGTGGCGGTGGCTCTGGCTGTGGCAATGAAAGGGGGTATAGGGGACCAAACATGTCTTGGTCGTGGTTCCAGGGGCTGGAGCGACTGGAGCCTAGGTGGTTGTGCCATTGGTCGTTGATTTCCAATAAGTCTGGAGTGCTGTTGCTAGCGTCGGAATCAAGTTCAAGGAAAGTTGTTCCTGTGGGCGTAGACACGGTCGGATCTGTGGACATGCTGTCCTGGCTGGGGGAGGGTTGGTCTAGGTTGTTGATGGGCGGGGCGTGCTCGTCTGCCATTGCCAGGGAGATGTGGTGTGAGTGGCTGCATTGGGTTCCATAACCTTTAAGCTGGTTGATATGGAACCAACCTGATTTTCCATTAGGGCATGTTATTTTGTATACAGAGGGGCTCACTTTATCTGAAATGGCGTAGGGTCCTGCAAATTTAGGGGAGAGGAACGAACTTGGGTTGTATAGGGAAACCATAATTTGCTGACCGACTGTATACTCTACTGGGTGGACTGTTTTATCAAAGCAGGCCTCACTCTGCTTTTTCCTCGCGCCTAGTCAGACAGCTGCAGCGAGCTGGGCTATTTTAATATTTTCCGTGACCTGTTGGACTGCTTTTTCGTGGGTGAGGGCGGTGACTGTGGGGCTGGCCAAATCAAGTCCTAATAAATATTCAGTTCCTTTCATGGGTCGTCCGGTCATGAAGGTGTGGGGGGTGAATCCTGTGGAACGTGATACTGTGTTCCTAATAAACATCAGTGCGAATGGGAGAATCGTGTCCCACGTGGTGTTGTGCTGTTGCACCATTTTCCTAATAGTCGCTTTCAGGGTCCGATTCATATGTTCCACAATATCGCTGGATTGTGGGTGATAAGCAATATGGAACTTCTGTTTTATGCCGAAAATTGTCAGGACATTCTGCATAACTCTGCCTGTAAAATGAGAACCTTGGTCCGATTCAATACTGCGGGGGAGTCCCCAGCGTGTAAATATCTGCTGCATTAAAATCTTGGCTGTTGCCTTAGCCATATTTATCCTGGAGGGAAATGCTTCCACCCATTTTGTGAAGGTGTCGATCACTACCAACACATATTTCAAACCATTTCTGCAGGGGGGGAGGGGACCAATATAATCAAGCTGTAAATTCGTCCATGGGCCATTAACAGGCCGGGTGTGTCTTTATTGTCCTTTCCTGGAGTACCTTTCTGGATTATTCTGTGCGCAGATTAACCAATTTTCAATATAATGCATGATGTCTGCTTTTAAATCGGGCCACCAGCACAAAAGTCTTAAGTGGGCAATGGTGGTTTCTATCCCCTGATGCCCGTGTCCATCGTGAAATTGGCAAATTATCTGGTTCCTGTCCTGGGTGGGGACCACATAAATTCCATTATTTAAAATTATTCCGTCCTGTACTGTCAGTGTGTCCTTGAATTTGTCGTAGGGGGCTGGGAAGGTACCGTCTAAAATTTGTCTAAGAGTGTCATTTGCCTTTTGGGCCTGGGCTAAATCTTCGATATTTGTTTGTGAGACCTGGACTGCGTGTATCGGCTCACTCTCAGGGGGTTGCCAAAAGTGGCCCTGTCGTGATCCTGCCTTTGCTAGGGCGTCTGCCTTTACGTTACCGGATGGGGATGAACGGTGATGGCTTCTGACTTTTATTATGCCATATGTGCGGTCTTTTGCTGTCTCAAGAATGTGCTTCAATAATGGGGCTGAGGGTAGGTGTTTACCGTCAGTGGATATAAATCCTCTAGATTTATATCCGGTAGCATTGTGGATAGCACAATTGCTTCACAGCTCCAGGGTCCCAGGTTCGATTCCCGGCTTGGGTCATTGTCTGTGCGGAGTCTGCACATTCTCCCCGTGTGTGCGTGGCTTTTCTCCGGGTGCTCTGGTTTCCTCCCACAGTCCAAAGATGTGCAGGTTAGGTGGATTGGCCATGATAAAGTAGTGTCCAAAATTGCCCTTAGTGTTGGGTGAGGTTACTGGGTTATGGGGATAGGGTGGAGGTGTGGACCTTGGGTAGGGTGCTCTTTCCAAGAGCCGGTGCAGACTTGATGGGCTGAATGACCACCTTCTGCACTGTAAAATTCTATGATAATTCCCACAGGGGCAGAAATTCCGTCAAACTGTTACAGACATATAAACTGTCCGAATATATATCTGCAGGGGTCGGGAAAGAATCTGGGTGCTGCACTGCCAATTGCGGCTAATTCGGCTGCCTACGATCCTAAGTGATCTGGCAATTTTAGCGATATCTCCTCTAATGCGCGTCCCTGTGCGTCTTCCACATAAATACCGCATCCTGTTATTCTTTTTCCATTATCAATGGTGGAGGAACCATCTACATAAATTTTTAAAGAGTTATCCGTGATCGGGGAATTCTGAGCTTTACTACCTACCCGTGGGTGCAGCGACTTAGGAATAAAGGGTCCTGTGTGGTGTTTGGCTGCAATGATCTGGCACTCATGTGGGGTTCCTTCATACTGTAAATTATCCGCTAAAAATGTGTGGGTCTTTGTCCGTTTAACTGAGATGTCCCGTCCTTGTAGGAGCAGGGTCCAGCGAGCTGCTCTGATCTGGCTAACTGAACCGTCCTTTAAACTACCATCTAACAGTAGCTGTGTTGGAGTGTGCTCTGTTAAAATCGTTATGGCGTTGAGGCCTGTAATATATGCAAAATATTGAACTGCAAGCAAGTGCCGTTCGCAGGCTGAAAATCCTTGCTCCACTGGATCCAAAACTCGTGAAGCATAGGCTACGGGTCCTAAACGATCCTGTCTTTCTTGGAGTAGTACGGCCAATAGGGTTTGGTCGGTGTTCGCTACTTCTATGGCGTAGGGAGAGTTTGGGTCTGGAACTTGCAAAGCGGGGGCTGTACCTAGGGCGCGTTTTAATGCATCAATGGCGTCCATGTGCTGTGGAAGCCATTCCCATGGGGCGTTCTTTTTAAGGAGCTCGGAAAGTGCGGCTGCCTTCGTGGCAAAACCATCTATATAGTTCCTACAATACCCAACTAATCCGAAAACACCGAGTGTGGTGACATTGTGGGGCAAAGGCAATTTAACTATCGAATCAATCCGTTTCTGTTCTATCTCTCTTTTCCTGTGTGTGATAATGGTGCCTAAGTAAAGGACCTTTTCATTTAGGATCTGGGCTTTTTTCGGGTTAACTTTACATCCAATTGAGTGTAGGAGACCTAGTAATTCGGAAAGATGCTTAACGTGCTCTTCCTTTGTGTCATTTGTAGGAGCAAGTCGTCAGGAAAATTTGGATAGTCCATTTGCCAATTGTCGGTGAAAAATGGAGGGGGAGTTGTGGAGACCTTGCGGAAGGCATGTCCATGTATATTGCTGTTCTTGGAACGTGAAGGCGAATTTGTATCGGCAATTCTTATCTAAAGGAATGGACCAAAAGCCATTGCTAATGTCCAGTACCGTAAAATACTTTGACTGTAGTCCCTGCTTTAGCATTGTTTTGGGACTCTTGGCAACGGTGGGGGCTGCTAATGGGGTTACTTTATTGAGTTCTCTGTAATCTATGGTTAGTCTCCATGAGCCATCTGGTTTTCTTACGGGCAAAATTGGGGCATTGTTTGTTGAGGCTACGGGCCGAATTACGCCTTGATCTAGCACGCTTTGTATTACTTTTGCAATCTCGCCCTCGGCTTGCTGTGGGAAACCGTATTGCTTCTGGGGCTTGGGACCGGGACCTGTAATGGTGACTGTTCCTGCAATTTTTCCACAATCGTGCTTGTGCTGGGCGAAGGATGTTTTATGATTTCTTAGGACCTCTCTAATCGTCTTATCTGTGGTAATCGCATGTGGGTCAAACCAATAATCTCCCACTGAGCATATTCTGTGTTCGTAGTTTCCTACTGTGAGCCTGGCTCTTGCTGTTTTGGCCATTTTCCAAAAACACTTATTCATGGGGTCAAAGGAAAGGTTGTGTGAGCTCATGAAGTCGATTCCTAAAATGTGCTCTGCTGTTTGGGGCAAACCCACTAAAACAATGGGGTGCTTGGTATTTATGTTTCCGATTTGAATATCTATGGGGGCCATAATGTATCCCTGCTGTACATGTCCTGGAAATCCACTAAGAGTGATGGTGTCTGTGGGGGGCCATTTGTCTCGCTGAAACATTGTGGAGGAGTTTAAAGTGGTGCGGGACCCTCCTGTGTCCCAAATGAACTCTACTGGATGTCCCCGGACTGTGCCTGTGACTACTGGTCTGCATGATTTGTCCCAGAGTGTGTCGCAGACCCAAGTTGGGGAGTCCGAACACCTTCAATCTGTGCTATTGGTCGCGGCATTACCTGATCGGGCGCTAATGCTATGTATGGGCCTAACATTGTTCCTAGGTGAGGTGTTCGATTGCTGGTTCGGGGGGGGCATTGCATTTGCGGACGTAATGTCCCTGCTGTCCACAATTATAGCATCCTCATGGTGCCTGTGCTCTGGGGTGCTGTCCTTCATTTCTACCCTCATTTACCCATGTGGGGTGCTGATGTGTCCTTACTGGGTTCATATTGGCTTCTGCCTTCTCCTGATCTGCCTTTCTATGTAGGGATTGTTTCCAAGCTCTGGGGAGTCTCTTTAAAACCCACACTTCACTATGTGTTGCGCCTGCGGGGTCGTAATTCACACAGGCTTTTTGACCTGCTTCTGTGGCGTGGGAGACTAAAGTGCGGGCCCATTTGGTTATGTTGTCGTTATCTAAGTGTGCGCGAACTAAATCCCCAAAGACTGCTTTAAAGTGTATCCAAAGGCATCCTGCGTATGGTGTCGGATGCTCTCCCTTCTTTTGTCTTCAATGGTTTAGAACTTCTACGGGGTCTCCTCTGTTGTAACCAATTGTGTCCAAAATAGCTGTCTTCATGTCCTGGAGGCTTCCTCCTCCTACATTCTGTGGGTCTGGTAAGGCTGAGCTAACGGATGGGTCAAGGCTCATCACTATAAGCTTCACTTCCTCCGGTTCGTCCAGACCGTACATAACTGTCTATTGTCTTACTCGCTGAAAGAAATTATTCGGGTCTGCTTTGGGTTGGAATGGTTCTATTTTGTCGCACGCATCTCTCAATTGTGTGATGGATAATGGGGTGGTGTACACAAAATCGGGTTCATCGTCAATCGGTGACTTGCGCTGCGTGGTGACTGGATTCATGGGGTTGTCTGCTGCCTGTGCAGTCGGTGGTGCGGGTGCTTTCCTTTTCGGGCCTGGGGGGCTTTATTCTGATTCTCAGTGTCTTCTACATATCTATGGGCAGTTTCATTGAGTTCCTGCCAATCGGGTCCATTTTCCTGATCTAACTTTGGTCCAAAGGTGTCTCTGAATCCGTTTTGCACTGAGAGCAGTGACTGCAACTTCTGTATTTGTCGTCTACATTTGGCGTGATCTACTGAACTCTGCCTTTGTTCCGTTGTGGAACTATGGAGTGCTCGTAAAGCTGCCTTCAAATCTGCGCATTGTTTCTTTAACTGTTCTACCTGTTGTTCCGTCACTTCTCTTACCAAAACTGCGCATTGTATATCTTGGTAGACCTTATCGTATTGTGTCTGAAAGCTGCTTAGGTGAACTATACAAGATTGGTGTGCCCGTTTGACATCAGCCATCTCCTTGTCTTGAGCTGCTAGCTGTCTCGGAGTTGCTCATTAACTTTCTCACATTCACTAACATTTCCCTCACTCTTCTCCTCTTTCTCTACAAGCTATCTGCGGAGCGTCCTCACAACCGATTTCGGCGGCGTGAGAGCAGCTGGTTAGTCAATTTCAGCGGGAGCATTGCGGAAGGAGGTTGTTGGGAGGTAAGTCAACCTTTAAAAGCACTTCTCTTTGCAGGGGCAGGCCAGTCGATTTCGGCGGCGTGAGAGCAGCTGGTGAGTCAGTTTCAGCGGGAGCATTGCGGAAGGAGGTTGCTGGGAGGTAAGTCAACCTTTAAAAGCACTTCTCTTTTCAGGGGCAGGCCAGTCGATTTCGGCGGCGTGAGAGCAGCTGGTTAGTCAATTTCAGCGGGAGCATTGCGGAAGGAGGTTGCTGGGAGGTAAGTCAACCTTTAAAAGCACTTCTCTTTGCAGGGGCAGGCCAGTCGATTTCGGCGGCGTGAGAGCAGCTGGTTAGTCAGTTTCAGCGGGAGCATTGCGGAAGGAGGTTTCTGGGAGGTAAGTCAACCTTTAAAAGCACTTCTCTTTGCAGGGGCAGGCCAGTCGATTTCGGCGGCGTGAGAGCAGCTGGTTAGTCAATTTCAGCGGGAGCATTGCGGAAGGAGGTTGCTGGGAGGTAAGTCAACCTTTAAAAGCACTTCTCTTTGCAGGGGCAGGCCAGTCGATTTTGGCGGCGTGAGAGCAGCTGGTTAGTCAATTTCAGCGGGAGCATTGCGGAAGGAGGTTGCTGGGAGGTAAGTCAACCTTTAAAAGCACTTCTCTTTGCAGGGGTAGGCCAGTCGATTTCGGCGGCGTGAGAGCAGCTGGTGAGTCAGTTTCAGCGGGAGCATTGCGGAAGGAGGTTGCTGGGAGGTAAGTCAACCTTTAAAAGCACTTCTCTTTGCAGGGGCAGGCCAGTCGATTTCGGCGGCGTGAGAGCAGCTGGTTAGTCAATTTCAGCGGGAGCATTGCGGAAGGAGGTTGCTGGGAGGTAAGTCAACCTTTAAAAGCACTTCTCTTTGCAGGGGCAGGCCAGTCGATTTCGGCGGCGTGAGAGCAGCTGGTTAGTCAATTTCAGCGGGAGCATTGCGGAAGGAGGTTGCTGGGAGGTAAGTCAACCTTTAAAAGCACTTCTCTTTGCAGGGGCAGGCCAGTCGATTTCGGCGGCGTGAGAGCAGCTGGTGAGTCAGTTTCAGCGGGAGCATTGCGGAAGGAGGTTGCTGGGAGGTAAGTCAACCTTTAAAAGCACTTCTCTTTGCAGGGGCAGGCCAGTCGATTTCGGCGGGAGTGGAGCTGGCTGGTTAGTCAATTTCAGCAGGAGCTGAGAATTTTTCTTTTATTTTAAATTAGTTTTTTTAGGCGGGATCAGGAAGTCGACCCGCGGACGTCTGGGAAGACCCTCCCCAATAAATTCTGGTGGAGAGGAAACCCGAGACACTACACGTGTAGTGTCTCCCACCCACCCTCCTCCTCTAACCTAATAATAAAACCCATTGGTCTGAGGTAAGTACCATATTTTTATTATATTATTATTATTTTTTATAAAAATTTAATTTAGTTGTTAGCCAGATCTTGGTAGAAAGTTAGAGGAATGGCAGGGAAGGGAGTGCAATGTTCCTCCTGCAGGATGTTTGAGGTGAGGGATGCAGTTAGTGTCCCTGCTGATTTTACCTGCAGGAAGTGCTGCCATCTCCAGCTCCTCCAAGACCGAGTTAGGGAACTGGAGCTGGAGTTGGAAGAACTTCGGATCATTCGGGAGGCAGAAGGGGTCATAGACAGCAGCTTCAGGGAATTAGTTACACCAAAGATTGGAGATAGATGGGTAACTGTAAGAGGGACTGGGAAAAAACAGTCAGTGCAGGGATCCCCTGCGGTCGTTCCCCTGAGAAACAAGTATACCGCTTTGGATACTTGTGGGGGGGACGACTTACCAGGGGTAAGCCATGGGGTACGGGCCTCTGGCACGGAGTCTGTCCCTGTTGCTCAGAAGGGAAGGGGGGAGAGGAGCAGAGCATTAGTAATTGGGGACTCTATAGTCAGGGGCACAGATAGGAGATTTTGTGGGAGCGTGAGAGACTCACGTTTGGTATGTTGCCTCCCAGGTGCAAGGGTACGTGATGTCTCGGATCGTGTTTTCCGGGTCCTTAGGGGGAGGGGGAGCAGCCCCAAGTCGTGGTCCACATTGGCACCAACGACATAGGTAGGAAAGGGGACAAGGATGTCAGGCAGGCTTTCAGGGAGCTAGGATGGAAGCTCAGAACGAGAACAAACAGAGTTGTTATCTCTGGGTTGTTGCCCGTGCCACGTGATAGTGAGATGAGGAATAGGGAGAGAGAGCATTTAAACACGTGGCTACAGGGATGGTGCAGGCGGGAGGGTTTCAGATTTTTGGATAACTGGGGCTCTTTCTGGGGAAGGTGGGACCTCTACAGACAGGATGGTCTACATCTGAACCTGAGGGGCACAAATATCCTGGGGGGGAGATTTGTTAGTGCTCTTTGGGGGGGTTTAAACTAATGCAGCAGGGGCATGGGAACCTGGATTGTAGTTTTAGGGTAAGGGAGAATGAGAGTATAGAGGTCAGGAGCACAGATTTGACGTCGCAGGAGGGGGCCAGCGTTCAGGTAGGTGGTTTGAAGTGTGTCTACTTCAATGCCAGGAGTATACGAAACAAGGTAGGGGAACTGGCAGCGTGGGTTGGTACCTGGGACTTCGATGTTGTGGCCATTTCGGAGACATGGATAGAGCAGGGACAGGAATGGATGTTGCAGGTTCCGGGGTTTAGGTGTTTTAGTAAGCTCAGAGAAGGAGGCAAAAGAGGGGGAGGTGTGGCGCTGCTAGTCAAGAGCAGTATTACGGTGGCGGAGAGGATGCTAGATGGGGACTCTTCTTCCGAGGTAGTATGGGCTGAAGTTAGAAACAAGAAAGGAGAGGTCACCCTGTTGGGAGTTTTTTATAGGCCTCCTAATAGTTCTAGGGATGTAGAGGAAAGGATGGCGAAGATGATTCTGGATATGAGCGAAAGTAACAGGGTAGTTATTATGGGAGACTTTAACTTTCCAAATATTGACTGGAAAATATATAGTTCGAGTACAATAGATGGGTCGTTTTTTGTACAGTGTGTGCAGGAGGGTTTCCTGAAACAATATGTTGACAGGCCAACAAGAGGCGAGGCCACGTTGGATTTGGTTTTGGGTAATGAACCAGGCCAGGTGTTGGATTTGGAGGTAGGAGAGCACTTTGGGGACAGTGACCACAATTCGGTGACGTTTACGTTAATGATGGAAAGGGATAAGTATACACCGCAGGCCAAGAGTTATAGCTGGGGGAAGGGCAATTATGATGCCATTAGACGTGACTTGGGGGGGATAAGGTGGAGAAGTAGGCTGCAAGTGTTGGGCACACTGGATAAGTGGGGCTTGTTCAAGGATCAGCTACTGCGTGTTCTTGATAAGTATGTACCGGTCAGACAGGGAGGAAGGCGTCGAGCGAGGGAACCGTGGTTTACCAAGGAAGTGGAATCTCTTGTTAAGAGGAAGAAGGAGGCCTATGTGAAGATGAAGTGTGAAGTTTCGGTTGGGGCGATGGATAGTTACAAGGTAGCGAGGAAGGATCTAAAGAGAGAGCTAAGACGAGCAAGGAGGGGACATGAGAAGTATTTGGCAGGAAGGATCAAGGAAAACCCAAAAGCTTTCTATAGGTATGTCAGGAATAAGCGAATGACTAGGGTAAGAGTAGGACCAGTCAAGGACAGGGATGGGAAGTTGTGTGTGGAGTCTGAAGAGATAGGCGAGATACTAAATGAATATTTTTCGTCAGTATTCACTCAGGAAAAAGATAATGTTGTGGAGGAGAATGCTGAGCCCCAGGCTAATAGAATAGATGGCATTGAGGTACGTAGGGAAGAGGTGTTGGCAATTCTGGACAGGCTGAAAATAGATAAGTCCCCGGGACCTGATGGGATTTATCCTAGGATTCTATGGGAGGCCAGGGAAGAGATTGCTGGACCTTTGGCTTTGATTTTTATGTCATCATTGGCTACAGGAATAGTGCCAGAGGACTGGAGGACAGCAAATGTGGTCCCTTTGTTCAAAAAGGGGAGCAGAGACAACCCCGGCAACTATAGACCGGTGAGCCTCACGTCTGTAGTGGGTAAAGTCTTGGAGGGGATTATAAGGGACAAGATTTATAATCATCTAGATAGGAATAATATGATCAGGGATAGTCAGCATGGCTTTGTGAAGGGTAGGTCATGCCTCACAAACCTTATTGAGTTCTTTGAGAAGGTGACTGAACAGGTAGACGAGGGTAGAGCAGTTGATGTGGTGTATATGGATTTCAGCAAAGCGTTTGATAAGGTTCCCCACGGTAGGCTATTGCAAAAAATACGGAGGCTGGGGATTGAGGGTGATTTAGAGATGTGGATCAGAAATTGGCTAGCTGAAAGAAGACAGAGGGTGGTGGTTGAAGGGAAATATTCAGAATGGAGTACAGTCACAAGTGGAGTACCACAAGGATCTGTTCTGGGGCCGTTGCTGTTTGTCATTTTTATCAATGACCTAGAGGAAGGCGCAGAAGGGTGGGTGAGTAAATTTGCAGACGATACTAAAGTCGGTGGTGTTGTCGATAGTGTGGAAGGATGTAGCAGGTTACAGAGGGATATAGATAAGCTGCAGAGCTGGGCTGAGAGGTGGCAAATGGAGTTTAATGTAGAGAAGTGTGAGGTGATTCACTTTGGAAGGAATAACAGGAATGCGGAATATTTGGCTAATGGTAAAGTTCTTGAAAGTGTGGATGAGCAGAGGGATCTAGGTGTCCATGTACATAGATCCCTGAAAGTTGCCACCCAGGTTGATAGGGTTGTGAAGAAGGCCTATGGAGTGTTGGCCTTTATTGGTAGAGGGATTGAGTTCCGGAGTCGGGAGGTCATGTTGCAGCTGTACAGAACTCTGGTCCGGCCGCATTTGGAGTATTGCGTACAGTTCTGGTCACCGCATTATAGGAAGGACGTGGAGGCTTTGGAGCGGGTGCAGAGGAGATTTACCAGGATGTTGCCTGGTATGGAGGGAAAATCTTATGAGGAAAGGCTGACGGACTTGAGGTTGTTTTCGTTGGAGAGAAGAAGGTTAAGAGGAGACTTAATAGAGGCATACAAAATGATCAGGGGGTTGGATAGGGTGGACAGTGAGAGCCTTCTCCCGCGGATGGATATGGCTGGCACGAGGGGACATAACTTTAAACTGAGGGGTAATAGATATAGGACAGAGGTCAGAGGTAGGTTCTTTACGCAAAGAGTAGTGAGGCGGTGGAATGCCCTACCTGCTACAGTAGTGAACTCGCCAACATTGAGGGCATTTACAAGTTTATTGGATAAACATATGGATGATAATGGCATAGTGTAGGTTAGATGGCTTTTGTTTCGGTGCAACATCGTGGGCCGAAGGGCCTGTACTGCGCTGTATTGTTCTATGTTCTATGTTCTACAACCTCCTCTGTGCCTCGCAATTGTGCCAGACAGGGCACGATTGCTATCGGCTTACAAACGTTTCCTACAATCTTTTTATGTATCTCGGTTACGTTATACCACCAAGTTTGTTCTATACTACCTGGACCTGACTCTTCATTTGAACAGGATGTTCATGCTCCACTGAGATACTGTTGCTTCCTTAGACCAACACATTGTCTGAATAATTTGCTGGACTGCTATGAGAGTCTGAGAGCCTCTTTGATTTTTGTACTTGCAGCTTCTATTGCAGCAACCTAAAATTGCATGGTACCAAGCTGAGATTTCATGGCCACACTCTGAGCCAGACAGGGCACGATTGCTATCGGCTTACAAACGTTTCCTACAATCTTTTTATGTATCTCGGTTACGTTATACCACCAAGTTTGTTCTATACTACCTGGACCTGACTCTTCATTTGAACAAAACTCGGACCAAACGGGCCATCCTTTCCCCTTTAAGTACTTTCTCAATTCCTCTTCCCATATGGGGCACTGCTCTGCTCTACTGGTTGCTGCAACCTCGAGTTCCTGTGGATTAATTAGGCGTTCCATTGCCTTTGCTGCCTTTGTTACTAGTCATGATGTGGAGATGCAGGCATTGGACTGGGGTGAGCACAGTGAGAAGTTTTACAACACCAGGTTAAAGTCCAACAGGTTTGTTTCGATGTCACTAGCTTTCAGAGCGCTGCTCCTTTCGAGCGCTTCACCTGAGGAAGGAGCAGCGCTCCGAAAGCTAGTGACATCGAAACAAACCTGTTGGACTTTAACCTGGTGTTGTAAAACTTCTTACTTCTCTTTTCCTACCGTAATCTCTGTTTCTCTACCGTAGATTTGGGACAGGGGGAATAAGGCGGCGATTCGAACAGCGGGTATGGCCTAAGCTATTTTCTGGTTCACAATACTCCCAATAGTTTTATGCAACAAAATCTTTTACCTTATATCCCTGTTATTACGCATGCAAGTTAATACACACTTCCGAATCTTGGAGATTTGATCGATACGGGCCTTACACTTGTAGTTTCTTTCACTTTTCTCAATTGGGTTTCTAATTCAACGTTTTGTGGGTTCTCTTGGAGTGACAAAATCACTTCTAGGTCGAGTCCCGTCAGATGTCGCCAATAATGTTGCCAATTCGCACCGGAGTCACCAATAATGTTGCTCCTTTTAACTGGATATTGATAGTTATTAATGATAATATTGCTTTTCAGAGTCGCCAGGTATCAAATGATACCACCACAAAGCTTTATCGGATATCGATCAAAGACCAAACAACCAGTTAGTTAGTTCAAGTTCAATGCTAGTTTATTTGCACACAAGAATTACTTCGACATGCAACATAAAACACTACAAGCTAAATTACACCTAACACTACAACATCCTGTACTTAACTTCAGGCACTCGGCTTTATGCAGAGGAACAAGGCCTTTGTTCGGATCTTGCGTGGCTGGGTCTGGAGAAGTGATTTCGTTTCTGCTGGGCTCATCCATCTGGTAGCGATCATTGGTCTTGAACTTGCTTCTGGTCGTGGTGCTGCAATTGGTTTTGGGCACAAGCTGGGGCCAAAAGAGTGCTGGTGCGCCAGGGCCAGAAGAGACTGAACACATGGCAGTGTCTCTTTTTATCCTTCGGGGGTTTTGCGCTCTTATGGGCGGTCCTTAGCTTTGGACCCAATAATTCGGCAGGCTTCGATTACTGCCTTCGATTTTAGCCAATAAAGGGGCGGGTGCCTTGATGGCTGGGCGTGTCCTGAGCGGTCATTGACCTTGGCTGTTTGGGCTTCCTGGGTGAAGGGAGTGGCGCCGATACCTGAGTACAAGTCTTTTGTTCTGGGGAAATGGGCCATTAGAATGCAATTCGGCTGGGGGTTTCCATAGTGTCTGGTTATCTCGTCGCAAACATACACTTTATCTCTGAGTTCGTCTGGATCCTGCATAGGCCATATTTCCCGTGATTCTTTACAAGTGGCCATATTTCCCTTTGTAAGTGGCCATGTTTCCCTTTGTAAGTGGCCATGTTTCCCTGTGTAAGTGGCCATCCCAGATGGCTACACCCTTAACACACAAGAACTGCCTTGTACAATCCCATTCCCGAACACCTTCATACCCCCATACCTAATACTTTGTTTCATTCAGGTCAATTGACATTTATGCTTTAACTGTCGGTTTTATCATCACTTAAGTATCTTCAAACATTGCTACAATGGTGGGGGGAGGGGGGGGGGGGGCGGCGACCACCCGCTGCCAAGAAACATGTCACGGGGAGGCCAGAGAATTTCACTTGATGTCTTTTTATTTGGTTTTCAAAGGTTTGCTGTTTACAGTTCTGTGGGCGACTGAGTTATGGTGTTTTGATGGTTGAAGTGGGAATAGAAGAACTGGAAGAAATGATCAGCAATTTATCTGTGCAGTCTAAAAGTTTAAAAACTATCTTTAATAGCTTTCTCTGCCAATATTTATCCACTTGATCAAATACCTGCCTACTTGATTACTGTACCTTCTCATCTTATACTCTTAGCACACAGAGAATCAGTTAAATAGCAGTTGATGTTTTTCTCTAATTTTCTAAGTATTCTCAGAAACACACATCACAGAATGACAGAATCCCTACAGTGTAGAAGGAGCCCATTCTGCCCATCAACTCTGCTCTGTCCCTCAGAAAGAGCCCTTAGCTCTTGAATATGGGTCCCTGGTGCTGTGAGGCAGCAGTGCTAACCACTATGCCACTGCTCCACATACTTATTCTGTATGTTACTGTGAGATCAATGGCATTATAACTACTGTACAGATGTGAAACCATTGGAACATACCTACCTAAATCAAGAGAAGAGATGTCGGCGTTGGACTGGGGTGAACACAATAAGAAGTCTGACAACACTAGGTTAAAGTCCACCAGGTTTGTTTCGAATCACTAGCTTTCGGAGCACTGCTCCTTCTTCAGGTGAATGAAGAGGTGGATTCCAGAATGTTTCACAATGAAACAAACCTGTTGGACTTTAACCTGGTGTTGTCAGACTTCTTACTGTACTTAAATCAAAGCAAAATACTATAGATTCTGGAGATGCAAAATATAAACAGAAAGCCCAGGAAGAATCAGCAGGTCTGTGGAGAGAGAAACACAGTTAACATTTCCAGTTTAATATGACTCTTCTTTGGAACTGAAGAGAGGTAGAAATGTGATAGGTTTTAGCTGTTGAAAATGGGGAAAGTCAGGTAGAGCAAAAGGGTAGGTCAAGGATAGAGTAGAGGCGGGGGGTGATTAAATGACATAGATGTAATTGAGTAAGGCAAAGAGAGTGGCAACGGTAGTAGTAAAGGAACGAAACATTGGTCCAGAAAAGGTGTACAGTCGTTATAAAGGATAGTGCTGTCTGAATGCAAAACATGAGAACAAGATACCGATTGGCGCTAAGGGAAAAAATATTAAATGGAGGACAGAGTTTATGGTTTGAAGTTATTGAACTCAGTGTTAAATCTGGAAGACTGTAAAATGTCTAATCTGAAGACGAGGTGCTGTTCCTCAAGCTTCTGTTGAGCTACAAAAATGCTGCTGAGTGTCTTTTTGAGATACTAACCATGCATGTAATGAACTTGACCTTGTCATTTCGTTCTGGTAATTGTTGTGATAGTGAATGCACACCAATGCAGATAACGACATGTACCTTTAAGAAGCTGCATAGTTTCATCACTATGACATCACCACGTGTAAGGCTGAAGGATGAAAGGTACAGCCTCCGTGTTACAAACAGAAAATTCTGGAAAATCTCAGCCGGTCCGACAGCATCTGTGAAGAGATAATAGAGCTAACATTTCAAGACAGGATGACTCTTCGTCATGTTAGATTTTCACTATTGCCTGTGATCTCTATTGCAGATATTCAATACTGTCTGTGACTCTGTATCAATAAGACTTAGTGGGTGAGATTCTCTGGCCTCCACAAGGCATGTTTCTCGGCAGCAGGAGGTGGCCCGCTATTGGCGGAATCTTTTGGTCACACCGCTGTCAATGCGATTTCCCATTGAATCCACCCATGCCTCCATGAATCACATGGCGGAGTGCGCCGTTGCAAGGACTGGAAGATCTCGTCGGCGTAAACAGCCACATATAAACCTTATGCGCCAGGCATATAATCAAGTTATCAGTCGATGTAACCAAGAACTGTGCGGAACTGCATGTAGTTGCTCGTAATAAACTCCATGCTATTGTGTTCAACTAGAACCCTGGTCATTCTGAACATCTTGCTTAGCATAGATAGCCTAGAGACAGATCGCTTGACTTCTTCAACGAAATCCTCAACATATATATGGTGGCATCAGACATGACTTGATTGCATTTTGTTTTAATTGATTCAGGTCAAAATGTTAGATGATCACTGCAAATATTAAGAAAGTGACTAATTATATAAGTAGTCTTGAACTTGCAGAAATAAGCTGGAATTCTCCAGCCCCTTTTGCCGAAAATGTCTTCTGATCCTGCTGAAGACAATGGACGTTTGAATGGCTAGCTGTATTCACCACAAGAGCCAATCTAGGCGAGGCTAGAAAGTTCTGGCAGCAGTAACCAACTCCTCTGCTTTAATAAGATTAATTTGGACACAAAAAAACCAAACAGATTTGGGTTGCACATTTTAAAGCCTATATTGTATGAGAAAATAAAATTCAAACATTCAACATCAATTATGTGTACAGTAGTATAGTGGTTATGTTACTGGACTAGTATTCCAGAGGTCTGAACTAATGTTTTGAAGACATGAATTTAAATCCCTCCAAAGCAACTAGGAAATTTTAAATTCAACAAATTATATAAAATCGGGGATAAAACAGCTAGTTTCCGTAATGGGTGACCATGAAATTACTGGATTGTCTTAAAAATCCATCTGATTCACTAACGTCCTTTACGGCAATTAGGCTTTTAAGTAACATCACACCCACAGCAATGCGTTTGACTGTCAATTGTCCTCTGAAATAGTTTAGTAAGCTACTCAGCTGTATTCAAAAAGGTGGCTCATCAGCTTCTAAGTGCAATCAGCGATGAGCAATAAATGCCGACCTTACAAGCAATGCACACATCCCATGAATTAATACAACAGAGTAGGCCTGATGTCAAACAATAACAGTAAATTTTGACAGTTCTGTTACTGTCATGTGTTTGTTAATATATAATTATGCATAATGCAATGTTAACACAGTGTGGCACAGTGGCACAGTGGTTAGCATGGCTGCCTCACAGCACCAGAGACCTGGGGTCGATTCTGGCTTTGGGGGAATTTGCGCGTTTGCCCCAAGTCTGCCAGGGTTTCCTCCGGCTGCTCCGGTTTCCTCCCACAGTCCAAAGATATGCAGGTTAGGTAGATTGACCATGCTAAATTGCCTCTTAATCTCCAGGGAAGCACAGGTTAGGTGAATTGACCATGCTAAATTGCCCCATAGTGTCCAGGGATGTGCAGGTTAGGTGGAATGGCCATGATCAATGTGTGGGGTTACAGGGATAGGGTGGGTGAGTAGCGATATGTAGAGTGCTCTTTTGGAGGGTAAATGCAGACTCGATGAGCAGAATCACCTCCTTCTGCACTGTAGGGATTCTATGGATTCAGGAACTCAGTGGTACTACTCTTCAGCTCTGCTTTACAGTGTACAGATATACTGCATCACAGGAGAAAAACTGATAGGCTTCATATTAATGATAATACACCTTGAGCAATCATGCAGGAAACTGGACTGGGATGTGAGTAGAAGAAGGTGGCTTGGGGGAATACTTTTTTGCTGATGCAATGTTTCCCCATCAAGACACCGTGGATTTTATTGTAATCTCTTTGTCAATCCATGCATTTTCCTCAGTTCCCCACATGTTAATTTATTTTAAAGATATTCTGGTTCTTTGCTCTGATCTAAATCCAGATTTTGAACAGACATCAAGTGCACCTTATCTATTTAAAGTCGAGTCCAAATAATTTTATACAAACTGTGCTAATTGCCACTAATTGCCTATCAGAAGAAAAACATTTTAACATGGAAATAGTGCCTTTCACTGATTTACTCCCAGGAACAATTTAAACCAAATTCAGCCTGTTAATGCCTACAGATAAGACAAAAAATTGCTTTGTGTAGCAGCATCGCACATGCATTTAAAAAGAGCACGTTTGGTTTTGTGCGACCAATGTAATCATCTGTGGGGAGTTCTCCCTCAATCAATACCATCAAAAGTCGATTAACCTGTTGTGGTAGTATGTATTGGGGGTCATGTGGGACTGGAAGCCCTAATGTCATTGGCTGACAGATCCCGGGTCCTGGTTGGCCGTTGACCTCAAGCTCCGCCCTGAAGGCGGAGTATAAGAAGCCGGAGTCTTCCCCCGCAGGCCAGTTTACTATCGAGCTGCGGGGGAACAGACACGCTTAATAAAGCCTCATCGACTTCACTCTATTCGTCTCATGGAGTCTTTGTGCGCTACAATTTATTAAGCGTGCCTAAAAAGGACTCTGGAGCTCAGGATCATTCCAGAATGCCTGAGGATCAGCCCCCACGCAGTGAACGCGGCAGCAGCCTTCAAGCACTGGCAGACTTGCTTTGAGGCCTACGTCAGAACGACCACCGGCCGAGTCTCAGACGAACAAAAACTGCAGGTCCTGCACTCGAGGGTGAGCACGGAGATTTTCACCCTCATTGAAGACACCGACGATTTCCAGACGGCGTTCAAGCACTCAGAAGTCTCTACGTTCGCCCAGTTAACCAAATCTACGCTCGCTACCAGCTTGCGACGAGACGGCAAGCTCCCGGAGAATCGATGGACGAGTTCTACGCCGCGCTGCTGATTTTGGGACGAGCCTGCAGCTGCCCGTCGGTGAACGCAAACGAACACACGGACATGTTAATGCGCAATGCTTTTGTGGCAGGTATGCAATCTTCCCAAATCCTCCAAAGACTTCAAGAAAAAGAGTCGCTCGGACTCTCAGAGGCACGGGCCCTAGCAGCCTCCCTAGACGTGGCCGCGCATAATACCCGCACCTATGGCCCCGAACGCGCGGCAGGCCATTGGGTCCCGTATGTACCCGTTGCGGCAAACCCCCTACCCCCCCCCCCCCGGACACCCCACAGGCTTGCGCAGTCCAAACGCCGAGTCGCACCGGGGGCGCCCGCTGTTATTTCTGCGGCCAGGCGAAACACCCCCGACAGCGCTATCCGGCCCGCGCAGCCATCTGCAAAAGCTGCGGAAAAAAGGGCCATTATGCGGTTGTGTGCCGGTCCTGCGAGGTCGCCGCCGTCCCGGGAGCACAGGGAGCCCTACAAGCAGTCTATGCGCCCCAACCCCCCCAGCATGCCATGTACGACCCGCAGGTGCAGCCGCTCTGGGTCCCGACCACCGTGGTCTCGGGAGAACTGGGAGCCCTGCACGCCGCCTACGCTCCCCAACCCCCCTCCCCGCAGCCCATGTATGACCTGCCGCCGGCGCTACCGCTTTGGGTCCCGGCCAACACTCTCCACGGAGAGGAGGGAGTTTTTCGCGTCCCTAACGCCACCCTAACCCCCGTCCCGCGCCCCACGCCTGACCCGCCGGCGCCACCTACTTGGACCCCGACCACCGCTGTCCCCGGTGAGGGAGCTCCTCGCGGTCTTTGCGCTCGCGGCCCCACGCCTGACCCGCCGGCGCTGCCGACTTGGGCCCCGACCACCGCTGTCCCCGGTGAGGGAGCGCCGCGCGGTCCTAGCGCTCGCGGTCCTAGCGCTCGCGGTGAGGGAGCTCCGCGCGGTCCTAGCGCTCGCGGTCCTACCGCTCCCCAGCCCCCCCAGCACACCATGTGCGACCCGCAGACGCCGCCATTTTGGGTCCCGACCACCACGAGGGGAGGAGGGGCGCCGATGTGCGACCCGCAGACGCCGCCATTTTGGGTCCCGACCACCACGAGGGGAGGAGGGGCGCCGCCATCTTGGACCGCCCCAGACCTGTACGACGCATGGGGGCGGCCATTTTGTCCACCCCCGCCGCCATCTTGTGACCCCCCAGCCACGTGCGATGTATGGGGGTGGCCATTTTGTCCATCCCCGACGCCATCTTGGACGGCAACAACGGACCCCACTCCACTACTACAACCACGGCTCGCTTCGATTACGCTCGATCAGGCTCGGCCCCGGACACTCCAGACGACGACGACAACGGTCCTAATTAACGGCCACGGGACGCCATGCCTAGTCGACTCCGGGAGCACGGAAAGCTTTATACACCCCGACACGGTAAGACGCTGTTCCTTGACCACCAATCCCAGCGCACAAAAGATTTGCCTAGCTGCAGGATCCCACTCCGTACAGATCCAGGGATTCTGCATAGTTACCCTTACGGTGCAGGGGAGGGAGTTCAAAAACTACAAACTTAACGTCCTTCCCCAACTCTGTGCCCCCACCTTGCTGGGATTAGATTTCCAATGTAATCTACAGAGCCTTACGTTCAAATTCGGCGGCCCCATACCCCCACTCACTATCTGCGGCCTCGCTACCCTCAAGGTGCAACCCCCGTCCTTGTTTGCGAACCTCACCCCGGATTGCAAACCCGTCGCCACTAGGAGCAGACGGTACAGCGCCCAGGACCGGACCTTCATTCGGTCCGAAGTCCAACGGCTACTAAAGGAGGGCATAATCCAGGCCAGCAATAGTCCCTGGAGAGCGCAGGTGGTAGTAGTGAAGACAGGGGAGAAACAAAGGATGGTCATTGACTATAGCCAGACCATCAACAGGTACACACAACTAGACGCGTACCCTCTCCCCCGCATATCCGACATGGTCAATCGGATTGCCCAATATAAAGTCTTCTCCACCGTGGACCTCAAGTTCGCCTACCATCAGCTCCCCATCCGCCCAAGTGACCGCAAGTACACAGCCTTCGAGGCAGACGGGCGATTATACCATTTCCTACGGGTCCCTTTTGGCGTCACAAACGGGGTCTCGGTCTTCCAACGGGAGATGGACCGAATGGTTGATCAACATGGGTTGCGGGCCACGTTCCCGTATCTCGACAATGTAACCATCTGCGGCCACGATCAGCAGGACCACGACGCCAACCTCCAGAAATTCCTCCAGACCGCCAAAGCCTTGAACCTCATGTACAACGAGGACAAGTGCGTTTTTAGCACCGACCAGCTAGCCATTCTGGGCTACATAGTACGCAATGGGATAATAGGCCCCGACCCCGAACGTATGCGCGCACTCATGGAATTTCCCCTCCCGCACTGCCCAAAAGCCCTGAAACGCTGCTTGGGGTTCTTTTCGTACTACGCCCAGTGGGTCCCCCAGTACGCAGACAAGGCCTGCCCCCTAATACAGACCACGACCTTCCCTCTGTCGACAGAGGCTTGCCAGGCCTTCAGCCGCATCAAAGCGGATATCGCAAAGGCCACGATGCGCGCCATCGACGAGTCCCTCCCCTTCCAGGTCGAGAGCGACGCCTCCGACGTAGCTCTAGCGGCCACCCTTAACCAAGCGGGCAGACCCGTGGCCTTTTTCTCCCGAACCCTCCACGCCTCAGAAATCCGCCACTCCTCAGTGGAAAAGGAAGCCCAAGCCATAGTGGAAGCTGTGTGACATTGGAGGCATTACCTGGCCGGCAGGAGATTCACTCTCCTCACTGACCAACGGTCGGTAGCTTTCATGTTCGATAATGCACAGCGGGGCAAAATTAAAAATGACAAGATCTTAAGGTGGAGGATCGAGCTCTCCACCTTCAACTATGAGATCTTGTACCGTCCCGGAAAGCTGAACGAGCCGTCCGATGCCCTATCCCGCGGCACATGTGCCAACGCACAAATTGACCGCCTCCAAACCCTCCACGAGGACCTCTGCCACCCGGGGGTCACTCGGTTTTACCACTTCATCAAGTCCCGCAATCTCCCATACTCTTTAGAGGAGGTCCGTACAGTCACAAGGGACTGCCACATCTGCGCGGAATGCAAGCCGCATTTTTTCAGGCCAGATGGAGCACACCTGATTAAGGCTTCCCGCCCCTTTGAACGCCTCAGTCTCGATTTCAAAGGGCCCCTCCCCTCCACCGACCGCAACGCATATTTTCTTAATGTAGTGGACGAATACTCCCGCTTCCCTTTTGCCATTCCCTGCTCTGACATGACCGCGGCCACAGTCATTAAAGCCCTGAACAGCATCTTCACACTGTTTGGTTACCCCGCATACGTCCACAGCGACAGGGGGTCCTCTTTCATGAGTGACGAGCTGCGCCAGTTCCTGCTCAGCAAGGGCATAGCCTCAAGCAGGACGACCAGCTACAACCCCCGGGGGAACGGGCAAGTAGAAAGGGAGAACGGCACGGTCTGGAAGGCCGTCCTACTGGCCCTACGGTCCAGGGATCTCCCAGTTTCACGGTGGCAGGAGGCCCTCCCGGACGCTCTACATTCCATCCGGTCGTTATTATGTACGAGCACTAATCAAACGCCTCACGAGCGTCTCCTTGTCTTCCCTAGGAGGTCCTCCTCTGGAACGTCGCTGCCGACCTGGCTGGCGGCCCCAGGACCCATCCTGCTCCTAAAGCATGTGCGGGCACATAAGGCGGACCCGTTGGTCGAAAGGGTTCACCTCCTCCACGCAAACCCCCAGTACGCCTACGTGGAGTACCCCGACGGCCGACGGGACACGGTCTCCCTACGGGATCTGGCGCCCGCCGGCAACACACACCCCCCCCGACACCATCAACCCAACCGCCCCTCTTCCTGCCACCGCCGCACCCCGCGACCGCCCCCTTCCCAGGAGGATCGGTCCCCCTCCCCTTTGCACCGACAGCTGAAACCGTACAGCTCCTGGAGGCGACAACACTGGTACAAGCACCACCACCACCGCCGTTGCCGAGGCGATTGACACGGATGACCAGACCGCCCGACCGACTCGTGGCGTCGATGTAAAACAAAGATGGACTGTTCAAAGAACATTTTGCTTTTCTTTCCTATACCCTCTGTAAATAGTTGCAACAGGACGAAATTGTCCAATACTGTATTGCCATGTGAATGTTCTATCCTCCCAGGACCAGCCCTGTAAACCCTTACCACCATACGAAGCATCACCCCGCCGGGTTCATTTTTGACAAGGGGTGAATGTGGTAGTATGTATTGGGGGTCATGTGGGACTGGAAGCCCTAATGTCATTGGCTGACAGATCCCGGGTCCTGGTTGGCCGTTGACCTCAAGCTCCGCCCTGAAGGCGGATTATAAGAAGCTGGAGTCTTCCCCCGCAGGCCAGTTTACTATCGAGCTGCGGGGGAACGGACACGCTTAATAAAGCCTCATCGACTTCACTCTATTCGTCTCATGGAGTCTTTGTGCGCTACACCTGTCTTTAACATCATGGCTGTTTGCAGAACCCCTCCATGAGCAAAATGGCTACCTCCTTTAGCCACATAATAACAGTAATTCCATAATGTAATTCAGCGCATATGGAGTGCTGTTGGATGTTTCTGTGAAGTGTTGTGAGGCATTATATAGTGCAAGCTAGTTTGTTTTTCAATTACAATACATTTTACTGCACTTTGGAGCCTGATTTTGTCAGGGGTGGTGGCCCTGAAGATGGGCCAGAAAGTTGGGGGCAGCACTACCAGTGCTGGTTGGGAGGACCTGGACAGATTTTCTGCCTACCATGTAGCTTATAACCAGCCATTGGAGCTCCTGTCCATTTAAAGGATGAGAACCTGGCTGGTTCCAAGAACTACCAGACAATCAGAGTGTTGGAATCTCTTCAGCCCCAGCACCATTGGGAGTGACGGCCCCTGCTGGGACTGCATCCAGTTTGAGACTCTCGGCAAGAAAAGTGGAGCCAGGGATCTCGGGAGTCAGTCAGGTGGCTGTGGTGGGTATGGGCAGGTTGGTGAGTTTAGGAGGGATGGTGTTGGCACAGGGGTGACCATTGTTTCCGAGGGCCACAAGCACATGATTATAAAGACCCTGCCTCCCTGAGCCTACGAGGAAGGTGCCAGATTTACTAGACAGTCTTCCGAGGTGTGCAGCACCCATCCGCCACTGGTAGAATGCGAATGGGAAGTGTCTGCTAATTGGTTACTCGAGTGACACTTTGCTCTCTACTTTCCTCTGAATTTTCCAATCCCCTCCTCCACCTCCGATCCCTCTTCCCCAGGACCCATAAAATTCAGTCCCTGAAGTGGACGGTAGTGCTATTGCACAGAAAAATCCATCCCAGTTGCTGGATTTCTTTAGAAGTAGATACGTAGACCAAAAGTTTCTCAGTAGTTATACTCTGGGAGCTATTTCTGATGCTGAAGAATAAAAAATAGTGGCATCTGATTTCTGCACCTATCTCCTTTAGAAAATTGAAATGATTTAAGGAACATTGCAAACAAAGGCTGTGACAATGCGAGAACAGAGACTGGGTGGAATGAGAAAAGATTTCAGCCAATTTAAGCTATTTGCTTGTCAGATTATTCAATTTCTTTTTCACAAAATATTTTTATTCTCCTTTTTCACATTTTCTCCCAAATTTACACCCAACAATAAACAATAATCAGTAACGAATGCAATGTCAATCCCCATATCAATAACAACGATCCCATCCTCCCACCAAACCCCAAACAGCAGCCCACATGTTAACATAAACAAATAACAAAAAGGAATCAGGAATCACCCATAGTCACCATCAACACATACAGTCCCCCTCCCACCAACTCTCCCAACCCTCCCCCCACTAATGTTCGATGTGATCCAATTCTCGAAAGTACATAATGAATAACGCCCATGAATTGTAGATCCCCTCCATCCTTCCCTTCAGTTCAAATTTGATCTTCTCAAGAGTCAATAATTCCAGCAGGTCCCCTCGCCACGCCAGGGCACAGGGTGGAGAGGTTGATCTCCGTCCCACCAGGATCCGCCTTCGGGCGATCAACGAGGTGAAGGCTACAACATCTGCCTCTGCACCCGTTTCCAACCCCAGCTGGTCCGACACCCTGAACATGGCCTCCCGAGGGCCAGGGTCCAGTTTCATGTGCACCGCGTTTGAGATTACCCTAAAAACCTCCTTCCAGTAATCCTCCAGCTTTGGACAGGACCAAAACATATGAATGTGGTTTGCGGGGCCCCCCCCGCAATGTTCACACACATCTTCCACCCCTCAAAGAGCCGGCTCATCCTTGCCCTCATGAGGTGTGTTCTATATACCACCTTCAGCTGTATCAGCCCCAACCTCGCGCACGAGGTGGAGCCGTTCACCCTTGGGAGCACCTCACACCAGAACCCCTCCTTCATACCCTCCCCCAACTCTTCCTCCCACTTTGACTTGATCCCTTCCAGCGGTGCCTTGTCCTCTTCCAAAATAGCCCCGTAATCCGCCAACACTACCCCCTTCTCCAGTTCCCCTGTCGTCAGGTAGGTTCTTTACCAAGAGAGTAGTGGGGGCATGGAATGCACTGCCTGTGGAAGTAGTTGAGTCGGAAACATTAGGGACCTTCAAGCAGCTATTGGATAGGTACATGGATTACGGTAAAATGATATAGTGTAGATTTATTTGTTCTTAAGGGCAGCACGGTAGCACTGTGGATAGCACAATTGCTTCACAGCTCCAGGGTCCCAGGTTCGATTCCCCGCTGGGTCACTGTCTGTATGGAGTCTGCACGTTCTCCCTGTGTCTGCATGGGTTTCCTCCGGGTGCTCCGGTTTCCTCCCACAGTCCAAAGATGTGCAGGTTAGGTGGATTGGCCATGATAAATTGCCCTTAGTGTCCAAAATTGCCCTTGGTGTTGGGTGGAGGTGTTGGGTTTGGGTAGGGTGCTCTTTCCAAGAGCCGGTGCAGACTCAGTGGGCCGAATGGCCTCCTTCTGCACTGTAAATTCAATGATAATCTATGATTAATCTAGGACAAAGGTTCGGCACAACATCGTGGGCCGAAGGGCCTGTTCTGTGCTGTATTTTCTATGTTCTATGTTCTATGTCAGCACCTCATCCAGCAATGTGGAAGCCGGCTCAACCGGGAAGCTCTGTGTCTCAAAACTGCATGTATCTAAATATTTCCCCCTGCTCCAGCCCATACTTCGTTCCCAGCTCCTGCAAACCGACCCCCAAGAAACAAATCATTTTGTGTCCTAATTCCTTTCTCCTCCCATCTCTGAAAATTTCCACCCCACTTCCCTGGCTCAAATCTATGGTTCCCGCGAATCGGCATTTCCCTTGACCCTGCCCCCAACCCGAAGTGCTGGGGAAACTGCCTCCAAATTCTCAACGATGCTATTACCACTGGACTCCCTGAATATTTCCACGGGGCCTTCGGGAGCGGCACTGGTGCTAGCGCCTTCAATTCCGACCCGCTACACAAATTCTCCTCCATTCTGACCCACTGGGAGTCAACCCCGCTGACCCAGCTCCGCACCTTCTCCACGTTCAATGCCCAGCAATAATACATCAGGCGATTATTCAATTTCTAAGGTTGGAATCAGTTGAGTGGAACTGCAGTGGCACACCTCGGCGCAGGCGGCACCGACATGGCAGAGCCACACAGCCACACTTTTGTACAGCACAGAGTAAGATGGGTCCCCCACAGATCGCGATGGCCTGCTGATCAGTGGCCCCTGATTGCAGGCCTGGCCACTGCTGAGTCCCCCCCCCCCCCCAGAGTCAGATACCCCTACCCCCCACCAGGACTGCCACAGCAGCCATGGGTCCGAGCTCCCGCCAGGTGGTACCAGATGTAAGCCACGGCGGTGCGAGTTTGGCCGGTTGACAGGTCGAGTCGCCATGGCGGCCTGTTCCAACAGCCCCTGACCGGCGCTGCGTTGACCATGTGCGCGCGACTGGCGGGTCTGTGGAGAATCGCGGAGGCGCCGTCGTGCCGGATTTTTGGCGTGAATGGCTATTGTCCACCCCCACGCCAGGTGTGATTCTGGCGTGGAGGGTCAGAGAATTCAGCCCATTACGGAGAGTGCAAACAATGTTGTGTCACTTCATCTCAAATGAGAGCTTCTGAGCAAGAGTCCCTAGTGATACAGCAATCGCATTTCACCGTGATTCGGTTTTCCACAGTGTCACAAGGCTGCCTAGCATATTCATTAACTAGGTGATGTGGATATACTGACATATTGTCTTCCTCCCTCAGATGTACCATCCTCTAGAAGCTGCCAGGAACCTGAGGAACCTCCATTCGCACCTGAGGGGAAAACACAGACAGAGCTGCTCGTGTCACACCCCCTTTTGCTACCAGGTACCAGCGCAGATACAAGAATATCAGAGGGCTTAAATCCATCAGCTATGATGGTCGTGTACAGTGGGGAGGGTACAGCACAATGGTGGAGGCAGCTGGAGGCAGCCTGAGGACTGCTGGTTACCAGGACCATGATGAGTCCATGGCAGTTGATGAGCCTCTGTAGTTGCCAATCAGGCAGCAGCTTGAGCACTGCATTGACCCTCAGCACTGAGCACACAGCCTTCTCCATTGAGATGGAAGAAGAGGTCTGAAATCTCAAGACAACAGCAACAGGAAACTCTCACCTTTACTCCTAACAACTCACAAAGCCAATGCTCCAACCCCTTTTTATCCCGTCCTTGAACGAGAAAAGTGAAAAATCTGGATGGCCGCCTGCCTGTGTTGTTTGTGCGTCAACGTCATAAATCGCGCAGGCAATGTAAAATTCCAGTCAATTGCCCTTTTCATTGCTTTAATTGGCTGATTAGGGGAGGCGATGGCTTAGTGGTATTGTTGTGGACTAGTAATCCAGAGCCCCACGATAATGATCTGGGGACCTAGGTTCGAATCCCACCACGGCAGGTGATGGAATTTATTTTGCGGGCGGCACAGTGGTTAACACTGCTGTCTCACAGCACCAGTGGCCTGGGTTCGATTTCAACCTCGGGTGACTGTATGGTGTTTGCATTTTCTCCCCATGTCTGCGTGGGTTTCCTCCGGGTGCTATGGTTTCCTCCCACAGTCCAAAGACGTGCAGGTTAGGTGGAATGACCTTGCTAAATTTCCCCTAGGTGGGGTTATGTGGATAAGGTGGGTGGTTGGACTTGGGCAGGGTGCTCTTTCAGAGGGTCGGTGCAGACTCGATGGGCCAAATGGCCTCCTTCTGCAGTGCAGGGATTCTATGAAATTAATTGTCAGTGAGTGTGCCTCCGACTCCTGCGTATTCCTACCCACCAAAATATCACACATGTGAACAAGAACAAAGAACAAAGAACAAAGAAATGTACAGCACAGGAACAGGCCCTTCGGCCCTCCAAGCCCGTGCCGACCATGCTGCCCGACTAAACTACAATCTTCTACACTTCCTGGGTCCGTATCCCTCTATTCCCATCCTATTCATGTATTTGTCAAGATGCCCCTTAAATGTCACTATCGTCCCTGCTTCCACCACCTCCTCCGGTAGCGAGTTCCAGGCACCCACTACCCTCTGCGTAAAAAACTTGCCTCGTACATCTCCTCTAAACCTTGCCCCTCTCACCTTAAACCTATGCCCCCTAGTAATTGACCCCTCTACCCTGGGGAAAAGCCTCTGACTATCCACTCTGTCTATGCCCCTCATAATTTTGTATACCTCTATCAGGTCTCCCCTCAACCTCCTTCGTTCCAGTGAGAACAAACCGAGTTTATTCAACCGCTCCTCATAGCTAATGCCCTCCATACCAGGCAACATTCTGGCAAATCTCTTCTGCACCCTCTCTAAAGCCTCCACATCCTTCTGGTAGTGTGGCGACCAGAATTGAACACTATACTCCAAGTGTGGCCTAACTAAGGTTCTATACAGCTGCAACATGACTTGCCAATTCTTATACTCAATGCCCCGGCCAATGAAGGCAAGCATGCCCTATGCCTTCTTGACTACCTTCTCCACCTGTGTTGCCCCTTTCAATGACCTGTGTACCTGTACTCCTAGATCTCTTTGACTTTCAATACTCTTGAGGGTTCTACCATTCACTGTATATTCCCTGCCTGCATTAGACCTTCCAAAATGCATTACCTCACATTTGTCCAGATTAAACTCCAACTGCCATCTCTCTGCCCAAGTCTCCAAACAATCTAAATCCTGCTGTATCCTCCGACAGTCCTCATCGCTATCCGCAATTCCACCAACCTTTGTGTCATCTGCAAACTTACTAATCAGACCAGTTACATTTTCCTCCAAATCATTTATATATACTACAAAGAGCAAAGGTCCCAGCACTGATCCCTGTGGAACACCACTGGTCACAGCCCTCCAATGAGAAAAGCATCCTTCCATTGCTACTCTCTGCCTCCCATGGCCTAGCCAGTTCTGTATCCACCTTGCCAGCTCACCCCTGATCCCGTGTGACTTCACCTTTTGTACTAGTCTACCATGAGGGACCTTGTCAAAGGCCTTACTGAAGTCCATATAGACAACATCCACTGCCCTACCTGCATCAATCATCTTAGTGACCTCCTCGAAAAACTCTATCAAGTTAGTGAGACACGACCTCCCCTTTACAAAACCGTGCTGCCTCTCACTAATACGTCCATTTGCTTCCAAATGGGAGTAGATCCTGTCTCGAAGAATTCTCTCCAGTAGTTTCCCTACCACTGAAGTAAGGCTCACCGACCAAAAATGTGCGTGATGATGTGGGAATGCGTGCGTGATGATGTGGGAATGCGTGCCTGACGTCCTCTTACGTGATTTCTCGTTCTTCTGTGTCAGCCGCGCATCCAAAAATAAAACATAACATTCTGACCCCGTCTTAATCTTCATTTTCTTTCCCCTACTGCAGTCCTGCTCGTTCACTTCGATGGTCAGTAACAGAGGGATGATGCGGTTTGAAACTGTTGTTGAATGAGACATTGGGGTTTTATTCAATTGTACCATGATAACATAAATTGATCATGGACAGTCTGGTTGGAAAGGGAATGTGTCAATTCCCTCCTCAGTTCCTCTTGCCCCTCCTCCTCTTAAACTGCTCACATATTCCTGGTGGCAAGGGAATAACCTCATGATCGCGAGGTTGTGCAGGATGCAACAGATCACCATGGATCATGACACATGCTCTAATGTGTACACCAAGCCTCCTCAAGAGCGGTTCAGGCAGCTGAATCATTGCTTGAGATTCCCAATGTTGTGCTCAATTACATTTCATGTGGCAGCAAGGTTCTCATTATACGAATACTGCCCATTGGGGTTGGATTGGGCACTGGGGTCACGAGCCAGGACGTCAGAGGATAGCTTTGTCACCTAGTAACCACCCTCTGGTCTGACACAGTGGCTAAAAAGCTGATAGTACAGTGTACTGGTACAGAGCAAATGCTAGGACACTAGGCATTCACCTGATGATGTGCTGAGCATGGTCACATACCAACTACACATTCACAGAGTGAAACCCTTTACAGTTGCAGCACATTTCTGTTTCCAGATGTGACATCTGCAAAGACATGTATGTGCTGTCAATGCCAACCTACACCTTAGGAAAGTCTACTATCTTGGCAAAATCACATGCACAATCTACCCGTTTCTCAGAGCGAACGTGATGTAGATGTAATCCTCTCCCCGGCATACTGAGCATCGGTCAATTTTTTTATGCAGCAATGGATGTCACACATGGAGATTTTTGAGATATCACCTGCTCCAACCTGGAAGGATCCCGATGCAAAGAACGTGACAGCTAGGGTCACCTTCAAAGCCACTGGCAGGGCCATCCTCGCCCTGCTCTTCAACTGCATATCTGCCTGCAGTAGGTCATAGACTTCAGTGAGCACCTTGTTCATAACATTTTTTTTTAAATATTAGAGTATCCAATTATTTTTTCTCCAATTAAGGGGCAATTTAGAGTGGCCAATCCACCTAACCAGCACATCTTTGGGTTGTGGGGGTGAAACCTGTCGTGTTGGGTGTTCCGATACAGAAGCGAACTAACACGGTTGTAGATGGTACAACTCTGTTTTATTATTCTGTACAATAATAACTATTAACTTCTGACCGTGGTTCGTACTTCACCAGTTAACCTGTGGACCCAGCCCTAGCACTATCTTAGTGAGGCATTCAGCACATGGTGTATGTCTGAGTGGCGCGCTGTGAGCGCTGTGCTCTGAGCTATCTCCTGGTGGAATGAGCGGGAGCTGTGGTGTTCCCTGTTTTATAGTGAGTGTGCTCTCACTGGTGATTGGCTGTGATGTTGCATGTGTGTTGATTGGTCCATCTACCTGTCCATCAGTGTGTGTGTGTGATTGCACCATGATATGTAAATATGGATATCATGACAAAACCCACGCAGACATGGGGAGAATGTGCAAACTCCACACCCGCAACCACTTTCTTCTCCGTTTCCGTCCATTGTTTTGCCACCTACTGATACCTCGAACTGCGAGGCCACCAGTCAGGTTTCCATCCCACCTGTCAAGGCGCCGTTGTCCCCACCACCACCTCTCTGCCGGTCGACAAGGATCAGACGCAAGCCCCAGAGACTGGACTTACGAACATTTGTTTTGTTTGCTATGTTCTATTTTCTCACATTAGACAGCTGTCTTCACATGTAAATACTTTCACATATGCCACCGCTTGTAAATATGTTAATATATGCCACCACATGTGAGTACGTTCTCATGTGCCAACAAAACATTTTAAAAAGGGGCGATGTCATGATATGCAGACATGCAGATAATGATATACAGACAGGCACAGACAGGCAGCTAATGAACAGAGAACAGGGCATGACCAATGAGCAGGCAGGACACTCAGGGGTGGTATCTCACTATAAAAGGCACGAGGCACTCGCACTCTGCCTCTTTTCACTGATGAACATTTACAGAGTGAGTCAGGGTGTATGTACAGTATCACACCTCCAGCACGTGGCTAAGAGCTAGTCTGGTTCAGTCAGACAGAGTAATCACACTTAGGTTAGCAGAGAGTCAAACTCATAGAGAAGTGTGCTAACTGGTTGAATAAATCAGATTGTACTAACTTCAAGGTCTGGAGTGTCTTTTGGTTAAAGCTGCATCCAGTTGCAGCCTGTGTTATCCCAGAGTACATAACACATCAGGCGCCGCCCCCGCATCGGTGCTCCGCCCGCTGGGGGGCTAGCAGCCGGCCATGTAAAGCTGGCTTTACCTGCAGATACGGACGGAAGATTTCCGGGTCTGTGGCCGCGCATGCGCACGGCGGCGACCTGCAGCGGTTGCGCTGTACAACACGGGGCTGGCCGCGTGCGGGCCCAGTCTGCCAGATAGTGCCTCCTTGTAACCCCCCTCGCCACCCCTGGATCACCCCCTACCAGTCTCCCCAGCCCCCATCGATGCCCCCCTCCCAGACTGTGGAGGCGCGGCCACCATGCGAGGTCCCTGAAAACTGTGAGCACACACGGGAAGTCGGCCCATCGGGGCGGTGCATCCGGGAGGACCTCGGGTGATGTCCTGAGGCCGTCCCAATGGCGTACTCTGCGATAACGCTGTTGATGAGGGGGCGCAGCATCCGAAAAACGGCACCGTCCTCGATTTCGGCATAAAAACGGATTGTCCGACCAATCGCCGAAGGCGATTTCGGCTTCGGCAATCAGAGAATCCAGCCCAAGTTTTTCCCCGAAGTGCATGAGTCATCACAATACCCTGCCTCTGATCTCCTTTTAGTCACAGTATTTATAGGCTCATCCAGTTAAGTTTTGGTGGTCCCAGAATGTTGATGGCAGGGAATATGATGATGGTAATGGTACTGAATGTCAAGGGGAAGGTGGTTAGACTCTCTATTGTTGGAATGATTCTTGCCTGGAACTTCTATGTGTGAATGTTACTTGCCACTTATCGGCCCAAACCTGTAAATTGCCCAGGTTTTGCTGCCGGCTGACATGGACTGCTTTGCTAACTGAGTTGTGAATGGTACTGAGCAATGTGCAATCATCAGAGAACATCCCCACTTCTATCTTAAGATGGAGGCCAGATCATTGATGATGAAACTGATGATGGTTGGGCCTTGGACACTAGAATCATAGAATCTTAGGGCACGACTCTCTGGAAAAATTTGTGTGCTGGCGAACGGGAATTATCGCGTGTTTCCCGGCGCTTGGCCCAGTGAGGCCGGCAACGTTATTCAACGATAATTGGTTCACTTAATGAGGCCTCACGGGCTTCCCGCCCCGAATGAAGGCTCACCAGCTGATACGTCGTGACAGCGCTCGCCAGCCCCCTGCTAACAAGGTCGAGCAGCATTTAAACTGCACTTGCTCAGCCAACCCCAGCCAGCTCACAACAATGGTGCCGAGGAGGCTAGTCCCAAGATTCGGGGATGCTGACCTGGGTAGGCTCTTGGACGCGGTGGAGGCCAGAAGGGATGCCCTTTTCCCCTGAGGGTCTAGGATGGTGACCCACAAGGCAGCCAGTGCTACCTGGAATGAGGAGGCAGCAGCCGTCAGCTCGAGCAGTGTGACCAGGACTGGTCTCCAGTGTCGGATGAAGGTCAATGACCTACACCAGGCAGCCAGAGTGAGTAGACACCAACGTCCCACTTCCCCAATCCCCCAAGGGAGCATCCCCCCAAGTGACCCCCAACTCTCCCTCCATTCCCCCTCCCCCTTCAGCGCGCCCTCCACCCACCCCTTCAACTCTCCCTCCACCCCAACCCTCCTTTCACATCCCCCCCAACTGTGAACCATGCCTGTGGCTAATGATGCCCTCTCTGTGTCACTCCAGTACATCGCCCGGAGTGTCGCCCGCTTTGTTGTGGTCTGCTGTGTCCTCCACAACCTCACACAGCAGCAGGGGGACGAGCTGGAGGTTGGTGATGAGGAACATGTGGCCACCTCGGAGGAGAGTGTCGTGTTGGGTGTTCTGATGCACAAATGATCCAACACAGCTGTAGATGGTACAACTCAGTTTTATTGTCTAAACAATTGTAACAACTAACTACTGGCTTGGGTACATGCTTAACCAGCTAACCTGTGGACCCAGCCCTATCACTATCTTAGTGAGGCACTCAGCACATGGTCTATGTCTGAGTGGCACGCTGTGAGCTCTGTGCTCTGAGCTATCTCCTGGTAGAATGAGCGGGAACTGTGGTGTTCCCTGTTTTATAGTGCGTGTGCTCTCACTGGTGATTGGCTGTGATGTTATGAGTGTGCTGGTCAAAGTGCCTGTCCATCAGTGTGTGTGTGATTGCACCATGATATGCTGATGTGGATATCATGACAGAGAGGGGGGAAACGGGGATGAGGATGATGAGGAGACGCTGGGCCAGCTGTGGCTGGAGGACGAGGCTGGGGAGGAACCTAAGGCCCAGCTGGAGGCTGCAGGACAGGCGGTAGCGGTGAGGGCAGGCGTCCTCTGGGAGCTCTGAGGCCGGTGGGCCCTGGCGCACTTGTCAACGGCACATGCACAGCCGTGCCGCAGTGTCCCGTGTGCTGACATCAAGACACAATGTCATCAGAGGGGTGGAACTCGGGGAGCTGGTGGTCACCATCCCCACTCTATGGTATGGGTCCGGTTTGGCACCCTGCGCACCCTCCTCCCGGCCGGTGCCCATAGGGCCCTGGGGTTCACTTTGGGACTGAGGAGCAGCTGGTTCGCGCTCCGGCTGCCCCTGCATCATCTGGCTCTGCCAGCCCTGGTGGTTCCCCATGGTCTGCACCATAATGTTGACGCCCTCGGCGATGCTCCTCAGTGACTGGGACAGGCCTCAGCAATGCCCACCTGCAACTGGGACAAGCTTCGCACCACCTCAGCCATTCCCATCTGATGCGGGATATGTCCCTCAGAACCTCATCAACGTTGGCCTGGTACTGGGTGACACCCCCAGCGAGTCGGACATTCTGGCGAGATCCTCAGGCATGGTCGTCCCCGACTGCATGGCGTCTTGGATACCTTCATTCATGGTGCCAACATCATGCACCAGGCTTTCCACTGCGGCCACCGCCCTAGTCGTGTTGGCCTCGGTGCCACGCATTGTCGGCACTTTCACCTGTGCCCATAGCCTTTGTGACACCTCCATTCGGCTATGGACCTGCTGGAGTGACTCTGACATCCCCCCCTGAATGTCCCAGCTGCTCCCTATCATCTCTCCCAGCTCCGAGTACCTCTGTACCACAGGCTCAGCAGCCCTCCAACTGCTGTCTCACCTGGGGATTCCTGCCTCCACCTGATGTTCATCAGCAGCTGTGTGATGCTCACCTGATTGTGCCCCAGAAGCCTGTCCGCTAACAGTTCCCACCAAGGTAGGTGTATCTGTGATGGTGGAGGATGGGGATGACAGCTGTGCCGCGACTATAACGGTTGCGTCGTCGGAGCTCTCCTCCGAGGTGTTCGTCTCAGAGTCAGGAGTGGGGGCTGCCCAGGGTGAGCTGGCGCAGTCAGGTGGAGGACCTGCGGGAGAATGGACATGTGGTCAATGGGAGGGATGGGTCAGTCAGTGAGACAATAACAACTCACGTTTGGCAGGTCCTCCGATGGAGCCCGGTGGTTCCTCACCTCTGTGGCATCCGCCAGCCTCCGCGTCAGTGACCGATCTGTCCTCGGCCACCCCAGTCACCTCCGGTTTTGTCGGAAACTTGGATTCTCCAGCCGGTCGGCGAACGCGATTTTGGCGTCGGCGACCTGCGAATCCAGCCCCTTGTCTTTTACACTTATGTGCCACCATTGAGGATGGATGTTCATGGAGCCTCCTTCTTCCGTTAATTGTTTAATTGTTCACCACCATTCATGACAATATGTAGCAGGACTACAGAGCTTTGATTTGATCAGTTGGTTGTGGCATTGTTTAGCTCTGTTTATAGCATACTGCTTCCCCTATTTAGCTCATATATATTCCTTGTTTATGTTTGACTTGTAACAATGAGACTTCATGGGGTCCAGAATCAATGGCGCAGACTCCCTCCCCAGTGTTGAATGTGCTGAGTGTGCTTTTGTCATCCCCTGGTCAATTATGAACGATCAAACTTGAATTACTCTTTATTATTGTTTGATAGATGTTTGATACAATTGAGTAGCTTGCTAGGTCATTTCATAGGGCAGCTGAGAGTCAATCACACTGCTGTATATCTGGCGTCACATACCAGACATGGTAAAGCTGACAGATTTCCTACCCTGAGAGAAGGAATCAGCTGGGTTTTTATGACAATCCAGTAATTTCATGGTCACCGGGAGTGTAGTTTAATGGCCACATTGTGCTTAAGCGAGAGCTCACAAGGCTGTTAGACCGCAGGAGAGACCAAAAATGAGAAACGTGCCAGGCGGCAATCGGTTTGCGATCTAACCGGCCTGCTTCTGCTGACAAAATCACGAAACCGCCGCAACGTGGCGAAAATCCAATAATCACCACTTAAGGACAACTTCCATCCAATTAAATGGAGCAACCCCTATATAACGTCCTCCTGTGATCTAACAGCCTCCCCAGCAAGTGGTCACGCGGGCGTCGATTAGTACACCTTTTAAAAAATGTGAAGCAGGCAGAAGGGCTGTTGCCGGGACCCGAGGAGGTGAGTAGCCATCTTTGCTCCCGGGCAATGAGTCCAGGGACACAGGGGTTGCTGCCCAGGTGCTCCGGGGTCTAGGTCGGGCTTTATCGCTATTGGTGGTGTGCAGTGTGCAGAGCCGGGGGTTGCCCGTCCATGGCCTGGTGGTGGGAGGTGGTGGGGAGGGGTGGTAGATGGGCGTCTCAGCACCCATGGATCTGCCATGCTACCCCCTGGATTGTGTGTTCCGATTCCAGGGCAACCCCAGCCCCTGCCTGTCTGCTCCACCGACCACCCATAACTCCCAACGACCGTGGCGAAGGCCTCCAGCCACATTGCTGAAGGCTATTGCTTCTCGAAAATATAAATTTAAAATACCCAATTCTTTTTTATTTCTCATTAAGAGGCAATTTAGTGTGGCCAATCCACCTACCTTGCACATCTTTCGATTGTGAGGGTGAGACCCACGAATGTGCAAATTCCAGATGGACAGTGACCCGGGGCCGGCATCAAATCCAGGTCCTTGGCGCCGTGAGGCAGTAGTGCTAACCACTGCACTGCCATGCTGCCCCAAGCTGAAGGTTATTGCTAATGGTGAACTGGCAATCGTAGTTAAGTGAGCAATACACAGGTCCCAAGTGGATTCCCATGGGTGGGCGGTTCATGTAGCATGTTGGAGTTATTGCCTAGCTTCCCAATCAGACCATGGTGCCTGGACACTGTGCCTGAACACTGCGGAAGGTGACACCATGGACCCAGCAGCCAAAATCTGAGCGTGCAGGGGCTTCACCGGGAAGATGCCCGGTCCAGGTAATGATACTTGAAGAACTCAAATAAGGGTAGGCGCGACCTACCCTCCACAAAACCGTGTTGACTATCTCTAATCAAATTATTCCTTTCCAGATGATTATACATCCTATCTCTTATAAACCTTTCCAAGATTTTGCCCACAACAGAAGTAAGGTTCACTGGTCTATAGTTACCGGGGTTCTCTCTACTCCCCTTCTTGAACAAGGGGACAACATTTGCTATCCTCCAGTCTTCTGGCACTATTCCTGTAGACAAAGATGACTTAAAGATCAAAGCCAAAGGCTCAGCAATCTCCTCCCTAGCTTCCCAGAGAATCTTAGGATACATCCCATCCGGCCCAGGGGACTTATCTATTTTCACACTTTCCAGAAGTGCTAACACCTCCTCCTTATGAACCTCAAGCCCTTCTAGTCTAGTAGCCTGAATCTCAGTATTTTCCTCAACAACAGTGTCTTTTTCCTGTGTGAATACGGATGAAACATATTCATTTAGCACCTCTCCTATCTCCTCGGACTCCACGCACAACTTCCCACTACTGTCCTTGACTGGCCATACTCTTACCCCAGTCATTCATTTATTCCTGACATATCTATAGAAAGCTTTAGGGTTATCCTTGATCCTACCTGCCAAAGACTTATCATGCCCCCTCCTGGCTCTTCTTAGCTCTCTCTTTAGGTCCTTCCTAGCTAACTTGTAACTCTCGAGCGCCCTAACTGAACCTTCATGTCTCATCTTTACATAAGCCTCCTTCATCCTCTTGATAAGTGTTTCGACTGCTTTAGTAAACCACGGTTCCCTTGCTAGACCACTTCCTCCCTGCTTGACAGGTACATACTTATCAAGGACACGCAGTAGCTGTTCCTTGAACATCCTCCACATTTCCATTGTGCCCATCCCCTGCAGTTTTTCTCTCCATCCGATGCATCCTAAGTCATGCCTCATCGCATCATAATTGCCTTTCCCCCAGATATAACTCTTGCCCTGCAATATATACCTATCCCTTTCCATCACTAAAGTAAACATAATCAAATTGTGGTCACTATCACCAAAGTGCTCACCTACCTCCAAATCTAACACCTGTCCTGGTTCATTACACAGTACCAAATCCAATATGGCCTTGCCTCTCGTTGGCCTATCTACATACTGTGTCAGGAAACCCTCCTGCACACATTGGACAAAAATGGACCCATCTAAAGTACTCAAACTATAGCGTTTCCAGTCAATATTTGGAAAGTTAAAGTCCCCCATAACAACTACCCTGTTGCTTTCGCTCCTATCCAGAATCATCTTTGCAATCCTTTCCTCTACATCTCTGGAACTTTTCGGAGGCCTATAGAAAACCCCTAACAGGGTGACCTCTCCGTTCTTGTTTCTAAACTTAGCCCATACCACCTCAGTAGATGAGTCCTCATCAAACGTCCTTTCTGCCACCGTAATACTGTCCTTGACTAACAATGCCACCCCTCCCCCTCTTTTACTACCTTCCCTGAGCTTACTGAAATATCTAAACCCCGGCACCTGCAACAACCATTCCTGTCCCTGCTCTATCCATGTCTCCGATATGGCCACAACATCGAAGTCCCAGTACCAACCCAGGCTGCAAGTTCACCCACCTTATTCCGGATGCTCCTGGCATTGAAGACTTCCTCATGACCTCACTACTCTCAACCTCCTGTATACTGGAGCTACAATTCAGGTTCCCAAGCCCCTGCTGAACTAGTTTAAACCCTCCCAAAAAGCATTAGCAAATTTCCCCCCCAGGATATTGGTATCCCTCTGGTCCAGGTATAGACCATCCTGTTTGTAGAGGGCCCACCGACCCCAGAATGAGCCCCAATTATCCAGAAATCTGAAACCCTCCCTCCTGCACCATCCCTGTAGCCACGTGTTCAACTCCTCTCTCTCCCTATTCCTCGTCTCGCCATCACGTGGCACAGGTAACAACCCAGAGATAATAACTCTGTTTGTCCTAGATCTAAGTTTCCACCCTAGCTCCCTGAATTCCTGCCTTACATCCCTATCCCTTTCCTACCTATGTCGTTGGTACCTATGTGGACCACGACTTGGGGCTGCTCTCCCTCCCCCTTAAGAATCCTGAAAACACGATCCGAGACATCACGCATCCTGGCACCTGGGAGGCAACACACTAACCGCGAGTCTCTCTCATTCCCCCAGAATCATAGAATTTACAGTGCAGAAGGAGGCCATTCGGCCCATCGAGTCTACACCGGCTCTTGGAAAGAGCACCCTACCCAAGCCCACACTTCCACTCTATCCCCATAACCCAGTAACCCCACCCAACACCAAGGGCAATTTTGAACACTAAGAGCAATTTATCATGGCCAATCCACCTAACCTGCACATCTTTGGACTGTGGGAGGAAACCGGAGCACCCGGAGGAAACCCACGCACACACGGGGAGGATGTGCAGATTCCGCACAGACAGTGACCCAAGCCGGAATCGAACCTGGGACCCTGGAGCTGTGAAGCAATTGTGCTATCCACAATGCTACTGTGCTGCCCCTCCTATCTATCCCCCTAACTATGGAGTCTCCAATGACTAATGCTCTACTCCTCTCCCCCTTCCCTTCTGAGCAACAGGGACAGACTCTGTGCCAGAGAACTGTACCCCATGGCTTACCCCTGGTAAGTCCCCCCCCCCCCCCCCAACAGTATCCAAAGTGATATACTTGTTACTAAGGGGAACGACCACAGGGGATCCCTTTACTGATTGCTTCCTCCCAGCCCCTCTCACCGTCACCCATCTATCTTTATTCTTTGGAGTAACTACATCCCTGAAGCTTCAATCTTTGACCACCTCTGCCTCCCGAATGTTCCGAAATTCATCCAGCTCCAGCTCCAGTTCCCTAACGCGGTTTCTGAGGAGCTGGTGATGGGTGCACTTCCCACAGATTAAATCAGCAGGGACACTGACGGCGTCCCTCACCTCAAGCATTCTGCAGGAGGAACATTGCACCTCCTCCCCTGCCATCCCCTCTAGATAAAAAAAGAAAAATAAAGAAAGAGCTTACCTGTTATTCACTCCCCTTCTCAGCAAGCACTCACTCAGCAGCCTCTGCACCCCGCACGATAACACCTGAGGGAAAATAAAAGAAAAACGACTTACCAGTCACCGGCCAATCCCTTACCTGCAGGCTGTGACATCACAGTTCAACTTCTTTCTACTTATACCTGCCCTCGAGCCTTTCTCTTGATCTTTACAGCGGTTGTTTTTTTGGGTTAGAGGAGGGGGTAGGGAGGGAAACACTGAAGACGTGTTTTGGGTTTAAATGTCACTTGACAACAGCTCCTCCACAAACCACCTTCAAGCTAGGGTGTCTTCACTTGAACAGCTAGGGTCTCTTGCTCAGGTACACCTTCAAGTTAGGGTGAGCACATGGACGTATGAAAATTTCCCCCGCAACAGCCAATCAGCACCTCCGCTCTACTGCCCTCTGCTGGATGATTGTCTTCACTTGAACAGCAAGGGTCTCTTGCTCAGTACAGGGAGGTGATGATAACCCACTGAGAACTGAGCGCTGGTGCTCCTCAGTCTATGCCATAGCCTGATTTCTGCTTGTCTGCTGAGTGCTCGCTCACACCCATCGCCTGCACATCGCGTGCATGGGGGTGGGGCGGAAAAGGCATCCAGGACCTCCATACCCAGGAAACTGGGGCATTAGCTTGGTGCTCGCCCCACATAGGAAGACATTGGCAGGCATCATATTTCTGGAATGCAACAATTGTTTAGGGCTATACATATGTGTTCCCAACAACCCCAATCCCCCGATCGTGCTGCTCCACCTTCTCCGCCCCTCCCAATCCCATCCCACTCTCATGGCACCCTCCCCCTTTAACCCCAACTCCCTTCCTCCTGTGCCCTCTCAGTGATCCTCGATCTGCTTCGCCTTCCGTGCTCTATCGCTGCGCTTAAGTGTGTCCCCAGGCTGTATATCAGAGGTGGATGCCGCCTGCGGACTACTGCAGCCCGTGGCCTTCGATGCCCCTGGTGGGCATCCTCTGGAGTCCCTAGGGCCCTGGCCCTCTTGCCGGCGGCACATGCCCTCCGTGCCACCCTGTTCGTGTGCTGACTCCGAGACGCGCTATTTTAAGGGGGGGGGGGGATGGAACTCAGGGGAGCTGGTGGCCACCGTTGCCACTCCATAGAGTTAGCATCCAGTGCTCCTCCTCATGGCACATAGAGCTCTGTGATTCACATCGGAACGGAGGAGCAGCTGGATCGAGCCCCGGCTGCCCCAACATCATCTGGCTCTGCCAGGTCTGGCGGCTCCCCAATGTCTGCAGCATGGTGTTAATGCCCTCAGCTGTGCTGCTTAGTGCCCACCTGAGACTGGAACATGTTCTGCAGCATCTCATCAAGGTCCATGTGGGACTGGGACATGCTGTCGAGGCCCTCAGACATGACTGTCACTGACTGAGCCACGCCTTGGACACCTCCACTCAAGCTGCTGACGTTGTGCACCAGACTCTCCACTGCGGTCGCCACCCTAGCAGTGTTGGCCTCTGTGCCATGCATTGCCGGCGACATCTCCTGTGCCCGTAGCCTCTGGGTCTTCTTCAATCGGCTATAGACCTGCTAGAGAGTTGCTGACATCCCTCGCTGAATATCATGGCCACACCCTAGCTCCGGGTAAACCTGGTCCACAGGCTCAGCATCTGACTGTGACCCAGCTGGGTCTTGGGATCCAGCAGATCTCTGACTGCTGTCTCGCCTGGGCGTTCCTGCCTCCACCTCATGTACATCAGCATATGTGAGATGCCTGTCCGCTGCTGTCAGTCACCAAGGTGTATGTCTCTGTGTTGGTGGAGGATGGGGATGACACCTGTGCTGCGAATACAGTAATCTCCTCGGAGCTCCCCTCTGAGATGTCCTCTTGGGAGGCAGGAGTGAGGGACCACCCCGGATGGGTCGGCACTGTGGGCTGAGGATCCTGCGGGTGAATGGACATGTGATCAGTGAGAGGGATGGATCATTCTTCATGGCTTTGACAACTCATGTGTGACCGGTCATCATTGGGGCTGGTGTGAGCTTACCTCTGTGCCAAACGCCAACCTCTACGTTGGAGACAGATCTGTCCTCGGCCACCCCTGCATTCTCCAGGGCCCATTCCTCATAGGGGGTGAGGACTCTGATGTCCAGCACCCCGCTGCCGGTCTGGGTCCTCTCCCAACTTCTCCTGCGGGGAGAGAGGGAGGGGAGCATGAGCCACTTGCTTTGTTCATCGCAGGTTTGTGTGTGTGTGTGTGGGGGTGGGGGTGGGGGGGGAGGGGAGGGGAGGGGGAGGAGATGTTCGGCGGGAGAACAGCTGGTGAGTCAGTTTCAGCGGGAGCAGTGCGGAAGTGGCTGCTGGGAGGTAAGTCTGTCCTTTAAAAGCACTTGTCTTTGCAGGGGCAGGCCAGTCGATTTCGGCGGGAGAACAGCTGGTGAGTCAGTTTCAGCGGGAGCAGTGCGGAAGTGGCTGCTGGGAGGTAAGTCTGTCCTTTAAAAGCACTTGTCTTTGCAGGGGCAGGCCAGTCGATTTCGGCGGGAGAACAGCTGGTGAGTCAGTTTCAGCGGGAGCAGTGCGGAATTGGTTGCTGGGAGGTAAGTCTGTCCTTGTCCTGTCCATTTGTCTTTGCAGGGGCAGGCCAGTCAATTTCGGCGTGAGAACAGCTGGTGAGTCAGTTTCAGCGGGAGCATTGCGGAAGTGGTTGCTGGGAGGTGAGTCTGTCCTTTAAAAGCACTTGTCTTTGCAGGGGCAGGCCAGTCGATTTCGGCGGGAGAACAGCTGGTGAGTCAGTTTCAGCGGGAGCAGTGCGGAATTGGCTGCTGGGAGGTAAGTCTGTCCTTGTCCTGTCCATTTGTCTTTGCAGGGGCAGGCCAGTCGATTTCGGCGGGAGTGGAGCTGGCTGGTTAGTCAATTTCAGCAGGAGCTGAGAATTTTTATTTTTTTTTAAATTAGTGTTTTAGGCGGGAACAGGAAGTCGACCCGCGGACGTCTGGGAAGACCCTCACCAATAAATTCTGGTGGAGAGGAAACCCATTGGTCTGAGGTAAGTACCATATTTTATTATATTATTATTATTTTTTATAAAAAATTTAATTTAGTTGTTAGCCAGATCTTGGTAGAAAGTTAGAGGAATGGCAGGGAAGGGAGTGCAATGTTCCTCCTGTAGGATGTTTGAGGTGAGGGATGCAGTTAGTGTCCCTGCTGATTTTACCTGCAGGAAGTGCTGCCATCTCCAGCTCCTCCAAGACCGAGTTAGGGAACTGGAGCTGGAGTTGGAAGAACTTCGGATCATTCGGGAGGCAGGAGGGGTCATAGATAGCAGCTTCAGGGAATTAGTTACACCAAAGATTGGAGATAGGTGGGTAACTGTAAGAGGGACTGGGAAAAAGCAGTCAGTGCAGGGATCCCCTGCGGTCGTTCCCCTGAGAAACAAGTATACCGCTTTGGATACTTGTGGGGACGACGACTTACCAGGGGTAAGCCATGGGGTACGGGCCTCTGGCACAGAGTCTGTCCCTGTTGCTCAGAAGGGAAGGGGGGAGAGGAGCAGAGCATTAGTAATTGGGGACTCTATAGTCAGGGGCACAGATAGGAGATTTTGTGGGAGCGTGAGAGACTCACGTTTGGTATGTTGCCTCCCAGGTGCAAGGGTACGTGATGTCTCGGATCGTGTTTTCCGGGTCCTTAGGGGGGAGGGGGAGCAGCCCCAAGTCGTGGTCCACATTGGCACTAACGACATAGGTAGGAAAGGGGACAAGGATGTCAGGCAGGCTTTCAGGGAGCTAGGATGGAAGCTCAGAACTAGAACAAACAGAGTTGTTATCTCTGGGTTGTTGCCCGTGCCAAGTGATAGTGAGATGAGGTATAGGGAGAGAGAGCATTTAAACACGTGGCTACAGGGATGGTGCAGGCGGGAGGGATTCAGAATTCTGGATAACTGGGGCTCTTTCTGGGGAAGGTGGGACCTCTACAGACAGGATGGTCTACATCTGAACCTGAGGGGCACAAATATCCTGAGGGGGAGATTTGTTAGTGCTCTTTGGGGGGGTTTAAACTAATGCAGCAGGGGCATGGGAACCTGGATTGTAGTTTTAGGGTAAGGGAGAATGAGAGTATAGAGGTCAGGAGCACAGATTTGACATCGCAGGAGGGGGCCAGTGTTCAGGTAGGTGGTTTGAAGTATGTCTACTTCAATGCCAGGAGTATACGAAATAAGGTAGGGGAACTGGCAGCATGGGTTGGTACCTGGGACTTCGATGTTGTGGCCATTTCGGAGACATGGATAGAGCAGGGACAGGAATGGATGTTGCAGGTTCCGGGGTTTAGGTGTTTTAGTAAGCTCAGAGAAGGAGGCAAAAGAGGGGGAGGTGTGGCGCTGCTCGTCAAGAGCAGTATTACGGTGGCGGAGAGGATGCTAGATGGGGACTCATCTTCCGAGGTAGTATGGGCTGAAGTTAGAAACAGGAAAGGCGAGGTCACCCTGTTGGGAGTTTTTTATAGGCCTCCTAATAGTTCTAGGGATGTAGAGGAAAGGATGGCGAAGATGATTCTGGATAAGAGCGAAAGTAACAGGGTAGTTATTATGGGAGACTTTAACTTTCCAAATATTGACTGGAAAAGATATAGTTCGAGTACAATAGATGGGTCGTTTTTTGTACAGTGTGTGCAGGAGGGTTTCCTGAAACAATATGTTGACAGGCCAACAAGAGGCGAGGCCACGTTGGATTTGGTTTTGGGTAATGAACCAGGCCAGGTGTTGGATTTGGAGGTAGGAGAGCACTTTGGGGACAGTGACCACAATTCGGTGACGTTTACGTTAATGATGGAAAGGGATAAGTATACACCGCAGGGCAAGAGTTATAGCTGGGGGAAGGGCAATTATGATGCCATTAGACGTGACTTGGGGGGGATAAGGTGGAGAAGTAGGCTGCAAGTGTTGGGCACACTGGATAAGTGGGGCTTGTTCAAGGATCAGCTACTGCGTGTTCTTGATAAGTATGTACCGGTCAGGCAGGGAGGAAGGCGTCGAGCGAGGGAACCGTGGTTTACCAAGGAAGTGGAATCTCTTGTTAAGAGGAAGAAGGAGGCCTATGTGAAGATATGGTGTGAAGTTTCGGTTGGGGCGATGGATAGTTACAAGGTAGCGAGGAAGGATCTAAAGAGAGAGCTAAGACGAGCAAGGAGGGGACATGAGAAGTATTTGGCAGGAAGGATCAAGGAAAACCCAAAAGGTATGTCAGGAATAAGCGAATGACTAGGGAATGAGTAGGACCAGTCAAGGACAGGGATGGGAAATTGTGTGTGGAGTCTGAAGAGATAGGCGAGATACTAAATGAATATTTTTCGTCAGTATTCACTCAGGAAAAAGATAATGTTGTGGAGGAGAATGCTGAGCCCCAGGCTAATAGAATAGATGGCATTGAGGTACGTAGGGAAGAGGTGTTGGCAATTCTGGACAGGCTTAAAATAGATAAGTCCCCGGGACCTGATGGGATTTATCCTAGGATTCTCTGGGAGGCCAGGGAAGAGATTGCTGGACCTTTGGCTTTGATTTTTATGTCATCATTGGCTACAGGAATAGTGCCAGAGGACTGGAGGACAGCAAATGTGGTCCCTTTGTTCAAAAAGGGGAGCAGAGACAACCCCGGCAACTATAGACCGGTGAGCCTCACGTCTGTAGTGGGTAAAGTCTTGGAGGGGATTATAAGAGACAAGATTTATAATCATCTAGATAGGAATAATATGATCAGGGATAGTCAGCATGGCTTTGTGAAGGGTAGGTCATGCCTCACAAACCTTATTGAGTTCTTTGAGAAGGTGACTGAACAGGTAGATGAGGGTAGAGCAGTTGATGTGCTGTATATGGATTTCAGCAAAGCGTTTGATAAGGTTCCCCACGGTAGACTATTGCAGAAAATACGGAGGCTGGGGATTGAGGGTGATTTAGAGATGTGGATCAGAAATTGGCTAGCTGAAAGAAGACAGAGGGTGGTGGTTGATGGGAAATGTTCAGAATGGAGTTCAGTCACAAGTGGAGTACCACAAGGATCTGTTCTGGGGCCGTTGCTGTTTGTCATTTTTATCAATGACCTAGAGGAAGGCGCAGAAGGGTGGGTGAGTAAATTTGCAGACGATACTAAAGTCGGTGGTGTTGTCGATAGTGTGGAAGGATGTAGCAGGTTACAGAGGGATATAGATAAGCTGCAGAGCTGGGCTGAGAGGTGGCAAATGGAGTTTAATGTAGAGAAGTGTGAGGTGGTTCACTTTGGAAGGAATAACAGGAATGCGGAATATTTGGCTAATGGTAAAGTTCTTGAAAGTGTGGATGAGCAGAGGGATCTAGGTGTCCATGTACATAGATCCCTGAAAGTTGCCACCCAGGTTGATAGGGTTGTGAAGAAAGCCTATGGAGTGTTGGCCTTTACTGGTAGAGGGATTGAGTTCCGGAGTCGGGAGGTCATGTTGCAGCTGTACAGAACTCTGGTACGGCCGCATTTGGAGTATTGCGTACAGTTCTGGTCACCGCATTATAGGAAGGACGTGGAGGCTTTGGAGCGGGTGCAGAGGAGATTTACCAGGATGTTACCTGGTATGGAGGGAAAATCTTATGAGGAAAGGCTGATGGACTTGAGGTTGTTTTCGTTGGAGAGAAGAAGGTTAAGAGGAGACTTAATAGAGGCATACAAAATGATCAGGGGGTTGGATAGGGTGGACAGTGAGAGCCTTCTCCCGCGGATGGAAATGGCTGGCACGAGGGGACATAACTTTAAACTGAGGGGTAATAGATATAGGACAGAGGTCAGAGGTAGGTTCTTTACGCAAAGAGTAGTGAGGCCGTGGAATGCCCTACCTGCTACAGTAGTGAACTCGCCAACATTGAGGGCATTTAAAAGTTTATTGGATAAACATATGGATGATAATGGCATAGTGTAGGTTAGATGGCTTTTGTTTCGGTGCAACATCGTGGGCCGAAGGGCCTGTACTGCGCTGTATTGTTCTATGTTCTATGTTGAGTATGTTGGGGATGGGGGGTATAGGGGGATTGGGAGAATGGGGTGGGAGGGAAGTTTTGAGGGGGATGGGGAGTTTGGGGAGGGTGCTGGCGTGGGCGGCACTGCTGGACATGGGTGGGTCGGGGCATGGAATGGTGCTGGGTGGCGGCAATGACAGGTGCATGCTTGGGGGGCAGAGGTGAGGGGGGTGAGGGCGAGGCTGGGGCTGTGCCAGAAGGTCCGATGTCAACCCGCACGTGCGGCCCGGTGGATGTTGTTGACCTTCTATGTCACTGGGTGACAGTTCTCCTGGTGACGCTCCCCTAGCTGACGGCCGCTGCCACTTCCTCCCAGGTGGCTCCGGGTTCCCTGTGGCTGACCCCCCGAGACTCACAGGGGGAAAGAGCACCCCGCCTGGTCTCGACCGCGCCGAACAATCTGCCCAGGTCGGCATCTCTGAATCGTGGGTCTGGTTTCCTCGGTGAAATGGCTGCAAGCTGTGTGGAGTTGACTGTGCAGGAGTGTTTTAAATGCTGCTCTCCCTTGTCAGCGGGAAGCTGGCAGGTGTGGTCATGAGAATCAGCCAGCAGGACAGCGATTTGCGGCGTGAAGCCCTTGGGGCCTCGTTAAGTGGACCAATTAATGTTTTATAGCGGTGATGGCCTTGACGGGCCAAGCATCGGGAAGCTCGCAGCTGTTCCCGCTCTCTACCACACTTAGAAACGTTTCCATTAAATCACGCCCCATGACTGAAACTTGCTTTTTATTCCCAATTTATTGAAAGAACTGAATTCAAAGTTCCCCAGCTGCCATGGTGGGATTTGAACTCATATCTCCAGATCATTCATCCAAGCCTATTGATTACTAGTCCAGTAACATAAAATTATGCTACCATAACTGGCCCACGAAAATCTTTACAACCATTTGAAAGTCTTCATGGAATTGATGCTAAACAATTCAATCAATGCACAGTGTTGAACGAAACAGATAGGATGTTGCACTTTATGGCCAAAAAGTCGACATCATCAGTGGTTTGGTCAGAATGCATTTTGAATGCTGGACGCACTTTTGGACATAAATGGCCAAGTGAGACAATAAAGTGCTGGCAGCAAGCAGAGAAGAACCAGAAGGTTCAGATCTACAAGTCTGGATTATGACAAAGATTGGATACATGATGGCATTGTAGTGATCTCTGTATATTAATATACATGATCAATGTATGTAAAACTAGTACAGTCAATTCAACACTAGATGTCTCACTATCAGATGGTATAAAAAAGACTTTCCCGCTCTTTCATAGAGAGCGTGCTTCAGGAGAATGAACAGACAAGACATAGAACAGCTAGAGAGAGAGAAGTTATAAGTTATTTCATTTTTACATTGTACAGTTAGTTATCTTTGCTGTATTTTATTTCTTTTACAAACAAAGAGCAAAGAACAAAAAAAAGTACAGCAAAGGAACAGACCCTTCGGCCCTCCAAGCCCGCACCGAACATGCTGCCAATCTAAACTAAAATCTTCTACACTTCCGAGGTCTGTATACCTCTATTCCCATCCTATTCATGTAATTGTCAAGATGCCCCTTAAACGTCACTATTGTCCCTGCTTCCACCACCTCATCTGGCAGCGAGTTCCAGGCACCTGCTACCCTCTGTGTAAAAACTTACCTCGTACATCGCTTCTAAACCTTGTCCCTCGCACCTTAAAACTATGTTCCCTAGTAATTGACCCCTCTACCCTGGGAAAAAGTCTCTGACTATCCACTCTGTCTATGCCCCTCATAATTTTGTAGACCTCTATCAGGTCGCCCCTCAACCTCCTTCATTCCAGTGAGAACAAACCAAGTTTATTCAACCTCTCCTCATAGCTAATATCCTCCATACCAGGCAACATCGTGGTAAATCTCTTCTGCACCCTCTCTAAAGCCTCCACATCCTTCTGGTAGTGTGGCGATGAGAATTGAACACTGTACTCCAAGTGTGGCCTAACTAAGTTTCTATACAACAGCAACATGACTTGCCAATTTTTCTACTCAATGCCCCGACCAATGAAGGCAAGCATGCCGTATGCTTTCTTGACTACCTTCTCCACCTGTGTTGCCTCTTTCAGTGACCTGTGGACCTGTACACCAAGATCTCTCTGACTGTCAATACTCTTGAGGGTTCTACCATTCACTGTATATTCCCTACCTGTATTAGACCTTCCAAAATGCATTACCTCACATTTGTCCGGATTACACTCCACCTGCCAACTCGCCGCCCAAGTCTCCAAACAATCTAAATCCTGCTGTATCTCCTGACAGTCCTTATCGCTATCCGTAATTCCACCAACCTTTGTGTCATCAGCAAACTTACTAATCAGACCAGTTACATTTTCCTCCAAATCATTTATATGTACTATGAACAGCAAAGGTCCCAGCACTGATCCCTGCGGAACACCACTAGTCACAGCCATCCAATCAGAAAAGCACCCTTCCATTGCTACTCTCTGCCTTCTATGACCTAGCCAGTTCTGTATCCATCTTGCCAGCTCACCTCTGAACCCGTGTGACTTCACCTTTTGTACCAGTCTGCCATGAGGGACCTTGTCAAAGGCCTTACTGAAGTCCATATAGACAACATCCACTGTCCTACCTGCATCAATCATCTTTGTGACCTCCTCGAAAACTCTATCAAGTTAGTGAGACACGACCTCTCCTTCACCAAAGCTGTGCTGCCACTCGCTAATATGACCACTTGACCACATGCTTCCAAATGGGAGTAGATCCTGTCTCGAAGAATTCTCTCCAGTAATTTCCCTACCACTGCCTTAAGGCTCACCGGCCTGTAGTTCCCTGGATTATCCTTGCTACCCTTCTTAAACAAAGGAACAACATTGGCTATTCTTCAGTCCTCCGGGACATCAACTGAAGGCAGTGAGGATCCAAAGATTTCTGCCAAGGCCTCAGCAATTTCCTCTCTTGCCTCCTTCAGTATTCTGGGGTAGATCCCATCAGTCCCTGGGGACGTATCCACCTTAATATCTGTCAAGACGCGCAACACCTCGTCCTTTTTGGATCTCAATGTGACCCAGGCTATCTACACACCCTTCCCCAGACACAACATCCACCAATTCCTTCTCTTTGATGAATACTGATGCAAAGTATTCATTTAGTACCTCGCTCATTTCCTCTGGCTCCACACAAAGATTCCCTCCCCTGTCCTTCAGTAGGCCGACCCTTTTCCTGGCTACCCTCTTGCTTTTTATGTACGTGTAAAAAGCCTTGGGATTTTCCTTAACCCCATTTGCCAATGACGTTTCGTGACCCCTTTTAGCCCTCCTTACTCCTTGCTTAAGTGCCTTCCTACTTTCCTTATATTCCACACAGGCTTTGTCTTTTCCCAGCCTTCTGGCCCTGACAAATGCCTCCTTTTTCTTTTTGACGAGGCCTACAATATCTCTCGTTATCCAAGGTTCCCGAAATTTGCCATATTTATCCTTCTTCCTCACAGGCTACTTTCCTTATATTCTACACAGGCTTTGTCTGTTCCCAGGATTTACTAGTTGAGTATTAAGTACAAAGGACTCACCAATATAATTTATATTACTCAATAAATTAGTTCACCTTTACAAGAAGACTATTGTTCATTTCATCAACTCGGCTGGTTCAAAGTGTAATACTATATTGCACAAGGTAATATAACAGGCATCTGCCTGGAAAGGAGGCATGAGTGTAACATAGTTAATGCTAAATATTACTTTAAAGTAAACTGGGAGTAGGACAAGGGTTCAAATAAATTTGTACCAGTATCAATAAATACTGTACACCACTCGTGGCCAACGTGTGGAACAAACCTTCACATGTAGTAAGGCCACAACCCTGCAATCATTTAAAGGACGGTTGGATGTTACAATGCAGCAGGCTGTGGGGGGGAGTGGGGGGCTGGGCGGGGTGGGAATGGTAGGGGGTGGTGTCAGCAGACGGTGAGATTTGAGGATTTCCCTGAGAAGAATGAATGGAGATAGGCTGAATGGCTTTCTTCACCGTCATTATTGTGCAGCCTTGTGATGCTTTAAAAATTACAGTATATCATCATTAGCTATCTTGAAATCCCATTTTCTGTTCAAGTTGCCAGTTCTTCATTATCTGCCGCTGCCGCTGCACAGAGGAAAGACAGAGATCGATCTGGTTTTGAGAAAAACAGTCTGCATGGGATTTATTGACATTTTGTACCATTCAAAGGAAACAAATTAGCAGCAGGTCATCACTGAGTCATTTGTGTTAGAATGCTGTGAGCAGAATGTGTAACAATACTGTGCGGGAATTGCAGCAGTAGGTTTAATATCAATTCAAACAGCACAATTATACACATCCTGCAAAGTTGATGCATGCATTTTATGGATGAGGCATGCCGTGATGGTGTACACCCGAAGATGTCTATATTGTAGCAGCTGCAGGGATTTCAGGATTTGAGTCTTTTTGAATATCTGATTCTACCTATCAGTAATTTTCTTATTTTTTTGTGATTTGATATATGAGGCTGCTGTGTTACAGGATGCTTATGGTTCCAGTACTCTTTAATCTGGCCTATTTACATTTGGGTACTGGCTACAACACAGAAACAGCTTGTTCAAAAGTCAAATATTGCAGATACTGGAAATCTGAAATGAAAACAGAAAATGCTGGAAATATTCAGCATGTCCGTGGAGACATTTCAGGTTATAGATCACTTTCGTAAATCCTAAATTCTGACCTTTATACACCGACAGTCAATCTAACTATTGCAATAATATGACGGAGGGTTGAGGGTCGGTTAGCTCAATTTGCTGGTTGGCTAAAGTGGGATGCTGAATGACGCCACTGACATGGGCTTAAATCCCCATACTTGCTAGTTCATGGATGTCTGCCTCATTGCATTGCAAGTGCTCAAGCTGCATATAACATAGAATATAAGAGCAGGGAGTTATGATGGAGCTGTATAAGACAGTGTTTTTCAAACTTTTTTCCTGGGACCCACTTTTGCTAACCGGTGGATCTTCGGGACCCTGGCCGATGTTCGCGACTCACGCCGGCTGATCTTCGCGACACACCATTATCACTTATCTTTAATGAGGCAAGTGAGCTGCTTGGTCCTCATGATCTCACTAGCTTCGTAATTCAATGTTACATTTCTGTTAAGGACTTCAGCTGACGGTTTGCGCTGCATCCTTTGAAAATAAATCAAGAGGTTTGTCCTGGAACTCGTCTTCCAATTTGAGAGTTTTAAACTTTCATTTGCCAGTACTTCCCTGCATAGAACACACATGGGCGTTGCATCCTGATTTCCATGGCACAATTAAAGCCAAAGCTCAAGAAACCATCTATCTATGCTCTTTTGTTCCCGATTTCAGTTTCTTCTTAATTGTTTGTTCACCAAAGGCCCTGTAGCTCTGTATACAGCTCACACCAGCACTGATTTGTCCTGCTATGGACTCTTCAGTGATGCGCTCTCCAGCAGATTAAGTTGTGAGACCCTGGCCTGTTTGTGTCTCTGGCTCTCTCTTCCTTAATGCAAACTAATCCATCTTCAGTTCTTCACATAGACTTGTTGCTTGCTGGCAGCTACAAAATGGAGGAATCTCTCCTCCATGATTTCACGCCCAAAGCACCGATGTGCAGGGCGCATGGTGTTAGTGTGTGTGCCTGACGCGTGACCCTCTCTCTGCCGCTGCCTCTGGTGTAAAGACTCCATTGTTCTTATTTAAAGGCTGGTTGCAACCGCCATTCTTTTTTTACTTTGAAACTTTATGTCCAGTACCTAATTTTTCCAAGTTTGACTTTTTACTACTGAAAATTGAAACAATTTCAGTTGAACTTGCGCATCATTACATTTGCACACAAACTTTGTTTTAAATATATACCCATTTCTTTAGAAATTTAAACCAGTATAAAAAAAAGTGCAATCTTGTTTTTACTTTACAAACTATGGGCTGGATTGTCCATTGGTGGGATTCTCCGATTCGCCAGCAGCGCACTCACACCCGTGGATTTCCTGACAGCGCGGGGTGCCCACAATGGGAAAACTCATTGGCCGGCTGCTGGGACGGAGAATCCCACTGCCGACAAGGGCACGCTGCACCAGAAAACCGGTGCGGCGGGACGGAGAATCCCGCCCTATGACTTTAGAGGAGATGAGATAACTTGTTAAACACATACAATGTCACAATATTTCTCACTGCATTGCACTATCCAAACATCCAAGTCATCACCTTCTCCATTCTCACCAAAAGCACTGACTTCCTGGTTTCCAGAGACTGGTGACACAAAGTAATGGCTGCATAGGTTTCTTCCAGTGTTGACAGTGTCAGCCGTATTGACTGGACTCGTTTGATCGGTATTCCTGGCTGGCAAACCTGGCCAGGCTTCCCTCTCACTGTCCAGTGGCTGCATCCACCCCAGTCACAGATCACTTCCCGATCAGCATTTCACATTGTGGGAGTGCAAGTGGATGTTGTGCCGGCCATTGAACGGCTTGACCACGGAGCCGCAGGTCACAGACTGCTGATTGGTGGCGGGGGCGAACCGAGCAGCGCGCAGAAGACGAGCACCAGAGCAGAGCTCCAAGCTGTAGCCACCACTGTTAGCACCGCATGTCCACATGGATGCCTGGCAGCCCCTGTCCCCACCCCCTCACACGCGCTCAGTGACCAGCACACACAGCCCAGCCTCGCGCTACCCCACTCCGCCCCCTCAAACGCTGCACCAACCGGGGACTGCACGCGGCCGGCTATTTTTAAAAAATATATATTTTTATTCTCCTCCTTTTTCACATTTTCTCCCACATTTACACCCATCAACAATAAACAATAATCAGCAAAGATATGTCAATCCCCATAATAACAACGATCCCATCCGCCCACCAACCCCCAAACATCAGCCCGCATGTTTACATAAACAAATGACAAAAAGGAATCAGGGATTACCCATAGTCGCCCTTAATCTACACAGCCCCCCCCCCCATCCCCCCAACTAATGTTCGACGTTATCCAGTTCTTGAAAGTGCATAATAAATAGTGCCCATGACTTGTAGAACCCCTCCGAGCTTCCCCTCAGTTCGAACTTAACCTTCTCCAGGGTCAAGTATTCCAACAGGTCCCCCCGCCACGCCAGGACACTGGGTGGAGAGGCTGCTTTCCATCCCAGCAGGATCCGCCTTCAGGCGATCAACGAGGTGAAGGCTATGATATTTGCCTCCACTCCCGTTTCCAGCCCCGGCTGGTCCGACACCCCGAATATGGCCTCCTGGGGTCCCGGATCCAGTTTCACACGCACCACCTTGGAAATTACCCTAAACACCTCCTTCCAGTACTCCCCTAGCTTTGGACAGGACCAAAACATATGAACGTGATTCGCGGCTCCCCCCCCCCGCAACGCTCACACACATCCTCTACTCCTTCAAAAAATCGGCTCATCCTCGCGCTCGTGAGGTGCACTCTATATACCACCTTCAGCTGTATCAGCCCCAACCTCGCACATGAGGTGGAGGCATTCACTCTCCGGAGCACCTCACACCAGACCCCCTCCTCTATAACCTCTCCCAGCTCTTCCTCCCATTTTGCTTTGATCCCTTCCAGTGGTGCATTATCCTCTTCCAGAATAGCTCCGTACACCGCTGACACTGCCCCCTTCTCCAGTCCCCTTGTCGTCAACACCTCCAGCAATGTGGAGGCCGGTTCCTCTGGAAAGCTCTGTATCTCCTTCCTGGCAAAATCCCGAACCTGCATGTACCTAAACACTTCTCCCTGCTCTAGCCCATACTTCGCTTCCAGCTCCCTCAATCCTGCAAACCGACCCCAAAGAAACAAATCTTTTAGCGTCTTAATCCTCTTCTCTTCCCATTTCCGAAAACTTCCATCCCACCTCCCTGGCTCAAATCTGTGGCTTCCCCGAATCGGCATTTCCCTTGACCCTAAACCCAACCCGAAGTGTTGGCGAAACTGCCTCCAGATTTTCAATGAAGCTATTATTCCCGGACTCCCTGAATATTTCCCCGGAGCTATCGGGAGCGGCGCTGTTGCACGTGCCTTCAGCCCCGACCCCCCTGCACAAACTCTCCTCCATTCTGACCCACTGAGAATCCACCCCTCTGACCCAGCTCCGCACTTTCTCCACATTCGCTGCCCAGTAGTAGTACAACAGGTTCGGGAGACCCAAACCCTCTGCCTGCCTTCCCCTCTGTAGCAGCAACTTTCACACTCTGGCTACCTTCCCTCCCCATATGAATGAGGTAATCCTTCCCTCAATCTCCCTGAAAAAAGACTTTGGCAGGAAAATCGGTAGGCATTGAAAAATAAACAGGAATCGCGGCAACACATTCATTTTAACCGCCTGTACCGACCCGCCAGTGACAGAGGAAGGCCATCCCACCTTGCCAGATCGGCTTTCACTCTCTCTACCAAACTAGTGATGTTGTACCTGTGAAGCCTCCCCCACTCCCAGGCAACCTGCACCCCCAGATACCTAAAATGAGTCCCTGTTCTACGGAATGGCAGCCCCCCCACCCCTGCCCCCACCCCGCCCCCACCCCCGGCCGAGACACCACAAAGTACTCACTCTTGTCCAGGTTCAACTTGTACCCCGAGAAAGACCCAAATACCCGCAGTAGCTCCAATATTCCTCCTATCGACGCGCTCGGCTCCGACACATACAGCAACAAGTCGTCGGCATATAAGGACACCCTATGCTCTATCCACCCCCCCCCCCCCAACCCCCCCGCACTATTCCTTTCCATGCTCCCGAACTTCTCAATGCGATGGCCAACGGCTCAATCGCAAGTGCAAACAACAGGGGGGACATAGGACATCCCTGTCTCGTCCCACGGTGAAGAGAAAAGTATCTCGAACTGATATTATTTGTGCGGACACTCGCCTTCGGCTCCTTATATAAAAGCTTTACCCAATCCCAAACCGCTCCAGCACTACCATCAGGTACCCCCATTCTACCCGATCAAACACCTTCTCGGCGTCCAATGCCACAACTACCTCCGTTTCCTTTCTTTCCGCCGGTGCCATAACAACGTTCAAAACCCTCCTAATGTTCGAAAACAGCTGCCTCCCTTTCACAAACCCCGTCTGATCCTCCCCTATCACCTTCGGAAGGCACTCCTCCAGCCTACCCGCTTGTACCTTCGCCAACACTTTTACGTCCACATTCAGAAGTGATATGGGCCGATACGACCCACACTCCATCGGCTCCTTATCTTTTTTTAGCAACAGGGAAATCAATGCCTGCCCCAAGGTTTGCGGCAACATCCCCTTCCCTATCACCTCCTCAAACATCCCCACCATCAGGGGTGCCGACCTATCCTTAAATTTTTTATAACAGTCCACCGGAAACCCATCCGGCCCTGCCACCTTCCCCGACTGCAACCTCCCAATCGCATCCTTTATCTCCTGCTCCACTATTGCTCCTTCTAATGTAGCCCTGTCCCCCTCACCTAGCCTCGGGTACACCAACCCATCGAGAAATTCCTGCATCTCATGGTCTCCCCCGAGTGGCTCTGACTTGTACAACCTCTCATAAAACCCCTCAAAAACCTTGTTAATCAGCACTGGGGCCACCACCAACTTCGCTGCCCTATCCTTCACCTGAAGAATTTCCCTTGCCGCTGCCTCCCTCCAGAGCTGACCTGCTAACTTATCTCCATGTTCATAAACTGCACCCCTTGCTCGTCTCAGTTGGCGCACCGCCTTCCTGGTGGACAGTCGGTCAAAGCTCGCCTGTAGTTCCTTCCTCTTTTCCAGCTTCGCCGGGTCCCCATCCTCTGCATACCTCCTATCTACCTCCAACACCTCATCTGTTACCCTCTGCCGCTCCTACCTCTCCTCTTTATCCACCCTGGCCTTAAACAAAATTACCTCACCTCTCACCACCGCCTTTAGAGCCTCCCAGACGACTGCCTTCAACACCTCACCCGTACAAATGAAACCTACATATTCCTTAATTACCTTTTCAATTTTCTCACAGATCACTTGGTTCCCCAAAAGCCCCACATATAGTTTCCACCCCGGTCTCTGCGCTGCCCCCTTCTCCAGCACCATAAACCTCCCAATGTGGAGCGTGATCTGACACTGCAATTGCAGAGTATTCTGACTCCTTGACTCCAGCCAGCAAAGCCTTCCCCACCACAAAAAAGTCGATCCGCGAGTATACTTTATGGACTGCTGAGAAAAATGAGTACTCCCGTTCCCTTGGGTGCAGGAACCTCCAAGGGTCCACCCCTCCCATTTCCACCATTAGCCCAGCCAGCGCCTTCGCCCCCCCCTGATGGGACCAGCGAGTGGGGGGGGGGGGGGGGGGGGACTGTCCAACCTTGGCTCCTGCACCAAGTTCCAGTCCTCCCCCACAATCAGCTCATGGGTGTCCAAGTCAGGAATAGCCCCAAACACCTTCCTCGCGAATCCCACATTGTCCCAATTGGGACCGTATACACTTAACAGCGCCACTAATCTCCCCTCCAGTGCCCCTGTCACAATCACATATCTACCCCCCTGATCTGCCACCACCTTCTCCATCTGGAAGCGTACCCTTTTGCTGACCAGCACCACTACCCCTCGAGCCCTTCCATCAAATCCGGAGTGAAACACTTGGCTAACCCAACCCTTTTTAAGTCTCACCTGGTCCTTCACCCTCAAGTGAGTCTCCTGCAGCATTGCTACATCGGCTTTCAAACTTTTAAGATGTGCAAGCACCCGTGACCTCTTGACCGGACCTCCTAGCCCTCTCACGTTCCACATGATTATCCTTACTGGGGGTCTCTCACCCTCCCCCCCCCCCCACCTTTCTTATCCACCATCACCATACCACCGGGCCCTGCCCCATAAGCCTGACCCGCCCCTGTCCATTGTTAACATCGAACCCCTTCCCCCCTCCCAAGAACCCCCCCTACAAAAACATCCCCCAACATCGATCCCTCCACCCCCTCTTGCTTGCCTCGTAGGCCCATTGAAGCCTGCTATCCAGGCTCCAACGTCCGCAGTCCTCCTCTCACCTCACCCCCGTTCACTAACTGACTTTAGTTAGCTAGCGCGGGTGGCTCCCCCCGCCAAGACCTCTCGCCCCCTTCCACCCAGTCCCAGAGAAAGAAACACCAAAACAAACCCAACAATCCAACCCCTACAATTCACTAGCATAACATTTAACCGTCGCAACACAGAACGCCATTAACTTGAACTCTGTAACAATGCAAAGAGAAGTAAATTTCAATACAAATCAGTAAAAAGAAAGTTGTAACATTTGTACATTTTCCAGCCGCTCAAACACAGTCCACAGTCTCTCTTCCAGTTCCGCTCTTCACGCCTGTCCCAAGCCTTCTGCCCTCACAAACAGCTCAGTCGCCTCCGCTGTCTCAAAATAAAAGTATTTGGTGTTATATGTTACTCTCAACTTCGCCGGGTACACCGCACCAAATCGCACCCCCTTCTTGTACAAAGCCGCCTTCACTCGCCCAAACGCCGCTCGTCTTTTTGCCAACTCCACCGTCAAGTCCTGGTAGATCCGAACCGCAGTACCATCCCACAGCACCTCACGCTCCTGCTTCGCCCAGCTTAATACTTTCTCCTTCATGCAAAACTTATGGAAGCAGATAATTACTGCCCTTGGCGGCTCGTTCACTTTGGGCTTCGGCCTTAATGACCGATGAGCTTGGTCTAGCTCGTACAGGGTGGGGCTCTCACCATCTCCCATCAGCTCCGCCAACTTCTCACCAAAGTATTGCGTTGGCCTTGGGCCCTCTGTCCCTTCGGGCAAGCCCACAATTCTCAAATTGTGCTGCCTTGAGCGGTTTTCCAAGTCTTCCAGCTTTGCTTGGAGTCCTCTGTTAACCTCCACCACCCTCCGCAGCTCGTCCCCCATCGAGGTGACCTGGTCGCTGTGTCGTGTCACGGCTTCCTCCACCTCCTTCATCTTCTCACCCTGCTCTCTCACCTCGGCCGATGCCTTTGCCACCTCCACCCTCATCAGGCCAATTGCCCCCTCCACCAATGACCTCAACACGACCGCCATCTCTTTCCTCACGGCCTCCATGTGCCTCACCAAATGTTTTTCCAGCTCCACTGCCATCACCTCGGTCATCTTCTCCACCTTAGGTAGTGCGGCCCCGCCTTGCAGTTCGGCTTCCGCCATCCTGTCAACACTTTTGCTCGTCGTCTCCTTCGGCGGCGAACCCGCGTTTCCTCCTTTCTTCGACGCTGCTCTTCGCATCCTTTAGCGGCTTATTGTCTTTTATCTTCTTTCTTTTCTCCTCTCTCCCCCTTCACCCTCCTGCCCTTCATCAATCTGGAAGAAAAAAAGGGGGAAGAGAGAAAAAAAAAACTTTCACCAAACTTCCTTAAACCTTCTTTCTTTCTCCTCTGCATTCACCTTGGACCAGGCTTCAACCTTCGTTCTTCTTCCTAGGTGGGAGCCATCCGACGTGGAGCACCCTCCCTACATGGTGCCCTGGCCTCGGGCCTGCCGCCTCGGCCTCCTCGTAGCTCCGCCCCCGCTACTCTGGCCTGCCGCGCCGGGCCCGGCGCCTCAGCCCCCCGCCGCCCGACACCCGCGCGGGGTTTTAAAACCGGCCCCGCTGGCTGCTCGTGGCGGCCCCAAAGGCGTGAAGACTCGGGGATTTCCCCGAAATCGCCGCGAATCGCGGCCACCGGCGGGAGCTCTTGTCGTTGCGGCCGCCCTGCTCGCCCATGCCACCCTTCGCGGCCGGCTATCTTAACAACCACGGCCTTTGGGGACTTCTTCCCACGATCGGGAATGCCACAACCGATCACGTCATGACCCTCCTGACATTCGCCGGCGACCCACCCATGGGTCGTGACACTGAGTTTAAAACCCTGGTATAAGACACTTGCTAGGCTACAGCTAGAGTACTGTAGAATTCTGCTTGCCACAGTGTAAGAAAGATGTGATTACACTTCAGAGGGTGCAGAGGAGATTGACCAGGATACTACCTGGGTTGGAGCAATTCAGCTATGAAGAGAAGCTGGTTAGACTGCGGTTGTTTTCCCTGGAGCAGAGAGGCCTGATCGAGGTGTACAAAATTATGAAGGACATAGATATGGTGGATAGGAAGAAACGTTTCCCCTTAGTAGAGGGATCAATAACCAGAGGGCATTGATTTAAGGTAAGGGAAGGAGATTTAGAGGGGGTTTGAGGAAAAACATTTTCACCCAGTGGTTGGTGGGAATCTGGACTCACTGTTTGAAAAGTTGGTAGAGATGGCAACTGACACACCATTTAAGAAGCGTTGAGATGAGCACTTGAAACGCTGTGCTGGAAAATGGGATTCAAATAGATAGGTGCTGCCGCAGACATGATGGGAGAAGGGTCTTATTTTTCTGATGCAAAATGCTATGACTCTATAACCAATCATCTCTCTCCCTGTTTAATGGAGAGAGGTGCTTAGAGTCCTTTGTGGACTGTGGGTAATTGATGGAGGGAGGGCGGGGGGGGTGGGGGAGGGGCGACACCAAGACCAACAATTGGGGAACCCTTCCTGTAATATTTAAGGTGAATGCCTATGTTTCATTTTACTGTTATACATATAACTTTACTTTGGACAGATCTTTGGTCAGTTTTAGTTTCCTCTTTACTTTGGAACTTCTAATCTTCTTTTGGAAGCTTCTGCATATAATTTTGCAAAGAATGGTGTTGTAATTGCGAGCAGTACACATATCTGGTTGTAATTTATATTTTCATGGCAGGATCCTTGAAATCACCATCTGACTGATCAAAAGCCAATCTCACATCCTCTAACTTCTGTGCAGGAGCATTGTGCTCCGCCTCCAACTCTTCAGCCTCTGGCTTCCATGCGAACTATGAATTATCCTATCACAATTCTTCATCTAAACAATCCATATCACTTCCAGTTAATCTAGCAGTGCTGGTAAGTAGAAGTGATGAGATTTGTGACAGAGTCGGACAATTTTTCCTGACAGTGCAAATGCTGTAGTGTCTGGCATAGTTCCATCTCACTCTCTCGAACATCGTTCTTGTTTTCAGCTTCTCTGGGGCCAAGAGGATTGAGGACTGTTTTGAGTTTCCTGATATCTAATCTTTATTTTCTGTTTAACTTAAGGCCCTCCCCAAAATTGAGTCGCAAGATAAAGAAATGATTCATTTTGGAACTTGTACCATGGGCCGATTTCCCCACCGCTTTGTACCTGCCTGGGCATGAACCAGATAATCATATTTAATTGCTCATTTAAAAATGTGCAACCTATTTGTGAACACATTCTCCTAGTGCCTGGGTGTTGCTGGCCGCACAGGCAAGGCCTCAACCGGGCACTGATTATCATTGATCATAGAATTTACAGTGCAGAAGGAGGCCATTCAGCCCATTGAGTCTGCACCGGCCCTTGGAAAGAGCACCCTACCCAAGCCCCACACCTCCACCCCATCCCCATCCCCTATATCCCCGTAACCCGGTAACTCTACCTAACCCTTTTGGACACTAAGGGCAATTTATCATGGCCAATCCACCTAACCTGCACACCTTTGGACTGTGGGAGGAAACCGGAGCACCTGGAGGAAACCCACACACACACGAGGAGAACGTGCAGACTCCACAGACAGTGACCCAAGCCGGGAATCGAACCTGGGACCCTGGAGCTGTGAAGCAACAGTGCTAACCACCATGTTACCGTGCTTAGTACTGGTCTCCACAAACATAGACCACGGGCACGATCAACACCACATCCCGCTCGAACGGGGGAGCGACGCGGCCGATAGATGCAGCGAGAGGCTCCCCCGGGCTTTCCGACGGGACCTCATCAGATCTCACTAGGCATCGCGATCTGGATCCCACCCACAATGGGAGACCCCAGCCAAGCGCCGATTAGCCCTGGTCTACGCAAATGTAGACTATATGGAACATCACCGGGGGGGGGGGGGGGGGAGATGGGGGGGGTCACCCAAGCCATGGGAGACTCTGGGTGGTCAGTTACAGGGCAGGGTGCCTCCTTGGCTCACCCCCTGGCACCCATGCACCTTGGCACTGTCAGCAGGCACCTTGGCATTTCCACCCTAACTGGGAGGAGCACAGCCAGGGTTCCAAAGTGTTGTGCCGAGTGTCAGGGCCTGAGGGGGTCCATGCCCATGAAAGAAGAGATGGGGGTGTCGAAGGTACGGGGGTAAAGGGTGGGTGTGATGGGACCTTCGCAAGGTTGGAGAGGGGGGAAGGGTGGGGCCAGAAAGGGGGCATTTGAAAGCCTGAAAAGGTGGGGCCTCAGCGACCCCATGGCAGGGTGTCCTCACTTGGTGGGTATGGATAATGTTCATGTGTGTGGGAGGTGACATTGCCCGTAGGTGGGGGTGTGTGGGGGACGCTTAAACTCACTTAGAGAGCAAGGCACACTTTCAAAATGGTATACCCATCTCAGAGGAGCCGGTTTGGCTGGTGATGAAAGAAATTCTAAGAGAGGGCAGCACGGTGGCGCAGTGGTTAGCATTGCTGCCTCACGGCGCTGAGGTCCCAGGTTTGACCCCGGCTCTGCGTCACGGTCCGTGTGGAGTTTGCACATTCTCCCGGTGTTTGAGTGCGTTTCGTCCCCACAGCCTAAAGATGTGCAGGCTAGGTGGATTGGCCACACTAAATTGCCCCTTAATTGGAAAAAATGAATTGGGTACTCGAAAATGTAAAAAAAAAATAAAAGAAAATCTAAGAGCACGATTTAACCAAATTGCAACAGAGTCCCGTGACGAGCGTGTTTAGCCAGCTGTTTCCCGGCACTCGCAGTGTAGAGAAACACCATGCTATCCATTGGGACTTTTTGCAATCTAGGGCCTCAGCGGGCTGCACTTAGTCCCATTTCCCGATTGCTTGACCACCTGGCGTGACACCCAACTCCTCTCAAAGCCCCAACACACCTATAAGGCCCTCCCCCCGCCTGTACCCCACCTAGCATAGGCAGGGCACACCCGGGCTCAATCCCTGGTGCAGGAAAGTGCCAGCGCACCCTGGCATTGCAACCTGCCACCAGGTGCCACCCAGGTGGCATTGCTAGAGTGCCAGGATGGCTGTGCCAAGGTGCTAGGGTGTCACCGCCAAGGTGCCTAGTTGGCACCAGCAGTACCAGGGTGCCACCCTGCCCAGAGGGCTACCACCTGGTGCCTCCGATCTTTTTGGATACCCCCCACCCCAAGTGCTATTCCGCCTGGTCCCCATTTGTGGTTGGAAGATCGCACCCTAGGTATGGGATAGCACAGAGAGAAGCACCCTAGGGTCTGCAAAAGTGACTTCGGCAGCGATTTAATGGAAAGGTTTCTAAGGGCACGATTTTGTGGCTGTGTCGTGTTTAAGCGAGAGAGCAACCAGGCTGTTAAATCACGGGAGAGGCCAAAAACACGTGTGGAATCTGTTTGCAATCCAACTGGCCCTCTCCCATTGGCAAAGTTGGGATCCTGCTATAGCATGGTGTGAATCCAATAATCAGCACTTATGCCCAATCTCCAGACAATTACTGGAACCGTGCCTCTATCTAATGGCCTCCCATGATCTAATGGCCTCCCCAGCAAGTGGTCACACGGATGCCGATTAGTACTCCTTCGCAAAAACGTGAAGCGGGTGAAAAGGCTGCTGCAGGGACCCAAGGGGTGTGTGGCCATCTTCGCTCACAGGCAAAGAGGCCTGGATTGGATTGGTTTATTGTCACGTGTACCGAGGTACAGTGAAAAGTATTTTTCTGCGAGCAGCTCAACAGATCATTAAGTAATCATTAAGATCATTAAGGCCTGGGGCACTGGGACTGCTTCCTAGTGCTCAGAGGAGGGGTGGGGGAGCCAGCCTTGGTTAGGGTGGGCCACATTCAAAGGGGGGGGGGGTTGCGGAGCATGGGGGGGGGGGGGAAGTGGTCGCCCATGGCCTCGGCTGGGGGTATGGGGGTGTCTCAGCGTCCGCGGGTCCTCCATGCTAATCCCTGGACAGTGTGGTCGCGTTCCGAGGAGGCACCCCCAGCCCCAGTCAGCCTGCCCAACTGACCACCCATAACTCCCACTGACCGCTGTGTCCTCTGTCCGCATGGCTGAAGACTATTGCTAATTGGGAATTAGCAATCATAGTTAAGTGAGCACTTCAAACATCCCAAGTGCATTCCCATGGGTAGCAATGCCATGTCGCATGTGGGGGTATCGCCTAGCATTACAATAAGACCGTGATCTCGAGACACTGTGTCTGTACACTGCAGAAAGCAACACCAGGGACGTATCGGCCAACATCCGGGGACCCAGGGGCTGGGCCCTATAACCGGGCCTGTGGTGTGTCGGATGTGAGTGAGGGCCCCCCCGGGGGTAGTGGGTAGAGATGGTTGTCAGTATCACACCCCTCCCAATTTGTGAAAGATATTGCATGGGATGGACAATATCTTGGACCCCGTGCAACTTGCCCTCAGAGTGCTTCCGGCAGACCAGAGGAGGCAGCTGCAGCAGCATCAGCGGCGGCTCGAGGTGGAGGTACATGCACAGGGTCCGGCCCCAGTCCTTGATGACCCGGCCGCCCATAGGGCCAGGGACGGACTCAGATGGGGAGGTTGCCGACTGCCCAAGGTATACAGGCATCACTGGTCTTGGGAACAAATGACGGACAGCATGTGCCTCAGTAGGTTCTGTCTTAACAAGGAGGTGGTGCGGCACGTGTTCCATGTCCTTGCGGACTTGGCACCACGTGGAGGAGGAGGATACCTGCTTCCGGTGGCCATCAATGTCACTGCAGTCCTGAACATCTATGTTTTAGGATCATTCCAGTGCTCGACTTGTCTGGTATCTCCAAGCTGCAGCCTTCAAGTGAATCCCTGATGTCACGGTGCCCTGTTTGCCCACGCAGAAAACTATATAAACTTTGACATGGACCAAGCCCAACAGATGCCCGGGTAGCAGGATTCTCCGCCATCGATGGAATACTCCATTTCCAGGGGTAGTGGAAGGCACGCGTGTTGCCTTGCATCTGGGAATGCCCTATATTAACAGGAAGGGATTCCACCCGTATGCAATCGTCACATGAAGATCATTCACGTGTGTGCATGCTTCCCGGCGAGTGTGCATGACAGCTACATCCTGGAGCAGTCGCTCATCCCCGGCCTTTTCGAGGACCACCCCAGGCTGGACGGCGGCTCTTGGGGGAAAAGGGGTACCCGCTGAGGACCTGGCTAATGACGCCAGTATGGAGGCTGGAGACCTGATACAAGGAGGCCACCCGGTCTGGCATTGAACTGTGTATCAGACTCCACAAAATGCAGTGGTGATGCCTCCACCATTCCGGTAGTGCCTTGCAAGACACCCCCCAGAGGGTCGTCCGCTTTGTGGTGGTCTCCCTCCACAACTTGGCACAGCAGCGGGGCGGCGTGCTGGAGGTGGAGATGGGGGAATAGAGGAGGAGGATGAGGAGGCGCCGGGCCAACAGGGGCTGGAGGATGAGCCCGTGTGCTTCGATGCCACTGGCGAGCATCGACTGGCGGCTCTGGGTCCAGAGGGCCCCACCGCACTTGCCGGTGGCACATGTCTCGACGTGCCACCCTAGCAGTGTTGGCCTCGGTGCCACACATTACCGGTGCCATCTTCTGTGCCTGTAGCTGCTGGGACTCCTCCAATCAGTTATGGACCTACTGGAGGTTCGCTGACAGCACCCTCTGAATCTCATGGCCGCACCTTAGCATCTGCATCAGCTCCTTGTAAAGCTGATCCAGAGGCTCAGCATCTGACTGGGACTCAGCTGGGTCCTGGGATCCAGCAGAACTCTGAATGCTGTGTCACCTGGGCGGTTCTGCCTCTACCTATGTGGTGCTCACCAGATTGTGCTCCAGAAGCCTGACCACTACTGTCGCTGACTCCGAGACGCACCTTTCTCAGTGGGGTGCGTCTCAGGGGTGCTGGTGGCCGCCATTGCCACTTCATAGGATGGGTCCGGGTTGGCATCCAGCACCCCCTCCTCCCAATCAGTGCCATAGGGCCTGTTAGTGCACCTTGGGTTGGAGGGGCAGCTGGATCAAGCCCCAGCTGCCCTGCATCTTCTGGCTCTGCCAGCCCTGGCGGCTCCCCAATGTCTGCACTATGGTGTCGACACCCTTGGCAATGCTGCTCAGTGATTGGACCATGCTCTGCAGTGACTCGGCAATGTTCAGCTGCTACTAGGACAAGCTTCGCAGCACCTCGGCTATGCCCACATGTGACTGGGAGGCCTCCTTTAGCATGTGGGGCATGCGCTGCAGGGCCTCGGCAATGCCCACCTGAGAGCGCGACATGTCCCGCAGAACCTCATCAAGGTCAGCCTGGTACTGGGTGACATCTCCCAGTGGGGTGGACATTGTGTTGATACCCTTAGCCATGGCCGTCACCGACTGTGCGACGCCTGGGACACCTTCATTAATGGTGTTGATGTCGTGCACCAGACTCATCCACTGCAGTCACCACTCTCAGTGTTGGCCTCGGTGCCACGCATTACCGGTGACATCGCCAGCCTCCGTGACCTCTGGGATTCCTCCAAGCGGCTGTGGATTGCGCCCTAAGTGCCATTTTGTGTGATTTTGACAGGGTTTTTCCCGCCGACAGAGGAAAGCAGTGGCAGCCAGCTTCATGGCACCATGGGTGGGTCTGCTGCACTAGGAGAGGAGGAAGGTCAGCAGAGCTATAGTGGTAGGTGATGTGTTGGGTGCTCTGGATCCGTGGAACACATACAGGCCACCAACACTTAAAATAGTGCAACACTATTTTATTAAGTTAGAAACTGTTGAACATACTTTCACTGTGGGTTAACACGATGTTAGATTAAACTAAAGACCTATGCCTGTCCGAACCAGTCTATGCACTCAGCACATGGTGAGGATCTGTGCTGTAAGCTGTAAGCCCTGTCCTTGTAGGAGGCTGCATCCCGAATGAGCGGGACCTCTGATGCCCCCTGTCTTTATAGTGAGTATGCTCTAACTGGTGATTGGCTGTGGTGTTGTGTGTGTTGATTGGTCTTGCTGTGTGTCCATCAGTGTGTGTGTCTGCACCATGATATACTGGTGTATATTATGACATCCCCCCTTTTATAAAAGAATGTATGTGTGTGGCAATAAATAATGTATGGTGAGAATGTCCCTAACTACGTGTGGGGTGCGAAAACATATTTACAGGACTACGTACATGAGAACTAAGCTATTTACATGGGAAGATGCCTGGTGCAGAGAAGCCGTATGCAACAAGAATAACGAGATCAACACTATATACAAACCAGGGAAACGATCAAACAAAGCAACGAAACAATTCAGAGAGTATCTAAGTCCGCAAAGTTCATAAATCAAGTGTCTGAGGTGGGCGACGAATTCTGGTTGACCGCCACAAGGGGGGTCGAGAGCAGAGTAACAGGGAGCTGTGCACAGTCCGTGGCAGGGTAAGCAGGAGGGCGAGGCGACAGTGGAGGATCATGTGGCGAGCATGGAATGAGACGAAGGGCGCGTCGATTGCGGCGCAAAATAGAGCCATCCGGTAGATGAACCAGGAACGAGCGGGGGGCCACCTGCCGAAGGACAACAGTGGTTGCAGACCAGCCCCCATCTGGAAGACGGACGCGGATGTTGTCATCTGGAGCCAGAGCAGGGAGATCAGCTGCACAGGAGTCATGAGCCGCCATGTGCTGTGCACGAGACATCTGCATCCGGCGAAGGACCGGAACGTGGTCGAGGTCTGGGACATGGATGGACAGCACCGTCGTCCTCAGGGTACGACCCATGAGTAACTGGGCTGGCGACAGGCCAGTGGACAGTGGGGCGGAGCGATAGGCCAGCAAGGCAAGGTAGAAATCGGACCCAGCATCGGCAGCCTTGCATAGGAGCCGTTTGACTATATGTACTCCCTTCTCCGCCTTGCCGTTGGATTGGACGTACAGGGGACTGGATGTCACAAGGGCAAAATTGTACCGCCTGGCAAAGTTGGACCATTCCTGGCTGGTGAAGCAGGGGCCATTGTCCGACATAACCGTGAGTAGGGTGCCATGTCGAGCAAAGGTTTCTTTACATGCATGAATGACTGCAGGCGAGGTGATGTCGTGCAACCGTATCACCTCCGGGTAATTCGAAAAGTAGTCCATGATCAGGATATAGTCTCTACCCAGCGCGTGGAACAGGTCGATGCCCACCTTGGTCCATGGTGACGTGACCAACTCATGGGGCTGCAGGGTCTCATGTGGTTGGACCGGCTGGAAGCGCTGAAAAGTGGGGCAGTTGAGCACTGTGTTGGCTATGTCCTCATTAATGCCGGGCCAGTACACTGCCTCTCGAGCCCGTCGGCAGCACTTTCCCACGCCAAGGTGGCCCTCATGTAGTTGTTCCAGGACAAGTTGGCGCATGCTATGCGGGATGACAATGCGGTCCAGTTTTTGAAGAACCCCGTCTACTTCCGCCAGATCATCTCTGACATTATAGAACTGAGGGCATTGGCCCTTGAGCCACCCGTCCATTAGGTGGTGCATGACACGCTGTAGCAAGGGGTCAGCCGCCGTCTTGCGGTGAATTTGGACGAGACGTTCACCCGTGGCAGGTAGATTGGAGGCTGCGAATGCCACATGGGCGTCAACCTGGCAGACAAATCCCGCTGGGTCACATGTCGTGTTGACTGCCCTGGAGAGAGCATCCGCAATGATGACATCTTTGCCTGGGGTGTATACCAGCTGGAAGTCATATCGCCGGAGCTTGAGAAGAATACGCTGGAGGCGAGGCGTCATATCGTTCAAGTCTTTCTGTATTATATCGACCAGCGGGCGATGGTCGGTCTTGACGGTGAATTGAGGAAGTCCGTACACATAATCGTGAAACTTAACCACACTGGTGAGAAGGCCCAGGCACTCCTTTTCTATCTGCGTGTAGCGCTGCTCCATGGGGGTCATCGCACGTGACGCATATGCAACGGGGGCCCATGATGAGGCCTCATCACGTTGAAGGAGCACTGCCCCAATGCCGGATTGACTGGCATCGTTCAAAATTTTGGTCTCCTTTGCTGGATCAAAGAAAGCTAAGACCGGGGCCATGGTCAGTTGGGAGCCATTGGAAGTCTGTCGTCTTCCTGACCAGGTTCCTGAGAGACGTGGTATGAGAGGCGAGGTTAGGGATAAACTTCCCTAAAAAATTGATCATGCCCAGAAATCAGAGGACCGCCTTTTTGTCCTCTGGTGTTTTCATAGCTGTGATGGCAACTACCTTGTCCGCATCCAGCTGCACACCAAATTGGGAGATGTGGTCCCCGAGGAACTTGAGTTCCGTCTGACCAAAAGAGCATTTGGCCCTGTTGAGGCGGAGGCCATGCTCATGTATACGTCTGAATACCCGCTGGAGGCAACTAACATGCTCCTGCGGGGTGGTGGACCAAATGATTATGTCATCGACATAGACGCGAACACCTTCAATACCTTCCACCATTTGTTCCATAATCCTATGGAACACTTCTGATGCAGAGATGATCCCAAACGGCATCCTGTTGTAACAATATCTTCCAAAGGGGGTGTTAAATGTGCACAGTTTCCTGCTGGATTTATCGAGCTGGATTTGCCAGAATCCTTTTGAGGCGTCGAGTTTGGTGAAGAGCTTGGCGCGAGCCATCTCACGTGTGAGCTCTTCGCGCTTGGGAATTGGATAATGCTCCCACATGATATTGCGATTTAGATCCTTGGGATCAATGCAAATTCTCAATTCGCCGGAAGGCTTTTTTTACACATACCATGGAACTGACCCAGTCGGTCGGTTCCGTGACTTTGGGAATAACTCCTTGTTTCTGGAGGTCCTGCAGCTGCTGCTTGAAGCGGTCCTTAAGGGGTGCTGGGACCCTGCGAGGTGCGTGCACCACAGGCGTGTCATTCGGTTTTAATAAAATCTTGTAGGTGTACGGGAGCATGCCCATGCCCTCGAAGACATCGTGGTACTGGTTGATAATGGCATTGAGCTGCGCCCTGAAGTCAGTGTCCTGAAAGGCAGATGCGTCAGCAAGAGAGAGAGAGAGTGAAATCTCTGAACTAGGTTCAACAGCTTGCATGCCTGCGCGCCAAGCAGGGAGGCTTTCGAGGAGCCCACTATTTCAAACTTAAAAATGAAATTAGGAGAGCAAAAGGGCAACATGAAATGATACTGACAAGTAAAATAAAGGAAAATGCTGAGTTGTTTTACAAGTACATTAAAGGTAAAAGGAATACGAGGAGAAGAGCAGGGCTCATTAATGACCACAGTGGTAATTTTGTGTGGAGCCAGAGGATGTAGCTAGGGTTCTAAATGAATACTTTGTGTTCATGTTCACTAGTGAGAAGGATGATGTGGGTATAGAAATCAGGGAGAAGGACTGTGATGAAATGAAAGAAATTAACATAGACTGAGTGGTGTGGCAGGCTCCAAAGTAAACAATTCTCCGTGGCCAAATTGAAAATATTCTGGGCTGTTGAGTGAGGCAAGGGAGAATAGAGCGGTGGCGCTGGCAATCATTTTAAATTCATTTCTGGCCAAAGGAGAGGTGCCGGAGGACTGGAGGATAGCCAATGTGATACCATTATCAAGAAGGGAGGAAGGGATAAACCAGGAAACCATAGACCGGTCAGTCTATCCATAGTCGACTTCACTGCCTGAAAAGAGTAGTGGAAGCATAAACCTTCATAATATTTAAGAAGTATTTAGATGTGCACTTGCGATGCCAAGGATATAGGCTCTGGGCCAAGTACAGGAAAATGGGATTAGAATGGTTAGGTGGCTGTTCTTGACCAGCGCAGATGCGATGGGACAAATGGGGCGCCATTCTCCCATGCCGCGCCGTACCGGAGAATCGATGTTTGCGCCATTTTTCCGCGCGACGCCGGTCCAACGCCCTCCCGCCATTCTCCCAACCGGCAGGAACGGCTGATTCGTGGTCTGCGCCGCGCACATCGGAGAAACCGCGGAGAGGGCAATCGAGGTGCTTCACACAGGCCCCTGCTATTCTCCGGCCCGGATGGGCCGAAGTCCCGATGGCGTGACCTGGGGTCACGCCGTCGCCGTCCACCTTTGCAAAAATAAAATCGTCAGCCAGTCGTGCTGGCTGACGAAGCGGAAGAGGGAGGTAAGTAGGCGGGCCCACCCCGGCAAACCAGGAAGTAGCGTCCGCAGTCAGTGATATGGGGGGGGGGGGGGGGGAAGGGGGGGAAGGGATGGGGGAATAGGGGGGGAATAGGGGGGGAAGGGGGGGAAGGGGGGTGAAGGGGGAGGGGGTGATGCACAATCAATACGCTTGAGTCCACGTGGAGTCATATCGATTCAGCTTTAATCAGATAGAACTGTACCCAGCAGCGAAGTTACAGAAGTGAAGGCTGCCGGGGACAGCACAGGTTCTTATACCCCGCCTCTCAGGGCGGGGCTATGTACATTGCCCAATGGTAGACCCCGCGGTCTAGCCAATGGTTGTTCCTCTCTCTGGTACCGCAATACCTGGTATTACCACATTCACCCCCTGTTAAAAAAAAGAGCCAGCTGGGTGATGGCCAGTATTGCTGTCGCCTTTTCTGGTAGGACCAGGTATTGCAGGTACCATGCTATTGAGGGTTGCGGAGAAAGTTCTTGCATAGTTAATTCTTCTTCATGGTGCTGCAATCAGACGATCGGGCGGCCTGGGCGTCCTACTGGAGCGTCTAAGTTTCGGCGGCGATCCTGGTGAGGGCCCCGGCAGTAGTGACTCCGGGAACATGGTGTCTTCCTCACAGGCAGTTTTGTCACCCCTAGTCGGCACTGTAAGGTCGAAGGATGGGCAGAAGGAAGGGGTGCCTGAAGGGGGCGTCGGTGCCTGCTCGGCTCCGGGTGGGGGTTCTGGCGGCAGTACTGACCCTCCGGTCAGGTACGGGGGGGGGCAGTGGCTCGGGCGCGCGTGGTTCTCCGGCGGGCGGCAGGTCCCGGTGGGAGACCGCATCGTGGCGTCCATCGGGGAATGCTATGTAGGCGTTCTGGGGGTTGGCATGCAGCAGGTGGACCCTTTCGACCAGCGGGTCCGACTTGTGCGCCCTCGCATGTTTCCGCAGCTGAACAGTTCCAGGTGTTGCTAGCCAGGTTGGGAGCGAGGTCCCCGAGGAGGACTTTCGTGTCGGGGTGGACGAAACTCTCCGTGCTCCCGGAGTCGATGAGGCATGACATCACGTGGCCGTTGATGCCGATCATCGTGGTGGCCTTTGCTAGCGTTCGGGGCCGACTCTGGTCCAGAGTGACGGAGGCCAGCTGCAGCAAGGAGTGAAGATCGGGCAGCGCATCGTCAGCCGTGTTGGGGGCTTGAGGCCCCATCCAAGATGATGGCGTCCATGGCTCGCACATGGAGTCCAGGGACTCCGAGGATGGCGGCGGGGAGAAACAAAATGGCGGCGGGGAGGGAAAAAATGGCGGTGCACTCTGCTCCCACGAGGCGGAGGCCAGCTGCAACCACGGGTTTTGGTCGGGCAGCACGTAGCCATCCACGCTGGGGGCTTGAGGCCCCATCCAAGATGGCGCCGGCCATGGGTCGCACGTGGAGTCCGGGGACTCGGAAGATGGCGGCGGGGAGGAGCAAACTGGCAGCGCACGCTGCTCCAGCGTGGCGGAGGCCAGCAGCAACACAGGGTTTTGGTCGGGCAGCGCGTAGCCAGCCGCGCTGGGGGCTTGAGGCCCCATCCAAGATGGCGCCGGCCATGGGTCGCACGTGGAGTCCGGGGACTCGGAAGATGGCGGTGGGGAGGAGCAAACTGGCGGAGGTGGGCCTTGGACGTCCGGGACACGCCAGAAAGACTGCGCCCGTGGGTCGGCCATGGCCCTCGGGCAGGGGGATGGAGGTGAGCGCTGGAGCGGGGCGTGCCGCGGCGTTTTGGGCGGTGAGCGCTGGCCGGTCGGGGCCCGGAGCGGGGCGTGCTACCTTGGTCCGGGTGCGCAGAAGACCGCGGCCACGGCACGGGGCGGGGAGAGGTGGGCGGTCGGGGACTGGAGCTGCGGCGTTTTGGGCGGGGAGGAGTAAACTAGCGGCGCATGCTGCTCCAATGTGACGGAGGCCAGCTGCAGCGAGGGGTTCTGGCCCGGCAGTGCGTCGCCAGCCGCGCTGGGGGCTTGAGGCCCCATCCAGGATGGCGCCGGCTAGGGGTCGCCCGTGGAGTTCGGGGACGGAGACCCCGACGATTGGGTTGGCAAGGGACGAAATGGCTGCGCGTACCCCTCCAGCGTGGTTGCCGTGGAGAAGAAAGGCTGTGGCAGCGACGCTGCCTGGCGGGGCAAAAACTGCGGTGCCATTGGACCGGCGGGGCTGGGAAAAGGGAGTGCGGCGGTGGGCCTGGAACGGTCGGGGCGTGGAGGAACGGCTGTGGTTGCACGGCGGGCGGCTGGAGGAATGGCTGAGGGTAGTCGCTGGACACCGCGTTCACCGCGCGGGCGAGGCAGACCGCGGCATAGTGGCCTTTCTTGCCGCACCCTTTGCAGGTGGCGGTGCGGGCCGGGCAGCGCGCACGCGGGTGATTCGCCTGGCCGCAGAAGAAGCAGCGTTGGCCGGCGGCAGTAGCGGGGCGCTTTGCCGCGCAGGCCTGAGGAGTTTGCGGGTAAGTCAGGGAGTTAGGCGGGTAAGTCGGGGGGGCTGACGCGGCGGGGTGCCACGCAGCCCAGGGGGCGCGGTGCACGCGGGGGCGTACGCCAGGGTGTTTCTGTACGCCACGTCCATAGACCCTGCCAAGGCCCGGGCCTCGGCGAGGCCCAGCGTCTCCATTTCGAGCAGCCTTCGGCGAATATCGGGGGATATCATACCTGCCACGAAGGCGTCTCGAATTAAAAGTTCGGAGTGCTCGTTCGCCGTCACCGCTGGGCAGCCGCAGTTTTGGCCCAGCACGATCAACGCCCTGTAGGAATCTTCCAGCATCTCATCTGGGCTCTGCTGTCTCGTTGCCAGCAGGTGGCGGGTGTAGACCTGATTAAGTGAACGAATGTAGTGTCCTTCCAGCAGTTCCATGGCTTTATCATAGTTCGCTGCCCCTTCGATCAAAGGTAGATCGCCGGGCTGGCCCGCGAGCGTAGGAGGTGCATTTTCTGCCTTTCCGTGGGAGTGTCGGCAGCCGTCTTGAGGTAGCTCTGGAAGCATGCCAGCCAATGCTTAAAAATCTCGGTGGAGTTTTCTGCGTGCGGGCTGAGCTGAAGGCACGCCGGCTTGATGCGGAGATCCATCCTTCAAAAGTACTTATCTGATTAAATTGATGCACAATCAATACGCTTGAGTCCACGTGGAGTCATATCGCTTCAGCTTTAATCAGATAGAACTGTACCCAGCAGCGAAGTTACAGAAGTGAAGGCTGCTGGGGACGGCACAGGTTCTTATACCCCGCCTCTTAGGGAGGGGCTATGTACATTGCCCAATGGTAGACCCCGCGGTCTAGCCAATGGTTATTCCTCTCTCTGGTACCGCAATACCTGGTATTACCACAAGGGGGAGGTGGGAAGGGGGTGAAGGAGGGGGGAAGCGGGGGAAGGGGGGAAGGGTGGAGGGGGGAGGGGGAGGGGTGGAGGGAGGGGGAGGGAGGAGGAGGGGAGGAGGGAGGGGGTGGGGGGTGGGGGTGGAGGGGGGTTGGGGGGTGGAGGAGGGGATAGGGGAGGAGGAGGAGGAGGAGGGGGGAGTGGGGGAGTGGGGGGGGACGGCGGTCTGGGACGGGCGACGACAAGGCTAACGAGGAGGGGTTGTGTGAGGGAGAGCACGGAAGGGGGAAATGGGGTTGGGGACGGTGGTGGTGTTGTGGTCCTGGGAAGGGGAATGGAGGATGGAGTGGGGAAATAATCCCACTATCCTGCCAGGTTGGCCGCGGGACGGAGAACCCCCGATGGAGTGTGTCAGCAGATGGGTGGCGAAGACATCGTACCAAACCGGCGCCATGGTGAAGGGGTCTGTCTGCTGGCCGAGCGATGCGGAGGCACGGGTTGAGCGGTGCGGGAAAAGGATACCCTGGCGGGTGGGACGGTGCATGTCTGATTGAACAATGTGCAGGCTGCCTAGGCACCCATTCATCCAAAGAGCCCAGACTGCCGCTTGTTAAAGAGCCCTACTAACAACCGCCCTTGCCTCGCCCTCCCATACCAACCCCCCCCCCCCCTTCAAGTGCATGATGTTTTCGCAGCAGCCGTCGATGTTTGCTGCCATGGCGGCAGCGGCAGCCATGCAGATGGCAAACTGTCGCGTGCGAGGAGGGAGGCTCCTGGAGGGTGCGGCAGAGGGAGTGGCAGCGGAGGGCCCCATGCCAGGCGCTGCTGCTATAGGCCACCATGCCCGACCAGTCCACGAGGAGGCAGAGGGTGCGGACCACCTCCACGTCGCCAGCCGGGAACAGGGCGACGACACAGATCCTGAAGCGTCACCTGGGGACGAGGACGATCAGGTGGTCGTGCCAAGGCGGCGGAGGCGTGCCATGCATGATCGAGTGTACCGGGACCGCATCTCGTACGACGACATGACGGAGGTGGCATGCAGGAGCAGACTCCGGATGAGCCATGGGACGGTTGCACATATATGCAACCTGCTGGCACACCTCGAGCCACGTGGAAGAGGGGGAGACATGCCCTCCCAGTGAGGGTGAAGATAACTGTGGTCCTGAATTTCTTTGCGAACGATGCGTGAACGGGCCTACGCCACGGGGACCTGTGCGGGATCAGTCAGGCGTCGGTGCAGCGGTGCATCCGGGAAGTAACCGATGGCCTCTATGCAGTCGCGGGATGGTTCATCGACTTCCCGGAGGATGCGCTACCAGGTTGCCAGGGCATCGCAATTCGGCAAGATGGCCGGCATTCCGATGGTACAGGGCGTCGTGGATGGTGTTCATGTCAACCTGCGTGCACCACCGCGGGACAGGGACGTCTTCATGAACAGGAAGGGGGCATGCTCGATCAACGTACAGGTGATGTGCGACCAGGGGATGAGGATTATGCACGTTTGCGCCCAGTATCCAGGAAGCATGCATGACGCCTTTGTTTTGGCACAGTCGTTCATCCCCGCAATTTTCGAGGGTCACCCACCCCGGATGAGGGGCTGGTTGCTGGGCGACAGGGGTTATCCGTTGCGGCCGTGGCTAATGATGCCCATACGGAGGCCACAGACCAACGCGGAGCGCCGGTACAATGAGGCACGCGCAGCAACCAGGGGTGTCGTGGAGAGGAGCTTCGGTCTCCTCAAAATGAGGTTCAGGTGCCTGGACCGATCAGGGGGCGCCCTGCAATACGGCCCTGACAGGGCCGGACGGATCGTCGTTGCATGCTGCGTTCTGCACAACATCGCCCGACAGAGGGGCGATGTCATGGAGGAGGAGGACGCACGTGAGGCCGCCGCGCTGATCATGAGGAGGAGGAGGAGGGTGTGATGGGGGAAGAGGAGGGGGGGGAGGGCGGGAGGGCGGCGGGGCATAGACACCATTGGGGCGCGGGATACGGCCGAGAGGCTGCACGACGGAACCGATTGGGGCAGCGGGCACGCGATGCGCTGATCAGCGAACGGTTCGTTCACTAGGGGGAGGGCATCGTTCTTCAGGGCACTGGCACTGTTGACCGCGCGCGTTGGCACCACGCAGCACCCCCCTCACACACGTCCCGCACCAACGCCCAACCCTACCAGACACGGCACCACCATCACGCCGCACCTGCGGCACCTCGTCACTGTCGGTAGACTGCTACCTCCGTAAGCGGGTGTGAACACTGCCATGCTGGATGATGACAACCCGCTCTGCGATGAGCTGTAAGCCACAAATCACTACTGACCGTCTGACTCATGGCCATTTCTGAACACTGCCACCTCGGTGTCCCCTCTATGCGTCAGGGACACTCCATCACATGTCCATGTGGGGCCACAGGCGTTGTCGCATGGAGGACAAGGCGTGTTTGGTGTCAGGGTGGGGTCCACTGCCGGCCTCACCCTTGCGATGATCCTCAGCCAGAACCGTCAGTGGGCACCCCCACTTCCCCCCTAACCCCCCCACACTGCCACCCTCCCTTCCCCCCCCCCCAACCACCCCACACCGCCATCTCCGCTTCCCCCCCTAACCCCCCCACACCGCCAACCTGCTTCCCACCCCTAACCCCCCCACACCTGCTTCCCGCCCCGAACCCCCCGACACCGCCACCCTCCCTTCCCCCCCTCACCCCCCCACCCCACCCCCAGAAAAAGGGCAGACGCATGGAGGTTTGGAGTAGCAACATTTATTGTGACAATGCAACACACGTGCCCTAGCCCCTATAACTAATCTGTGCCCTGTACCTGTGCCAACTTACTACGTGCCTAACCTTTTTCCCTTCCGGGCCCTGCCACTACGTCTAGGTGTTCCCCCAGACGGTACAGCAGGAGTGGATGCGGACTGCTGAGAGTCCTGTCCTTCGACTTGGCTTCCCGTCGGCACGCACTTCCTGGGGTGGCCCGGCCTGAATGGGCCAGGCTGCTCGGCGGGCGTGCAGGATGGCGTGGTGACAGCCTCCTCTGCCCGCTGCCCACCAGATGCACCAGGGACATGACGGGGGGAGTGTGAGTGCCCCGGTTCCTCCCTTGCTGTGGCTACAGGGACAGGCACTGGGACCTCCTCCTCCCCCGGCGAGACAATTGGCCCCCGGGCCTCTCTAAGGGACGACGGTGTGCGGGGAGGCACACCCCATTGCACCACGGACACCTGGCGCTGCCAGTCCTGTAGGCCCACTGTGATATCGACCAGGGTCTGAACGTTGCCGGCTATGGAGACGAGGGAGTGCGAAATCCCTGTCAGGGACATCACTACCTCCCGCTGGGTCTGGGCGACACCGTCCACCACATGGACAAGGCCGCCGATGCTCTCAGCGATGGCCTGCTGAGACTGGGCCCGAGCCCGGAGCACGGCGGTAATGTCCATGTGGCTCTGGAGCATGGCTGCCTGTGAGAGGGCCGTCCTGTCATGAGCCACGGATGACGTGTGCGCACGAAGCCCCACGCCCTGAAGAACTTGACCCATGGCCGAAGCCGTTTCCCCATTGCCTCCATCGCGGACGCCACCCGTGCGGTGTCGGCCTGGGTTGCAGCCATGACCGGCAATACACCCTGCTCCTGGACACGGATGGACTCCTCCAGCTGCGTCTGCAGTTGCCGGAAGACAGCCGTCATCCTGTCGTCTGGTCCCTGGGGTGCCAATTGCATCGGGTCTGTGGGTGGGCCTGGGATGGCCAGGAAAGCGGGAGCCACCTGGGCAGCAGCTGGGTGCTGGGCCTGGCCTGCCCTCCGACCGTCCAGGCCCTCGGCTTCTCCTACCTCCACCTGCTGTACCGGTTCAGCTGTGTGGTGCGCACCAGAATGTGTACCAGATGCCTCGCCACTAACTTGCCCAACCGACCTGAGTGTATCTGTGGTGTTGGGGGGTGTGGGTGACAGCAGTGCCGGTGTTTCTGTGCGCCCTGTGCACTTCCTTATATGTGGCGCGGCATCATCGTGGCATCGCGCGATGACGGCGCCGCTCCAGCGCTCTGCACACCGCGTTCCTCGCGGCGCCACTGCTGGCTCCCTCTCAGGCAGTGAATTGGCCGCGGCGTAGGCCCGTTCACGCCATCGTGGAACGCGACGGTGTTCGCAACGGCGCGGGCACTTGGTCTCCATATCGGAGAATCGCCCCATGACCTTTTCTGTGCTGGACGTCTGTGACTCTATAATTCACTCCATTAAGACTTAAGCAGGCAAGATCAGAAGATAGATGGTCAAATATAACCATAGAACATAGAACATAGAACATTACAGTGCAGTACAGGCCCTTCGGCCCTCGATGTTGCGCCGACCTGTGAAACCACTCTAAAGCCCATCTACACTATTCCCTTATCGTCCATATGTCTATCCAATGTCCATTTGAATACCCTTAGTGTTGGCGAGTCCACTACTGTTGCAGTCAGGGCATTCCACACCCTTAATACTCTCTGAGTAAAGAACCTACCTCTGACATCTGTCTTATATCTATCTCCCCTCAATTTAAAGCTATGTCCCCTCGTGCTAGACATCACCATCCGAGGAAAAAGGCTCTCACTGTCCACCCTATCCAATCCTCTGATCATCTTGTATGCCTCAATTAAGTCACCTCTTAACCTTCTTCTCTCTAACGAAAACAGCCTCAAGTCCCTCAGCCTTTCCTCATAAGATCTTCCCACTATACCAGGCAACATTCTGGTAAATCTCCTCTGCACCCTTTCCAATGCTTCCACATCTTTCCTATAATGCGGCGACCAGAATTGCACGCAATACTCCAAATGCGGCCGCACCAGAGTGTTGTATAGCTGCAACATGACGTCATGCTCCTAAACTCAATCCCTCTACCAATAAAAGCTAACACACCGTACGCCTTCTTAACAACCCTCTCAACCTGAGTGGCAACTTTCAGGGATCTATGTACATGGACACCGAGATCTCTCTGCTCATCCACACTGCCAAGAATCTTACCATTAGCCCAGTACTCAGTCTTCCATTTATTCCTTCCAAAATGAATCACCTCACACTTTTCTGCATTAAGCTCCATTTGCCACCTTTCAGCCCAGCGCTGCAGCTTATCTATGTCCCTCTGTAACTTGTAACATCCTTCCACACTGTCCACAACTCCACCGACTTAAGTGTCATCTGCAAATTTACTCACCCATCCTTCTACGTCCTCCTCCAGGCCTTTTATAAAAATGACAAACAGCAGTGGCCCCAAAACAGATCCTTGTGGTACACCACTAGTAACTGGACTCCAGTCTGAACATTTCCCATCAACCACCACCCTTTGTCTTCTTCCAGCTAGCCAATTTCTGATCCAAACTGCAAAATGACCCTGAATCCCATGCCTCCGTATTTTCTGCAGTAGCCTACCATGGGGAACCTTATCAAACGCTTTACTGAAATCCATATACACCACATCAACTGCTTTACCCTCATCCACCTGTTTGGTCACCTTCTCAAAGAACTCTATAAGGTTTGTGAGGCACGACCTAACCTTCACAAAACCGTGTTGACTATCTCTAATCAAATTATTCCTTTCCAGATGATTGTACATCCTATCTCTTATAAACCTTTCCAAGATTTTTCCCACAACAGAAGTAAGGCTCACTGGTCTATAGTTACCGGGGTTATCTCTACGCCCCTTCTTGAACAAGGGGATAACATTTGCTATCCTCCAGTCTTCTGGCACTATTCCTGTAGACAAAGATGACTTAAAGATCAAGGCCAAAGGCTCAGCAATCTGCTCCCTAACCTCCCAGAGAATCCTAGGATAAATCCCATCCGGCCCAGGTGACTTATCTATCTTCACCCTTTCCAGAATTGCTAACATCTCCTCCTTATGAACCTCAAGCCCTTCTAGTCTAGTAGCCTGAATCTCAGTATTCTCCTCGACAACATTGTCTTTTTCCTGTGTGAATACTGACGAAAAATATTCATTCAGCACCTCGCCTATCTCCTCGGACTCCAAGCACAACTTCCCACGACTGTCCTTGACTGGCCCTACTCTTACCCTAGTCATTCTTTTATTCTTGACATATCTATCGAAAGCTTTAGGGTTATCCTTGATCCTACCTGCCAAAGATTTCTCATGTCCCCTCCTGGCTCTTTTTAGCTCTCTCTTTAGGTCCTTCCTAGCTAACTTGTAACTCTCGAGCGCCCTAACTGAACCTTCATGTATCATCTTTACATAAGTCTCCTTCTTCCTCTTGACAAGTGTTTCGACTGCTTTAGTAAACCACGGTTCCCTCACTCGACCACTTCCTCCCTGCCTGACAGGTTCATACTTATCAAGGACACGCAGTAGCTGTTCCTTGAACAAGCTCCACATTTCCATTGTGCCCATCCCCTGCAGTTTTCCTCTCCATCCGATGTATCCTAAGTCTTGCCTCATCGCATCATAATTGCCTTTCCCCCAGATATAACTCTTGCCCTGCGGTATATACCTATCCCTTCCCATCACTAAAGTAAACGTAATCGAATTGTGGTCACTATCACCAAAGTGCTCACCTACCTCCAAATCTAACACCTGTCCTGGTTCATTACCCAGTACCAAATCCAATATGGCCTCGCCTCTCGTTGGCCTATCTACATACTGTGTCAGGAAACCCTCCTGCATACATTGGACAAAAACGGACCCATCTAATGTACTCGAACTATAGCGTTTCCAGTCAATATTTGGAAAGTTAAAGTCCCCCATAACAACTACCCTGTTGCTTTCGCTCTTATCCAGAATCATCTTTGCAATCCTCTCCTCTACATCTCTGGAACTTTTCGGAGGCCTATAGAAAACCCCGAACAGGGTGACCTCTCCTTTCCTGTTTCTAACCTCAGCCCATACTACCTCAGTAGACGAGTCCTCATCAAACGTCCTTTCTGCCACCGTAATACTGTCCTTGACTAACAATGCCACCCCTCCCCCTCTTTTACCACCTTCCCTGAGCTTACTGAAATATCTAAATCCTGGCACCTGCAACAACCATTCCTGTCCCTGCTCTATCCATGTCTCCAAAATGGCCACAACATCGAAGTCCCAGGTACCAACCCATGCCACAAGTTCACCCACCTTATTCCGGATGCTCCTGGCATTGAAGAAGATACACTTTAAACCACCTTCCTGCCTGCCGGTACACTCCTGCAACGGTGAAACCTTACTCATGACCTCACTACTCTCAACCTCCTGTATACTGGAGCTACAATTCAGGTTCCCAAGCCCCTGCTGAACTAGATTAAACCCTCCCGAAGAGCATTAGCAAATTTCCCCCCAGGATATTGGTACCCCTTTGGTCCAGGTGTAGACCATCCCGTTTGTCGAGGCCCCACCGACCCCAGAATGAGCCCCAATTATCCAGAAATCTGAAAGCCTCCCTCCTGCACCATTCCTGTAGCCACGTGTTCAACTGCTCTCTCTCCCTATTCCTCGTCTCACTATCACGTGGCACGGGTAACAACCCAGAGATAATAACTCTGTCCTAGATCTAAGTTTCCACCCTAGCTCCCTGAATTCCTGCCTTACATCCCGATCCCTTTTCCTACCTATGTCATTGGTACCTATGTGGACCACGACTTGGGGCTGCTCCCCCTCCCCCTTAAGGATCCCGAAAACACGATCCGAGACATCACGCACCCTGGCACCTGGGAGGGAACACACCAACTGTGAGTCTCTCTCGTTCCCACAGAATCTCCTATCTATCCCCCTAACTATGGAGTCTCCAATGACTAAAGCTCTACTCCTCTCTCCCCTTCCCTTCTGAGCAACAGGGACAGACTCTGTGCCAGAGACCTGTACCCCATGGGTTAACCCTGATAAGTCCCCCCCCCAACAGTATCCAAAGCGGTCTCCTTGTTACTAAGGGGAACGGCCACAGGGGATCCCTGTACTGACTGCTTCCTCCCAGCCCATCTCACCGTCACCCATCTATCTTTATTCTTCAGATTAACTACATCCCTGAAGCTTCTATCTATGACCAACTCTGCCTCCCGAATGATCCGAAGTTCATCCAACTCCAGCTCCAGTTCCCTGACGCGGTTTCTGAGGAGTTGGAGATGGGTGCACTTCCCACAGATGAAATCAGCAGGGACACTGACGGCATCCCTCACCTCAAACATTCTGCAGGAGGAACATTGCATTACCTTCCCTGTCATCCCCTCTCGATAAAAAAAAAAGAGCTTACCTGTTATTCACTCCCTTTCTCAGCAAGCACTCACTCAGCAACCTCTGCGCCCCGCACGATAACACCTGAGGGAAAATAAATAAAAACTATTTATCAGTCACCAGCCAATCCCTTACCTGCAGGCTGTGACGTCACAGTTCAAATTTCCATTTCTATCTGCCCTCGAGCCTTCCTCTTGATCCTTACAGCGGTTGTTTTTTTTTTGGTTAGAGGAGGGGTAGGGAGGGAAACACTGAAGAAGTGTTTCGGGTTTAAGTGTCACTTGACAAGAGCTCCTCCACAAACCACCTCCAAGTTAGGGTGAGCTAACGGACGTATGCAAATTTCCCCTGCAACGGCCAATCAGCAGCTCCACTCTACTGCCCTCTGCTGGACCTCCCCAAGATCAGCAATCTTGTAATACCAACCAAGACATAAACCAAAACATAGGAAAGACCAGAGTTACACATCAAAATAATTCTAGGTTAAATCTAGCAAGATTGTAAATATAAATTGGAACACTGTTCAAGGGAAAGTAGTTTAATTGGGGTTACTTATCAGCTAAGAAAAAGTTGGTAGTATCAAAGGAACTAAATCCAATGTTAAAGAAAATACTCACACTGCAGAAATAGTTCCAGTTGTCACAGACAGAATGTGTGTGTTTCTGCCCTTGATGATTATCTTTTATATGGAAAGAGGCATTTATTGTCTTAACTATTTGAGTGTGTGTTCTAATTAAATAATTTCAGCTGCAATAATTTCATGTGGTCTCACATGTCGCAGGTTTGGTTTCTGGAATAGTTTTGATGGTATAAAGTTGAAGTGAATGGCTGTGAGGTTTCTTCTAGTCAAATAGTTAGGAGGTTGGTTCTTAGGTATACATTCAACTGGAGCGGCTGGGGCAGTCCTTGGCCGGGATTCTCCCGGAATTGGCGGGGCGGGCCGTACCGGCGCCAAAGAGTGGTGTGAACTACTCCGGCGTCGGGCCGCCCCGAAGTTGCGGAATTCTCTGCACTTCCGGGGGCTAGGCCGGCATTGGAGGGGATGGCGCCGTGCCAAGTGGCAAAGGGCCTCTGCCAGCCGGCTCGAGTTGGCGCATGCGCAGGACCGCCAGCGTGTTCTGCCGCAGGTGCTGAGCCGCTGGCGTGTTTCCTGCGCATGCGCAGGGGGTTTCTTCTCCGCGCCGGCCATGGTGGAGCCTTACAGAGGCTGGCACAGAGGAAAAGAGTGCCCCCACAGCACAAGCCCGCCCGCAGATTGGAGGATCCGATCGCGGGCCAGGCCACCGTGAGGGGCCCCCCGGGGCCAGATCCCCCCGCGCCCGCCCGAGGACCCCGCTATGTGCCCTCCAAGCCAGGTCCCGCCGGTATGGACTATGTCTAATCCACGCCGGCGGGACTGGCCAAAAACGGGCGGCTGCTCGGCCAATCGGGGCCCGGAGAATTGCCGGAGGACCGCTGCCAATGGCCCCTGAACGGCGTGAGCCCCGCCCGAGAACCGGCGGTGGAACATTTTGCAGCCGGCGTCGGAGCGGCGGGGGGGAATTCATGCTGCACCCCAGCGATTCTCCAAACCGGCGGCGGGGGGGGGGCGGGGGTCGGAGGATCCCGCCCCTTATTCCGGTTGGGATCTCCCACTTTCAAGGTATTGCTCTTAATTGCCTTGGCTGCTTGATGACTTGCAGCTAGTTTGTGGTTTGGCCTTCTGACCAACTGACTGGTGGCTAACTGCAACCAGCTCTTAGCTAATTTTTAAAAGCAGACAAAAGAAATGGCTGCCCATACGTGACTTTTCACTGGTTCAAGCCTGTTTCCAAACGAGGAGAGGTGTTTGCAAGGATTAATTACACCACCTGTGTTGTGGGTTAACACCTCTGAGGTTCACCCAGACTACTTTGGATGGGAAAAGCCACCAGGATATAATGGGATGGTGATAGGAGCCATTCGTTTCCATCTGATTCCAGTTGAGTTACAATCTGCCCTTTTGTTCAGAGTGAAACAAAGGAGTCAGTCTGGAAATTCCATTGTGTTGGTCCATCCTTAAATGAGGGGATGTGTGAATGGCTATGAATATCCATATTTAATTAGGTATTTTCTAGAGACTTGACACTGACTGTAGCTTGAATGAGAAAGGTCACATGATGTGCAGTAAGCTTTTAATAGCTTGTTTGTGCTCAGATTTGAGAATTATTGACTGGAAGTTCATGATACATTGGGCATGACACAATGGGCTGGATTCTCCAATTCTGAGACCAAGTGTTGATGCTGGCGTTGGAACGGTGGCGTCTTTACGACTGAAAGAACGGCGCAAAACGGCCACCAATCCCCCGTTTGGGGGGGCCTAGCAGGCACGCAGCGTAGAGCACCAAGTTCTAGCTGCGGATATGGCCAGAGAATTGCCAGGTGGGGCAGCACGGTGGCCAGTGGGTTAGCACTGCTGTCTCACGGCGCCAAGGTCCCAGGTTTGATACCGGCTTTGGGTCACTGTCCGTGTGGAGTTTGCCCATTCTCCCCATGGTTGCGTGGGTTTCGCCCCCACAACCCAAAGATGTGCAGGGAAGGTGGATTGGCCATCCTAAATTGCCCCTTAATTGGAAAAAATGAACTGGGCACTCTAAATTCAAAACAAAAATAGAATTGCCAGGTCCGTGGCCGTGTATGCGCATGGCGGCGGCCTGTAGCGGCCGCGCCATGCAACGTGGTGTAGGCCGCGTGCGGACCAGGCCTGCCAGATAGTGGCCCCCTTTGGCCAGGCTCGCCACCCCCGGACCACCTCCACCAGTGCCTCCAGCCTCCGCCGAAGCCCCCCCTGCCCGTGGATTGGCTCCTCCCTCCGACTGTGGCAGTGCTGGACTTAGTCCCCAGCCGCCACGCCGAGTTCCCGGAAAGAAATACCGCCTGCGACCGACGCCGTCGGGAACTTGGCCCATCGGGGCCAGAGCATTGGGGGGAGGGTCTAAGGTAACCTCCTGAGGCCGTCCCGATGGCTTGCGATGTACTCCTAGAGTACGTCATTTTGGAGGGTGTGGAATATTTCAAAAGCGGCGCCACCCCTGATTTTGAAGCCAACGTGAATTCTCCAGCCGAGAGCCGAACACAATTTCAGCGTCGGAGACTGGAGAATCCCGTCCGACATATTGTAAAGATTGATGTACTGAAGGTGAAGGAGTCTTTTTGCAGTCAAGAACTCAATTCCAAATCTCTCAACAGATGCAGAGTTAGCCTGGTGCCAGTTGGCCCTCCCGGTGGAGGGTTTTTTGGTGGAGCATTCTGTCAGAAACCCAGCAGCCCAAGGAGTCACTAAATGACTTGGATGCTAGGCTAACAACACATTAAAATATAACATTGTTTTGTGTGTCGTTATTAATGACCCCAATCTTGCTTGGAACCAAGATGGCCCCCAGTGTGCAACAACCTACTTCAGGAAAAGTTAGTAAATAACCATTGGTAATGGAAATGTTTAACTTCATCACAAGGAGATACACCAGTGGAACTGAAAATATATTGGACTTTCTTCTCATTACACACCTTGCTTGGGTGAGATCTGTCAGGCCCCATTCCAGGATAAGTGGCCAATCAGGGAGAGTACTGTGTTAAAGCAACACTGCACCGAAAATCATCAAGGAAAGTGCCGGAGTTGAAAGTTATCAATATTAATGCCTTTAACAGTCAAGTTGCACAGAAGAAAGTATAGTTTTTCAACAGGAAAAGTTGTTGAAAAACTGTTCTGTCTTCTGTGGACAAGAATTAGATGTTTACAGAATGTGTAAATCATTTTGTAAACCCACATGTTCCTCACAAAATCTATTCCGGAAAGAGGAGCACTCCCTGGTTTACAGTCTATCACAAAAGGAAAGTCCATACAAGTGTGAGTATTTTGTGGTGTCTCAGCTGGGGGTGGGTGGGGCTGCCATTCCGTACGGCAGGGACTCACATTAGGTACCTGGGGGTGCAGGTTGCCCGGGAGTGGGAGGGGGGGCGGGGGCTCCGCAGGTACAACATTTCTAGTTTGGTGGGGAGAGTGAAGGCTGATCTGGCAAGGTGGGATAGTCGCCCTCTGTCACTGGCAGGTCGGGTACAGGCGATTAAAATGAACGTGTTGCCGCGATTTCTGTTTATTTTTCAATGCCTGCCAATTTTCCTGCCAAAGGCTTTTTTCAGAGAGATTGAGGGAATGATTACTTTGTTCATATGGGAAGGGAAGGTGGCCAGAGTTAGAATAGTGCTGCTACAGATGGGAAGGCAGGCACGGGGTTTGGGTCTTCCGAACCTTTTTTTAAAAAAATCTTTTTATTGGCATTTCTCATCTTTATATATGTGTATTTGTATATATACACATCACATTTTTCAAACCTGCACTAAATTCTTTTATTATACAGAGGTTTAGTTTGTCCTTTGTTTAACTGACCCTACGTGCCTTTCATTGCCCTCTGGATCGGTCTATGGTTCCTCCTACCCCCCTCCCCCCCCCACGGCCCCCCGGCTTCGGCTGTGCTTTTCTTTTATTTTCCGGACAGAGTGAAATCATCTCTCATGGTTTCCCTGTTTCCTTCCGCCCCCCGGGTTGCGCAGTCTTTTGGTAACTCATCTATCTTGGTGTTTTAAAGAAAAAAACTTTACTCCTCATTATTGGCCTCGAACAGGTTTTGGAACAGACCGACAAACTGCCCCCAAGTATCCAGGAACCTTCCTCTGACCCTTGGGTGGTGTACTTAATCTTCTCCAGGTGGAGAAATTCCGAAAGGTCAGCGAGCCAGTCTGCAGCTGTGGGTGGTGCTGCCGATCGGCAGCCGAGCAGGATCTCCGATGTGCGATTAGGGAAGCGAAAGCAAGGGCGTTGGCCCATCCTCCCCATGTGTAGCTCTGGCTGCTCCGATACCCCGAAGATTGCCACTATCGGGCATGGCTTCACCCTCACCCCCACAACCTTGCACATTGCCTCGGAGAAGGCTGTCCAGAACCCAGCAAGTTTGGGACAAGCCCAGAACATGTGGGTGTGGTTGGCCGGGCCCCTCAGGCACCGCTCACATTTGTCCTCCACCTCCGGGAAGAACCTGCTCATTCGGGTTCTGGTCAGGTGCGCTCTGTGCACCACTTTGAGCTGCATTAGGCTTAGCCTTGCGCAGGAGGAGGTGGAGTTCGCCCTGCTCAGTGCTTCGCTCCAGAGTCCCCATCCTACCTCTGTCCCCAGTTCGTCCTCCCATTTTTGTCTGATCTCGTCCAGTGGAGTCCGGGCTCTGTCCAGTAGCTGTCCGTATATTTTCCCACATAGTCCCCCCTTCCCGTTGCTTGTGCCTATCAGGTCCTCTAGCAGTGTGGTTTCTGGGGCCCCAGGGTACCCCACTGTCTCTTTGCGGAGGAAGTGTTTTATTTCGAGGTGTCTCATTTCCTGTCCTATTGCTAGTTTCCACTTCCTCGTCAGTTCGTCCAGTGTCGCCAGTCTGTGCCCTACGTAGAAGTCCCCGACCATCAATGTGCCCCCGTATTCCTCCATCTTTTGAAGGTGGTATCGAGCATGGATGGGGGAATCAGTGATTGCCGCAGATGGGGGCCATGGGGGACATTTTAGTTATCCCGAAGTGTTGTCTGAGCTGGGTCCATGTTCTCAGCGTGGCCGCTACCACTGGGCTTATTGTGTATCTTGTTGAGGAGGATGGGAGTGCTGCTGTAGCCAGGGCCCAGAGGGTCATTCCTTTACAGGATGCCTCCTCCATTTGTACCCAATCCGTGTCGGGTTCTTGTACCCACCCACTCACTCTTTCTGCTGTTGCTGCCCAGTGGTAGTATTGTAGGTTTGGTAAGACCAAGCCCCCTTTGATTTTACTTCTTTGCAGTGTCTGTTTTTGGATTCTCGGGTTCTTGCCCCGCCCACACAAACGCCATGATTAGACTGTCTACATTTTGGAAAAAGGCCTTGGGGATGAAGATCGGAATGGATCTAAACAGGAAGAGGAACCTTGGCAGTATGTTCATCTTGATCGTCTGCACTCTCCCCGCCAGGGAGAGTGGGAGTGAGCCCCACCTTTGAAGGTCTCTTCTTACTTCCTCCACCAGGCTGGTCAGGTTCCACTTGTGGATCTGTGTCCAGTCTCTGGCTATCTGGATCCCCAGGTAGCGGAATCTGTTCTGGGCTGTTTTGAACGGGCGTTCCTCCAGCTCTCTCCCTCCTCCGTTTGGGTTCATTGGGAATGCCTTGCTTTTGCCCAGGTTAAGTTTGTAGCCCGAGAAGGTTCCAAACTCTTTCAGCATTTGCAGTATTGCCTTCAGTCCCTCCTGTGGCTTCGAGACATAGAGGAGCAGGTCATCTGCATAGAGTGAGACTTTGTGCTCTCTGTCTCCTCTCCGGATTCCCTGCCAGTTTTTGCGTCCCGCAGGGCTATCGGCAGGGGTTCGATGGCTAGCGCGAACAAGAGTGGGGACAGGGGGCAGCCCTGTCTCGTTCCTCTCTGCAGCTGGAAGTATTTAGAGCTGGTGGTGTTAGGTCGGACGCTTGTTTTGGGAGTGTTGTACAGGAGCCTCACCCAGGCGGTGAACCCCGCTCCTAGCCCAAGCCGTTCCAGTACCTCGAGGAGGTATATCCATTCGACTCTGGTGTTCTCTCCCCAGTGGGGGTCATTATTACGTTCAGCAGCCGCCTGATGTTCGCTGTGAGCTGCCTACCCTTGACAAAGCCCGTTTGGTCCACTGCGACCACCTCTGGTACACAGCTCTCCAGCCTTTCGGCCAGGACCTTTGCGAGTATTTTCGCATCAACATTCAGCAGTGAAATGGGTCTGTATGATCCACATTCCGTCAGGTCTTTATCTTTTTTGGGTATCAGTGAGATTGTGGCCTGCACGAGCGTGGGAGGCAGGGTGCCCCTTGCCAGTGAGTCCGCGAACATGTCCCTGAGGTGTCGGGCCAGGACTGGTGCAAATATTTTGTAGAAGTCCGCCGGGAATCCATCGGGTACCGGTGCCTTCCCCGCCTGCATGGAGCTGATGCTCTCCATGATTTCTCCCAGGTCTATTGGTGCTTCCAACTCCGCCCGTCTGTCTTCCTCCACAACTGGTAGTTTGTAGCGCACAAAGACTCCGTGAGACGAATAGAGTGAAGTCGATGAGGCTTTGTTAAGCGTGTCTGTTCCCCCGCAGCTCGATAGTAAACTGGCCTGCGGGGGAAGACTCCGGCTTCTTATACTCCGCCTTCAGGGCGGAGCTAGAGGTCAACGGCCAACCAGGACCCGGGATCTGTCAGCCAATGACATTAGGGCTTCCAGTCCCACATGACCCCCAATACATACTACCACATTCACCCCTTGTCAAAAATGAACCCGGCGGGGTGATGCTTCGTATGGTGGTAAGGGTTTACAGGGCTGGTCCTGGGAGGAAAAGAAAAAAAACATTCGCAAGGCAATACAGTATTGTACAATTTTGTCCTGTTGCCACTATTTACAGAGGGTATGGGATGAAAAGCAAAATGTTCTTGTGAAAGTCCATATTTAGTTTTAGGTCGACGCCACGAGTCGGTCGGGTGGTCTGGTCGTCCGTGTCGATCGCCTCGGCCCCGGTGGTGGTGGTGCTTGTACCGTTGTCGTCGCCTCCAGGAGCCTTACGGTTTCAGCTTGGGCTTTATTCTTGGTCGGTGCTGAGGGGAGGGGGACCGATCCTCCTGGGAAGGGGGCGGTCGCGGGGTGCGGCGGTGGCAGGAAGGGGGGGGTTGGGTTGATGATGTCGGGGGGGTGTGCGTGTTGCCGGCGGGCGACAGATCCCGTAGGGAGACTGTGTCCTGTCGGCCGTCAGGGTACTCCACGTAGGCGTACTGGGGGTTCGCGTGGAGGAGGTGAACCCTTTCGACCAACGGGTCCGCCTTATGTGCCCGCACATGCTTTCGGAGCAGGATGGGTCCTGGGGCCGCCAGCCAGGTCGGCAGCGACGTTCCAGAGGAGGACCTCCTAGGGAAAACAAGGAGACGCTCATGAGGCGTTTGATTAGTGCTCGTACATAATAACGACCGGATGGAGTGGAGAGCGTCCGGGAGGGTTTGGAGGCGGTTAATTTGTGCGTTGGCACATGTGCCGCGGGATAGGGCATCGGACGGCTCGTTCAGCTTTCCGGGACGATACAAAATCTCATAGTTGAAGGTGGAGAGCTCGATCCTCCACCTTAAGATCTTGTCGTTTTTGATTTTGCCCCGCTGTGCATTATCGAACATGAAGGCTACCGACCGTTGGTCAGTGAGGAGAGTGAATCTCCTGCCGGCCAGGTAATGCCTCCAATGTCGCACAGCTTCCACTATGGCTTGGGCTTCCTTTTCTACTGAAGAGTGGCGGATTTCTGAGGCGTGGAGGGTCTGGGAGAAAAAGGCCACGGGTCTGCCCGCTTGGTTAAGGGTGGCCGCTAGAGCTACGTCGGAGGCGTCGCTCTCGACCTGGAAGGGGAGGGACTCGTCGATGGCGCGCATCGTGGCCTTTGCGATATCCGCTTTGATGCGGCTGAAGGCCTGGCAAGCCTCTGCCGACAGAGGGAAGGTCGTGGTCTGTATTAGGGGGCGGGCCTTGTCTGCGTACTGGGGGACCCACTGGGCGTAGTATGAAAAGAACCCCAAGCAGCGTTTCAGGGCTTTTGGGCAGTGCGGGAGGGGAAATTCCATGAGTGCGCGCATACGTTCGGGGTCGGGGCCTATTATCCCATTGCGCACTACATAGCCCAGAATGGCTAGCCAATCGGTGCTAAAAACGCACTTGTCCTCGTTGTACGTGAGGTTCAAGGCTTTGGCGGTCTGGAGGAATTTTTGGAGGTTGGCGTCGTGGTCCTGCTGATCGTGGCCGCAGATGGTTAAATTGTCGAGATACGGGAATGTGGCCCACAACCCATGTTGATCAACCATTCGGTCCATCTCCCGTTGGAAGACCGAGACCCCGTTTGTGACGCCAAAAGGGACCCGTAGGAAATGGTATAATCGCCCGTCTGCCTCGAAGGCTGTGTACTTGCGGTCACTTGGGCGGATGGGGAGCTGATGGTAGGCGGACTTGAGGTCCACGGTGGAGAAGACTTTATATTGGGCAATCCGGTTGACCATGTCGGATATGCGGGGGAGAGGGTACGCGTCTAGTTGTGTGTACCTGTTGATGGTCTGGCTATAGTCAATGACCATCCTTTGTTTCTCCCCTGTCTTCACTACTACCACCTGCGCTCTCCAGGGACTATTGCTGGCCTGGATTATGCCCTCCTTTAGTAGCCGCTGGACTTCGGACCGAATGAAGGTCCGGTCCTGGGCGCTGTACCGTCTGCTCCTAATGGCGACGGGTTTGCAATCCGGGGTGAGGTTCGCAAACAAGGACGGTGGTTGCACCTTGAGGGTTGCGAGGCCGCAGATAGTGAGTGGGGGTATTGGGCCGCCGAATTTGAACGTAAGGCTCTGTAGATTGCATTGGAAATCTAATCCCAGCAAGGTGGGGGCACAGAGTTGGGGAAGGACGTTTAGTTTGTAGTTTTTGAACTCCCTCCCCTGCACCGTTAGGGTAACTATGCAGAATCCCTGTATTTGTACGGAGTGGGATCCTGCAGCTAGGCAAATCTTTTGTGTGCTGGGATAGGTGGTCAAGGAACAGCGTCTTACCGTGTCGGGGTGTATAAAGCTCTCCGTGCTCCCAGAGTCGACTAGGCATGGCGTCTCGTGGCCGTTTATTAGCACCGTTGTCGTCGTCGTCTGGAGTGTCCGGGGCCGAGCTTGATCGAGCGTGATTGAAGCGTGACATGGTTGTAGTAGTGGAGTGGGGTCCGTTGTTGCCATCCAAGATGGCGTCGGGGATGGACAAAATGGCCACCCCCATACATCGCACGTCGCTGGATTGTCACAAGATGGCGGCGGGGGTGGACAAAATGGCAGCCCCCACGCGTCGTACAGGTCTGGGGCGGTCCAAGATGGCGGCGCCCCTCCTCCCCTCGTGGTGGCCGGGACCCAAAATGGCGGCGTCTGCGGGTCGCACATGGTGTGCTGGGGGGGCTGGTGACCGCTAGGACAGCAAGCGCTAGGACCGCGAGCGCTAGGACCGCGCGGATCTCCCTCACCGGGGACAGCGGTGGTCGGGGCCCAAGTAGGTGGCGCCGGCGGGTCAGGCGTGAGGCGCGGGGTGGGGGTTAGGGCGGCGTTAGGGACGCGCAAAACTCCCTCCTCTCCGTGGAGAGTGTTGGCCAGGACTCAAAGCGGTAGCGTCAGCGGCGGGTCATACATGGGCTGCGGGGAGGGGGGTTGGGGAGCGTAGGCGGCGTGTAGGGCTCCCAGTTCTCCCGGGACCGCGGTGGTCGGGACCCAGAGCGGCTGCGCCTGCGGGTCGTACATGGCGTGCTGGGGGGGTTGGGGCGCGTAAACTGCTTGCAGGGCTCCCTGTGCTCCCGGGACAGCGGCGACCTCGCGGGACCGGCACACAACCGCATAATGGCCCTTTTTCCCGCAGCTTTTGCAGATAGCTGCGCGGGCCGGGCAGCGCTGTCGGGGGTGTTTCGCCTGGCCGCAGAAATAACAGCGGGCGCCCCCGGTGCGACTCGGCGTTTGGACCGCGCAAGCCTGTGGGGTGTCCGGGGGGGGTAGGGGGTTTGCCGCGACGGGTACGTACGGGGCCCAATGGGTCGCCGCACGGTCAGGGCCGTAGGCGCGGGTATTACGCGCGGCCACGTCTAGGGAGGCTGCTAGGGCCCGGGCCTCTGAGAGTCCTAGCGACTCTTTTTCTAGAAGTCTTTGCCGGATTTGGGAGGATTGCATACCTGCCACAAAAGCATCGCGCATTAACATGTCCGTGTGTTCGTTTGCGTTCACCGACGGGCAGCTGCAGGCTCGTCCCAAAATCAGCAGCGCGGCGTAGAATTCATCCATCGATTCTCCGGGAGCTTGCCGTCTCGTCGCGAGCTGGTAGCGAGCGTAGATTTGGTTAACTGGGCGGACATAGAGACTTTTCAGTGCTGCGAACGCCGTCTGGAAATCCTCCGAGTCTTCGATGAGGGAGAAAATCTCCGTGCTCACCCTCGAGTGCAGGACCTGCAGTTTTTGGTCTTCTGAGACCCGGCCGGTGGTCGTTCTGAGGTAGGCCTCGAAGCAAGTCTGCCAGTGCTTGAAGGCTGCTGCCGCGTTCACTGCGTGGGGGCTGATCCTCAGGCATTCCGGAATGATCCTGAGCTCCATAGTCCTTTTTAGGCACGCTTAATAAATTGTAGCGCACAAAGACTCCGTGAGATGAATAGAGTGAAGTTGATGAGGCTTTATTAAACGTGTCTGTTCCCCCGCAGCTCGATAGTAAACTGGCCTACGGGGGAAGACTCCGGCTTGTTATACTCCACCTTCAGGGCGGAGCTAGAGGTCAACGGCCAACCAGGACCCGGGATCTGTCAGCCAATGACATTCGGGCTTCCAGTCCCACATGACCCCCAATACATACTACCACATAGTTCCAGTCTGTTTCGGAACAGTTTCATCCCCGCATCCCCGTTGGGGGGCTCGGAGGTGTCCAGTCCCCGGTAGAAGGTCTCAAATGCCCGATTGACCTCCTTTGGTTCTGTTACCAGTCTGCCTCTGCTATCCTTTACCTGCGCTATTTCCCTTGTGGCTGCGTGCTTTCTCAGCTGGTGAGCCAATAGGCGGCCAGACTTGTCTCCGTGTTCGTAGAAGGTCCCCCATGTCTGACGGAGCTGTACACTGCTTTCCTAGTGGATAGCAAGTTAAAGTCCATTTGCAGCTTTTTCCTCTCCGCCAGCAGCTCTACTGTCGGGGCCTCGGAGTATTTTCTGTCAACTTCCAGGATGGAGTCCACCAGTTATCATAGATCATAGAATTTACAGTGCAGAAGGAGGCCATTCGGCCCATCGATTCTGCACCGGCTCTTGGAAAGAGCACCCTACCCAAGGTCAACACCTCCACCCTAACCCCATAACCCAGTAACCCCACCCAACACTAAGGGCAATTTTGGACACTAAGGGCAATTTATCATGGCCAATCCACCTAACCTGCACATCTTTGGACTGGTTGTTGCCTGGCCACCCTCTCTTCCCTATCTCTGTTTGCCTTGTAGGCTGTGATCTCTCCTCTAATCACGGCCTTCAATGCCTCCCAGAACGCAGAGGGTGAGACCTCCCCGTTTTGGTTGTTACTCACGTAGTCGCCTATGGCTCGCAATGTTTTCTGACAGAAGGCCTTGTCGGCCAGGAGATCCGTGTCCAGCCTCCATGTGGGGCGCTGGGCACGGCCTGTCTCCAACCTCACATCCATATAGTGTGGAGCGTGGTCAGAGATAACGATCGCGGAGTACTCCGTTACCGTGATCCCTGGAAGCACCGATTTCCTCACTGCAAAGAAGTTGATACGGGTGTCTACCTTGTGTACTTGTGAGAAGTATGAAAATTTCTTCTGTCCCGGGTGCAGGAACCTCCATGGGCCCACCGCCCCCATCTGCTCCATAAATGCTCCTCGTTCCCTAGCCATGCCAGTCATTTTCCCTGTTCTGGGGTTTGATCGGTCGGTCAGTGGGTCCTGTACACAGTTGAAGTCGCCCGCAATGATCAGTCGGTGTGTGTCAAGGTCGGGGATTTCTGCCATGGTCTTCTTTATGAATTCTGTGTCATCCCAGTTGGGAGCGTACACATTTACCAGTACGACCGATGCCCCTTCCAGGACACCGCTGACCATGACGTACCGTCCCCCTGGGTCCGTAACTGTCTTGGTTTCCGTAAACCTCGTCCTCTTACTAATTAATATTGCTACTCCCCTAGCCCTCTTCCCGTAGCATGAGTGGTATGTCTGTCCCACCCAGCCCTTCCTTACCAGCAGTCGGTCCTTCTCCCTCAGGTGCGTCTCTTGTAGGTAGATTGTGTCGGCTTTTAGGCTTCTTAGGTGGGTGAAGACTCTGGATCTTTTGACCGGGCCGTTGAGTCCCCTTACGTTCCAGGTAACAATCCTGGTGGGGGGGTTTTGACCCCCCCCCCGGTCCTGCGGGGTCACCCATACTTACCTGGTGGACGCGCCCTCCGGGATTTCCCTTCATTAGGGGGCTGTACAAAATGGCCGCGGTCACCGCTCTCACCATGAGGTCGGGCCCCAGAGCTCTGGGGTTTCCTTTTGTCCAGGCAGCACCCACCATGGCCACCAGCTGTGTGTACGCCACGTGGCTGCGCCCCTGCACTCCAGGGCATCATCTTGGTTTCTCGCCCTGCTCCATGCCTGCCGAGGCCTGTGTTCATGCTGCTTATCTACCTCACCCTTCCCTTTGCTTCTCTTTTGTTCTGCGCTCTCCCCCCGACTCCTCTCCCCCCCCCCTTAATCCCTGTTCCTCTGCCCCCCCCTGTGTTCTTCCCCCCCCTTCTGCCCTGCCCCCCCCTTATCTTTGTGCCAGGCGCTCCCTCTCCTCTGAGAAGCATGCCGCGGCCCTCCTTTCTTCCTGCCCTCCCGTGTTAGCCCTCCTCGCTAGCACGGTGGCCCCCCTCCGAGCACTTGCTCTGCTCTGATCCTGGTTTACCTTTGTTTTGCTAGGCCTTGTCTCGCCCTCCTGTCTGCCTATTTCACCCTCATTCACCTTGCTTCGCTCTCCCCCATTGCATTGAGAGGTGGAACGAGCCCGGGAACGAGTTAGCACAGTCCCGCACAGTGCATCAAACACGTGTGCACAGTTCGTGATCATATTGTCTCTGTTTGCGGTCTGCCCGCTGCTCTTTGTTCTGATTCTTCCTTTCTTTTCCATCCCGTCGCTTTCATGATGGCCGTTGTGGCTGTCCCTCCCCCAGTTTGTTTGCTCTAACGAACTCCACCGCTGCCGCTGGGGTGTTAAAAAACAGCTCCTTCTCCTCAAATGTTACCCAGAGTTTGGCCGGGAATAGCATCCCAAATTTCACATTACTTTTGTAGAGTGCTGATTTGGCCCTGTTGAATTCAGCCCTTCTTTTGGCCAGGTCGGCCCCAAAGTCCTGGTGCACCCTTATGGCAGTTTCGCCAACACTTTGGGTTGGGGGCAGGGTCAAGGGAAATGCCGATTTGGGGGAACCACAGATTTGAGCCAGGGAAGTGGGATGGAAATTTGCGGAAATGGGAGGAGAAGGGGATTAAGACACTAAAAGATTTGTTTCTTAGGGGTCGGTTTGCAGGACTGAAGGAGCTGGAAGCGAAATATGGGCTGGAGCAGGGGGAAATGTTTAGATACATGCAGGTTTGAGATTTTGCCAGAAAGGAGGTACAGAGCTTCCTGGTTGAGTCGGCCTCCACATTGCTGGAGGAGGTGCTGACGATAGGGGGACTGGAGAAGGGGAGATCTCGGTGTCCATCTGCATAGATCCTTGAAAGTTGCCACCCAAGTTGAGAGGGTTGTTAAAAAGGCGTACGGTGTGTTAGATTTTATTGGTAGAGGGATTGAGTTTCAGAGCCATGAGGTCATGTTGCAGCTGTACAAAACTCTGGTGCGGCCGCATTTGGAGTATTGCGTGCAATTCTGGTCGCCGCATTATATGAAGGATGTGAAAGCATTGGAAAGGGTGCAGAGGAGATTTACCAGTATGTTGCCTGGTATGGAGGGAAGATCTTATGAGGGAAGGCTGAGGGACTTGAGGCTGTCTTCGTTAGAGAGAAGAAGGTTAAGAGGTGACTTAATTGAGGCATACAAGATGATCAGAGGATTAGATTGGGGAATAGTGTAGATGGGCTTTAGAGTGTTTCCGCAGGTCGGTGCAACATCGCGGGCCGAAGGGCCTGTACTGCGCTGTAATGTTCTATGTTCTACTGGAAGGGATCAAAGCAAAGTGGGACAAAGAGTTGGGAGAGGATATGGAGGAGGGGTTCTGGTATGAGGTGATCTGGAGAGTGAACGACTCCACCTCGTGCGCGAGGTTGGGGCTGATACAGCTGAAGGTGGTATACAGAACACACCTCACGAGGGCTAGGATGAGCTGATTCTTTGAAGGAGTAGAGATGTGTGTGAACATAGCGGGGTGGGGGCGGGAGGGTGTGGAGGGGCGCTAATCATGTTCATATGTTTTGGTCCTGTCCAAAGCTGGAGGATTACTGGAAGGAGGTTTTTAGGGTAGTTTCTAAAGTGGTGCACGTAAAACTGAACCCGGGCCCCCGGGAGGCTATGTTCAGGGTGTCGGACCAGCCAGGGTTGGAAACGGGTGCGGAGGCTGATGTTGTAGCCTTCGCCTCGTTGATCGCCCGAAGACGGATCCTGGTGGGTTGGAGAGCAGCCTCTCCACCCTGTGCCCTGGCGTGGCGAGGGGACCTGTTGGAATTCTTGACTTTTGAAAAGGTTCAGTTTGAACTGAGGGGAAGGATGGAGGGGTTCTACAATTCATGGGCATTATTCATCATGCACTTTCAAGAGCTGGAAAACATCGAACATTAGTTGAGGGGGTGGGTGGGAGGGTTGGGGGGAGGGGGGCTGTGTGTGTTTATGGTGACGATGGATGATTCCTGATTCCTTTTTGTCATTTGTTTATGTGAACATGCAGGCTAATGTTTGGGGTTTGGTGGGATGGTATCGTTGTTATTGATATGGGGAGTGACATATTTGTTACTGATTATTTTTTATTGTTGGAAAATTTGGAAGAAAATGTGAAAAAGGAGGAGAATAAAAATATTTATATAAAAAAACCAAAAGGAAAGTCAACAAGAAGGAGAAACTATATATGGGGGTAATAAACATTCTTGGTGGAACAACGATCCTTTGAAGAGTGAGGAAGTCTGGTTTATGTTTCAACAATACCGAACTCCGATCGATAGGGAGACTTGGGGCACCAAGCATAAATACAAAATTGAACTGGCCAGGACAGAAAACCCCTGGAAATTTTTGAGTGGTATTAAATCAGAAAGAAAGGATAATACTGGAATACAAATTCTGTATTTAGGGGATAAGTTACTACTGGATGGCAAAGTAAAAGCCGAAGACCTAAGCTCACAGCTCCAGAGCGGCGTCAAGGAATGAATCAGAGCACCTGAGTATGAATCTTTAGCATTGGGCTGCCTTACAAGAACATGCCTGATGTTATAGTTAGAACAAAAGGTGTTGAGAATCTCCTCCATAGTATTGATCCATCGAAAGTTTGTGGTCCTAATGACATCCCAAACCACATTCTTAAATCTGCAGCTTGTCAGTTTGCACCAGTGTTGCAGTCTGTTTTTCAACAATCCATAAACACAGAGGAACCATAAGTCGACTGGCTGAGCTAACCTCTCTCCACTTGCCGACCCAGCATACTAGTGTCCTACTTTGTTTACCAGTGTTTGCTGTAAATTACTAGTGCCCATTCTTGATAGTGTTATGGGCCAGGGTTTAGAGAACCCCAAAGTGTATCATGGAGTTCACCTGACCCACAACTTTTAATAGATTGTGGTATGGGGAGCACACGGCCAACTCTACAGATGTGGTACAGCAGACATGGAAAAGTATTTTTTAAAGCAAAACAATGTTTATTCTATGAACTCAAGTGTTAACCTTTTTAAAACATACAGTGAACATCTTAACAACCATTAATTCAAATACACCCCCCAACGAATACAACACTAAGTAATCCTTAATAACTTCCCAAACAACATCCAGAAGACAAAAGAAACACCTTTTAACAGAAGCACATCAGGTTTACATTCACTACAGAGGACATTTATAATTCAGAATTCACCAAATGATCAGAGATAGTCTTTTCATGGCAGAGAGATCAACAGTACACCTGCTTTGTCTGGCTTCAGCTCCAACACTGAAGACAAAATTAAAACACACCCTGCAACAAACAGCCTAAAACGAAAGCAAAAAGCTGACAGACAACCCAACTCCACCCACACTGTGACATCACTGATAAACACTCATTTCTTAAAGGTACATTTCTTAAACACCCATTTCTTAAAGGTACTCTAACATGACAATAGGCAAGTAATGAGGCACCTTGAAAGGCAGAATATCTTTATTGATGAGCAGCATGTCTTTCGTAAAGCTGGATCAACAGAATCACAACTCATCCTTTGCCATTCACGATCTGACCTATAATGTTGACAATCGCATTACCAGAGATATTTTACATTTTTACATTTTAGATTTTTCCAAGACATTTGACCATGGACCACATGCAAAGCGACTGGACAAACTAGATAATTCTGGAGTATGAGGGAATATTAAGAAATGGATAAGAACATTTTTTAACAAACAGCAGCACAAAGTCACAGTGAATGGGGAGGCCTCAAATTGGAAACCAGTCTTAAGCAGTGTGCCCAAAGTACTGTCCTGTGTCCACACCTGTTTCTCCTTTTCATCAATGACATCCAGGATGAAGAATCAAGTTAGATCAGCCTCTTAACAGATGATTGCCTTGTCTATGGAACCATTACTGAAGCAGCAGAAGATAGCCTTCAGGAAGATCAAAATAATCTCCTCAAATGGACCAATATATGGGAAATGAAATTCAATTGAAATGTAACATCCTACGAATCAGAATGCTGGATGTCCGTTAGAACTCAATGACACAATCATGATTCCCCCCTTGCAGTTATAAAAAATGTCATTACACTTCCGGTGATGGTGATGTGCTGAGCAGACGCACATCAGGTGGCTCGCCTCCCAAAAAGTAACCAAAAGAGTTACTTTTTGGATATTTCATGCTCAAAAAGCCATCCAAAACTTTCCCAAGACAAAGACCAACAGCAGTGAAGTGGATGCCGACGAAAGCTAACGCGAAGAGCTGATGGGAAGACAGGAGTAGTAGAAAAGGGCATGAGCAACGGGTGGACGGACCGGTGGATCCACAAGGCGAGGAGTAAGCCCCGGCTGCCCAAGAGGGGGGAAGAACGCCGACCCGAACAGACGGAACCAACCCGAGTGACGGCCTCGCCGCCCCCACCAGGCGAGAGATGAAAAAGCTTCTTAAAAAAGGGAAGCCATGAGGGAGGCAATAAAAATGGAATTCAGGGTGGTGGTAAAGGAGGTGATGATGGAGACGAAGGTCTCCCTCCAGCACATGATCAATGGTCTGGGGAAGAAGGTGGAGGTGCAGGAGAAAACAATCCTCGACCTTGTAAAAGTTTTGTCAGACCAGAGCGACAGGATCGTGGATCTAGAGTCAGAGGTGAAAAGCTTGGTGTGGCCCAAGGGAACTTGAAGTGGAAAGTCGAGGACCAGGAGAAAAGGTCTCGGCGACAAAATATTCGGGTTGAGGGTGTTGAGGGCAGGGGCCCAATTGACTGTATCGCCCAAATGCTGGGTAGCTTAGTTGGGAGAGACAGCTTCCCCAAACACCCAGCAGTCAACAGGGCACACAGATCACTCCATCCAAAACCCAAAACAGGGGAACAACCAAGAGTGATCATCGCTAAGCTGCACCGGTATCAGGACCGGGATTGTGGTGTTGGGTGTTCTGACACACAGATGAGCCAACACAGTTGCATATGGTACAACACTTGTTTATTTAAACTCACTATTTACAACTTGGTCTTTGCACTCTGCACGTGGGGGGCTCCCTGCTTGTGGTGTTTCAACAGCTCTTTCATGCTTCCTTCTCCCCAGACCTACTGACCTCCAGGTGTCGTGCTCGTGCTTTTTATGTGGTTGGTGTTCTTGTCTGTGATTGGTTGTGGTGTTGTGTACTCTGATTTGCCTGTTAGTGTGTCCATCATGATGTGTGTGTTTGAATATCATGACATCCCCCCTTTTTACAAAGATATGTGCCTACGTGGTAATAAATATGATCGTGACGTGAGTGCATCTAAGAGTGTGTGTGTGTCGTGTGCAGCATGTGTCTATGACGGAACTATGTACATGGGGCAATGTCGAGTGCGTCACATGAATCCAGTTGTACCATAACATAACAGAAATGCGAACGAGAGAAGAAGAAAAAAAATTTTGAACAGTTGTCCAGTCAGACGACATCTGGAACGATAAACAACAACAGGTTATCATGTAAAATTGTCCAACTTATTAAACATATGAACTGTATTATAAGTCCATTCTAATGGGTTTGCGACGAATTCGGGTTGACCGCCTTAAGGGTGGATCAAGAACCACCGGCTGCTGTGCAGGCATGGCCATGGGTGGCGATGGAAAGGGCGTGATGTGCGGCAGCTCCACAAAGTCATCCTCGGAAGCCTGTTGAGGATCTGGCGTGTTGTGTGGCTGTGAACGTGGAAGTCGGCGAAGGGCGCGCCGATTGCGGCGACGCACGGAACCATCCGGCATGCGAACCAGGAACGAGCGGGGAGCCACTTGTCGGAGGACTTCGGCCGGTGCTGACCAGCCACCATACGGTTGATGGACGCGTACTTTGTCTCCGGAGGACAGGGGGGGCAGGTCCGTCGCTCGTGTGTCGTACCGACCTTTCTGGCGATCACGCTGCAGTTGCATGTCCCGAAGAACCGCCTCATGGTCTGTTGTCGGTGCCAGGACGGAAGGTACCGTCGTCCTGAGGGAGCGACCCATTAGTAGCTGCGCTGGCGAGAGGCCCGTGGATAACGGGGCCGATCGATAGGCCAGCAAGGCAAGGTTAAAGTCCGATCCGGCATCAGCCGCCTTGCACAGGAGCCGCTTTGCGATGTGGACACCCTTTTCAGCCTTCCCGTTCGATTGTGGATGCAGAGGGCTGGATGTCACATGAGTGAAACCATATGCTGCGGCAAAGGACGACCATTCACGGCTGGCAAAACAAGGTCCATTGTCTGACATGACAGTCCTTGGAATGCCATGGCGAGCAAACGTTTCCTTGCAGGCCCCAATGACTGCGGACGACGTCAGATCATGGAGAGGCATGACTTCCGGGTAGTTTGAGAAGTAGTCTATAATAACAATGTAATCTCTGCCGAGCGCGTGAAATAGGTCAACACCCACCTTCGCCCAGGGGGACGTCACCATCTCGTGTGGTAGAAGTGTTTCCGGAGGTTGCGCCGGCTGAAACCTCTGACAGGTTGTGCAGTTGAGCACCATGTTGGCTATGTCTTCATTAATACCCGGCCAATATACCGCCGCCCGGGCCCTTCGTCTGCATTTTTCGACACCCAAGTGGCCTTCGTGTAGTTGACGAAGAATCATCTGGCGCACACTGTGTGGAATGACGATCCTATGCGATTTCATAAGGACCCCGTCTATATTGGTGAGATCATCTCGCACATTGTAAAACTGGGGGCACTGCCCTTTTAGCCACCCTTCCGTCATGTGGCGCATCACTCGCTGCAGCAGAGGGTCAGTCGCCGTCTCTGCGCGTATGTGGGCCAGACAAGGATCATCAGCTGGCATATTTGCTGCTGTCAGAGTCACGTGTGCCTCAATTTGACGCACGAACCCCTCCGCATCTGGTGGTGTGCTCACTGCTCGGGAAAGAGTGTCCGCCACTATGAGTTCCTTCCCCGGAGTGTAGATCAGTTCAAAATCGTACCTCCTGAGTTTGAGTAAGATGCGCTGGAGGCGAGGAGTCATGTCGTTCAGGTCTTTGTTAATGATGTTGACCAGGGGGCGGTGGTCAGTTTCGACCGTGAATCGTGGCAGGCCATACACATAGTCGTGGAACTTGTCCAGTCCAGTTAACAAGCCCAGGCATTCTTTTTCGATTTGCGCGTAGCGCTGTTCGGTAGGGGTCATGGCTCGTGAGGCATACGCAACCGGGGCCCATGATGACGTGCTGTCTTTTTGCAGGAGTACCGCTCCAATACCAGATTGGCTGGCGTCTGTTGAGATCTTTGTAGGGCGAGTCGCGTCAAAGAAGGCCAGCACTGGTGCCGTGACCAGTTTGTGCTTGAGCTCCTCCCATTCCTGCTGATGCGACTGGTGCCAGTTGAATTCCGTCGATTTTTTTACGAGATGGCGCATGTTTGTTGTATGAGAAGCCAGGTTGGGAATGAACTTCCCAAGGAAGTTGACCATGCCCAGGAATCTTAAGACAGCCTTCTTGTCAGCCGGTCGTGGCATGGCTGTGATGGCGCTAACCTTGTCTGCATCGGGACGGACCCCGGACCTTGAGATGTGGTCCCCGAGGAATTTCAGCTCCGTCTGGCCGAAAGCACACTTCGCACGGTTGAGACGCAGGCCATTTTGCCGTATGCGGGTGAAGACACGTCGAAGACGATGCATGTGTTCCTGCGGAGTGGTGGACCAAATGATGATATCGTCCACATATACACGTACCCCTTCGATGCCTTCCATCATCTGCTCCATAATGCGGTGGAATACTTCAGATGCCGAAATGATGCCGAATGGCATCCGGTTGTAGCAGAATCTGCCAAAAGGGGTGTTGAATGTGCATAGTCTTCGGCTGGCCGGGTCCAGTTGGATCTGCCAGAATCCTTTGGACGCATCCAATTTAGTGAATATGTTGGCTCGCGCCATCTCGCTGGTGAGGTCTTCTCGTTTTGGGATGGGATAGTGTTCCCGCATGATGTTGTTGTTCAGATCTTTTGGATCTATACATATACGGAGCTCGCCAGAGGGCTTCTTTACACAGACCATGGAGCTGACCCATGGCGTGGGCTCCGTGACCTTGGATAGGACCCCTTGGTCCTGAAGAATCTGCAGTTGTGCCTTGAGGCGGTCTTTGAGAGGCGCAGGAACCCTGCGAGGTGCGTGAACGACAGGGATGGCGTCCGGTCTGAGTCGAATCTTGTACGTGTGTGGCAATGTCCCCATGCCTTCAAAAACCTCCTGGTTGTGAGCGAGGAGGGAATGGAGATTCGCGTGGAACTCAGCATCCGGGAAGTCGGATATCTCATCTGGAGAGAGAGACATGATGCGCTGTACCAGGTGAAGGACCTTACACGCTTGTGCGCCCAGTAACGAGTCCTTTGATGAGCCCACAACTTCGAAGGGGAGTGTGGCCGTGTACCCCTTGTGAGTCACCTGTAGCTGGCAAGATCCTACGGACGGGATAACGTTCCCGTTATAGTCAACCATCTTAAGCCGGGATGGTGTGATGAGTGGTTTGACCTTCATGGCCTGGACTGCAGAGTAAGCAATCAGGTTGGCGGATGCGCCGGTGTCCAGACGGAAGGCGACGCGCGATCGGTTGACCGTCAGGGTGGCACACCACTCATCGTCTGGATTGATGGCATTGACCTTGTTGACATCAATGACGGCAACTCTGAAGTCATCCTGGTCATCTGCATCACTTAACTGGAAGTCTTGATGCGTGGGCTGGACGGTCCTGACTCGTGTGCGAGGTTGTCGAGGATGCGCCGGATCCATGGGTTGAGCCGCACGACAGCGGGCTGCGTAGTGGCCTATCATGGCACATCTGTTGCACTGTTGGTATTTTGCAGGACATTGCCCTTTTAAGTGTAGACCTCCACACTTGCTGCACGTCATGACGTCACGGCGTTCGTTGCGCCACTGCGCATGCGCAGTGCGATCTTGCGGTGGGCGCGCCTGCGCAGTGCGTCCCTCGTTGTGGCCGTTATTCTTGGCGCGCACCTGCGCGGGAGACCGCGAAAAGCGCGGGAAGCGGCCGCTGTCGTCCGGGCCGTGGGGCGGGAAGAAATCGACGGCCTGGATGCGTTCGACGTCGTGGGCGGCCTGGCTTGCCGATTCGACGGCTGGGGACCCCCTCCGTGCCAACTCGGACGCCTGAAATCGGGCAAAACGGCAGGTCGCATTTTCATGGAGGACACAGGCTTCCACAGCAGACGCTAAGGTGAGGCTCTTTATTTTAAGAAGCTGCTGGCGTAGGCCACTGGAGGCAACGCCAAAAACAATCTGGTCCCTGATCATGGACTCTGTGGTGGTGCCGTAACCGCAGGACTGCGCTAGAATCCGGAGGTGCGTCAAAAAGGGTTGAAAAAGCTCCTCCTTACCTTGCAGGCGTTGCTGAAAGATGTATCTTTCGAAAGTTTCGTTTACTTCAGTTTGAAAGTGCTGGTCCATTTTGAGGATGACCGTGTCATATTTGGCCTGGTTTTCGCCTTCCTCGAACACCAGTGAATTAAAGACATCATTTGGGTGGGGGCCTGCGTAGAAGAGGAGCATTGCAATCTTCGAATCATCCGAGACATTCTGTTTTTCGGTGGCACGGATGTACAGGTCAAATCGCTGCCTGTAGAGCTTCCAGTTGGTGCCTAGGTTCCCCGTGACTTGCATCGGCTGCGGTTTGCCGGTGTGGTCCATGTCCAGAATGGCAGGTTGGTAGGCAGGTATCGATCCACTCCTGTACCATGTGGTGTTGGGTGTTCTGACACACAGATGAGCCAACACAGTTGCATATGGTACAACACTTGTTTATTTAAACTCACTATTTACAACTTGGTCTTTGCACTCTGCACGTGGGGGGCTCCCTGCTTGTGGTGTTTCAACAGCTCTTTCATGCTTCCTTCTCCCCAGACCTACTGACCTCCAGGTGTCGTGCTCGTGCTTTTTATGTGGTTGGTGTTCTTGTCTGTGATTGGTTGTGGTGTTGTGTACTCTGATTTGCCTGTTAGTGTGTCCATCATGATGTGTGTGTTTGAATATCATGACAGGGATAAGATCCTGAAGTGTGCCCGGCAGACAAGGTTGAGCTCATGGGAAGGGCACAGAATCCGGGTCTCCAAAGACATTGGGGCAGACTTCGTAAAGAAAAGGACGGAATTCAATAGAGCAAAATTGGCTCTATAAAAGTGTGGTGAGTTTCGGCATGTTGTTCCCAGCCAGACTCTGGGTCACATACCAGGGGAAAGAACATTACGTGAGCACCCTGGCGGAGGCTAATGAGTTCGTGAAGCTCATAAGTTGAAGAGAGACCAAGCTCAGCAGTGATGAGGACACGCCGGAAAAAGACTGCACTGGGGAGAAAAAGCAGAGACCAGAGACTACTGTGTGGACTATGTGTTTGCGCGGGACTGTACTGACTCGTTTTGAGCTAAGAGTTGGAATACAGAGAAATGGGAGCGGTGACAGGGAAAGCAGGTGAGGGGGCAGTGAAGGGAACATAGGCAGGCAGGGAAGACGAGCCACCAAACTAGCAGGGAGGGTTTGCACGGGAAGACAAGTCATAAAGGGGGCTGCGGCGCACCTCTCAGGGGGAGGGGGAGCATCTGGCCAAGGGGGGGGGTTCAGCAGAAGGGAGGGGGAGGGGGAGCACAGGGGGGTGTCAAGGGCGGAGAGGGACCGGGGGGATACACAGAACAGGCAAGGGACAAAATGAGAGGGAAGGGTTGGTAGCAGGATTGGCATTGGCTTTGGTAGGCAAGGAACAGGCTGAGAAACAAAGATGAACAAAGGGAAACCCCGGAGTACAGGGGTGCACCCACGTGGTGGTGGCCATGTTGGGTGCCCCCTAGACAAAGTGAAACCCCGGAGCGCAGGGGCCCGGTCTCATGGGGAGAATCGTCACAGCGGGCATTTTGGATGGCCCCCTAACAAAGGGAAACTTCGGAGTGCTGGGGCGCGTCCACCAGCTAATTATGGTTGATCCTGCAGGAACGGGGGGGGGGGGGGGTCAGAAATTCCCCATCAGGATAGTCACCTGGAATATAAGGGGGCTCAATGGTCTGGTGAAAAGATCCAGAGTCTTCTCAGATGGTGGACCCATGGAGGTTCCTGCACCCGGGAGAGAAGGAATTCTTGTTCCTTTCAACGGTACATAAAGCATACACCTCATCGACTTCTTTGCAGTGGGGAAATGGGTGCTTCCAGGAATAGTAGGAGCGGAATACTCCGCGATCGTCATCTCTGACCACGCTCCGCACTATGTGGATGTGAGGTTGGAGATGGGCCATGCCCAGCACCCCATATGGAGCCTGGACACGGATCTCCTAGCCGACAAAGCATTCAGCCAGAAAACATCACAGGCCATAGGCGCCTACGTGAGTAACAACCGGAACGGGGAGGTCTCACCCTCCATATTCTGGGAGGCACTAAAGGCGGTGATCAGAGGAGAAATTATAGCGTACACATTTACCAGAATTACCGGTGCTCAATCGAGGACACTGCAGAGATAGGGAAGAGAGGACAGCCAGGCAGCAGCTGATTGACTCCATCTTGGAAGTCGACAGAAAGTATTCCAAGGCCCTGACCGTAGAACTGCTGGCGGAGAGGAAAAAGCTACAAATGGACTTTAACCTCCTCTCCACTAGGAACGTGGTGTACCAAATCCGCCAGACATCGGGGACCTTCCACAAACACGGAGACAAGGCTGGCCGCCGACTGGCTCACCAGCTGAGAAAGCAGGTAGCCACGAGGGAGATAGCGCAAGTAAAGGATAACAGAGGCGGACTGGTGGTGGGTAAGAGACAGGGTTAGGGTTAGGGACATCGCTATCGGGTAAGACTGCTGTTTGTTTGTTCAAAATTGAAAAAAACCCGGTAAAGTGATGTCACACGAAACTGTGACCTGATTGGCTGAAAGGCAGATTGGGCTAAATTTGAATATCTGTGGAGTTACTGATTTAAATACCAGTTTTGATTTGACTTAGATTACCATTTTTAAGTTGATTTGAATTACTATTTTTAAAATGTTTAATTTGACTTAAATAACTATTTTGGGTTGATTTAAATTACTATTTTTAATTTGATTTAAATAACTTTTAAAATTTCAATTAAATATCTATTTTTAATTTGTTGTCAGATCAAGAGGGCTAAATACTCAGTTTTAAAAAAAAAATCTGATTAAATAGTATACGGGGATTGGAGTTAATCTGACACAAAAAGATCTTTCTAAAGTTTAATTTAAAGTAATAATTCATGGCAGGACAGCTCCAAGATGTGGTCTGCTCCTCTTGCTCCATGTGGCAAGCTGGGGACAGTTCCAGTCCCCAGGGTCAGCATGTGTGCAGGAAGTGTCTCCAATTATAGCTCCTGGGAGCTTGAGTTTCAGAGCTGGAGCGGCTACTGGAGACATTGTGGAGCATCCGCGAGTCGGAGAGTATCGTGGATAGCATGTATAGAGCTGTGGTCACACCACAGGCTCAGACTCCGCAAGCAGGAAGGGAATGGGTGACCACCAGACAGAGCAAGAGAGCGAGGCAGGTAGTGCAGGAATCTCCTGTGGCCATTCCCCTGCAGAACAGATATACCGTTTTGGATACTGTTGAGGGGAATGGCCTCTCAGGGGAAAACAGCAACAGCTAAACCGGTGGCACCACGGTTGGTTCTTCTGAAGAGGGGAGGAGTAATAAGTGTGACAGTGCAATAGTTATAGGGGATTCAATTGTAAGGGGAATAGACAGGCATTTCTATGGCCCAAACGAGACTCCAGGATGGTATTTTGCCTCCCTGTGCTAGGGTCAAGGATGTCTCGGAGCGGGTACAGGACATTCTGGAGGGGAGGGTGAACAGCCAGTGGTCGTGGTACACAACGGTACAAACGACATAGGTAAAAAAAAGGGATGAGGTCCTAAAGGCGGAATACAGGGAGCTCGGAAGGAAGTTAAGAAATCGAACCTCAAAGGTAGTGATCTCAGGATTACTACCGGTGCCACGTGCTAGTCAGAGTAGAAATGACAGGATAGATAGGATGAATATGTGGCTGAAGAGATGGTGTCAGGGGGAGGGTTTCAGATTCCTGGGGCATTGGGATGGTTCTGGGGGAGGTGGGACCTGTACAAACTGGACGGGTTACACCTGGGCAGGACTGGAACTGGTGTCCTAGGGGGGCTATTTGCTAGAGCGGCTGGGGAAGGTTTAAACTAAAATGCCAGGGGGATGGGAACCTACGCAAGGAGTCAGAGAAAGAGGGAGCAAGGACAAAAGCAAAAGGTAGAAAAGTGAATAAGAAAAGTGATAGGTGGAGAAACCAAGCACAAAATTCAAACAGGGTAGTAGAGAAAAATATTGGGAGCAAGACAAGCATTGTGAAAAAGACAAACCTAAAGGCTCTGTGCCTTAATGCACGGAGCATTTGCAATAAAGTGGATGAACTAATCGCGCAGATAGATATAAATGGGTATGATATAATTGGGATTATGGAGACATGGCTGCAGGATGAACAGGGATGGGAACTGAATGTCCCAAGGTTCTCAGTATTTAGGAAGGACAGGCATAAAAGATAAGGTGGTGGCATGGCACTGCTGGTTAAAGAGGAAATTAACACAATAGAGAGAAAGGATATTAGCTCTGACAATGTGGCATCTGTATGGGTAGAGTTGAGAAATACCAAGGGACAAAAAACATTACTGGGTATCATATATAGACCCCCAAACTGCAGTGGTGAGGTTGGGAATGGCATTAAACAAGAAATTAGTGATGCATGTAATAAGGGAATATCGGGGATCATGGTTGATTTTAATCTTCACATAGATTGGGCAAATCAAATTAGCCACAATGCCGTGGAGGAGGAATTCCTGGAGTGTATACAGGATGGTTTTCTTGACTAATGTGTGGAGGAGCCAATGAGAGAGCAGGCCATCTTAGACTGGGTACTGTGTAATGAGAAGGGAATCATTGCCAATCTAGCTGTACGAGACCCCTTGGGGATGAGCGACCATAACATTATAGAATTTTTTATCGTGATGGAGAGTGAAGGAGTTGATTCGGAGACTAGTGTGCTGAATATTAATGAAGGGAACAATGAGGATATGAGGCGTGAGTTGGCCTTGATAGATTGGGGAGAGTTACTTAAAAGGAAGACAGTGGATAGACAATGGCAAACATTCAAGGAATGCATGGAGGAACTACAGCAACTGTTCGTTCCTGTCTGGCACAAAAGCAAAGGGGGTAAGAGGGCCAATCCATGGCTTACAAAGGAAATTAGAAATAGTATCCGATCCAAGGAAAAAGCATACAGATTGACCAAAAAAAAAATAGGTCTGAGGATTGGGGGCAGTTTAGAATTCAGCAAAGAAGGACAAAGGGATTGATTAAGAAGGGGAAAGTACAGTACGAAAGGAAGCTTGCAGGGAATATAAAGACTGACACTAAGAGTTTGTACAGATATGTGAAGAGAAAGAGATTGGTAAAGAGAAATGTAGGCCCACTGCAGACAGAAACAGGGGAATGCATAATAAGGGACAAAGAAATGGCTGAGCAATTAAATACATACTTTGGTTCTGTCTTCACAAATGAGGACACAAATCAGATCCCAGAAATGTTGGAGAATGAAAGGTTTAGTGAGAGGGAAAAACTGAGGGAGATCAACATTAGTAGAGAAATGGTGCTGAGAAAACTGATGGGATTGAAGGAGGATAAATCCCCAGGGCCTGAGAATCTGCATCCCAGAGTGCTTAAGGAGGTGGCTCTGGAAATAGTGGATACATTGGTGGTCATCTTCCGGGATTCTATAGACTCTAGAACTGTCCCTGCAGATTGGAGGCTAGCTCACGTCACTCCGATATTCAGAAAGGCAGGTAGAGAGAAAGCAGGGAATTATACACCAGTACGCCTAACATCGGTAGTGGGGAAAATGCTTGAATCCATTGTCAAGGACTTTATAGCAGAACATTTAGAAAGCAGTGGCAGGATCAGTCAGAGTCAGCATGGATTTTTTTATTTTTTAATATTTCTTTATTCTCCTCCTTTTTCACATTTTCTCCCAAATTTACACCCACCAACAATAAATAACAATCAGTAATAAACAATAATCAGTAACAAATATGTCAATCCCCATATCAATAACAATGAACCCATCCTCCCACCAAACCCAAAACATTCGCTCACATGTTCACATAAACAACTAACAAAAAGGAATCAGGAATTACCCATAGCCACCATTAACACCCATCGCCCGCCTCCCCCCCAACCCTCCCACCCCCCCCCCCCCCCCCACAACTAATGTTCGATGTTATCCAGATCTTGAAAGTGCATAATGAATAATGCCCATGAATTGCAGAACCCCACTATCCTTCCCCTCAATTCAAACTTAACCTTCTCAAGAGTCAAGAATTCCAACAGGTCCCCCCCCCCCCCCCCATGCCATGGCACAGGGTGGAGAGGTTGCTCTCCAACCCTTCATGATCCGCTTTTGGGCGATCAACGAGGCGAAGGCTACAACATCTGCCTCCGTTTCCAACCGTGGCTAGTCCGACATAGCCTCCCAGGGGCCCGGGTCCTGTTTCACGTTCAGTCAGCATGGATTTATGAAGGGAAAATCATGCTTGACAAATCTGTTGGAATTCTTTGAAGAGGTAACCAGTACAGTCGACAAGGGGGAGCCAGTCGATGTGGAATATTTGGACTTTCAGAAGGCGTTGACAAAGTCCCGCATAAGAGATTATTATGCAAAATTAAATCACATGGGATTGGGGAAATGCATTGAGGTGGATAGAAAACTGGTTGGCAGAGAGGAAACAAAGAGTAGGGATTAATGGGTCCTTTTCAAATTGGCAGGCAGTAACCAGTGGGGTACCACAGGGATTGGTGCTGGGATCCCAGCTATTCACAATATATATTAATTATTTTGATGAGCGAACAAAATGTAACATCTCAAAGTTTGCAGATGATACCAAATTAGGTGGGAAGGTGAATTGTGACGAGGATGCAGGAATCCGCCAGCAAGGTCTGGACAGGTTAGGCGAGTGGGCAAACCAATGGTAGATGCAGTATAATTTGGATAAGTGTGAGGTTATTCATTTTGGAAGCAAAAACGGGAAGGCAGATTACTACCTTGGGAGAGGGGAGTGTGCAGTGGGACCTGGGTGTCCTTGTGCACCATTCCCTGAAGGTAAGCATGCAGGTTCAGCAGGCGGTAAAGAAGGCTAATGGTATGTTGGCCTTCATTGCAAGAGGTTTTGAGTATAGATGCAGGGATGTGTTGCTGCAATTGTACAGTGCCTTGCTGAGGCCACACTTGGAGTATTGTGTGCAATTTTGGTCTCCTTCTCTGAGGAAGGATGTTCTTGCTCTCGAGGGAGAACGCAAAGGTTTACCGGACTAATTCCAGGGATGGCGGGACTGTCATATGAGGAGAGATTGACTAGGTTGGGATTGTTCTCGCTGGAGCTCAGAAGAATGAGGGGGGATCTCATAGAGACTTGTAAAATTTTAACAGGACTAGACAGGCTGGGAAGATGTTACCAATGATAGATGTGTCCAGAACCAGGGGTCACAGCCTGAGGATTCAGGGTAAACCATTTTGGACAGAGAGAAGGAGACATTTCTTCACACAAAGAGTGGTAAGCCTGTGGAATTCATTACCACAGGAAGTAGTTGATGCTAAAACTTTGAATATATTCAAGAGGCGGCTGGATGTAGCACTTGGGGAGAATGGAATCAAAGGCTATGGGGAGAAAGCAGGATTAGGCTATTGAGTTGGATGATCAGCCATGATCGTGATGAATGGTGGAGCAGGCTTGAAGGGCCATAAGGCCTCCTCCTGCTCCTATCTTCTATGTATCTATGGAACCAAAAGAGGTCAATCGAGCATATGAGACCTTCTACCGAGGACTGTACAAATTCAAAAACAGCTCCCTCCCCACTGTTACCATACTCCTGAATGACTCTCTTATGGACTGATCTGATCTCGTCACACATTTTCTCTACTGAGTAGTACTGCACTCCTATGCTCACCCGTTGCCTGTGCCTATATATTTACATTGTGTATTTATGTATGTCCTACTTTTTTTTAGGTATGGAATGATCTGTCTGGACTGTATGGAGAACAATACTTTTCACTGTACCTCGGTACATGTGACAAAACAAATCCAAACCAATTGGAGGAACTTTTAGAATGAATGAACTAAATGTTTTTTTTTCCTCTGTAACTATTGTGATATCAGTTTGGACAATGATCTGGATGTGAATTAAGCTTAGATGGTGTACAGCTGAGGTACAGCAGCCCTGGAATTTTGCTTGGTTGCAGTTGGTTGAACAGTAAATGGCATATTTACATATTAAGTGTCTGTTAAGGTAAGCTAGCCTTCTCAAAAGGTACATAAGGATTGACCAGGCTTCTGACATGAATGATAAAGTGACAAGTAATTGCTCCAAACAGATAACAAGTCATAGATTTATCATAGAATTTACAGTGCAGAAGGAGGCCATTTGGCCCATCGAGTCTGCACCGGCTCTTGGAAAGAGCACCCTACCCAAGGTCAACACCTCCACCCTATCCCCATAACCCAGTAACCCCACCCAACACTAAGGACAATTTTTTGGACACTAAGGGCAATTTATCATGGCCAATCCACCTAACCTGCACATCTTTGGACTGTGGGAGGAAACCGGAGCACCCGGAGAAAACCCACGCACACACGGGGAGGATGTGCAGACTCCGCACAGACAATGACCCAAGCCGGAATCGAACCTGGGACCATGGCGCTGTGAAGCAATTGTGCTATCCACAATGCTACCGTGCTGCCAAGCTGTCAAAACATCAGCTTTAAAAAGTACATAAAAAATAAATGTTCACATGCTGGAACCAAAAGCTGAAAGCACACAGCATTGTGTTTCATCTGCCTCTCAAGGGAACCCTATAATATTTGAATTTTTAATAAGTTTATCATTGAACTCTAAAACAACAAACTGTTTCCTATTCAGTATGCACAATTTTGACAGGATTAGCTGGCTGTCCAATGGGAAATAGACCAAGTGTACAGCCAAAGGAGGAAATGAAATTTTGGCAAGGAATGGTCTTGGTGTTGACTTTGACAATGTCCATGTTCTGTGCACTGCTGAAGCAGCATATCCTTATCATCATATTGCATTTTAATCAGGTCTTTGCAATGGCTGAAGTTGGACTTGATTTTCAACATCTGCTAACTTCATTTTCAAAGGCTGTATCACATCTCATCCAGTAAATGGCAAGGGTACTCTTTTAGAATTTGAAATAAACAGCTGGATGTAAATTTACTATTTTGGACAAGAAAACCTACGGGAATCCATCAAGTAGTACGATGTGGCCAATTGCAGAGTTTGCTGTTGACTCCCCGATGTTCATATGGTAAAGCAGAGACACCATAAATAGAGGGCCTTTAGCACTTTGCTGGCACACCTAACCCCTTCCCTCAGAAAAGAAGCCAGAAATAGTGATTAACGCTATACAATAAAACTGGACAGCTTGCGCCAGTGACACATGGGGCTGAATTTTCTTAAGACAGTGGTGGCCCCCAAGGCAGGTTAGAAAGTTAGGGACACATCTGCCTCGGCCGTTTTAGAGAGCCTCAATCCTACTCTGTGGCAATTAGGCAATCAACTGGCTGATATTGGACACTTAACCCTTTAAGATATGAGATCCCATCTCTCAGGGCTTCTGGGCAATTAGAGGGTCGACAACACTTCAGTCTGAGCAGTGCCACCAGGAGGGCTGGGTCAGCCTCCAGTCTGGAGCAGCATCATGGCTGCTGCTCTAGGACTGAGGTAAGTGAGGTCAGGCCGCGGTTCCGTACGCTGAGCTGGTGCAGGGGTGGGGTCGTGTGGTGAGGGCAGAGGGTGATGCTTCCGCGGGAGCAGTCCTTGCCATCCAGGGATCCTCCGTGGGCTTCAGGGTACCTAATCAGGAGGGCACCTTACTCCAAAGCCTGCAGATTTTACTGGATGGTTTCACCACACAGTGTTGTGGGGCTTTTACTGGCGGTAGACTGGTGGTAGTGGCAGGAAAAGACCTTTAAGGATCCCTTAATTGGCCACTTAGGGGCCTCATTTGGCTGTTGGGCAGGGGGGCTATCCTCCACCTTCCTCACCTCCGTCCATGCCGACAGATGGCAATGGACATTCTGCCCTCTGCCTTCCCTCCCGATTCTACAGCACCTTCACCTCCGACCTCACTTCTGAGGCCCCCTAATAAATTCTGATAATGGTGTTGAAGACAAATTCCATCCCTTCCTAGTCCGAAACTCCCAGGTGGGACTGACACCCACTCCTGTCAGTGCGGTATACCAGATGAAGACAGATTTTCTTGCAACAACTTGATTCCAGGTCCTGATTGAGGGCTGAGGTTCGAAATGCTTGACGTGGAGAACTATTTTCAATAATAGACTGCCTCTATGCAGCCAGAAAAATGAGTTGTAGTTGGAAATGTAGGGCGCCCAAGGCCGGCCAGAGAACGTTTTGAAATGGGACTGTAAATAGGTGAACAGCATTCCATCTGTTTTCAGCTCTCTCTGCTGGCTAGCCCCAAAGCTCTTAAATTCTCTCTACATTCCTCTTTGCCAATCTTCCCCTCTCTCTCTCCCTATGTTTCTGCAACCCACCTCTTCATTCACCTGAGGAAGGAGCAGTGCTCTGAAAGCTAGTGATTCGAAACAATGGCCACGTTGCACCGGAAAAGCAGCTCGCCGTGGCGCAGCTTGGCTGTTGAAAGTCGGAAGACCCCGCTCCCGGGATATACCCGACTCGCAACGCATTGCGTGATTCAACGCAATCTTGCAAGACACTGCGATGTGAATCCCGCCCACAATGGGCGAGATCACATTTTAGCAAATCTACATATTAGAACGAGGTAGTAAGCCTCACTCTAATGTGCAGATTTCCGAGGTACCTGAGGCTTTCGGATTCAACCCCTTCACCTCAGACCTTGGGCGAGCATTGTTCAACAGTGGTCCGCATAAACGGGAGCCAGACAGAATGGCACTCATGGGGGTCGCCCATGGGATTGGAGGCCCCCAGCTGCATGCCAAAGTGGCACTGCCAGATGGCATGGGCACTGCCAGCTTGGCACTGCCATGGTGCCAAGCTGGCATTTTTTGCATGCGATCGGACCAGCGTTGCCCGGAGGGGGTGTGGGTGGGGCCAGGTACTCTCCCATGTTGCGTTCGGGCTGGGGGGAGGTCGGGGATTGTTTGGGGGCCGTGGACATTGGAATGTCATTTAAAAACTACAATTACAATGGGGAGTGCCGGTGAGCAGAGCTCCCCATTGTACAAAATGGGACTTTGTGCAGCCTCAGCCACGCAGTCCCCGTTCAGGCTTCTTATTCCACACGAGTCGTGTTGAATAGCTATGTGAGTACCGGGAAACACACGGCTAAACGCACTCGCTAGGGGACTTTGTTCCCTTTTGGGAAAATCGCACCCTAAATAAACCACATCCACCGGGTCTCCCTGGTCAACTCTACTAGTTACATCTTCAAAGAATTTCAATAGATTTGTCAAGCATGATTTCCCTTTCTTAACTCCATGCTGACTTTGTCTGATTATTCCACTGCTTTCCAAATGCTGTGTTATGAAATCCTTGATAATTGACTCCAACAACTTCCCAACTACCGACGTTAGGCTCACTGGTAGTTCACTGTTTTCTCTCTGGCTCTCTTTTTGAATAGCAGGGTTATGTTAGCTACCCTCCAATCTATAGGAACCATTCCAGAATCCAAAGAATTTGGGAAAATGACCGCCAATGGATCTACTATTTCTAGGGCCACTTCCTTAAGTACTCTGGGAGGAAGATTATAAAGCCCTGGAGATTTATCCACCTTCAATCTCATTCATTTTCCTGAAACCATTTTGCTACTAATACTAATTTCCTTCAGCTCCTCATTAAAACTTGTGTTTCTCCAAACTTCCGATACATTATTCATGTCTTCTTTTGTGAAGACAGAAGCAAAGTACGAATTTAGTTCCTCAGCCATTCCTTTGTTCCCTGTTAAGAATTCTCCTGTTTCTGACTGTAAGGGGCCTACATTCATTTTTATCAACTTTTTCTCTTTACCTACCTACAGAAACTTTTACAGTCAGTTTTTATGTTCCCTGCTAGCTTAGTTTCATATTGTATTTTCCCCTTCTTAATCAATCTTTTGGGCCGCCTTTGATGAATTTTAAACTGTTCCCAATCCACAGATCTATTGCTTTTCCTTGCTAATTTGTATGCCTCTTCTTTGAATCTAATACTATCTCTAATTTCCCTTGTAAGCCATGGTTTGGCCATGGTTCCTTTTCTACTCTTGTGCCAAATAGGAATAAACAACTTGTGTTCCTCTATACTGCTTTTGGATGTTTTACTGTGTGTTAAATGTACTATATAAATGCAAGCTGTTGTTGTTTTTGGCAACTGATCCCATAAATATGCAGATTGGAGTCCTCCACCAGTTGCAATTTGCAGGTACAACTGGATATTTAACCAGTCTTTTAATGGCCTGACTAACATATATTAAGAGTTCCTTAAAAGCAGCTACTCAGTCAGCAGTCCATAAATTTTTACATTTTTATTTATGTGAACCAAGGAGTGCTCCTGCAGAACCAGTTGAAAATCTCTCACTCCCTGCTGGCCTATTTGAGGTCATCCTGGGCTTGCCTTCCCCTCGCTCCACACTTACACAGCGAAAGTCTTCTGGAACTATGAAAAATGGGTGGAACATGATGCCAATCAGCGCAAGGTGATTTGATAACAGTGCTGCCATTTTGGAATCTCCAGCCGACAGTTTCACTTAACCTCGCACAGCTGAAATTTGAGCAGCATTAAGAACACCATCGCCCACACACACACACTATTTAAAGGGATGATTAACTACTTATTGTCCAGTTTGTGGTTGATTTATTCAGGATTTTGCTACAATTCTGCATGTTTCGGCACGCGCTCGCAGTGCAGAGAAACACATGGCTATTCAACGTGACTCGCGTTGAATAAGTGGCCTGAACGGGGAACACGTGGCCAAGGTTGCACATAGCCCCGTTTTGTACAGTGGGATGTGTCCCAATCTCCAAGGCCCCCAAAACCATCCCCGATCTCCCCCCCAGCCCGAACACATTATGGGAGTGTGTCCGCTCCAAACACCCCCCCCCCTACATCCATACCAGACAGCCCTAGCCTGATCGTGTGCAAAAAATGCCAACTTAGCACCTTGGCAGTACCAACCTGCTACTGTGGCAGTGCCCATGCCAACACCACCTGGGCACCTCAGCAGTACCAGGGCATCACCCTGCCCAGCTGGGGGCCTCCAGTCCCCTGGGAGACCCCCATGAGTGCCGTTCATCTGGTCCCCATTTGTGATGACCAGTGCTGAACAGCGCTTGCCCAAGGCCTCTGAGGCAAAGGGATTGAATCCTAAAGCCTCAGGTACTTCGGGAATCTGCACATTACAGTGAGGGTTACTGTCTTGCTCTAATATGCAGATATGCCAAAAAGTGATCCCACCCATTATGGGCGAGATTTACAGCGCAACGTCTCGTGAGCTAGCATTGGATCTTTTTTTTAATAAACATTTGATTGAGCTATTTTTGGTATAGAAACAACAATAAAATAGACAAGTTACAGGAAACCATAAACATAGTGCAAAAAACGTTTACCTTTCGTACAGATCCCAACCTTATTACCCCCCTACTCTAACCTAAACTACTCTACTCCCCCCTCCCTCCCCCCCGTCTGCTGACGATTAATTTTCCGCAAGGAAGTCGACGAAAGATTGCCATCTCCGGGTGAACCTTAACAGTGACCCTCTCAAGGCGAACTTAATTTTCTCCATACAAAGAAAGCTAGCCATGTCTGATAGCCAGGTCTCCGACTTCGGAGGCTTTGGGTCCCTCCATGCCAATCGTATCTGTCTCAGGGCTACCAGGGAAGCAAAGGCCAGAACATCTGCCTCTTTCTCCTCCTGGATTCCTGGGTCTTCCGACACCCTGAAAATTGCTACCTCTGGACCCAGCGCCACCCTTGTTTTTAAAACCTTGGACATGACGTCCGCAAACCCCTGCCAAAATCCCCAAAGCTTTGGACATGTCCAAAACACGTGGACATGGTTCGCTGGTCCTCCCGCGCATTTTGTGCACCTGTCCTCCACCCCAAAGAATCTGCTCATCTGGGCCACTGTCATGTGAGCCGAGTGCACAACCTTAAATTGTATCAGGCTGAGCCTGGCACATGTTGCAGACACGTTGACTCCTCCCACTTATGCTTCAGCTCCTCGGTCTGCGTCTCCTCAGACCCCATAAGCTCCTTATACATGTCCGAGATTCTTCCCTCCCCTATTCACCCTCTGGAAATTACCCTGTCCTGAATCCCCCTCAGTGGTAGGAGCGGGAAGGTCGCCACCTGTTTACGTAGGAAGTCCCGCACCTGAAAGTATCTGAATTTGTTTCCCCTCACCAGCCCAAACTTTTCCTCCTGCGCCCTCATACTCGGAAAGCTCCCCTCTATGAACACATCCCCCATCCTCTCAATCCCCGCTCTCCGCCATACCCGGAACCACCCATCCATACTCCCCGGGGCAAACTGGTGGTTATCACAAATTGGGGCCCAGACCGATGCACCCGCTGCTCCCACATGCCGCCTCCACTGGCCCCAAACTCTCAGGGCCGCCACCACCACAGGGCTGGTGGAGTACCGCGCCGGCGGGAGCGGCAGAGGCGCAGTTACCAATGCCCCCAGACTGGTGCCCTTACAAGAAGCCGCCTCCATACGCACCCACGCCGAACCCTCCCCACCACCCACTTCCTGGTCATGGCTATGTTAGCCGCCCAGTAATAATTGCTAAAATTTGGCAGCGCCAGCCTGCCCTCTCCCCAGCTCCGCGCGAGCATTACCTTCCTTACCCGTGGGTTCTTGCCCGACCAAACGAAGCCCGTGATCACCTTACTGATCCGCTTAAAAAAGGACCGCGGAATAAAAATGGGGAGACATTGAAATACAAGTAGGAACCTCGGGACGACAGTCATTTTCACCGTTTGTACCCTCCCAGCCAGCAACAACGGGAGTGCGTCCCATCTCCGGAAATCATCCTTCATTTGGTCCACTAGCCGGACCAGATTCAGTTTATGCAGCCGGTCCCATTCCCGCGCAACTTGGATGCCCAGGTACCTAAAACTACCCCCTACTGACCTAAACGGCAGCTCCCCCAGTCGCCCCTCCTGTCCCCTCGCCTGAACCACAAACATCTCACTCTTATCCACGTTTAGCTTATACCTCGAAAACCGGCTGAATTCCCCTAAAATCTTCGTGATTTCCTCCATCCCCTCTGCTGGGTCTGAAATGTACAGAAGCAGGTCATCCGCATAGAGCGAAACTCTGTGCTCCACCGCCCCCCCCCCCCCCCCCCCCCCCCCCCCCGGACCAGTCCCCTCCAGCCCCATGAAGCTCTCAGAGCGATTGCCAACGGCTCTATAGCCAGCGCAAACAACAGTGGGGAGAGGGGGCATCCCTGCCTTGTCCCCCAGTGCAGTCTAAAGTAGTCCGAAGTTGTCCTGTTCGTCCGCACACTTGCCACCGGTGCCTGATACAGTAACCTGACCCAGTCGATAAAGCCCAGCACAAATCCGAACCGTCCCAGTACCTCCCACAGATATTCCCATTCTACCCGATCAAAAGCCTTTTCTGCATCCATTGCGATCGCTACCTCCACCTCCCTGCCTTCCGGGGGCATCATGATCACATTTAACAGCCTTCTGACATTGGCCACCAACTGCCTACCCTTAACAAACCCCGTCTGGTCCTCCCCAATAACGTCCGGAGCACAGTCCTCAATCCTGGAGGACAAGATTTTGGCCAGCAACTTGGCATCCACATTCAGCAGGGAGATCGGCCTATAGGACCCACACAGCTCCGGGTTCTTGTCCCGCTTAAGAATCAGCGAAATCATTGCCTGTGACATCGCCAGGGGCAGCACCCTCTCTCCATTGCCTCATTGAACATCCTCAACAACACTGGCCCCAGTATCCCTGAGAACTTTTTATAGAATTCCACTGGGTACCCGTCCGGACCCGGGGCCTTACCCGCCTGCATGGCCTTCAAGCCCTCCACTATTTCTTCCAGCTCAATTGGGGCCCCCAGCCCTTCTACGCGCTCTCCGTCCACCATTGGGAAATTCAGTCCCTCCAAGAAGCGCCTCATCCCCTCCGGCCCTGTAGGGGGTTCCGACCTGTACAGCCTGCTGTAAAATTCCCTAAACACCTTATTCATCCCTACCGAATAACCAACCAGGTTCCACTCACCGTCCTTTACTTTCCCTATCTTCCTAGCTGCCTCCCTCTTCCTAAGCTGCTGTGCAAGCATTCTGCTGGCCTTCTCCCCATGTTCATAAATCGCCCCCATCGCCTTTCTCAGCTGCTCCACAGCCCTCCCTGTGGTCAGCAAGCTAAACTCTGCCTGTAACCTCCGCCGTTCCCTTAAAAGCCCTGCCTCTGGGATCTCTGCATACCTCCTATCAATCTGTAGTATCTCCTTTACCAGTTGGTCCATCTCTGCCCTGTCCACCTTCTCCCTATGGACCCGAATCGAGATCAGCTCCCTCCTTACCACTGCCTTCAGTGCTTGCCAAACTATCGCTGCCGAAGTTTCCCCCGTGTCATTGACCTGCAGGTAGTTATGAATGCATTTCCTCAGCCGCTCGCACACCCCTTCATCCGCCTAAAGTCCCACATCGAACCTCCAGTGCGGGCGCTGATTACTGTCTGTACTAACCTGCAGGTCAACCCAGTACGGTGCATGGTCTGAGACTGTTATCGCCGAATACCCCGTGTCCACTACCCCAGCCAGAAAGACCCTGCTCAAAATAAAGAAATCAATCCGGGAGTACACTTTATGCACGTGTGAGTAGAAGGAGAACTCCTTCGCCCTCGGCTGCCCAAACCTCCATGGATCCGCTTCCTCCATCAGCTCCATGAACCCTTTGCCATTGCTGGCACCCTGCCCATTTTCGAACTTGACCGGTCTAAGCTCGGGTCCCTAACTGGATTGAAGTCCCTTCCCATGACCAACCTGTGCAAGTCCAGGTCCGGTATCTTCCACAGCATCCTCTTTATAAACTCCACATCATCCCAATTTGGCGCATATACATTCACTGATACCACCTGCACCCCCTCCAGTTTCCCACTGACCATAATGTACCGACCTCCCACGTCCAAGACTATTCTACCCGCCTCAAACACCACCCGCTTATTGATCAGGATCGCGACCCCTCTAGTCTTTGAATCTAGTCCCGAATGAAACACCTGGCTGACCCAACATTTCCTCAGTCTAACCTGGTCCGTTACCTTAAGGTGCGTCTCCAGCAACATCACCACGTTCGCCTTCAATCCCCTACGATGCGCGAACATATGTGCCCTTTTGACAGGCCGACTTAACCCTCGAACATTCCAGGTGATCAGCCTAGTTGGGGGGCTTATTGCTGCCCCCCCCCCCTCACCCCCCCCCCCCCCCCCCCGCCGATCAGTCATCCCCTTTTTAGGCCCGCCACCAGCCCGTGATCCGCGCCTCCACTGGTCCATCCCCAGGCAGCCCCCACCCCCGACCCCCTCTCTGTCCCTCAGCCCAAGTCACTCCCTCGCCAGCAGAACATTCACACCCCTTCCCCTAGCAACAACACCCTGTAACCTAATCCCTTTCCTAAACCAAATATATGCACCCCCCCCCCCCCCCCCCCACTGCGCTTCCGAGAGCTAGCTCACCCAGCTAGCTTGGTGGCCCCCATCCCTGGTGCCAGATAGTCTCCCACCTACTATTCCCTCCCCCCCACTCATGCAAACAAACCCCAACATCAAACAATCCCCACACAATTGCCCAACCGAAAAACACCAAGATCAAAACTAGCACACCTCCATTCCCCAACAATGCAAATGAAAACCTAAACTCACCCAGCTCTACTGCTGGTTCCAAGCAAAACGAGAAACTTTTTACAAAAACAGAGAAACAAAACAGAGAAAACAGAAACACGAACGTTGCAGCCAAGTTCAAAAGTTTTCAGTCCTTCGTCAGCCCTTTCTTTCTTGCAAAGTCCAACGCGTCCTCAGGCGACTCAAAGTAAAACTGCTGATCCTCATGCGTGTCCCAAAGACAGGCTGCGTACAACAGTCCAAACTTCACCTTTTTCTTGAAAAAGATCGCCCTGATCTGATTAAAGACTGCTCTCCTCCTGGCCACCTCCATGCTCAGGTCTTGGTAAACTCACAGGATGCTATTGTCCCACTTATAGCTCCGTGTCTGCTTGGCCCACTGCAGAATATGCTCCTTATCCGAGAACCTGTGGAATCTCACCGGCATAGCTCTCGGGGGATCTCCCATTCGCGGCTTCTTTGCAGGTGCTCTGTGAGTCCTATCCACCTCCAAGGGCCGGGAGAATGCCCCATCCCCCAGCAACTTCTCAAACATGCCTGCGACGTACACCCCAGCGTCCGTTCCTTCGGACCCCTCCTCCGGGAGCCCGACAATTCTTAGGTTCTGCCGGCGGGACGTGTTCTCTAGTTCCTCCACCTTCTCCAGGAGCTTCTTTTGCTGGTCCCTCAGCATTCCCACCTCCAGCTCCACCGCAGTCTGATGCTCCTCCTGCTCAGCCAGCGCCTTCTCCACCTTCTGGATCGCCCGATCCTGGGCGTCCAACCTGAGCTCCAGCCGCTCAATCAACGCTTTTATCGGGTCCAAGGAGTCCCGTTTCTGCGTAGCAAAGCCCTCAGCATCAGCTGCTCCATAGACTGCTGGGTCGACAAGCCAGAGGTTCGCCCCTCCGCCATACTGTCCCCTGTTGCAACTACAGCCCAAGTCTTCTCTGTCTGCTTATTTCTGCCCTTACGAACACTTCTAGTCCTTTTCTCCATGCACCGAAGTGGGAATTCAGTAGAGAATTGCCACTGACATCCGTTCTACAATTCAAGTCCGTTAAAAGATCGGGGAGAAAGGTCCAAAAGTCCAACCAGAGCGGGAGCCACCAAATGTGCGACTTACTCCTTCATAGTCGCCACCGGAAGTGGTAGCATTGGTGTGGTAGTATGTATTGGGGGTCATGTGGGACTGGAAGCCCTAATGTCATTGGCTGACAGATCCCGGGTCCTGGTTGGCCGTTGACCTCAAGCTCCGCCCTGAAGGCGAAGTATAAGAAGCCGGAGTCTTCCCCCGCAGGCCAGTTTACTATCGAGCTGCGGGGGAACAGACACGCTTAATAAAGCCTCATCGACTTCACTCTATTCGTCTCACGGAGTCTTTGTGCGCTACAATTTATTAAGCGTGCCTAAAAAGGACTATGGAGCTCAGGATCATTCCGGAATGCCTGAGGATCAGCCCCCACGCAGTGAACGCGGCAGCAGCCTTCAAGCACTGGCAGACTTGCTTCGAGGCCTACCTCAGAACGACCACCGGCCGAGTCTCAGAAGACCAAAAACTGCAGGTCCTGCACTCGAGGGTGAGCACGGAGATTTTCTCCCTCATCGAAGACTCGGAGGATTTCCAGACGGCCTTCGCATCACTGAAAAGTCTCTACGTTCGCCCAGTTAACCAAATCTACGCTCGCTACCAGCTCGCGACGAGACGGCAAGCTCCCGGAGAATCGATGGACGAGTTCTACGCCGCGCTGCTGATTTTGGGACGAGCCTGCAGCTGCCCGTCGGTAAACGCAAACGAACACACGGACATGTTAATGCGCGACGCTTTTGTGGCAGGTATGCAATCCTCCCAAATCCACCAAAGACTTCTAGAAAAAGAGTCGCTAGGACTCTCAGAGGCACGGGCCCTAGCAGCCTCCCTAGACGTGGCCGCGCGTAATACCCGCGCCTACGGCCCCGACCGCGCGGCAACCCATCGGGCCCCGTACGTACCCGTCGCGCCAAACCCCCTACCCCCCCCCACAGGCTTGCGCGCGGTCCAAACGCCGAGTCGCACCGGGGCGCCCACTGTTATTTCTGCGGCCAGGCGAAACACCCCCGGCAGCGCTGCCCGGCCCGCGCAGCAATCTGCAAAAGCTGCGGGAAAAAGGGCCATTATGCGGTTGTGTGCCGGTCCCGCGAGGTCGCCGCTGTCCCGGGAGAAGAGGGAGGCTGCAAGCAGTCTGCGCGCCCCAAACCCCTCAGCACGCCATGTGCGACCCGCAGGCGCAGCCGCTCTGGGTGCCGACCACCGCGGTCCCGGGAGAGCTGGGAGCCCTGCACGCCGCCTACGCCCACCAACCCCCCTCCCCGCAGCCCATGTATGACCCGCCGCCGGCGCTACCGCTTTGGGTCCCGGCCAACACTCTCCACGGAGAGGAGGGAGTTTTCCGCGTCCCTAACGCCACCCTAAACCCCACCGCGCGCCCCACGCCTGACCCGCCAGCGCCACCTACTTGGGCCCCGACCACCGCTGTCCCCGGTGAGGGAGCTCCGCGCGGTCCCAGCGTTCGCGACCCCACGCCTGACCGCCGGCGCCGCCGACTTGGGCCTCGACCACCGCTGTCCCCGGTGAGGGAGCTCCGCGCGGTCCTAGCGCTCGCGGTCCTAGCGCTTGCGGTGAGGGAGCTCCGCGCGGTCCTAGTGCTCGCGGTCCTAGTGCTCGCGGTCCTAGCGCTCACCAGCCCCCCCAGCACACCATGTGCGACCCGCAGACGCCGCTATTTTGGGTCCCGGCCACCACGAGGGGAGGAGGGGCGCCGATGTGCGACCCGCAGACGCCGCCATTTTGGGTCCCGGCCACCACGAGGGGAGGAGGGGCGCCGCCATCTTGGACTGCCCCAGACCTGTACGACGCGTGGGGGTGGCCATTTTGTCCACCCCCGCCGCCATCTTGTGACCCCCCCCAGCCATGTGCGATGTATGGGGGCGGCCAATTTGTTCATCCCCGACGCCATCTTGGACGGCAACAACGGACCCCACTCCACTACTACAACCACGGCTCGCTTCGATTACGCTCGATCAAGCTCGGCCCCGGACACTCCAGACGACGACGACAACGGTACAAATAAACGGCCACGAGACGCCATGCCTAGTCGACTCCGGGAGCACGGAAAGCTTTATACACCCCGACACGGTAAGACACTGTTCCTTAACCACCTATCCCAGCGCACAAAAGATTTGCCTAGCTGCAGGATCCCACTCCGTACAGATCCAGGGATTCTGCATAGTTACCCTAACGGTGCAGGGGAGGGAGTTCAAAAACTACAAACTAAACGTCCTTCCCCAACTCTGTGCCCCCACCTTGCTGGGATTAGATTTCCAATGCAATCTACAGAGCCTTACGTTCAAATTCGGCGGCCCCACACCCCCACTCACTATCTGTGGCCTCGCTACCCTCAAGGTGCAACCCCCGTCCTTGTTTGCGAACCTCACCCCGGATTGCAAACCCGTCGCCACTAGGAGCAGACGGTACAGCGCCCAGGACCGGACCTTCATTCGGTCCGAAGTCCAGCGGCTACTAAAGGAGGGCATAATCCAGGCCAGCAATAGTCCCTGGAGAGCGCAGGTGGTAGTAGTGAAGACAGGGGAGAAACAAAGGATGGTCATTGACTATAGCCAGACCATCAACAGGTACACACAACTAGACGCGTACCCTCTCCCCCGGATATCCGACATGGTCAATCGGATTGCCCAATATAAAGTCTTCTCCACCGTGGACCTCAAGTCCGCCTACCATCAGCTCCCCATCCGCCCAAGTGACCGCAAGTACACAGCCTTCTAGGCAGACGGGCGATTATACCATTTCCTACGAGTCCCTTTTGGCGTCACAAACGGGGTCTCGGTCTTCCAACGGGAGATGGACCGAATGGTTGACCAACATGGGTTGCGGGCCACGTTCCCGTACCTCGACAATGTAACCATCTGCGGCCACGATCAGCAGGACCACGACGCCAACCTCCAAAAATTCCTCCAGACCGCCAAAGCCTTGAACCTCACGTACAACGAGGACAAGTGCGTTTTTAGCACCGACCGGCTAGCCATTCTGGGCTACGCAATGGGATAATAGGCCCCGACCCCGAACATATGCGCGCACTCATGGAATTTCCCCTCCCTCACTGCCCAAAAGCCCTGAAACGCTGCTTGGGCTTCTTTTCGTACTACGCCCAGTGGGTCCCCCAGTACGCAGACAAGGCCCGCCCCCTAATACAGACCACGACCTTCCCTCTGTCGACAGAGGCTTGCCAGGCCTTCAGCCGCATCAAAGCGGATATCGCAAAGGCCACGATGCGCGCCATCGACGAGACCCTCCCCTTCCAGGTCGAGAGCGACGCCTCCGACGTAGCTCTAGCGGCCACCCTTAACCAAGCGGGCAGACCCGTGGCCTTTTTCTCCCGGACCCTCCACCCCTCAGAAATCCGCCACTCTTCAGTAGAAAAGGAAGCCCAAGCCATAGTGGAAGCTGTGCGACATTGGAGGCATTACCTGGCCGGCAGGAGATTCACTCTCCTCACTGACCAACGGTCGGTAGCCTTCATGTTCGATAGTGCACAGTGGGGCAAAATCAAAAACGACAAAATCTTAAGGTGGAGGATCGAGCTCTCCACCTTCAACTATGAGATTTTGTATCGTCCCGGACAGCTGAGCGAGCCGTCCGATGCCCTATCCCGCGGCACATGTGCCAACGCACAAATTAACCGCCTCCAAACCCTCCATGAGGACCTCTGCCACCCGGGGGTCACTCGGTTTTACCACTTCATCAAGTCCCGCAATCTCCCATACTCTTTAGAGGAGGTCCGTACAGTCACAAGGGACTGCCACATTTGCGCGGAATGCAAGCCGCATTGTTTCAGGCCAGATGGAGCGCACCTGATTAAGGCTTCCCGCCCTTTTGAACGCCTCAGTCTTGATTTCAAAGGGCCCCTCCCCTCCACCGACCGCAACGCATATTTCCTTAATGTAGTGGACGAATACTCCCGCTTCCCTTTTGCCATTCCCTGTTCTGACATGACCGCGGCCACAGCATCTTCACATTGTTCGGTTACCCCGCATACGTCCACAGCGACAGGGGGTCCTCTTTCATGAGTGACGAGCTGCGCCAGTTCCTGCTCAGCAAGGGCATAGCCTCAAGCAGGACGGCCAGCTACAACCCCCGGGGGAACGGGCAAGTAGAAAGGGAGAACGGCACGGTCTGGAAGGCCGTCTTACTGGCCCTACGGTCCAGGGACCTCCCAGTTTCACGGTGGCAGGAGGTCCTCCCGGACGCTCACCATTCCATCCGGTCGTTATTATGTATGAGCACTAATCAAACGCCTCATGAGCGTCTCCTTGTCTTCTCTAGGAGGTCCTCCTCTGGAACGTCGCTGCCGACCTGGCTGGCGGCCCCAGGACCCATCCTGCTCCGAAAGCATGTGCGGGCACATAAGGCGGACCCGTTGGTCGGAAGGGTTCACCTCCTCCACGCGAACCCCCAGTACGCCTACGTGGAGTACCCCGACGGCCGACAGGACACGGTCTCCCTACGGGATCTGGCGCCCGCCGGCAACACGCACACCCCCCCGACACCATCACCCCAACCCCCCCCTTCCTACCACCGCCGCACCCCGCGACCGCCCCCTTCCCAGGAGGATCGGTCCCCCTCCCCTCAGCACCGACCAAGAATCAAGCCCGAGCTGAAACCGTACGGCTCCTGGAGGCGACAACACTGGTACAAGCACCACCACCACCGCCGGGGCTGAGGCGATCGACACGGACGACCAGACCGCCCGACCGACTCGTGGCGTCGATGTAAAACAAATATGGACTGTTCACAAGAACATTTTGCTTTTCTTCCTATACCCTCTGTAAATAGTTGCAACAGGACGAAATTGTCCAATACTGTATTGCCATGTGAATGTTTTGTCCTCCCAGGACCAGCCCTGTAAACCCTTACCACCATACGAAGCATCACCCCGCCGGGTTCATTTTTGACAAGGGGTGAATGTGGTAGTATGTATTGGGGGTCATGTGGGACTGGAAGCCCTAATGTCATTGGCTGACAGATCCCGGGTCCTGGTTGGCCGTTGACCTCAAGCTCTGCCCTGAAGGCGGAGTATAAGAAGCCGGAGTCTTCCCCCGCAGGCCAGTTTACTATCGAGCTGCGGGGGAACAGACACGCTTAATAAAGCCTCATCGACTTCACTCTATTTGTCTCACGGAGTCTTTGTGCGCTACAATTGGATCTTGTGAGGCGTGGCAAATCGGGTAGATCCGACATCGGGGTCTACCAGCTTTCAACGGCCATGCTGCCCTCACCTACACACCTGGTTAGCTCCTTGAAAAATTCACCAAATTTATTAGACATGATCTTCTGACAAAACCATGCTGACTATCCTTGATTAACCCTGCCTCTCCAAGTGGAGATTCATTCTGTCCCTGAATGTTTTCCAATAATTTCCCTACCACTGATGCTAGACTCACTGGCCTGTAATTAGCTCCCTACTTCCCTTCTTGAATAATGGTACCACATTAGCTGTCCTCCAGTCCTCTAGCACCTCTACTGTGGCCAGAGAAGAATTGAAAATTAGCAACAGAGCTCCAGTAATCTCCTCCCTTGCCTCACACAGCAGCCTAGGGTGCATCTCATCTGGGCCTGGGGATTTATCCACTTTTAAACCTGCTAGAATTGTTAACACTTTCCCCATCTCAGTGCTAACCTGTTCGATTATATCACTGTCACCTCCCTGCTTTCTATACCTATATTGCCCTTCTCCCTAGTGAACACAAATGCAAAATATGCATTTAATACCTCACCTAAATCTTTCAGCTCCACACCGAGGTTACCACTTTGGTCCCAAATGAGCCATACCCTTTCTCTGGTTACCCTCTTTCTCTTTATATACTTATAAAACACCTTGGGATTTTCCTTTATTTTGCCCGCCAGTGTTTTCTCACGCTCCCTCTTCACTGTCCTAATTTATTTTTTAAGTGTCCCCCTGCACTTTCAATACTCCTCCAGGTATACCACTGTTTTGAACCACCGGAATAAGCCATTAATCATCCTTTTTTGCCTTATTAATAGCTCTACATGCCATCACATCCAAGGTTTTCTGGACTTGTTGGTCCCACCCTTTACCTTTACGGGAACATGTTGGCAATGTACCTTCTCTACTTCCTGTTTGATTGATGCTCACTGCTCTGATGTGGATCATTCCCTAAAATTAGGTCAAGCACCACCCTTTCTCTGATAGGACTTTCTACGTGCTACTCAAAAAGCTCTCCTGATTGCATTTTAAAATTCCGACCCCTCTAAGCCTATCACACTTTGCTTGTCCCGATTAATATTGGGAAAGTTGAAATCTCCTACTATTATACCCTATTATTTATACACTTCTCTGAGATCTGTCTACATATCTGCTCTTCTATCTCTCCCTGACTGTTTGGGGTCCTATGGTACACTCCCAGCAACGCGCTTGCCCCATTTTGGTTTAAGTTCCACCCACATGGCCTCAATTCAGGAGCCTGCGGAGACACCATCTCTGTTCACTGCAGTAACTGACTCCTTGGTCAATGTTGCAACACCACCTCCTCTTTTACACCCCTCCCCCTCATCTCGACTGAAAACTCTATACTCTGGATTAGTAACTTGAAGAAGCCAGCGGTAGTTGAACAGGTATTTATTTAGCTATATATAATATCCTGCTCACGGCAGTAATTCACTCCGACTCCCAGTCCTTGCTGGGAGAACCAACTACACCAGGCCTGCTTTGGGCCGGATTTTATTTATGTTTGTAACAAGCTCTAGCTGGGTGATTTCCGCCCCCTATCTGGGAAGCACATACTCCACGGGTCCTACTGGGAGGTCAACACTGTTTTCCCCTTGGTCCTTGTGGGGGCTATAAGACCATGAATTGAGCTGCCAGTCCTATTCCTCCCTTAACCATATCCCTAGCACTAATATCACACTCCCACATGTTAATCAACGGCCTCAACTCATCTGCCTTACCCGTAAGACTCCTTGCATTAAAATAAATACCATCCAGCCTTGCCATATCCTTTGTGTCTTAACATGTCTCTCTTTGCATTGGCTTCCAGACCAACTGAGTTTTCCTTCTATATTTGGCTATGCATCACCACTTACTGTACCTGCACATCATGACCCATTCCCCTGCCATATTAGTTTAAACTCTCTGCCAACAGCACTAGCAAAGCTCCCCGCAAGGATGCTAGTCCCATTCCGGTTCAGGTGCAACCCGTTCAATTTCTACAGGTCCTAACTTCCCCAGAAACTCACCTAGCGATCCCTAAAACTAAAGCTCTCCCCTGCACCATCTCTTTAGACATTCATTCATCTGCTTTATCCTTCTATTTCTACACTTAGCATCATGTGTCACCAGGAGTAATCCAGAGATTACAATCTTTCAGTATTGTTTTTCAGTATGCTACCTTACTCCCTAAATTTCTGCTGCAGGATCTCACTCCCTTTCTATCTATGTTGTTGGTAGCAATGCAAACCATGACCTCTGACTGTTCACCCATCCCCTTTAGAATGGCCTGCAGCTGTTCAGTGACATCTGCACTGTAAATTCTATGTAAATTGCTCCTGGTACCAGAGAGGCAAAACATTATCCTGGAGTCCTGTTTGTGACTGCAAGAATGCCTGTCTGCTTAAAGCTGGGCTGTGCCTTTTAAAGGAGCACGGCATTGTGGCTGAAGCATGCATTGGAAATTGTGCAGCTTCCATGAATATAACCCAGAATACAATGGGGATTAGCACCACATCGGGTAGGGCATGCTCCAGTGGTTCCCAATGCAGCACTGGAGGCCCTAGTGGAAGAGATAGAAAAGAGGAGCGACATAAGTATCCTCAGAGTAGCCAGTAGGCCCTCCTGTACGGTCAGGCAGTAGGAGAAGATAACCATGGAGGTCAGTGCCATGAATCTTCACATCTGCTTAACAGTGCCAGCTAGCTTAATGTAGGACTTTACAAGTCCTAGTAAACATGCCGCCGGAGTGTGTGTGTGTGTGTGTTGGGGGGTGGGGGGCGGAGTCGAGGGTGGAAAATCCAGCTCGGTGTGTCACTTAAAGTGTGTGCTAACTTTCCATTGCAATTTCTTTGAGGGCTATTCAATTTATCATCCATTAGTATTCAAGCTGGAAAGGTATTCATATAATTATTTGAAAGGTATATACTTTCAAAGTAAGGAAGGAAAACAAACTTTAGTTTTGCTGCTGAGTCTGCTGTACTTTGTTGTGCCACAAATATTGCTGCTTTGCTCTGAAATCAATACGTAATCAATGTTAGCCTTCATTTTGAGATCATGAGTTCATTTGAGGTTCTCTGCAGAGCAAATAACGACACAGATGGTTCCAGAATGATAATGGGCCAGAATCTGCTGTCAAACTAATCATAAAACAGTGTTCTTTATGTGTAAATTATTCAGCAACTTCAGGTGAGGAGTAGCGGTGCAGTGAAATGTGAAAATTCAAATATTTCTCTCTGAGTGGCATCACTCGGCTCTCTCCCTTGTCCTCACATAAAGAGCACTCTCTGACTCACTATTGACATGCATTGAATGTCATGAAATTACTGTATGGGCCCGATCGAATGGCCTTGTCGTGCCCGACTAGATGGTGCGGCGATATCCAGATTAATATATTTAAGTGAGCCATTAAGTCCAGCTGCCAGGCTCTTTGGTGCTAACTCCAGCCCAGCGGTTAAAACTCCCGCCTTCCATCATAAGGTCAGAAGAGGAGATGTTTGCGGATCGTCGCACCATGATCAGCACCATTTGCAATTCCTCAGATAATGAAGCAGTCTATATCCAAATGCAGCAAGACCTGACAATGTCCAGGCTTCGGCTGACAAGTGTTAAGTTACATTCGTGCCACATAAGTGCCAGGCAATGGCCTCCTTCAAGAGAGACTCTGAACATCACCCCTTGACATTCAATGGCATTACCATCACTGAATCCCCCACAATCAACATCCTGGGGGTTACCATTGATCAGAAACTGAATTGGACTAGCCACATTAATACTGTGGCTACCAGGGCAGGTCAAAGGCTAGGAATCCTACGGTGAGTAACTCACCTTCTGACCCCCCAAAGCCTGTCCACTATTTACAAGGCACAAGTCACGAGTGTGGTGGAATACTCTCCACATGCCTGGATGAGTGAAGCTCCAGCAACACTCAAGAAGCTCGATACCATCCAGGACAAACCTGCCCATTTGACTGCTCCTCCTTCCACAAATATCCAAACCCTCCACCACCGACGAACAGTGGCAACAGTGTGTATCATCTACAAGATGTATTGCAGTAACTCGCCAAGGTTCTTTAGACAGCACCTTCCAAACCCACGACCACTACCATCTAGACGGATAAGAGCAGCAGATACCTGGAAACCCCACCACTGGAGGTTCCCCTCCGAGTCACTCACCACCCCGACTTGGAAATCTATCGCCGTTCCTCTGTTGTCGCTGGAGCAAAATCCTGAAACTCCCTCCCTAACAGCATAGTGGGTGTACCTACAACTGAAGGACTGCAGCGGTTCAAGAAGGCAACTCACCACCACCTCCTGATAGGCAACTTGGGATAGGTAACAAATGCTGGCCTAACCAGCGACACCCACATCCCTTAAATGAATTATAAAATAATTGTTTGGAACTCGCGCCAGCAGAGTGCTGGCCCATTAGCGTGTCTTCAATTGCTCCAGAAATAGTGCCCCCAAGGGCAACGTTAATCACATACAATTTAGTCCTGACGGCAACACTTTGGGAGGTATTCTCTGGAAACATTCCTCAGTGTTGCAGCGAGCGGGAACTGCCGTGAGCTTTCCGGAACTCAGCCCAGCGAGGTCGGCAATGCTATTCAACGTTAATTTGTCCACTTAACGAGGCCTCATGGGCTTCTTGCTCCAAATGAAGGTTCGCCAGCTGATTTGCCGTCAATGTGATAGCCAGCCCCCCTACTAACAAGGTCGAGAAACACTGAAGCAGCACTTGCTCAGCCAACCAACTCGCAACAGTGGTGCCCAGGGGACCCGTCCCAAGATTCGGGGATGCAGACCTGGGGAGGCTGCTAGACGCTAACGAGGCCAGGAAGGATGTCCTGTTCCCCCTGACATGATATGCAGACACACACATAATGATGTACAGACAAGCAGCTAATGGACACAGAGAACTGGACATGACCAATAAGCAGGCAGGACACTCAGGGGTGGGATCTGACTATAAAAGACACGAGGCACTCACACTCCGCCTCTTTCCACTGATGAACATCTAGAGAGTCAGTCAAGGGTGTTGTTACAATCTCACACCTCCACCACGTGGCTAAGAGCTAGTCTGGTTCAGTCAGACAGAGTAACCACACTTAAGTTAGCAGCGAGTCGAACTCACAGAGAACTGTGCTAACTGTGCTAACTGTTCAATAAACCTGATTGAACTAACTTCAAGGTCTGGAGTATCTTTCTGATCTAAGCCGCATCCAGTTGCAGCCAGTGTTAGACCAGTGTACCTAACGCAACACCCCCGAGGGTCCCGGAGGGTCAGCCAATGGCAGCCAGTGCTGCCTGAGATGAGGTGGCGGCTGTGAGCACCGTGAGTGTGACCAGGAGGACTGGCCAGAAGATCAGTGACCTACACCGGGCAGCATGAGTGAGTAGAGCCAACCCCCCCACCTGCCAACCCCCCCAACCCTTCCCTCACACATCCCTCCCACCACTGAGAACCACGGATGTGGCTAACGATCTCCTCTGCATCTCCTCAGGAAAAGCTCTCCCACAATTACTGGCAGAGGCCCAGACTGGTGGTGGTGTGCCGGACATCAGTATCTTCAAGGAGCGTGCCCTGCTGGTGACCGGCGTGGCTGAGGACAGGGTAGTCAGCAACGCAGAGGGTGCTGAATGCCACAGAGGTGAAGAACCACTGGCTCCACCCAGGAGACCTGTCAAACCTGTGTTGTTATTGCCTTACTGACTGACCCATGCCTCCCACTGACTACATGTCCATTCTCCCGCATGTCCTCCAGCCAAGGGCGCCGGATGTGGCCCTCTCTCCAGTCTCCCATGAGACCACATCGGAGGAGAGCTCCGAGGATGCCACCGTAATATTCGCATCACAGCTGTCATCTCCACCCTCTACCAAGACAGACACACGTACCTCGGTGGGAAATGTTAGTGGTCAGGCTTCTGGGTCACACACTGCTGCTGATGTACATCAGGTGGAGGCAGGGCCCCTCAGATGAGACAACAGTCAGAGGTCTGCTGGATCCCAGGACCCAACTGGGTCCCAGCCTGATGCTGAGCCTGTGGAAGAGATTATCCGGAGCTGATGGGAGACATTTGGGAGCTGCCGGGACATTCAGGGGGAGATGTCAGCATCACTCCAGCAGATCCATAGCAGTTTGGAGGAGTCCCAGAGACTATGGGTGCTTGAGCTGTCGCCATCAATGCATGGCACTGAGGCCAACACTGCCAGGGTGGAGACCGCTGAGGAGAGCCTGGTACATGACGACAGCACCATTAGTGAAGGCGTCCACGACGTTGCGCAGTTGGTGACAGCCATGGCTGTGGCCTCGACAGAATGTCTGTCTCTCTGGGGGTGTGACCCAGTACCAGGCTGACCTTGATTAGGTTCTGTGGGACATGTCCTGCTCTCAGTTGGCAATGGCTGAGGCGCTAAAGAGCATCCCCGTCACTGAGGAGCGTCGTCGAGGGCGTCGGCAGAATGGTGCAGACCTTGGAAACCACCAGGGCTCACAGAGCCAGATAATGCAGGGGCAGCTAGGGCTCGAACAAACTGCCCCTCCCTCCCAAGGCAAACCCCAGGGCCATTTGGGCGGTGAGCAGGAGGAGGGGGCGCCGGGTGCCAACCCAGATCCTTCCCATGGAGTAGCGACGGTAGCCACTCGCTCCCCCAGGTTCCACCCCTCTGATGAGGCCGCGTCTCACAGCCAGCACATGGGCCAGGGTGGCATGGCAAGTGAACCAAGCCCTCCAGTCTCAGAGTCCCGAGAAGACGCCTGCCAGGGGCATCGAAGGCCATGGAATGTAGTAAGCAGCAGGCAGCCTCCACCTCAGATGTGCATCCTGGGGACACATCTCGACGTAGGGGTAGAGCTAGGAGTGCAAAGCACATTGAGGATCACTGACGGCTCAGAGGGAGGGGACAGCACCATCGGGAAGGTGGGGAATTGTAAAACACAAAAAACACCTTTGGCACAACTGTATGATGCTCCCAACCACAGGAATCCACTTGGCTTGTGTGAAATGCTTGCTTAACCGCGATTGCCAATTCCGTATTCACGATACCTTTCAGCCGCACGACCAAAGGCCTCAGCAGTTGGTGGGGATTATGGGTGGTTGATGGGGCAGATGGGCAGGGATAGACGTTGCCTCCAGAATGGGTGCACAAGATCCAGGGGTTGGCAGGTGGGCCACCATTGGAGGGTGGGGGTAGGCACACAGTTGCCCCCCCCTACCCAGCGCCTAGCCCTACCCTCCCATGGTGGCCCCCCTGCGGAGGTTCCCCCACCCTCAGCCAAAGGTTCCCCATTTTCAGCCGAGGGTCCCCCTTTCCCAGCTGAGGGTCTCCCACCCCCTGCCGAGCACTGGCGTGGCAAGCCCAGAGCCCCTGGGCTCTTTGCCTGTGAGCAAAGGTGGCTCCTCACCTCTTTAGCTCCCCACAGAAGCCCTTCTGCCAGGCTCACGTTTTTAAGAAGGAGTATTATTCGGCTAAAGCATTGCAAGGGAGGCCGCTGAATGACAGGAGGCCGTAGGATAAGGGATGGTTCTCGTTAATTGTATGGAAATTGTGCTTAAGTGGTGAAGATTAGTTTCTCGCCACGCTACGGCGAGATCCCAATTTTGCCTACAGGACCGGGCCAGTTGCATCGCAAACAGTTTGGCGCCTGGCGCGGTTCTTATTTTCCAGCTCTCGCTATTCACCGGCCTGTTTCGCTCGAGCAAGAGCGCTACGAGGCCGGAGAATTGCGCCTGTTAAATTTTATTTTTTAGTTATTACTTTTCCTTGTTGCCTCCTTTTTTCTCTTCCTCAATCAAATCTTTTTTCCACGCTTTGTATTTCACCTTCTGTGTCTGATTGAACATTAAATTCACCCCCTTTAATTTTTTCTCCTTCTCAGTCCTTCTGCTGTTAATTCCCAATCCTTAAATCCCGAAGGGAGCTACCCTGTAGTTTACCTTGTTGACCTGTGGTTTCTGATGCCGTGTCCCTCACTATGGCATTCTCAGCTTGTACTTTCAACATTTTGTAGGCAATATTTTGTGGAGCTGCTGGGTGCAGGTACAAACACTATTAGGTACCCTAAGAAAAGATTTAATGAAATAAAGAACTTGAACTTAAAGCTGTTTCTAGTCTGAACTTGGAATTATGCAATAATATCAGATATCAAAATTGTTTTTTGTTATAATGGAGATGTTGATGGTTACCTAATGATGCTATTTATCACTGACAAGATGATTCGGACAAAACTGAAACAATACTTTCATGTGCGCTGATCAAGGATTGTTGAAAATTGATACATCATTGTGGCTGAAAGGAACCATTTCTGTTTATTAATACCTTCAGGTAATCTTTTAATCTTCCTGGGGAATATTGCTGGAAACAGATGACATCTCCATCCAGGGTCTTTTGTGTTGTAAGAACCAACATGCTTTTTAAATACTTGGTACCTATAAATTGTGCCAATGTTCTTATTTATAATGTGGGTCAAGTCAGCAATTCAAACAACAAAAACATCTCTGCACAAGTAAACCATACCGACTAAACAATTTTACACTGATCAGCTGCTGACTATAAATCACGTGACAATTATTAGCCGTTCCGTGCTGTTATCATCACTCATGCATAATATGGGTTACACTATCCATAAGTGTTCTAAATAGGTGCAGGGATCATAATAATGCAATAATATTTATTCATACTAAATTTTTATTTTTAGAAAAACTAATTATCTAAAATTCCATTGAACATTTTTGTACTGCATCAGATGTACAGACCCCACCATTTCCCCAGTTCTGGCTTATTCTGGATAGTCGCCTATATCGGGCAAATGACGCTCACCATTTGCCATTGCTGTAGGTGTCAATTATAAAGGTGCTGCTTAAGCTGTATTAAGCAGACAGCTATTTCTAGCAATACAAGGAACTGTAGGAGGTCACCTTCCATCTGCACCTGTCCACTGCCATTTGCCCTGCAGCGTGTTTTAATATACATTGGTTAAATTAAAGTCTAGTGGCGTACCTAGTTGGAACTTTCAGGGCAACTGCACTGAGCCAATATATCTCCTATGTTGAATCACCCACTTATTACATGTTAAGTTCTGAGACATTCATAACCAGTCCAAATACTTTGGAACTGACCACTGACTTAAACTCATGTTCTTTACATATGTCATGATTCTCTTTGCTAGCCCATGGAGCTTGGCAAAATACCTTGAATTAATTAAGTGGTGGCACTCAAATTATTTTGGGTACTCACCCTAAAGTTTGTAAAATGTTCTACTGCCCATTGTGTACGTGGGTGAGTAGTGTTTGCACAAACACATCTGCTGTAATCAATAGAGGTTGTACTACTTGCTGCAGCATTCCCAGATGTGGTACATTCCCAGATTTGGGCTGAAAATATGGGTATGTACAATATATTGCAATTTTCAGTGCAAAAAGAAAGTGAATTTCTTAGAACTTCGGCCTTGATACTGCATAACATCCACAAAAACCCTCTGCTGATTATTAACATAGCTCCCCCTCACACCGGAGAAAATGACAGTATGGGGGAATGTCCACAATTGTTGCCAGTTTTCAATGGGCTGTAAATGTACACTTAAAATGTTAGGTGCAATTAGACCCCAAATCACTGTTCCGGTGGTTATATGGCAATATTTTAAGCCACTTTTTTTCCCATGGGAACATTGCAACAGGAATAGCTTCAGCTCCTCAAAAGTGTTTCACCATTTAACTAGATTGTGACTGATCCCTACCTCACCTCTGAGTTAACAACCTTTCTTTCATATTGTTTTATGATGTTTTAATTTTTAAATATTTTGGGGGGCTATTGTTATTCTAAGAAAAAGGTTGGTGAGTCTGTGTGTGAAAATGATTCAATTAAGCTAGGGAGTGATTGTCAGGTAGAGTTTGAGAAAGGAGTATAAGTGTTAAATACATGGATTTGAAGTAGGTATGGCCAAAAGAAATTTCCATAATAAACAGCAATGGGTAGAAATATACATTACAAGATAAATATGGATTTGGATTTTCAGCTGCTAAATTTCAAAGGGGAATAAAAGGTTTTACAACTCGGAAAAGGTCATAAATGAACAAGGAAAAGTTATTAAATTTTATTTGACCTGAAAGTCATGGCCACGGGAGAACATGAAAAAGATATCTATATTTTGGGAAAGTTAAGTTTCAAAGAAATGTTAAGGACAATGGAATCAAAGATAAAAAAGGATATTTAAGGAGAGATATCGGGCTTGTTTCTCCGATGGCGGGATTCTCCCTTGCGCCGGCAGCGCACCCACGCTCGGGAATTTCCCGATGGCGTGGGGCTACCCACAATGGGAAAACCCATTGGCCAGCTGGTGGGATGGAGAATCCCGTTACCGGTGGGGGTGCGCCGCGGCAGAAAACTAGTGTGGCGGGGCGGAGAATCCCGCCCATTGAGTTGTTGGGGATGGCTATATGATACCTCCTGGGTACAGCTCTGTGTGGGGAAAAGAATTGTGAAGAGGCAAAGTTTAAAACAGCCATTCAAAGTGTCTGTTTTTGACGTTTCTTGAATTTCCTCAGCAGAGTGGAAGTGAGTCTGCAAAGTCTTATGTTGTGCCTTTCCTACAGCAACAGTGGGTTTGCCTTGTGGTAATATTATTGGAATTTTGTAGTTAAACATCTATAAGGGAGAGTTGACTAAAGGGTGTTTACCTGTGTGCCTACCCAAGTGACGTTCTTTTGAGGAATGTACTGTGAAGCAAATTTTAACTGTGTACCTGTAACTTTGTGTGGTTCAGTTTTGTTATATTGTTAATAAATATTTTAAGTTAATGTTTAAAATCCCAAAAGAATTACTGGAACTTGTGATTTCTGAATTCAGCAGACTTTTTTTTCTCACTGTCAGAATAAAAGAAAACAGATTGTGTTCCAAGATTGCCTTTGCGGTTAGGCATCCGCAGCAATTAACATCTGTTGGATCATAACAATATTCATTGATACTGTCACCTCATAAAAATGTATCCACCATTAAAATATCAATGATGGAAGCACAAGCCACCACATGGACATCCACCAGCCAGGAGGGGCCAGAAATTCCAGAGCGTGTCTGTTAATCCCAAGAAGATGGAACCCCTTCAGATACCTATGCAAAACATTGTACATGTCACCCATCTTTTATAAGAGGGCTGAGAAAATAACGGACGGGTTTCTCCGATTTCGTAATTGGCGATCGGGCAGAGAACCCTTTTGACGCCGCAATCGGGGGCGGTTTTGTATGCTTCACCCCCTCCAAATCGCTGCCATCGCAGCGCGCGCACACCATTGGGACGGCCTCAGCGCAACATCTGAAGGCCCTCCCCCGATGCTCTGCCCCCGATGGCCCGACTTCACAATGGCACGGTTCACTCATGGTCTCAGCCGTGCGGGAACCCTGCGTGGCAGCTGTGGACTGTGTCCAGCGCCGCCACAGGTGGTCGCGAGCCACGCTGCTGGCCGGAGGGGATTCCATGAGGGCTGGGGCCACTGGTGGGGGGTGGCCATGGGGGCACTATCTTATTGGGGGGGCAGGTCGGGTCCACGCACGGCCGGCACCATGTTGTATCGCACGACCGCTGCAGGTCGTCACCGTGCGCATTCACGGCCACACACCCGGCCATTCTCAGGCCGTTTATTTTGTGGAGGCTGGGTGTTTACGTGGCACGGCTGCTAGCCCCACACCAGTTGCAGGATCAGTGAGGGGGCGCTGCTGATTTTTTTCCATGTAAAACGCCACAGATACTCCGCACTTAGCCTCAGAATCGGAGAATCTGGCCCATAGTTTTTTTTAAATGTGTTTGAAAGCAGTACAAAGAACAAAGAAATGTACAGCACAGGAACAGGTCCTTCGGCCCTCCATGCCTGCACCGACCATGCTGCCCGTCTAGCCAGCACGGTAGCATTGTGGATAGCATAATTGCTTCACAGCTCCAAGATCCCAGGTTCGATTCCGGCTTGGGTCACTGTCTGCGCGGAGTCTGCACATCCTCCCCGTGTGTGCGTGGGTTTCCTCCGGCTGCTCCGGTTTCCTCCCACAGTCCAAAGATGTGCAGGTTAGGTGGATTGGCCATGATAAATTGCCCTTAGTGTCCAAAATTGCCCTTGGTGTTGGGTGGGGTTACTGGGTTATGGGGATAGGGTGGAGGTGTGGACCTTGGGTAGAGTGCTCTTTCCAAGAGCCGGTGCAGACTCGATGGGCCGAATGGCCTCCTTCTGCACTGTAAAATCTATGAAATCTAAACTAACATTTTCTACATTTCCGGGGTCTGTATCCCTCTATTCCCGTCTTATTCATGTATTTGTCAAGATGCCCCTTAAACATCACTATCGTCCCTGCTTCCACCACCTCCTCCGGCAGCGAGTTCCAGGCACCCACTACCCTCTGTGTAAAAAACTTACCTCGTGCTTCTCCTCTAAACCTTGTCCCTCGCACCTTAAACCTATGCCCCCTAGTAATTGACCCCTCTACCCTGGGAAAAAGTCTCTGTCTATCCACTCTCTCTATGCCACTCATAATTTTGTAGACCTCTATCAGGCCCCCCTCAACCTCCTTCGTTCCAGTGAGAACAAACCAAGTTTATTCAACCTCTCCTCATAGCTAATGCCCTCCATACCAGGCAACATCCTGGTAAATCTCTTCTGCACCCTCTCTAAAGCCTCCACATCCTTCTGGTAGTGTGGCGACCAGAATTGAACACTCTCCTCCAAGTGTGGCCTAAGTAAGATTCTCCAGCTACAAAATGACTGACCAATTTTTATAATCAATGTCCCGGCCAATGAAGGCAAGCATGCCGTATGCCTTCTTGACTACCTTCTCCACCTGTGTTGCCCCTTTCAGTGACCTGTGGACCTGTACACCAAGACCTCTCTGACTGTCAATACTCTTGAGGGTTCTACCATTCACTGTATATTCCCTACCTGTATTAGACCTTCCAAAATGCATGACCTCACATTTGTCCGGATTAAACTCCATCTGCCATCTCGCCGCCCAATTTTCCAAATGATCTAAATCCTGCTGTATCCTCTGACAGTCCTCATTGCTATTCGCAATTCCACCAACCTTTGTGTCATCTGCAAAATTACTAATCAGACCAGTTACATTTTCCTCCAAATCATTTATATATACTCCAAACAGCAATGGTCCCAGCACTGATCCCTGCAGAACACCACTAGTCCCAGCCCTCCAATCAGAAAAGCACCCGTCCATTGCTACTCTCTGCCTTCTATGACCTAGCCAGTTCTGTATCCATCTTGCCAGCTCACCTCTGATCCCGTGTGACTTTACTTTTTGTACCAGTCTTCCATGAGGAACCTTTTCAAAGGCCTTACTGAAGTCCATATAGACAACATCCACTGCCCTACCTGCATCAATCATCTTTGTGACCTCTTTGAAAAACTCTATCAAGTTAGTGAGACACGACCTCCCCTCACAAAACTGTGCTGCCTCTCGCTAATACGACCACTTGCTTCCAAATGGGAGTAGATCCTGTCTCGAAGAATTCTCTCCAGTAATTTCCCTACCACTGACGTAAGGCTCACCGGCCTGTAGTTCCCTGGATTATCCTTGCTACCCTTCTCAAACAAAGGGACATCACCTGAAGACAGTGAGGATCCAAAGATTTCCTCAGCAATTTCCTCTCAGTATTCTGGGGTAGATCCCATCAGGCCCTGGGACTTATCCACTTTAATATATTTCAAGACACCCAACACCTTGTCTTTTTGGATCTCAATGTGACTCAGGCTATCTGCACACCCTTCTCCAGACTCAAATTCCACCAATTCCTTCTCTTTGGTGAACACAGTAGCGTAGAGTAAGATAATTTTATGGTTATACTATGTGGAATTTGCTCTGAAAAGAGCAGTAATTACCTTATGTTTTCCTTAGAAATACTGGTAACTTCATACTTGTGACAATAAGAGGTTATTATTATCATTATTATTATGGGGGTGGCCACAGAGTGTCCAATTAGATGGACCCACTGGGCCTCCAGAGAGGCTGCCAGGGTTCACCAACCGGTCTCCCCAAGTGTCAGAGTGCTTCCCCTCTGCTGGTAAAATGGCAACAGTAGAAGGAAGAGCCCCTCAATGACCATTTAAGTGTACCAATGGCTCTGGATGGGAGGGACTAGCACCAACGTCCCTGCCGCAGGCAGTGTGCCATTGCTGTGGGAAGGTAACAGGCACTGCACCCACTGTCGACCCTTATTTTTGTCCCTACCTCTTCCTATCCAGCTCCTGCTGGCCTAATGCAATTCAGCCTCAGGTGGGTCTAATTTCTCCTTGCCGGCAGGCCGAAATATCTCAGGCAGGCTCACAGTGCTACAAATTTATCCTTGATGGTGCTGCAAATAGCCTGAAAATGCTAGTTTGGAGGATGCCTGCATACAAGTTGATGCTCTTTGAAAGGTATCTGCTCAGGCTCTTAGGCGAAGGGCCTATATTTCCTTGGCCTTCACTCAGGAACATCAGGTCCTTATTTTTCATCACAACTCCTCCTGCCCAGATGTATTTGGGGCATCACCTGAAATCCCTAGTTGCTTGACTACTGGTTGGTGCTTGTAAGGGTAAGTGATGGCTTGGATGAATCAACGATTGTTGGACGGGTAGTATAATGGTATCATTGATCTTCCTCTTGCTTTGCTTCTCAATACTGCTTTTAGAAGAAGCAACAAGATGTGCTGGAAGTACAGAATGTTCTGATCAATGTATAACTGGCACCTTCCCTCATGCTTCCTAACTCTTATTTTTGTTTCAGTTATGGACTGTTGAAACAGTCGGAGAACTGCTGTCGAGCTACCCCTGAAAGGTGGGGTGGGATTTTCCAGCTGTTCCTGCAGATGGCGACCCGGGAGGGTCTTAAAAAAAAAAACAGGAAACCCCGTTGACAGCAGCGAGTCCGGAAAATCCCACTGCTGACCAATGGCGGTCCAGCTCAGTAAAACATGCTGCAGGGAAGGGCGGGAAATCCCGCGCACTCTGTCTTGTAATGTCTTTCTTCTGAAACCAGAAAGCGTTATAAAAAGTGGTTAAAAGTATCAGTTTTAGCTCAGTTTGTAGCAATCTTACCTCAAAGTCAACAGGCTGTGGGTTTAAGCACCACTCCAGGAGCTAAACTTAAGAAATCAAAGCTGACATTCCAGGACTGAGGGAGTGCTGCACTAGTAAACGGCAATCTTGATTGGATCACATGACATTATTTGGAAGAACAGCAGTGGAGTCTGGAGTCCTGGCCAATATTTATTCCTTAACAAACATTAGAAAACAGGGCTGGAAATCTCCGGCCAATAATTGATGGCGGGATTCTCTAGTCTCGCTGGCAACGCACTGCTCCCCGTGGGTTTCCTGACTGTGTAGGGTGGCTTCAATAAGAATTCCCATTGACAGCGGTGGGATCAGAGCATCTCGCCGCCAGTGTGCTGCCTCCTGCCACCGGGAAACATGCTGCTGGGAGATCGAAGCAACCCGTCCCAGATGATCTGGACATCATCACATTGCCATTTGTGAGAGCAAGCTGTGTGAAAATTGGGTGTAGGGGCTGGTTTAGCACAGTGGGCTAAACAGCTGGCTTGTAATGCAGAACAAGACAGCAGTGCGGGCTCAATTCCCATACCAGTCTCCCCGAACAGGCGCCGGAATGTGGCGACCGCGGGCTTTTCACAGTAACTTCATTGAAGCTTACTTGTGACAATAAGTGATTATTATAGTTCACAATAGTGATGATATTTCAAAAGTACATTGTTAGCCATAAAGCTCTTTGGGACATCCTGTGGCCATGAAAGGTATTATATAAATGCAAGTCTTTCTACTTGTTGTTGGCGGAATATGAAAGCAGAGCGTGCAAACTAATGACAGATGCTGCTGTCAAGGATGAACAGACTCAGACTTGGCTTTCAACAGTGAACATGTAGATAAAGTTGTAAAAGAAGGAAGAGTTGATAAGAACTTGTCCATTTGGTAGGAGCAGGGTTGCCGCAGCCCTTAAAGAGCTGTGCGTGTTCTTCAAATCTTTCCACGGACTTGTACCACTCAAAGCTGCAATGAATTCCAGTCTCTGGGCACGATTCTCTGGAAAGCTTTCTAAGTGTGGTAGCGAGCAGGAACTGCCGCAAGCTTCCCAATGCTCGGCCTGGCGGTGCCGGCACCGCTATTCAACGTTAATTGGTCTACTGGCCACAACAAAGGCTTGCAAGCTGATTCGCCGGCACCGTCCTTGCCAGCCCCCTGCTAACAAAGTTGAGCAGCACTTAAGCTGCACTTGCTCAGCCAACCCCAGCCAGCTCGCAATAATGGCACCCAGGAGACCGGCCCTAATTTTCGGGTATGCAGACCTAGGGAGGCTCCTAGACACAGTAGAGGCCAGGTGGATGTCCTTTTCTCCCAAAGGTCATGAAGGGTCAGACATAGGGCAGCCAGTGCTGCCTGGGGCGAGGTGGCAGAGGCTGTGAGCGCCGGGAGTGTGACCAGGAGGACTGGCCTCCAGTGCAGGAAAAAGGTCAACGGCCTACACCGGGCAGCATGAATGAGTAGACACCAACGCACCACCCACCCACCCCCCGCCAAGACCTTTCCTCCCCCAAGGGAGCATCCACCTCCCAACACTCCATGTGGCCCCCAACCTTCTCTCCACCACCTCCCCCTTCAACCCCCCCAACCCTTCCTTCACACTCATCATCTCACCACTGTGAACCACGCAAATGGCTAACGATGCCCTCTGTGTCTCCTCAGGAAAAGCTCTCCCACAATGGCCGGGAGAGGCCCAAACTGGCAGTGGTGTGCCGGACATCAGAATCCACACCACCTTCGAGGAGCATGCTCTAGAGATGACCGGTGTGGCCGAGGATCGGGCGGTCATCAACGCAGAGGCTGGTGGATGCCGCACCACACAGCTGCTGATGTACATCTGGTGGAGGCAGGAACCCCCAGGTGAGACAGCAGTTGGAGGGCTGCTGGATCCCAGGACCCATCTGGGTCCCAGCCTGATGCTGAGCCTGTGGAAGAGATTATCCTGGAGCTGATGGAGACGTTAGGGTGCGGCCAGGACATTCAGGGGGAGATGTCAGTGACACTCCAGCAGATCCATTGGCCCGTGGAGGAGTCCCAGAAGCTTCGGACGCTGGAGATGGTGCCGGCAAAAAGTGGCACCAAGGCCAACACTGTTAGTGTGGCGACTGCAGTGGAGAACCTGGTGCAATACATCAGCACCATGAGTGGAGGTGTCCAAGGTGCTTCGCAGTCGTTAACAGCCATGGTTTAGAGTCTCAGCAGAATGTCCGCCTCACTGGGTATGTTACCCAGTACCAGGCTGACCTTGATGAGGTGCTGCAGGATATGTCCAACTCTCAGATGGGGATGGCTGAGGCGCTGCAGAGCTTGCCACAGTCGCAGGTGGGCATTGCCGAGTTGTTATAGAGCACGGCCCAATCACTGAAGACCATCGCCGTTGGCATCGACACAATGGTACAGACCATGGGAAGATGCCAGGGAAGGCTGTGCCAGACAATGCAGGGGCAGCTGGGGCTCAAACTAGCTGCCCCTCCGTCCCAAGATGAACACCAGGGCCCTATGGGCACTGACCAGGAGGGGGTGCTGTGCGCCAACCCAGACCCGTCCCATGGAGTGGCAATGGTGGCCACCAGCTTCCCCGAGTTCCACCCCTCTAATGAGGCCATGTCTTGAAGTCAGCACACAGGACAGGGTGGCACAGCTGTGCATGTGCCATCGACAGTGAGCCTGGCCCTATGGCCTCAGAACCCTCGGAGGACACCCGCCAGGGGCATCGAAGTCCCCGGGATGAGGTAAGCAGCTGGCTGCCTTCACTTCTGATGTGCACCCTGGGAACACACCTAGACGTAGCGGTAGAGCTTGGAAGGCCAGGCACATCGAGGACTACTGAGGGCACTGGGGGAGGGGGAACAGGGTGGGGCAGTACCATCGGGAGAGTGGGGAATTGTAAAAGACAATAAACACACTTATGCACAACAAGTACGATGCCTGTCACTTTCTTCCACGATGGGCACAGACCTCCGAACCTTTGGCCATCTCTCAAGGGAACCTCCCTCCCACTGTGGCACTCACCCACCCTCCAGCCGTGGGCATGTCCCCAGAGCTTTGTCCAATGCCCTGTGTATTCGGATGTTGGCTGCTGCGTGTGTGGTGTTGCATCCCACAGTGTTCAGGCACAGTGTCCATGCATCAAGGTGTGATTGGGATGCTAGGCAATGACTCCCACTTGGTACATGGCCTGCCTACGGGAAGCCACAAGTGCTGACTTAATCATAATTGGCAATTCCTTATTAGCGATAGCCTTCACCTGCACGGCCAAAGGCCCCGGCAGTCAATGGGGGTATGGGTGGTCAGTGGGGCAGATGGGCAGGGACAAGAGTTGCCCCCAGAACGGTTCTACAGGATCCAGGGGTTAGCCTGGGGGTGTCTCACGTGGTTGCCCCCCCGGTTGCCCCCCCCCCCCCCCCCCCCCCCAGCGCCTCCCCCCAGTCACCCATGGCAGCCGACCCCTGCTGAGGGTCCCCCAACCCCCACCAAGCAATTGGGTTGCAAACCCAGTGCCCCCGGGCTCTTTGCCAGTGAGCAAAGATGCCTACTCACCTTCTTGGCTCTCCGCAGAAGCCCTTCTGTCAGGTTCACATTTCAAAAGGAGTACTATTCAGAGCCAGTGTGAGCACTCGCTGCGGAGGCCGCTGAAGGATGAGAGGCCGCTAGATAAGGCATAGCTCCTGTTAATTGCGTGGAAATAGGGCTTGAGTGGTGATCATTGCTTTCTCGCCACGCTTCATCATAAACTGTTGGATGCCTGGTGCAGTTCTCATTTTCTGCCTTTCCCACTATTCACTGGCCTCATTTTGCTCGAGCGGGAGTGCAACAAGGCTGGAGAATCAAGCCCTCTGCCTTCTACACTTGCAACTTACAGTTTAGTAGTCATGCTATTTTTCTCTCTCTTTAATAGCTGTTAATCAGAAATGTTCCATGGTGCTTATCAAGGGAACTGAAGCTAGAAACAGCTATGATTCATTGCACACCCTTTTGTACAGATTCTGACGCCATTCTGATATGTTCAATGATTCACAAAAACCTATTGAATGTGTTAAAGGCAGGGTGGTCCATTGGTAGTGGTGATTAATGGAACTATTTCCTTCGGGATTTCTGTCAGCTTCCTCTTTCTGACTGATTAAACATACTTTCTCTTTTTCTCAGCTCACCCAAGAACTTCCTGAGGTTGAATGAGCAAGACTCCAGAGAACAGTGATCAGAACTGCACACACAAGCAGCAAGACAGCAGGGGACACAATCACACAATTGTTTTAGCCCTGTGATAAAACGGAAAAATGACATGACAGTTCTCCGTAAAGCAAACCAAAATTGTGAACAGACCTACGAAAAGACCAACATTTGGTGTCACTGATATGGTACAGTTGCGCAGAATTTTGTGTGTCTGGTTTTCATGCACGAGCAGATAGCAATGCACCATCCGGGAGGCCTTGGATCTTGGGCCTTGGGCCTCAGTTGCACTATGAGACAATCTGCAGGAACCTGTCACACTTCCACAAGCAGTTCACCCACCTTGCACCGGTAAATATCGGGTGAGTGCAATAGTTCCAAACGCCTAAACAATTTTTCTTTCATCGCTTATGTAGGGTTGAGGATCAAGCTGAGGTAGCTGAATAGCTAAACAGGGAAACTATTGTAGTGAGGGAGTACTCTTGCGGTAAACATTAACCTGTCATTTGTAGCACCCTGGAGGAATTCGCCTCTTGAAAAGCCTGTGCTTGGCCAGGTGCCAGCGCATGAAAACCTGGATTAACCTCTTGAGGACAAGAAAGTCTGGTGCATTGTATTGAAATTGGATGTTTCAGAAATCATGACTTGATTTGTAAGCTCCTTCCAGTATAATGAAGACGGACGTCCATTGCATAACAGGTGAGAAAAATCAACGGTTTTATATGACAGGTACTGATAGGCATTAACTGGAGTGTGAGAACACATACTCATATACACTGTCACAAGGCAATGTCCCTTATTTTTGAAAATATGATTTTTAAACTTTCAACTAGCTGGAAATTTTGCAATTTGTAATGAGACAGTACAAATTACTTAAAAATGTAAAGCCACCTTCCAGGCTGCAGGCACTGCAAGAGAGACTTCAGCATTTGAGTCTTCTCCGCCATTCATTATGATTATGGATGACCATCCAACTCAATAGCCTAATCCCACTTTCCCCCCATATCCTTGGATCCCCTTCGCCCAAAGTGCTATATCTAACTGCTTCTTGAAAAGAAATGTAATGTTGGAAATCTGGGGCGGGATTCTCTGCTCCCCCAGCCGCATCTTTCTTGGCGGCACACCATTCGCTGGTGGTGGAATTCACCCTTACCGCCGCTTATCAATGGGATTTCCCATTGAAGCCCCCCCCCCCCCCCCCCCCCCGAGCCACCAGGGAACACACGGGCAGGAGTGCGCCACCAGCCAGAAGGTTTATTCCCAACAACTGAAGAATTCCTGATGAAAACACTCAGTAGGTCTGCCATCATCTGTGGAGAGAGAAACAAAGTCATTGGGCACAATTCAGTGACCCTGTTGCACCCAGCGCAGATCCAGGCACAATGGGTGAATTGCGCACAAACCCAAAATCGGGCTCAGCACCAGGCCGATCGCGAATCACTCGACACGTTTGGCCCGCTGTGATCTGGATCTCGCCCACGCTGGGTGAGATCCATATTTTAATATTAAAATTATCCTTATGGCTCATTTAAATACCCAGACGCCGGATTCACCCGGTGCCTGGAACTCACCGGCAGCGTCTGGGAGACCTCGCTAGGGCGCCATTCAATACTGGTCCACAGAAACATAGACCATAGCACTTGGGGTGTCTTGCAGGCTGTTGGAGACCGCCGGCTGGTTGGGGGCAGGGATGGGTGGTACCCTGGCACTCCCCCTAGCACCTGGTCACTTTGGCACTGCCAGCATGGCAACCTGAATATCACCTGGCCACCCAGGCACCCTGACAGTGCTACCCTGACATTGCTGGGTGCTGGGGCACTGCCCAAGTGTCAGCCACCCAGGGTTGGGCCTCGGTTGCTTTGCCAAGTAGAGGGGGAAGGTGAGAGGGGGTGCCAGGGGCCTTCCCAATTTGGGAGGGGTGAGGGTTGGTCAGAAAAGCAGGGTGGCGCTTATGGTGATATGCATCACTGTAAATACACAAGGGGTTAATGTAAATACACTAAGACTGAGCAAACACTAGAGGGAGCACCAGAGACATCATGACATGCAGACATACAGCTAATGAACACATAGAATAGGACACGACCAATGGGCAGTCAAGACACCCAGAGGTGACAGTACCACAAGGGGGGCAACCCATATAAAAGGAAAGGGCACACATGCTCTTCCTCTTTCCACAGGCGACACTCAGAGAGAAGCACAGGGGCAGATCAGAAGCATCACACCCACCTCATGGATTAGAGCAGACTGGTTAGTTCAACTGAGTTACTTTAGTAAGATTAGCAGGAGAGTCAACCACATGTAGGAGAATTGTTAACTGTTCGATAAATGTGTTAATCCTATCTCCAAGTCTGAACCTTCCTTTGTCAGAGTATACATCAAGGAAGCAGCTTATGCTACATGAAGAAGCATAACACAACAGCGCTGAAAGTGCAGGTGGAAAGATCGAGGCTGCCACTCAAAATGGCGCCCTGATCTCAGAGGCACCTGTGCTGCTGGAGAGCATCAGCTAATCCCTCTAAGTGCAGCCTCAGCGGGGAGAAACTCCCCGAGGCCACAAAAAAACAGCAAAGCCCCGTTGGGTAACAGGATGTTTTTTAGTGCTGCGCCAGAACAGCTTGCTAAATGTGCCCGACAGCGGACATTAACTTCGGACCACTGAAGAGGGCCGGGGGACCCTCCCATGTTGCGTTTAGGCTGAAGGGAGGTCGGGGAGTTTATTTGTGGGCCTCGGAGATCGGGGTGTCATTTTTCAATGGCGTACCGATCTCTCGCTACAACGGGCAGTTCCGATGAGCAGAGCTCCCCCTTGTAAAAACAAGGTGATGTGCGGCCTTGGCCGCGCGTTCCCTGTTCAGTCCCACAAGTAGCATTGAATAAATGTGCTCGTTCGGGGACTTTGTTCCCTTTTGGGAAGATCGCCAATAAATTCCATGTCTGAAATTTCATAATCAATGCAGAGGGAAGCAGTTCTTCTTGAAATTACATATTTACAACTGAAGGAAGCTGCACCTTTGTTATGGTGTCTGTGAGAAGCACACCTATTCAATATATGTTGAGTTATCCTCCTCACCATCTTGTTTGTTAACTGCTGCCCATTTAGGTACGGCTTCTTCTGTCAGTTGTCTATTGACAATAAGATGACTACCTTCCTTGGAAAGAAGTTAGCAGTATGTATTTGAGATTGAGTAGGGTCCAAATTATAAACATGTAGATGAAGGATTGGTATCAAGCTAATCTTTTGTAGCACACTACACTCAGTAATCCGAAACCCAAACAAAACAGTCCCATATTGATCATTGACAAGTTATCCAAGCTCATTGATGAAATCTGGTGCAGTCCATTGGAATTCTTCTTATTTTGTTTTGGGCCTGAAATCCCTTGTTCCATTTTATAGCTGGACTAGCAATGAGAGTGCTCTATGCTAGTAAGAATGTGCCTTCAGCTGGTTTATGTCAGTCACTACTCCTGTGAGGCTGAAAGCCTGGTCTCTTGTCCATCTGTGAATGACTTCTCTAGAGTTAAGTGGGGTATGTCCTTACAATGATAGAGTGTGCACTCCATGGCAGACAAACAGAATCTCCATCAGTGTGGATTTTGCAGCAACTTGGTTCAAAGGCTGTTAAGCATTAGGACAGGTTTTCTTGTGACGCACATTCATCTAATGAAAAAAATGGCCCACTGCACAATAATAAATCATCTTGCATCTGTGTAGCACCCTTCCTCATATATGCTATGAAGCAGTTGCTGATGGTCTCAATGACATTTCTTGCACTTCCACCTCTCCCTTCCGGTTGTTCCCCATCTGTTAAATTTATCTCTGGGATATTAAGTGTTTGTATGATTGTCACATCTTCCTTTGCAAGCTTTGCAAATAAAAATGGTGCACCATTATGCTCACCTTAAGCAACAGTCAGTTATTAATAATGCTTATCCTTATTGATCCTGCCATTTCCCATCTATTCTTACACATATGTTTTCATGAACAGTTACATTATCCCCTTACAAAAGGTAATTTCACAAGCTAATCTTCGTGAAGGATTTTCTACCATATATGTTTAGCAGTATTCTATTTTCTAATTATAGCAATATTTCAGTGATATAGCAGCAATGTTTATGCTAGTTACAGAAACATCTACCTCTGGAAGTTTTGTGAGGGCCACAAAGAATCCAGCACGAGTTTTAAGGATACAAAGTAATAACATTTATTTACAATAACATATATATATAACAGCAGCAGCAACTTCCCTTGCTGCACACTCCTTCCTGCTGGTTCCTGAACTGGCCAGCTTTATTTATACTAGGAGTTTACTAATGGTTTCTCCGCCCCCCTCATTGGGGAAGCTCATACTCCCACAGGATTGTGGGATTGTCATTAGTCCCCAGCCAATGGTAAGTAGGCAGGTTATAACAGGAAGTTTATTCCCAATGCTCATTAAATTTCTCTAAAAAAAATATAGTTTTGCCAGATCAATAAGTACAGCTTCCCAGGGCAGCATGGTGGCATTGCTGCCTACGCGCTGAGGACCCGGGTTCGAGCCCTGGGTCACTGTCTGTGTGGGGTTTGAATATTCTCCCCGTGTCTGCGTGGGTTTCACCCCAACAACCCAAAGATGTGCAGGTTAGGTGGATTGGCCACACTAAATTGCCCTTTAATTGGAAAAAAATGAATTGGATACTCTAAATTTAAAAAAAAAGTCCAGCTTCCTCTGTGGCCAGCACTGTTGGTTCTGTTTACGAATCTCAGGTCCTACATGGGGGTGGGTATGTTCTATACCCTGTTTACATACACATGTACAAATTGAGTTCTTTTTAAAAAATAAATTTAGAGTGCCCAATTAAGGGGCAATTTAGCCTGGCCGATCCACCTAGCCTGCACATTTTTGGGGTGTGGGGGTGAAACCCATGCAAACATGGAGAGAATATGCAATCTCCACATGGACAGTGACCCAGAGCTGGGATTGAACCTGGGACCTCAGCACCATGAAGCTTCAGGGCCAGCCCACTGCGCCACCATGCTGCCGCACAAATTGAATTCTGATTTAGCCTATACATCATTAGGATGGTTGGTTCGTGATGTGGAGCAATATCAATAGCGCGGGTTCAATTCCTGTACCAACTGCAGCAATTCATTGAGGCCCCACTTTCTCAATCTTTCCCCTTGCCTGAGGCGTGGTGACCCTCAGGTTAAATCACCACCAGTCAGCTGTCTTTCTCTCAAAAAGTGGACAGCAGCCTATGGTTTCCTAAGACTTGGGCAACATTTACATTTACATAATTAGGAGGGACTGAAGCACATTTGGGAATTACTCTGTATAAAAAGTAATTAACTTACAGACTGGATCCTGGGTAGGTTAAAATAATTTCAAAAGCAACTGTAAGTTCTTTCTGGATGGATAACCTGAACAGCCTTTCTGACCCTTAACTTTATTGTGAATTTGCTTTTCCAGCAATTACCTCTCCTTCTGAATATCATCATGTTTGCTGGTGACATCCAGCTGTATGTCTCCCACCACTTCTCTCAACTGCGTGATCAACTCTGTGTTGTCAGATATTTTGTCTTGACATTGAGCCTCATTACAGCTTCCTTCAGCTGAACGTCGGAAAACCAATTCCATGGTATTTGGCACATGCATTGTGGGGAGGCGGTGGCGTAGTGGTATTCTCACTGGACTAGTAATTCAGAAACCCAGGGTAACACTCTGGGGTCCTGGGTTGGAACTCCACCATGGCAGATGGTGAAGTTTGAATTCAATTTTTAAAAAAACTGGAATTAAAAGTCTAATGACGACCATGAAACCATTGCCAATTGTCGTAAAAACTCATTTGGTTCACTAATGTCTTTCGGGGGGAGAATCTGCCATTCTTACCCGATCTGGCCTATATGTGACTCCAGGCCTAAACAGCAATGCGGTTGACTCTAAACTGCTCCCCACTGAAATGGCCTAGCAAGCCACTCAGTTCAATGTCAATCAGGGATTCTTATAGACCGCTGAGTTTCTTAAGGTCTTTTTATTCAAGCAAGTACTTTACCTACGCAAGGCCCGGTAGACCTCACCAGGTCCTCTCTCCTTTCTGCTCACTTTTATATCAGTGCAAATAAGTTAACCTGCCCATAATGGGGGAGTTTGCAGCATTAATGAGCAAGGAAACAATTATCCCCAGCTGGATGTGTCCCATGCAAGTTATCCCTCCCCCCAACAAAGTCTGAAGATCCTCTGAAAGGAAGACAATGAGGAGGAGACAACAAAGGGAAAAAGGTCGAGGAAACAGAAGAGGACAGGAACCGGTGAAAATCAACAGCGCTCAGATGACAAAAGAAAAACAAACATTGTTTCGGTTCCAACAAGACGCTATCGAACAGGGGAGCAGGACGGGCTGACGTACACGCCGCATCATTACGTCTGGGCACACGCCCCCACTAGTCACACAGGGGGTGAAGTCGCCAACAGCTGAACCCGGGGACACCAGGCAGCAAGACGTCTGACCCATCAACCCAAGGTCTAAGCAGCACAGAGGTCCATCCAGCCACAGAGGAACCAGGTGGGTGATGGCAATAGACAACATCTAACTCTTCAACTGAACATCCCGCACAGGGCTAGTGTGGAAAAAAGGGACCTACAGCACTTTCCGCAATGCTAGGTGACCTGTGACCCCGAAGTTCTTCCTGTACATGTTACACAGTTACATAAACCACAATTCTAAAAAAAAAGCAGGGTCCTTTGCACGTCACCACAGGTCCAGCATTTCCATACAGAACGCCCAGCCAACACATCGGCAACAGGATTCATTAACGTGTGGACCCCATACCGCACCCGCATCCATAGCATACAACCCGCCAGTGTCGCTAGTCGTCAACTATCAGCCGCAGGCAACCGTCAGCTCTCAGGTAGAATCACTGTAGCCTTCCAGCCAACTGGTCATGGAACAGTCCAGGTAACTCAATGCCAGTGCACAATCCAAACAAAGTTCCAATAGGGCTGCACCAAACTCGAGAATGGACTCCCTGCTGGACAACTCTGCCACAGCAAATCACATCGCAAAACAATGGCAGCCAGAAACAGACAGAATCAGTGCACTCTCATTGCCAATTTAAAAAAGCGAGGGGTATCCAACGAGTTTCTTAAAGTCTTTTTATTCAGCAAACAATATCACTACACAAGGCCCAATACACCTCACTGGGTCCTCTCTCCTTTCTGCTCAGCCCCACATTGGTGAATGTTTATATCTGTACTGATAAGCTACCCTGCCCATAGTGGGGGACCTTGCAGCACCAATGAACACGGGGAAACAATCAGCTGGATGTGTCCTGTGCAAGTTATAACAGGATGGGCAACAAATGCTAGTCCAGCGAGTGATGCTCACATCCCAAGAACAACTAAAAAGATAAATACCATTAGCTCTGCTCTTTGTAACTGATGTCAACCTACTTATACTGGCGACTTGCTCCAGCTGAAACTTGATGATTTTGTACCACCCTAGAGTGGAGTTCAATGATGAACATTCTCCTCATCATGAAGTCTACTAATTGGTTGAATTTTTTTGATGAATGACAGAGGAGGTTAATGAGGGGACTGTGCATGTTATCTGCTAGGATGTTAAGGGAGCATTTGACAAAGTGTCACATATAAGGCTCGTTAACAAAATTGAAGTTCATAGGAAAGGTGGGTCAGTGTCAGCTTGGTAAAAATTTGGGTTAAGGACAGCGAGTCATGATAATTATTTTTCAGACTGGGGGATGGCACACAGCAATGTTATGCAAGGTTCAGTGCAGGGACCACTATTTCCTTTGGACATATATAATTGACTTGGCTATTGGAATATAGAACAATATTTCAAAATGTGTTGATGATGCCATATTTGGAGGTGTGGCAAACACTGTGGATGATACCAACCGACGGCAACAGAACATCAATAGGATAGCAAAATGAACAGATAAGTAGAAGATGGACTTTACTCCGGGGAAGTGTGAGTTGATACATTTTGGTAGAAAGGTAGGGAGAGGAAACATAAACTAAACGGCATAGTTCTAAAGGGTGGACGGGAACACTGAACGTAATGAACTGGAGACTTGGAGGCCATACTGGTCTTAATGACACGGGCTAATTTAGATTAATATTTTCAGAGAACAACTTAACACCCGGCCAGGATGACGAGAGAACCCTGTGGGAAATACATAACAAAGTCATAGTTAGATCTTTAATAAAGAAGTACTGAAAATAATAACCAATGAAATATGAGAGAAAATATGTAACACATGTAGAAAGAGAAGGTTCAGAGGTCAGCGACCACTCTTCAGGTGATGGTCTTCTTCTGTAGAGGGCTTATTCAAATATTGGTGCACTGAAAAGTTGTTCATAATATTTGGCATAAAAGAGTGAATTGAACTCATTGGCAGCTGCTTTAGCAATTGAGATGTGTCCATTTGAGACCAAAGGGAGTTGTGAGGACAAAAATGTTAACAGATGGAGAAGAACATGGTGTATATTTACACCCCCATCAGAGCCCCATTACGACCCACTCCAGCGACACTTACCTCTTCATTTTAGAATGAGTCAGGCTCTGATTCTGGATTTCAAACAGTACTTTAGTGCTGGTACAAAATGAAAGTGTTTGCATTCATAGTCTGGTTGTTGTATAAATGCAGATTTTTGTTGGAGCTATCAAAAGGAAGAGATGAGGGCTGTTTGCTAGATTTGTGAGGACTGTGTGGAAATCGAATTTTTGAGGAATTGAGAACAAATTTAAATTAGTCCATTAAAGAATGGATGAAATTTGACAAAATTATTGATGACTCTCAAATGAAAATCACTGCTGCTGCCATCTCCTTTATTTGGGATAGCAGTACCGGCACTCGGATCAACCAATTCCCACCTTGACTGTGACACACAAATCTCGGCTGTCATAAAGGTATTGTATCTACAAATATGACTATTAAGGGAGATGAAATGAGAATCGAGTCTGGGTTTGACTTCAAGCTCTTCCGCAGGGAATCTATTACTTTATTACCAACATTGTCTGCAGGGCAACTCCAGTGATTCTCTTTATCAAATAGGATGTTTTATTTATTCTGTGTCAGTGCAAAGAGGATAGTCATCTAGTTCGCCAGGCACTTTCTTTTCCATGGGAAACATATGCAAACAATTTCCTATTCACAATGGCAGCCACTTAGTAATGGGATCCCTCTGACAGGTCCTCAAGCGAAAGGTATTGATGGGAATTGAGGACAATCTCTGATGAACAATAATTTCTATTACTTTAGTTAATAGCTCAGATGAGAAGGGACTTCCTGTAATTAAAATGTAAATTGATAGGAATGAATAGTGATGCTTGTGCTTGTTTCTAAAACTATTGCAAATAACAGGTGCCTGTTTTTTCCCTTTCATTTTCTACACTGCTGCTTTGAACGTGCTGACTCCTGCTGAGGTACAAATTTACAAGCGATGCCAGCTGTTTGATTTCTCGTTCAAGTGCCTATTTGTCATGTGCGAGCCTAGACCCTGAGCGTGAGCAGAATATTCATTTCTGTCGTATTATTCCCAGCAGAGGTCAGAAGATATTTTTCATCTCCCTAACCTGGGCATACTGGGACCTTTTGTAATGTTCCACAGATGTCATGCTGTTTGAGGCCATCCAATTCAGCTCAGACTGAACCAAGGACCATTAGCCATGTAGCTCTTGCTTGTAAATAAATCTGACTATTAAGTGCTGACATAGATTTTTTGGGGAAGGGGTGTTTTAATTCCTCTGGTCCCCTTGTTCCTGAGACCTAGGAGAATTTAACTCCCATGCCCTGGAACAGACTCCTGGCTGATCACTGCTGGGATATATACACCAAATGGGAAGAGTGGGGAATTTATGACTGGAGGGGAAACATTCACCAGCAAGGCTGGGTGGAGTAGAATGGATAACAGAAAAGAAGTCCAGGACAGTGGAACTCCAGCATATCGTTTTGGGGGCGGGTGGAGCAATCTTGTTCCACGTGATCCACACGGCTTCAAATAAAAGTAATTTTTTTTCAAATTCTCTTTTGTGGCCTTGGACTGGTTGAGGTGCTGTGATTAGCACATGCAGGGTTCCCAAATTAGTTAAAATGTTGTTGCAGCAGCAGCATGTGGTCATCAGGCTGTGACTTTAATATTTAAATTAGGATCCTGCCTGCCCAGAGTGTGAATACTAACTGACTTCAAACGTGCTAAAGGTGGGCGGCACGGTGGGGCAGTGGTTAGTACTGCTGCCTCACGGCACCGAGGTCCTAGGTTCGATCCTGGCCTTGGGTCACTGTCTGTGTGGAGTTTGCACATTATCGCCATGCCTGAGTGGGTCTCACCCCCACAACCCAAAAGATGTGCAGGGTACGTGGATTGGCCACACTAAATTGCCCCTTAATTGGAAAATAAATTGGATACTCTAAATTTATAAAAAAAGAAATGTGCGAAAGATAAAAGGTGGGAATGGTGAGGTTTCAAAATGTTAACTGAACTTGTAAAACCTTCTATGCATCATTCTTGAAAGGCAGGATTGCTAACATGGATACCAAGCAGATTCCGCAGGAACATAAAGATAAGTGTCTGAAAGTGGGATATTTATTATCTCTCAGAATTGGCACAAGAGCACGGTAAATATTTTATATAGTTTTGTGAATTAAACTGATCCTAAAAATTCTCGGTAATATTTATGCAATTGCACGAGAAACAGACCTGCTGGTGATTTCTGGCAGAGGCGATACTGAAGGAGCATCAATGGCATGTCACCATATATAGTCGCCATGCAACTAGGAAAACACACGAGGTCACCAGATACCCCACACAGTCATGGAAGTTTAGAGCATTCTGTCTTCTGGGAAAAGGGTGTCTCCCCTCAACATTCATTACTAAGTCACCTTCTCTTTCCATATTCCCCATCCTCTAACCCCCATTTCTTCGCTGACCTCCACTCTCCTTCTACCTGACCTGTCTGTCCAGTCACAATTCTTACTCCCGGTCTTGGCCCCAGTCATAGTCTACTTACAGAAATTGTATTTTTGTTATTAGTTAAAAGTATTGGGAGGAAGCCTGAAACAATCATTTTATATGTGGCAAAGCAGAGGTTGCAAATTTTCAGTAACATGTATATAGTGTGTTCCTGCTCAGTACCCAATTCCTGGTGACATTTTAAATGATAGAAATGAGTTGAAGGAATAAGTGACACTTTAACTTGTCAAGAAATAGAATGATGGGACAAAGCCAAGGAGAGAAATTGTGCGCCTGGCTGTTTCCCCTGTTTCCATGCCCTTTACCCTCCTCCTCATGGGTACCCAGAATTGGAAGCCATAGTCATAGTGGGGTCCAAATGTTTTATATAGGCTTAGCAAAACCTTTGGCTTTTGTACTCTATGCCTTTAATTATAAATTCTATTGATGTTTCAGGATGGTACACTTTCAGCCAGTGGTTTGCCAATTACACAAAATGTGGTGACTGATATTATCAAACTATGTCTGTTTCTTTGAACCTGCCCCGATGGAATGTCCGGTCAGCAACATCTAAAAGATTTGAAGCTCACATGCACTGCAAACAACAATCCCAGGTCCAAGTGAGAATATCTTGCGCTAACAGTGACATATTGTATTGGCGCATGATCCTTGGTTTTACTTTCAAGTTTAAAAATGAAAGAAACATTCCAGTAATTTAGCACCAACAAATTCACCTGCAATAATGTGCTTCTTCGCTCCATAAAAGTAGGCTCTGTTAACAGAAAAATTACAACTTGCATTGATAATATTTTCTCATTTTAAATTGAAAACACCACACTTACCAATGCTCATCATGGAACACGTAATAGGAAGGCAGAGTAATGCAGATGAGTGATCTAAACAGAAAATATTAAACATACTCAGCAAGTCAGACAGCAACCGTGGGGAGAGAAAGAGAGTCGACACATTCAGGTCACAATTTGATCTGGTCCTGATGAAGAGTTACAGACCTCTGTTTCTCGCTGCCCAGATGTGTTGAACATTTCCAACACTTCCCATTTCCATTGGCAGAAATATAACTCCCTTTATCAGCCCTCCACAAAGCAAACAAACGTCTTGTGAGCCTCTCATTCCCCTTCAGCAAGAAACCTCGAAGCAGCTGCCTGAGATTTGCTTTGGCACAGCATTGAACATGAATTGCAAAAGAAAGTTAAGATATGAAGAAAACATAAACAACTTGCTGAGCAAAAAATTGTCAAAGCAATAAATATTGATCATTGAAAAAAATGAACAATCAAATGAAAAATGACCATTAGAAAGTGTGAAGCAACAGAGCTTTTTGTTTAAGAAGTATAGTTAGAAAGAGATTAGACCCCAAGTCCCAATCACCAGGAAAGGGGGGGAGTAGCAGAGCTGAGCTAAGGAGTTGGGTTTATCTGACACCGACATTGTGTTCAGCTTGTTGGAGCACACTCCAAGCTGGTCTTGGGGGAATTCATATGAAAGAGGGGCTCAGAAGTGGGTACATCATTGAAGAGGAGTTCATGGCAGCTGTGAAAGTGGCAAGATGTGCTATCTCTCCTCTGATCTAATAATTTAGCTGTCCCTGGCCTCACTGCTGCTGCAGTCACTGCTCCCCCTAGCCTATCTTACACGTTCATAGAATCATAGAATTTACAGTGCAGAAGGAGGCCATTCGGCCCATCGAGTCTGCACCGGCCCTTGGAAAGAGCACGCCACACAAGCACACACCTCCTCCACCCCATCCCCTTCACCCAGTAACCCCAATTTAACTTTTTGGACACTAAGGGCAATTTTAGCATAGCCAATCCACCGAACCTGCATATCTTTGGACTGTGGGAGGAAACCGGAGCACCCGGAGGAAACCCACGCACACACGGGGAGAATGTGCAGACTCCACACAGACAGTGACCCAAGCCGGGAATCGAACCTGGGACCCTGGAGCTGTGAAGCAACTGTGCTAACCACAATGGTGCCATTCCACCATCTTGACTCCTGCAATTCTTTAGTGGGGCAGAACCTGCACTGAAATGAAATGAAATGAATGAAAATGAAAATCGCTTATTGTCACAGGTAGGCTTCAAATGAAGTTACTGTGAAAAGCCCCTAGTCGCTACATTCCGGCACCAGTTCGGGGAGGCTGGTATGGGAATTGAACCGTGCTGCTGGCCTGCCTTGGTCTGTTTTAAAAGCCAGCGATTTAGCCCTGTGCTAAACCAGCCGGTGGAGGGAGAGAGTGAGGCCAGGGCAGACTATATCACCCAGAATGTCCCCTAGTTGTCAAAACATATGGCCACAAGGACACAGAACGTGGTGGCATGGTCGTAAGGCGATTGGAGCAGTAATGCAGAGGCACAAGCCATTGCTCTCGGAACACCATGGAAGCTGGTGGAATTTAAATTCAATTTATAAATCAGGAATGAAGAAATTACTTTCAGTAATAGTAAGCAGGAACTATTGTCGATTGTCATAAAAGCCCATCTGGTTCACGAAGCAAGGAACTCTGCATCCCTCACCTGGTCTGGTCAACATGTGATTCCAGAACCACAGCAATGTGGTTGACTGTAAAATTCCTTTTGAAATGGCCCAGCAAGCCACTCAGTTGTTTCAAACCACTAAAAGGTCTACAAAAGGGAAGGAAACCAGACGGACCACCCAGCTTTGACATAGGCATTGACAATGATAATGACCTGTCGACACTGCAAAGCCCTCCTTACCAACATCTGGGGGTTTGTTCCAAAATTGGGTCCCACAAACTAGTCAAGAAAAAGTCTGACATAGACTTTTCTACAGAATCATGTCGTAAAGAAAAAGTGCCAGACTACCATCACAATCCCTGGGTATGCGCTGTCCCACCGAGAGGCGGATTGGCAATTGATGTTTGTTAATAAGTCAGTTAGAGCAATATTGACATAGGATATTCAAATTAGTTTGTGATTCATGGATTTTCTCAAAGGTGTCAGGCCGCAGATGTCAGGTTCAAACAGACTTCCTGAGCCAGCACTTACCAGAAACATGCCCGATGGTGCAGTCTTCCTGGAGGCACTGCTTTGGCTGGCTGCCTCTATGTTCACTGTCCTTCATAGGGGAATGAGCAGGCTCCCAAACTTGCTGGCCCAATCAGCGGGCTGGTCGCTCTGCACCCTCGATAGTCTCACTGGGAGATGTGGGCGTTGCTAAGGCGGATCAAATTCCACGAGGGCACCTTAACATGTAGGCGCCCTGAGAAGCCTGCATGTAAAGTAAAAATTATTAGGGACATAGCCATTTGACCCCTTGAACTAGAGGGGAAACCCCTCAGAGCAGATCGGTTGGGCCTTTCCTGGTGCAACCCCGTTAATGGGGTCTGGCGCCTGCAACTGAGGGAGGCAGCCTCCATTGAACTAATCTGTCAGTGGCAAAATACTGGTGCCACAATAATTAGGTCCGTAATTTGTTTAAATGGCTGTGGATAACTGATCTAATCACCAACTCCACCATGGGAAACTTCCCTGGTAGAAGGAACTTGTTGAGGAGCTAGTCTGCTTCATCTTCCTCTCAAATGATATGACGAGGGACAGGTTGTATTGAGGAAGCAGGGGGGCTGTAGAAGGACAGGCTAAGAGAGTGGGCAAAGAAGCGGCAGATGGAATACAAAGTGGAAAAGTGTACGGTTATGCACTTTGGTAGGAAGAATGGAGGCATAGACTATCTTCTAAATGGGGAAACGCTTAGGAAATCAGAAGCACAAGGGACTTAGGAGTCCTAGTTCACGATTCTCTTAAGGTTAACGCGCAGGTTCAGTCGGCAGTTAGGAAGGCAAATGCAATGTTAGTATTCATGTCGGAAGGGCTAGATCACAAGAGCAGGGATGTACTTCTGAGGCTGTATCAGGCTCTGGTCAGACCCCATTTGGAGTATTGTGAACAGTTTTGGGCCCTGTGTCTAAGGAAGGATGTGGTGGCCTTGGGAAGAATGCAGAGGAGGTTCACAGGAATGATCTCTGGAATGAAGAAGTTGTCATATGAGGAGAGGTTAAGGACTTTGGGTCTGTGCTCGTTGGAGTTTAGAAGGATGAGGGGGGATTTTATTGAAACATACAGGATGCTAAGAGGCCTAGATAGAGTGGGCGTGGAGAGGATGTTTCCACCTGTAGGAAAAATTGGAACCCGAGGGCACAACCTCAGACCCAAGGGACAATCCTTTAAAACTGAGATGAGGAGGAATGTCTTTAGCCAGAGGGTGGTGAATCTGTGGAACTCTTTGCTGCAGAAGGCTGTGGAGGCCAAATCACTGAGTGTTTTTAAGACAGAGATAGATACGTTCTTGATTAATAAGGGGATCAGCAGTTATGGGGAGAAGGCAGGAGAATGGGGATGAGAACCATATCAGCCATGATTGAATGACGGAGCAGATTTGATCGGCCAAATGTCCAAATTCTGCTCCTATGTCTTATGGTCTTATGGCAAGCATATCATTAATCCTCATTTGCATTCATTTACATCTCATTAGCGAGATTGAAGTCGAATATAATGGCCAACCAGAAATTAACCGGCTCCCCAGCAAGAAATCACACGGGTGTCATTTAGTACTCCTTTTTAAAATCGTGAATCTGTTGCAATGGCAACTGACAGGAACTGAGGGGGTAAGTAGCAATTTCCGTTTTCCGGCATGCAGCCCAAGGGCACTGGAGCTGATGCCCCAGCGTTCAGGGGTTGGTCTGGTCAGGAGCTGAAACATTCCAGGGTGGGGGGTCACTCCTATGCCATGGGGGGAGAGGTGCGAGGATGAGGGGATTTTCGTCTGTGAAGCCTTCAAGCCATCCTTAAATATTGTGTGTACCCATTACCGGGGCAACTACAGCTGCTGCCTGTCTGTCCCACCAAACACTTCCAGGACAGAGCCCTGCTCTTTGTTCTATGCTAAAGGTTGCTTTAGCTCTCTTTGACTGTGGGCAACCTCGAACTTTACAGCTGAAGGACATTGCTAATGAGGAATTGGCTTTGTTAGTTGTGAGAGCACTTCACAGCTGCAGGTTGTGTTTGCTGCTTGCTCCTGCTGGTGGCTGCGGATGCCTGGAGGCTGCTGTTGCTGTTTCCTTTCTTTTCTGTAGCCGGAAAGAAGGACAATTTTTTCTAAGATACCTGGGACCTGGAACACCGGGCACAGGGGATGTATGAGTTCAAAAGGCAAACCGGTTTGAAGCAAGAAGACGCTGCGGGACCTCGTGCACGATATTGATCCAAATGAGCCATCTGATGATGTTGTTGAAAAAATTATTTCACAGATTGCTGCTGCTTTTGTTGCTGGTGTGGTGAGTGCTGCGTGTAACTGCACCTCACCACGGGTTAAACACAAGTCAAGGATATTCAACTGCACCTTGAACGCTGGTGGATTACGTAGATGGCAGGATTTGGTTCAGGTGAGATTAGGAGGGCCTGCATTACTGCAGCTCCTGGACAGAGAATGACACGGATACATGGAAAAAGTCACACATTGATGGACAGATCATTTCTATGACAAAAGTCTGGACATGATAACACTGTGTGTTTGATTTTTTGTGAACATGAGCTCATATAGCTTTGCATTGGTACCAATATGGAGTGGTGATGTTTCCATGTTGTATAATGGGTAGTGTGAACTGTGGAATAAAAGCAAATTACTGCGGATGCTGGAATCTGAAACGAAAGAGAAAATGCTGGAAAATCTCAGCAGGTCTGGCAGCATCTGTAGGGAGAGAAAAGAGCTAATGTTTCGAGTCCAATGACTCTTTGTCAAAGCTGTGATATGTGGAATGTTAAGTAGTTGATTTTTAAATCTTTGTTGCTGTTGACGTTTTGGTAAACAAAATATTCTCAAGTGACTTCTCCTGAGTACATGTGCCATGCCTTGGCTAATGATTGTTGCATTGTATTTTAATCAAATTTTGAAGCCTGAATAGTTTGCCTAAACTCTAGAAGCATCAGCATCATAGAGGGAGCAGCCTACAATCAAACACTCAAGAGCTGGGCTTCAGCACTGGGGATATCCACGTGACCATAGGGTAAGCCTGTGCATCAGGGGAGGACGTCTGAGTACATCTACCAAATGTTCCCTGTAGGGGTCTGGGGTTTGGAGTGTAGGGGTTCCTGCTGTGGTCAGGGGGTGAGAGTATAGAGCAAAGTTTTCCAGCACAACTAGCTCGGTGTATGGCACTCTGAGAGAAGGGTGATTCAGGAAATACAGCATGCAATTTGCATGTATTATTTTCAATAGCTCATCAGAGTCAGGAATTATTTATTTGGATTAGAAAGATATTCATGTGGGTGTCGATTTTGAAAAAGGGCGACAGATTAGATTAAGGGAACTTCAGGCCCTAAAGTCAGACATCAATCATTGATAAGATGCTGGATTGTTAGATTTGTTCTCTATGATAAACTGGATGAGCAAGATATCATCACAGACACTGAACGTGGTTGTTGCAAAGACATCTTGTTTAATGACTCTGTGAATTTTTTTGAGGAAAATGCCAGGTTAATGGGTAAGGTTCCTGGTAGACATTACCTCCTTGGCTGCCAAAAATTCTTGGATAAGGTGGCCGTAATGAGTTACTGTACAAGATAAGAATTGTGCCATGTCACCTGAGGAGCTGTTATAATTGATGGGACTCGGCTACATTCCTGTTGGTAGAAAGTTGTAATAAATGCTTTGGAAGCTTTTTATTCATGGAGTTCCATCTTGGAGCCCTGCAGCCTTTCCATAGAGCAATTTAATTGCTGTAGGTATCAATATTTTTTCACAGAAATAAGGTAATATTTTTTCACAGAAATAAGGTAATGTAAGAGTGTTTCCTGTAATATTGCGAGGAACTGCTTCCAAATTGGGATCAGAGTAGGTTCTGACCTTATCCTGCCCTTAATCCCAAAAGACAGGCATTCATCTGAGTCAAGGAAGATTGACTGTCAATCATTTCTGACACTGAACCTGGCCTTGGATGACCTCAACATTCAGAAGAAAACTAAGAACAGATGGAAATAGGTTAATTAGGCTTGAAAGATACTGGTGCATATTTTAACAGTTTCTATTTTTGAAAAATCTAGATCTTTGAATCATTGAAACTCACATTTTATGAACTGCATAATTAAAATAAATATTAGAGGAAAAATGATTTGTGGCAATTTTGCTTAATATATTGCATTTATAGTGATTCTCGTTTATAGCTACTAATTAGTGGGAAATGACAACGTGCTATAGATTGAAATATGCTTAATAGCTATTTATCAGAAATGAATTTTGACTAAAATTAAATTTAATGAAGCATGTCAAACTGTAACCCTTTAGATCCATTCAGGAAGTATTGCCCAACAATCTATGTACTTTCCTTGTATCATGAATTTCTGACACGAGTGGCTAAACATAGCCCTTATTTATTAGAAGCTGTGATTCTACTTATTTCTTTGACTGATGAGGCTTCTGTAATACCTATAGTTTGTCATGAGCGTATTCCTATATTGCAGGGCCATTTATAATTTCAATTACTCAGTCATTTTGCTCAAACACCTGCAGCCTCTTAAAACGTATCTAATTGGTGTGATCAACTGGCAATCATTTGCCATTTCTGTTTGGTTTCCTGTTATATTAGGCTTTTTATGACTCTTCCTCAATTTGTGGAAAAAAATTGAAAATCTTATAAATCCCTTTTGAAAATGAGATCAATACTTTTAATAACTTTGGAAAAAGCTATTATCCTTCAAACTGTGAGCTATACAATTTCCATTAATAGATCATGCTTCCTTTGTTTAAATGTTACTTGGTGAAGTGCAGCCATCTTTTGGTTATTAATATAAAACATGTTAACTTTTTCTGTTCCTCCTGCTATAGTCCGATGAGAAGTGGTGGGATGACTCCCTTTCTTCCCACTTTTTGTTTGGCCACAATGGGTGTTTTGAAAAAAATTGCTTTTTAGTTCAGTGAGGGTTTAACTGTCTAAGTTCTGTGACTGTAAAAGACACACACTTGTAAATATTTATAAGCAAAGGGAATAGTATTTATTGGACTTAACATCGGATCTAAATAAAACAATAAAAATGCTCCAGCTCTCACTAATTCATACGTTCAAGACTTTGCACAAACACACACAGAAGTAAGTTACGGAATGGAAGGGTAAGTTAAATTATTTTTACGTCCAAAACAATTCTACAATCTGTAAATTGATGGCGTGCATGATTTCCTCACGGTCTTTCTGGATTCTGCATCAAGACAATTTAAAGATGTTGAGAGGTGATTTCTGTCATTTCTTTAGTGAAGAATTGATATTTGATATTTACGATGCTGCCTGGAGCATGTGTCTGGTTAAAAAACTGGTTGGGCACAAGCTTGCAAGGTGGCTGGAGAGTGCCAAATCCTGGTCTTTCCGGTCTAATGCTGACTGTGCCTGGGAGCTGTTCTTTCAAAGACAAATAAGGTTAACTTGCTCATCACATCTTCTCACAAACTAACCAGTTACCTAAACAAAGTCATAACAAGTTGGGTCCAAGGACATTGATTTAAAATGATTGGATTATGCCTGGTAGAGTTTCCTTCTCAGCCAAAGTCCATTGTCAAAAGTAATTGAGTCTAAGGTCTTGCTCCACGTCCAGCTCAATGCATGGGTTAAGTGTGGAAGTTGTGGATGGTTCAGGAGATATGTCATTTATATCCATCTAGGTTGATTTTCTCTGGTGGGCTACTATTAGACAGCCCAGCTCCTTGTTCATGGCTTTGTAATGTGTAGGATAGAACTATGTAAATATTTGTCCATCTTAGGAGCAGCTGTGCTAATTAAAATGCTGTTGTTTGTTCTTTTTAAACTTATCTGGTGGTTTCAGCCCACTCAATAAATCTTTGATACAAAACATGGTTTTATAACACCCTCTTTAGATTCAGCACTTACCTAAAGCTTGAGGTTGTAGAATGGGACAGATTGTGAATGCAGATTGAGCCAGGGAACCAATAGTTGGGCTTCCATAAGTAAATCTTCATAAACAGCTACAACGACTGTTTTATGGTCCAAAGAAGTAAGCCAACTGAATTTACCCTCTGACTGCTTATTCACGCCTTTTCATGTTATATGTTATGCTGCACAATTGAAGCACTTGAGCTGTTGTGTTCTGAATGCTGATAGGGCACTCAGCCGATGAGGAAAATACTGAAAATAACTGGATATGAAAGGGTTAAATCTTTGTAAAAATTCTCTTTTCTAACCAAACAGAAAAAAATGTTTAGAAACCTTTAAAATCGATTTGATTGATTTTCGAATTGAGGTCGGGAGCCTGATACCCAGATAATTTTCAGGTCCATTCCACGTCTGTATCGCTCACACAATGCAATATTCAAATGGTAACGCCCTCACTCACCCGGAGGCAAACTCTGTGACCAATTAGAGGCTCGAGCTCTGCGAGGAGACAGGAGATGCCTGTTGGAGCAAGAGTCCCAAAGAGAGGCAGCGGCCATGACAGGGCGTACACAAAGGAGGCGACAGGGAATTGGAGAGCCAAATGCCTTAGCACTCAAGAGAATTGACTAAATAGCCAGGCAAGTGGTCCTGTGTCTGGGAGCACAGCAACATATCTGGTGGCAATTTTTTTCTGGTTTTAGATTTAAACTTTGCAGCTCCCTATCTTGAACTCAACAGCTATGGGCTAAAATGCACCGGATAGTCCCTGTTTGATGATTTCTGATTTCCTCCCTGACCCAATCACCAGCTCCTGATGGAGTTTAATAGGATATTAATTGGAGGGGAGTGAGTTCCTGGTTTCCACCCTTCTCAAACCTTCTGGGAATGCAATTTTAAACACTCGATCACACACCTCCTCAACCTTCCTGCAAAAATAAATGACTACAACAAGAACACAATGTAATTTTTTCAATGAATTTCTTTTTGGGAAGGGTAACATTATTTATAAATTTTAATGCCTTTGTGTGTATTCAGAACTTTCTTTGTTTTTTATTACATTTTGATGCTAATCTGTTTCGGTTAACTTTTGTTGAAACATAGAAGAGAGGAGCAGGTAGCCTCTTCAAGCCTGCTCCGCCATTCAAAGAACAAAGAACAAAGAAGAACAAAGAACAATACAGCACAGGAACAGGCTGTTCGGCCCTCCAAGCCTGCGCCGACTATGGTATCTGCCTAAACTAAAACCGTCTGCACTTACGGCGTCAGTATCCTGCCACTTCCACTGTTCATATATTTGTCTAAATGTCTCTTAAATGCCTCTATTGTACCTGCTCCCACCACCTCCCCAGGCAGCGCGTTCCATATATTTACCACCCTCTGTGTAAAAAATGTGCCTCGCACATTTGTTCTAAATTTTTCCCCACGCACTTTAAACCTATGTCCCCTGGTACTTGACTCTCCTACCCCAGGAAATAGCATCTGACTATCCACTCTGTCCATGCCACTCATAATGCTGTAGAACCTCTATCAGGTCGCCTCTCAATCTCCGTTGTTCCAGTGAGAACAGACCGAGTTTATCTAACCTCTCCTCATAGCTAATGCCGTCTATACCAGGAAACATCCTAGTAAACCGTTTCTCTACCTCTCCAAAGCATCCACATCCTTCTGGTAGTGTGGCAACCAGAATTGTGCACAGTATTCCAAATGAAGTCGAACTAAGGTCCTGTACAGCTGCAACATGACTTGCCAATTTATATATTCAATGCCTCGACCGATAAAGGCCAGCATGCCATATGCCCTCTTGACCACCTTATCCATGTGTGCCACTTTCAGTGATTGGTGGACATGCACGCCCAGATCTCTCTGCCTGTCAGTACTCTCAAGAGTTCTACCATTTATTGTGTAATTCCTACATCCATTGGACCTTCAAAAGTGCATTACCTCACACTTGTCCAGATTAAACTCCATCTGCCATTTCTCCGCCCAAGACTCCATCAGTTTATATCCTGTTGTATCCTCTGACAATCCTCTTCACTATCCGCAATTTTTGTGTCGTCTGCGAACTTACTAATTAGACCAGCTACCTTTTCTTCCAAATCATTTACATACACCACTTTATATGGTTTATATACATCATTCAATATGATCATGGGTGGTTATCGAATCCAATAACCTGTTCCCACTTTGCCCCTATATCCTCTGATCCCTTTTGCCCAAAGAGCTTTATCTAATTCCTTCTTGAAAATATAACGGGTGCAATTTAACAGGAACAAAACAGAGTCCCATTTTGTGCGCGTTTAGCGGGGTGGTTTCTCGGCGTCTGCAGCACCGAGAACCATACCGCTATCAAATGGGACTCTGTTTTGCTTTTTGGCTTTGACAAGGAACGCCCTGCCCCACTTACCTTAATTTCCTACACTCTCGAGCTCAGCTTGGCATTGGGGGAACCCGAAGCTTACTGTTCACTTAAGTATGTAAATGTGGATCAGGCCCAGTGAGGGTGAGATCCAGATCTGAACGATCGCGAGATCTCGTTAGATCTCAAGAGGCGTTTTCAGCATCACAAATTTTGAGAGAGAGGCCTCTCGCGAGATTTAATGGCCTTGTCACATCAACAGGACTGTCGCAACAAGGCCATTCGAATGCACCCACAACATTTTGATCTCAACTGTTTCCTGTGGTAGAGAATTTCACAGGCTTACCAATCTCTGGGTGAATACATTTCTCCTTATCTCAGTCCTAAAAGGTTTACCCATATCTTTATTCCGTGAACCCTGGTGCTGGACATCACCACCATCAGGAACATTCGTCCTGCATCTACCCTGTCTAGTCTTGTTAGAATTTTATAGGTTTTTATGAGATCCCCCTCATTCGTTTGAACTTCAGCAAATTGTAGCCAGCTGGGATGGCCACATCCCCATTACAAAATGGACACTGACAAAGACTGCAGGGAACATTGGACAATGCTAAGAAACAAGCAGGTGCAAGCTCTGTCTGTTGATTAGAACCTTAAACGCTCAGACAGGACAGAAACTACCAATCTACATACTAATTAGCCATCTCCGGGGACAAAAGGGAAACACTTAGATGCACAATGTTAGGACAGACTCCCCGGCGCCAGAAGAAGCTAAGACAAAGCAGACTGACAGTCACCAGGACACGCCCAGCGATCAGGGAACCACCCCTCTATTGGAGGAAAATCGATACCGATGATTGGGAAAGACCCAATTAGTTGAGGCCAAGTTCAAGGCCCGCCCAAAAGAGCGCGAAGCCCTTTGCAGTATAAGAGGTATCACCCAAGGGAGAATCTTTCTCCTTTGGCTTTGGCTCTCAGCGAAGAGAGAGACCAGCCTAGCAGCTACAGCAGACCAAGTAAGTTCCAAGTCAACGCACGCTATGAGATAGATGCTCCTAATTGCTACCCTGTAAACAGCTCAACCCAGCAGCCTCAGAGCCGAGTAACGGCCATTGTTCCTCTGACTGAGTGGGCGCTCAAAGCTAAGTATAGGCCTTAGTAATAGTGGTAGTTTAGTTTGTAGAGTTTATGCATGAGTAGATTTGACTGTGAGTAAATAAGTGAGCATTGCTTTTGAACTTACTAACTGGTGTATCGAGTCATTGATCAGTATTCAGTTCTGAGCCTTGTGGCGGTGTTGAAAGATACCTGGAGACACTTGAGCAAACGTGATTAAATGGAGCTAAATTAAGAACCAACCAAAAGTTAGCAACAAAATATAATCCTAACGGACACAATCTCTCCATGTTTCCCAGCGCGACCGGTGGGGGCGTAGGCATGCGCGACTGCAGCTTGTCAGCCCTGCGCATGCGCGGCCCAGGATGCGGTGATTCTTCGGCCGTTCTCCGCGTGGTCCGGGGGTGTTCCACGTGGCACCGGTGCTAGCCCCTCACCGGTACAGGAATCGGTGAGGGATTCGCACCGATTTTCCCGTCATGGAGCACCATGGATTCTCCGTTGGCGCCTGTACTTAGCCTCAGAAACGGAGAATCCAGCCCATTATATTTAGTACCCCAATCTAAATAATTAAATACATTGTAAATAGCTGGGGTTCTCGCACCGATCCCTGCGGTACCCTGCCAGCCACTGCCTGTCAGTTTGAAAAACACTTGTTTATTCCTACTCTTTGATTCCTGTCTGCCAACCAGTTTTCTATCCATCTCAATACACTACACCTAATCCCACGTGCTTTCATTTTACACGCTAATCTTTTATGTGGGACTTTGTTGAAAGGCTAAATAAACCTTATCCACTGGCTCCCCCTCATCAACTGTACTAGTTACATCCTTGAAGAGTTCCATTAAATGTGTCAAGCATGATTTACCTTTTGTAAATCCATGCTGACTCTGTCCAAACCTACTACTATTTTTTAAGTGCTCCAGAATTTTCCCCACTTTCGACGTCAGGCTGACTGGTCTATAATTCCCTGTTTTCTCTCTACCTTACTTTTTAAATAGCTGGGTTTCATTAACTACCCGACACTCTGCAGGAACTGAGGCTATAGAAACTTGGAAGATGACCACAAATGCATCCACTACTTCTAGGGCTACTTCCCTAAGTACACTGTCATGTAGATTATCAGATCCTAGGGATTATCGCCCCTTCAGCCCCATCAATTTTCCCTGCGCCATTTCTCTACTAGTACTGATTTCCTTCAGTTCCTCCTTCTTACTAAACTTTGTATTCCCCAATATTTCTGGTATGTGATTTGTGTCCTCCTCTATGAATACAGAACTAAAGTATGTATTTATTTGGTCAGCCATTTTTTTGTTCCCTATTGTTGGAGGAGAATACCGGGGCCATGTTTTATATATATATATTTATTCACACGTCCATTCACATTTGGTTTAATCGCGGGATAAATGTACAAATGCACAAAAGCAAGTCAGACTTCACTAGAAAATAGGAAAGGGTTAATTCAGACATCCAGGCAGGCAGCAATCAACACAGGCCATCCACATCCACAATGGCAAAAGTCTGAAAGACCCTTTTGAATTAACAATACAATCAGGGAAACTGCACTAAAACAGACAGAATACTCGAAAATCCAGGAAAGACCGTTATCTCTGGACGATCATAGAGGGGAGGCCGTTAACACCACATCATAGCTAAGAACAACCCTTTGACATGCTGAACGGGGGCCAGGGATCATCCGGAGATGTAATTATCAGGGCTGTTTCAAACAATGTCTGTACTTAACAAGATTAAGAGTGAAACAAATCAATATGTTAATATTAAGTTTTGCAACGTTTTTCCAACTATCTGTACTCAATAAGACAATTAACATACGGAACTTAACGACATCGGACAGTATAACTGGTCATCGCAATGTACAATCGGGGAGAGACACTCAATCAGTTTTCAGGCCTAAGCAGCTGTGTCTCTCACATGCATGTGAAATAAAGCTCGACACAGTCTCCAGGACTCAACTTTAATTCCCTCCAACACCATTATAAATTCCCCTGTTTCTGACTGTAACCAATCTATTTTGTATAATGTATTTTGGAGAATGTATTTTTGGAGTCAGCCATTACTCATATCTGTCCATATTTAACTGTTGTGACGTACAGATCTCTATGTCATTGTTCATCAAAACTGTTGTCAGTTAAAGACATATTTGATAGGCTTATCTTCATAAGAAATAAAAGCAATTTAACAAATATCAAATTAACTGCATTACAATCATAGCCATAAAGAAGAGAACTTAATTATCCCTGAAAATTAGTATTTTAAATATGCAGATTGACAAAATGGACTGGATTATCTTCAAATCCTTTTCATCCTCCACTTCAAAGCATAGGAATAGTGGGATTCCTGTTGCAAAATCCAACATAGCCAGTCCAAAACTGCACTTTCTGCAGAGCTGATTAAATATTGAAGGACAAGTGTGGAGAAAATATCTGGAATTAAAAGCCGAACGATGTCCATGAAACGATTGTCGTAAGAACCCAATGTGATTCACTAATATACTTTAGGGAAGGAAATCTTCCTTACCTACATGTGACCCCAGGCCCACAACAATGTGGTTGACTCTTAAATGCCATAGCCAGCAAGCTACTCAGTTGCATTCAACTGCTACATAAACACAAAACAGGAATGAAACCGGACGGACCACCAGGCATCGACCCAGACATGGGAAACAACAGCGGCAAGCCCACACTGTCGACCCTGCAAATTCCTCCTTCCTAACATCTGGGGACTTGTGCCAAAGTTGGGAGAGCTGTCTCACAGACTAGTCAAGCAACAGCCTGACATACATACTCACAGAATCACACCATACAGACAATGTCCCGGACACCACCATCATCATTCCTGGGTATGTCTTGTCTCACCGGCTGAAACTCGCCAAGGTTCCTTAGGCAGCACCTTCCAAAACCATGACCACCACCATCTAGGAAGACAAGAGCAACAGATACTTGGGAACCAGTCCCCTCTAAGGTTTTCACTACCCCGACTTGGAAATATGTTGCCGTTCCTTCACTGTCGCTGGGGCAACATCCTGAGTCTACCTCCCTAACAGCCCCAGTGGGTGTACCTGCAACTCAGGGACTGCAGCGGTTCAATAAGGCAACTCACCACCATCTTCTGAAGGGCAACCAGGGATGGGAAATAAATGCTGGCCTAACCAGCAACACCCACATCCCATAAATGAGGTTTTTTTTCAATGTTTGTTCATACCTCGTATACCTGAGATCTTCATATGATCACCTACGTCATGCTAATTTTATTTGGGTGGATTTGGGTAATAAGGTGGGCAAATGAAATAAAAATGTTGACCGTGGCGATTCTGGGCAATGTTAATTTTTAGGACTATTCTGATGCAATAATTTTGAGGTGAATTGGAAATGTTTGCCTTTACTACCTCAGTGTCCTCTTTTCAGTACCCCACAACATGCATGAAGTTGGGAGAAAGAATGGCTCGCCTATTGTGTCCATCTGCAAATGTAATGCAGATAGTTCTATTCTCAGAGGATATCGTCACTTTTATGTAAGTATCGTTCATATTATTCTGAATACATTTGTCCAGTTGCTTCACACCTTCAGGGTCCCAGGTTCGATTTGCGGCTTGGGTCATTGGCTGTGCGGAGTCTGCATGTTCTCCCCGTGTCTGCGTGGGTTTCCTCCGGGTGCTCCGGTTTTCTCCCACAGTCCAAAGGTGTGCAGGTTAGGCGGATTGGCCATGCTAAATTGCCCTTAGTATCCAACAAGGTTAATTGTGGTTGTTGCGTTATGGGGATAGGGTGCAGGCGTGGGCTTGAGTAGGGTGCTCTTTCTAAGGGCCAGTGCAGACTCGAAGAGCCGAATGGCCTCCTTCTGCACTGTAAATTATATGATACCTATGACATCAATCTGTGGATGCTTATTAGTGCGCAATTTTCCGGCCTTGTTACGCTCTCGCTCAAGCGAAACGAGGCCGGTGAATAGCGGGAGATGCCAAAAACAGTTTGCGATGCAACCGGCCTGCTCCCATAGGCAAAAGCGGGATCTCGTCGTTGCGTGTCGAGAAACCAATTATCAACACTTGAGCTCTATTTTCATGCAATTAACGAGAGCCAGCCCTTATCCAACGGCCTCCTGTTATTCAGCGGCCTCCCCAGCAAGTGGTCACACTGACACCGATTAGTGCTCCTTTTGAAAAATGTGAACCTGGCAGAAGGGCTTCAGTGGGGAACTGGGGAGGGGAGTAGCCATCTTTGCTCACAGACAAAGAGCCCGGGGGTGCTGGGCTTGCTGCCCCTGTGCTCAGCAGAGTGGGGGGAACCCTCGGATGAGGGTGGGTGACAATCTGCATAATAAGAGGGTGGGGCGGAGGCTTGGGGGGGGGGGGGTGAACAGTGGGCAATCGCTTGCAGAACCACCATGCCAACCCCTGGATCATGTGTACCCATTCCGGGGGCAACCCTTGTAACTGCCCGTCTGCCCCAATGACCACCCATAGCCCCCACCGACTGCCAACATCTGAACATCCAGAGGATGGGACACAGCTCAGGGGGACACATCCACGGCCGGAGGGTGGGTGAATACCACGAGGGGGGACCTGCGTCTGGTCCAGTTGACGTTGTGAGTGGTTGGCTAGGGTACAGGGTCTGGAGTCCGGTGAGGGGGGCCCGCTGCGGCCGGATGTGCGTGGGCGTGGCATTCCAATTGAGGGGAGGTGGTGGATCACTGGGGGAATGGAGGGTCCCAACGCCTTACAGTTATTGAACACTATGACAGGGATGCTGGGAACAGAGGTTGCCCGAGTGGTGCTCGTGCTACGCGCTGCAGCCAGACGCCAGTGAAGGCAGCAGCAGCGTCTGCAGATGCTCAAGGCAGCGGCCCATGTGCTGGACCCCGCCTCACATCCTGAGGACCCGACCACCCTTCGGGCTAAGGAGGGACCCAGAGGAGGAGACCTCACGACAGCCCAGATGTCGCTGGTCATTCGAAAAAATGACAGACAGCACATGTCGCAACAAGGACATTGTGCGACACCTGTGCCATGTCCTCGGGGACCTGGCTCCACGTGGAGGAGGAGGACACCTTCTCCCGGTGGCCGGCAAGGTCACCGCAGCTCTGAACCTTTATGCCTCGGGATCCTTCCAGGGCTCGAGTGGGGACCTGTGTGGTATTTCACAGGACACAGCCCACAGATGCATCCGGCAGGTCACGAATGCCCAGTATTCCCGGGTGGAAGACTACATCGTCTTTGACATGGACCAGGCTCAACAAGATACCTGGGCAGCAGGTTTCTCTGCCATTGCCAGGATACGCCAGATCCAGGGGGTAATAAATGCCGTGCATGTTACCCTGCGTTCACCGGGCAATCTGGGGCTGCCCTATGTTAACAGAAAGGGGTTCCACTTCCTCAACATAGAGCTCGTGTGCGACCACCAGATGAAGATAATGCACGTGTATGCACATTTCCCAGGGATTGTACACAACAACTACATCCTGGGCAGTCAGTCATCACTGCCCTCTTCGAGGAGCACCCCAGGATGGCCAGTGGCTGTTGGAGGATAAGGGGTATCTGCTGAGGACCTGGCTAATGACGCAAGTATGGAGGCCGCTGACCGAAGTGGAGACCCGGTACAACAAGGTCCTTGCAGCTCCCCGGGCTGAGATTTAGCGGTGCATCGGACTCCGTGGTTCCGGTGCCTTGATCGCTCCGGTGATACACTACAGTACACCGCCCAAAGGGTCGTCCGCTTTGTGGTGGTCTGCTGTACTCTCCACAACCTCGCACAGCAGCGGAGGGACGAGATGGAGATTGGTGACGAGGAACATACGGCTGAGGGGGCTGGGGACGAGGATGATGAGGAGACGCTGGGCCAGCAGGGGCTGGAGGACAAGGCCGGGGAGGAACCTGAGGCCCAGCCAGAGGCTGCAGGACGGGCGGCAGCGGTGAGGGTCCGGCAAGCCCGGAGGGCCAGGGAGGCCCTCATACTCACTGCTTCACTGGGGACGTGGCCTGGTCGATCATCGCAACCTTACCCACCCACCACCCTATTTCTCACCCTCCCAGGGTATGTGTCACATCACCCCAGGGTGCTGGGACTGTGTCGGCCCCTTCAGCGGGTCACTGTCGAGGGCAGGGGGATGATGAAAACCTGCAGAGAGCTGGGCGCTGGTGGTCCTCAATCTCTGGCACAGTCTGATAGCTGCCTGTCTGCTGAGTGCTCGCTCACACCCATCACCTGCACACGACGAGGTATCCTAATGGTTGAGCACAAAGGTGCTTATTGTTCAACACAGGTCCCCAGTCTCTCGATGGTGCCACCCCCCGAACCCCCACCCTCAACATTCCCCCTTACCTCCACCATCCCCCTTGCCTCATTGTGCTTTGCCCTCCTAGCTCTACTACCACATCCTGGTGTCTCCCCAGGATGCACATCTGAGGTGGAGGCAGCTTACCTCGTCCTGTGGCCTTAGATATCCCTGGCAGGCGTCCTCTGAGGTTCTGGGGCCGGAGGGCCTCAGCTCAGTTGTCGATGGCACATGCACAGATGTGCTGCCCTGTCCCGTGTGCTGACCCCGAAAGGCGGCCTCATCAGAGGGGTGGAACTCAGGGGAGCTGGTGACTACCATCGCTACCCCATGGGATGGGTCTGGTTAGGCAGCGAGTGCCCCCTCCTCCCGGTCGGTGCCCATCGGGCGTCAGGGTCCACCTTGGGATGGAGGGGCAGCTGGAACAAGCCTGGGCTGTCCCTGCATCATCTGGCTCTGCCAGCCCTGGTGGTTCCCCAATGTGTGCACCATGGTGTCTGCGCCATTGACGATGATCCTCAGTGACTGGGACATACTCTGCAGCACCTCGGCAATGCCCACCTGTGACTGGGACAAGCTCTGCAGAGCCTCGGCCATTCCCACCTGAGGACGGGTCATGGGCCGCAGAACCTCGTCAAGATCAGCCTGATACTCGATCACATCCCCCAGCGAGGCAGACATTCCAAAGACACCCTTGGCGCTCCGGATGGGCTGGCGCCATCGGCTGGAGGACTGGTAGGAGAATTGACTTGTGGTCAGTGGGAGGGATGGGTCAGTCGGTAAGGCAATCAGTACTCGCGTTTGACAGGTCCTCCGGTGGAGCCCATGGTTTCTCACCTCTGCGACGTCTACCAGCCTCCATGTGGGTGATCACCCTGTCCTCGGCCACACCGGCCACTTCCAGGGCCCGCTCCTCGAAGGAGGTGAGGATTCTCAAGTCCGCCACCCCTCCCCAGTCTGGGCCCTCTCCTGCTGATTATGGGAGAGCTTTTCCTGAGGAGACACAGAGAGGGCATTGTTAGCCACACACGTGATTCACAGTTGTGGGGAGGGGGGGATTGTGAAAGGAGTGTTGGGGTTGCGGGGCTTGAAGGGGTGGGTGGATGAAGGTGTGAAGGGGGAGAATGTGGAGGGAGGCTTGGGAGTCCCCTGGGGAGTTAGGTGAGCGGATTGCTCCCTTGGGAGGGAGGTGGCTTTGGGGTCTACTCACTTGTGTTGCTTGGTGTAGGTCGTTGACCTTCCTCTGGCACTGGAGGCCAGTCCTCCTGGTCGTACTGTACGAGCTGACTGCTGCCGCCACCTCACCCCAGGCAGCACTGGTTGCCTTGTGGCTGACCCCCCGGGACACTTGGGGAAACAGGACATCCCTCCTGGCCTCCACCGCGTCTAGGAGCCTCCCCAGGTCAGCATCCCTGAATCTTGGGGCTGGGTCTCCTCGGCACCATTAGTGCGAGCTGGCTGGGGTTGGCTGATCAAGTGCAGTTTAAGTGCTTGTAATAATAATAATCTTTATTGTCACAAGTAGGCTTACATTAACAATGAAGTTACTGTGAAAAGCCCCTAGTCGCCACACTCCGGAGCCTGTTCGGGTACACAGAGGGAGAATTCAGAATGTCAAAATTATCTAACAGCACGGCCAGGATTCTCCAATCCTGCGGCCAAGTTCTGACGCTGAGGTGAGAAGTAGCGCGAGCCACTCCAGCGTCAACGGCCTCAACTGGCAGCTATCCACCCCTTCCTAGGGTGCTAGTACGCCGCCGGAGTGATGTCCGCAGCTCCGGCGCCTAAAGCCGGCGAGCCACGGCCGGCGTGAGTCCGCGCATGTGCGCCACGGCTGGCACGAGTTCGCACATGCGCGTGGGTTCCCGTCTCCGCGCTGGCCCCCGGGCAATATGGCAGAGCCCTAAAGGGGCCCAGTGCGGAGGAACATAGGCCCCCACGGAACCCGCCCGCCGATTGGTAGGCCCCGATTGTGGGCCTGGCCACCGTGGAGACACCCCCTGGGGTTGGATCCCCCCGCTCCCCCATCAGGACGGCCCCCGCAGACAGAACTCCGAGGTCCCGCTGGGTGGGACCGTACGCAACCCACGCCGGCAGAACTCGGCCGAACATGGCGGGCACTCGGCCCGTCAAGGCCCTGAGAATCGCCGGGGGGGGCACTTTCAACGAGGCTCCAACCGGCGCGGCGGCGATTCCACAGGTGGCCGAAAATCAGCGAGCCGGTATCAGGGCGGCATGGCGACCCAGTGCGAGGTTGGAGAATCCTGGCCCACGTCTTTTGGGACTTGTATGAGGAAACCGGAGCGCTCTGAGGAAATCCATGCGGACACGGGGAGAACGTGCAGACTCCACACAGACAGTGACCCAAGCCGGGAATCGAACCTGGGACCCTGGCGCTGTGAAGCAACAATGCTAACCACTGTACCACCATGCCACCCATAGCAGGGGGCTGGTGAGCGCGGTCCCAGTGAATCAGCTGGTGAGCAGTCCTTTGCAGTGACAAGCCCGTGAGGCCTCGTTAAGTGGACCAATTAACACTGAATTGTGTTGCTGTCACTACGCCGAACGCCGGGAAGATCGCGGCAATTCCCGCTCGCTACCATACTTCAAAACTTTCTGGAGAATTGCTCCGTTAGTGGTTAATGAGAAATGCAATTGATGATGTAATTGTGTGCATATGGGAGGGAGAGAGGGGGCAGCACGGTGGCACAGTGGGTTAGCACTGTTGCCTCACGGCGCCGAGGTCCTGGGTTCGATCCCGGCTCTGGGTCATCGTCCGTGTGGAGTTTGCACATTCTCGCCGTGTTTGCGTGGGTTTCGCCCCACAACCCAAAGATGTGCAGGCTAGGTGGATTGGCCACGCTAAATTGCCCCTTATTGGAAAAAATGAGTTGGGCACTCTAAATTTTTTTTTTAAATGGGAGGGAGAGAGAGAAATGGTTGGACAGTGTTTTCAAAACATTGCACAATTAATAGTGAAAATGTTGGAGCTGGATTTTATGGTGCCAAACTGGGACAGAACAGAGGTGGGCTGGCAAAAGGCATAGCTGCTGAATGGAATCCCTCCTCCATTTCCACTCTCCAGCATTTTCCCTGGTGCAGTTCAGGTTTCGGGCATCAAGCCAGACCCACACCTATTAAAGCAGCAATAAAGCATTTTGAGGCCCCAATAAAAGGCTCCACTTTATATACCATGTGATTTTCCAGGAGGTGGCTGGGTGTTGGGAGCCCTCAGCAATCGCGCCCAGTGAATGAAGGCATGAATAATAATGGAGGTTAGTCAGCAGACAAGGAAAGTTTTTGAAACTTTATTTGAATTGTTTGAATTGGCTGAAAGGTCACTGCCTGTGCTGAAAAGCTGTTGCTAACTTTTGCCTTAGTTTAATTGCTCTGTTTTATCACCTTTGTTCTTGAGTCGCCAGGTATCTTTCTGATATCTCCACGTGGTTCAAGTCCGAGTAATGATCAATGATCCAATACACCACTTAGTAAGATTAAAATCAAAGCATATTTATTATACACAGTAATCACTACTATGCATAAATTCTACGTCTAAGCTACTTCTACGACTAACAGGCCAATACTTAACTCGGAACTGGCCGACCAGGTCAGGGGAACGAATGGCCTTTCGTTCGGCTTCTGAGCCTGCAGGATTCGAAGTTGGTACAGATTGGTAGCTAGGAGCGCCTATCCCATAGCGAGCGTTGAAGTAAGACTTCCTGGATTTCAGCGATGGCTGGACCGGTCACTGTCAAGGGTTGGTTCGCGTTGCTGGGTGACCCGGTCCAGAAGAGAAGCAGAGGGGGATTTGAACTTGGCCTCTATTCTTATAGTCCCCAGGGGCTTCCCGCCTTTCGGGGCGGACCCTGTACCTGGTTCCAAGTGATTGGACTTTGTCTATCTCTTCTGTTATGGATACCCTAAAGGTCTGGTTGATTGACATTTTTACAGTGTTGTTGCAGTTCCACACATACCATTGTTACTATCAGGCTCATTGGTTCTGTAGAGCACGTATGCTGAGTGAGTGGGCATGCAAGTGCCATGAGTTGGCATGGAGCATCTGGGAGCCATTAGGGGTAGATGGGGGACATGAGTCAGCATTGAGTTGGCAAAGGGAATGGGAAATTAATAGGAGATTCTGCTGTATGAAGGGTCAGGGCTCAAGGACCTAAAATGTAAGCAAAGACCTGGAACACTGTTCTAGAGAATAAGGATGGCCCTCTCAGCAACCTGCCTTGGCACTAAGATGTCCCTGGGTCTGCCTCTGAATCGCTTCCAGGATCTGAAGCTGTCTTACCATTTTTTTCCCAAAGTGAAAATTGGGTCTGACGGGACACTTTCTGCTGGGGCTGCTTTGCTGAGTTGGGGAATATCCCGACTCAAGCGACTCATCACTCACCTGCAAAAATATGGTCCTAATAGTCAGCAGTGCAGAAAGCAATTTTGCAGTCAAATGCCATGTTGATGTTTTTTTGCAAGTGGATTGGAGTGTATGATTAAGAAAGTCTTACTACAATTGTACAGCACTTTGGTGAGACCACGCATGGAGTTTGACCATTAGTCCATTGGGCGGAATTCTCCAGCCTCCCAACACCGTGTTTCTCAGTGGCGGGAGGTGGCATGCCATTCGCTGGTGGTGGAAATTGCTGCTCCCACCACTGTCAAAGAGAATTCCCTATGGGGAAAAGTGAGATGTTTGCGGTCCAGGCGAGGGGGACAGGAGAGGCAATTGGGGGAGCTGCCGTTTAGATTAGTAGGGGGAAGCTTTAGGTACACAGGCATTCAAGTGGCGCGGGAATGGGACTGGCTGCATAAATTAAATCTGGCCCGGCTAGTAGACAAAACGAAGGACCATTTTCGGAGTTGGGACGCGCTTCCGTTGTCGTTGACTGGAAGGGTGCAGACGGTGAAGATGATGGTCTTCCCGAGATTCCTGTTTGTATTTCAGTGTCTCCCCATCTTTATTCCACGGTCCTTTTTTAAACGGGTCAACAAAGTGATCACTGGCTTCGTTTGGGCGGGCAAGACCCCTCGAGTAAGGAAGGTAACGCTTGAGCGGAGTTGGGGAGAGAGCAGGCTGGCGCTGCCAAAGTTTAGTAAATATTACTGGGCGGCGAATATAGCCATGATCAGGAAGTGGGTGGTGGGGGAAGGGTCAGCATGGGAGGGTATGGAGGCGGCTTCATGCAAGGGCCACCAGTCTGAGGGCGTTGGTAACTGCGCCTCTGCCGTTCCCACCGACACGGTACTCCAGCAGCCTTGTGGTGGTGGCGGCTCTGAGAGTCTGGGGGCAATGGAGAAGACATGTGGGAGCAGAGGGAGCATCAGTTTGGTCCCCAATCTGTAATAATCACCGGTTTGCCCTGGGAAATATGGATGGGGGGTTCCAGATATGGCAGAGAGCAGGGATTGAGAGGATGGGGGATATGTTTATAGAGGGGAGCTTTCCAAGTATGAGCGCGCTGGAGGAGAAGTTTGGGTTGGCGAGGGGAAACAAATTCAGGTATCTCCAGGTGTGGGACTTCCTATGTAAACAGGTGTCAACCTTCCCGCTCCTACCGCTAAGGGGGATTCAGGACAGGGTAGTTTCCAGAGGGTGGGTAGGAGAAGGGAGCGCCCCTGACATTTACAAGAAACGTATGGGGTCAGAGGAGACGCAGACCGAGGAGCTGAAGCGCAAGAGGGAAGAGGAACTGGGAGGAGAGATAGAGGATGGTCTATTGGCGGATGCGTTGAGTAGAGTCAAAGCATCCGCAACATGTGCCAGGTTCAGCCTGAGACAATTCAAGGTCGTTCATCGGGCTCACATGACAGTGGCCCAGATGAGCAGATTCTTTGGGGTGGAAGACAGGTGTGCAAAATGTGCGGGAGGACCAGTGAACCATGTCCACATGTTCTGGACATGTCCGAAGCTTAGGGGATTCTGGCAGGGATTTACGGATGTCATGTCCACGGTGTTAAAAACAAGGGTGGCACTGAGTCCAGAGGTGGCGATTTTTGGGGTGTCAGAAGATCCGGGAATCCAGGAGGAGAAAGAGGCAGACGTTATAGCCTTTGCTTCCCTGGTAGCCCGGAGACGGATACTGTTAGCATGGAGGGACTCAAAGCCCCCAAAGTCAGAGACCTGGCTATCGGACATGGCTAGCTTTCTTTGTGTGGAGAAAATCAAGTTCGCCTTGAGAGGGTCACTGTTAGGGTTCGTCCGGAGGTGGCAACCGTTCGTCGACTTCTTCGCGGAAAATTAATCGCCAACAGAAGGGGGGGGGGGGTAGTTGAGCTTAGAGTAGGGGGTTAATAAAGGTGGGACCTGTAAGGAAGGGAGACGGCTTTTGCACTGTGTTTATAGTTTCATGTACATTGTTTATTTTGTTGTTGTTACAATACCAAAAATACCTCAATAAAATGTTGATTAAATAAAAAAAGAGAATTCCCATTGAAGCCACCTCACGCCACTGGGAAACCCAGGGTGCGCTGCTAGCAGGACCAGTGAATCCTGCCGCCAGCAAACGGCTAGAGAATTCTGGCACATATGATGTGGTAGCAGAATTAGGCCATTCGGCCCATCGGGTCTGTTTCACCTTTCAATTAGATAATTATTGATCTAATATTACACTCCTCAACTCCACTTTACCGCCTTATCCCCACAACTCTTGATTCACTTACTGATTAAAAATCTGTCTATCTCAGCCTTGAACATAGAGTGCACAGTTTTGATCTCCATATGCAAGAAAGATGTACTTTCTTTGGGGGTGGTGCAGCAAAGGTTCACTGGATTGCTTCACGGGTTGAGAGTTGTCCTATGATAGAAAACTGAGTAAATTAAGTTTATATTCTCTGGAGTTTAGAAGAACAAAAGGTGATCATATTAAAATATGCAGGATATTTAATGAACTTGACAGGGTAGACACTGAATGGTTGTTTCTCCTGGCTGGGAACTGTAAAACAACAGGGCAGTCTCAGGACAAAGTAACAATCATTTAAAATTGAGATGAGGAGGGTGTGAATCTTCAGAATCCTCTATCCAGAGGGTTAGATACCCTTTTATTGAATATATTTAAGGTGAGATAGATGAATTTTTGGTCTCTTATGTTCTTAGCTGCATTTGAGGGGAAGAATGGCTGCTGGTAACTAAATAAATGGAAAACAAAATAACTACAGGCATGGACTTGAAAAGAGAAAGAACTTACTCCACTTATATGAAATTTCATCATCACCATCCTAATGTTTGAATAAACATCTATTTATCATTCTTTCTGCACATGACTCCCCTCCCAGAAAATATCTGATTATGATATATTTTCAAATGTTGACGCAGATATACTAAAGAAATAAACAGCAGATGTATTGATGTAAGGCCTTGACATGTAGATTTATTGCAGATGAGTCATTTTTCCCTATGCATCAGTTCTGTTATTACTTCAGTAAGATTTGTAAACAGTTTTTATGGTCAAATAGTTTCAACCAGTAGTACTGCAATTCATAACATCGTCAATCGCTCTTTATTTTCAGACTGACAGGAAACATTGGTTGTTTTGATAATGGGCATTTTTTAATGGTATATATTGCCTTGGTAATGGCCGTTTACAAATTAAAGAAGCAAATGGCCTCAATTTTAACTCCACTTTGGTTTTGGATGGTTGAGTTTCCATATGGGTATATCATTCAGTTCCTTCATCTGGAAACAGTCCTGAACTATTTTAATGAGGAATTATTGATATTATCTCACTGGTGGGTTTCCCAGTGAAATGGCTGCACTAATTGGAAGCTTGTTCACTTTGGGATAGACAATTTCTGGCTGATCAACCAGAGGACCATTGAAGTGTTAAAAGAGAGGCTGCATTACTTTATGGCTGCTTTCTTTTCCATGGAACTGGTGTTCCCCATTAAGGCCAGGAGGATTTATCCATGTGACTTTATTGTTGGGATACACTTGCCATGTGACTCGATTATTGATCGCACAGACGGACGTGCATCAAGCAGGCTTTTGGGACTTTGGGGAGATATATGCAACAGTACCTCAACCTCAGAAACTGGAAGATATCTGTAACAGCTCTTCAATCTCAGAAACTGGGATGAAGCTGACCATTCTAAGAACATAAGAAAATAAGAAATAGGATCAGGAGAAGACAACACGGCCAGTCAAAGCTGCTCTGTGCGTTCACTCTGATCATAACTGCTCTTGGGCTTCAACTCAACTTTCTAACCTACTCCCCATATTCCTTGATTCTCTGAGTGACCAAAAACTTTCTATTTCAGCCTTTAAATTATTCAATGATGGTACATGCACAACCATCTGGGGTAAAGAATTCTAAAGATTCATACCCCATACAGTGTGTCCAGGAAACCTTTTTCACCCAATTAGTGACAAACCCAACGAGAGGAGATACAATTCTCGACCTAGTCTTGGGGAACGAAGAAGGGCAAATAGGTGAAGTGACAGTCGGTGACCATGTCTGGGAAGTGATCACAATTCAGTTAGATTCAGTATTACCATTGAAAGGGATGGAGATGTAGCAGGAGTAAAAATTTTGAACAGGGGGAGGCACATTTTGTAGAAATGAGAAGGGATTTGGCTGAGGTGGACTGGCCAGCACGTGTGTGTGGATTCAGAGGCTGTGGGAAGGTTTTAAATGAATATTTTGTCTCCGTGTTTACAAAGGGAATGGATGATGCAGATATAGTAGTTCAGGAGGAACATTGTGAGATACTAGATGGGATAATCACAGAGAGAGAGGACGAACTTGAAGGATTGAAATCGTTGAAAGTTGATAAGTCGCCAGGGCCAGATGGGTTATTTCCGAGACTACTGAAGGAGGTCAGGGAGGAGATAGCAGATGCTCTGAGGATGATTTTCCAATCCTTACTAAAAACAGAGGAGGTACCGGAGGACTGGAGAAATGCAAACATGGTTCCATGTTTAAAAATGGATCGAAGGAAATGTCGAACAATTATAGGCCAGTGGTGGGCAAATTAGCAGAATCAATCCTGAGAGATAAGATTAACTGTCACATAGAAAGGCATGGACTAGTCAGTGATAGTCATCATCGATTTTTTAAAGAACGGTCTTGCCTCAAATATTTAATTTGATTGTTTTAGGAAGTGACAAGAAGGGCTGACGAATTGTGCAGTGGATGTGGTGTACATAGATTTTAGCAAGGCATTTGACAAGGTCCTACGTGGCAGTTTGGTCAAGAAAGTGAAAGTCCATGGAATATAGGGCAATGTGGCAAACTGAATAAAAGTTGGCTTAGTAACAGGAAACAAAGGGTAATGGTCGATGGCTGCCCTTGAAATTGGAAAGTTGTTTCGAGTGGTGTTCCACAGGGCTCGATGTTGGGACCCTTACTGTTTGTGTTATATATCAACAATTTGGACGTGGGGAGCATGATTGGGAAATTTGCAGATGGCACAAAGATTGGCCGAGTGGTGGAAAGTGTAGTGGATAGCTATAATCTTCAAAACGATATAGATGGATTGGTGGAGTGGGCAATAAAGTGGCAGCTGGAATTTAACACACAGAAGTGTGAGAACATGCCATTAGGGAGGTCGAACAGTTGTAGATAGTACACAATAAATGGGAATATACTAAGAAGGGTAGATGAAGTGAGAGATCTTGCTGTACGTACACAGGTCCCGAAAGGCAACAGTTCAAGTAGACAAGATTGTCAAGGAAACATATGGAATGCTCTCCTTCATAGGCAGAGGTACAGAATATAAAAGTAAGGATATAATGTTAGAATTGTATAAAATACTGGTGAGGCCACAACTGGAATATTGTGTGCAGTTCTGGTCACCACATTACAGGAAGGATGTTATTGTTCTGGCGAGAGGGCAAAGGAGGTTTATTAGAATGCTGGAAAAGAGTGGCTACAAGGGGAGATTGGATAAGTTGGGGTTGTTTTCTTGGAACAAAGAAGGCTGAGGGGCGACTTAATTGAGGTGTACAAAATTATGAGGGGAAGAGATAGGCTGGACAGGATAAAATTGTTTCTCTTGGTGCAGAATTCTAGAACCAGGGGACATAGATTCACGATAAGTGGCAGAAGGTGCAGAGGGGACATGAGGAAAAACATTTTTACGCAGAGGGTAATGGGCACTAAGAATTCGCTGCTCGAGTAGGTGATGGAGGCAGAGACCCTAGACTCTTTTAAAAGGTACCTGGATCTGCATCTTAATTGCTCTAAGATCATAAGATCATAAGACAAAGGAGCAGAATTAGGCCACTCGGCCCATCTAGTGTGCTCCACCATTCAATCATGGCTGATATTTTCTCATCCCCATTCTCCTGCCTTCCCCCATAACCCCTCATCCCCTTATTGATCAAAAACCTATCCATCTCTGTCTTAAAGAGTGATTTGGCCTCCACAGCCTTCTGCGGCAAAGAGTTCCACAGATTCACCACTCTCTGGCTGAAGAAATTCCTCCTCATCTCTGTTTTAAAGGATCGTCTCTTTAGTCTGAGATTGTGTCCTCTACTTCTAGTTTTTCCTACAAGTGGTAACATCCTCTTCACGCCCACTCTATCCAGGCCTCACAGTATCCTGTAAGTTTCAATAAGATCCCCTTCATCCTTCTAAGCTCCAACGAGTGCAGACCCAGAGTCCTCAACCGTTCCTCATACGACAAGCTTTTCATTCCACGGATCATTCTTGTGAAGCTCCTCTGAACCCTATCCAAGGCCAGCACTTCCTTCCTTAGATATGGGGCCTAACTAAAATTGCTCACAATACTCCAAATGGGGTCTGACCAGAACCTTAAATATCCTCAGAAGTATATCCCTGGTCTTGTGTTCTAGCCCTCTCGACATGAATGCTGACATTGCATTTGCTTTCCTAACTGCCGACTGAACCTGCATGTTAACCTCAAGAGAATTGTGAACAAGGACTCCCAAGTCCCTTTGTGCTTCTGATTTCATAAGCATCACCCCATTTAGGAAATAGTCTATGCCTCCATTTCTCCTTCCAAAGTGCATAACCGTACATTTTTCCATATTGTATTCCATCTGCCACTTCTTTGCCCACTCTCCTCGCCTGTCCAAGTCCTTCTGCAGCCCCCCTGCTTCCTCAATACTACCTGTCCCTCTACAGATCTTTGTATCATCTGCAAACCTAGCAACAGTGCCTTCAGTACCTTCTTCCGGATCATTAATTGTGAAAAGTTGTGGTCCCAGCACTGACCCCATGAGGCACACAACTAGTCACCGACTGCCATCCTGAAAAAGACCCATTTATCTCCAATCTCTGCCTTCTGCCAGTCAGCCAATCCTCTATCCATGCCAGGATCCTACCCTTAACACCATGTGCTCTTAACTTATTTAAAATCTTCTATGCAGTACCTTGTCAAAGGCCTTCTGGAAATCTAAATAAATCACATCCACTGGTTCTCCTTTGTTTAACTTCCTTGTTACTTCCTCAAAGAACTTTAACAGATTTGTCAGACATGACCTCCCCTTGACGAAGCCATGCTGACTCAGTCCTATTTTATCATGCACTTCCAAGTATTCCGCGGTCTCATCTTTAGCAATGGACTCTAAAATCTTACCAATGACCAAAGTCAGGCTAACCGGCCTATAATTTCCTGTCTTCTGCATCCCTCCCTTCTTAAACAGTGGTGTTACATTAGCCACTTTCCAGTCCTCTGGGACCCTTCCTGCCTCCAATGATTCCTGAAGTATCACCACCAATGCCTCCACAATCTCCTCAGCTATCTCTTTTAGGACCCTGGGGTGTAGCCCATCCAGTCCAGGTGATTTATCCACCTTCAGACCTTTCAGTTTCCCCAGAACCTTCTCCTTAGTAATGGTCACTGCACTCACCTCTGCCCCCTGGTTCTCCTGGAGCTCTGGCATCCCACTGGTGTCTTCCACCATGAAGACTGATGTAAAGTAACTATTCAGTTCCTCTGCCATTTCTTTGTTTCCTATTATTACTTCTCCAGCCACATTTCCAGTGGTCCAATGTCTATTTTTGCCTCTCTCTTACATTATATATATTGAAAATAACTCTTTCTATCTTCCTTGATATTACTAGCTAGCTTGCTCTCATATTTAATCTTCTCCCCCCTTATTGCGTTTTTAGTTGTCCTCTGCTCACTTTTAAAGACTTCCCAATCCTCTAATCCTCACCACTTTGTATGCTTTTTCTTTTGCTTTTATGCTGTCCTTGACTTCCCTCGTCAGTCAGGGATGCCTCGTCCTCCCCTTAGCATGTTTTCTCTTCCTTGGGATAATTTCTGTTGTGCTTCCCGAATAACCCCCAAAAACAGCCATTGCTGTTCCACTGTCTTCCCTGCTACGTTCCTTTTCCAAACAACTCTGGCCAGCTCCTCCCTCATGTCTTTGTAGTTACCTTTATTTAATTGTAATACCGTTACATCTGATTGTAGCTTCTCAAACTGCAGAGTAAATTCTATTATATTGTGGTCACTGCTCCCTAAGGGTTCCTTCACCTTAAGTTCCCTAATCAAGTCTGCCTCATTACACATCACCAAATCCAGAATTGCCTGTTCTCTGGTAGGCTCTGTCACAAGCTGCTCCAAAAAAACATCTCTTAGACATTCCACAAATTCCTTTTCCTGGGATCCACTGCCAACCTGATTTTCCCAGTCCACCTTTATATTGAAGTCCCCCATGATTATTATAATATTGCCTTTTCTATCTCCTGATTTATTTTCTGCCCCACATCCTGACTACTGCTCGGTGGCCTGTACATAACTCCCATCGAGGTATTTTTACCTTTGTGATTCCTCAACTCTACCCTTAGAGATTCTATGCCTTCTGATCCTATAGCGCTCCTTGCGATCGATTTAACTTCATTCCTTACTAACAATGCAACACCGCCCGCTTTGCCCATCTGCCTGTCTTTTCGATAGGACACATATCCTTGTATATTTAGATCCCATCCCTGATCACCTTGCAGCCACGTCTCTGTGATGCGCACAACATCGTACCGGCCAATTTCAATGTGCGCAACATGCTCATTTACCTTGTTCCGTATACTGCGCGCATTTACGTACATCACCCTCAGTCCTGCATTGACTACCTTCCTTCCCACACTTGTCACCTTTTTTGCTCTGTGTGAGGGTGATGTTGTTCTTTATTTTGGTTCTCTATTTCCCCTTCAGTTATTACAACTTCTAAGCTCACATTCTGGTTCCCACCCCCTTGCTATACTAGTTTAAACTCTCCCGGGTGACTCCAACAAACCTCCCAGCCAGGATATTGGTGCCCTCCAGTTTAGATGCAACCCATCCTTCTTGTACAGGTCCAACTGCCCCGGAAGTGATCTTAATGGTCCAGAAATCTGAAACACTCTCTCCTACACCACCAGTTTAGCCACGTGTTTAGCTGCACTATCCTCCTATTTATAGCCTCACTGGCATGTGGCCAGGAAGTAATCCTGAGATTACAACCCTAGAGGTGCTGCTTTTTAGCTTGCTGCCTAATTCCCTGAACTCCTTCTGCAGGACCTCATCGCTCTTCCTGCCTATGTTGTTGGTACCTATGTGTACTACGACCTCTGGCTGTTCACCCTCCCCCTTCAGGATGTCCTGTGTTCGTTCAGAGAATGAAGAAGCTACAGAGCTATGGATCAGGGGCAGGAAGGTGGGATTAGAAAGGGCACCTGTGTGTCCTAGGGCTGGCATGGACAAGATGGGCCGAATGGCCTCTTTCTGTGCTGTAACATTTTTATGATTCTATGAAGACATTTCTCCTCACCTGTGTGCTTGTGTCACAATAGAACATAGAACATAGAACATTATAGCGCAGTACAGGCCCTTCAGCCCTCGATGTTGCGCCGACCTGTGAAACCACTCGAAAGCCCATCTACACTATTCCATTATCATCCATATGTTTATCCAATGACCATTTGAATGCCCTTAGTGTTGGCGAGTCCACTACTGTTGCAGGCAGGGCATTCCACGCCCTTACTACTCTCTGAGTAAAGAACCTACCTCTGACGTCTGTCTTATATCTATCTCCCCTCAATTTAAAGCTATGTCCCCTCGTGCTAGACATCACCATCCGAGGAAAAAGGCTCTCACTGTCCACCCTAGCCAATCCTCTGATCATCTTGTATGCCTCAATTAAGTCACCTCTTAACCTTCTTCTCTCTAACGAAAACAGCCTTAAGTCCCTCAGCCTTTCCTCATAAGATCTTCCCTCCATACCAGGCAACATTCTGGTAAATCTCCTCTGCACCCTTTCCAATGCTTCCACATCCTTCCTATAATGCGGTGACCAGAATTACATGCAATACTCTAAATGCGGCCGCACCAGAGTTTTGTACAGCTGCAACATGACTTCATGGCTCCGAAACTCAATCCCTCTACCAATAAAAGCTAACACACCGTGCGCCTTCTTAACAACCCTCTCAACCTGAGTGGCAACTTTCAGAGATTTATGTACATGGACACCGAGATCTCTCTGCTCATCCACACTGCCAAGAAGCTTACCATTAGCCCAGTATTCTGTCTTCCTGTTATTCCTTCCAAAATGAATCACCTCACACTTTTCTGCATTAAACTCCATTTGCCACCTCTCAGCCCAGCGCTGCAGCTTATCTATGTCCCTCTGTAACTTGTAACACCCTTCCGCACTGTCCACAACTCCACCGACTTTTGTGTCATCTGCAAATTTACTCACCCATCCTTCTACGCCCTCCTCCAGGTCATTTATAAAAATGACAAACAGCAGTGGCCCCAAAACAGATCCTTGTGGTACACCACTAGTAACTGGACTCCAGTCTGAACACTTCCCATCAACCACCACCCTTTGTCTTCTTCCAGCTAGCCAATTTCTGATCCAAACTGCTAAATCTCCCTGAATCCCATGCTTCCGCATTTTCTGCAGTAGTCTACCGTGGGGAACCTTATCAAACACTTTACTGAAATCCATATAGACCACATCAACTGCTTTACACTCATCCATCTGTTTGGTCACCTTCTCAAAGAATTCAATAAGGTTTGTGAGGCACGATCTACCCTTCACGAAACCGTGTTGACTATGTCTAATCAAATTATTCCTTTCCAGATGATTATACACCCTATCTCTTATAAACCTTTCCAAGATTTTGCCCACAACAGAAGTAAGGCTCACTGGTCTATAGTTACCGGGGTTGTCTCTGCTCCCCTTCTTGAACAAGGGGACAACATTTGCTATCCTCCAGTCTTCTGGCACTATTCCTGTTGACAAAGATGACTTAAAGATCAAAGCCAAAGGCTCAGCAATCTCCTCCCTAGCTTCCCAAAGAATCCTAGGATAAATCCCATCCGGCCCAGGGGACTTATCTATTTTCACCCTTTCCAGAATTGTTAACACCTCCTCCTTATGAACCTCAAGCCCTTCTAGTCTAGTAGCCTGAATCTCAGTATTCTCCTCGACAACATTGACTTTTTCCTGTGTGAATACTGACGACAAATATTCATTTAGCACACCTCCTATCTCCTCGGACTCCAAGCACAACTTCCCACTACTGTCCTTGACTGGCCCTAATCTTACCTTCGTCATTCTTTTATTCCTGACATATCTATAGGAAGCTTTAGGGTTATCCTTGATCCTACCTGCCAAAGACTTCTCATGTCCCCTCCTGGCTCTTCTTGGCTCTCTCTTTAGGTCCTTCCTAGCTAACTTGTAACTCTCGAGCGCCCTTACTGAACCTTCATGTCTCATCTTTACATAAGCCTCCTTCTTCCTCTTGACAAGTGTTTTGACTGCCTTAGTAAACCACGGTTCCCTTGCTCGACCACTTCCTCCCTGCCTGACAGGCACATACTTATCAAGGACACGCAGTAGCTGTTCCTTGAACAAGCTCCACATTTCCATTGTGCCCATCCCCTGCAGTTTTCCTCTCCATCCGATGCATCCTAAGTCTTGCCTCATCGCATCATAATTGCCTTTCCCCCAGATATAACTCTTGCCCTTCGGTATATACCTATCCCTTTCCATCACTAAAGTAAACGTAATCGAATTGTGGTCACTATCACCAAAGTGCTCACCTACCTCCAAATCTAACACCTGTCCTGGTTCAATACCCAGTACCAAATCCAATACGGCCTCGCCTCTCGTTGGCCTATCTACATACTGTGTCAGGAAACCCTCCTGCACACATTGGACAAAAACGGACCCATCTAAAGTACTCGAACTATAGCGTTTCCAGTCAATATTATACAATACAATAGTGCTAATGGTGTAACTTTTCAGAGTTTGTTTTCAACCGACCAAACCATGACGCCCCAGTTCAGTTTGGCCACAACTTAGAAAACACCCAGTCTCTGAGCTATTCGGACACCTTTCCAGGTTTTAGCTATTTTTAGCCAGCTTTCACCATACCTCCAAAAACACCTATTTCCTTTTCTGTCGAACAGGAAAATTAACTTTTTCCTGAGAGTGATTTGCTTCCTCTCCTCACAGGAATACTAGCTGGGATTCTCCGAGCCTCTGCGCCGAAACGTGCTCGGCGTGGGGGCGGAGAATGGGGTCTCAGACCAGTGGCACCGGGACCCGATTGACCGCGGACCGGAGCGGTGCCGGTCGGGGGACATTAAAAGAGGCCCAGGCGGTGATTCTCCGCGATCGACCAGCCAAGTTCCCGCTGAGTTCCGCCGGCGTGGTTCCAACCTGGTTACACCTGGCGAGAGCTCGGACTCGCGGCCGCGATGGCCGCGCTGATTCCGGAGGGGGGCCCTCCACGATGGACCGGGGGCTACCGATCGGTGGGCACGGGCGATCCGTGTGGGGGGGGATATCTTCTTCCGCGCTGGCCTGCTGTGTGACTCCGCCATGTTGCACGGGGGCTGGCGCGGAAACAGCCGGCATGCGCATGCGCGGACTCGAGGCCGGAAGTGCACGGCCCCGTATCGGCAGCAGGAGCTGGGCATCGCACGTCGGGGCCCTGCTATCCCTCTTAAAACCGGAGAATCACTCTGGACTTTTTGAAAAATGTCTGGAGTGATTCGCGCCTGTTTTCCGGTGGGAGTGGGGACAGAGCCCGATTTTTGGAGTGTGGTATTATCAGGTATTGCGGTATCTAAGAGGCTGATGACCATTGGTTAAACCTAGGAGTTTACCATTGGCTGTTGATACGTAGCTCCGCCCTGACAGGCGGAGTATAAGAACCGGTGCAGTCCCAGCAGCCTTCACTTTCTGTACCGAAGCTGCTGGGGAACAAGTTCTAATCGATTAAAGCCTTCAGTTATGAAATCACTTTGTCTTGAATGTAATTGATCGTGCATCAATTAAATGGACTAGACTTAAGCTGGAAGGATGGATCTCCGAATCAAACCGGAGTGCCTACAACTCAGCCCGAACGCGGAGAACTCGGTTGCAATATTTAAACACTGGCTGGCGTGCTTCAAAGACTACCTCTAGACGGCCGGAGGCACCCCCTCAGGAGAACAGAAAATGCATCTCCTGCATTCAAGGGTCAGCCCTGGGATCTACACCCTTATCGAGGAGGCGGAGGACTATGATGCCACGATCGAACTGTGAAAAGGACATTATATCCGCCCTGTAAATCAGGTCTACGCACGTCACCTGCTTGCAACTAGACGGCAAAGCCCCAGGGGATCATTGGAGGATTTCTACCAGGCGCTACTGGTGCTGGGCAGAAACTGTGGCTGCCCGCAAGTTTCGGGGAGCGAGCACATGGAACTTTTAATCAGGGATGCCTTCATAGCAGATATGAGCTCCTCAGTGATCCGCCAAAGACTCCTAGAAAAGGACACCCTGGGACTTAGAGAGGCACGCGCCTTGGCAGGGTCTATGGACGTAGCCTCCCAAAACGCGCAGTCCTATGCACCCGACCGTGCGGCGGCCCCCTGGGCTGCATGACACCCCGCAGCGGCGGCCCCACAGATCTTACCCCTGAACCCGCAGGCATGCATGGCGAGACAGCCGCTAACGCCGCCGGGCCCCGCTGTTTCTTCTGCGGGCAGCCGAATCATCCCCGCCCGCGCTGCCCAGCCCGCACCGCCACCTGCAAAGGGTGCGGCAAGAAGGGCCACTTTGTGGGGGTCTGCCAGGCCCGCTCCGTGGCCGCGGTCTCCAGCGACTCCGGACCACCGCGGCAACCCCCTTCAGGCCCCGACCGGCCAGCGCTCACCGCCACCCCCCTATCCTAGGGCCACGTGCGACCCATGGGCGCGGCCATCTTGCCCCCCGGACACCACGCTGGGCGGGTGGGCACCGCCATTTTGTCCATCCCCGCCGCCATCTTGTCCATCCCCGGCCACCATGTGCGACCCATGGAATGCACCATCTTGGATGGGGCCCCAGGCCCCCAGCACGGCCAACTACACGCTGCCCGATCAGAACTCGCAACTGCTTCATCTGGCCTCGGTGACACTGGACCAAAGTCAACCTCGGACACTCGCAACAGCAACAACGACGGTCTTCATCAACGTCCACGAGACGTCTTGCCTGATTGACTCTAGGAGCACGGAAAGCTTTGTTCACCCCGACACGGTAAGGCGCTGTTCACCTGTTACCCACCCTGTAAACCAAAGGATCTCCCTTGCCTCCGGGTAACACTCGGTGGAGATAAAGGGGTTCTGCCTAGCAAACCTCACTGTCCAAGGCATGAGATTCAACAATTTCCGCCTTTATGTCCTGCCGCACCTCTGTGCGGCTACCCTCCTGGGGTTGGACTTCCAATGTAAGTTACAAAGCCTGATCTTTAAGTTCGACAGCCCTATACCCCCCCTTACTGTCTGCGGCCTCGCGACCCTTGGTAAACAGGATCGCGCAATACAAGGTCTTTTCCACGGTGGATCTCAAGTCCGCCTAACACCAGTTACCCCTCCGTAATAGTGACCGCAAGTACACTGCCTTCAAAGCAGATGGGCGGCTCTATCAATTTTTAAGAGTTCCCTTTGATGTCACTAATGGGGTCTCGGTCTTCCAGCGAGAGATGGGCCGAATGGTTGACCGGTACGGCTTACGCGCAACGTTCCCGTATCTGGATAACGTCACCATCTGCGGCCATGACCAGCAGGACCACGACACCAACCTCCGCAAATTTCTCCAGACCGCGAAAATCCTTAATTTAACGTACAATAAGGATAAATGCGTATTTAGCACCGACCGTCTAGCCATTCTAGGCTACGTAGTGCGAAATGGAGTTCTAGGCCCTGACCCTGAGCGCATGTGCTCCCTCATGGAGTTGCCCCTCCCTCACTGCCCCAAGGCCCTGAAGCGCTGCCTCGGGTTTTTCAGTTATTACGCAGAGTGGGTCCCCAACTACGCAGACAAAGCCCGACCCCTAATCCAGTCCACAACCTTCCCCCTGTCGACGGAGGCCCGCCAGGCCTTCAGCCGCATCAAAGCAGACATTGCAAAGGCTACGATGCGCGCCATCAATGAGTCCCTCCCCTTCCAGGTCGAGAGCGATGTGTCCGACGTAGCTCTGGCGGCCACCCTCAACCAAGCGGGCAGGCCCGTGGCCTTCTTCTCCCGTATCCTCCATGGTTCCGAAATTTGCCATTCCTCGGTCGAAAAAGAGGCACAAGCCATAGTTGAAGCTGTGAGACATTGGAGGCATTACCTGGCTGGCAGGAGATTCACTCTCCTCACGGACCAACGGTTGGTTGCTTTCATGTTCATGTTCATAAAAATGACATGATCTTCCGGTGGAGGATAGAACTCTCCACCTTCAACTACGAGATTTTGTACCATCCGGGGAAGCTAAACGAGCCTCCTGATGCCCTGTCCCGTGGCACTTGTGCCACTGCACAAGTGGACCGCCTCCGAGCCCTCCACGAGGACCTCTGCCACCCGAGGGTCACTCGTTTCTTCCACTTCATCAAGACCCGCAACCTGCCCTACTCCATCGAGGAGGTCAGGACAGCCACCAGGGACTGCCAAATCTGCGCGGAGTGCAAACCGCACTTTTATCGGCCAGAGAGGGCGCACCTGATAAAGGCTTCCCGACTCTTTGAACGCCTCAGCATGGATTTCAAAGGCCCCCTCCCCTCCACCGACCGCAACACATATTTCCTGAACGTGATTGACGAGTACTACCGGTTCCCATTCGCCATCCCCTGCCCAGACATGACCGCAACCACCCTCATCAAGGCCCTCCAGGGTATCTTTACACTGTTCCGTTTCCCCGCGTACATACACAGTGATAGGGGGTCCTCCTTTATGAGTGACAAACTGCGTCAATTCCTGCTCAGCAGGGGCATTGCCTCAAGCAGGACGACCTGTTACAACCCCCGGGGAAACGGACAGGTGGAGAGGGAGAACGGAACGGTCTGGAAGACTGTTCTACTGGCCCTACGGTCCAGGAATCTCCCAGTCTCCCGCTGGCAATAAGTCCTCCCGGTGGCCCTCCACACCATCCGGTCGCTGCTCTGTACAACTACCAATCAGACACCTCATGAACGTCTCCTTGTTTTCCCCATGTCCTCCTCCGGGACCTCGCTCCCAACCTGGCTAGCGACACCCGGACCCATCCTGCTTCGGAAGCATGTGCGGGCGCACAAGTCGGACCTGTTGGTCGAGAGGGTCGACCTGCTGCACGCTAACCCCCAGTGCGCCTACGTGGCGTTCCCTGACGGCCGGCAAGGTACGGTCTCCCTACGGGACCTGGCGCCCGCCGGAACCCCACGTGCACCTGAACCATTACCCCCCCCCCCCCACAGCACCTCACTGGAGGGTCAGTACTCCCGCCGCTCCTGCCTAGGCCAGCCCACCCACCGACTCCCCCTACAGGCACCCCCCCCCCCCCCACCCGTGTCAACCATTTGCCCTAACAGTGTTGCCTAGGGGTGACGAAGCTGCCAGGGAGGCCGAAACCACGCTCCCGGAGTCGCAACCACCTGGACCCCCACCAGAATCACCATCGAAGCCCAGACTATCCAGAAGGACGACCAAGCCACCCGATCGACTGATTGCATCGCTGTGACTTTAACCGTGAACGAACACTTTGTAAATATTCTCGACAGCCCTGTAAGGAGGTATCATGGCACGTCCATATCTGATCATACCGTGTTAAAGGCGACTGTTACCACTGGCCACCACTCCCGCCGGACTCTTTTTTAACAGGGGGTGAATGTGGTATTAGGTATTGCAGTACCTAAGAGGCTGATGACCATTGGTTAAAGCTAGGAGTTTACCATTGGCTGTTGATACGTAGCTCCGCCCTGACAGGCGGAGTATAAGAACCGGTGCCATCCCAGCAGCCTTCACTTTCTGTACTGAAGCTGCTGGGGAACAAGTTCTAGTAGATTAAAGCCTTCAGTTATGAAATCACTTCGCCTTGAGTGTAATTGATCGTGCATCACGGAGAATCCCGGCCACTGTGTTAACCCTTCTGCCCCAGTTTGCTTTCTCTTTGTCTCTGCAGCTGTGGCTTGATCATCCAGAAAGAAGAAAACAGTTCGGACCAGTATTCTTATTGCTCTCATCCTCTTGCTCACCGGCTTTTAACTCACCTTTGAGTCTGCAGCTCTCCTTTGCATCTCTAGCCTTCTGATCATACCACACCAGTTCAGACCAGTTTTCTTATTTCCCTGTTTTACAGTTTTTGGTGTGGTGACCCTTGACCTGGAAGCAGCACTAATAGGAACAAAGTTAAGGTCAGAAGGCCAGAGACACAAAGGAGAGCTGCAGACTCAAAGGTGAGCTATAAGCTGTTGAACAAGAGGATGAAGGCACACAGAAGGAGAAAATAGTAAAGGGAGGGAATAAGAATATTGGTCTGAATTGGTCTTGTAAACTTAAAAATGGAACAGAAGTTAAACGGGGAACTAAGAACACTGGTCCGAACAGATTTTTTCGTCTGCTAGGTCACATGGCCCAGTATGTCTTACGATTCACTAAAATCACAATTGATCCTTTTACAATTGACGCAGACCCTTAAAAGCCCTTTTCAAATATTATTAAAAACAGTGACAGATTCCACAGACATTTTAAAGAAATTACCCATTTTCTTTACTGCTTCCAGGTTAGAGGTAGTCACAAGGCCCTTACATACTTTTCAGCAAATTGCTGGAATCTTTAATGTTGTATCGAATAACATTTTTCAAAAGTGGTTCGTTGTTTCACTGCAGAATTAATTAAGTGTAGACATAGAACATAGAACATAGAACAATACAGCGCAGTACAGGCCCTTCGGCCCATGATGTTGCACCGAAACAAAAGCCATCTAACCTACACTATGCCATTATCATCCATATGTTTATCCAATAAACTTTTAAATGCCCTCAATGTTGGCGAGTTCACTACTGTAGCAGGTAGGGCATTACACGGCCTCACTACTCTTTGCGTAAAGAACCTACCTCTGACCTCTGTCCTATATCTATTACCCCTCAGTTTAAAGTTATGTCCCCTCGTGCCAGCCATTTCCATCCGCGGGAGAAGGCTCTCACTGTCCACCCTATCCAACCCCCTGATCATTTTGTATGCCTCTATTAAGTCTCCTCTCAACCTTCTTCTCTCCAACGAAATCAACCTCAAGTCCATCAGCCTTTCCTCATAAGATTTTCCCTCCATACCAGGCAACATCCTCGTAAATCTCCTCTGCACCCGCTCCAAAGCCTCCACGTCCTTCCTATAATGCGGTGACCAGAACTGTACGCAATACTCCAAATGCGGCCGAACCAGAGTTCTGTACAGCTGAAACATGACCTCCTGACTCCGGAGCTCAATCCCTCTACCAATAAAGGCCAACACTCCATAGGCCTTCTTCATAACCCTATCAACCTGGGTGGCAACTTTCAGGGATCTATGTACATGGACACCTAGATCACTCTGCTCATCCACACTTTCAAGAACTTTACCATTCGCCAAATATTCCGCATTCCTGTTATTCCTTCCAAAGTGAATCACCTCACACTTCTCTACATTAAACTCCATTTGCCACCTCTCAGCCTAGCTCTGCAGCTTATCTATATCCCTCTGTAACCTGCTACATCCTTCCACACTATCGACGACACCACCGACTTTAGTATCGTCTGCAAATTTACTCACCCACCCTTCTGCGCCTTCCTCTAGGTCATTGATAAACAAACAGCAACGGCCCCAGAACAGATCCTTGTGGTACTCCACTTGTGACTGAACTCCATTCTGAACATTTCCCATCAACCCATCATGATGGGATCCATCCATCCATCCATCCATCCAGTCAGTCAGTCCTGGGAATGGTTGATGGGATCCATCCATCCATCCATCCATCCAGTCAGTCAGTCCTGGGAATGGTTGATGGGATCCATCCATCCATCCATCCATCCAGTCAGTCAGTCCTAGGAATGGTTGATGGGATCCATCCATCCATCCATCCACCCAGTCAGTCAGTCAGTCCTGGGAATGGTTGATGGGATCCATCCATCCATCCAGTCAGTCAGTCCTGGGAATGGTTGATGGGATCCATCCATCCATCCATCCATCCATCCATCCATCCATCCAGTCAGTCAGTCCTGGGAATGGTTGATGGGACCCATCCATCCATCCATCCATCCATCCATCCATCCATCCAGTCAGTCAGTCCTGGGAATGGTTGATGGGATCCATCCATCCAGTCAATCAGTCCTGGGAATGGTTGATGGGATCCATCCATCCATCCATCCATCCATCCAGTCAGTCAGTCCTGGGAATGGTTGATGGGGTCCATCCATCCATCCATCCATCCATCCAGTCAGTCAGTCCTGGGAATGGTTGATGGGATCCATCCATCCATTCATCCAGTCAGTTAGTCAGTCCTGGGAATGGTTGATGGGAATCCATCCATCCATCCATCCATCCAACCAGTCAGTCAGTCCTGGGAATGGTTGATGGGATCCATCCATCCATCCATCCATCCAGTCAGTCAGTCCTGGGAATGGTTGATGGGATCCATCCATCCATCCATCCAGTCAGTCAGTCCTGGGAATGGTTGATGGGATCCATCCATCCATCCATCCAGTCAGTCAGTCCTGGGAATGGTTGATGGGATCCATCCATCCATCCATCCAGTCAGTCAGTCCTGGGAATGGTTGATGGGATCCATCCATCCATTCATCCAGTCAGTTAGTCAGTCCTGGGAATGGTTGATGGGAATCCATCCATCCATCCATCCATCCATCCATCCATCCTGTCAGCCAGTCCTGGGAATGGTTGATGGGATCCATCCATCCATCCATCCAGTCAGTCAGTCCTGGGAATGGTTGATGGGATCCATCGATCCATCCATCCATCCAGTCAGTCAGTCCTGGGAATGGTTGATGGGATCCATCCATCCATCCATCCATCCATCCATCCATCCATCCAGTTAGTCAGTCCTGGGAATGGTTGATGGGATCCATCCATCCATCCAGCCATCCAGTCAATCAGTCCTGGGAATGGTTGATGGGATCCATCCATCCATCCATCCATTCATCCATCCAGTCAGTCAGTCCTGAGAATGGTTGATGGGATCCATCCATCCATCCATCCAACCATCCATCCAGTCAGTCAGTCCTGGGAATGGTTGACGGGATCCATCCATCCATCCATCCATTCATCCATCCAGTCAGTCAGTCCTGGGAATGGTTGATGGGATCCATCCATCCATCCATCCAACCATCCATCCAGTCAGTCAGTCCTGGGAATGGTTGATGGGATCCATCCATCAAACAACAAAGAACAAACAAAGAACAAAGAACAAAGAAATGTACAGCACATGAACAGGCCCTTCGGCCCTCCAAGCCCGTGCCGACCATGCTGCCCGACTAAACTGCAATCTTCTACACTTCCTGGGTCCGTATCCTTCTATTCCCATCCTATTCATATATTTGTCAAGATGCCCCTTAAATGTTCCTATCGTCCCTGCTTCCACTACCTCCTCCGGTAGCGAGTTCCAGGCACCCACTACCCTCTGCGTAAAAAACTTGCCTCGTACATCTCCTCTAAACCTTGCCCCTCTCACCTTAAACCTCTGCCCCCTAGTAATTGACCCCTCTACCCTAGACAATATGCTTTTTCTACCACAATGACCTCCGAGCGTATGGGGTGGTGAAATGCTGTGCCGCAGAAGTCTGCTGGTGAGGGAGAAATAATGATGGATGTCAGACCAGATGGATATTCTAGAATTTGTCTTGATTACCTTTGGCAAGCAGACAAGCAAAAACATTCCCTTAACCAATTAGTTAAATTGAAAAGAAAAATGAAAGAGAATGTTATGCATGGTCTGCGGATAAAAGATATTGGTTCTTGTACGTTCAATAAGCTTTGGTCAGTTCTATATTCATGCTTCCTGGTGCTCTTTACTCTGACCATGAGATCCCTCTATAATATTGTAGTGCAGCCATATGCTAAATATAGAACGGTCCCAGATATGTTTCCTACGTGAACTGCACTTTCTAATCACATTACCACATTTGCTCAACAACAATATCCAGATGTGTGACTATGTCATGTGAGATTCTCGGTAGTACAGTGGCTAGCATTGTTGCTTCACAGCAGGAGGGACCCGGGTTCGATTCCTGGCTTGGGTCACTGTCTGTGCAGAGTCTACACGTTCTCCCTGTCTGTGTGGGTTTCCTCCGGGTGCTCCGGTTTCCTCCCACAAGTCCCAAAAGACGTGCTGTTAGGTGATTTGGAAATTCTGAATTCTCCCTCAGTGTACAGGTGCTGTAGTGTGGCGACTCGGGGATTTTCACAGTAACATCATTGCATTGTTAATGTAAGTTACTTGTGACGCGAAGAAAGATTATTCCAAAACAATTATGTTCTTTTCCTGCACTGTGGTCAGCTACACACCGATTGTTGATGGGAGTAAGTTATCCTCAGATATTCTGTTCAAAATCATTGGGAGATATACTGCAGTAAAAGGGTATTAAATGCCTCTCTCGTAATAACATTGAATGAATACCGATACATACGATTCAAAACAGTGCCTTTTTGCATAGATATAGCTGGCGGGATTCAAACACATTTCTTTGCCTGCATGTGACAAACTGAGGAAACAAGCTGAGTAAAGAAATGGAAAGTCAGTAGATGTAGGAAAATGCACCTTAAGAGTAACAGGGGTAATTTCACAAGTGCACACACCCAGGCTTCATCCATGGGAACCTTTGGCAGAATTTTGCACTCCCCGGCTGTGGAGCAGCACCAATCCATGTTGCAGCACCAAAATAGGGAGCCAGGGATTTATAGGTGCAGACATCCTTGACAATGAGAAGGGAAAATGCTTTCAGGCCTCAGTCAAGTTGAAGGTCTCAGACAATGACATTTTCTTAAATCTAAGTGGAGTTAGACGAGGCTGCTCCTTGGCTTTCTTCCTTCTCTTATTAATTAGGGACATCACCACCAGGACAGCCACTGACTGCCCCCTTTACAACTTAACTGCATGGAATTCTAATTTTATTCTTGTGGTAAACACCACTGGTAACACACTACATGTATTACGGTACTGCCACTGTATTACAGGTACCACAGTAAATCCCAGCCTGCTGGCTCCTCCCAGCAGGCAATGTATAAAAGTGTATGCTCTCCTGCGCTGCTCCCATTCTGGTTCCAGCTGAAGGAGGCTCAACATGTTGTGCAATAAAGCCTCAATAGTTTAATCATTTTCATCTTGTGGTTATTGATGGTGCATCAATTTATTGCACAAGATTTTAAAAAGGTGAACAGTCTTATCAAGCCTGATCGCCTGGAGCTGAACCCTCACGCAGCCGACGCCACAGCCACCTTCGAGCACTGGCTAACCTGCTTTGAAGGATATCTCGGAGCAGCCACTGAAGAACTCTCAGACCCACAGAAGCTCCAGGTCCTCTACTCACGGGTGAGCCCACAAGCTTTTCCCCTCATCCGGGATGCGCCCACCTACACAGAAGCAATGGTGCTACTAAAGGGACAGTACATCGGGCGTCATTCTCCGACCCACCGCCGGGTTGGAGAATCGCCGGGGGCTGCCGTGAATCCCGCCCCCGCCGGTTGCCGAAGTCTCCAGTACCGGATATTCGGCTGGGGTGGGAATCGGGCCGCGCCGGTTGGCGGGCCCCCCTGCTGGATTCTCCGGCCCGAATGGGCCGAAGTCCTGCCGATAAATTGCCTGTCCCGCCGGCGTGGATTAAACCACCTTTTGAACGGCGGGACAAGGCGGCGTGGGCGGGCTCCGGGGTCCTGGGGGGGGGGGGGCGCGGGGCAATCTGGCCCGGGGAGTGCCCCCACGGTGGCCTGGCCCGCGATCGGGGCCCACCAATCCGCGGGCGGGCCTGTGCCGTGGGGGTACTCTTTCCCTTCCGGCTCCACCATGGCGGAGGTGGAAGAGACTCCCTCCACTGCGCATGCGTGGGAAGCTGTCAGCGGCCGCTGACGCTCCCGCACATGCACCGCCCAGGGATGTCATTTACGCGCCAGCTGGCGGGGCAACAAAGGCCGTTTCCGCCAGTTGGCGGGGCGGAAATTCCTCCGGCGTCGGCCTAGCCCCTCAATGTTGGGGCTCGGCCCCCAAAGATGCGGAGCATTCCGCACCTTTGAGGCGGCGCGATGCCCGTCTGATTGGCGCCGTTTTGGGCGCCAGTCGGCAGACATCGCGCCGTTTCCGGAGAATTTCGCCCATCAAGTTTTGCGCCCGGCACCTCCTGGCCACGAGACGGGGGAGACTCAGGATGATTTCTTGCGGGCTCTATGGATTCTCGGTAGGAACTGTAACTGCCAGACAGTTTCGGCAGTCCAACACACCCAACTACTAATCAGAGACGCTTATGTCACGGGCATTAAGTTTACTTACGTTCGCCAGCAGCTATTGGAAGGGGGTACGCTTGACCTTGCAGACACTGTGCAGCTTGCGAATTCCCTAGAAGTGGCCTCCCGTAATCTGGAGGCCTACACCTCCGACCGCGCGGCACCCTCGTGGGCATCGTGGGCCCCACCAGCTGCCGACTCGAGTACACCGCAAGACTGCGCCGCGCGGCAGCCGACCAACTCCGGAGGGCCCAAATGTTATTTTTGTGGCCAGAGCAAACATCCCAGGCAGCGCTGCCTGGCTTGGAGTGTGACCTGCGGGTGCGGGAAGAAGGGCTACTTTGTTTCCGTTTGCCAGGCCCGGTCGGTCGCCGCTGTTTCCAGGCCCAGCATCGCTACACCCCCCACGTGTGATCCAGGGGCACCGCCACCTTCCCCACCACAAGCCACGTGTGGCCCGTGGGCGCCGCCATCTTCGGCGCCATCTTCGACCGCGCCTCAGATGCCCTGCTCACCTGGCAGTTCGCGAACCGCCGATGCCTCCTTACCGCTGCTCAGCCCGGCACCTCCCAACATCTTCTGCAGCGCGCCTCCATCACCCTTGATCAGTCTCGGTCCCACAACCTCGCGACCGCTACGACGACGGTAAAGATCAACGGGCACGAGATGACCTGCCTCTTTGACGCCGGGAGCACAGAGTTTCATCCACCCTGCTATGGTAAGGCGCTGCTCCCTCCCGGTACTCCCCGTCACCCAGAAAATGTCCCTGGCCTCCGGAACCCATTCCGTGCAAATCCGGGGGTATTGCGTCGCGACCCTCACCGTTCAGGTTGTAGAGTACAGCAACGTCAGGCTCTACGTCCTCCCCCATCTCTGCGCTGTCCTGATGCTAGGTCTTGATTTTCAATGCCACCTCCAAAGCCTTACTCTGAAATTCGGCAGACACCTGCCCCCCCTCACCGTCTGTGGCCTCACGACCCTTAAGGTCGATCCGCCTTCACTTTTTGCAAACCTCACCCCGGACTGTAAACCCGGCACCACTAGGAGCAGACGGTACAGTGCGCAGGACAGGACCTTTATCAAGTCGGAGGTCCAACGGCTTCTGCGGGAGGGGATCATTGAGGCTAGTAACAACCCTTCGAGAGCTCAAATGGTGGTAGTGAAGACTGGGGAGAAGCACAGGATGGTCATTGACTACAGTCAGACCATCAACTGGTACACGCAGCTCGACGCGTACCCCCTCCCACGCATATCTGACATGGTCAATCAGATTGCGCAGTATCGAGTCTTCTCCACAGTTGACTTGAAGTCCTCCTACCACCAGCTCCCCATCCGCCCGGAGGATCGCCAATACACTGCGTTCAAAGCAGATGGCCACCTCTATCATTTCCTTAGAGTTTCCTTCGGCGTCACCAATGGGGTCTCGGTCTTCCAGCAAGAGATGGTTGACCAGTACAGGATGCGGGCCACCTTCCCGTACCGAGAAAACGTCACCATCTGCGGCCACGATCAGCAGGACCACGACGCAAACATCCAAAAATTCCTCCATACCGCCAAACTCCTTAACCTCACCTACAATAAGGAGAAATGCGTGTTCCGCACCAACCGCTTAGCCATCCTTGGCTACGTAGTGGAAAATGGAGTCCTAGGGCCCGACCCCGACCTCCTGGAACTCCCTTTCCCCCAGTGCCTCAGGGCCCTGAAACGATGCCTGGGGTTTTTCTCATATTTCGCCCAGTGTGTCCCTAATTATGCGGACAAGGCCTGCCCACTCATTAAGTCCACAGGTTTTCCCCTGACGGCTGAGGCGCGCAGGGCCTTCAACCACATCAAGGCGGACATCGCCAAGGCCCCGATGCACGCAGTCGACGAGATCCTCCCCTTTCAGGTGGAGAGCTATGCATCGGACGTAGCTCTGGCCGCCACCCTTAACCAGGCGGGCAGACTCGTGGCTTTCTTTTCCCGCACCCTCAATGCCTCCGGAATTCGGCACTCCTCTGTCGAAAAGGAGGCCCAAGCCATTGTGGAAGCTGTGCGATATTGGAGGCATTAACTGGCCGGCAGGAGATTCACTCTCCTCACTGACCAATGGTCGGTTGCCTTCATGTTTAAAAATATGCAGCGGGGCAAGATCAAAAATTGTAAGATCTTGAGGTGGAGAATCGAGCTCTCCACCTATAACTATGAGATCTTGTATCACCCGGGGAATCTCAATGAGCACCCAGATGCCCTATCCCGCGGTACACGTGCCAGCGCACAAGTGGACCAACCCCGGGTTCTCCATAATGACCTCTGTCACCCGGAGGTCACCCGGTTCTTCCATTTTATCAAGGCCCACAACCTACCCCACTCGATCGAGGAGGTCAGGACCGTGACCAGAGATTGCCAAGTCTGCGCGGAGTGCAAGCCGCACTTCTACCGGCCAGATAGAGCGCATCTGGTAAAGGCCTCCCGCCCCTTTGAGCGCCTCAGCATGGACTTCAAAGGGCCCCTCCCCTCCACCGACTGCAATGTGTACTTCCTCAATGTAATTGATGAGTACTCCCGTTTCCATTTCACCACCCCATGCCCCAACATGACTTCTGCCACGGTCATCAAGGCTCTGCACAGCATCTTCACCCTGTTCGGTTTCCCCACCTACATCCACAGCGATCGGGGATCCTCCTTCATGAGTGATGAGCTGCATCAGTTCCTGCTCAGCAAGGACATCGCCTTGAGCAGGACGACCAGCTACAACCTCCAGGGAAACGGAAAGGTGGAGAGGGAGAATGGGACTGTCTGGAAGGCCGTCCTGCTGGCCCTTCGGTCTAGGAATCTCCCGGTCTCCTGCTGGCAAGAGGTCCTCCCTAACGCGCTCCACTCCATCCGGTCGCTCCTGTGCACCGCTACTAATGAGACCCATCACGAACGTGCGTTTGCCTTCCCTAGGAAGTCCACCTCCGGGGTCTCACTCCCAACATGGCTGACAGTTCCTGGACCCGTCCCCCTCCGGAAGCATGTGCAGAGCCATAAATCGGATCCCTTGGTTGAGAAAGTCCACCTCCTCCATGCGAACCCACAGTACGCCTATGTGGCACACCCCGACGGGCGACAGGACCCAGTCTCCCTCCGGGACCTGGCACCCGCTGGGTCCCCACCCACAACCCCCGACCTGATGCTGCTTCTACCCCTCCGGTTGCCTCGTTCACCCCTGCGCCGCCCACCCTCCCACCAGCGAACCTTACCGCAGCCCCCACCCCAGCAGTATCCGTCCCCTCACTGGATCCACTAAGGGGTGATGAAGGAGAGGACAACATGCTCCCGGAGTCACAGGTGACCACATCAGCGCCCACACCACCACCAGGACTGAGGCAATCGCAGCGGAGGGCCAAAGCCCCCGACAGACTCAATCTGTAATGTTGTTCTTCACCCCTGCCGGATTTTTTTAAAACAGGGGGTGAATGTGGTAAACACCACTGGTAACACACTACATGTATTATGGTACAGCCACTGTTTTATAGGTACCACAGTAAATCCCAGCCTGCTGGCTCCTCCCAGCAGGCGACGTATAAAAGTGTATGCTCTCCTGCGCTGCTCCCATTCTGGTTCCAGCTGCAGGAGGCACAATATCTTGTGCAATAAAGCCTCGATTGTTGCACCATTCTCGTCTTGTGGTTATTGATGGTGCATCAATTATGCTCCGCTTATTGCTATTCCTCAGATGCCTAGTGGGAGATAACAGTCGCTCTAGAGTATTTGAACATCTCTGTGTCTTATAATCTCACTGAAAAATAAACTGCCATTGCGCCACAGTTCATTTTAAGCTTGTTTGTAGCCATATTAAAAAACAATTGAAATAATAAATCTTTAAAAATTCATTGTTATGCAATAAAATGCCTTTAGAAAAATGCTTCTCCCACTGGGCAAGTGGGAAAACCTTGTGGAAATTGACCCTCTACAGGCATTATTCCAACTCTTCCTATGTGGGGAAACTCGATAAGCGGACAGTTAAAATCCTGCCTAAATCATGTTGTCTTTTGACCAGTTCGCCTTGAGCAGGTGACAAGGGTACTGCCAGAAACTCGTGCGGTCCTTCTTTCAAGATGCAGATCACGGTTTGGTGAAGTTATCGGGCTGTGATGCAGTTTTAACCCTAATCTGAACTGGGAATCTGTTGTGGCTTTCCTGTCAGGTGAAGACAGTGAGAAGAATATCGGGACCAAAAAAACTCAATTGAGCTAAGTTTATACTTTCCTTGCAGGGGTGGAAGGGGCAGGAGTGTTTTGGCCTCCTGTGCCCAGAGATTCCAGGAGGTCGGGGTCGGGCCCTAGGACTCCATTTTCCACTACGTAGCCAAGGATGGCTAAGCGGTTGGTGCGGAACACGCATTTCTCCTTATTGTAGGTGAGGTTAAGGAGTTTGGCGGTATGGAGGAATTTTTGGATGTTTGCGTCGTGGTCCTTTTCATAGAATCATAGAATTTACAGTGCAGAAGGAGGCCATTTGGCTCATCGAGTCTGCACCGGCCCTTGGAAAGAGCACCCCTCCCAAGCCCACACCTCAACCCTATCCCCATAACCCAGTAACCCCACCCAACACTAAGGGCAATTTTGGACACTGAGGGCAATTTATCATGGCCAATCCACCTAACCACACATTTTTGGACTGTGGGAGGAAACCGGAGCACCCGGGGGAAACCTATGCACACACAGGAAGAATGTGCAGACTCCACACAGACAGTGACCCAGGCCGGGAATCGAACCTGGGACCCTGGAGCTGTGAAGCAATTGTGCTAACCACTATGCTACCGTGCTGCCCTATTTATTTAAATATATGAAAACTAAATACAATTCATAACATTAAGATTCCTATGGGAAAGAGTTGGAACATTTGGCAATATACATATTTGGTTGACACAATTCCATTCAACAGATTCGAGTAAGGGAGGGAGTTCGTTCCTGGCCAATCCATCAAAATTTATCAAAATTCATTATTTTATCATTCACAATCAGTGACACATTCAAGATTTTGCCACACAGTCTCAAGCCTGCACGATTGGGAACTCTGTCTCAAAACTAATTTTGGGGGAAAAATAAGAGTTTAATATTGACAGGTGTCTGAAAGTGACAGCCCTGCAGATAAAGAAAGACAGTGGTGGCAAAAAATCTTGACATTTTCCCAATAACTACTGATAATTTGGGCAATTTGTCCACACTTTGGTCTGAACTATTCTCAGTGCATCTCTGCTTTTTGCCTCCTTATTTTATTCCCTTGAATTTATTTTTCTTCGATAGGCACAATAGACTTAACATTAGCGGTGGTATTACTTTCAGTAACCTGTACAGTCCTATGGGGATAATTATGAGTTACAATAGTTTCAAGATGTTGGCAAGAAATTACTTGAGGCTTGGGAGTAAGGAGTAATTTCAACAAATTGATTCATTTTAACCCCCTTCAATGTATTGTCATTTCAAAAAGGACTGCGCGTCCCTTAAGGGAATTAAGACCAGTGAAGTGGATAAAGGAACACTTCTGATTTGCCAGCATTTGGCATTAATATCATTTTTTAGTCTATAATATATACTTTAGTAAATTGAAACCATATGGAGAATAGGAAAAATACTTTTTAAAACTTATTACAAATCCAAACTTACCATATTGGCGAGTGGGAAACTCAAACTCCGATCCGTCCTTGGGTTTTTCTGGGCAAGCGTGACCTGGGAGAAGGTGGAACATGTGCACTACAGTGTTTCTGTAGTTCTTTGGGCTGAGAACGGGCCCAGTGCGCCTGTACAAAAAGAAAATGGTGCAAAAAACCCCATCCTGTGACCAGGAACAGAGGGCAGTAATCAGGAAAGATCCCAGAGAGGGGCAGGGAGAGGTCCAGTCCCAGTTAGGAAGAAAGAGGAGCAGAGAAAAACACTTAATGCAGAAAAAGGGCTGCAGTTGGAAGACTTTAAGTGGTGAGGGCTCAAAGGAAGTCCTGACAATCGAAGAAGGCAACAGGAGGTTGGTGACTCTGTGCTGTTGGTCGTTGGGGCAAAGGTAACCCTTTGGAGCAGTAGTGTTCTGCGTGGTGTGGCCAAAGAGCTGAAGTTGTGCTTGTGAGTTGGTGCTGGAATGCAGACTTGGGAATCCAGGGTAACAGAATGCTGGAAGATGCAAGGTGGGTGTCGTTAAGACCTTTCCAGTTGGAGTGACTTTTGGAGAGAATTTCAAGGCGAGATTTTCGACGGTGAGGCTTGGGATCCCTGGTGCGACAGACAGAGTTTCAATGAGATTCGTTGACTCACAAGCCCAGATTTTCACCATAATGGAGAGGCTCTCCGTCATGGTGGAAATCCTGGAAATGGCCAAAAATTAGAAGCCCCACCCCCAAACATGTTCTATTCCCTTAAAGGCAGGAGTAGAATCAGGCCAGGTTTCACCCGGGTGTGGTTTACAGAGACAGCTGGACATGTAATTCACCATTTGTCACCACTGAAGTGGGATTTAGGTAGGCCAGGAGTGTGAAACCCAATATGTACATATTTGAGCAGGTCTGAACTTGGTGGGTTAATTTAGATAGCCAGAGTATCCTTTTGGAGAGGTACTCCTTTTTGATTGCTAAAAGTGAACATGGGTAATCCCTGATTCCTTTTTGTCATTTGTTTATGTAAACATGCGGGCTGATATTTGGGGGTTGGTGGGAGGATGGGAGCATTGTTACTGTTATGGGGATTGACATATCTGTTGCTGATTATTGTTTATTGTTGATGGGCGTAAATGCGGGAGAAAATGTGAAAAAGGAGAATAAAAATATATATTTTTTAAAAAGTGAACATGACTCTGCATTTTTTTTTACACACAACAATGTATCTGTCAAGCTGTCAAAGAATCGTCCAGCTCTCAAAGAACTGATAATCTTTCGAAGAACTGTCACGTTGTCAAGGAGCAGTCAAAGAACTATCCATCAGTCAAATAACTGTCAAAGAACTGTCCAGCTGTCAAAGAGCTGACCAGTTGTCAAATAATTGGCCAATTTTCAAAGAATTGTCAAGCTATCCAAGCTATCAAGGAACTGTCAAAAAACAGCCAAATTGTCAAAGAGCTCTCAAAGAACTGTCCACCCGCTGAAGAACTGTCAAGCTGTCAAAAAACTGTCCAGCTGTCAAAAAGCTGTGAAGCTCTCAAGGAACTGGAAAAGCTATTAAAGAACTGTCAAAAACTTCCTAGCTTTCAAGGAACAATAAAAAGAACTGTCCTGCTGTGAAAGAATTGTCAAAAAAATTGTCCACTTGTCAAGGAATTATAGAATTTACAGTGCAGAAGGAGGCCATTCGGCCCATCGAGTCTGCACCGGCTCTTGGAAAGTGCACCCTACCCAAGGTCAACACCGCCACCCTATCCCCATAACCCAGTAACCCCACCCAACACTAAGGGCAATTTTGGACACTAAGGGCAATTTATCATGGCCAATCCACCTAACCCGCACATCTTTGGACTGTGGGAGGAAACCGGAGCACCCGGAGGAAACCCACGCACACACGGGGAGGATGTGCAGACTCCGCACAGACAGTGACCCAAGCCAGAATCGAACCTGGGACCCTGGAGCTGTGAAGCAATTGTGCTATCCACAAGGCTACCGTGCTGCCCGGGGCTGTTTAGCACAGGGCTAAATCGCTGGCTTTAAAAGCAGACCAAGGCAGGCCAGCAGCACGGTTTGATTCCTGAAACAGCCTCCCCGAACAGGCACCGGAATGTGGCGACTAAGGGCTTTTCACAGTAACTTCATTTGAAGCCTACTTGTGACAATAAGCAATTTTCATTTTCATTTCAAAGCAGTTAAGCAGCTGTCAAATAATACTAGGTGTGTTGGCATGGAGGGATAAGAATAAGAGATGGTGTGTGCAAAGCATGGGTTGGCATTAGTTGGCAAATAAAGGACCATGGGGATGTTGGAGACATAGAGAGTATAAGAGGCTATTAGGGATAAGAGGCCTTGGGGGTGGGCAGTGGGCCATGGCTTGGCATAATGGGAATGAGGGAACAATGCGGGGCAATTTGTGGCATGAAGGGGCACGTGGTACCATGGATGGGGCATAGGAACTGTATGGGGGTGTGAGGGCTGGAGGGATATTTTTAAATTTAGTTCAGTGAAGTACCAAAGCATAGAGGCAGGCTTTCCGCCCAGTTCGCATCTTTGCAACCAGCAGCTTCCACACTTATTCCAGCGGTGGCAGGCCTGACTTCTGATCCAGCCATGCTATTTGCACCCCACACCCTAGCCCATCATTTTTAAATTTTGGTGTGATTGTCCACTTAAACCCCTCAATTAACATTGGGGTGAGGAGGCTAAACAAGAGCCTTCCTGCCCTAGACCTAATCAGGACAAAGGTGGGAATGTTGTGGATTCCTCAGTCAGCACCCTTCCACCTGATTAAGTGCCAATTTCCACACTAATTTCAGGCAGCGCAGGGTATTAAATTCCAACCTATGTATGCAGCCTGTATGAAGGCCTGTTTTGAAGCCTGAGCTTCAAAAATGGCATCTTCCTTTCACATGCCGGAACTTTGTCCCATTCACCAACAGTTATTGCCGGCTCCCCCATCTACCAGACAGTAATTGACTGCCAGTGGGAAAATATGAAAGGATGTCACTCACTGCTGTGTGGCCCAAATTTGATCCGAGCGTTCGGACTTACTCTCAATTCGGAATATTCTGCCGAGAGCTAATGTTTCCACATATAGCGAAGAGCAAAAGGAATAAGGACACGAAACATTCTTAATAAATGAAATAGGGAATTCAGAAGAAGCCTTTTTACCTAGAGCAGGGTGAGTAGGTGGAATTCTCTACCACAGGGAGCAGTTAAGGTGTATAGTGTAGATGCATTTGAAAAGAGTCTAGCTGAACATGCGAGGGAGAAGAAAATATGTATCTTGCAAATAAATGTCAGGACTAACCCTTTACAAAAAATTCACATGTGAATTTCATGGTAGCTGGCCCTCACAGCATTCTAAGATGTTACTATTGAACTAAATATCAAGAAACTCATATGATCTGTCACTGAGTTAAATATGGCATTCCTGTAGGATTTGACGTGCTGTTAGATAATTTGGGCATTCTGAGTTCCCCCTCTGTGCACCCGAACAGGCGCCGGGATGTGGCGACTAGGGGATTTTCACAATAAGTCGCCAAAGACCCACCTTTCAGGCACCCCCCAATATCAGTCCTCACTTTAGGCTCTGCCTCTTGGCAATGTCAACCTGGCACTGTCTCCTTGCACCCTGGCAGTGCTAACTTGACACTGCCATGTTGGCACTGCCAGGTCTGCATTGCCAGAGTGTCAGGGTGCCAGGGGCACTGTCAAGGTACTGGCCAGCCAATTTCCTGACCACGTGGGGGCCACAACAGCCTCCGAGCCCTCTCGGCATGATCAGCACATCTATCCAAAAAATTCAACAGTGGCTGCGAGAAAGTCCTCATTGAGGAACCCTTATATTTTAATGTCTGAATGGTGCTAGCTGCTTCTACGGTGGAAAAGGACCTCTAGTGAAAATACATGCTGTTCAGCATCAGAGGTTGAAAAAGATCCAGTCTAAAAAAAGTCCCATCAGACTGAGCACCTGCTGTTTCTAGGAAGTGCCTCCAATTAGGAAAAAAAACCACTGTAAAAAAGCACTCAGACAAAGCACCTGTCTTTCTAGGAAACCCTTCTGAATAGAAACAAATCCACAATAGAAGAAAATGAGGTCAGCCAGGTACCTGCTCAAAAGAGGAAGCACTTCACAGTTAATGGACCGTGAAGTGCTATAAAAACAAACAAAGCTGTACCCTCCTTTGTGATAGCCTTCCACTGTCAGTCAAGAGGCTTATAAAAGTCAATGGGGTGTGAAATTGAATGTAAACAACAAAATGCAAAGGGATAAAATAAGGTATACTGCAACATTGAAATCACAGAGCCTATTGAAACTTCAAAGGAAGTGAAATGCTTCTCCAAGAAATAGAATGGCTCTGTCCTGTGAAAGCATTTTAGAACAGACAAGCTGCAGCTGTGCTTTGCCCTGTCATGGGGTGTTAAACAGGAATGAAAGTAGGCTTCAAGACTTCAGAGAGCCAACGCGACCCCCAGCGTGGGGGAGACCCTTGACCTGGTTCCCTGCAGCCCAATCCCAACCCCACAATCCCCAGACCTATTGAAGGACCCCCTCACAGCATCTGACCAGCTGCTGCTATGCCCTATTGCTTGCTAGAGGTAAGTGGTACTCACCTCCTTGGTTCCCTTCTGTGCCCATGGTGCCTGGTCCACACTTTTAAGGAGCAGTAGTGATTCGTGCCGGGTGACTTCCCGCCAAAGGTAGGGGTGGGGAGAATACCGGGAGGCAGCAGCATTCCACTTTAATCCTATTAATGAGATTAAAATGAATGCAAAATAGTTGTGATTCTGGGCGAGATCATGATGATGCCAACTGGAGTGGGATGGGAGAATTGGAAACAGTTTTGCGCATGGCCCAAATTGTTTGTTGGGGCTGTCCTTCAATTCTCCTGACATAACGTGATTTCCCCTGGGCGTAATACGGCCGGAGAATCACCCCCAAATATTTTTGCATGACGTCCCCTATTGTATTCTGACCATTAACATGGGATCTCCACATTGGTCTACTGAGTTTGCATCGATAAGCCTTTCAGATTGTTGTATGTTTATTCCTAAATGTAAGGACAGACACCTGAATAAATTGAGGAGGCTGAGGCATGCTGAAAGCAGATCCTGATTAAGACTGCAGAAAAGTGTCTGGCTTGAATATAAGTTAGATGACCTTGGGTATAGCTGTCATAAGCACCTATGTGTGTCGGTTACATGATTCAATTTGTGTTATATTGCTGAATATTTAAGGCATGGACAACAGGATGTCAAAAATGATGGATTTTTAATGACTGCACTTTTATCGGACCAATCCATAAAACAGAAATGACCAGTTTGCTGCTTCGCCAAGTGTTTGTACCTACTGAGCACATTCAGCTGTAAACACATTGCAATCTGTTCACTGTAGGTTATGACCCAAGATGCTGCTTGTTTTCAGTAATGCACTAAACGGATGGCTAATGTAGAAACATTAAACATGGCGATCAGAGGTATAAAAGATATGGTGATGACTTCAGAATTAACAACTTGCAATCTAAGAATACAAGAAATATTATAAGAACTGCTTGGAAGAAATTAGATCAATGGCATAATGATTTGATTTGGAGTTTTTGCGGCACCTGAAGACCAAGTAGTTTTGAGGAATTTTGTTAACACCAATCCTTCCTTTTAGCTTGGAACGTATGTGACAACCTTGCAGGTCGGACCACAAGAAACAGCAAGGATAAGAGAAAACCATTGTTGCATTTTGACCATTTGGTCATATCACTATTACCTCAACTGACAAATTATTCTTTATTAGTACAAAACATGTAAGCCAGCCCACAAAAGGAAGGGAGTGCATTAACTCTTATTAATTTTCTCCTTATTAAATGAGGGAAGTGAGATTGGCTGATGAAAATTTAATTTCATTTGACCATTAATCTTTACATTCCTGTGTGTAAAATGAAGGAACTTAACCATCCATTCTTATATCCCGGTTTTATTAAAGTGCTTTAATACACCTTCAGAAAGATGAGAGTACATGCATGAATTATATTCTCCGGTCCTGCCTACTGCGTGGACAGACAATTTGATGGACTATTGAAAAGGCCGTTGATCTCGGGAGACAATCTCCAGTCTTGAGGTGGGTGGGAAAGTAAAACCTCACCCATAGATATTGAATTTCAGCCAGTTCCCCTGACTTCCCATCATAAATTCAACAGAATATCAGTGGAATCCTTCAGAAGTGGCACAAAAAAACAAGGCATGCCATTTTTCCAGGGTTTCCACTCACCTTCCATCAAGGTTTTGGTAGGAAACCTGGAGAATGCCAATAAAATGTCAGGCAGTGATAATCACTTCTGATCATAAGGTAGTCTTATTTTTACACCCCTTGATTAATCTTTTGCATATTTACACAGGCTGAATATAAGGCACTTGGACCATTTATGGAATTGACCATCATCACTCGATCTGATATAAAAGCAAAATACAGCAAATGCTGGGAATCTGAAATAAAACAGAAAATGCTGGAAATACTCATCACATCAGGCAGCATCTATGTAGTGAAACCTAAGGTACATCACTGCATATGATAGAATTTCTAAAACTTGGAACAGTGACGAATGGATATAATTCTCGCTGACTGAGTGGCAGATACACCTATATTTCCTTGTGATCCAATGGTAAGTACCTGGCTAATCACTTTGTGGTTTGCTCAATGGTATGAAATCATAACTGTAATCAAAAGAAAGCATGACCTCTTCCATTTTTATAAATATTTAAGGTTTGGATCTTTCAAGCGTGGGACACTTTGAGTTATCTACAGTTTCACCATTCTTAATTAGTTATGAGTACAGTGAAGGAAGATAGAAATGTTAATTACAAGTCATTTCCATCTATTAAAAAAATTACATTCATGTTAATGTTTTTCACATCCTTAGAACATTCCAAACAAGCAGAGAAGAACAGTCATTTTTCACTGATGTTCTGCAGAAAGCCATGGCAGCTACGCAGTCTCAGAAATAGGACAAGTGACCGGTTAATCTGTTTTTGGTAATATTGGTTCAGACACATGGGAAACATTACTTATCTTTTCATTGTGTCATGGAAGCCATCTGAACAGACATCTTAAACACACAATACTCAACAATACTGTGTTGAAGTGTCCGTCTAGATAGTATGCTTGGCTCCATCGTGGGACTTGGAAACCAAGCTCAGGAACATGAATAACACAGTAAGAAGTCTTACAACACCAGGTTAAAGTCCAACAGGTTTGTTTCGATATCACTAGCTTTTGGAGCGCTGCTTCTTCCTCAGGTGAAGGAGCAGTGCTCCGAAAGCTAGTGATATCGAAACAAACCTGTTGGACTTTAACCTGGTGTTGTAAGACTTCTTACCATGCTCACCCCAGTCCAACGCCGGCATCTCCACATCATGAATAACACAAGTTGCGCTGAGCTGAACATATTCTTCATGAGAATGAAGTTCATTCAGTTGAGGGTTCAGACTGCAGGAGGATGCAGCCTATAGATTCAAACATACAAAATCCTGCTAATACAATGAATGTTCAATCAGTTGTCCTACAGGATTGCCTTTTTAAATTATTTATTTACAGGGTAGCTATTTTTGAATTTTTTGGGGGAAATTGTCTGTTAAAATCAAACTTTGTTTGCCTGTCCAAAATGTGATAATTTTATATTTTAAAACTATTTTCACACGATGGGGAGCAAACTGTTGCTGTACATTGAATTCTGCTATCTCTTAATTTAATTGCACACAATGTATAGATCCATAGTTAGCCTCACCATATTATAGCAATTTGTTTTCTGTTATCAGGTAGTCAAACATCTATTCACATCTCTTTTTCAAATAATAAATGCGAATTGTATTGGAGCAAGCGCATGCAGAAATTCAGATCCAGAACAGAGTACTTCCCTTTTATCACAGTGAAATGTGGATTGCAGCAAACACAATTCAATTTTCAAGCACTTAGGAATAACATTTAACCTATGTAAAATGCGTGAATCAATCTACGGATTTTGTGGCCTGGATTCTCTGCCCTGCCACATTTCTGCCCCGGCCCGCCGGCAGGATTCTCCGTTACGCAGGCCAGTCAATGGGGTTTCCCATTGTGGGGCAGACCCACGCCATCGGGAAACCCCAGGGCGCCGGCTAAATGGAGAACCCCGCCGGCGGAGAATCATGCCCCATATCTTTTTTTAAAAATCTTTACTGCAGACACATATGTCCAAAAGTAAAAGCCAAACTTTATTACACAGCAAAAAATCCAACGAGAATTCAATATAAAAGTTTTAGTAGCGGCAATATGTTTAATGAGTGACATTTCAAGCTAATTAATAAATACCAGCAGCATGAGGCAAGTTGCATAATGAAGTGGGCTGTGTGTTTCATAGGCCCTTACTTAGCATCTTCTAAATTGGAATCGACAAGATTTTTTCTTTCCTAATCATGTGTGTGAAGATTAGTTGTCTACTCTTTGGTGCAGAGCTGCTAAACATTTTTATTGGCTGCAGTACAAAGTGCGACATTGGCCATAAATCAGCTTTCTCAGGAGAGTGTTTTGAAAATAAAAAGCTGCTTTCTGACTTGTAATGGTGCATAAAGTATGTAACTATGAACATTTCCCTGTCAGTATTGCAAGATAGTAAACACTCTTCACACACTGAAATGAATTTCAATGCAAAATGTATCCTCCGCAGGCCATTGCTTTGCTCTAAACTGCAACACCTGACTGGTAGTTAAATCTGTCATATATCTTTTGGGTGCCTATTAGGTCTGATCCAAAGCACTTTATCTGTCTTTTTCAACAATTCACCAAACATGACAGCCTCTGTGATTTTAGACGCTTGAGAGTCAACAAACAAAGAGGTAGAAATCTGTCTTATGTGGTATTGCAAACTGGATGCTAGTGAATCGGTAATTCTTTCCGATTGTTTCAATGGAAAAGAAAATTGATGCAGTCTAAACGAATCGCCCAAGACAGATGTTGTTACTTGAAATGAAAATGAAATGAAATGAAAATCGCTTATTGTCACAAGTAGGCTTCAAATGAAGTTACTGTGAAAAGCCCCTAGTCGCCACATTCCGGCTCCTGTTCGTGGAGGCTGGTACGGGAATTGAACCGTGCTGCTGGCCTGCCTTGGTCTGCTTTAAAAGCCCGCGATGTAGCCCAGTGAGCTAAACCAGCCCCTCTTTATTATAATATGGATAATAAGCATGAAGCTGTTGAGTATTATGCTCTAAACACTAAAATATTTAACATTTTTGTTTCCAACAAAATGAAAAATGTTAACATAAGAAATGTTTCAGCAGCAAATTAAGATAGCAATTTAAAAAATAAATAAATTTAGAGTACCCAATTCATTTTCTTCCAATTAAGGGGTAATTTAGCGTGGCCAACCAACTACCCGTCACATTTTTTTGGGTTGTGGGGGTGAGACCCACACAGACAGGGGGAGAATGTGCAAACTCTACATGGACAGTGACCCGGGGCTGGGATCAAACCCAGGCCCTTGGCGCCGTGAGGCAGCAGTGCGTAAGGTAGCAATTTAAATGAACCTGTATACGATGAAACACAGAGCACATAAGCAAGAACAGGTAGTGATGGCTGGGCTGAAGAGATGACTTGCCAAAGAGCAATGTCCTCATCCAGTTCTGCTGTGTGGGATGGAGATGGGGACTCATGGGACATAGCCATAGAAAAAAATACTTGCCAACACCAGTGGTTACATGAGGTGATGGAAGGCCTGCCAAATATCTTAATATCTTTCCACTCTATAATCTATTTTGGAGCACGTAACCATTTCTAGGTACATTGTAATCGTGCCCTTGCTGCCTGAACCTGTGTTATCCGCCTTTGGATTTGTCATGGAGGATCAAATAGCTGCAATCTATTGTTAATTATGTTGTAGCAAGGCATTTCAAAAAATTTAAGGCATTCAGGCAGAGTAAACATGGTTTGCGAAAGGAAAATCATGTGTAACCAATTTATTGGCGTTCTATGAAGGAGTCACATGTGCTTTGGATAAAAAAGAGCCTGTGGATGTGCTGTACTTAGATTTCCAGAAGGCATTTGATAAGATTCCTCATCAAAGGTTATTGTGGAAAGTAATACCTCATTGTGATAGGGGGCATGGATAGAAGATATGCTAGGTAACAGGTAACAGACAGTAAGCATAAATGGGTCTTTTCGGTTGGTTTTAATTAATTATGATGGGCTATGGGTATCGCTGGCTAGGTCAGCATAAATTGCCCATCCTTAATTTCCCTTGAGAAGGTGGTGGTGAGCTGTATCCTTGAACTGCTGCAGTCCATGTGGTGTAGGTAAACCCACTATGCTATTAGGGAGATAGTTCTAGGATTTTGACCCAGCGACAGTGAAGGAACAGTGATATATTTTCAAATCTGGATGGTGAGTGACTTGGAGGGGAACTTCCAGCTGGTGGTGTTCCCATATATCTGCAGCCCTTGACTTTCTAGATGGTAGTGGTCATGGGTTTGGAAGATGCTTTCCTTGTAATAAGTCTTTAAAAGTGTAGTTCCTGCAATGCATCTTGTAGATGGTACACATGGCTGTTACTGTGAGTTGGTGATGGAGAGAGTGAATGTTTGTGGAAGGGGTGTCAATCAAGTGAGCTGCTTTGCCTTGGATGGTATTGAGCTTCTTACGTGTTGTTGGAGCTGCACTAATCCAAGCAAGTGGGGAGTATTCCATCACACTCCTGACTTGTTCCTTGTGTTATGACACCCTGGGCAAAGGCACAGTCAATTGCAGCCTGGAGTCACAGCACAAGTGAATTAACCAATAATTCTTATAAAAATTCCCAATTTGGCCCTTGGCTGCCTAATAATCACAGTCACCAGTTTGTAAGTTTAAACACACTTACTGTTTATTTATAACAAGAGCTATAATTAACCATGCAGAAATACAGCTGGTTAACTATTATCTAATTCCTAATTCCCACTTCAACTTTCCCCCATCCTCTACACACACCCACAAGGCAGACAAACACAGAGGGATGGAAAGGGTTAAACAAAATAAGTGAAAGAAATAAGAGTCTTTGTTTCAGATGATGGTTTTTAGCACACCTTTTCTTCACCACAAGCTTGCAGGTTAAAGTCTTTGTTTGCAGCCTGGAATGGTCTTCTCTGTAGATTCATTCATCTGGGCTCTCTGTAGTTTAAAAATAAATCATTCACAAGTTTTCTGGAGGGAGATGGCACTCCGGTTTTCTGTACAAATACAACACAATCTTTCTGGAAAGGTACAGCACTCACAGGCGGTTTCTGGTGAGAGATCTAGTCGGTTCACCCTCTGCGCTGCCAGAACTAAACCCCAAACATCTCAGGACTCTGAAAAGCATCTCAATAAGATAGGATCGATTCACCACCCGTTACCAGGTAGAGTAGGCCTTTGGAGAAATTCGTTGGCCAGCAGCCAATCAATCAAACCGAGTCCCAATACATCACTCCCACTGGTGGTGGCGGGTCTGTTTTCTTCTGTAATTTCTGGATTTTTCTGCTCAAATTAAATATACCAGCTGTTTTCCTTAAAGAGACATGTCCATTAATCATCCATGGATCAAAATTAGAATGGCAAAATAAAAAAGGGGAAATAAGAGGAATAAACAGGAACTTACAAGTATAGATATGGACAGACTTTGTGGAATCATGAGGTGAGTCACTTGCCACAGGATTCCTAGCCTCCGTTGTGCTCTTGTAGCCAAAGTATTTATATGGCTAGTCCAGCTCAGTTTATGGTCAATAGTAACCCCAGGATGTTGTTAGTGGGGTCTTCGGTGATGGTAGTGCCATTGAATGTCCAGGGGCTTTGGTTTGATTCTCTATTATTGCAGATGGTCATTGCCAGCACTTTTGTGGAGTGAATGTAAATGATGTCATGAAGCTGTCTGGAGACAGCAGTAGACATTACTCAAAGGGCCACAATTGGAATGTGTCTCTCTCGGTAACGAGTTTAGAGCAACAGTTTAGATAATAATCAAGTGAATGGCTTATGGAAGAGAAACAGCACATGGATGATTGGGAATGTCCATACAGTATACATGTGTTAATGTATAGTCAAGGAGGTTGATAGGTGCAGACAGCTGAATACACAGAAGGCATAATGAAGGAGATATAATTAAACAGAACCTGAGAAGCCAGGAGAGGGAGTTAACATCTAGCAGCCTCAGAAATAAGACAAGCAGGTTCCAGATGCCAAGGCTGAAGGCCAAGTTGACACCAAACAAGCATCTGAGTGTTAGATCCAAGGCAGTGCATAAAACCTTCGTAACAGCAGTTTTAAAATATCTTTGTTGGACCAGGAAAAAGATGGTTCCTGGATATGAGTATCATCTCTGTGCAGTGTGCTAACAATAGCTAGTTATTCAATTTGGATGTTGTTTCAGGAACAGAGGAAATTTATAGAGTTCAGGTATCTTACATACAAATATATTTTATAACAAGGGGTATGTTTTATATAAACTGTCTATGTTTAGAAATTCAGACTTCTTAATTGTGTGAGAGTAGAGTAGTCATATTTGTATGTATTTGTCATTTTGTTACTTTAAAAAAAGTCTTTAATAATTGTTACATTACGACTGGACTATTTATTCTTACTGGGGTTTCACTTGTCTCCTCACACCAAAACAAAATAAAATTATAGATCCCCACGAACCAGTGTTCTTAATTGCGATACTCTCACAGATAACTTCAACGTGCTTCATGACACTCCCCACTTGTCCAGGTCTTGTTGCATTTGCACATGGGCACCTGCAGTGTTGGAGCAGCCATGAGTCGTGCCCAAAATCTCCACATCTGACCTTATGTTGGAAGGAAGATCATTGATGAAGCAGCTGAAGATGGTTGGGCCTAGGACACAACCCGGAGGAATACCTGCAGTGATGTCCCAGGACTGAGATGACGACCTCCAACAACCATAACCATTTTCCTTTGTGCTAGGTATGACTCGAATCAGCAGAGACCTTTACCCCGGATTTCAAATTACTCAAGTTTTGTTATGGTTCCTCGATCACATACTCAATTAAATTTTGCCTTGATGTCAAGGGCAGTTACTCTCTCCTCACCTCTGAAGTTCAGCTCTTTTGTCCGTGTTTGAACCAAGGTTGTAACAAGGTCAGGAGCTGAGTGACCCTGGCAGAATCCAAACTAAGCATCAGTGAACAGGTTAATGCTAAAGTAAGTGTCGTTTGATAACGCTGTTGATGACCCATTCTATCACTTTGCTGATAATTGAGAGTAGACTGAGAGAGGGGGTAATTGGCCAGGTTGGATTTGTCCTGCCTTTTGTGACCTGGCCAGTTTTCCACATTGCTGGATAGATGCCAGTGTTTTAGCTGTACTGGAACAGCTTTGCTAAGGACACGGCAAGTTCTGCAGCACAAGACTTCAGTACCATTGCCAGAATATTGCCAAGGTCTTTACAGTATCCATTGCCTTCAGCCATTTTTTGATATCATGTGGGATGAACCAAATTAGCTGAAGACTGGTATCTGTGATGCTGGGCACCTCTGGATGAGACCGAGATGGATCATCCACTTGGCACTTCTGACTGAAGATTATTGCAAATGCTTCAGCCTTGTCTTCTGCACTGATGTCTTGGGCTCCACCATTGAGGATGGGGATAATTGTGGAGCCTCCTCGTTCAGTCAGTTGTCTAATTGTCAACCACCATTCACGGCTGGATGTGACAGGACTGCAGAACTCAGATCTGATCCACTGGTTGTGGGATCGCTTAGCTCTGTCTGTCAATTGCTCCTTATGGTGTTTGGCATGCAAGTAGTCTTGCATTGTAGCTTCATAAGGTTGACACCTCAGGCACAATTTAGCTACCGCGTTGCACCTGGCGCAGAATCGGGCACAATGGGTGAATCGTGGGAGACGCCCAAATTCGGCTGCATACCAGGCGCTGAGCCGAGTCCGTTGAATCACGCCCCGGGGCATCCTTTCAAAACTGCACACCAATCTTTGAGGAGCCGTTCTCACCGGTGAGTTTAGCTCCCCACTGCTGAAAGAATTTTTAAGTGTGGGCAAGACTGCGGAGAAACTCCCAAAGGCCCAAATAAATGACGAACAGTGGGTGAAGCCAGGTCGCGATTTCACCAGAAAAAAAACAACGTGAAATTCTCCACCAAACTCAAAATCACACGAAGAAATCATTTTGGTGAATCACATTTGCGATTTTTCAGCATTTGCAGATTTTTACATTTTATTGATCTGCTTTTGTGTATTTATTAATGTTTATTATATTTGTTATTAATAACTTGAAGGAAATGATATTTATATATATTTGAAGAAAGGACCACACTACATATTTCTAAAGCTGACTAGATAATTACAAGGCTCCAATCTGTTGACATATTTTCAAAAAGAACATTTTCAATTTTTCACTAATGTTTGATTTACTTTGCTATTTCTATTAGCTGCTTAGCCTGAGAACTTGTATCATATGTTGCCTTTGTTGAGATGCAGAACTGTTGGAGATATGTGTTGCAGGGTGCAGTACAAAATGTTCCTCTCCTGCACAATCACATTTTAACAGTGAATACTAAGCCAAACAAAACATATCTAAATTAATTCATTTTCTTCTCAAAGTTTGTAAAGATTTGTTACTTCCTAAAATTGTCGCTGTTCCAGAAAATACGATCAGAAAATAAGACAGGAAACTCCACAATACAAACAGTAGATATCTATTATAATGTTTTGGTCCATTGTATGGGAAATTAACCTGAATATCATAACATAACTCTATTCATGTAAACATAACAGTATTAACACACAAGTGGCATGACACCTGGGCTGGTGCATGGTCGATTCCAGCCCCACAGGCCCTGGAGTCCCAACATAAGTGAATTAACCAATAAATCTTTTTTTTAAAATGCTGTGTATGCATTTCTTTTTTTCCAATTAAGCATTTCGCAATTTAGCATGGCCTTCCAACTACCTTGCACATCTTTGGGTTGTGGGGGTGAGACCCACGCAGATATGGGGAGAATGTACAAACTCCACACGGACAGTGACCCAGGGCCGGGATTGAACCCTGTTCCTCAGCGCCATGAGGCAGCGGTGCTAACCACTGATTCACTGTACCCCCTATTAATAAATAATTCATATAAAATTCCCAAAATCTTTGGCCCTTGCCTGCCCAATAATTTACAATCACCAGGTTTGTAAGTTGAAACACAATTACTGTTTATTTATAACCAAAATAAAGCTGAAATATGCAGTAATTACTACGGAATAAGAACAAGCTAATCTACTACCCCTCCTTTTACTTTCCCACCCTCTACTCATACACACAAGACAGCCAAATACAGAGGGTCGAAAAGGGGTAAAATCAATAAGGATTAAAGTAAAAATGGATGAATCCTTGTTTTTGGTATTGAATTCTTTGCAGTAGGCTTTCCGCCCAGCGCGCTGAGTAATCAAAGCCACTCATGTACAGTTGGTGATGGTCTTCGGGTAGCAACATTCATTCAGTGCTCACAGGCAGTAGGATTTCCTCTAGAGTGACAGTTTAGCCTTTATTAAACTGAGCCTTCAATTCAAAGGCCCATTTTTGACTACTTATCTCATAAGATTTTTGGTTTTGCATCAATTTTAGCATGAAAAAATAATGAATCATTATTCTTTCATATTCTTTTAAAACAAATAAAATTGAGAAACTCAATCACTTATTCTTTCATATTCGTTTAAAACAAATAAAATTGAGAAACTCAATCACTAATTAACAGCCCCTTCAAGGGGTAACAAAAGACAAAACGTTAAGGGAAACTTAAAATCTAATTTTTTTGCAGCCTGAGTTTTAATCTCAATCCATTGCAGTTTCATTAAAATAACATCCAGCCTTACTGAGGGAAGAAAAGTGTTCTTACACTGGACTTTTGAGAGAGAATTCTTCAGATCTTTGAGGGAGAGTTAGAGCTCCTTCATCCAGGCTTCAAGATCCAATATGAGAGGAAAACCAGCCTTGTGACTCAAAGCACTTCCGAAGAAAAATATCCAAACACGACTGGCTATCAGCAAAGCCCAGCATTTTGAGCCAGTTCATTGGCTGCCTGCCAAATCAGTCAAACTGAGTCATCACTGATCACCCCTGCCTGAATTAAAGGCATAGGCCACTTTAAAGGCACATGCCCATTAATCATCCATGGACAAAAATTGTAATAGCAAAACAAAAGAAAAGAAAGGGAAAAACAGGGAACAATCAGGGTTTAAACAGGATCGTTACACTGGTAACCACAAACTTTTCTGCTTTCCCATATATATTATTTTGTGGAAGGCAACCACAAAATGTCAGCAATGTTTGTACAAATTTTGGATTGTCTCTGGAGAATTCTCTCTTCATAAATCAAGTATTGCAGTAGTAATATAAATTGGTACCCTTAACCCCTCCTTATTAATTACAGGTCCTATCAATATACAATAGCCTAGAAATTGTGTTAGGTCTAAATTGGGGCACATTTTGCTTGCACCTAATGAGGTCTGTGGCAGGACCATGGCAACCAGGTCTGCCAGACTCACCAGTATAGCATTGGTGAGCTATAGCAGTTATGCATGGTCACAAAGATAAGCAAGTTAATCAGCTGGGATGCCATCCAAAAATCTAACATAAACCACAGAAGGTTGGATTCAATGTAATAATTTTCTACCCAGATCATTGACGTATATAGGATTAATTCCAACTGGTTAATATACTAATCAGACCGTGTGTGTCATAACAGAAAGTGTTGCAGTATCTTATTGTTTCACTCTTATACAGCTGTGTGGAAAATGTAGCTAGTACTGTAAGTTGTGTGTCAGTCAAGCTTCTCTTTTACAGATCTGTGCAGAATCAATAAGTATTCTGTATTAGTCCAATAATACCAAGAATATTATATAATGGCAGTGAGTGAAAGAACAGTTTGGAAAAAATCTCTACCATTACCAGAAAGCTTTGAGAAACTCACAGGCCCCAACCAAACAGAAATGATATTGGAGACCTGCTAATTATCAAACCAGATTTGGCCTTGCTTGGAAAATGAATGAAATGAAAAATGAAAATCGCTTATTGTCACAAGTAGGCTTCAAAAATGAAGTTACTGTGAAAAGCCCCTAGTCGCCACATTCCGGCGCCTGTTCAGGGAGGCTGGTACAGGAACAGTGAGCAGGTCAGTATGCTATTACATGCGATGGGTAAGTGTGCAGATAATATCCCCAGCAACCAGGGTATTGATGAGGAAAAAGCTACATATGTTGAAGTAATCATATGATGCATACTCCAATCTTTTAGCCTTGCAGAGAAGTGTATGTATGGCACCCTACAAAAATGGGCTTCTCAGAGATAGAATTATCATGGGAGTGCTGGATGTTACCTTGGCTAACCACTTGTAGTTGAGAGATCATCTAACTGTAACAAAGGCAATCCAAATGTGCAGACAAACTGAGGTCGGGAAGTAAATTGACCTGTGAACAAAGAACAAAGAACAAAGAAATGTACAGCACAGGAACAGGCCCTTCGGCCCTCCAAGCCCGTGCCGACCATGCTGCCCGACTAAACTACAATCTTCTACACTTCCTGGGTCCGTATCCCTCTATTCCCATCCTATTCATGTATTTGTCAAGATGCCCCTTAAATGTCACTATCGTCCCTGCTTCCACCACCTCCTCCGGTAGTGAGTTCCAGGCACCCACTACCCTCTGCGTAAAAAACTTGCCTCGTACATCTACTCTAAACCTTGCCCCTCTCACCTTAAACCTATGCCCCCTAGTAATTGACCCCTCTACCCTGGGGAAAAGCCTCTGACTATCCACTCTGTCTATGCCCCTTATAATTTTGTATACCTCTATCAGGTCTCCCCTCAACCTCCTTCGTTCCAGTGAGAACAAACCGAGTTTATTCAACCGCTCCTCATAGCTAATGCCCTCCATACCAGGCAACATTCTGGTAAATCTCTTCTGCACCCTCTCTAAAGCCTCCACATCGTTCTGGTAGTGTGGCGACCGGAATTGAACACTATACTCCAAGTGTGGCCTAACTAAGGTTCTATACAGCTGCAACATGACTTGCCAATTCTTATACTCAATGCCCCGGCCAATGAAGGCAAGCATGCCGTATGCCGTCTTGACTACCATCTCCACCTGTGTTGCCCCTTTCAGTGACCTGTGGACCTGTACTCCTAGATCTCTTTGACTTTCAATACTCTTGAGGGTTCTACCATTCACTGTATATTCCCTACCTGCATTAGACCTTCCAAAATGCATTACCTCACATTTGTCCGGATTAAACTCCATCTGCCATCTCTCCACCCAAGTCTCCAAACAATCTAAGTCCTGCTGTATCCTCTGACAGTCCTCATCGCTATCCGCAATTCCACCAACCTTTGTGTCGTCTGCAGACTTACTAATCAGACCAGTTACATTTTCCTCCAAATCATTTATATATACTACAAACAGCAAAGGTGCCAGCACTGATCCCTGTGGAACACCACTGGTCACAGCCCTCCAATTAGAAAAGCATCCTTCCATTGCTACTCTCTGCCTTCTATGACCTAGCCAGTTCTGTATCCACCTTGCCAGCTCACCCCTGATCCCGTGTGACTTCACCTTTTGTACTAGTCTACCATGAGGGACCTTGTCAAAGGCCTTACTGAAGTCCATATAGACAACATCCACTGCCCTACCTGCATCAATCATCTTAGTGACCTCCTCGAAAAACTCAAGTTAGTGAGACACGACCTCCCCTTCACAAAACCATGCTGCCTCTCACTAATACGTCCATTTGCTTCCAAATGGGAGTAGATCCTGTCTCGAAGAATTCTCTCCAGTCATTTCCCTACCACTGAAGTAAGGCTCACCGGCCTGTAGTTCCCTGGATTATCCTTGCTACCCTTCTGAAACAGAGGAACAACATTGGCTATTCTCCAGTCCTCCGGGACATCCCCTGAAGACAGTGAGGATCCAAAGATTTCTGTCAAGGCCTCAGCAATTTCCTCTCCAGCCTCCTTCAGTATTCTGGGGTAGATCCCATCAGGCCCTGGGGACTTATCTACCTTAATATTTTTTAAGACACCCAACGCCTCATCTTTTTGGATCTCAATGTGACCCAGGCTATCTACACACCCTTCTCCAGACTCAACATCTGGTAGTGTGATTGGAGTTGTCGTAAAAACCCTGGGCTGGATTCTCTGCACTCCGACGTCGAAATCGCGGCCGGCGTGGGGGTGAAGAATCCATGTCCCTGCAAGAAATCGGGACCGGTGCCGGTTCCCCGATTCTGCGGGCCCCGAAAAGTGGCGTACTCGGGGAGTATGCCGCGCCGCCTGGGACCTACCTGGGCCATTGCCAGAGGCCCGCTCCACCATTCTCCACCCCCAATCAGCCAAAGTCCCGATTGCATGGAACTAATGTGCTCCAGCCAGTCAGGATACTCGTGTGGCGGCTGTGGACTCAGTCCGCCTTATAGGCGGCCGGTAAATGCTTGTACGGGAGTTGAGGGTCGAGCGGGCACCCGATCGAGGGTTTCTTTTTTGGGTCCAGCTTCGCGGTCGAAGTCCATCATGGAGCACGGCACGGCCGCTGGAGGCTGCCGCCATGCGCATGTGCGGCCTCTGACCAGGAGGTGCGGGGCCACATATCTGCAGCAAAAGCTGCGAGATCTACTCCGGGTCCCTGCTAGCCTCCTGCAGGGCTGGGAATTCGTGTCCCTTTGATGCCAGTTTTTCTGGCATAAAACTCTACCGTTTTGACGCTGGCGTGAGGTCATAGTCCCAATAATAGAGAATCCAGTCCCCTATATCAACAGCAGATGATTCAGTAGAGCATGTCAAATTTTAAAACAGAAGCTGTTGTTAAAGAGAAGGGGCGACAGGAAGAGCATGCATCAGCAACACCAGCTAACTGCAATTAGTGTGGCAGAGAAAAACACAGACATGAAAACTGCTCTGCCAAAGAAGCCAAATGCCATTTATGCAGAAAGAAAGGCCTCTTCCAGGCTTTGTGTCAGAGCAAGAAGCCTACACAGAATATGCACAAAGGGAGCCTTTGAAAGGTGGCAAGATCCATGACATAGAAATTTTTTCTTGTGTTCAGGAATAGTTGGGGTTACTTTAGGGTTTGCTCATTACCTTAATAATGCTACCATGAACTGTTATTCGTAAAAACATTCCTGTTTTGTTACATACCGATATACAGCTCAATACTCCATGTGGGGTTATTCTTCTGCTTCCCACCAGATCTCAGGCTGTTAGTCATGTGACATTGCATTACAGTTACATCATTAGATACAGAATCAGGTGCTTCTGATGTTAACCCTTTAGTCTACATCTTCCTCCCAGCTTTTATCCCAGAGAGTAAAAATATTACAATCATAGGTGCAACAAGATCAAATTGTACCCTCATAGAGTTTTAGAACCTGATTACAAACTTTACATTCAGACGCTGGGTTACTCTTCCTGAATTTGTTCTGAGTTCAAAGGTAAAAGGACTGAAGCCCTACCATTTAGTCCCTGAAGCCTATTCTATCATTTTATTCGATCATGGCTGACCAATAACTTGACTTCATTTACTGCATTTGCGATATATGTCTCGATAGCCTTATCCAAAAACGCCAATCGGTCTCAGTCAGCTCACATTGTCGATGGTGTAAGTGTTCTGGCGAAATTCCTTTCAGGTCAGGACTTCAGTATTGCTTGTACCAATGGGACTGTGACATCTTGCTATTTAGAGCCATTTGGCTGCGCAAGCAGAGTTCCAATGCTCTGGACCATTAGGCATGCATGAAGCTGTATTCAGTTATCCTCTCCTTTTTGCTGTGGCTTTGTCCTGCTGAGGGCAAACCAGTGCTCCCGGGCCTGGACACACACATGTCAAGATGGTCAAAAATAGTTAGATTTTGTTATGATCCCTCTAGAGACCAATAACGTGAAAAAATGAGTTTCCCAGCAACCTATGGAAAGAATTACATGACAGAAATTAAAACTTTCACTGTAACAAACAAGTGAAAATCAATAAGAATTAACATTACTTAATAGGCAACTAATATTTAAAAAAAAAATTTAGAGTACCCAATTCAGTTTTTCCAATTAAGGGGCAATTTAGCATGTCCAATCCACCTAGTTTGCACATTTTTGGGTTCTGGGGGTGAAACCCACGCAAACACGGGGAGAATGTGCAAACTCCACACGGACAGTGACCCAGAGCCGGGATCGAACTTGGGACCTCGGCGCCGTGAGGCCGCAGTGCTAACCCACTGCGCCACCATGCTGCCCCTCTGGGCAACTAATATAATAAACCACAGAAAATGTACTCCCCATTAAATAATTGATTCAACTGAAAATACTTCATGGCCTGATTGTATGTCACACACTCTCAAAAGATAAGCAGCATTCTAGATTAAGTCCAATACTCATCCTGGCTTTCTGGCAGATTCCCTTCTCCCTGCTAATGCATGGTAAGTTTTCCTGTGTCTTTAAAAGTACCTTCATTTAGTCTTATGAGTATCATTGAATTGACTTCCAGCTGCAAGGTATACTTAGCGACTCTATGATTCTTATATTTCCAAGATTCTTCTTCCTGAACAGAAAACAGACTCTTACAAACATCCTGCACCCAAAGTTGTAACTTCCCTGTTTCCTCATTCAGCAGCACTTCTCTCTCTCTCTCTCTGTCTTCAGGTCACTGAGCTGGGAGTCTGTGTCCAGAAAGACCAGCTACTCCCTTTTTGTGTCAAGGTGTGAAAACTGGCATTTGATCCTCTATAGGTTGTAGTCTGGGCCTCCCTCCCCATGACAACCAAATCACATGGGTCTGTCTCTGGGCAGACTTTAGTAAGTACTCATCAGCTTCCATTTCAGGAAATTCTATTTTACTTTAAATTAAAAGAGACAGTGTAAAACATATAACGCCTTGCATTTGTAATAATTTGAGCAATTGGAAATAAATAACATTAATCAGCAGATCAAAATAATTGGGAATGCATCAAGAGAAAGGTGACAATCAAGGGTTACATTCGAGAAATAATGACATGAGCGTTTAGCCAAAACAGACAAGAAAAGTGAAGATTTCACACTTCACAGCTATCATCCAAACCCTGAGATGAAATAATCTTGAAACCTTTTTTATTTTTAAGGAATAATCTTGGTAAGGGGCAGTTTTATTCAACTTCTTGTCATGTTTTTGTTTGTTGCTGTTGGTGATGCCGAGATAAACCTCCTCCAGGTAATATGAACATGATGCATGATATTCACATTGAAGGATTAACAGTTATGGTTGATTGCTGCTAATTTATTGTCTGCAATCTATGTTTAGTGATTCGAGCAACTTAAAAGAATTGAATTAATGAGTTTTTTCAGTACAAATCTATCAAGATATAAAAACCGTTCGTGTTTGAAATCAAAAGTATATTTTATCTGATACCAGATCATGAAAATTATTTTTAAAAAGCAGATATTGTAGAGTCTTTTTGTTGGCAATACCAATGTCAAACAAGCAATCGCACTCTTGACAGTAACTCGGGAAACTTTAGGTGCAAAAGTATGAGTATTTAATGCACTTGTATAGAAGATCCAATTCAAAATACAAACTGAAGTGTAGGGTCTTAGTTTATGCTGATTCCTATTATCAGAGATTTTAGCCATGAGGAAAAATTGGAGAATCTTAGAGAAGACAATGGGGGAGGGAGGGGGGCGGTGATGGAAACCTGCGAGAGGCACATATTGTGTTTTACCCTGGCATAAAGGCATGAAGTGTTTGTCCCTGCCCCCCCCCCCGCCAGTGATGTAACAGGAATACCGATGTTCAACTTCAGGAATGCAATTACAATAAATGTGCATCTGATTATCAGGCCTCTATGCCACAGATGCCCGACCCCGCACTATAAAATAGCCATTCATGTTGGCAGGAGGGCAGGTCGACGTGAATTATGACCTGTCTCTCATGGCAGGCACCTGGTGGGCAGATCCATTGTAGGAGCACAGGTGAGTGCATTGCTGAGGAGGGAGAGGGTCATGGTCGGGCAGTACCTTGGCACTGCTTCTTGGCATTGACCCCCCCGCACTTTCCCCTACACTAGCCCGCACTGCTTCTTGGCACACCCCCTAGCACTGCCGCAGCATTGCCCACTCACTTCCCTGGCACTGCATAGACATGACCCCTGGCACTGCCTGGGCACTTCCCCAAGCTCTGCCCGGGTACTGCCAGACCTAGACGGTGGCAGGGTGCAGTGCCTGGGCAAAGTTGAGGGTAGTGCTGGAGGAGTGGGGGGGGGGTGTACCCTTGGCGGGCGGTGAGTGATGGGTGGGGGAGGGGGGGTGGATGGGAGCAGTGGTGTTCTCGATTTACATTTTTGCATTGGGGTAGCATTCAAAAACAAAACCCCGATTGATGGTGGGGTGGCCTCCGTCAGAGCCAGTGTGATGTCGTGGGACCAATCCTTTGGATTTTATTTTCAACGTCCCTTGCAGTTTGGTGGAGAAAGCCTCAATACCGCTTTCCCGCCTGTTGTGACACTGCATGAAAAACGGAAAATTCCGTCCAATGAATTTTCCTTCACTTGCGTACACTGTGACCTCTCTGATGCAGCAGTGCATTGAACTTAGATAATTTGACAATATCACCAGCTGCAGCCTGGGAGGAAGCTGAGGTGTAGCAATTGAGTGTCACAGTGACCTTGACGGCCACTATCAATGTCATCCTGACCCTGCACTGTGATTGCAGGTCCAGATGGATGAAATTACCACCTTCTTAGTGAATCCTGGCTGCCTCAGATACTGTTCCTAGTTGAGGTGGAAGGAGAGGAAATGGTCTCTGAGTACCCTAGATAGGTGTGACCCTCTGTTAAGAACTCCCCCTTTCCAGCCTCCCATCAGGGCATCTCCCCAGGCCTGCCAGATATCCGCCCCTGTCCCCCTTGTTGGGAGCTCTTTCAACAAAAAGTTATGCAACACTTCCAAACGCTGCAGCAGAAAGTCAAAAGCATCTCAGCGGAGAGTCCCGTATTGATGCCTGTAAATAGCACGAGTGAGGGGGTATTGCATGTCTCTATATACATGTTCAGCTCTGTGTGTTCAGCAGCGAGTGCTTAAGACGGATCATTAACAGTCCAAAATGTCGGGCATCCAATCAGCGTCAGATGAAGACGAACTTCACTATCTGCCAACTCTACATGCTACTGATGTATATTAGGAACATCAATGCTGTTATACTTTTCAGCATGGCAATCTGCACATCCTCCTGGAAATAATGGCTGGAAGTGGATCCGCTGCCATTTATAGACACTTCGAGGCGCATAGCACCAAAATTACTTTTGCTATGAAACCCAGTTTTGTTTTGTCTTGAATTGGCCTGTCTGGAGACCCAACTCTTCCCACTAAACTGCTGATCACTTGATTTCCTCTCTTGGTCCCATGTTGGTCAATGTTGCAAACAGTTCTCTCTTCAGAGGTTGTCCCGCTCTCCTTTAAATGTCTGGCCATCACCCATTTCTTTAAGAAAAACACTCCTGACAAACTATTTTAAATAAGGACACAAGGAGTCCACACTTAGTAAGAATCAAGAACTTTGGTTTATTTACAGTTATGTTATGTACAATTCCTGGTAGATCCCTACCGGGTCTCTCCATGGTCGGTAGCTTACGGGCTGACCCTTTATACATAGCTTAATGGGGTAGCTCCGCCCCTCAGCTGGGGAGCTTGTACTCTGCAAGAACCAAGGGCAAGATAATCATTCTTACCCTGTAAGTGCCGTGCAGGATTTAACACTACTGCCCCATTTCTAATCTCTGGAATGTCCTTGAATGTGTTGTCTCCAAAATCGATTCCCGTTTTACCCGGAACACCATGTTTGAATTGCTCCTGATGGGTTTCTGCGTATGCCATGATTCTGAAGCAGCTCACATAAAGTCAAAAATAACATCCTGTGTGACTGTGACCATAGGTAAACCTTCCCTCCCCGGTGGCCTTGTTCCACCCTACCTCTGTAGTCCCTTCTAGCCTCACAACACTTTGGGCTATATATGCTCCTGAAATTCTGGCCTCTTGTGCACCCCCAATTTTAATGTCTCACCATTGGTGGCTGTGCCTTCAGTTGCCTAGGCCCCAAGCTCTGGGACACCCTCTCTCTACACATCTCCATCTCCCTTCTTCGCTTTCCTCCTTTAATACATTCATTATACCTACTTCTATGATCAAGCTTTTGATCATCTGATGAAGGCTGCGATTCTCCGCTTCCCTCTGCTGAGATCGGGAATCCCAATCAGGCAGAGAATCCTGTTTTGGACCAAAAACGGGATTGGCGCAGGGCGGCAGATCCACCCCCAATCACCGCTCCCGCCCTGCTGCCACAATGGGCTTCCCGCCTCACACTGGTGCGAACATGCAAACGGCTGATTTTCACTTATCAGAATGTAATAAAGGAGCCCATCCCTACCCCGCCACCCATAATGCTTCAACCCCCACACACCCATCATTCCCATGGTGGGGGGAGAATGCCCCTACTTAATGGGGGGGGGGGGGGGGAGGAGGAATTGTGGGTGCTCCCCTTGTCAGCAAAGAGTTAACATTTGAATTGTGGGGGGAGGGCGTTCTGTCCTTGGATGTTGGGAATGTGGCACCATTCAAAATGACAGCCTGACCTCAGGGAAATCAGCATGTTGGGCATTATGCGTATTTTTACACAGTCAAGCCATGAAAATCCCACCCCAGTGACGCTCCTAGGGCCAGCGGTACACTTTCCCGATTCTCCACTGGCAGGAGCAATTAGAATCTTTAACGGCAAATCTAACCTTAATATCTCCTTACATGGCTCTGTGTCATTGGTTATTTTACATTGCTCTTGTGAACCATCATGTTTGCTTTACATATAGCTTTACGGCATTGAGCGATGCACTAAAATGTCAATTTCTTGTACTACTAACCTCAATACTATTCCTGTGAGGTGTATATATATATATAGTAATATATCGTATCAAATCTGCTGATGAGTCTACCACTGACCTTTTCCAGGTTGAACTTTATTTGCTATACACAGACTTATTCCTCCAATATGTTGAGATTGGCTAGCAATATTTTGACATCCTCTATATCCTATCACTTGTATATAGCTACATAGATCAGTCTTCTAACTCTACATCCATGTCACTAAAGGAGATGGTAAATAGCAAGGTTCCTAACACCAGTCTCTGTGGATAGTCACTGGTGATCAATCTGCAAATAGATTCCCATCCACTAACTATGGCCAATGCTTAATCCACCAAAGTGACTTATCATTAATTCGACAAAAACATATTTATTTGTATAGAGAAATGTATTATGTGTTACCTTATCAATGACTTTCTGAAAGTTCAGGTCAACAACAACGACCAAGTTTTCCTCAATCACAACCTTAGGCAACATCTTCCAAACCTACGGTGACTGCCATCTGGAAGGACCAGAGCAGCAGATGACTGTGTTCCCCTCCAAGTCACTTGCCACCCTGACTTGGAAATGTGTCACTGCTCCTTGACTGTCACTGTCTTAAAATTCTGGAACTCACTCCCCAGCAGTATTGTGGGTGTACTACATACACCTCAGGGACTTCAGCCATTCAGGAAGCCAGCTCACCACCACCTTCTGAAGAGAAACTAGGGATGGGCAATAAATGCTGGCCTAACCAGCAATGCTCACACTCTGTAAATGAATAAAAAATCTTTGTTACATATAGGGGAAGATACTTAGTTTCAGAGACTAAGGGCTGATGCTGGCATTGAATCGTATGGGTTCTACGGCCCCGAACGTGGCGGTGGTCGCAGAGCGACTCAGGGCATCCTAATGGACTAACACAGGCGCCATGTGGAACTAGCGCAATTCCAATGAATGCTGGAATGCGATTCGCTGAGGTTGGGATGGCACTGGAGAGCCTGACAAGCTGGAGCTGCATATAGCCAATCCACTCCCCACATACCCTCATCCCAGCCAAGATGATGGCATTGGTTGCGCTGGAACAATCCCATCCCATTGATGGATCGGTTGGGGCCAGACGGTACCTAGGTGGGTGGCCTGGGGAGGCACCCATATGACCCGTGGCCCTAAAATCACAGTGGGCAGTCAGCGGCATGCGCAGTCACATGGGTGCCTTGCAGGCTGCGGCAATGGTGGTCCGTGCCCGTTCACCCCGACCACACGGCCCACCTCCTGGCCACCTGCTCGCTACTTCCCCTGGCCATGGCAGAAGCCCCCCAGCCAGCGGCACAGGAGTCAGCAGACTATAGCGATATTAGGAACATAGGAATTTAAGAATTAGAAGCAGAAGTAGGCAATTCAACCCACTGAGCCTGCTGCGCCATTCAATCAGATCATGGCTGATCTCTTCTTGGTCTCAAATCCCACCTCTTACCCTGTTGCCCATATCCCTTTCACCCATTTTTAAATAAGAAATCAATCCACTTCTTGAAATAATTTAATGACTCAGATTCCACCACACATGGGACAGCGAGTTCGACAAATTCATCACCCTCTGCGAGAAGTAGCTCCTCCTCATCTCAGTTATAAATCTACCGCCTCACACACTTTATCCGTGACCTCTCATTCTAGATTGCCCCACAAAGTATATCTTTACTTTATTAATCCTATTAATATTTTATATACCTCAACCAGATCCCCTCTCATCTTTCTAAACTCCCAGCGAGTATAAACTATTTAATCTCTCCTCATACGTCAACCCCTTCTTCCCCAGAAACAATTTGGTGAATGTAATCTAATGTCCAATGCCACCACATCCTTCCTTAAATATGGAGACCAAAACTGGACACAATATTCCAGATGTGGTGTCTCCAACACCCTCCACCATTCCAGAGACACTCACCTTGGTTGGGCATGTGAGTCAAGAGGCTCCTGGGACACTATCTGGTGCACACCATACACATGCAGCAGTACATCAAGTGAAGGTAGAAACCCCCAAGGGGCCGGCAGTCAGAGGGCAGCCCATCCCAGGGACTAGCTGCCATTCAGGCAGTTCTCAGGCTTCTGGAAAGGATGGTCCCATGAATGCTAGAGATGCAGCGGCCGATTCAGGGCCTACATGAGGGGGTGTCAGCAACCATCCAGTGCCTGGAGCTGCAGTTGAAGAAGTCCAACCGCCTGCAGGGGCTGGAAACGGTGCCGACTATGCTACCCAGGCCAACACCGCATGTGTGGCGTCCATGGTGGAGTGCGACGGGATCAGCCATGGTTCAGGATGTCCAAGGCCTGGGACACTCTGCAGGTGGTGGCCAATGCACAGGACAGGGCGGCTAGGCCACAGGCAGGCATATACCAGGGGCACCTGAACACTGCAGCGGCGCTCCAGGGCTTGGCCCAGTCACAACAGGTCATGGCTGCGGGCGTCGTCAGCATTGGCCTGGCTCCGGCTGACCTGAACCAGACACAGAGGGACCTGGCATGGTCACTGGGTGATGTGACACGGTTGCTGAGTGATGTGGCACAGTCCCAGAGGGATGTGACATAGTCCGTGTGCTCCACGACCACGAGCATCGAGACCCTGATCGAGACAAGAGCAGGCCTCCAGGACTGGCAGCTCACTCCGGTTGCACGCCTGTCCCGCGGGATGAGGTCATGGGGCCCATGCCATTGACTCCCGCAGGGAAGGTGCCAGAACACCGCAGTGCCTCTGATTCCTCCCCCTCAACTGACCCTGGTGCATCCGATGGGCAGCAGGCAGAACAGGGTGGTACCATGCCACCTGTGACACCCAGAAGATGGATGGGCCCGTTCATTCCAGAGGACAGCCGCCAAAGGGGCCCAGGTCACAGGCTGAGAATCACAGCAGGCCGCCTTCACTTTTTTTTTTAAATTTAGAGTATCCAATTCATTTTTTCCAATTAAGGGGCAATTTAGTGTGGCCAATCCACCTACCCTGCACATCTTTAGGTTGTGGGAGCGAAACCCACGCAAACACGGGGAGAATGTGCAAACTCCACACGGACAGTGGCCCAGAGCCGGGATCGAATCTGGGACCTTGGCGCCGTGAGGCAGCAGTGCTAACCACTGCACCACCGCGCTGCCAGGCTGCCTCCACTTCTGATGTACTGCCTGGGTAAGGCTCGGGCGATAGACTCCAGTTAAGTTGATACTGGTGAAGCACATAGGCTAGCAATTGGGGCTTGGGGCACAATACTTGTACATATTACAGTAAACACCTGTTCACCAATGCTCCGACCTGCCTCAGTCCCCGGTCTGAAGGGTGTGAGGAAAGGGCTGGGTTGGGAGCAGAGAGCATGCCCGGTGAAAGGGGTGGGGTCATTGGTGTGGGGTGTGGGCATTGGAGGGGGACACGGGCCAGGATTCCCTGGGCAGTTGGGGGCCACCACCGATGTTGAGACCGGGGGCAGCAGGGGAAAGTGGTAGCACACTGGTTAGCATTATTGCTTCACAGCGATTCCCGGCTTGGGTCTCTGTCTGTGCATAGTCTGCACGTTCTCCCTGTGTCTGCGTGGGTTTCAAAGAACAAACAACAATACAGCACAGGAAGAGGCCCATCAGTCTTCCAAGCCCATACTGGTCATGATAGCACCCTTGGCCAAAACCCTCCACACTTCCTAGTGCTGTATCCTTCTATACCCATCCTATCCATGTGTTTATCAAGATGCCTTTTGAACGCTGTTAATGTATCTGCTTCCACAACCTCCCCTGGCCACGCGTTCCAGGGACTCACCACCCTCTGTGTAAAAAACCTGCCTCGCACATCGCCTCTAAACTTTGCCCCACAGACCTTAAATCTATGCCTCCTAGTGAATGACCCCTCTACCCTGGGAAAGAGTGCCTGCCCATCCACTCTATCCATGCCTCTCATTATTTTGTAGACCTCTATCAGGTCACCCCTCAACCTCCATCATTCTAATGAAAACAGTCCGAGTCCGATCAGCCTCTCTGCATAGCTAACACCCTCCAGACCAGGCAACATCCTGGTAAACCTCCTCTGCGCCCTCTCCAAAGCCTTCACGTCCTTCTGGTAATGTGGTGACCAGAATTGTGCGCAATATTCCAAGTATGCCTTACTAAGGTTCTATACAACTGTAGCATGACTTGCCCGTTTTTATGCTCAATGCCCCGTCCAATGAAGGCAAGCATTCCATATACTTTTTTGACTACCTTGTCCACTTGTGTTGTCACTTTCAAAGATCTATGGACCTGCACGCCCTGATCTCTCTGAATTTCTATATTCCTAAGAGTTTTGCCATTTACGGTACATTTCCCCTCTATGTTGGACCTACCAAAATGCATTACCTCACATTTGTCCGGATTAAACTCCATTTGACATTTCTCTGCCCAAGTTCTCCAACCTATGTTCAGCTGTATCCTCTGACAATCCTCAACACTATCTGCCACTCCACCAATATATGTTGTGCACAAAATTATATTTCACTGTTTCCTTGAGAATTGAAACATTTAATGGGAGGCGATTTTGCGCTCACGTTTGCCGTCCGTGAGAAAGGCGATGCAGGCGCAAACTCTTGCGAGTCGGAAAAGAGATTCTTGCCAGCAAAATTATTCTTGCCCCTCACTAGTGGTAAAGTGGGCTTCCCACCCATAAAGGGCGGGAACACATTTAAATACATTTTAATGAATTAACATATTATTAAAGGGCCTACACACCACATGATCCTCCTCTCACTGAATATTCAAACGTCGGCGAGGTTCACAACAGCTTTGCAAAGATGGCAAACAGTCAGGGAGTTCCCACCAAGGAAGCCAAAGTCAATACTGCCATCTGGGGGAAAGGGGCATGCCTGGGCACTGCCCCCCGGAAAGCCCAATTGGGGTGGGGACTGTGGTGATATGCATCACTGTCAATACACAAGGGTTAATGTGAACACACTACACCTAGCTAGACACCAGACGGAGCACCAGAGACATGACCCACAGACATTCAACCAATAGGTCAGTAAGATAGGACACGACCAATGGGCAGTCACGACACACCCAGACGTGACACTACCACAGGGGGGCATTGCACCAATCCATATATAAGGACACAGCACACATGATCTTCCTCTTTCCAGTGGAGACATGTAGTGAGTACAGACAGGGTTGATTGAAACACATCACACCCACCATGTGGATTGTAGCAGACTGGTTAGTTAGTCTGAGTAGCTGTAGCAGGATTAACAGGAGAGTCGAATCCAAGTAGGAGAATTGTTAACAGTTTCATAAATGTGTTAAAGCTATCTCCAAGTCTGAACCTTCCTTTGTCAGAGTGTACATCAAGGAAGTAGCTTATGCTACGTCAAGAGCATAACAAAACATGGTACCAGTGAGTGACTGTTTAAATCCATATTGTCATGGTATTCAAACACACACATCATGATAGACACACCAACAGACAAATCAGAACACACAACACCACAACCAATGACAGAAAGATATAAAAGCACAGACACGACCCCCGGTGGTCAGTATTAGCTGCAGAGGAGGACCAGGACAGATCTGCTACCAAACACACTCAGGGAGACAGCACGTGCAGAGTATCCAGAACGAACTGTATTATAAGAGTTAAAATAAAATAGAGTTGTACCACATACAACTGTGTTGGCTCATCTGTGCACCAGAGCACCCAACACCACATGGTACAGGAGTGGATCGATACCTGCCGGCATACCTCAGTGTACAGAGACAACCAGCAGTGCCCAGGCAAAATGATAGAGCTCCTGGTTCCGCAGCCGCTCCAGTGCTACGGCGATCTCCGCGAAAACTGGCGGCGATTCCGGCAATGGTTCGAATTGTTCCTGGTGGCAGCTGAACTCCAAGACCTGGATGATAGTGAAAAAATTGAATTTCTCCTCACCATCGCCTATTCACAAGGTTCAGGTTCTTCAGGAGGCAGCAAAGGTACGATTACCAGGCAGTCCTGGACAAATTCTCCAAGTACTGTGAAGAAAACGCAATCCAATCGGCAAGTAAAGGTAAGAAAAGCTGCAGTACTCACCTCGTGGCTGGGATCCCGGAGCCCGAATTCCCAGAGGCCGAAATCCCGGGCCTGAGGGAGGGCTGGGTCGAGGTCGGCGGCCATCTTGCTAAAGGTATCACGCTAGCACAGTTGCGCGAGCAGTGCGCAGAACCGGAAGTTTTGTTTGCGCACGCGTGAGATGCTGCGCATGCGCAGTCAAGACAACGGCCATCGGTAAAGGAACAGCGATCTGAGCATGCGCAGTCGCCTCCTACGTGCTACATACCGAGCGTCAGGATGTCAGAGGCCCCAGACTGCACCAATTTAAAGGGGAAACGTCCCAAATCCAATTTAAAAGGGAAACGTCCCAAATCAAAAAAACAAAAATCTGTTAAAGCTGTAAAACAACCTTCCCTCACCTGGAATGACAGCACATTGCCGCAAATTGACCCAGGAGATGAATTTGACCTCCGAAGAACCCTCCGACAAGCAGTTACCTACGCACAAGCCGATGATTCCGACCTCGAATACTTCGATGATGATCTTTACAGTGTTTCCGGACCTCGCGAACCCAATGATAGCTCTGTGGTCCTATACGACTATGACTCGGACGAACCTTTCGTGTTGCACATTGGCGGCCCCCACATTGAATCCGACGCAGATGCGGATTCATTTTTCGGATTTGAGGATCTTCAATCCAGCAGATATGACGTCCCAACTTATCAGTACCGGATGATGCTGCAGCCTGACATTAACAGACAGGGAGCGCTGCAAGCACACGGAGAGTGCCCTGCTGCCACACAGAGCGTGGTCCACGTCCCGCTCAACGTTCCCGACTCTATGAAAGAAGACATGCAAGACTCCAGAGCGCAGTCCTCGCATGAACCAGAAGTGACTCCAGTGTCACAAGCCTCCACAGCAAGCTCGTGGACAGACTCCACAATTGCAGAAACGCAAGACTCCAGAGCGCAGTCCTTGCACGAACAAGAAGTGACTCCAGTGTCACAAGCCTCCACAGAGAGCTCGTGGACAGCCTCCACGATAGAAGCAACGCAAGACTCCAGAGCGCAGTCCTTGCATGAACAAGAAGTGACTCCAGAGTCACAAGCCTCCACAGGGAGCTCGTGGACAGCCTCCACGATAGAAGCAACGCAAGACTCCAGAGTGCAGTCCTTGCAGGAACACGACCATGAGGGTCTAGCAACCTCTCCTGACCAACCAGCGGCAGACGATGCAAGTCTGCCATGCTCACGTGAACAGCAAGAAGGCTATAACAGCCTACCATGCTCCACTACACAGCAGCATGACCATGACGGTCTCTCATGCTACAATGAAGGGCACAGCGCTGAAGACTGTTCAAGCCCAACTGAAGACAAGCCAAAGGAATCGCCTCGTCCAAGCCCGAAGAAAAAAGGTTTATGCGCTGACCTTCAGGATCATTATAGCCGAACAGAGATGAATAATGCTGCACGGCCACAGAAGGATGCTGAGGATTTGCTAAAGAAATTAATTGAATGTTTAACTTGCAAGGAGCAGACTGAGAATTGCCAGTGTTTTAGTACGGATCGAAAAAATGGACAAGACATTGATCCTCAGTTAATGGAGATAACACAACCTGAATCATATCTACAGCAGGGACAAATGTCTCCCTTCAACACAACGCCGCAAAGTCCCAACTTCGAAGACCAGCAGTTAGTCAGTAATGACTCTTCAAACCTTGAGGGGAACATTAATTGCATTGAACCTATACACACTCCACTGATAAATGAGCAGAACATTGGAGCAAGAATCCTGAGGACACCGACATCGAGTAGCCAGATAACGAATTTAAAACCCACAGCAGTTTCAAGTGAACCAAGTGTGCTTTCCACTAATGGTGAAGATGCAGATAAGGTCGACCCGATTATCCATTGTACCACACTAACCCCAGTGATTAAGCAGTTATGTATGGGGAGTATAATGTGGGCAATTGAGAACAGTAAAAGAGAGACTGTGACCATGCCAGTCCCAGCAAAATCAGACCCAGAGACCATGAAGGCATGTACATTAGACGAAGATACATATGAGGTACCTGAGAAGAAAAGTGAAACGGAATGTTCTTTGGAAAATAGTACAATGTCGATAGAAACATTGGATCCTATTTTCGAGACCATACATATGGGAGAATTTGGGGATAATAAACAAGGTTCTGCAATGTCTGGGGGAAGATTTAAAATTCCAAAGAAGAAAAGCCCAAATGAAGGACAACGGCAAGACAATGACAGTCCACCGACATGGTGTGCACCACCAGATGAAAACTCTGACAATTTACCCAACCCTAGTGAACAGCAAGCTGCTAATGAGGATCTATCCACGGGATGTGAGACGAGTGACGACAGCATCCCACTTCCCATGCAAAAGGTGCAAGGTGACAGACCTCGCCTAGTGCGTACCGAGGCACTCGACGATCACGGTGGGACCACTGACGACTGCGGTGGCGGCGCACCGCTTCCACCCTCGATGGCTCGAGCCTCTCCACTGGTTGGTGCATTCCTGCATGTTCCGACTCCAGAAGTGCAGCTTCAGGGAATCTCGGCTGCCTCCAGTGAACCTGTTGGGACTCCGGACGGGGGGCATCGACGGAAGGCAGACCGGACTCCAGATGGGGAGCAGCCAAGCGCCGACTCTGATTCGCGCACGCCAGACCTTGCTCCGGACGGGCGGTGTCGCGGCCTCGGTGATGGCACGCTCAGGGTGACGGCGGATGCCACGGCGACAGGGAATGGATCGCGTGGCAGTCCCACTGGGTCGGCAGTGGCAACCAGCACCGGCGGTCCAAGATGGACACACCAATTTGCGCCATCGCCAGACGTTGATGCGAGCAACAATTCTCTCTCCAAGGCGACATGCTTCGACGTTTCTCTGCGGAGTCGCCCTTCCGGCACAGCAGGTGGCCGGAACCAGCGTGCACGGTCTCGGCCAACTTCCACATCTGGCACAGTCATCGCCTTGCATGATATTAGTGATGGTGCTACTTCGATGGCAACGACCCATCGGCTACAAGATGCCGTCCACCACAAACATAAAAAGAAAAAAGACTCCACCTTGTTCCTGGCATGCAGGGCGGATGGATTGGTGCGTAGGCGCAATCAGCGAGCTTTGCGCCGCCTTCCACGCTTGCAACTGAACCGTACGCACACGCCGGATCCTCCACTGGTTCCCAAGGATGACTTCGTGGAGATGCCACGGATCATGCCCCTTCCATCGCCACCAGAACCAAACCACAGCCAAGGCAACACTAACAAAGATGTTGAATGTTATATTTGCACGAATGAAAAAACCAAGCACTGCACGAAGTACAACAAATGGTAAAGTAGAGACTTCGGCAACAGCATCACCTCCAACAGTCCAAGGTGAACCAGTGTGACCCCAAATCTCCACAGCTGAACCGGCTTGAGGACCAGCCCATTCTTGAGGCGGTCACCCATTAGACTGGACTTATAACGCTGTTCATACGTTCAAAAAGTCAAACACTTCTGTATTATAACCTGTTGTTGTTTATTGTTCCAGATATCGTCTGACCGGACCACTGTTCAAGTTTTTTTTCTCTCTCGCATCCATGTTTTGTTATGGTACAACCTTGTTAGTGTGACGCACCCGACATCGCCCCATGTAAATAGTTACGTCACATACACACGCTGTACACAACGCACACACACACTCTTAGATGCACTCACGACACAATTATATTTATAACCACGCAGGCACATATCTTTGTAAAGAAGGGGGATGTCATGATATTCAAACACACACATCATGATAGACACACCAACAGACAAATCAGAACACACAACACCACAACCAATGACAGAAAGATATAAAAGCACAGACACGACCCCCGGTGGTCAGTATTAGCTGCAGAGGAGGACCAGGACAGATCTGCTACCAAACACACTCAGGGAGACAGCACGTGCAGAGTATCCAGAACGAACTGTATTATAAGAGTTAAAATAAAATAGAGTTGTACCACATACAACTGTGTTGGCTCATCTGTGCACCAGAGCACCCAACACCACACATATAGTTTCTACTCAGCAAACCGTGACAACCAGCAGCAGCACCCAGGCAAGATGTTCGAGATTCCGGTTCCACAGCGGCTCAGGTGCGACGGCAATCTCAGTGCAAACTGGCGTGCATTCAGGCAAAGGTTTGCGATCTTCCTGGTAGCAGCCAACCTACAAGACGTGGCTGATGCTGAAAATACAGAGCTTCTGCTCACAATTGCGGGTGCAAGTGCAGAAGAAATCTTCAAAACATTTAAGTTCTCCAAAGGCCAAGAGAAGAGTGACTTCCAGACAATCCTGGACAAATTCGAACAATACTGCGAGGAAAACACAAACAAACCAACAGAAAACTGTAAAAGCGGCGCCAATACTAACCACCGCATGGTGGTTCATGCAAGGACTCCAGAGCGCAGTCCTTGCATGAACAAGAAGTGATGACAGTCTCCAGAGTGAGACCAATGCACGATTCCACACAGGGAACGCTGCAAGACTCCACAGAGGGAGTGACACAAGTCTCCACAGCGAGCTCGTGGACAGCCCCCACGATAGAAGCAACGTAAGACTCCAGAGCGCAGTCCTTGCATGAACAAGAAGTGATGACAGTCTCCACAGCGAGACCAATGCACGATTCATATGGCGGTCAATATGGTCGCCTTCCTTAATCCTAATTACATTTGCTCTAGAGTCGCCAGGTATCTTTCGATACCGCCACAAGTTTCAAACCCGAATACTGATCAAAGAGCCAATACACCAGTTAGTTAGTTCAAAGTCAATACTATTTATTTACACACACAGCAATATCTACTCATGCACAAAATACTACAGACTAAACTATCACGACTGCTAAAGCCTATACTTACCTTCGGGCACCCACTCAGTCAGAGGAACAATGGCCGTTGTTCGGTTCTGAGGCTGCTGGGGTCGAAGCGGTAGAGGGTAAACAGCTAAGGTCGTCTGTCTGGTAGCGAGCGTTGACCCTGGACTTACTTGCTTCTGGTGCAGCTGGTGGACGGGTCTCTCCCCTGTGAGAGCCAAGTCTAAGAGAGCGATTTTCTCTTGGGGCCTTCTTCTTATACCCGAAGGGGTTTTGCGTGCTTTTGGGCGGGCCTTGACCGTGGCCCCAATAAATTGGACCACATCCTGATCATCCACATTGATTCTGACCAAAAAGTGGTGGGTGCCCTGATGGCTGGGCGTGTCCTAGGTGGCCGTTGGCCTGCTTTGTTTTCTGCTTTCGGTTTGGGGAACTGGCGCCGCGATGTCTGGAGCCAGATCGATTACTTAAGTATCTCCCTTTGTTCCTGGAGATGGGCCATCCATATGCTAATGGGCCTACAGTTTTAGTCTTGTCTGGGAGGTGCGGCTCCAATATGCAGACAGGCTCTGTGCCTGCTTGCTTTCTTAACATTGTTCATTTTTCCCTGCAATCTTTGCAAATGTCCATTTTGTATTCTGGAAGTGGCCATCCCAGATGGCTACACACCCTCCTTGTGATCCTCAACGCAAAGCGTGAAGGATCAAATAACCACATTGTCTTCGTTCTCCTCCCAAGTTGGGCTCCCGTAAGCACTTCATAGGCTCTACACTGCTCTGTCCTATGAATTGCAACTTTTACCTAAATTATTTACGTACATATATCATTATACGGGGCACTATGACATTCAGGCGTGCATTACAAAATAAAATAACTGGAACCTCTCACTATCCTTAACTAAACTATCCTTACTCAAACAATCAAAAGAATTTACAACATTTTAAACTGGACAATAGCAGCAACACAGGTCTCTCTGGCTTGGCAGTCAAGCACAGAGTTTTACATTCCTTTTTATTGGAACGAACAAAACTCACACAAAAAAAAAGGATGCACTTTAATTCACTTAAAGGGGTTGGGGGTTCCGAAAATAGGGGATCTGAGGGTGTATATCATAGTGCGAGTGCGGGAGGCCTTCCTCTGCCATTTCCTCAGTCTTAGAGTCTGAACGACACTGCAGAGTATCGCAAGTACTAATGGTGATTCCACAACGCGGATTGGGAATACCAGATGATGAACCGGTCACACCAGGTCGGTGTACTGGTAACTATCTCAGGGTTTAGTGTATGGCAGGGGTGGGAAACATTCACGGCCTGCGTGGTAGGGGTCAGGGTGTAGCGTCCGCGCACAACTGGAGGGATCCCGCTAAGATCCAACTGTAGAGCATGATGGTTGTCTTCATTTTTCCTTCTTTTCTCCTTCTGAGGTTCCTGAGGTTCCGAAGTTCTATGGACACAAGCATAATATCTATTATTATCTTGCTTAAGATCTCGTATGTCTGTCTGTCTGTCCTCTTATTGCCAATCACCCATTATAATTGGTCACCATCTGTGACTCACTCATTTTTTTTTAAACCAAATATTTTGGACAAGACATCCGAGAAAAACTGACACAGTGTGAGCCGTCTCGCAGCCTGTGCGATCTACCATCCCAGTGTTAGAGGATGTAAATAGTATTTGGAAGCAACCTAAGGGTTGCCATAAACAAACAAAAGAGTTTGGAACTTAAAGAGCCAAAATGGGGTGCGTATGGGCCGCGGCGGGTAAGAAATGGGTGGAATCCCCGGGTAGGACTGTGATCAGTGCCGTGTGTGCTCTACTCGAGCATAGCTGACCAGAGGGGGGTCCTCAGGCAGGGCGGGGACCAGTGCTGTTTCTCCACTGCCTGAGCGACCGGCAAGAATGGGTAAGAATGTGGTCGTCGTGGGGGCTGCATCTCGTGATTACCTTCAAATCAGGAGAGTAGTTATGATTGGTTGTCCGCGGACAAACTTGTTCCATTAACTGCCAGTGTGCGTTAAAAGAATGGTGGCGTGGGGCCATGAAAAACTTTAAATGAACAAAGAACATTTAACATTCACAAGAACAAACAAACATACATTACAAACATGGTGCAGGTTCCATCAGAAAGGACACCGTAACTCTCCATCGGTTCCTTTTTACCATCATCTGGACACCTCATTGCTCAGTAGTGAACAGAGTCGCAAAGGGATTTGTTTGGTGGGAGTCAGACTCTATGTCATCCTCTTCTCCCGGCTGCCATACTCTTGACTGGTGCGCTAAAGCTGCTTGGGGTGAATTGGGGTCCATCTCATCATTCCGGATGAGCCTGAATGAATTGTCTCGGTGCCAGAATCTTGTGTCGAGGTTGGAGCTGCTAGGGGTTAATCCATAATCGTCGGGCGGTGGGTCTGGGTCAGGGGCTTTAATGTACTTTATCTTGAAGAGGTCGCTGGAATCATGTTCGGAATCTCTGGGAGTGGGGCCTGGTGCAGGGGTGTAATCATAACGTGGTGTGCTGGGGCTGTCGCTATCGCTGTCGCTGTCACTGCAGGTTGAAGGAAGGGAGAGGCGGAGTCGTGCCTCTGGGGGTGGAGTCGAAGTTGTGTCTGTGGACGGGTTGGAGGAGGGTAGGAATATGTCATTCGTGGGCTTGGCGTTCTCATCTGTTGCTGCAAGCGAGATGTGGTGTGCATGGTTGTTCTGCGAGCCATAAGCCTTAAGCTGGTTTATGTGAAACCATGCAGACTTACCATTGGGAAATGTGATCTTCTATACAGAGGGGCTGACTTCGTCAGAGATGGAATACAGTCCAGAAAGTTTGGGGGAAAGGAATGAACTGGGGTTGTATAGGGATAGCATCACTTGCTGCCCTACTGCAAACTCCGTGGCGTGTACCGTTTTATCAAAGCAAGCCTTGCTTTGCTTCTTGCGGGTCCCAAGTCTGACAACTGCTGCGAGCTGGGCTGCCTTTACATTATCAATAATCTGCAGCACTGCTTTTTCATGCGAGAGGGCGGTGACTGTGGGGCTGGCCAAATCCAGTCCTAATAAATATTCTGTCCCTTTCATAGGGTGTCCGATCATGAGTGTGTAGGGGGTGTATCCTGTGGACGTGGATACTGTGTTTCATATGAACATTAAAGCAAATGGGAGAACCGTATCCCAGGTGCTATTGTGCTGTTGTACCATTTTTCTGAGGGTGGCTTTTAGAGTTCTGTTCATCCTTTCTACAATGCCGCTTGATTGGGGGTGGTATGCAATATGAAACTTTTGCTTTATTCCGAAAATTGTGAGGATGTTTTTCATCACTCGTCCTGTAAAATGGGAGCCTTGATCGGACTCCATGCTGCTTGGGAGGCCCCATCTTGTAAAGATGTGCCGTGTTAGGATTTTAGCTATTGTTTTGGCCGTGTTTGTTCTGGATGGAAAAGCTGCCACCCATTTTGTGAAGGTGTCGATGACCACCAACACATACTTAAAACCATTTCTGCAGGGGTTAGGGGTCCTATATAATAAATTTGCAAATTCGTCCAGGGGCCGTTAACGGGACGGGTGTGACTAAGCTGAGCCTTTCTTGCATATCTGTCCGGATTGTTCTGGGCACAGACTAAGCAATTCTCAATGTAATGTGTAACATTGGCTTTTAAATCAGGCCACCAGCAGAGAGGTCTGAGGTGGGCTAGGGTGGGTTCAATGCCCTGGTGTCTATGATTGTCATGGAACTGACAAATAATTTGATTCCTGTCCTGACTGGGGACTACATAAATGCCGTCTTTTAAAATCACACCGTCATGTGTGGTTATCGCGTTTTTAAACTTATCAGAAGGGGCTGCGAAGTTGCCTTTTAAAACTTCCCTGAGCTTCTCATCTTCTTTTTGAGCCTTTGCCAATACTTGAATGTTGGTCTGTGAGACCTGAACCGTGTGTACTGGGGTGCTTTCGGGGGGGTTTCAAAAGTGACCATGTCTGGAACCTGCCTTCGCTCGGGCATCTGCATTAACGTTACCAGGGGTGGAAGAACGATGATGACTACGACCTTTGATAATGCCATATTTCCTACCTTTAGCTGTCTCCAGGATATGCCGGAGTAATGCGGCTGAGGGTAGGGGATTTCTGTCTGCGGAAACAAATCCTCTCGTTTCCCACAGGGGTAAGAATTAGTTTAAACTGTTTTGCAGACATATAAACTATCCGAATATATGTCGGCTGGGGTTGGAAATGAGCCGGGGTGATCTTCAATGTATGCTATGGCTGCCAGTTCTGCTGCCTGCGAGCCTAAGGGTCCTGGCAATTTTAACGAAATCTCTTCTAGGGCGCGTCCCTGCACATCCTCTACATAAATACCGCAACCGGTAATTCTTTTCCCATTTAAAACTGTGGAGGAGCCATCCCCATAAATTCTAAGGGGTGCACACGTGTCTGTGGGCTAGGGTCTTTGGGGTGTAGTCTCTGGGTGCTTTCCTGGGAGCTGACTTAGGTATAAAGGGTCCTGTATTACATTTAGTGGAGATGATCTCACACTCATGTGGGATACCTGCATATTGTAAATTATCGGCTAGGAAAGTGTGGGTCTCGTTTCTCTTAACTGTTATGTCCCATCCCTGTAAAAGAAGGGTCCAACGGGCTGTGCGGATTTGGCTGACTGTGCCATCCTTAAGTCAACCATCTAGTAGTAGCTGTGTTGGGGTGTGTTCAGTGAGAATGGTGATGGGGTTGAGTCCTGTAATGTAGGCAAAGTATTGTACTGCCCAAAAAACTGTGAGCAGGTGCCTTTCGCAGGCAGAAAATCCTTGCTCGACAGGATCTAATACGCGTGAGGCATATGCCACGGGGCCTAACCGATCATGTCGTTCTTGGAGGAGCACGGTCGAAAGGGTTCGGTCGGTGCTTGCAACTTCAATTGCGTACGGGGAAAGTGGATCTGGGACCTGTAATGCGGGGCTGTGCTGAGGGCTCTTTTTAAAGCATCCACGGCATCCGTGTGCTGTGGAAGCCATTCCCAAGGTGCCTGTTTCTTGAGAAGTTCGGATAGGGGCGCTGCTTTTGTGGTGAAACCGTCGATATGGTTTCGGCAGTAGCCAACCAATCCTAGAAATTACCGGAGGGCTGTTACGTTATGGGGAAGGGGCAATTTGACGATCGAGTCTATTCTCTTTTGCTCGATCTCGCGTTTACCATGCGTGATTACTGTACCCAAGTAAATCACTTTTTCCTGTAAAATCTGGGCCTTCTTGGGGTTCACTTTATATCCAATCTGTTGTAGGTGTCCTAAAAGTTCGGCGAGAAGCGAAATGTGCTCTCCCTTTGTGTCTGTCTATAGTAGCAAGTCATCTACATACTGGACCAGACAATCGGGGCGGGAAAATTTTGCTAGTCCATTTGCCAGCTGTCGGTGGAAAATGGAGGGGGAGTTGTGGAAGCCTTGTGGAACGCATGTCCATGTATATTGTTGTCCCTGGAATGTGAATGCGAATTTATATTGGCATGCTTTATCCAATGGAATGGAACAAAAGTCGTTACTAATGTCCAAAACCGAAATTTCTTTTGACTGTAGTCCCTGTTTGAGCATGATCTCGGGACCCGTGGCTACGGTGGGGGCTGCTACTGGGGTTACTTTATTCAGTTCCTGGTAATCAATGGTCAGTCACCATGATCCATCGGGTTTCCTGACGGGCCAAATTGGTGCGTTATTTGTGGAGGCTACTGATCGGAGTACACCTTGATCAAGCAAACTCTGTATCACCTTTGAGATTTCTCCCTCTGCTTCTTGGGGAAAACCGTACTGCTTTGGGGGTCTGGGGTCAGGACCTGTAATATTCACGAAGCCAGCTATCTTGCCACAGTCGTGCGTGTGCTGTGCAAATGCTGCTTTGTGTTGCTGCAGGACTTCCCTAACTTGTTTGTCCTGTCTAATGGCTCGAGGGTCGAACCAGAAGTCTCCTACTGAACTAATTCTGTTTGCATACTCTCCAACTATGAGTGTGGCGGGGGCTCGTGCTGCCTTTGCCATTCTCCAGACACATTTATTTACCGGATCAAATGAGAGGTTGTGGGAGCTCATAAAGTCGATTCCTAGGATGTGTTCAGCTGTCTGGGGTAGATTGACCAAAACTACGGGGTGTTTTGTTTTAATGTTCCCTATCTCGATTGCTACAGGGGTTGTGATGTGCCCCTGCTGTAAATGACCTGTAAAACCGCTGAGTGTAATGGTGTCTGTCATGGGCCACGTGTCTCGCTGAAACATCGTGGAGGAATTGAGTGTGGTGCGGGACCCTCCTGTGTCCCAAAGGAATTCTACGGGGCGTCCCCGGACTGTGCCTGCCACTACCGGTCTACCGGACTTGTCCCAAAGGTTGTCGCAGACCCAAGTTGGGGAGCCCGAAAACCATCAGTCGGTGCCGTTCATATCTGTGTTCTCAGAACGGGCGCTAACGCTGTGGATTGGCTTTGCCCTATTCTTATTTAGGGTGCCTGTCTGTTGGTTTCTCTGCTGCTTCTGGGGCGCATTGCACTCTCGTGCGTAGTGTCCTAATTGTCCACAATTGTAACACTCCTGGGATTTGGGTTGCTGTGGGTTGTTCCTGCCTTCATTTACCCATGCGGGGTTCTGGTGCATCCTAACTGGATGCATGTCTGCCTGTTCTTCCTCTGCTCTACCAAATGCTGTTTTGCCTTGGATGGACTGTTCCCAAGTGTGGGACAACCTTTTCAAAACCCATTTCTCGTTGTGGGCCTCGTCTGTGGGGTTGTAATTTGCGCAAGCTCTCTGTCCTGCCTCTGTCTCATGAGAGACTAGGATGCGAGTCCATTTGGCCCTATTATCTGGGGACAAATGGGCGCGGGCTAATTCCCCAAATACCGCTGTAAAATGAATCCATAAGCGTCCAGCAAACGCTGTGGGGTGTTCTGTCTTTTTCTGTCTACATTTGTTTAGGCCTTCTACGGGGTCTCCTTTGTTATAGCCGATCGCCTCTAGGATCGCTGTGTGCATTTCTTGGAGTGTGCCTCCTCCTACATTCCGTGGGTCGGGAAGGTATGCCACGACTGAAGGGTCGAGGCTTAAAACTGTGAGCTTAACTTGCTCTTTTTCATCCAGGCCGTACATGGTCGCCTGCTGTTTTACGCTTGCAAAGTATAGGTGGGGGTCCGATGTGGGTAGGAATGGTGTAATCTTATCACACGCGTCCCGTAATTGAGTAACTGTTAATGGGGTGGTGTATAGAAAATCTGGGTCTCCTTCTGTTGTGGCCCTGCGCTGTGTGGTTACAGTGTTCATGGGATTGTTTTCTGCCTGTGCAGTCGGGGGTGGGATGCTTTTTGTTTTTGTGGTTTGTCCTGTGTTCATGTTCCATGTACATATCTATGGGCAGTCCCATTTAACTCCTGCCAATCGGGGCCGTTTTCCTGGTCGAACTGGGGTCCAAATGTGCTCTGAAACCCATTCTGAACGGAAAGCAGAGATTGCAATTCTGCAATTTGCTTCCGGCACTTTGCGTGATCTACTGAGTTCTGCCTTTGTTCCGTCGTGGAAGTGTGAAGCGCTTGTAGGGCTGCCTTTAAATCGTTGCACTGTTTCTGCAACTGCTCAACCTGTTGTTCGGTTTCCTGTCTTACCAAGACCGCGCGTTGCGTATCTTGGTAGGCCTTATCATATTGGGTCTGAAAACTACTCAAATGGGCGAGACAAAACTGGTGTGCCAGCTTGGCATCAGCCACCTCCTTGTCCCTCGTCGCTAACTGCTCTCTCAATTCCCTGTTCTCCTTCTCAAATTCGCTCACATCTCCTTCACTATTCCTGTCTCTCTCTTCAATCTCTCTACGGAGCGTCCTAACGACCTCCTCTGTGTCTCACAATTGTGCCATGCAGGACACGATTACCATCGGCTTGCGAGCTTTCCCTAAGCTCTTCTTATGGATCTCTGTCAGGTTCTCCCACCAAGTGTGCCTTATAACTCCGGGACCTGTTTCATCATTGGCACAGAATTCACTCCAAAGGGGCCATCCTTTCCCTTTGAGATATTTTCTGATCTCTTCTTCGCATACGGGACACTGTCCTACTCTACTGGTCGCTGCAACCTCAAATTCCTGGGGGTTCATAAGGCATTCCATTGCCTTCATTGCCATTTTCTCTATCTTTGGGTTTCTACCGAATTTGGAACGGGGGGGTGATAAAGTGGTGATGTAAACACGGGCACAGCTTACGCAAATTTCCGACCGACAAAACTACCGACAGTTTTACGCAACCAAATCTCTCCGGTTTACCTTATATCCCTGTTAGTACGCATGCATTAACACACTTCCAAATCTTGGAGATTTGATCAGTATCATTCTTACACTTGTGGTTTTTCTGTTTCCAATTGGATTCCAATTCAAATTTGGGTTCTCTCGGAGTGACTAGGCCACTTCTAGGTCGAGTCCCACCAGAGCCGCCGGTAAATGTTGCTCTCTTTGTTGGCTCTGAATATGGTGGTCAATATGGTAGCCATCCTTACTCCTAATTATGTTTGCTCTAGAGTCGCCAGGTATCTTTCGATACCGCCACAAGGTTCAAACCCGAATACCGATCAAAGAGCCAATACACCAGTTAGTTAGTTCAAAGTCAATACTATTTATTTACACGCACAGCAATATCTACTCATGCACGAAATACTACAGACTACACCATCACTACTGCTAAAGCCTATACTTAGCTTCGGGCGCCCACTCAGTCAGAGGAACAATGGCCGTTGTTCGGTTCATTAGACTGCTGGGGTCGAAGTGGTAGAGGGGAAACAGCTAAGGTCGTCCGTCTGGTAGCAAGCGTTGACCTTGGACTTACTTGCTTCTGGTGCAGCTGGTGGACGGGTCTCTCCGCTGTGAGAGCCAAGTCTAAGAAAGTGATTCTCTCTTAGGGCCTTCTTCTTATACCCGAAGCGGCATCGTGCGCTTTTGGGCGGGCCTTGACCTTGGTCCCAATCAATTGGAGCACATCTTGATCATCCGCATTGATCCTGACCAATAAAGGGGTGGGTGCCCTGATGGCTGGGCGTGTCCTAGGTGGCCGTTGGCCTGCTTTGTTTTCTGCTTTCCGTTTTGGGGAACTGGAGGTCTGGAGCCAGATCGGTTACTTAAGTATTTCCCTTTGGTCCCAGAGATGGGCCATTCATATGCTAATGGGCCTACAGTTTCAGTCTTGTCTGGGAGCTGCGGCTCCAATATGCAGACAAGCTCTGTGCCTGCTTGCTTTCTTAACATTGTCCATTTTTCCCTGCAATCTTTGCAAATGTCCATTTTGTACTCTGGAAGTGGCCGTCCCAGATGGCTACAGACTCCACAGCGAGACAACTGCACGTCTCCACACAGAAAGTGACTCCAGTGACACAAGCCTCCGCAGCGAGCTCGTGGACAGACTCCACGATAGAAGCAATGCAAGACTCCAGAGGGCAGTCCTTGCATGAACAAGAAGTGATGACAGTCTCCACAGCGAGACCAATGCACGATTCTACACAGGGAACGCTGCAAGACTCCACAGAAGGAGTGACACAAGCCTCCACAGCGAGCTCGTGGACAGCCTCCACGATAGAAGCAACGCAAGACTCCAAAGCGCAGCACCTGCATGAACAAGAAGTGACTTGAGTGACACAAGCCTCCACAGCGAGCCCGTGGACAGCCTCCACGATAGAAGCAACGCAAGACTCCAGAGCGCAGTCCTTGCATGAACAAGAAGTGATGACAGTCTCCACAGCGAGACCAATGCACGATTCCACACAGGGAACGCTGCAAGACTCCACAGAGGGAGTGACACAAGCCTCCATAGCGAGCTCGTGGACAGCCTCCACGATAGAAGCAACGCAAGACTCCAGAGCGCAGTCCTTGCATGAACAAGAAGTGACTCCAGAGTCACAAGCCTCCACAGGGAGCTCGTGGACAGCCTCCACGATAGAAGCAACGCAAGACTCCAGAGTGCAGTCCTTGCAGGAACACGACCATGAGGGTCTAGCAACCTCCTCTGAGCAACCAGCAGCAGACGATGCAAGTCTGCCACGCTCAAGTGAACAACAGAAAGACTATGACAGTCTGCCACGCTCAAGTGTACAGCAAGCAGCCGATGACAGTCTACCACGCTCACGTGAACAACAAAGGGGCTATGACAGTCCACCCAGATTGTTTGAGCCACCAGAAGAAGACTCTGACAGTCTACCCAGCTTAAGTGAACGACAATAATACATTGAGGCTCTACCCACTGTATGTGCGACAAGTTACGGCGGCATCCCACTTCCAAAACCAGATGTGCAACCTCAGCTAGAATGTACAGAGGCACTCGACAATCACAGTGAGACTACTGGTGACTCCGGTGACACCACGTTACTTCAAACCTCATTCGCTCGAGCCTCTCCACAAGCAAATGCATTCCTGAATGTTTTGACTCCGGACGGGGAGCATCACAAAACCTCCGAAGATTCAAGTGAACCTGAAATGACTCCGGACGGGGAGCATCAAGAAACCTCAGCTGACTCACGTGAACCTGCAATGACTCCGGACGGGGAGCGTCAAGAAACCAAAGCTGATTCAGGTGAACCAAAAAGGGCTCCAGACGGGGAGCATCAACAAGCCAAAACTGACTCAGGTGAAACAGACCAGACTCCAGACGGGGAGCATCGACAAGCCAAAGCTGATTACAGTAAGCTGGACATGACTCCAGACGGGGAGCGCCGCAAACTCAGTGGCGGCACGCTCAAGGAAACAGCAGATGCCACAAAGGACGCTGACATGAGTGACTGTGTGAAGGACTCGGATTAAACACAGAGTGTGGTCCTTGAGCACAGCAAACACGGCAACAAAACCAACCAACACAACAACAACATCAAAGACAATAGCAAGAAGCGTACCAAAGGCAACAATACCGACAACAAGCACGACAAAGACAACAACAATGGAACTAGGACTGGTACGACATGGTACAACTCTGCAAACACTGTTACTGCTCAGCTCAGTGCAATGACACACCATGGTAGGACGACACAGATTGCATACATCGCTACCACAAGCATCGAAAGAAAACAAGAGTCCAAATCAGACAACAAAGTGATTTGACCACTTCTTGGTTCCTTACGCACAGGGACACTGACGGCGTTCACAAGGACATGCCATCACCAACTCACCAACCAAACAAGAAAGCCACTCGACCATAATAATTACTGAACTTTGGACTCGTACATATGATTTGGACTTATTGTGTAATCATCACTCATCATGATTTGTACATTCCATCACTTATCTACCTATTTTGTTCAATTTTCTTCAACACTGTACAGAAAATATGTAACATGAAAAAAGGGGGGATGTGGTGATATGCATCACTGTAAATACACAAGGGGTTAATATGAACACACTACACCTAGCTAGACACCAGAGGGAGCACCAGAGACATGACACACAGATATTCAACCAATAGGTCAGTAAGATAGGACATGACCAATGGGCAGTCACGACACACCCAGACGTGACACTACCACAGGGGGGCATTACACCAACCCATATATAAGGACACAGCACATATGATCTTTCTCTTCCCAGTGGAGATACTTAGTGAGTACAGACAGGGTTGATTGAAACACATCACACCCACCTTGTGGATTGTAGCAGACTGGTTAGTTAGTCTGAGTAACTATTGCAGGATTAACAGGAGAGTCGAATCCAAGTAGGAGAATTGTTAACAGTTTCATAAATGTGTTAAAGCTATCTCCATGTCTGAACCTTCCTTTGTCAGAGTATACATCAAGGAAGCAGCTTATGCTACGTCAAGAGCATGACAAAGCAGGGGTGTTCCCCGATGTGTGGTGAAGGGGTGAGGAAGAGTGCTGAGGACGTTGAAGGTGGGACTTGGCAGTGATTGGTGGAGTGACCATGGGATGGGTTAAACTTGCTTTGGGGAGGGGAGTGGGCTTTGGAGGTGCCTTGCAGTGATGGAGCAGCAGGCATTGAGGAGGTAGCGGCACTGATAATGCTGTTGAGGTTGTGATGTTGGGGGGGGGGGGGGGTGAGGGCAGAGGCCCAGATAATTGTGCAGTGAGGAGATGGGTACTTGGTGATTTGTTATATTGTATGTGTAACATAAGCGGCTTCCTTGTGGTGCACTTGACACTGGAAATTTCAGACGTGGAGATAACTTGAACATGTTTATTAAACTATTTACACTTCTATTACTCGGGTTCGACACTACTGCTAATCCTACTATAGCTACCCAGACTGACTAACCAGCTTCTGCAATCCACGTGGTGGGTCTAATATTGAATCAACACTGTGTCTGTCCTCACTGACTGTCTCCACTGGAAAGAGGCAGATCATGTGTGTGGTGTCCTTTATATATGAGTTGGTGTAATGCACCCCCCCCCCCGCCCCCCCGTGGTCGTGTCACCTCCTTGTGTATCGTGAATGTCCATTGGTCGTCTCCTATCTAACTGATCTATTGGTTGAGTGTGTGTGTGATGTTTCTGGTGCTCCCTCTAGTGTCTAGCTAGCCTACATGCATTTACATCGATGCACATCACCACATCCCCCCTTTTTTATATGCTCATATTTTCTGTACACTTTAAGAAAATTGAACAAAGAACAGGTTGATGAGGTAAGGTATATACAAGTCATGGGAACGGTGATTAAACAATAAGTCCAAATCATTCGGGTGAGTCCACAAACCATCAATCATCATGGTCAAATGTCTCTCTTGGTTATGAACGCCATCAATGTCCCGGTGCCACAGGAACCAAGAAATGGTCAAATCACTTCGCTGTCTGATTTGGAGTCCCTTGATTTTTTGATGTTTGTGATGGTGCTGTCGAATGGCATCTTGTAGCTGATAAGATGTTGACGTTGAAGAGGTACCATCAATAGTATCATTCAAAGTCATGGATGTGCCTAATGTTGAAGTTGGATAAGACTGTACATACTGGTTCTGGCCTCGTGCTGTGCTGGAAGGGTGATCCTGCTGAGAACCGTTGAAGCTTGTTGAATTTGAAACAGAATTGCTGCTCGCATCAATACCTGGTGATGGTGTGAAACTAGAACCTTGCATCTGATAGGAATCGGCCGTCTGGCCAGGCTGGGGTGCAGCAAATCCAGGGCTGTAACTAAGGCATCCAGACTGTAGTGCAGATTGCGCTTGCGGTAGTCCTCCTTCGGTCTTAATTCCATTAGTGGGCAATCCGTAGTGCTGGCCTGTTTGAGAATATGCTGCATAGACTGCTGGCTGCTGCATGCCTGAATACTGGGTTTGTCCAGCATGAGCTGTCATTGGCTGCACTGCTGGTGTGGAAAAAATGTGTGGATATAGCTGTGGTGAATATTGGTGTATTCCTCTTGGACTGCAGCCGCTGCTTGTTATTACTGACCCAGTGTAATTGTTAGGTGATCCATCTCCTGTCATTGTGGCATCTGCTGTCACCCTGAGCGTGCCATCACTGAGGTTGCGGCACTCCCTGTCTGGAGTAAAGTCCGGCTTACGTGAATCAGAGTCGGCGTTTGGTTGCTCCCCATCTGGAGTCTGGTCTGTTTTAACTGAGCCAGTGTTGGTTTGTTGATGCTCCCCATCCGGAGTCTTAGCAGGTTCACTGGAGTCAGCTGAGATTTCTTGAAGCTGCACGTCTGGAGTCGGAACATGCAGGAATGCATTGACTTGTGGAGAGGTTTGAGCGAATCAGGGTGGAAGTATCGTGGTCACCAGAGTCACCAGTGATCTGACAGTGATCGTCAAGTGCCTCTGTACACATTAGCTGAGGTCTGTCACTTTGCACATCTTGCATGGGAAGTGGGATGCTGTCGTCACTCATCTCACATACTGTGGGTAGAGCCTCAGTAGCTGCTTGTTGTTCACTTGGGTTGGGTAAATTGTCTGACAAGTTGACAATAGATTTCCTTGTATTGTTTTCTACTGTGACACCGGGGGTGGCTTGGTTGCTGCCGGTGGTGATGCCAAGTTTCTCAAGCTTTCTGTTCTTGGTATGCATATAGGTGGCATAGTATTGTTGTCTCATCTGTTTGGCGGTGTTCCACAGCTGGTCTGCTGCATCCTGAGCGCAAGTTGAGGTGCCGTCGCACCTCTCTCTCACTCCTCAACCACCTCGTCCGCCAGCTCTACAGCAGACGACGCAACCTGGAAACCAAGATAGAGGCCATATTCTCAACTTGTCAACCTGTCATACTACACCCTTCAACCAGATGAAATCAAAGTCGTCAGCAGAGGGCTTAATTTCTGCACCACCACCAAAATGGAACCCATCAGTCTCGCGGCAGACACGGAGGAATTCATCAGGCGAATGAGGCTCCGGGAATTCTTCCACAGACCCCAAGAGGCCAACAGCGAACCCAAGCAGACTACCAATGAACCGGAACAGCAGACCGAGAGATCTGCGGTACGGCAACCGAAGAGGAAAGAGTCGAATTGGACCCCTCCGGAAGGCCGCTGCCTTAGACTCGACATGTATGCTCAAGCCGTCAGGAGTCGCGTCAATGCCAGATTCATCAGTCGCATTCACAAGACAGCCCCGAATGTCACCCAAGCACAACGCAATGCCATCCGCGCTCTCAAGACCAACCACAGCATCGTCATCAAACCAGCAGACAAAGGGGGGGCCACTGTCGTACTGAACAGAACGGACTACTGCAAAGAAGTATACCGACAACTGAACAACCAAGAACACTACAGACAGTTACCCGCAGATCCGACCAAGGAACACATCCGCCAACTTAACAGACTGATCAAGACCTTGGATCCAGATCTTCAGAGCACCCTACGTGCTCTCATCCCACGTACTCCCCGCATTGGAGATCTCTACTGCCTCCCGAAAATACATAAGGCCAACACACCAGGCCGCCCTATCGTTTCAGGCAATGGGACCCTGTGTGAGAACCTCTCTGGCTACATCGAGGGCATCTTGAAACCCATCGTACAAGGTACACCCAGCTTCTGTCGCGACACGACGGACTTCCTACAGAAACTCAGCACCCATGGACCAGTTGAACCAGGAACATTCCTCGTCACAATGGACGTCTCGGCACTCTACACCAGCATCCCCCATGACGACGGCATTGCTGCAACAGCCTCAGTACTCAACACCGACAACTGCCAATCTCCAGACGCAATTCTGCAACTCATCCGCTTCATTCTGGATCACACGTCTTCACCTTCGACAACAAGTTCTTCATCCAGACGCACGGAACAGCCATGGGGACCAGGTTCGCACCCCAATACGCCAACATCTTCATGCACAAGTTTGAACAGGACCTACTCACCGCACAGGACCTTCAACCGACGTTATACACCAGATACATCCATGACATTTTTTTCCTTCGGACCCACGGCGAAGAATCACTGAAACGACTACACGATGACATTAATAAGTTCCATCCAACCATCAGACTCACCATGGACTACTCTCCAAAATCAGTTGCATTCTTGGACACACCCGTCTCCATCAAGGACGGTCACCTCAGCACTTCGCTTTACCGCAAACCCACGGATAACCTCAGGATGCTCCACTTTTCCAGCTTCCACCCTAAACACATTAAAGAAGCCATCCCCTATGGACAAGCGCTCCATATACACAGGATCTGCTCAGACGAGGAGGAGCGTAACAGACATCTACAGACGTTGAAAGATGCCCTCGTACGAACGGGATATGGCACTCGACTCATCGATCGACAGTTCCAACGCGCCACAGCGAAAAACCGGACCGACCGCCTCAGAAGACAAACATGGGACACAACCGACAGAATACTCTTCGTCGTCCAGTACTTCCCCGGAGCGGAGAAACTACGTCATCTTCTTCACAGCCTTCAACACGTCATTGATGACGATGAACATCTTGCCAAGGTCATCCCCACACCCCCACTACTTGCCTTCAAACAACCGCGCAACCTCAAACGAACCATTGTTTGCAGCAAACTACCCAGTCTTCAGAACAGTGACCACGACACCACACAACCCTGTCATGGCAATCTCTGCAAGACGTGCCAGATCATCGACATGGATACCACTATTACACGTGAGAACACCACCCACCAGATACGCGGTACATACTCGTGCGACTCGGCCAACGTTGTCTACCTCATACGCTGCAGGAAAGGATGTCCCGAAGCGTGGTACATTGGCGAGACCATGCAGACGCTGCGACAACGAATGAACGGACATCGCGCAACAATCACCAGGCAGGAATGTTCCCTTCCAGTCGGGGAACACTTCAGCAGTCAAGGGCATTCAACCTCTGATCTCCGGGTAAGCGTTCTCCAAGGCGGCCTTCAGGACCCGCGACAACGCAGAATCGCCGAGCAGAAACTTATAGCCAAGTCCCGCACACATGAGTGCGGCCTCAACCGGGACCTGGGATTCATGTCGCATTACATTCATCCCCCACCATCTGGCCTGCGAAATCCTACCAACTGTCCTGGCTTGGTACAATTCACACCTCTTTAACCTGGGGTTACCCCATCTCTGGATCTGTAAAGATTTAATCACCTGCTAATGCTCGCATTCCTAGCATTGTTTGGCATCTTTGAATTTGTCTATATATGTGTTTCTGGAACAGACCTCTTCATTCACCTGAGGAAGGAGCAGCGCTCCAAAAGCTAGTGACATCGAAACAAACCTGTTGGACTTTAACCTGGTGTTGTAAGACTTCGTACTGTATATTTAAGACTGAGATAGATAGATTCTTGATCAGTAAATGAATCAAGGGTTATGGAGAAAGGGTAGAAAAGTGATCAGCCATTCATGTGTTGGATATGCTGGGTCTGCGAGGACTGCGTTTACTGCAGCAGTGAGAGAGACAGGCTTCCAACGCTTGAAGAAATGCAACTCGATTTTATTGAACTCATAACTATCATACATACTTTAACTGTGGGTTGACACTTTGCTGACTTGACTGGAGACCTGAGGCTAACCTGACCAGGCTATCTTACTACCACATGGTGTATGTTCTAGTTGCTGCTCACGGGCTCTGACTGTCTCAGAGGCTGGATCCCAAGAGAGCGTGAAAACTAGTGCCCTCTGACTTTATAGTGGTTGTGTCCTGTCTGGTGATTGGCTGCTGTGTTCTGTGTGTTCACTGGTCACTCTGTGTGTCAATCACTGCCTGTCTGTGCACCATCATATACCTGTGTGTATATTATGACAGCCATGATTCTATTGAATGTCAGAGCCTGTTCCTAGTTCTTATGGTCCTATGATGCTTGGAAGTGCCTCCTACGATGCCATATGCTCTGATTCTCTGTTTCTTCACAGCACTCACTGGTGCAATTGTTCCTTAGACTCACAAGCTTATTATATGGTTCACTAAGCTGTGACTGACAGTGCAGCTGTTAAGAGTACAAACTCCTACTTGTCAGTTTTACCTTTACAGGGTCATTCTCTGTGTGTGGCTGAAGTATATCGTAGAAATGTTAGCATTTCTCTTGTGGCAGTTTGGATCTCTAATAAGGATACAGTGTACAATGCTGACATTCAGAAGAATAATTAAATAGAAACTCTCTGGGAGAATTTGCAGTCCCACATGAACCTACCTTCAGCTGTACAGACTTCATTTTAATGAGAAGCAAACTTGTCAGAAAATACATGTAGCAAAAGAGTTACTAATTTAGAAAATAAGTTACCATGGTGACGGGCAATTCTTTGGAAGTGTAAATACCCTTAATCAGTAATCATAAATTTCATCTGGAAACAATTATTGCTTTTTGAATTTAAAAGCTATGGTTCAAAGCTTCGTTGTTTTGTCAGAATTTCTCATCCTCCGGATATATGGAGGAGGTTTTAATGTAATCTAAGGAACGTTTTCTATGGAAATCAGATTGCTAGGAACATGTAGAAATTGTAGGAAGTGAAAGATTAGCAGTTTGTTAGCAAAATAATCTGGTTTGCTGAAAATGACATAATATTAACGGTGTTCCCGTTATATTTTACTCCATTTACTTAATGTGCTCTAGGGTTGTTATTTTCACGTTGGTGCATATTTTCTATTCCATTTCCAGTCGACAGATATTTTGGGGATAAATCATTTTTGGCCTTATTTTTCAATGGCTGGAATGCTTCCTTCGACAAAAATTATCTTGGGCTAGGACGGAACGGTACCGCAATGATTAGCGCTGCTGCCTCACAGCGCCGAGGACCCAGGTTTGATCCCGGCCCCCGGTCACTGTCCGTGTGAAGTTTGCACATTCTCCCCGTGTTTGTGTGGGTTTCGCCCCCACAACCCAAAGATATGCAGGCTAGGTGGATTGGCTACGCTAAATTGCCCCTCAATTGGAAGAAATATACATTTGCTAAAAAAACAACTTCTTGGACTGAATTCTCTGCCTCATGCCGCCGGCAGTGGATCTACCGATGAAGTAGCGAATCCAGCATCTGGAAGAAAATGGGATCAGCGCTACACCAATCCGTTTACGATGCTGCGGCCCACTGCTGACCCCTCCTGGTTCCCCATTGACTTCGGGATCAAGGTTCGCTCCCGCGGCAGCTGGAGAAGACAAATGAAATATTAAGACTCATGGCATCCATTTAACGGGCCGGGCGCCATATTCTCCTGGCCCAAATGTCTCCCATCCGCTGGGCTGGGAATCATGTCTGCGAGTATTACTAATGGTCCTGACACAAGTGGTCCTGACACGGTTGACGCAATATTTATGAAAATCATTCTTTGATTGACAGCTCCTGGACCACTTCAATAGGATCAAGTGGTGCTTTCCAATCACCTCCCATCATGGTTGAGTGACTTTGAAGTGGTCAGCTAAAAATTTACAGCACTTAACTCTGTTTGATGTGATCCAGGAGCTGTCGATCAAATCTTAATGTTTTTAAGCATTGCGGTTAGACCACTTCAAAGTTACATCACCGTGGAGGAAGATGAATGGAACAATGCTGACAGCTGGGGGAATGTGTGGAAGCTGTCAATCACAGCCTAGTAAAACCAATTTCAAAGAGAAATTATTTAGTGGCTTGCAGATCAAAGATCTGAGGGGGTTTAAACCCAGCTGACTCGTTTTCTCTTTCCTGGAATTGACAGGTGCAGCATCCTGTGTCTGAGCCAGCAGGTGTATTGCCAAGGTAAGTGTTAAAGCAGTGATTTCTTTTCACTGTCTCTGCCTGGACTGCTCTCTAGCTTCTGGACATAGGTCTCTCTTCTGGGCGGCTTCCTGACAGGGGCCTCTCGTCTGGATGGTCTCTGGGGTGTCTCTTATTTAGGGGGTCTCTGTGGAGTGGGGGGGTCGGATCATCCCTGTATTGGAGGGGGAGAACACAGAAAATCAGGGGGTGGGGTGCTGAATAGTTTGGGGGGGGGGGGGGTTGGCCAGCCGCAGGACCTCACTATTTGGACACCCGCTCAAAATAGCAATCCGAAAGCAGGATTCTCTTGGGAATCCCTTGCAATCCTCGCCATGCGGAAATTGCAAGGTTAAGATTTGGGAATCACTTCCGAGCGGTAGCGCAAATCACGTGCAATTCAGCTCCTGGGGAGAACAGACGGCGGGATTTTCCGATTTTGGGGCTGTGACCAGTGGATCCGTGGGAAAAATCGGCGAAGCCCCAGTATTGATCTTCTGACCGGTGAGGGGCTAGCAGCTATGCAACGTAAAATGCACGGCCTTCCCGATATAAACGGCCGGAGATTTGCCGGGTCCGTGGCCGCGCATGCGCATGGGTGTCGACCTGCAGCGGTGACGCCATACAACATGGCACCCACCATGCACGGACCCGGCCTGCCAGATAGTGCCTCCCTGGACACCCCCTTGCCATCCCTGGACACCCCCCATCAGTCCCCCCAGCCGTGGCCGAGAGCCCTCCAGCCAGCAGCACGGCTCCCACTGACTGTGGCGGCACCGGACACAGTCCGCAGCCGCCACACCGAGTTCCTGACCACTGAGATCACACGTCCCCCATGCCATTGGGAACTCGGCCCATCGGGGACGCAGCATCAGGGAGGGCCTTCAAGTAACATCCTGAGGCCATCCCAACGGCCTGCTGCGTACTCCTCGATGACGCTGTTTTGGAGGGGGTGGAGCACCCGAAAACAGGCGCCGCCCACGATGCTGTCATAAAAAGTGATTCTCCGCCCAATCGCCGATTACAAAATCGGTGTCGGCAAGTGGAGAATCCTGCCCTAAGTGTTGACGCTATCCCAAAATTTGTGGACTTTCACGACAGCAAAACTGCCGCCACACCTGGACCGATTCCGCTACTGTCAAGGGGCGAACACCGGCGTAATGTGGAACACAATCGATTCTAATGAGAAACGGTGCTGGATTTCCACAATTGACACTCAGGAGGCTGACAAGCTGCAGCCACATATACACACCTCACTCCCACACACACCATCCCGGCCAACAAGATGGCAGCAAGGAGAACAGCTTTACACTTCACCGACACCATGTTGGAGACACTCCTGGACGTGGTGGAGGAGAGGCAGATGACCCTGTACCCAGGCCCAGGAAGGAGGCTGCCAGCTGCTGCTGTTTGTTGTGCCTGGGCGCAGGTGGCAGATGCGGTCAGTGCCAACAGCAGCATCATTCGGACCTGCCAGCAGTGCTGGAATAAAGCTGCACAACCTCCTCCGGGTGGCCAGGGTGAGTAGGCAGCACTGTGCCCCTGGCACTAACCCACATCCCTAACCCTGCTCCCCAAAACCCGGAGAGCGGCCAAACCCCACCCCGCCCCACATACCCATACCCATACCAGCTGCAATGGCTGGGTGCCCTGGCCACTGAGGCTATCAGCTACCCACCTCCTGCATGAGTTGGACTGTCGTTTTCTGTTTCCCCCCCCCCGCCCAGGAGAAGGCCACACACAACCACCGGGTGTGGTAGAGGACAGGAAGGAGACCGCCGGATCTGCGGCCCCTCTCTGTGGCTGAGCAGAGGGCCCTGGACATGGTCGACGACCCAGAGGAATTGGAGGTCGCCGCGGTGGAGCTCGGCTGTGGGCGAGGAATGAGACCCTGCTGAGTTGCAGTTCCCCATGACACGTGTTCCAACCCTTTCCAACCCCCCCACACCCTCCCCTTCACAATACCCTCACCCCCACACCACCCTCACATCAACACCACCCTCACCCCCACACCACCACCTCCCATCACCACCCACACGCCCCCCCCCCCCCCCCCCCCCCCCGCAGCCCACGGTCTAATCATAGCGTCTAGTGTCTTATAGGACCTGCTAGGGATGGGGCGGGAGACTCAGTTCTCCCCGTGTCTGTGTGGGTTTCCATCAGTTGCTCCAGTTTCCTCCCTCAAGTCCTAGTGTTAGGTGAATTTGAAATTCTGAATTCTCCCTCAGTGTACCTGAACAGGGGCCGAACAGGAGTGTGGCAATTTGGGGCTTTTCATAGTAACTTTATTGCGGGGTTAATGTAAGCCTACTTGTGACACCAATAAAGAAGATTATTATTAGGAGATACCGAAGCTCGGGTCGGAGAATGACTGTAATTGTCCGTCACAGCTATCTCCAACACCCTCCATCAGGGACCGTACAATGGAATGGCCAGCTTGCATGCAAGGATCACCCACTGGACCCTGAGCAGGGGTCAGGCGTTGACATGTGATGTAGTGCAGCAGAGCAGCAGAGCTCATCGCAAAGCAGGTTGTCATCACCCTCCATCCCATGGGCCAGACCCTGTGTTACTGCCAACCCAGGGTCCCCACCCCGTAGTGCGGCAGGTATGTATCATGGAGGGAGTTGCAGGGGGGTGTTGGTAGGGGGTGAGGGGGAGTGGGTTGGGATGCAGTGTCCATGACCCTGGTCAGTCCCCCCCCCCCCCCCACACTAGCCAGTGAACCTGGAGGTGATCAGAGCTTTCCGTGCACGTTGGTCATGGCGCACACATCGTGTGGCCTTCGGTGCCTCCCTGGGCCCCGTGTCCTGCCCATCGTCCCCCTCCACCGCAACCTCCTCGGTGGACGAGGTGTGGTGTTCATCTTCCTCCTCCAGCACGTCACCCCTCTGCTGCGTAATGTTGTGGAGGATACAGCAGGCCACCACAAGTTGGGCGACCCTCCAAGCGCCATACTAGCAGGCCCATCTAGAGCGATCCAGCACCTGAACTGCATCATCAGGAGGCCAAAGCACCGCTCGATCACACTCCTGGTCACAGTATGGGCGTTGTTGTAGCAGGTCTCCGCGTCAGTCTGGCCTCTGGATAGGTGTCATCAGCCACGATCGCAGTGGTTAACGCCTGTCACCCAGGAGCCAACACCCCTTGCCAGGGAGGCGTCTCGAACATGTCAGTAATCGTCGGGTGGGCCAAGATAACGGCATTGTGCACACTGCCCGGGTATTGGGCGCAGAGGTGAATAATAAGCATGTGCTGCTCACTGATCAGCTGCATCTTTATCGAGTGATACCCCTTTTGGTTGGTGTAGAGCGGCATGTCATCTGCAGGTGCTTGTCGGGGGGCATGCATCCCGTCGGTCAACCCCTGGAACTGGGCTTCCCATAGATGGTGGTGGATCCCGCTGCTCGGGCATCCTAGTGGGCTCGGTCCACATTGAAGTGGATGTATTGATCCAGCTGGGAATAAAGGGCCTCCGTAATGGCACGGATGCACCTGTTCACCAAGGTCTGTGAGATCCCGGACAGGTCTCCACTCAGTTCTTGGAAGGACTCCGTTGCCTAAACATTCAAGGCAACCATCACCTTGATGCCCACAGGGAGTGGGTGTGCTCCCTCATAGCCCCCCGAGCCAGCTGTGCTATCATCTGGCAGATATATCGCACTGTCTCTCTGCTCAGCCCAAGCCTTCGATGGCATGCCCAGTCCAGCAGGTCCTCGAATGACAGGTGATGCCGGTACACAGGAGGCCTCATGCATGTCCTTGGCACCTCCTCATCCTCGGCCTGTTGGGCGGCACGCTCTCCATCCTGGGCGGCTGCCACCTCTTCCTCTGCAGCACGCTGTGCTGTTGCATGCTCCGCTGCTGCATACTCCGCTGCGCAGCTTCCTCCTCGAGTAGTTCCCACTCGTAGAGCCACAGGGCATCCCCCAGGGCTGCGGCGATTAGCAGGAAGACCACCATTGCTGGCTGAATTCCAATATCCATTGTCTGCGTGGGGTGAAAGACTGACCTGTTAGCATGTACACCCGTACACCTGTGCCCAACCAGGTTCAGTGGTTACATGGTGGCACCGGTTTGCATGGCGGTTCCTTCCCCGGTGTGTCCCCTGTGGGTCCCCCGCCCATCACTGTGCCCCTGTCCCTAGCGGTGGCTGGCACCTCTGGCCCTGGAGCTCATCTCTGATACCAGAGGTACCATTGGCTGGAACTGTCCTCGCCAGCGATATGCTCCGTGGCTCCTGTAGCGGCTACTGTGGCTATTGCCCAGGGTGGGCCGCTGGCAAGTGGCGTCGAGGGGTATGACGGAGGTGTGCAGCAGAGGGTGGGGTGCGGGGGTGGAGACTGCCATTGGCGCCTCTCCATGTCCTCCCTCCTCTCGTTCCTTCATCAGCCACGACAAAGGTTTCACGATTTGTAAAAGCACAGTGAACTACTCCATCGGGAACTCGGGCCGTCAGAGGAGGAGAATCGCGGAATCCCCGGAGAAGACCAGGTCGGGTCCACGAATGATATGCAAACCGTGAATACTGTATGTGCATTCCTGTACGCATTGACGCCGCTATCAAGGTGATGGGGATTCAAGATTTGGCGTCAAATCGTGGCCTGCCGTGATTTTGGCGTCGGAGCCTATTCTCCGCCCAATCGTGCTTCGCGATTTCGGCGTGGGCCAACAGAGAATCCCGTCCCAAATTACTTCCATATGTTAATATGCAGTTCTAAAGCTAAGTCTAATATATATGTGAAATACATAGAGGGATCAGGATTGAAGCCAATATTGACAGAGATTTCAGTGTTAGCGTGCATCACATTATAAAGTAATGGTTCCCAACCTTTTATATGTCATTGCACACCTCTCCATACAATTAAAAAACTTTGATGCACACCTTCTATTTTCTCTGTCTTCAGTTTTAACTTCTCCCTGTCCTCTTTTTTTGTACCTCTCGCTTCTCACAAGATTTTTTTTTCCAATTTGGGGTTTTCGCTTTTTGTGCATGCGCACGGGAACCTTTGTCTTCAGTTCCAAGTCTCGTTAGTCATGCGCATGGGCCTGACCAGCATAAAAAATCTAAACCATGCATGGGCGACTTATTCACAGCTGCCGCATGTGTGGGAGGCCCAAACTTTGGCAGGTCTGGGAGATGTGTTATGGGCCAGGGTTTAGAGAACCCCAAAGTGTATCTTGAAGTTCACCTGACCCACAACCTTTAATAGATTGTGGTATGGGGAGCACATGGCCCACTCTGCAGGTTTGGTACAGTAGAAATGGAAAAGAATTTTTAAAGCAAAACAATGTTTATTCTATGAACTCAAGTTAACCTTTTTAAAACATACAGTAAACATCTTAGCAACTATCAATTCAAATATACCCCCAAAGAATACAACACTAAGTAATCCTTAAGCTGTCCTTTTAACATCCATAAGACTTTAAAAAAAAACTTTAAACAGAAGCACATCAGGTTAAAGTCACTACTGAGAGCAGGTATTCATTTTAAATCACCAAAGGATCGATTTTCAGTCTTTAGATTACAGAGAGAGAGACTCATACACCTTCTGGCTGTAACTGCAGCTATCCAGTTCTGAAAACTAAACTAAAACACACCCTGCAACAAACAGCCTAAAACGAAAGTAAAAAGATGGCAGACAGACCAGCTCCACCCACTCTCTGACATCACTGCAGTAATAAACATTCATTCCTTAAAGGTACTCTCACTACAGATATTTATAGAAACACCATTTATAAACACCCATTTCTTAAAGGTACTCTCACATGACACCTCCCCCCAAGAAAATAAAATAAACTATCAACGTCAAGATGGTTTCATTTTTCACCTTTTCACTATCCTTTAAGAAATGAACACAGTAGATATACATTTTCATTTCAAAAAACACAACACGCTAAAACGTATAATAATATAATCCATTTTTGTTCTTGTCCCTCCAACTGAACCTGCTTCCGTTCATTTCTCTACGCCTCCACATTTCTCTTTAAAGTCAAATATTTTAGTTCAATCTGATCATAGAGTCCCTTGTAATATTCCAACACAGGAGCATTGGTTATCACAGCTTTCAGGCAGTCAAATGCCTGTTGAAACTCCGCTGTCCACTGGAATTTTTGACACTTCTTCAGCAAGTTCATCAGTGGAGCAATCACGCAACAAAACTTTTGCACAAATGTTTGATCAAATTCACTCATGCCAAGAAATCGCATTATTTCCCTTCGTCTTGAGGGTATCGGAAACTCCTCAATAAACCATTCAACCCTGTCCGATTGTGTGGCCAAGGAAAGTGACTTGGGCTTTTCCAAATTCACTTTTGGCAAGGTTTATCACCAAACCCGCCTCCTGAAGTCGATCGAGTAACTCTATCAGATGTTTTAAATGTTCTTTCCATGTCTGGCTGAAAATTACCAGATCGTCGATGTAAACCGCACAATTGCGTAATCCTGAAACAACTTTGTTAGTTAACCGTTGAAATGTGGCTGGGGCGATTTTCATGCCAAACAGCATAACTTTGAATGGTATGTACCATCTGGAGTCACAAAACCTGAAATCTCCTTCGCTATTTTGGATAATGGTACCTGACAGTAACCTTTAAGTAAATCCAGTTTGGAAATAAAAGCTGATTGTCCCACTTTCTCAATGCAATCCTCCAAATGTGGGATAGGATTAGAGTCCGTTCTTGTAACTGCATTAACCTTTCTATAGTCCACACACAACCGTTGGGTACTGTCTGGTTTAGGTACCGTCACTATGGGTGAGCTCCATTGGCTGCAACCCACATCAATAATGCCATTTTTAAGCACACTCTCAATCTCTTTGTTAACCTCAGACAATTTTAAAGGGTTGAGTCTGTATGGATGTTGTTTGATTGGAACAGCCTTTCCAAAATCTACATCATGTATAGCCATTTTAGTACTTCCCAATTTATCTCCACAAACTTGCCCATGTGATATCAATAACTCTTTCAGGTCAGTTCGTTTTTCCTCTGGAATGTAACTCAACAATTTATCCCAATTTTTAAGAACATCCTCGCTTTCCAATTTAATTTGAGGTATATCAAATTCACAGTCATCTGGATTTGGTTCGTCACTTTGAGTTAGAATCATTAAAACCTCCTTTTTCTCTCCTTCCCTTTCAAAGTACCTTTTAAGCATATTCACATGACACACTCGGTGAGTCTTCCTTCTATCTGGTGTTTTTACCACATAATTCACCTCACTTAATTTCCTTTCAATCTGATAAGGTCCACAAAACCTAGCATTTAAAGGCTCACCTACCACAAGTAACAACACAAAAACTCCACTGGCAAAACAATGAACTTTGGATTTCTTGTCTGCGACCCGTTTCATCACATTTTGTGCAACTTTCAAACTTTGTCAGCCAATTCACCTGCTCTATTTAATCGTTCCCTAAAATTTGAATAGTAATCCAATAATTTAAGTTCTGATTTCTCACTCACCAGTTTTTCCTTAATCAATTTAAGTGGTCCTCTTACCTCATGACCAAAAATTAGTTCAAAAGGACTGAATTTGGTTGACTCATTTGGTGCATCCCTAATTGCAAACAGTACGAATGCAATTCCATTATCCCAATCCTCTGGATAATCGTGACAATAAGCCCTCAACATTGTCTTTAATGTCTGATGCCACCTTTCTAACACTCCCTTCGATTCTGGATGGTACGCAGTTGATTTAAATTGTTTTATTCCTAAGCTATCCATAACTTCTTTGAATAACCTTGAGGTAAAATTTGATCCTTGATCCGATTGTATTTCTGTAGGGAGTCCGTATCGAGTAAAGAATTTAAGTAATTCCTCCACAATCTTTTTAGCTGTAATATTACGTACTGGAGTGGCCTCTGGAAACCTAGTAGACACATCCATTGTAGTCAAAAGATATTGATTCCCACTTTTTGTTTTAGGAAGCGGTCCTACGCAATCAATTAGGACCCGTTTAAAAGGTTCCTCAAATGCTGGAATGGGTATTAGGGGTGCTGGTTTTATAACCGGTTTCCCTATCACAAGTAACAAGGATCGATTTACAGTCTTTAGATTACAGAGAGAGAGACTCATACACCTTCTGGCTGTGACTGTAGCTATCCAGCTCTGAAAACGAAACTAAAACACACCCTGCAGCAAACAGCCTAAAGTGACAGTAAAAAGCTGACAGACAGCCCAGCTTCACCCACTCTCTGACATCACTGCACTAATAAACACCCATTTCTTAAAGGTACTCTCACTACAGATATTTATATACACACCCATTTATAAACACCTATTTCTTAAAGGTACTCCCACATGACAGATGCCAAGACAGAGCTGAAAGCAAAGGTTAATTTCAGCTTAATTTCATGAATTTGTAATTATGTTGAATCTCTTTCCAGGGCACACTTGGGGGTTCTTCACAGCACAACAGTGAGCTGTGGCACACTGGTTGTGAATCACTGCTCTAAGGACTCATGAACAATGCAGTGAGGCTCTCCATGAAGCAAATGAATCTCTAGGTTGTATTCACATGACAAAATTCATTGCAAAACAAAACATATAATTTTGTCTTTGTACAAGATCTTAGTTAAACATTTGTTAAAATATTGTAAATAAAGTAAAAATAGTGGAAGCTGGAAACTGAATCAATAACAGAAAATACTGGAAGCATTCAGAATCTGTGGAGAGAGAGAAACAGAATTAACATTCTCAGTTGACAAACTTTTGACAGAATTCTATTCCGCTGTGTGTTTCCAGCATTTTCTGTTTTTATATCTTTGTTGCGATGCAATTTCTTCAGCCTACACTTCCGACCACTTCTAATGAGGCATCCAATGTCACTTCAGCAAAAATAGAAACAAGCTGCTCAGATCCCTGCCTTGGCTCCAGAGAAGTTTTTTTTTCCAATTAAGAGGAAATTTATCATGGCCAATTCACCTACCCTGCACATGTTTGTGTTGTGGGGATGAGATGCATGGAGACACGGGGAGAATTTACAAACTCCACATGGACAGTGACGAAGGGCTGAGATCGAACCCGCGCACGTGAGACAGCAGTACTACCACGCTGCCACCATGCCGTCCCAGCTGAGAGGTTTATGACTTACACTCTCTAAGTTTTGGAACCCTACAGGGACTCAAAGACTGATGCATCTGTATATATGCAAGGGCAGACTTGGTAATTGGGAGAGAGGCATGTTGGCTACTGACTGAGGATGTGGAGCAATTGATGTGAAATGATAGCATTTTGATGGAGTCTCTACTTACATGTTCCCTTTCGCCATTATCCCTATCCTGGGCTATATATTCCAAGCACTCTGCTGCAGACCAGCTTGATGGCGATCAATGAGAAGTTGTAAGGCCCTGAATAAGGGGCGGGATTATCTGATCCTGAGGCTAAGTGTTGACGCCGTTGTAAACGCCATCGCGTTCTCGACGGCGTCAACATGCCCTCAGGAGCAGAAATTCTGACCACTACAGGGGGCCAGCACGGCACTGGAGCGACCCACGCCGCTCCAGCTGCCGATCCCCGGCGTCAGATAGGTGCTGCGGGTCTGTGGATGCGGAGTGGGACCGGTACCAATCCGCGCATGCACAGTGGCTCCCTTCTCCATGCTGGCCCCGACACAACATGGCGTAGGGCTACAGGGGCCAGCGCGGAACAAAAGAGGCCCCCAGCCCGAGAGGCTGACCCGGCGATCGGTAGGCCCCGATCGCGGGCCAGGCCACAGCGGAGCCCCCCCCCCCCCCCCCGCCCCCCCCACCAGGCCGCCCCCAGATGCATCCATGCTGAGGTTCTGCTGGGTAAGAGCAGGTGTGAACGGCGCCGGCGGGATTCAACTTTTTTAGCGTGGCCGCTCGGCCCATCCCAGGCCGAGATTCGCCGGGGGGGGGAGGCCCCGTAGAGCGGCCCCGACCGGCGCTGTGCTGAGCGCGCTGGTGCCAATGGCGCCGATTCTCCGCTGTCTGGAGAATCGGTGGACCACATCGAGGCGGCGTGACGCGATTTGCGCCGGTCCCGGCATGACGTGATTCTTGCCGGCCCCAGCGTGACGCGATTCGCGCCGGTCCCGGCATGACGCGATTCTCGCCGGTCCCAGCGTGACGCGATTTGCGCAGGTCCCGGTGATTCTCCGGCCCGTCCCCGGGGTGAGAGAATCCCGCCCAAGATATCTGTCATCTTGTTTAAGGGGAAGCGATTTCCATGGTCATGCTCTGCATGGACTTGTTTAAGGACTGTGCTTGAAGCCCCACCCACTTTGTGTCAGACATTTGCAATTACCTATAACACCAGTCCTGTTCTTTGAGAGAACTGGCTTATTCATCCTCTCTGTTGCTGTGGAGACCATGGCTAAGATTTTACTGCTCCTCCCACCCAATGTTTTTCTTTCAGATTTCCAACATTCACAATAGTTTTGCTTTTCTTTACGTGCAATTTACATCTGCTTATGAGAAAGGGCTAAAATAGCAAGGATGCTGTAGGTGGTGGGTGTGTGCTTGGTGGGGGGGGGGGGAATGTAGAATCCGATAGCCAATCCAAGACACGCTCTGACTGCCATCCAATGGTTCCCAGAGGAAAGGAAAGGTTGAGCAGATTAGGTCTGTACTCACTGGAGTTTACAAGAATGAGAGGTGATCTTACTGAGAAGAAAAGGATTCTGAGGGTGCTTGACGGTAAATGCTGAGGGGATGTTTCCACTCATGGAGCAATCTAGAACCAGGAGACACTATTTCAAAATAAAGGGTCTTCTCCCATTTGAGATGGAGGTGCAGAGGAATTTCTTCTCTCAGAGTACAATTACAGAGTCACTCCGGTACAGAAGGAGGCCTTTTGGCCCATCAAATCTGCACTGACCCCTCCGAAAGAGCACCCTACCTGTTCCATAACCCAGCAACCCCACCTAACCTTTTGGACACTAAGGGGTAATTCAGAATGGCCAATCCACCTAACCTGCACATCTTTGGACTGTGGGAGGAAACTGGAGCACCCGGAGGAAACCCACGCAGACACGGGGAGAAAGTGCAAACTCCACACAGACAGTCACCCGAGGCCGGAATTGAACCCGGGTTTCTGGCGCTGTGAGGCAGCTGTGCTAATCACTGTGCCACCGTGTCCTTAGTCTTCGGAATTCTCTACCCCAGACAGTGATGGAGACTGGCTCATTGAATATATTCAATGCTGGGTTAGACAGATTTTTGATCTACGAGGGCAGTGGAGGTGAGGCTGGAGAGTGGAGTTAAAGCCATAACCATGATAAGCCATTATCTTGTTGCATGGCAGAGTAGGCTCCAGGCGCCAAAGGCCTGCTCCTGCTCCTATTTCATGAGTTCTTGTGTTCTTGCAATCTCCACATTCTAAAGCCAGCTCGAGAGAGGTCTGAGACCCTAACTTTTTGAAAATTTGAATTTAGTTTTCGAATAACTGGAAATAAACTGATAACAGGAAATGTGACAAAGAAACTGCTGGATTGTTATAAATACACATCAATTCACAAATGTATTTTATGCAAGGAAAATCTGCCAGTCTGACCCTCATGTGGCTCCATCCCACACCAACATGGTTGACTGTTAATGGTCTTCAGAAGTCGTCTGGAAAGCCATTCAGTTACATCACCACCTTCTTACAGGAACTAAGGAGGGGTAATCATGCCAACCTTGCAGCAGCACTCACATCCCGAGATTATATTTTTAAAAAAATGTTTTCTGTCTTTCCATCTCATATTTGTGTCACTTACTATTGCTGGAAACTTTGCAAATATTTCCAATGATTCGCTCACTAATACCCTCAATCTCTTGTTTTGCTGTTTTCTGGACGAACACAATTCATTTTCTAGTTCCAAGGCTTATTGTTTTTCCCCAGTCTCATTCCTTTATACTTGGGTCAAAATCCAGGATTCACCCCCCCCTCCTGCACACATGCACACACACCTCCCTGTGTATGTACCTACACCACATAGACTACAGTGGTTCAAGAAGGCAGCTCACCACCAGGGATGGACAACAAATATTGGCCCAGCCAACGACACCCACATCCCATGAGTGAATAAAAACTTTGTTAATATTGAATTTCATTTGCCATTTTTCAGCCCAGCTCTCTAATCTATCGAAATCTCTCTGCAATTGATCAGACTGGTCTTGATTGTTACAGCCTTATTGCTTAGAGTCTCCCTTAAGACTCTTCCAGTTTGCAGCTGTGGTTGTCATGTCTGTCCTCAGGCTATCTCTCAATGTTCTGTTATTGATTGCAGCTGGGCTTTCTGCACCACCTGTTCTACAGTAATACTAGCCTGAATTACAAGGTCGTACAACTGACTGTTCTGATCTTTGATGCATTAACTGGATTAAACAGCAACACCAACCCTGTTATGTCCAAATATTGGCACCTGAGATTCAATATGCTGATGGCATGATTCTCGTGGCTACATGCACCTCATTATGTCTCAGTTTTACCCTTATTTATGTTTGTGTAAAGTATCAGAAAACAATCCTGCCGAGAAACCCTTTGGTTTTCCACAAATCTCTCTGTCCAGTCCTGCTGACCTTTCAAATAACGATGGCACCATAGATTCAATAAGAAGAAGAAATGCAACTGGATCACTGGCATCCACATGTATAATTTCATGCAAATAGTTCATCATCCCGGAATGGAATTAAACACTCTTCCATGTCTGAAGTTTATATCGTTGAGGATAACAACCCAAATTGCTACATATGCAGCCGTCACTTTATGGAAACCTTCCACATGGAAAAGATACAATTCCTCCTTATGCTGTTGGCAGCTTTCCATGGAGAAAATGTTGGAAGAATCTGTTTTGGTAATGATACCTGTCACCTGTTTTAAGCATCAAGTGCGCTGCTGATTGATGCTTGAAATATATTCCCTCCTGCTACTTGAAATAATTCAGTAATGGTTGTTGTAGGTGTCACAGTTCGTTAGGTCTGGAGAAGTCTTTGTAGTCATACATATGTTTCCTAAACGTCTTTATTGACTCTTCGAACTATTTACAAATATTCAGTGAAGGGTACAAGCTGGGATCAGTGTCCATGCTCACTAGTACATACGGCTTTGTTCAATACTCGACTGTGGGTCATATGGTCTCTTATACCACTTACTGTCCTAAGTCCAACAGTAATCTTATATGTGCCAGACTCGTACACTATATCTCCCTCCAAGTCTTCATCCAATGTATTTTAATTGATTATAGTTCACCTTGTACCTTACACTGTTATTATTACGTTGGCACGACTACATCTCCACCGACAGGTCCTTGAAATCAAAGAATCACGAGGTCTGGAGGCCTTAGAACCCATCGATATCGCATTCACACTACTGTCAGAGGAGTGGAAGGCTCTGTCACTGCTGGTCCTCTCAGTTGGTTTGGAGGTTGTTCTGACCTCTGAGTATCTTTCATACTTGTCTTCCATTGTTTCATATTGAACCGCTCTTGATCGGTCCTGATGTGTTGGGTGCTCTGCTACACAGACGAACCAACACGGTTGCGGATGGTACAACTCAGTTTTATTACTAACATATATTTACAATGGTAAACTGGTTACTGAGGTTTGATCATAACCCTTGAATCTGTGGACCTATTCCTAACACTATCTTGGAGTGGCACTCAGCACATGGTGGATGTCTGAGTGGCTTGCTGTGAGCTCTGTGCCCTGAGCTGTCTCCTGCTGGACTGAGCGGGAAGTGTCATGTTCCCCGTTTTATAGTGTGTATGCTCTTGCCTGTGATTGGCTGTGGTGTTGTGTGTATTGATTGGTCCGTTGATCTGTCCATCAGTATGTATGTATGTTTACACCATGATGTTTACCTGAATATCATGACAGGTCCAGCTGTTGCACTGATCAGTGGCTGCTACTAAAACCTATTACTTGTGGGGTGAAATGAACATTGTGCTCGTCTCCTTGTCGCTTTTTCCACTTCTTCTGTCATCGTGTGGCTTGTTGCAACATATGTGGAAATTTACATTTCAAAATGGAGCCCTTGTTCTATTTCTTCATAATTTTACCCAAATGTTTGAGTACAGGGTTCCACATTTAAAGTAGCGATTGCACTCCTGAAAATCGCCACCCTCAGTGAAATCCCTTTAAGTGAAGCATGGTTTATCATAAGAATCAATGTTAGCACCAGAGTTAAGTTCCTGAGGATAATTCCTTTCCTGGTAAAATCAACGTGGAAGTTGAAACATTGTACCATACAGTCTGTACCATATCATTCAGGGGTGGCACGGTGGCACAGCTGCCTCACAGCGCCAAAGACCCGGGTTTATTTCTGGCCTTGGGTGACTGTCTGTGTGGAGTTTGCACTTTCTTCCCGTGCCTGTGTGGGTTTCTCCGGGTGCTCCGGTTTCCTCCCACAATCTATAGATGTGCAGGTTAGGTGGATTGGACATGATATATTGACCCTTAGTGTCCAAAAGGTTAGGTAGGGTTATGGGGACAGTGTGGGGGTATGGGCCTAGGTCGGGCCGGTGCAGACCTGATGGGCCAAATGGCTTCCTTCTGCACTGTATGGATTCTATGAAATACTGAGCAGGACACTAGGTGACTTGTAAATTTCTGCCTTTCCTGCAGGATTCAACCCTACAGAGATCTCTTTAAAATAGCAAGTTTACGACAGGTCCCACAAACACAGGTGCAGTACAGAGCAATGCCATTGTATAGTAAAGTATTGTTTTAAAAACAGAAGTCCACTGCAGCTCCTCAGATACATACTGCAGCAGCAGCAAAGAAATTTGTAAATAAAGTTGACAGTACAGTATCTGCACTGTGAGGTGCAGTACAGTGAAGAATTATTTCAAAAAACAACATCTACAGAGTTCCTCAATCAGCACAGAGTACGGTGGAAAATAAATTAAACAAGAAGTTTAGTTTGGTACAGGAGAGTATCTGAAAATACAGCAAAAAAAACAATGCCGTTCGAATGCACAGAAAGGAGAAAACGGCACTCATTACAAGCCAGATTCTGGACATGATGATGTCATAACACTGCTCACACACTTCAAAACTAGGAATACTGCATTGTAAATGGAACCCAGACATAAACTATAAAGCCCTTTAAAATGAAACCTCTTTAAAAGGGGATTTACTGTGCTTTCTTCTTTTCCAGATTTTCTTTGAGCTTATGGATCTTTTCATCCAGCTCATCGACTACTCTGGCAAGTTGAGTTGTTTCAGAGTTGTCATGCTGAACTCTTATATAAGTTTGATAACTTTAGTTCTGTACTGTTCAGAATCTCTAGTCCATTGTCACTTTGTGTTTAACTCTCCCAATTCAGATTTGATACAAAGATTATCCAACCTTATTTTATTTTTATTTTTCACGGTCTGTGCATTTTGGACTACATGAGATAGCTTTCCTTCATTCACAGACAGCTGCTTGCTCCACACTGCCACCTGCTGGCTCCACACTGCCACCTGCTGTTGCAGTTCAAATAATTTGTCAGGGTGTCCAAAAATATGGGCGGAATTCTCCGCCCCCCCACCGAGTCGGTGAATCGGCACGGCGCCACGCGAATTGCGCCACGCCTCCCCGATGACGGGATGCAATTCTCCGCACTGCGAAGAATCAGCGCAAGGGGGCAGGTCGGGGTATGCGGCGACTCTCCGGCCTGGGCCGGCAAGGGGCCGGCGCACCGATTCTCTGGCCCGGATGGGCCGAGCAGCCGGCAACAAAAAGCCGAGTCCCGCTGGCGCCTTCTAACATCCTCTGAGCCGGCAGGACCTCGGCGTTGAAGGGTCCGGGGCGGCCTGTGGGGGAGGAGGGGGCATCCGACCCTGGAGGGGGGCTTCCGTAGTGGCCTGGCTCGCGATCGGGGCCCACCGATCGGCGGGCCGGCCTCTCTGCCCCCGGCCTCCATTCCTCCACGCTGGCTCCTGTAGCCCTGTGCAACTTGGCGTTGGGGCCGGCGTGGGGAAAAAGGCCACTGCGTATGACGGTTGGCGCCGGCCCAACTGCGCATGCGCGGACCCCGCGGCGCCGGGTTCAGGGCGGGATCGGCAGCTGGAGGGGCGTAGGCCACTCCAGCGCTGTCCTGGCCCCCTGTGGGCCGCAGAATGGGTCCCGAAATGGGCGCGGACACCGGAGTAAAACACTCCCGATTTTACTCCGGCGTCGGAACTTAGCCGCTGTCATGATATGCAGTCATGCAGATAATGATATGCAGACAGGCACAGACAGGCAGCTAATGAGCACAGAGAACAGGATATGACCAATGAGCAGGCAGGACACTCAGGGGTGGTATCTCACTATAAAAGGCACGAGGCACTCACACCCCGCCTCTTTCCACTGATGAACATCTACAGAGTGAGTCAGGGTGTATTTACAGTATCACACCTCCAGCACGTGGCTAAGAGCTAGTCTGGTTCAGTCGGAATAACCACATTTAGGTTAGCAGAGAGTCGAACTCATAGAGAACTGTGCTAACTGTGCTAGTGGCTCAATAAATCATACTGAACTAACTTCAAGGTCTGGATTATCTTTTGGTTAAAGCTGCATCCAGTTGCAGCCTGTGTTATCCCAGAGTGCATAACACGACATGCTACCAGGAGACTTAACCTAGGTGGTTTACCTCAGTCTGTTCTGTGATGACCAGCGAATGTATCCCGGCACCATGGAGAAGATTCAGGCTCCTCACCAGCTGAGGATCTCCGTCAATCTAAGTGCCAACGGGCGGACATTCAAGCAAAAGTTTCTGCTGTACTTTGAAGCTTCAGACCTCGTGGGTGCGTCTGATGCAAGGAAGATTGCGCTTCTCCTCTCAACAGCGGGTGATCAAGCCATCAAACTCTTCAACTCATTTCACTTCACCGAAGGCCAGGACAAGACAAAGTTTTAGACCATTCTGGACAAGTTTGACAGTCACTGTGAAGTGGACACAATGAAATCTTCGAGCGCTACATATTCAAACAGCGTCTACAAGGTAAAGATGAATCTTTCAACTCCTTGTTAACTAACCTCCGCCTACTAGCGCTGTCCTGCAACTTTGGTGATATTGCTGACTCCATGATCAGAGACCAAATCATTTTTGGAATTCACTCTGATCCTCTGAGAGAGCAGCTACTGAAAATCAAGCATATGACCCTGCCAGTCGCGATTGAAACATGCACAGTGCATGAGCATGCCAAAAATCGCTATGGCCAGTACAAATCGTCTGAAAATGAGAAACTTGCCTCCCACGAGGCAGAGAGTGTGCAGGTCATCTCCCGGATGCAACGCCTCAGCATTGATGAAAGCGGCCATTTCGCGTGCTTTCCCCGAGCCCCCACGTATGCGCGATGCAAACGGGATAACGAAGCGGCCGACACCCGCACTGCGTATGTGCGACGACGCACGGTGCGTCAGGGCGCCGACGTCATGATGTGCTCGAACTGCGGCAACGCCCACTTAAAGAAACACTGCCCTGCAAGAGGCAGGCGATGTTTGAACTGCGGGAAGCCTGGACACTATGCAGCCTTGTGCAGGTCTGCACCACCAGTCCGTGGCCAGCGCACCCAATTCCGACAACGGCGCATTCAGAGTGTGCAACAACGATTACAGGATTCTGATCCTGGCAGCACAACGGATGCAGGGGAAGAATGCCTGGACTCCGCCTACTGTGTGGGCATCATTACCAAATGTGAATATGCCACATCCAACTCATCACAAATTCAATCCATCTTCGCTGTGGATTCTGCGGACGAATGGCGTGCGGTGATGCAGGTCAACCACTGCTCCATCCAGTTTAAGCTGGACACAGGTGCTTCTGCCAACCTCCTCTCACAGGCAGATTTTAAGCGCATCAAGAAGCCCCCCAAGGTCTTTCTAGCAGCCTGCAGGTTCCTGGACTACAACGGAAATGCCATCATGGCACTGGGATCCTGCGATCTACTCTTCTCCAACCGGAGCATCCATGCACGGTTACGTTTTGAAATTGTCAAGCCAGACAGGGCCTCCCTACTTGGCGCGCAAGCCTGCAAGCAGCTGAACCTCGTGCAGCGGGTTTATTCAACAACAGTCTTGCTCAGTATCCGGATGTGTTCGACGGGATGGGCACGCTGCCATATCGATACAAGATTCTGCTACGACCTGATGCCAAGCCAGTGGTCCACGCACCACGCCGGGTCCCGGCTCCGCTGAGGGAGCGCCTGAAGGCACAGCCCAAGGATCTTCAGCAACAGGGCATCATTTCCAAGGGAACCGAACCGACTGACTGGGTCAGCTCGATGGTATGTGTTAGAAATCCTTCAGGAGACCTGCACATCAGCATTGATCCCAAGGATCTCAATAAGAATATAATCCGTGAACACTACCCCATCCCGAAGCGGGAGGAACTCACGAGTGAGATGGCACACGCACGTTTTTTCACCAAGTTAGATGCGTCACATGGATTTTGGCAAATCCAGCTGGATGAGTCGAGCAGAAGGCTCTGCACCTTCAACACACCGTTTGGCAGATACTGCTATAATCTCATGCCGTTTGGCATTCTCTCGGCATCAGAGATCTTCCATCGCATCATGGAGCAGATGATGGAGGGCATTGAAGGGGTTTGTGTGTACATGGACGACATCATCATATGGTCCACGACCCCTGAAGAGCATGTTTCCCGTCTCCAGTAGGTATTCCGCCGTGTCCATGCCAATGGCCTGAAGCTGAACAGGTCCAAATGTTGCTTTGGCATGTCAACACTCAAGTTCCTAGGTGACCAGATCTCTCAGCAGAGTGTGCGCCCAGACATAGACAAGGTCAAGGCCGTCAAAACCATGAAGGTCCCTGAAGACAAGAAGGCGGTGCTGCGCATCCTGGGCATGGTCAATTTTCTGGGCAAGTTCATCCCAACCTGGCCTCACACACCACGACCCTACGGAATTTGGTTAAAACGTCCACTGCCTTTGAGTGGAAGGCAGCACATCAGGCAGAGTGGTTGGAGCTCAAAGCCAAGCTCACCACTGCACCCGTCTTGCCATTTTCTGACCCCGACAGGGAAACAAAGATCTCGACAGATGCGAGCCAGGATGGCATCGGTGCGGTGCTGCTTCAACGCGATGACACTTCATCCTGGGCACCGGTAGCCTACGCATCGAGGGCCATGACGCCCACTGAAACAAGGTATGCGCAAATAGAGAAGGAATGCCTGGGTCTTCTCACTGGCATTCTCAAGTTTCACGACTATGTCTACGGCCTGCCGACATTCACTGTCGGGATGGATCATAGGCCTCTGGTCCATATTATCCACAAGGACCTGAACGACATGACGCCCCGGTTGCAGCGCATCCTCCTCAAACTCAGAAGGTACGACTTTGACTTACTGTACACGCCTGGCAAGGAGCTCATCATCGCTGATGCATTGTCCCGCTCCATCACATTGCCTAGTGAACCGCTGGGAATCATCCGGCCGATTGAATCACAAAGTGAAGCTGTGTGCTAGCACCCTCCCGGCGTCTGATGAGAAGGTGGTTCGTATTCGCGAGGAGACAGCCAAAGACCCCCCTCTTGCAGCGTGTCATGCACTACCTAGCCAATGGCTGGCAGAAAGGGCAGTGCCCTCAATTTTACAATGTAAAGGACAACCTGACGGTGATTGATGGTATCCTCCTCATGTTGGACCGGAATGTCATTCCACTCAGTCTCCAGAGTTTGGTGCTCCGCCAAATCCATGAGGGAAACCTGGGTGTTGAGAAGTGCAGACGCAGAGCCAGCCAGGCTGTCTACTGGCCCGGTATTAGCCAGGACATCTCGAACATGGTCCTCAACTGTGTGACCTGTCAATGCTTCCAGCCAGCACAGAGCAAGGAGACGCTCCATGAAATTGAGACCTCCCCGTGGTCCAAGGTTGGCATCGACCTCTTTTGTACGAATGGTCGAGACTACGTGTTGATTATTAACTATTTCTCTAATTACCCTGAGGTCGTGAAGCTCTCAGACCTCACATCTTGGACCGTCATCAAGGCCTGTAAGGAGACGTTCTCCAGGCATGGTGTCCCACTTACTGCCATGAGTGACAATGGCCCGTACAACAGCCACGAGTGGTCTATGTTTGCCACGTCATACCATTTCAAACATGTCACTTCCAGCCCACACTGTCCACAGTCCAATGGGAATGTTGAAAAAGGGGTGCACATTGTGAAACAGCTCATCTGTAAGGCCGTGGATTCTGCTTCTGACATTTGGTGGGCCAATGCCAAAAACATGTTGTGTCATGTGCATTACCTAGAAAAAGGGTCCTCCAAGCTTTAAGTTCTTCAATCAAATTTTGCAACAGGTAACACAGCCATATAACAACAAAAAACCAACACAGCCACAGGTATACACAACCATACCCAACGGTTGATCTGAAAAACAATCTTTAATGGGGGTGCCACAGTCAGCAGATATCACCCAAATTGAACAGTGACCTTGGTTTTCTGAAGAAAAATCTTTGGTCTTGCAACAAAAAATTTCAATACTAAATATCAATACTAAACTTTTGTTCATCAAATCCTGGAGTATGCAAGTTGTGCGTGGGATTCTTATAGGGCAGGAGATATAAATAAAATTGAAGCGATCCAAAGATGTGTTGCATGATTGCATGAATCAGTATGGGAAGTACACCATTGTCACATCCTTGGTGAAAGATATGGAATGGGAAATAGTACCACAAAGGAGGGAGAAAAATTGAATGACCATGTTCTGTAAAATATGGAATGTATTGGTAGGAATGGCACAAACTTGGTTCCCTCTGGCAATGACAAAACGCAAGATAGTCATCCACACAAACTACAAAGATCATGACCTGAACATTTCGGGTGGTGGGGTCCCGCTTTTTGTCATCCGAAGAGTTGGCGACGAACCCATCCATGCTGGCTATGAGTGCCCCAAAGACTTTTCTTTTTGTGATTGAATAATCAATAATTGGCTGCAGCAGGGACTTTTGCCACTCACTCGGAAGTCTTTCCCACCTTAGAGAGCTGCCAGCCAATCTAATTGGCTAGAAGCTCTCCAGTCCCTGCAATGGCAAGAGCTGACTGAAGAGGAATTGCATGAGGATGCCTGAGACTAAGTCCGACCACTGAGGCCAAGGTATGTTCAAGGGGTCCCAGAGCTGAGAGAGTATGGTTATGGACATTCAATGACTTAGGGGAGAAGCCATAGCAGGGGTAGGGAGGGAGGGAGAGATCCAGAGACCACAGGATCTAAAGGGCGGGGGCTTGATTTCAGAAGGGGGTTTCTGATGGAGCTGTCCCTCTCTTTCCCACTCAAGATCTGAGTGTTCATTTTCGGGCTTCCCCAGTGTAAGGTCAATCCTTCAGCTAGCCGAAAAATTGGCCATTTAAGGGCCTCAATTAAGTAAGGTCAGGAATCCTGTCCGAGGCCTTGCCTGTCCCAGTGTAAAATTGCTGCATGGTTGGCGTGCGCAAAAACCTGGAGAGAATCCCATTCCTTCAATGTCACACTCACTCCGCCCTGCTGGCGGAGAAGTGTGAATTTCTGGCCTATTTGTTTCCAAAACAGTTTATCAACAATCTTTCTTCCCAAGGATAATACCACAGTGGAACAAGCGGCCACAGTTCCATCACTTGAAATCTTCAAGTCCGATCCCCAGATTATTTCCATTTAAAAGTTATCATTATCAGGAATACCATCTCAGCAGGTCATGGCTGCTTAACTGCCGCTAACCGTATAAATGTTGGTGAAATACGGATATTAGTTTGTGATGCTGACACAACCAAAGCAGAGGCAGAAGTCTGCCGATTTATATTCACAACAAAGTCCTCGCGAAATGTTGCCAGATATCAGCTGAAGCACAAATATACAGCAAAGCAACTTATCATAATACACATGTTATATCAATGAGAGTAAAGATTCAAAACTGTAAAGTTAGCAGTCAGGATTTCTTAAGATAAAATTAATCTGACATCAGTATTTAACTAGAGTAATTGGATCAAAGGTAATAGGATAAAAGGCACCGAATTCAATGACTCACAAAAATGCCAGGCAAATTTATAGTTAAAATTTAGGTAAAAATTCATTCTATGCTGTTTCGAGAAAGAGCTATGTGGAGGCATTATGGCAAGAATTGCATGCTATAGAGTGTGTGGATACACAGACATGGGACTCTGGGACTTTGCAGCAACAATCCTTCATGTTTTTCAGGAGATCCACTTGTTGACTCTCCACCTGAGACATGCTTTGTATAACACACACGTATATGTCTCTTTCAGGATTGATAGCCTGTCGTACACGAAAATCATTTTCCAAACTCTCTCCGGCTTGTATTGAAAAGTTAAACCGAAGGACACTTAATATTGAAAATATTAAATGTTATAATGAAGCCGACTGCCTTCATTTTAGGTCTTTCTATTTTTAATTCACGTCTGCTGAGCAGCAATCCTTTGAGTTGATAAGGGGGAGGGTTCGGTCTGCAGGAGAAATATGGTGTCATGAGTGTAATCACTGATGTCTTGCATTTAGCGATCACTTCACTGATAACATTTGGTCCGAATTTCTCGTTACTGGGCTGTTTATCATAGAATTTACAGTGCAGAAGGAGGCCATTCAGCCCATCGAGTCTGCACCGGCTCATGGAAAGGGCACCCTACCCAAGGTCAACACCTCCACCCCATCCCCACAACCCAGCAACCCCACCCAACACTAATGGCAGTTTTGGACACTAAGGGCAATTTTGGACACTAAGGGCAATTATGGACACTAAGGGCAATTTATAATGGCCAATCCACCTAACCGCACATCTTTGGACTGTGGGAGGAAACCGGAGCACCCGGAGGAAACCCACGCACACACGGGGAGAATGTGCAGACTCCGCACAGACAGTGACCCAAGCCGGAATTGAACCTGGGACCCTGGAGCTGTGAAGCAATTGTGCTACCCACAATGCTACCATGCTGCCCCGTGCTGGAACCTAGTGCACTCACCATGGCCTGTTTTTTAAAAATACGTTCATGGGTTGTGGGCATCACTGGCTTGGCCAGCATTTATTGCCCACTCCTATTTGCCCTTAAGAAGATGGTGGTGAGCTGCCTTCTTGAAACCTTGGCTGTACATGTAGTATAGATATATCTGTGGTGTTCTTTTTGTTGCTAAGTTCAAAATGGTTGACATAGTGTTCACAAAGCTTTAACTTGAACAAAGCTATAAATTTATTAAAACTAATTTGGATTTGACACTTACTCCTAAATAATACACAGTTGATAATTAACATATAATCTACACTCATCTACAACTAATCTCCACACTATTATAAACTGTGATCTGCTCTCACTCACACTATCTTTCCTCCAGTCTGTACTCTAGCTAACTCCTTCACTTCTCTCCCCCACAAGGCTTAGCACACTGTCTTATATACTTATAACTCTAGCTCCCTCTAGTGGCTGACCTAGAATTTCATTAACCCTTGCAGTTCTTAAATTTGTGAAAATACCACAACATTCACCTTGCTGTTAGGGAGGGAGTTAAGGATTGTGAGCCAGTGACAGTGGAGGAACGGCAATATATTTCCAAGTCAGGATAGTAAGTGGCGTGGAGGGGAACTTCCAGGTGGTGGCGTTTCCATGTATCTGTTGCCCTTGACCTTCTTTTTAAAAAAATATATATTTTATTAAAGTTTTCAAACACAATTTTTCCCCCTTACAAATCAACAAAAACGGTAACATGATAACTGATAGATAACATTGTTTAAATAAAATAGTGAACAAACAAAATAACACAAAATAATGCCCCCCCGCCCCCTCACCGCATCTAGAACACAAACAATTTACCCCCCCTCTGGGCTGCTGCTGCTGGCTAACTATTTTCCCCCTAACGTTCCGCTAGATAGTCGAGGAACGGTTGCCACCGCCTGGTGAACCTCTGAGCCTATCCTCTCAGCGCAAACTTCATCCGCTCCAGTTTTATGAACCCTGCCATATCGTTTACCCAGGCCTCCAGTCTGGGGGGTTTCGCTTCCTTCCACATGAGTAAAATCCTACGCCGGGCTACTAGGGACGCAAAGGCCACAATATCGGCTCTTTCGCCACCTGCACTCCCGGCTCATCCGCTACCCCAAATATAGCTAACCCCCAGCTTGGCTTGACCCGGACATTCACCACCTTCGAGATCACTCCCGCCACTCCCCTCCAATACCCCTCCAGTGCCGGACAGGACCAAAACATATGTGTGTGGTTCGCCGGGCTTCCCCCGCACCTCCCGCACTTTTCCTCCACTCCGAAGAACCTGCTCAACCTCGCTCCCGTTATGTGTGCTCTATGTAGCACCTTAAATTGGACCAGGCTAAGCCTGGCACACGAGGAAGAGGAATTTACCCTACTTAGGGCATCAGCCCACAAACCCTCCTCAATCTCCTCCCCGAGCTCTTCTTCCCATTTTCCCTTCAGTTCTTCTACCAGCTCCTCCCCCTCTTCTCTCATCTCCCGGTATATTTCGGACACTTTGCCCTCCCCGACCCACACCCCCGAAAGCACTCTATCCTGGATCCCTTGTGTCGGGAGCAGCGGAAATTCCCTCACCTGTTGTCTCGTAAATGCCCTCACCTGCATATACCGAAAGATATTCCCCGGGGGCAGCTCATCCTTTTCCTCCAGCCCTCCCAAGCTCGCAAACGTCCCATCTATAAATAAGTCTCCCACTCTCCTAATTCCTGCCTGGTGCCAGCTCTGGAACCCTCCATCCAACTTCCCTGGGGCAAACCTATGGTTGTTCCTGATCGGGGACCACACCGAGGCTCCCAGCACACCCCTCTGTCACCTCCATTGCCCCCAGATACTTAATGTTGCCGCCACCACTGGGTTTGTGGTAAACTTTTTCGGGGAGAGCGGTAGTGGCGCCGTCACCAGCGCTTTTAAGCTCGTTCCTTTACAGGACGCCATCTCCAGCCTTTTCCATGCCGCCCCCTCTCCCTCTATCATCCACTTACGGATCATCGCCACGTTGGCGGCCCAGTAGTAGTCGCCCAAATTCGGCAACGCCAGTCCCCCTCTGTCCCTGCTATGTTGCAGGAACCTCCTCCTTACCCTCGGGGCCTTAACTGCCCACACGAAGCTCATGATGCTCCAATCTATTTTATTGAAAAAGGCCTTAGTGATCAATATAGGGAGACATTGAAACACAAATAGGAACCTCGGGAGGACCATCATCTTAATTACCTGCACTCTGCCCGGCAGTGTCAGCGGCTGCATATCCCACCTTTTGAAATCCTCATCCATTTGCTCCACCAGCCGAGTCAGATTGAGTCTGTGTAAGGTTCCCCAGCTCCTGGCTATCTGAATCCCCAGGTATCGGAAGTTTCTTTCCACTCTCCTTAGCGGCAGGCCATCTATCCCTCTACTCTGGTCCCCAGGGTGTATCACGAAAAGCTCACTATTCCCCATGTTTAGCCTATATCCCGAGAAATCTCCAAACTCCCTCAATATCTGCATAACCTCTATCATCCCCCCACTGGATCCACCACATATAGCAGTAGGTCATCTGCGTAGAGTGACACTCGGTGTTCCTCTCCCCCTCTAACCACCCCTCTCCATTTCCTGGAGTCTCTCAGCGCTATGGCCAGTGGTTCAATTGCCAGCGCGAACAGTAATGGGACAGCGGGCATCCCTGTCTTGTTCCCCTATGTAGTCGAAAATACTCCGACCTTTGCCGATTTGTGACTACACTTGCCATTGGGGCCCCATAGAGGAGTTTAACCCAGCTGACAAACCCCTCCCCGAACCCGAACCTCCTCAGCACCTCCCATAGATACTCCCACTCTACCCTATCAAATGCCTTCTCTGCATCCATTGCCGCCACTATCTCTGCCTCCCCCTCTGCTGGGGGCATCATTATCACCCCCAATAGCCGTCGCACGTTGACATTCAATTGTCTCCCCTTTACGAACCCTGTCTGATCTTCGTGCACCAACCCCGGGACACAATCCTCTATCCTCATTGTCAGCACTTTTGCCAGCAACTTGGCATCCACGTTTAGGAGTGAGATAGGCCTATAAGACCCGCATTGCAGCGGGTCTTTATCTCGCTTCAGGATTAGTGATATCGTCGCCTCCGGGGGTAGGGGGTAGGGTCCCCCCTTCTCTGGCCTCGTTAAAGGTTCTTACCAGTAGCGAGGCCAACAAATCCACATATTTCCTATAAAATTCCACCGGGAACCCGTCAGGCCCCGGGGCCTTCCCTGCCTGCATGTTCCCCAGCCCTTTGGTCACCTCGTCCACCCCAATTGGCGCCCCCAGGCCTGCCACCTCCTGCTCCTCCACCCTCGGGAACCTTAGTTGGTCCAGAAACTGCTGCATCCCCTCTTTTCCCTCCGGGGGTTGGGACCTATATAACCTCTCATAAAAGGTCTTGAACACCTCATTTACCTTCCCTGCTCTCCGCACCGTGGTTCCCGTTCATTCCCTAACTCCCCCTATTTCCCTCGCCGCTGTCCTCTTTCGAAGCTGGTGGGCCAACAGGCGACTCGCCTTTTCCCCATATTCATATCTCATCCCCTGTGCCTTCCTCCACTGTGCCTCTGCCCTCCCTGTGGTCAGCAGGTCGAACTCCGTCTGGAGTCGTCGCCTCTCCCTATATAGTCCTTTGTCCGGGGCCTCCGCATATTTTTTATCCACACTCAAAATCACCCCCAGTAATCTTTACCTTTCTTTGGCCTCTGTTTTCCCCTTGTGAGCCCTGATGGAGATCAACTCTCCCCTGACCACCGCCTTCAGCGCTTCCAATACTACCCCCACTCGGACCTCCCCATCATCGTTGGCCTCCAGGTACCTTTCGATACATCCCCGCACTCTTCCACAGACTCCCTCATCCGCCAATAATCCCACATCCAGTCGCCAGAGTGGACGCTGCTCCCTCTCCTCTCCTAGTTCCAGATCCACCCAATGTGAGGCATGGTCTGAAACAGCTATGGCCGAGTACTCCATTCCTTCCACCCTCTAAATCAGTGACCTTCCCAAAACGAAGAAATCTATCCGGGAGTATACCTTATGGACATGGGAGAAAAAGGAGAACTCTTTGGCCAGCGGCCTAGCAAATCTCCACGGATCCACTCCCCCCATTTGGTCCATAAACCCCCTAAGCACCTTGGCCGCTGCCGGCCTTCTTCCGGTCCTGGATCTAGATCTATCTAACCCTGGGTCTAGCACGGTGTTGAAGTCCCCCCCCCATTACCAGGTTTCCTACCTCCAGGTCCGGGATGCGTCCCAGCATCCGCTTCATAAATCCCGCATCATCCCAGTTCGGGGCATATACGTTGACCAGCACGGCCTCCATTCCCTGCAGTCTGCCACTCACCATCACATATCTGCCCCCGCTGTCCGCTACGATGTTCCTAGCCTCGAATGACACCCGTTTCCCCACAAATATGGCCACCCCTCTATTCTTTGCGTCCAGCCCTGAGTGGAACACCTGTCCCACCCATCCTTTCCTTAACCTAACCTGGTCCGCCACCTTCAGATGCGTCTCTTGAAGCATTGTCTCTTGTCTGCCTTCAGTCCCTTTAAGTGCGCGAACACTCGGGCCCTCTTAATCGGCCCATTTAGGCCTCTCACGTTCCACGTGATCAGCCGGACTGGGGGGCTGCCCGCCCCCCTCCCCTGTCGACTAGCCATCACCCTCTCTGGGCCAGTCCCACATCCCAGTTCCGCGCACCCACCCGTCCCCCAGGCGGCGCATTCCCACCTCAACCACCTTTTCTCTTACCAGCTCCCTTTCGATCTCCGCAGCAGCAACCCAGTTTTCCCCCCCTCCCTTCCCCCCCAACCCCCCCCCCCCCCCCCCGCTAGATCCCCATCTAGCATGGTTACTCCCCCCATATTGCTTCCGAAAGTCAGCTGACTTCAACTGACCCCGGCTTCTCCCGCTCTCTCCTTGACCCCCCCCGTGTGAGGAACTCCCATCCTCCTTGCGCCTATCTTCCCGCCATCACCTCTCTGGCGCGGGAAAATAAAAAGAAACCCCGCGTTTTCTAGAACCATCCCGCCCCCCATGGCGCAGCTCCCCCTACCGCCCCGTTCCCATTCCCCATCCCCCGCCTGTGTCTCTTCTTCCCCCCCACCGGCACCCACATTTCTCAGTGTCCCCCCCTCCCCAATTTACACCTCTATACATCAGCATTGTCGTTTCCCCTCCAACATCAGTCCCTCAGTTCTGGTCCAGTTTCTCTTTTTGAATGAACATCCATGCTTCTTCCGACGTCTCAAAATAGTAATGTCTATCCTGGTGCGTGACCCACAATCGCGCCGGCTGCAACATCCCGAACTTCACTTTCTTCTTGTGCAGCACCTCCTTGGCTCGATTGAAACTCGCCCTCCTTCTCGCCACCTCCGCACTCCAATCCTGATACACTCGTATCACCGCATTCTCCCATCTGTTACTTCGTACCTTCTTGGCCCATCTCAGAACCACCTCTCTGTCATTGAAGCGGTGAAATTGCACGATCATCGCCCTAGGTGGTTCTCCAGCCTTTGGTCTCCTCGCAGGGTTCCGGTGGGCCCCTTCCACTTCCAAGGGGCCCGAGGGGGCCTCAGCTCCCATTAGCGAGCGTAGCATCCTGCTCGCGTAAGCACCGCCGTTAGCTCCTTCCACTCCCTCGGGGAGACCCAGGATCCGGAGGTTCTTTCTCCTTGATCTATTTTCCAGGACTTCAATCCTTTCGATGCACTTCTTCTGGAGCGCCTCGTGCGTCTGCAGTTTGACCGCTAGGCCCAGGATCTCGTCCTCGTTGTCCGTTACCTTCTGCTCCACCACACGGAGCTCTATCTCCTGGGCCTTTTGTGTCTCTTTAAGTCCCTCGATTGCCTGTAGCATCGGGGCCAGCACCTCCTTTTTAAGCAGCTCCACACACCGTCTTAAAAATTTGTCTTGGTCCGGTCCCCATGTTGGCTGGGCTCCCTCCGACGCCATCTTGCCCCTTTCTTTCTTCTGCCGCTGCCCTCGAGGATTCTCCGAGATCTGGCCACCGCCGCCGATATTTTTCTTTCTCACTGCGGGGGACTCCCTGTTGCCTCACCCCACACCGGGTTTCGTCAAAAAGGAATTTCCCGTTGGGGCTCTTAAAAGAACCCGAAGGTCCGTTTAAGCTGGAGCCGTTGAAACGTGCGGCTTAGCTGGTCATCGCCACAACCGGAAGTCGCCCTTGACCTTCTTGATGGTAGTGGTTATAAGGTCCTGCCTAAGGAGCCATGGTGAGTTCTTGCAGTGCATCTTCTAGATGGTACACACTGATACTATCCATCGCGAGTGGAAGACGCAAATGTTTGTGATGGCTGTCAATCAAATGGTCTGCTTTGACCTGCATTGGTGGTGGGTGCATTTAATCAGGTTGGAGGCTGATGTGTGCAGACTCCGCCATCTTTCCACCTCCACTGCAATTAAGTCCATGGCAGGATGGTTTTTGGATGCTCTTATCCTCCCCCACTACCAATTGAGGCCCTTAAGTGTACAATTAATGATCAGTTAATGATCACCACCCCTGGTATTAACAGAGCAGTGGGCAGGGGCTCTTGTGGGGGGCATGACAAACAAACCCTGGTACATTTTCCTGCAGAATCTCTGGGGGTCCCTCATTCAAACGCACTTAGTTCCTGATTGAAGGACCCCACATCTGGAGGGGGTGAGTACTGAAAGCCAGATCTTTGCTCTTTAAACTCTTCCCCGCAGATTCAATTTCATGACCCCCGTGCATCACTCCCCTGCGACTGACTTCCTCCTCGATCCAAGGCTTTTACTGGGAGTAGCACCAGTAGCAACAATTAACTCCCCATTTGTGCGATTGAATACAGAAGATTTGTTGTTCTCTGACTGGCTGGCACCTATTGGCAGGTGTAACTTCAGCGCTAGGTCCTTGATCCCAGGGAAGGCCAGCCACTGGCCTGTCATGTGCCTGAGTGGCACTTCATTTGGCATTCCTACATGAAAAGAAGAGATCCTGACTCTCACTAACACTCCAGTTGACAGACGAGACCCTGTCACCTCAATTCAATACAGCCCAGGATGTTACTCAATTTCATGTGCAGAATGGGAGGGAAACTATTACCTCAGTTATATAGCAGTGATCTGCATACTGGCTAATCTTTGTGATAGCTCCTATTGGAGACTGAAAGCCACCAATGGTTTAGATAGCTCCTATTGGATACTGAAAGCCACCTATGGTTTAGAAGTGGAATGCACCTTTACTTCTGTTGAGAGATCTGTCCATTATCGACAATTGCAACAACAATTTGAGCTTATATAGCTCCTTTACCAACAATACACATGATTCAGTGGACTCAAGGTAAAGTCCGCTGAATGGCACGTTTAGCGGGATGTTTATCGGCACCTGCAGTGCCAAGAAAGACCCCACCATTCAACGTCATTTTGCCTTTTTTTGGGGCCCCGGCGAGGAACTCCCCTTTGAGGCCACTCTTTAAGTTGCCAGTGCAGGAAGCCTATTTGCGGCAGCCCCGATCTTTCAAACCCTCCTCAGGACCACCGCCGCCTCAGGAACCGCACCCACTTCACACAACTTACCTCTTCCGGGGTCCTCAAGCCCTCCCCTCACTCCACCTCTTATAGGTAAGGCTCCCTGGTCCTGACTCCTGGCATGGGCAATCTGGCACCTGGGCACCTTGGCACTGCCAGTCTGGCACCCTGCCTGTGCCCCTGCCAGGGTGGCACTGCCAAGGTGGCACTGCCAGGGTGCCTGGGTGGCAGTGTCAAAGCTCCAGGCTGGCAGTGCTAAGGGGCCTAGGTGGCAAGGAGAGTGTTAATGTAACACCCTGCTCTATCCCTGACCACCCAGGGTGCTCTACTCCCAGGGAGATCCCCCTGAGGTGCCATCATCACTGGTTTACGACTTTGTGAACCAGTACCAAATGGCACCCGGTTGGGGCTTTGCTGGCGAGGCCAGTGAATCCTGGGCTCCGGGTGAATTTGACGAGCTCATGTTCAAATGAGCCGAATGCAAGAGTGAGATCCAGATTGCTCCGCACCGCAGATCCCATTGAATCCCTTGAGATGTTTCAAGTGTCACGAATCTTGCGAGAGGCATCTCGCAAGATTCAACGACCTTGTTGCAAAACCAAGTCTAGCGCGATGCGGCCGTCAAATCACTTGCAACATCTCAAAGTGCTTCACAGGAGCATTTTCATGTAAGGTTGACACTGAGTCTTGGAAAGAGTTGATCAACACCCTGGAGGTGACCACTGACCACAAACTAGACTGGAGCAGCCAAATAAATAATGTGGCTACAAGAGCAGATTAGAGGCTAGGAATCTTACAGCGAGTAATTCGACTTCTGACTCCCCAAATCCTGTCCACCATCTACAAGGCACAAATCAGGAGTGTAATGGAATACTCGCCACTTGCCTGGATGAGTGCAGTTCCAACAACACTCAAGAAACTCAACAGCGTCGAGGACAAAGCAGCCCTCTTGATTGGCACCCCTTCCACAAACATTCACTCCCTCCACCAACGACACACAGTGGCAGCCATGTGCACCATCTACAAGATACACTGCATCTGGATCACAGCAATTAGGGATGGGCAATAAATGCTGGCCCAGGCAGCAACACCCACATCACTGATTTAAGATTTTAAAAAGGTATCAGGATGTCTAAAAGTAACTGCTGATGTGGGTTGGAATTTTACAGGGCCCCAGGGAGTGTGATAGGAAGTGAATGGTGGGGTGCAGAATTGGGTGGGAGGACAGTGAGTGGTGCACTTCCACATCCCTTACCACTGGTGTTTTATCAGATGCATTCTATTAGCTTGAGATGGGGGCAATTAATAGAATGTGGGAACTTAGATTGAACAAATTTGCATGTTCTTTGTTAATTGCTATTTAACACACTGTTAACAAGCAAAGAAAAATTGCTAACACTGATTCCATTCATTGACATGCATTAGAAATAGTTACTCAGGCAGCACGGTGACGCAGTTGTAGCACTGCAGTCTCACGGCGCCGAGGTCCCAGGTTCGATCCCGGCTCTGGGTCACTGTCCGTGTGGAGTTTGCACATCCTCCCCGTGTTTGCATGGGTTTCGCCCCCACAACCCAAAGATGTGCAAGGTAGGTGGACTGAACATGCTAAATTGCCCCTTAATTGGAACAAATGAATTAGGTACTCTAAATTTATTTTTAAAAAAGAAATATTTACTCACAGGAACAAGTTGAGGAGCAGGGCCAAAAATGCTTCATACCGTTAATACAAAAAATGATTACTCCTTAGCATGGCCACCAGCTTCAATGCACTGAGTAAATTAATGCCTTTGATGCTTCTTCTTCAATCATTTTGAAGTAAAACAAAGAGGTGATGGATGTAATTATTTTAATGGCATCCTTCAAACCAAGTCAGTTGTTGCTTAATTTAAATTAATTAGCAGAGGCGTTAGGGAAATGATTACAAATTTCTACAACATTTCCACTTCTGAATACTCTCGTCTCCGTTTGAGAAAGACATTTGGATTTTAAGGTTGCAAGTTGTAGACATTTATCAAACAGTTGAATCAAATTCAACGTGGGCATGGCACAAAATGAGTGCTAGTGCATTCACTGGCTGCATCTTGTTTATCCTGCTTCAATCTGCTTTCCATTAGTGGCTTTACTTTTAATGTAAAGAAAAAGTAAATGAAGAGGTGAAATCCCATCTTTCTTTTGATAAATGTATGGGAAAATAGGCCATAGTTTCCAACTTTTCACACTAAAATTCTATTTGCCATTCATTCAAACCTCTTTCCTATAGAACTAAATTCCATGAAGAAAGAAAATACTTTTTTCCCCTGAAATCAGGGGGCTGGATTCTCCGAGCCCCCGTGCCGAAATAGCGTTCGGCACGCGGGCGGAGATTGGGTATTCGCGTGGGAATCATGGCCGGCGCCGCTGAAGTGATTCTCCGGTCACCGGACAATTGCTCGCGAATCGTGCGTGGGCGGTCTGCTCGGCGCGGGTAGGGGGCCATTCACAGAGCCGCCCGCGATTTACCGAGGGTAACTGGCCGAGTTCCCGACGGCGTGATCCTAATCACCTATTGGCCGTCAGGAACCTCGGGTGGTGGCTGCGGACTCAGTCCACGGCCTCCCTGGTGGGGAGCGGGGGGATCCTACATCGGGGGGGGGGGCTTGGGGGGGGGGGGCTCATGGGCGGGCAGGCAAGCGATCGGGCGGCGCCGATCCACGGGTGTGCGCGATCTCGGGGGGACCTATGTCTTCCATCACGGTCCGCGGTGCGAGTCCGCCATGTCACACGGGGCAGCCGCCACAGGGTGCATGCGCGGTCTCCCAGCCAGAAGTGCAGGGTCCCGTATCCGCAGCCAGAGCTGCGAAAAGCACTCTGGGGCCCTGCAAGCCCCCTGCAGGTAGGCAAATCACTCTGGACTTTCTTAAGGAAAGTCCAGAGTGAAATGCAAGTGTTTTGACACTGGTATGGTGACATAGCCCCATTTTTGGAGAATCCAGCCCAAGGCGGTGGATTCCTTAGCAAGGCAAAGAAGACCAAACACAACAGTAAGTAACCTAAAAGGTTTGCTACTCGAACATTATACCTTTGGCATTCTGCATCCAAGGTTAATTTCTCAGACATTGTTATCAAATACACAGATGAACCATATTAGTCGAGTCTTTGGGTTTCTCTCTACTGGTATTTTGGCAGATCTGAGGTAGGTAAAGACAGAAAGGCAGTCTGAACCCTAATATGTTCCTCTCCCATCCACATTTCTGGGCAAGCAAATGATAGCTGCATGCAAATTAGAGAAATACGCCCTCCGCCCTATCTCTCACCATTTGCACTCTGAATGCTGGTCACAGGGGATATTTACTAGACCTCAGTGGAGGAGGCAAAATCAGGCAAAATGATGGGAAAATTTGACCATGAACTGTTCTCCGATTACAGGCATGCATCATCCCAGTGTAATACTCTTGGAGATAACGTTTTGAACAGGTGGCTATTGGAGGCCTACTGCAGTTAGTCTTTGCCTTTGCTGTATGTAAATGACCCTAGAACTGGAAACATGGGCGGAGCTAGCATCTTTGAAGTTGCAGGAATTCCTCCCCTGCTGGAAATGTGCACCAGTCAACTAGAGTGAGAGCAATGGAAAACATATTGTTGGGTAATAAAAGTGTTATACTCTTCCAAAAAACTATTGCGCACTACATCCGGTACTAGCCTCAGCCTTCAACCATCGACCGCAAAGCTTCTGGGTGTAGTAACACTCCACATTAAAGAGTGCTATTTAATCAGCATCTGATAGAAACCAACAACTGAGAAAGAATATGAAATATTTCGGATGCGTGTCAGTCTGGACTGCTTCCCCACATACTTTCTGCCAGGAAGTGTAGTTTGAATGGATATGTCATTTACAATTTGTCAGTTCAGCTTGATAATGACATTTTCATTACAAGATGATACAGTAATCAACAATGATTAAAATTCTTTCTCTGAAAAAAATAATAGCTGCCAATTTTTCATTATACTTGCCATTCTCTCAAGAATTTACAACAAAACAACAATTTCATTGTGTTCAGCTTTTTCACAAAGTTGCACAGTTTGCAAAGTAATATTAGAATTTCTTAAGATTCACTTGACCAACTGTATTGAAGATACGTGTACTGTATTATACACGGTCAGTACCTCAGTTAATGCGCATTATTTTACATGAGAATCATAGAATCTCAGGCAGTGCGTTGGTCAGTAAAATATTTAAAGCGGGGGTCTCCAGGCACGTCCTGAGGAGGGATTTCTTCACTCAGAGGGCTGTGACTTTTTGGAAATTTCAGTGCCAACAGCCAATGGGGGCTCGGTCACTGAGTATGTTCAAGACAGAAATTAATATATTTTTAGATATTAAAGATATCAAGGTGTAGCCATCTGGATGGCCACTTCCCGATTACAAAATGGACACTTTGCAAAGATTGCAGGGAAAATGGGCAATGCTGAGAAAACAAGCAAGTTCAGAGCGTGTCTGTATATTGCAGCCGCAGCTCCGAGACAAGACCAAAACTGTAGGCCCATTAGTATACTAATGGCAAATCTCCGGGAACAAAAGAGTAACATTTGAGTAACCGATACTAAGACAGACACCCCGGCGCCAGAGGAAACCGAAACAAAGCAGGCCAACGCCCACCTAGGACATGTCCAGCCAACAGGGCACCCACCCCTTTATTGGACGAGATCAATAGGAATGATCAAGAAACGGCCCAATTGATTGGGGCCAAGTTCAAGGCCCGCCGAAAAGAGCGCGAAGCCCCTTTGGGTATAAGAAGGAGCCCCCAAGAGAGAATCGCTCTCTTGGACCCGGCTCTCACTGAGGAGAGACCTGTCCACCAGCTGCACCAGAAGCAAGTAAGTCCAAGGTTAACGCTCGCTGCCAGGCAGACGACCTTGGCTGTTCCCCTGTACCAGTTCGACCACAACAGCCTCAGAACCGAACAACGGTCATTGTTCCTCTGACTGAGTGGGCGCCCGAAGCTAAGTATAGGCTTTAGCAGTAGTGATAGTTTAGTCTGTAGAGTTTCGTGCATGAATATAGTTAACTGTGTGTATAAATAAATAAGCATTGACTTTGAACTAACTAACTTGTGTATCGGGTCTTTGATCAGTATTCGGTTTTGAACCTTGTGGCGGTAATGAAAGATACCTGGCGACTCTAGAGCAAACATAATTAGAATTTACGGGCAGCACGGTAGCATTGTGGATAGCACAATTGCTTCACAGCTCCAGGGTCCCAGGTTCGATTCCGGCTTGGGTCACTGTCTGTGCGGAGTCTGCACATCCTCCCCGTGTGTGCGTGGGTTTCCTCCGGGTGCTCCGGTTTCCTCCCACAGTCCAAAGATGTGCAGGTTAAGTGGATTGGCCATGATAAATTGCCCTTAGTGTCCAAAATTGCCCTTAGTGTTGGGTGGGGTTACTGGGTTATGGGGATATGGTGGAGATGTGGACCTTGGGTAGGGTGTTCTTTCCAAGAGCCGGTGCAGACCCGATGGGCCGAATGGCCTCCTTCTGCACTGTAAATTCTATGATCTATGAATTAAGGAAGGCGACCATATTGACCGCCATATTCAGAGCCAACCAAAGAGAACAACATTTACTGGCGACCTCTGACAGGATTCGACCTAGAAGTGGCTTAGTCACTCCGAGAGAACCCAAATTTGAATTGGAATCCAATTGGAAACAGAAAAACCACAAGTGTGAGAACGATACTGATCAAACCTCCGAGATTTTGAAGTGTGTTAATGCATGCGTACTAACAGGGATATAAGGTAAACGTGAGAGATTTTGTTACGTAAAACTGTTGGGAGTTTTGTAGGCCGGAAATTAGCGTAGGCCGTACCCGTGTTTACATCACCACTTTATCACCCCCTGTTCCAAATTCAGTAGAGAACCCAGAGATAGAGAGAAAATGGCAATGAAGGCAATGGAATGCCTTATGAACCCCCAAGTATTTGAGGTTGCAGCGACCAGTAGAGTAGGACATTGTCCCGTATGGGAAGAAAAGATCAGAAAATATCTCGAAGGGAAAGGATGGCCCCTATGGAGTGAATTCTGTGCCAATGACAAAACAGGTCCCGGAAGTATAGGACATACTTGGTGGGAGAACCTGTCAGAGATTCATAAGAAGAGCTTGGGGAAAGCTCGCAAGCCGATGGCAATCGTGTCCTGCTTGGCACAATTGTGAGGCACAGACGAGGTCGTTAGGACGCTCCATAGAGAGATTGAGGAGAGAGACAGAAATAGTGAGGGAGATGTGAGCGAATTTGAGAAGGAGAATAAGGAGTTAAGAGAACAGTTAGCAGCGAGGGACAGAGAGGTGGATGATGCCAAGTGGGCACACCAGTCTTGTCTCATCCATTTGAGTAGTTTTCAAACACAGTACGATAAGGCCTACCAGGATATGCAACGCGCGGTCATGGTAAGACAAGAAACCGAGCAACAGGTAGAGCAATTGCAGAAACAGTGCAATGATTTGAAAGCAGCCCTACAAGCACTCCGCACTTCCACGACGGAACAAAGGCAGAGCTCAGTAGATCACGCAAAGTGCCGGAAGCAAATTGCAGAATTGCAATCTCTGCTTTCTGTCCAGAATGGGTTTCAAAGAACATTTGGACCCCAGTTAGACCAGGAAAACGGCCCCGATTGGCAGGAGTTAAATGAAACTGCCCATAGATACGTACATGGGACATGTACGCTAGAAAACTCCAGAAAAGGAAAGCACCCCAACCCCCGACTGAACAGGCAGAACACACCTCAACGAACCCTGTAACCACACACCGCAGGACCGCAGCAGAAGGAAACGCAGATTTCCTATATACAACCCCGTTAACCGTGACCCAATTACAGGACGTGTGTGGAAAAATAACACCGCTCCTTCCCACAGCAGACCCCCACCAGTTTTTCGCTCGAGTTAAACAGCAGGCTACAATGTACGGCCTGGACGAAAAGGAGCAAGTGAAGCTCACAGTTTTAAGCCTCGATCCTTCAGTCGTGGCAGCCCTTCCCGACCCACAGAATGTAGGAGGAGGCACACTCCAAGAAATGCACACAGCGATCCTGGATGAGATCGGCTATAACAGAGGAGACCCTGTAGAAGTCCTAAACAAGTGTAGGCAAAATAAAACAGAGCACCCCACAGCGTTTGCTGGACGCTTGTGGATACATTTCACAGCAGTATTTGGAGAGTTAGTCAGCACCCATTTGTCCGTGGATAATATGGCCAACTGGACTTGAATCCTCATCTCTCATGCGACAGAGGCAGGACAGAGAGCTTCCGCAAATTACGACCCCTCAGACGAGGCCCACAACGGGAAATGGGTTTTGACAAGATTGTCCCGCTCTTGGGAACAATCCGACCAAGGCAAAACCGCATTTGCAAAACCAGAGGAAGAGCAGGCAGACATGCATCCAGTTAGGGCGCACCAGAACCCCGCATGGGTAAATGAAGGCAGGAACAGCCCACCGCAGCCTAAATCCCAGGAATGCTACAACTGTGGACAATTAGGTCACTATGCACAAGAGTGCAACGTGCCCCAAAAGCAGCAGAGAAACCAACAGACAGGCACCCTAAATAAGAATAGGGCAAAGCCAATCCATAGTGTTAGCGCCCGTTCAGAGAACACAGACATGAACGGCACCGACTGACGCTATTCAGGCTCCCCAACTTGGGTCTGCGACACCCTTTGGGACAAATCCGGTAGACCGATAGTAGCAGGCAAAGTCCGGGGACACCACGTAGAATTTCTTTGGGACACAACCCCTGTAGCGATACAAATAGGGAACATTACGACTAAACACTAGTTTTGGTCGATCTACCCCACACAGCTGAACACTTCCTAGGAATCGACTTTATGAGCTCCCACAACCTCTCATTTGATCCGGTAAATAAATGTGTCTGGAGAATGGCAAAGGCAGCACGAGCCCTCGCCACGCTCACAGTTGGTGAGTATGCAAACAGAATTAGTTCAGTAGGAGACTTCTGGTTCGACCCTCGAGCCATTAGACAGGACAAACAGGTTAGGGAAGTCCTGCAGCAACACAAAGCAGCATTTGCACAGCACAAGCACGACTGTGGCAAGATCGCTGGCTTGGTGAATATTACAGGTCCTGACCCCAGACCCCCAAAAGCAGTACGGTTTTCCCCAAGAAGCAGAGGGAGAAATCTCAGAGTCTGCTTGATCAACGCGTACTCCGATCATTAGCCTCCACAAATTAAGCACCAATTTGGCCCGTCAGGAAACCCGATGGATCATGGTGACTGACCATTGATTACCGGGAACTGAACAAAGTAACCCCAGTAGCAGCCCCCACCGTAGCCACGAGTCCCGAGACCATGCTCAAACAGGGACTCCAGTCAAAAAAAAATTTGGTTTTGGACATTAGCAAAGGCTTTTGTTCCATTCCATTGGATAAAGCATGCCAATACAAATTTGCCTTTACATTCCAAGGACAACAATATACGTGGACATGCGTTCCACAAGGCTTCCACAACTCCCCCTCCATTTTCCACCGACAGCTGACAAATGGATTAGCAAAATTTTCCCGACCCGATTGTCTGGTCCAGTATGTAGATGACTTGCTACTACAGACAGACACAAAGGGAGAGCACATTTCGCTTCTCGCCGAATTCCTAGGACTCGTAAAACAGATTGGATGTAAAGTCAACACCAAGAAGGCCCAGATTTTGCAGGAAAAAGTGATTTACTTGGGTACAGTAATCACTCATGGTAAACGCGAGATCGAGCAAAAGAGAATACACTTGATCGTCAAATTGCTCCTTCCCCATAATGTCTCAGCCCTCCGGTCATTTCTAGGATTGGTTGGCTACTGCAGAAACCATATCGACGGTTTTGCCACAAAAGCAGCGCCCCTGTCCGACCTTCTCAAGAAACAGGCACCTTGGGAATGGCTTCCACAGCACACGGATGCCGTGGATGCTTTAAAGAGCCCTCAGCACAGCCCCCGCATTACAGGTCGCAGATCCACTTTCCCCGTATGCAATCGAAGTAGCAAGCACCGATCGAACCCTTTCGGCCGTGCTCCTCCAGGAACGCCATGACCGATTAGGCCCCATGGCATACGCCTCATGCGTGTTAGATCCTGTCGAGCAAGGATTTTCTGCCTGCGAAAGGCACCTGCTCGCAGTTTTTTGGGCAGTACAGTACTTTGCCCACATTACAGGACTCAACCCCATCACCATTCTCACTGAACACACCCCAGGACAGCTATTATTAGATGGTCAACTTAAAGATGCCAAAGTCAGCCAAATCCACGCAGCCCGTTGGACCCTTCTTTTACAGGGACGGGACATTACAGTTAAAAGAACCAAGACCCACACTTTCCTAGCCGACAATTTGCAATATGATCTCACACTCACCCCACGTGAGTGTGAGATCATCACCACAAACCGTAATTCAGGCCCATTTATACCTATGTCAGCTCCCAGGAAAGCAGGTAATACACCCCAGAGACCCCAGCCCACAGACATATGCGCACCCCTGAAAATTTATGTGGATGGCTCCTCGACTGTTTTGCATGGAAATAGAATTACCGGTTGCGGCATTTATGTAGAGGCTGCGCAGGGACGCACCCTTGAAGAGATTTCATTAAAGTTGCCAGGACATCTAGGCTCGCAGGCAGCAGAACAAGCAGCCATAGCTTACATTGTTGACCACCCCGACTCGTTTCCGGCCCCAGGGGACATATATTCGGACAGCTTATATATCTGCAATAGTTTAACAGAATTCCTACCCCTGTGGGAAACTAGAGGATTCGTTGCCGCAGAGCGAAAGCCCCTACCCTCAGCCCCATTACTCCGGCATATCCTAGAGACAGCTAAAGATAGGAAATATGGTATCAGTAACGTTTGCAGTCATCACCGTTCTTCCCCCCCTGGTAACGTTAAAGCAGACGCCCTAGCGAAGGCAGGTTCAAGACATGGTTACTTTTGGACCCCCCCCCTCCCTGCCCTCGAGAGCACCCCAGTACACGTGGTTCAGGTCTCACAGACCAACATTCAGGATCTAGCGAAAGCCAAAAAGGAAGATGAAAAGCTCAGGGAAGTTTTAAAAGGAACCTGCCCAGCCCCGTACGATAGGTTTAAGAACGCAATAACACATCACGGTGTGATTTTGAAATTTGGCATTTATGTAGTTCTCAGCCAGGACAGGAACCATATTATTTGTCAGTTCCATGACAATCATGGACACCAAGGCATTGAACCCACCCTAACCCACCTCAGACCTCTCTGCTGGTGGCCTGATTTAAAAGCCGATGTAACCCATTACATTGAAAATTGCGTGATCTGTTCCAGAACAATCCGGACAGATATGCAAGAAAGGCTCAGCTTAGTCACACCCGCCCCGGTAATCGCCCCTGGACGAATTTGCAGGTAGATTACATAGGACCCCTACCCCCTGCAGAAGTGGTTTTAGGTATGTGTTGGTGATCATCGACACCTTCACAAAATGGGTGGAAGCTTTTCCATCCAGAACGAATACGGCCAAAACAGCTAAAGTCCTAACACAGCATATCTTTACAAGAGGGGCCTCCCATGCAGTATAGAGTCCGATCAAGGCGCCCATTTTACAGGACGAGTAATAAAAAACGTCCTCACAAATTTCGGAATTAGGCAGAAGTTTCACATAGCATACCACCCCCAGTCAAGCAGCATTGTGGAGAGGATGAACAGAACTCTAAAAGCCACCCTCAGGAAAATGGTGCAACAGAACAACAGCACCTGGGATTCAGTTCTCCCATTTGCTTTAATGTTCTTACAAAACACGGTATCCACATCTACAGGATACACCCCCCACACCCTCATGACCGGACGCCCCATGAAAGGGACAGAGTATTGATTAGGACTGGATTTGGCCAGCCCCGCGGTCACAGCCCTCACGCATGAAAATGCTGTACAGCAGCTTATTGAGAATATAAAGGCAGCCCAGCTCGCAGCAGCTGTGAGACTTGGGACCAGGAGGAAACAAAGCAAAGCTTGTTTCGATAAAACGGTACATGCCACCGAGTTTATTATAGGGCAGCAAATGATGCTTTCACTATACAACCCCAGTTCATTCCTTTCCCCCAAATTTTCTGGACCGTACTCCATTTCGGACAAAGTCAGACCCTCAGTATACAAGGTCACATATCCCAATGGCAAGTCTGCATGGTTTCACATAAACCAGCTTACGGCTTATGTTGCGCAGAACAACCATGCACACCACATCTCGCTTGCAGCAGCAGATGAGCACACACCACCCACAGATGACGCATTCCTACCCTCGCCCAGCCAGTCCAGCCTGTCCTCAGACACATCTTCAACTCCACCCCCAGGGGCACGACTCCGCCTTTCCCTTCCTTCAACCAGCAACGACAGCGACAGTCATAGTGACAGCAATGGTGACAGCCACAGCACACCACGTTATGATTACACCCCTGCACCAGGCCCCACTCCCAGCGAATCCGAGCATGATTCCAGTGACCCCTTCAAAATCATGTACATCAAAGCTCCTGACCCAGACCCACCGCCCGACGATTATGGATTAAAACCTAGTAGCTCCAACCTCGACACACGTTTCTGGCACCGAGACAATTCGTTCAGGCTCATCCGGAATGATGAGATGGACCCCAATTCTCCCCAAGCAGCTTTAGCCAAACTACTCCAGTCAAGAGTATGGCAGCTGGGAGAAGATGATGACATAGAGTCTGACTCCCACCAAACAAATCCCTTTGCGACCCTGTTCGCTACTGAGCAATAAGGTGTCCACATGATGGCAAAAAGGAACCGATGGAGAGATACGGTATCCTTTCTGATGGAACCTGCGCCATGTTTGTCGTATGTTTGTTCGTTTAATGCACATGTTAAATGTTGTTTGTGAATTTAAAAATGTTCATGACCCCACGCCACCACTCTTTTAACGCCCACTGGCAGTTAATGGAACAGGTTTGTCGACAGACAACCGTTCAGAGGAACTAGTTTGTCGGCAGACACCAATGATAACTACTCTCCTGATTTGAAGGTAATCACGAGAGGCAGCCCCCACGATGACCACATTCTTACCCGTTCTTGCCGGTCGCTCAGGCAGTGGAGAAACGGCACTGGTCCCCGCCCTGCCTGAGGACCCCCCTCTGGTCAGCTACGCTCGGGTAGAGCACATACGGCACTGGTCACCGTCCTACCAGGGGTTTCCACCCATTTCTTACCCGCCGCGGCCCATACGCACCCCATTTCTGGCACTCTGGCGATCCTTAGGTTGCTTCCGTATAATATTTACATCCTCAAACATTAGGATGGTAGATCGCACAGGCTGCGAGACGGCTCGTACTGTGTCAGTATTTTTCTTGGATGTCTTATCCAAATATTCGGTCTAAAAAAAAAATGAGTGAGTCACAGTTGGTGACCAATTATAATGGGTAATTGGCAACAAACGACAGATAGACAGGCATACGAGATCTTAAGCAAGATAATAACAGATATTATGCTTGTGGCCATAGAACTCCGGAACCTCAGGAACCCCAGAGGAAGAAAAAGAAGAAGACCGACAAAAGGAAAGATGAAGACAACATTCATGTTTTTCACCTGGATCTTAGCGGGATCCCTTCAGTTGCACACGGTCGCTACCCCTCTGACCCCTGCCACACAGGCCGCGAATGATTCCCACCCCTGCCATACACTGTACCCCGAGATAGTTAACCACGAGATAGTTGACCCCGAGATAGTTACCGACACCCCAACCAGGTGTGACACGTTTATCACCTGGTATTCACTATCTTACATCGTAGAAGCACTCTTAATACTGGCGATACTCTGCAGTGTCGTGCAGATACTTAGACTCAGAAAATGGTGGAGGAGAGCCTCGCGCAACTGCCCTCCGGTATACACATTCAGATCCCCTATCTTCGGACTCCAACAAACCCCCCAACCCCTTTCAGTGAATTAAAGTGCATCCTTTTTTTTGTGTGTGTTTTGTTCGTTTAAAAAAGAAATGTAAAACTCTGTGCTTGACTGCCAAGCCAGAGAGACTTGCGTTGCTGCTATTTGTACAGTTTAAAATGTTGTAGGTTATTTTTGATTGTTTAAGTGAGGATAGTTTATTTAGGATAGCTAGAGGTTACAGTTTTTAAATTTTTTAATGCATGCCTGAATGTCATAGCGCCCCGTAGAATTTTACAATGGTGTATGTATATAAAATAACTTAGGTAAAGTTGCAATTCATAGGACAGAGCAGTGTAGAGCCTATGAAGTGCTTGTGGGTGCCCAGCTTGGTCAGAGAACGAAGACGACGCGGTAATGTGATCCTTCATGCTTTGCATTGAGGATCACAAGGAGGGTGTGTAGACATCTGGGATGGCCACTTCCCGATTGCAAAATGGACACTTTGCAAAGATTGCAGGGAAAATGGACAATGCTGAGAAAACAAGCAGGTTCAGAGCTTGTCTGTATATTGGAGCCGCAGCTCCCAGACAAGGCCAAAACTGTAGGGCCATTAGCATACTAATGGCCCATCTCCGGGAACAAAAGAGTAACATTTGAGTAACCGATACTAAGGCAAACACCCCGGCGCCAGAGGAGACTGAAACAAAGCAGGCCAATGGCCACCTAGGACATGCCCAGCCATCAGGGCACCCACCCCTTTATTGGACGAGATCAATAGGAATGATCAAGAAATGGCCCAATTGATTGGGGCCAAGTTCAAGGCCCGCCCAAAAGAGTGCGAAGCCCCTTTGGGTATAAGAAGGAGCCCCCAAGAGAGAATCGTTCTCTTGGACTCGGCTCTCACCGAGGAGAGACCCGTCCACCAGCTGCACCAGAAGTAAGTAAGTCCAAGGTCAATGCACACTACCAGACAGACAACCTTAGCTGTTCCCCTGTACCAGTTCGACCCCAGCAGCCTCAGAACCGAACAACGGCCATTGTTCCTCTGACTGAGTGGGCGCCCGAAGCTAAGTATAGGCTTTAGCAGTAGTGATAGTTTAGTCTGTAGAGTTTTGTGCATGAATATATTTAACTGTGTGTATAAATAAATAAGCATTGACTTTGAACTAACTAACTGGTGAATCGAGTCTTTGATCAGTATTTGGTTTTGAATCTTGTGGCGGTATCGAAAAATACCTGGCGACTCTAGAGCAAATGTAATTAGGATTAAGGAAGGCAACCATATTGACCGCCATATTCAGAGACAACCAAAGAGAGCAACAAAGGGATATGGGATAGTGCAGGGAAATAACATTGAGGTTGATGATCAGCCATGATGTCGTTGAGTGGTGGAGCAGGCTTGAGGGGCCAAATGGCCTACTCCTGCTTCTATTTCCTATGTCCCTCCAATTTAACAGGGTTTTAAAATTTAATTGCAATTGATTATATTTCTCTGAACGTGGGAAATATGGCAAATAAAAGGAGGTGAGTAGGACTGGGTCTGTACGGGAAGTGCCTTCACAGCATTGCTTGTGGGGAAGGAGGAGCAAAGGTACAACATGTTAACCCAATACACTCCTAATCCTGGGGTTTGCTCAACCTCTAGGCATCATCCCAAAATCACCATTGTCCCATGTTACCTTCCCATACAAACTGTGCTTCCTCCTGCAATCTCTATGTTCTCCAAATCTCTCTGCTCTCCAAGCTCTCTATTCTTCTCCCAGAATTTCTGCCCCATCCGCCCACCTCCCCAACAATTTCTTAGGTCCCCTGCCCCCTGCCACCATCCCTGCTCCCAAACACCACAGCAGCTGAGGCAGATTTCCCATCTGACATGCAGCCAGTGTTTCAATGAAGTGGGCTGTCAGGAAAGATCCCTAAAGGAACTAATTAAAGCGCACCATCGAGTTAAAATTCCACAGCAGTCAGGAAAATCCATGCTTCTGGATTTTTCAACCATTACTTGTCATAATCCAAATCCACACCTCAGTCAATACCTTATATGTTTAGTAAAACCAATAAAGTGTGCTTTTATTGTGACATGCTTTTAATCATTTTCTAATTAAAATGACCAAGAGATTTTTTTTTTAAAACAATAGAAATTCTTCCCATTTATGTGTGAAATATTTACTTGGTTGGCTGGTTTATCACATAATTTATCAGAAGATTCAACATATTTGAATTGGGTTGTCTATTTGATGATAATGTGTGACATGAAAGCCAATTGGACCATCCATAAATGTACTTCAGCCCTCGACTCTCCCAAATGCATTCGCACAACTTGAAAGACACAGCGAATTAACACAGTGAACTCATGAATGTCTACTTAGTATTTAGGGAAAACTGGGATAGACCATCAGAGCACTCCAACCCACTGCTCTGTAGTGCTAGTGCTAGTGGGAGGGTTGCATTCCCTTACAATTATGATGGTGCTGCTTGAGCACTAAACTCTTGACATATTGCAGTAAATTGGGTTAGAGCCAGCAGATTATTGGGCAGCTCCAAGCTGATGTGGCCAGCAAAACCGTTGGTCTGGGGATGAAGCCAGATCGGCAGCTGCCCAGATTATTCTTCTGGAGCTCAGACAAACGCATTTATGCTCCAGGGCTCACAAATTTCAGTTTACACATTCTTTTCAAGCCTAGTCAACTACACCTTCGATTAAAAACAGAAAATGCTGGATAAACTGCACAGGTCTGACAACATCTGTGGAGAAAGAAAGAGAGTTCCCATTTCAAATCCATGTGACAATTCTACAGAAATCACATGCTCCACTGCAAGGTCTGCCTGTTGTTCACTGATTTAGATGAAAGAGCTACAAAGAAGGAAAGATTGAAGTAATGACTTCCTCGTTGCACTGGCATGAAGCCACTGAGCACTTCATCTCCAACCACCTGTGACCTCCACTCCAACAGCTTGTGAGGTATGCTCCTTGTCGCAATTGAGACTTCACTGTTTAACTGGTCTACCATCAATTGGCATCGTATTCCTCATGTTGTGCTGTCTTCTCCCTAAAATGCACAAAAAAATGATTAAAATGCAACCTACATTCTACCTGAGGTTAAAGAATAAGGATAAAACATTAAAATAATTTAAAAGACACATTGATCAAGTAAGGAAAATGCACAAGATATGTGAGGTGAAGTTAATCTTTGCTGCAGGGTCATGGTCATATAGTAACTGAATGGAAGATGTGTGGTGTCGTTATTGCTTTCCTGGGACTCCAAGCTTTCTTCAGTGAAAGTGCTTTTGTCATTGATCTTCCAGGCAAAGTCATTTCTCTCAGAACCAAGAATCTAAAGAATAAATGCAACCTCTCTTTAAAATTAAGCTGGCTCCATGTGGTGCTATTCTCTTGATTTCCCACCTCATACAAAATGGATACAGTGGGGGTAGATTCTCACATGCTCCACTACATGGAAAAGGAGTTGTAGCATATCATGAACCATGGCAAAAACTCACCACACCAGTCTCATTCCCAACCTATCCATTGCCAACCTGAAAAGGCCTACCCCTGGGTGGCCAGAATACTTGCCTGTTTCAAGTATTTTAAAATGCAAACCTATGGTTAGGGGAAAACAATGTGGGTTTATTTGAAGATATAAAAGCAAAGTACTGTAGATGCTGGAAATCTGAAATAAAAAGCATTTTAAAAACCAGTAAAGACCAATCTGCCTTCAGCGTCCCCACACTCATTCGATCTTGCTACTCCGCACTTCACACTACTCCATGGAGGTAGGCCAATGCTGAAGCAGTCAAGTTAAAAGACCAGCCTCAGTTTCCAGAGATACTGGGTCAGTGTCTCAGATTAGTGCTGATGCTCGATCAATAACTCCAGAAGCGAGATCGGAAGACAATTGAAGGCTTTATTGGACGAGATGCTTCCCCCAGCAGCGCAGGTACAGAATGCGGCTGCTAGGGAGACACATGCTCTTATACTCCGCCTTACTGGGTGGAACCAGCAGGCAGGCTTCACCAATGATATTGCTGTCTCAGGTACCTCCCACACCAATGGTATTACAGCATCAACCTGGGTACCGTAATACCCCTAATACCGACTACCACATTCATCCCCTGTTAGAAAAAAGAGTCCGGCTGGGGTGGTGGTCTCGCGTTATACAGTGGTAGAGGTTGAGGTTATGGTGGTACCCGGTATACATTAGTACAGTGTTTTGCCTCGTTACATGTCGCAACTATTTACTGTATTTATTTACATTCAAAATTAAGCAATTAGTCGATCGGGGGCCCTGGTCGTTCTCTGCGATCGTCGCAGTCTCGGCGGTGATGCAGGCACCGGCTTGGGCATCCATGTCTCCGGGAACGTGGCTTCGGTTCTTCGGCAGCTTCATCACCCCTAGATGGGACCAGTGGGAGAACCGATCCACCTGGGAAGGGGGCGGCTGTGGGGTGCGCCGGTGGGAGGGAGGGTGGGGTTGGTGGTGGAGGTGTGGATGGGGACCCAGCGGACACCAGGTCTCGTAGGGAGACTGTGTCCTGTCGGCTGTCGGGGTACGCCACGTAGGTGTATTGAGGGTTAGCGTGAAGGAGGTGGACCCTCTCGGCCAATGGGTCCGACTTGTGCGCCTGCACGTGTTTGAGGAGCAGGATGGGTCCAGGAGCTGCCAGCCAGGTTGGGAGCGAGGTCCCAGAGGAGGACCTCCTAGGGAAGGCAAGGCGACGTTCGTGAGGTGTCTGGTTGGTCATGGTACATAGCAGTGATTGGATGGAGTGGAGAGCATCCGGGAGGACCTCCTGCCAGCGGGAGACTGGGAGATTCCTGGACCGTAGGGCCAGTAGGACGGTCTTCCAGACCGTTCCGTTCTCTCTCTCTACCTGTCCGTTTCCCCAGGGGTTGTAACTGGTCATCCTGATCGAGCCCTTGCTGAGCAGGAATTGATGCAGTTCGTCGCTCATAAAGGAGGACCCCCTATCGCTTTGTATGTAGGTGGGGAAACCAAACAGTGTAAAGATACTGTGGAGGGCTTTTATGACGGTGGCTGCGGTTATGTCGGGGCAGGGCATGGCGAATGGGGACCGGGAGTATTCGTCAATCACATTCAGGAAGTACGTGTTGCGGTCGGTGGAGGGGAGGGGCCCTTTGAAGTCCATACTGAGGCGTTCAAAGGGACGGGAAGCCTTTATCAGGTGCGCTTTCTCTGGCCTGTAGAAGTGCGGCTTGCACTCCGCGCAGGTTTGGAAGTTCCTGGTGGCGGTCTTGACCTCCTTGATGGAATAGGGCAGATTGCGGGTCTTAATGAAATGGAAGAATCGAGTGACCCCCGGGTGGCAGAGGTCCTCGTGGAGGGCCCTGAGTCGGTCCACTTGTGCGTTGGCACATGTGCCGCGGGATAGGGCATCAGGAGGCTAGTTTAGCTTCCCGGGACGATACAAGATCTCGTAGTTGTAGGTGGAGAGCTCGGTCCTACACCGTAAGATCTTATCGTTCTTTATCTTGCCCCGCTGTGCATTATCGAATATGAAAGCAACCGACCGTTGGTCAGTGAGGAGAGTGAATCTCCTGCCGGCCAGGTAATGCCTCCAGTGCCGCACAGCTTCTACTATGGCCTGGGCCTCCTTTTCAACTGAGGAATGGCGGATTTCTGAGGCGTGGAGGGTCCGGGGGAAGAAGGCCACGGGTCTGCCCGCTTGGTTGAGGGTGGCCGCCAGAGCTACGTCGGATGCATTGCTCTAGGCTTGGAAGGGAAGGGATTCATCGATTGAGTGCATCGTGGCCTTTGCAATGTCCGCTTTGATGCGGCTGAAGCCCTGGCGAGCCTCTGCCAACAGGGGAAAGACCGTGGATTGAATTAGTGGGTGGGCCTTGTCCGCATAGTTGGGGACCCACTGGGCATAATTTGAAAAAAATCCCAGGCAGCATTTCAGGCTTTGGAGCAGTGGGGGAGCGGAAACTCCATGAGGGGGCGCATGCGTTCAGGATCTGGGACTATAACTCCATCATGCACTACGTAGCTGAGGATGGCTAGACGGTCGGTGCTGAACATGCATTTGTCCTTGTTACGTGTTAGATTAAGGATTTTTGCGGTATGGAGGAATTTTCGGAGGTTGGTGGCGTGGTCCTGCTGGTCGTGGCCGCAGATGGTGACGTTTTCGAGGTACAGAAACGTGGCCCGCAAACCGTACCGGTCAACCATTCGGTCCATCACCCGTTGGAAGATCGAGACTCCATTTGTGACACCGAAGGGAACCCTTAGGAAGTGGTAGAGCCGCCCATCTGCTTCGAATGCAGTGTATTTGCGGTCGCTAGGGCGGATGGGGAGCTGGTGGTAGGCGGATTTTAGATCCACCGTGGAAAAGACCTTGTATTGTGCAATCTGATTGACCAGATCAGATATGCGGGGGAGAGGGTACACGTCGAGCTGCGTATACCTGTTGATGGTCTGACTATAATCGATGACCATCCTATGCTTCTCCCCGGTCTTTACAACCACTACTGGAGCTCTCCAGGGTCTGTTGCTAGCCTCAATAATACCTTCCTTCAGTAACCGCTGGACTTCCAACCTAATGAAGGTCCGGTTCTGGGCACTGTACCGTCTGCTCCTGGTGGCGACGGGTTTGCAATCTGGGGTGAGGTTCGCAAAAAGGGAAGGCGGATCGACCTTGAGGGTCGCGATGCTGCAGACAGTGAGAGGGGTATAGGGCTGCCGAATTTAAAAGTTAAACTCTGGAGGTTACATTGGAAATCTAATCCTAGGAGTGTGGCAGCACAGAGGTGAGGGAGGACGTAGAGGTGGAAATTTTTTAATTCCCTTCCCTTGACCGTGAGGTTCGCTACGCAGAACCCTTTGATCTCTATAGAGTGAGACCTGGAGGCCAGGGAGATTGTTTGATGAACTGGGTGGATGGGAAGAGAACAGCGCCTTACTGTGTTGGGGTGTATGAAGCTCTCTGTGCACCCGGAGTCGATCAGGCAGAATGTTTCATGCCCATTGATGAGCACGGACGTCGTCGCGGTCGAGAGCGTTCGGGGCCGAGACTGGTCCAGGGTCACCGAGGCAAGTCGCGGCAGAAGTTGGAGGTTTTCCTCGGGCGGTGCGTGGTCATCTGAACCGGGGTCCTGAGACACCAGCCAAGATGGCGGCGTCCACTGGTCGCACATGACTGGGGGTGTGCAAGATGGCGGCGCCCATCCATCGCACGTGGTCCCTGGGGAACAAGATGGCAGCGCCCAGGGCCCACACGTGGCTTGTGGAGAGGGTTGGGGTGGCTGTCCCGGTTCACCCCTGGAGACCACGGCGAGTGCCCGGGCCTGGCATACCACCACGAAATGGCTCTTTTTGCTGCACCCTTTGCAGGTGGAGGAGCGGGCCAGGCAGCGCTGCTAGGAGTGCTTGGCTTGCGCGCAAAACTAGCAGCGGGGCCCCCCGGGGTCGCCTGGTAGAGGGGGGATGGGGGATGCATCGGAGTCGGCCCCGAGGGTTTCCATGCTGCCCAAGGGGCCGCTGCTCGGTCGGGTACATAAGCGCGGACGTTTCAGGAGGCCCAAACCAGGGAGCTAGCAAGGACCGATGCTTCCTTGAGGCCTAGTGTCTCTTCTTTGAGCAGCCACTGGCGTATTTGGGAGGACAGCATACCTGCAATGAATGCATCCCAGATCAAAAGTTCTGTGTGGTCGCTGGCTGAAACTTGCAGGCAGTCACGGTTCCTGCCTAACACCAGGATCACACGGTAGAATTCCTCCAGCGATTCCCCGGGGATTTGTCGCCTCGTCGCTAGCAGATATCAGGCGTCGACCTGGTTTACGGGGCGAATGTAGTGTCCTTTCAGCCTCAAAATCGTCCGCATCCTCGATGAGGGTGTAGATCTCTGGGCTCACCCTCGAGTGGAGAACTTGCAGATTCTGGTCCTCCGTAGGTTCGGTCGTAGCCATCCTGAGGTACCCTTTGAAGCACGCCAGCCAGTGTTTGAAGGTTGCCGCTGAGTTTGCCGCATGGGGGCTGAGTTTCAGACACTCCGGCTTGATTTGGAGCTCCATTCTTTAAAATCTAGTCCAATAAATTGATGCTCGATCAATAACTCCAGAAGCGAGATTGGAAGACAATTGAAGGCTTTATTGGACTAGATGTTTTCCCCAGCGGCTCAGGTACAGAATGCAGCTGCTAGAGAGACACAGGCTCTTATACTCCGCCTTACTGGGCGGAACCAGCAGGCAGGCTTCACCAATGATATTGCTGTCTCAGGTACCTCCCACACCAATGATCTTACAGCATCAATCTGGGTACTGTAATACCCCTAATACCGACTACCACAAGTGCAAAATTCCTCACCGTTCTCACTCTCACTTCACCCTCTCACTCCCTTCATTCCCATCATCCCAGGTTCGATTCCGGCTTGGGTCACTGTCTGTGCGGAGTCTGCACATCCTCCCCGTGTGTGCGTGGGTTTCCTCCGGGTGCTCCGGTTTCCTTCCACAGTCCAAAGATGTGCGGGTTAGGTGGATTGGCCATGATAAATTGCCCTTCGTGTCCAAAATTGCCCTTCGTGTTTGGTTGGGTTACTGGGTTATGGGGATAGGAAGGAGGTGTGGACCTTGGGAAGGGTGCTCTTTCCAAGAGCCGGTGCAGACTCGATGGGCCGAATGGCCTCCTTCTGCATTGTAAATTCTATGTAAAAAAAAAATTCTATCCCCTTACTTGTTTCACATCTTCAACCCCTTTCACCACCCCTTCATCCCTCAGCCACCCTTCATTCTCTCACCCCTACATTCTATTTCACCCCTATATGCCCCTTCATCCTCCCCACCGTAACCGACCATCCAGATCAGCATTATAAGCAGAACTCACAAGCTCTGCAATAACATTTGGAAGTCTTTGGAAAGTTATATAACCGTCAAAACAAACAAACATTAATTGAAAAGGACTTTGAGAAACCACGGGTGGGATTCTCCTGCACGTGGCGCGATGGCCCGACGCCGGCGCCAAGAACAGTGCGAGCCACTCTGGCGTCGGGCCACCCGGAAATTGCGGAATCCGCCACACTTCCGGGGGCTAGGCCGGCGGCGGAGGGGTTGGTGCCGTGCCAACCGGTGCCGAAGGGCCGCCATGGTCCCACGCATGCGCAGGACCGCCGGCGTGTTCATGCCCAGGGGGTTTCTTCGCTGCGGCAGCCATGGCGGAGCCCTACAGAGGCCGGCGCGGAAGGAATGAGTGCCCCCAGGGCATAGGTCCGCCTGCAGATTGGTGGGCCCTGGTCGCGGGCCAGACCACCGTGCCCCACCCCCCCTCCGGGGCCGGATCCCCCAGCGCCCCCCCCCCCCCCCCGAGGACTCCACTAGACGGCCTCTCAGCCAGGTCCCGCCATGTGGGACCATGTCCATTTCACGCCGGTGGGACTGGCCGAAAACAGGTGGCCGCTCCGCCCATCGGAGAATTGACAGGGAGGGGACGCTGCCAATGGCCCCCAACCGGCGCGGCGTGATCCCCGCCTCTGCCCGAAAACCGGCGCTAGAGCATTCGGCAGTCGGCATTGGAGCAGCGGGCGCGATTCACCCCCCCCACCCCCCGGCTATTCCTGTTCAAGGGAATTCAAGTAAATGGCAGAGTAAGTGCTCTGAGTTAAAGAGACAGCTACAGTAACCAGATTTAAAGTGAGGAACTGTGGGCTAGATTCTCTGATTCTGAGCGTCAGAACGGTGGCGTTGTACAATAGAAAAAATGGCCAAATGGCCGCAGATCCTCCATTTGACTGGGGGCTAGCATCAAGGCAGTGTAGAGCACCTGGCTCTAGCTGCTGATACTGCCTGGAGAATTGTTGGGCCCATGGCCGCGCATGCGCACAGCGGAGGCCTGCAGCAGCCGCGCTGTGCAACATGGCGCCAGCTGCTTGCGGACCCGGCCTGCGAAGAAGTAGTAGCCTTTGGCCGGCTCATAAGACCATAAGACCATAAGACATAGGAGCGGAAGTAAGGCCATTCGGCCCATCGAGTCCACTCCACCATTCACTCATGGCTGATTTCAACTCTATTTACCCGCTCTCTCTCCATAGCCCTTAATTCTTCCAGAAATCAAGAATTTATCAACTTCTGTCTTAAAGACACTCAACGTCCCGGCCTCCACCGCCCTCTGTGACAATGAATTCCACAGACCCACCACTCTCTGGCTGAAGAAATTTCTCCTCATCTCTGTTCTAAAGTGACTCCCTTTTATTCTAAGGCTGTGCCCCCGGGTCCTAGTCTCCCCTGCTAATGCAAACAACTTCCCTACATCCACCCTATCTAAGGCATTCATTATCTTGTAAGTTTCTATTAGATCTCCCCTCAACCTCCTAAACTCCAATGAATATAATCCCAGGATCCTCAAACGTTCATCGTATGTTAGGCCTACCATTCCTGGGATCATCCGTGTGAATCTCCGCTGGATCCGCTCCAGTGCCAGTATGCCCTTCCTGAGGTGTGGGGCCCAAAATTGCTCACAGTATTCTAAACGGGGCCTAACTAATGCTTTATAAAGCTTCAGTGCTGGACTGAGTCCGCAGCCGCCACACTGAGTTCCCAATGGATGAGGTCATGAGAGACCCACGCCATCGGGAACTCGGCCGGTTGGGGGCAGGCCTCAGGCAACGTCCTGAGGTTGTCGATACGTCGTGCGCCATACTCAGAGAGTACGCTGCTTTGGAGGGTGTGGAGCAACGCAAAAGCGGTACCGTCCCCAATTTGGTCGGGAACTTTGATTCCCCGGCCGATAGCCGGACGCGACTTTGGCGTCGGTGACCGGAGACCTGCATCTGAGGTAAATCAAAAGTTTGGTGTCGTCTTAATACAGCCTGTGAAGCACTATTGTGTTCTATTGGCATGGCTGAATACCTGAGAGATTGTGTGGAAGCTTGAATACACAGGGCAATTCAAGGTGGCAGAATACTGAAAGGAGAGTTGGAAATCCTGTAAGTGGGTTCTTGCTGAAAAAATCTGAGAAAAAGTGCTGTTTGAAAAAAGATTTTGGGCGTATCTTTCTGGGAGTAGAATTTGAGGAAACACTCCTGTAAAAGCCAGAGTCCAGTGAGGCCATTAGGCTCACTGTGTAATAATAATCTGGGTGGGGTGGGGTTGAGGACATATCCAATTGGGGTGGCATCTGCCACTTGGTTTCAGAGAGGGATGTGTCTGACCACAGTTGGCCGATTGGTTTACAGGTCTGTGTATTTACTGAGAATATTATAGTCTTATATATATTTTGTAACCTGTGTTATCCTTAAAACCTGTGTAAATTTGTGAATGTTAATGGCAGTGAAGGAGTATTGCATCATAGTAAAACCCTTTCTGTTTAATTTAAAGAAAATCTGTTATTAAAAGCTTATTGGCTAATTGGTAGGCCTTTAACTCTGTTCATTCACATTTTCTGAAAAAAAAGTAAACAGTTACGGAGTTTTGAACTAGGGTTCTATTCTGGGGCCACCTAGTCAAGGACTAACATCAACTGGAACCTTAACACCAGGGCAATTGTACAAACAAACCTTGTATAAGAGAATCTTTTTAGCACAGTAGGCTATATCGCTGGCTTGTAATGCAGAACAAGGCCAGCAGCACGGGTTCAATTTCTGTACCAGCCTTATCGAACAGGCTCCGGAATGTGGCGACTAGGGGCTTTTCACAGTAACTTCATTGAAGCCTACTTGGGACAATAAGCGATTATTATTATTATTATTTTAATTATTAGGACGGGAGTCAAACTGTTACACTGATATTCTCCAGCGCAGCTGTGTTACCAAACTCTGAAGAGTCAAAGGTCCAGGGGCAGAATACTCCGACCCCGCCGGATCGGAGAATTGCCGGGGGACGGCGTGAATCCCACCCCCGCTGGCTGCCGAATTCTCCGGCGCCGGGTATTTGGTGGGGGCGGGAATTGCACCGCGCCGGACGGGGGCCGTTGGCAGCGGCCCCCACACCGATTCTCCGGCCCACGATGGGCCGAGTGCCCGCCCGTTTTCGACCGGTCCCACCGGCGTAAATTACAACAGGTACTTACCGGCGGGTCCTGGCTCCGCGGGTGGCCTCCGGGGTCCTCGGGCAGGTGTGGGGGGATCTGGCCCCAGGGGGTGCCCCCATGGTAGCCCGGCCCGCGATCAGAGCCCACCGATCTGCGGGCGGGCCTGTGCCGTGGGGGCACTCTATTCCTCCGCGTCAGCCGCTGTAACAGTCCGCGATGGCTGATGCGGAGAAGAACCCCCCTGCGCATGCGCTGGGATGATGCCAGTAAACGCTGGTGCTCCCACGCATGCGCCAACTCACGCAGGCCGGAGGAGGCCCTTCGGCGGTGGTTGGTGTGGCGCCAAGCTCCTTCCGCACTGGCCGGCGCGGCGCAAACCACTCCGGTGCCGGCTTCAATCCTGAAGATGCGGAGGATTCCGCACCTTCGGGGCGGCCCAATGCTGGAGTGGTTCACACCACTCCTTTGCGCCAAAGTTGCCCCCCCCCCCCGCCGATTTCCGCAGAATCCCACCCCTGGGGCGTCATTCTCCGCCGGCGGGAGTCTCCGTTCTGCCGGCACCGGGGGGTTTCCCGACGGCGTGGGGCTGCCCCACAATGGGAAACCCCATTGACCGGCCGGTGTTACGGAGACTCCCGCCGGCCGGTCAGCGCAGAAATGTGGCGGGGCGGGTAGGAGAATTTCGCCCCTGATGTCTGTCAAAACATTCAAAAGGCTGATCTGGTCTGTAAAGAATTAATGAAATTCAGACATCTATCAAAGTTTCCAAATTGACAAACCGATGGCTGAGCTATTCTGTAAAGCATGAGTTAAAGCCAAGAGAAAAAATATATATAATTAACGATTGAGATTACACTGGACTATATTTTCCATTTTGTACAATGCAGAACTGTACTTTATCTATGGGATAATGTACTCAAGTGCATTTGAAGATTTCTTCCACTTTTACAATGATGGTCTTTGACTTGACAAATTTAACAACTGGCAACTGCATTATTAAAGGATCACTCACCATTTTTAATCACAACCCAGTCATCATTCATATTAGTAAACATAGACATAACATACGCCTCAGCATAATATGCTCAATTGTAAAGGGGGAATATAATTTTTACTCACTTTTTAGACTCTTCCTGCTTCCAATTCATGGTTCATGTGTGATGTAAAGAAGTTTCCAAAAACAAGGCTGCCTCCACGGAAATTGTAAACATTCTGAAATGCCCACTTTCAGAATGACGTGTAGATGCCGGCATTGGACTGGTGTGAGCACAGTGAGGAGTCTTACAACACCAGGTTAAAGTCCAACAGGTTTGTTTTGATGTCACTAGCTTTCGGAGCGCTGCTCCTTCCTCGGGTGAATGAAGAGGTATGTTCCAGAAACATATGTATAGACAGATTCAAAGATGCCAGACAATGCTTGGAATGTGAGCATTAGCAGGTGATTAAATCTTTACAGATCCAGAGATGGGGTAACCCCAGGTTAAAGAGGTGTGAATTGTGTCACGCCAGGGCAGTTGGTAGGATTTTGCAGGCCAGATGGTGGGGGATGAATGTAATGCGACAGGAATCCCAGGTCCCGGTTTAGGCCGCACTCATGTGTGCGGAACTTGGCTATAAGCTTCTGCTCGGCGATTCTGCGTTGTCGCGCGTCCTGAAGGCCGCCTTGGATAACGCTTACCTGGAGATCAGAGGCTGAATGCCCTTGACTGCTGAAGTGTTCCCCGACTGGAAGGGAACATTCCTGCCTGGTGATTGTCGCGCGATGTCCGTTCATTCGTTGTCGCAGCGTCTGCATGGTCTCGCCAATATACCACGCTTCGGGACATCCTTTCCTGCAGCGTATGAGGTAGACAACGTTGGCCGAGTTCACACCTTCTCTGGCTGCCATTTCTTTTCTCGTCGGACTTCATGCAGGCCTGATGTGGGACAACAAAATCTGGCCTTAAGTTTCCGATATGGAAGTGACTTTTACTGTTAGCCTTGAAGGACTAATTAATTGGGCAGAGAGATTCGAGAGGACATCAGTTGCAGGTTTCAAATGCCTTAACAGCCTCTGTTTCAAAGAATATATTTCTGTACACAGAACATAGAATATAGCCACACCTCCTGACAATTAAAGGACCAATTAAGGCCAATAACAAGTCTATTAACATAGATTGGAGGTTGCCTGTGCAAATTTGCACTTGTTGCATGGGCAAAAGGGCAGGTGGGCATTACACTTTTATCAATTTGTCATCCAAGGGTGGGTTTAAAGGCCCCTTGAGCAGGAGCAATTTCAGTTTATTTGTGATTTTGCTACCTTCACATTTCTGAGTTTTGCCAGATTTCCTTTTGATTGCATTAATTTTTTAAGTTGATTCACCGACAACTCTGTGCCAAAGTACAAACAATTAGATCAGACTGTACAAACCATGGGGAACATTGACATTTATGAAAGATATTAGGCTTGAAAATCCTTGTCCATTTGGCATATTGTAACTGTAATTATATAGGGATGGGTGTGTCAAGCGAAGGGTAGGGGTTCTCTGAACATCACCCCCCCCCACCCCCCCCCATGAAACAGGCCTTCATTATAACCCCAAATTCAAGTAATGCATGTTTGTCCTCAGACGTGTTGCAACTGACCCAAAATCAGATGTGGAACATGACCAGATCCCTGCATCATTAAATTCAGTATTTCCCTACAAAAGAGAACAGCAACACTTTACTTGCAGCTCCTTCCACACAAAGGTCCCAGCACTGATCCCTGCGGAACACCACTAGTCACAGTCCTCCAATTAGAAAAGCACCCTTCCAATGCTACTCTCTGCCTTCTGTGACCTAGCCAGTTCTGTATCCACCTTGCCAGCTCACCCCTGATCCATGTGACTTCACCTTTTGTACCAGTCTACCATGAGGGACCTTGTCAAAGGCCTTACTGAAGTCCATATAAACAACATCCACTGCCCTACCTGCATCAACCATCTTTGTGACCTCTTCGAAAAACTCTATCAAGTTAGTGAGACACGACCTCCCCTTCACAAAACCATGCTGCCTCTCACTCATACGTCCATTTGCTTCCAAATGGGAGTAGATCCTGCCTCGAAGAATTCGCTCCAGTAATTTCCCTACCACTGACGTAAGTCTCACCGGCCTGTAGTTCCTTGGATTATCCTTGCTACCCTTCTTAAACAAAGGAACAACATTGGCTATTCTCCAGTCCTCCGGGACATCACCTGAAGACAGTGAGGATCCAAAGATTTCTGTCAAGGCCTCAGCAATTTCCTCTCTAGCCTCCTTCAGTATTCTGGGGTAGATCCTATCAGGCCCTGGGGACTTATCTATCTTAATATTTTTCAAGACGACTTATCTACCTTAATATTTTTCAAGATGACTTGAATATTTTTCAAGACGTTTTTTTCATCCCCATTCTCCTGCCTTCCTCCCATAACCCCTGATCCCTTTATTGATCAAGAACCTATCTATCTCAGTCTTAAACACACTCAGTGATGTGGCTCCACAGCCTTCTGCGGCAAAGAGTTCCACAGATTTACCACCCTCTGGCTGAAGAAATTCCTCCTCATCTCTGTTTTAAAAGATTGTCCCTTTAGTCTGAGATTGTGTGTCTGGGTTCTAGATTTTCCTACAAAGGGAAACATCTCTCCGCGTCCACTCTATCCAGGCCACGCAGTATCCTGTAAGTTTCAATAAGATCCCCCCTTCTAAACTCCAGCGAGTACAGACCCTGTTCCTCATACAACAAGCTCTTCATTCCACGAATCATTGTTGTGAACCTCCTCTGGACCCTTTCCAAGGCCAGCACATCCTTCCTTAGATACAGGGCCCAAAACTGCTCATAATACTCCAAATGTGACCTGATACAGCCTCAGAAGTACATACCTACTCTTGTATTCTAGCCCTCTCTACATGAATGCTAACATTCTGAACCTGCACGTTAATCTGAAGAGAATCTTGAACAAGGGGTGGGATTCTCCCAGCCCTGGGCTGGTCCGGAGAATCCCTGCGAACGGGCCACGCCTCCCCGACGCCGGCACCCAGTTCTCCGCAGAGCGGAGAATCCCGTCCAAAGACTCCCAAGTCCCTTTGTGCTTCTGTTTTCCGAAGCATTTCCCCATTTAGAAAATAGTCTATGCCTCCATTCCTCCTTCCAAAATGCATAACCTCACACTTTTCCACATTGTATTCCATCTGCCATCTCTTTGCCCACTCTCCTAGTCTGTCCAAGTCCTTCTGCAGCCCCCCGGCTTCCTCAATACTACTTGTCCCTCTACAGATCTTCGTACCATCTGCAAACTTAGCAACAGTGCCTTCAGTTCCTTCTTCCAGGTCATTAATGTATATTGTGAAAAGTTGTGCTCCCAGCACTGACCCCTGAGGCACACCACTAGTCACTGGCTGCCATCATGAATACAACCTCTTTATCCCCATCCTCTGCCTTCTGCCAGTTAGCCAATCCTCTATCCATGTCTGGATCTTATACTTAACACCATAAGCCCTGAACTTATTCAGCAGTCTCCTATGAGGCACCTTGTCAAAGGCCTTCTGGAAATCTAAATAAATCACGTCCACTGGTTCTCCGTCACGATCTCATCTTTAATACTGGACTCGAAAATCTTACCAATGACCGGAGTCAGGCTAATCGGCCTATAATTTCCCGTCTTCTGCCTCCCTCCCTTCTTAAACAGGGGTGTTACATTAGCCACTTTCCAGCCCTCTGGGACCCTCCCCGCCTCCAGTGATTCCTGAAAGATCACCACCAATGCCTCCACAATCTCCTCAGCTATCTCCTTCAGAACCCTGGAGTGTAGTACAAATGGTCCACCTTCAGACCTTTCAGCTTCCCCAGAATTTTCTACTCAGTGATGGCCACTACTATCACCTCTGCCCCTGATTCTCCTGGAGTTCTGGTATCCCACTGGTGTCTTCCACCATGGAGACGAATGCAAAGTAACTATTCAGTTCCTCTGCCATTTCTTTGATTCCAATTACTACTTCTCCAGCCACACTTTCCAGTGGTCCAATGTCTATTCTTGCCTCTCTCTTACCTTTTATATATTGAAAAAAACTCTTCCTATCTTCTTTATATTACTAGTTAGCTTGCACTCATATTTCATCTTCCTCCCCCCCACCCTTATTGCTTTTTTAGCTGTTCTTTGCTCGCTTTTAAACGTTTCCCAATTCTCTGGCTTCCCACTAATTCCCAACACTTTTTCTTTTGCTTTTATGCTGTCCTTGACTTCCCTCATCAGCCATGGATGCCTCGTTCTCCTTTTAGCATGTTTCCTCCTCCTTGAGATGAATTTTTGTTTGCCTCCCAAATAACCCCTAAAAACCTCTGTCACTGCTGTTCCACTGTTTTCCCTGCTAGGCTCCTTTTCCAATCAACTCTGGCCAGCTCCTCCCTCATGTCCTTGTGGTTACCCTTATTTTATTGTACCAGGGGCGGGATTCTCCGCAATCGGCCCAATGTCTGCCGACCGGCACCAAAAACGGCGTGAATCAGTCCGGCATCGCGCCGTCCCAAAAGTGTGGAATTCTCCGCATCTTGAGGGGCCGAGCCCTCACCTTGAGGGGCTAGGCCCGCGCCGGACTGATTTCCGCCCCGCCAGCTGGCAGGAAATGCCTTTGGTGCCCCACCAGCTGGCGCGGAAATGACTTTGCCGTGCGGTGCATGCGCGGGAGCGTCAGCGGCCGCTCACGGCATCCCCGCGCATGCGCAGTGGAGGGGGTCTCTTCCGCCTTCGCCATAGTGGAGACCATGGCGAAGGCGGAAGGAAACGAGTGCCCCCATGGCACAGGCCCGCCTGCAGATCGGTGGGCCCCGATCGTGGGCCAGGCCACCGTGGGGGCACCTACCGGGGCCAGATCGCCCCCCAGGACCCCGGAGCCCGCCCGCGCCGCCTTGACCCGCCGGTAAGAGAGGTGGTTTGATTCTCGCCAGCGGGACAAGCATTCCAGCAGCGGGACTTCGGCCCATCGCGGGCCGGAGAATCGCCGGGGGGGCACCTTTTCACCATCCTTTAAGAAATGCACACAGTAAATATACTTTATCGTTTAAAAAAAACAACACATGCAGACAGGTATGATAATATAGTCCTTTTTTTCCCCCTTCTTCTTCCTCCAACTGAAATCCTTCTCGTTTGACAGTCTCTTTGAACAAGAAGGTCTCTGCAGGATCCACCCATTTCTCTATGCCTCGACATTTCTCTTTAAAGTCAGATACTTTAGTTCAATCTGACCACAGAGTCCCTTGCAATTCTCCAACAGATGAGCATTGGTTATCACAGCTTTCAGGCAGTCAAATGTCTGTTGAAAGTCCGCTGTCCCCTGAATTTTTTGATGTTTCTTCAGCAAGTCTATCAGTGGAGCAACCACGCTACAAAAATGTTTCACAAATGTTCGATCAAATAACTCCATCAGATGTTTTAAATGTTCTTTCCATGTCTGGCTGAAAATTACCAGATCGTCTATGTATACCGCACAATTGGGTAATCCTGAAACAACTTTGTTAGTTAACCGTTGAAATGTGGCTGGGGCGTTTGAATTGGTATATACCATCTGGAGTCACGAAAGCTGAAATCCCCTTCGCCCTTATGGATAAAGGTACCTGCCAGTAACCTTTAAGTAAATCTAGTTTGCAAATAAAAGCTGATTGTCCCACTTTCTCAATGCAATCCCCCAAATGTGGGATAAGGTAAGAGTCCGTCCTTGTAACTGCATTAACCTGTCTATAGTCCACACACAACCGTTGGGTACTGTCTGGTTTTGGTACCATCACTATGGGTGAGCTCCATTGGCTGCAACCCACTTCAATTATACCATTTTTAAAACATACTCTCAATCTCTTTGTTAACTGTGCCAATTTTAAAGGGTTAAGTCTGTATGGATGTTGTTTGATTGGAACAGCATTTCCCACACTTACATCATGTGTAGCCATTTTAGTACATCCCAATTTATCTCTACAAACTTGCCCATGTGATATCAATAACTCTTTTAGGTCAGTCCGTTTTTCCTCTGGAAGGTAACTCAACAATTTATGCCAATTTTTAAGAATATCCTCTTTTTCCAATTTAATTTGAGGTATGTCAAATTCACAGTCATCTGGATTTGGTTTGTCACTTTGAGTTAGAATCATTAAAACCACCTCCTTTTTCTCTCCTTCCCTTTCAAAGTACCTTTTAAGCATATTCACATGACACACTCGGTGAGTCTTCCTTCTATCTGGTGTTTTTACCACATAATTCACCTCACTTGATTTCCTTTCAATCTGATCAGGTCCACAAAACCTAGCTTTTAAAGGCTCACCTACCACTGGTAACAACACTAAAACTTTATCTCCACTGGCAAAACTACGAACTTTGGATTTCTTGTCCGCGACCCGTTTCATCACATTTTGTGCAACTTTCAAATGTTGTCTAGCCAATTCACCTGCTCTATTTAATCATTCCCTAAAATTTGACACATAATCCAATAATGTAAGCGCTGATTTCTCACTCACCAATTTTTCCTTAATCATTTTAAATGGTTCTCTTACCTCATGACCAAATATTAGTTCAAAAGGGCTGAATTTGGTTGACTCATTAGGAGCATCCCTAATTGCAAACAGTATGAATGGAATTCCTTTATCCCAATCCTCTGGATAATTGTGACAATAAGCCCTCAACATTGTTTTTAATGTCCGATGCCACCTTTCTAATGCTCCCTGTGATTCTGGATGGTACACAGTTGATTTAAATTGTTTTATTCCTAAGCTATCCATAACTTCTTTGAATAACCTTGAGGTAAAATTTGATCCTTGATCTGATTGTATTTCTGTGGGTAGTTCATATCTTGTAAAGAATTTAAGTAACTCCTCCACAATCTTTTTAGCTGTAATATTACATACTGGAATGGCCTCTGGAAATCTAGTAGACACATTCAAAAGATAGTGATTCCCACTTTTTGTTTTCGGAAGCGGTCCTACGCAATCAATTAGCACCCTTGTAAAAGGTTCCTGAAATGCTGGAATGGGTATTAAGGGTGCTGGTTTTATCACTGCTTGAGGTTTCCCTATCACTTGACATGTGTGACATGATTGACAAAATTTAACTACATCTTTATGTAGTCCAGGCCAATAAAAATGTTTCTGGATTTTAGCTTGAGTTTTCCTTATTCCCAAAGGACCTCCCACTGGTAACTCATGTGCAACTTGCAACATTGCAACATCTCCTTTCTATACCCTACCGGCAATTCTACTTGATGAACTTCTGCCCACTTTTCATCCGCCTGCATATGTAAAGGTCTCCATTTTCTCATCAAGACATCACTTTTACGGTAATAACACTCTGGTATACACTCAGGTTCCTCTTCCGTATATGCTTTCTGATACATCCGCTTTATTTCTACATCTTTCTGTTGTAACTCTGCCAATTTTCCTGAACTAAAAATATCCGCCTCATCCTCCACCTGTTCTTGTTCATTTTCAACCATCTGATCAAAAACCGTTTCTGATAATTGCACTTCAATCTCATCTTCACTCTTTGATTTCTCCTCTTGTCTTAACCTGTGACTTTGCGACCTTGTTACTACACAATCCGGAAAAATCCCAGGATATTCGTCCTTCAACACTTCAGTTGTCTGATTTTCCACTGGCTTATCAATCACAGTAGGCATCACTCCCACCTGCGATCCAGCTATATCATTACCCAAGATAAACTATATTCCTGGACAAGATAGTTTCTCTATTACTCCTAGTACCACTTCACCACTCTTCACTCGACTTTCCAACCTTACCTTATATAATTGAACATTAGTCCTTTCACCCTGAATTCCACATATGACCACCTTTTCTGGCAACATTCATCCCAAACTACATAACTCCTCATCTCTTACCATTAAAGATTGACGAGCTCCTGTATCTCTTAAAATTGTGACTTCTTTACCTGCTCCTCCTGATACACATGAGTAAACTTTACCCACACAAGTAAATTCTTTAAAGAGATCTGGCACCTTCTTATCAATCAGCTCTTGATCAGGCAGTACAATCTTTTGCACTTCCTTCGCTTAACTTGGGCTTTCCTTGACCACTTTAACAAACCCCACTGTCTTATCCTGTTTATCAGCCTTCCCACTGCTTTTCTTCAACCACCAACACAGTGACTTCACATGGCCTAGTTTATTACAGTGAAAACATTTGAAATTTTTCATTTCTTTTCCACCCTCCTGGATTTCTTTTTTAATCTGAGGTACACTCTCCTTATTATCTCCCATCAGATCACCTTTGCCTTTACCACTTGAGTATTTCTCATGTCCCCAGTTTCTATCCCTCACAGGCTGAAACTGATGTCAGAAACCAAGCTTTGATTTATGAACGAATTCATAATCATCTGCCATTTCTGCTGCTAATCTCGTAGTTTTAACCCTCTGCTTTTCCACATAAGTTCGCACTCCATCAGGAATTGAATTTTTAAACTCCTCCAAAAGCATAATTTCCCTGAGAGCTTCATATGTTTGGTCTATTTTCAAAGCCCTTATCCACCTATCAAAATTACTCTGTTTGATCCTTTCAAACTCCATGTATGTTTGACCAAATTCTTTCCTTCAATTTCTAAACCTTTGTTTCTAAGCTTCAGGCACTAGTTCATATGCACCTAAGATGAATTTTTTCACCTCCTCATACTTCCCAGATACCTCCTCCGGTAGTGATGCAAATACTTCACTCGCCCTACCTATCAGCTTTGTTTGAATCAGTAATACCCACATGTCCTGTGGCCATTTCATTTGTTTAGCTACCTTCTCAAATGAAATGAAAAAGGCTTCTACCTCCTTCTCATGAAACCTTGGCAATGCTTGGACATATTTAAATAGATCCCCGCCAAGCCTTCGACTATGACGCTCTTTCTCACTATCCTCATCACTATCATCCAACTGTACGTTTCCCTTTACGTCTGACAATTTTAACTGACTGTCATGTTTCATGGCCATTTTCTGAAGTTCAAACTCTCTTTCTTTATCTTTTTCCCTGATCTGTATCTCTCATTCTATTTCTTTTTGTTCTGCTAGGGATATTCTTTCTTTTCTCCTTTCTTCTCTCTCCTTTTCTTTTTCCTCTCTCTCACTTTCTCTTTCTGCTCTCTCTCTTTCTTTTTCCTCTCTTTCATATTTAAGCTGCTTTAATTCTTTCTCATGTTCCATTTGTTTAATTTGTAACTAAATTTTTGCTATTTCCAATGAGTCAAACTGTATCTGAGGCAACTTTAAATGCTTAGCCACCACCATAATTCCTTCATCTTTTCGCATTTTGTCAGGTAATGTTAACTGCAATGTTTTTGCCAAATCTAACAGTCGGCTTTTAGTCTCTGTCCGCAAGGTACTGCGTCTCCACCCCCATAGCTTCTGAGCCTCTGAAAGGGTCATTGTCTACAACACACTCCCCACTTAATCTGAAATACCACACCTGAAAAGCAACCACATTATGCTCACCCATCACTGTCTTTAAGTTCACTAATCCAATCCAATAGATAGACTTTTATCCCCCTCGACCCCCCAATTTGTTATGGGCCAGGCTTTAGAGAACCCCAAAGTGTATCATGGAGTTCACCTGACCCCCAACTTTTAATAGATTGTGTTATGGGGAGCACACGGCCCACTCTACAGGTGTGGTACAGCAGAATGGAAAAGTAATTTTTATAGCAAAACAATGTTTATTCTATGAACTCAAGTTAACCTTTTTGAAACATACAGTGAACATCTTAGCAATCATCAATTCAAATACAACCCCCAAAGAATAAAACACTAAGTAATCCTTGATAACTTTCAAAACAACATCCAGAAGACAGAAGAAACACCTTTTAACAGAAGCACATCACGTTTACATTCACTTCTGAAAACATTTATAATTCTGAATTAACCAAATGATCAAGAGATAGTCTTTTGATGGCAGCAAGAACAGCAGTACACCTGCTTGGTCTGGCTTCAGCTCCAACACTGAAAACAAAACTAAAACACACCCTGCAGCAAACAGCCTAAAATAAAAGTAAAAAGGTGACAGACAGCCCAGTTCCACCTAAACTCTGACATCACTGATAATCACCCATTTCTTAAAGATACATTTCTTAAACCCCATTTCTTAAAGGTACTCTCACATGGCAGTCTGCATACTGAAGTCCCCCCGTGTTTATTGTAATATTGCCTTTTTTACATGCCTTTTCTATCTCATGATTTATTTTCTGCCCCACCTCCTGACTACTACAAGGGGCTTGTACATAACTCCCATCAGGGTCTTTTTACCTTTGTGATTCCTCAACTCTATCCACAGAGATTCTATGCCTTCTGATCCTATTTCGCTCCTTACTAGCGATTTAACTTCATTCCTTCCTAACAATGTAACCCCGCCTCCTTTTTCCATCTGCTTGTCCTTTCGATAGGACACATATCCTTGTATATTTAGATCCCAGTCCTGATTCCCTTCCAGCCACGTCTCTGTGATGCCCTCAACATTGTACCGGCCAATTTCAATGTGTGCAACAAGCTCATTTACCTTGCTCTGTATACTGCGTGCATTTAGGTCCAATACCCTCAGTCCTACATTGACCACCTCCCTTCTCACACTTAGACATAGACATAGAACATACAGTGAGGAAGGAGGCTATTCGGCCCATCGAGTCTGCACCGACCCACTTAAGCCCTCACTTCCACCCTATCCCCGTAACCCAATAAAACCCTCCTAACCGTTTTGGTCATTAAGGGCAATTTACCATGGCCAATCCACATAAGCTGCACGTTCTTGGACTGTGGGAGGAAACCAGAGCACCCGAAGGAAACCCACGCAAACACGGGTAGAACATGCAGACTCCGCACAGACAGTGACCCAGCAGGGAATCGAATCCTGGACCCTGGCGCTGTGAACCCACAGTGGTACCACTTCTGCTACCGTGCTGCCCTTCACTTGTCACCTTTTTTGCTCTGTCTGAGGGTGATGTTGTTCTCTTATTTTTGTTCTCTATTTCCCTTTCAGTTATTTCACCTTCTATGCTAACGCTCTGGTTCCCATTCCCCTGCCATACTAGTTTAAATCCTCCCGAGTGACTCTAGCAAACCTCCCAGCCAGGATATCAGTGCCCCTCCAGTTTAGATGCAACCCGTGCTTCTTGTACAGGCCCCACCTGCCCCGGAAGATGTCCTAATAGTCCAGAAATCTGAAACCCTCCCTCCTACACCACCAGTTTCGCCATGTGCTTAGCTGCACTATCCTCCTATCTCTAGCCTCACTGGCATGTGGCACAGGGAGTAATCCTGAGATTAAAACCCGAGAGGTCCTGCTTTTTAGCTTACTGCCTAACTCCCTGAACTCCTTCTGCAGGACCTCATCACTCTTCCTGCCTATGTGGTTGGTACCTATGTGTACCAGGACCTCTGGCAGTTTACCCTCCCCCTTCAGGATGTCCTGTGTTCGTTCAGAGACATCCTTGACCCTGGAACCAGGGAGGCAACACACCATCCTGGAGTCTCTTTCATGTCCACAGAAGCCCTATCTGTGCCCCTTGCTATAGAGTCCCCCATAACTATAGCTCTCCTGCACTTTGCCCTACCCTGCTGAGCAACAGAGCCAGTTGTGGTGTCACTGTTCTGGCTGCTGTTCCCCTGAAACGCTATCCCCCCCAACAGTATCCAAAATGGTATACCTGTTAGAGAGGAGGATAGCCACAGGGGATTCCTGCACTGACTACCTGCCCTTTCTGGCAGTCACCCATCTGTCTGCCTGCATTTTGGGTGTGACCATGTCTGTACAACTCCTACTTATTACGTTTTCCGCCATCTGCATGCACCTAAGTGCCCCCAACTGCTGCTTCAACCGAACCACGTGGTCTGTGAGTCGCTGCCATTGGTTATACTTCCTGTAGTTGTAGTCAACTGGAACGTTGGAAGCGTCACGATCTCCCACATCTCATAGTTAGAGCACTGCACCCCACTGAGTCACATTTATGTACTAGTTAATTAATTCAAAATAAATACTTATCTTGATATTATATTAAGTTACAATTAATTATATGGCCCTGGCGCTAGATTTTTTCTGTAAAATTAAATGCCGAATCCTAATCTCTGCCCTCAGGTTTAGTTACTTCTCTACCTAGTTAATTAATTAGTTTTATTTAGTTTTTTCAATGTCATTGTTTTTTTCAAATTTAACAGATTCCCTATCAGGTCACAGTTTTACTGTGATATCACTTCAGTTTCATCCCCCACAATTTGAAAAGGTCTTTATATCACTTACCTTCTCAGGATGCTCTCTGGATCTTTCCCTGCAGATTAACAGTTACAAAGCCAGAAGAGAGAAAACAAAACAAAAGGGAAAAAACACCTCCTCCCACTCATCATGTGGCCCTCTGTGCCAGATTTTACTTTTTGTGCTCTGCCCAAGTGATAGTTAACACCCACCTAGTAAAGGTGAAAATTTACCCTACATTAACTTGAAGAAAGCTCCCCTCAAAATGTTCTTTTATAGTTTGAAATAAAAGGCAGATTGTAATCCAACTATGAGTCTCGCTAGATACTGAGAATATCAAATCTAATTTATGCCATCTACACCAAAATGTTGCTTTAATCTTATGGAGTGCACACTCTCAATCTAAATGGCATTCAACACATAACATCCCTTCAGGCCTGCAGCTTAGTTTGTTGGACAACTGTTAAATCACAGATGTCTTCCTGGATGAAAGGTACTTGTTTATGAACTTTTAAATGTATAGGTCGAAAATCCCTTATCGAAATGCTTCGGGCCGAGTGTGTATCGCATTTTGGAATTTTTCGGATTTCGGAATATGCTGTGCACGTGCGGCGCGCATTGGGAACTGCGCACGTGCGGCGCGCATTGGGAACTGGGCATGTGCGGTGTGCGTTGGGAAGCGTGTATTTGCGCGCACGTTGGGAACTGCGTGTCGCCTGTAAGCCTTGTAGGATGTCCCATTCGTGATGTCACATCGGCGCAAGAATTCATAGAATTGATCATAGAATTTACAGTGCGGAAGAATTACACCAGCAGTCCTCGTCGGATTTGAACCTGTGTCCCCAATAGTCTCTACACAATTAGACTGTATCTCTGGGTTACTAGCCCAGTGACATGACCACTGCACCCATGTTGCTCCCTGAAATTTATTTGATAGGGAAATCAGAGTTGTTATGGAGATAAGCTGTGTTTCTATTCATATTGCTACTGGCATGGTTGTTAAACTGTTGTGCAAACTCAGGGGAAATACATCTTGGCAGGATAAGAGACATCCAAAGATCCCTAAGGAACAAGCAGAAACTATTCAGAAATCACTGAATATTGCAGGTGTGTCTGGGGATTGGAGAAAACAGACAGAATTCATATTGTAAGAAAATACAGTAAAAGCGACGCAGCAAACTCTGGCCCAGGTTGTTTGCTGTGCATTGCGGATTCGGTTATGGAGACCCTTACTAAAAATAAGATCACAGAACATCTGGATAGAAACAAAATCATACAAGGTAGCCATGGATCATGTAAAGAAGGTTTTGCTATCTAATTTATTGGTTTCCTATGACTGTGAGGCAGTAGTGCTGACCACTGCGCCACTGTGTCACCTTTAAAGTTGTAACATATAAATATGATATCTGAGTGATTTCATACATTACAACATCACAATATTTGAGCGGAAACCTGAAGTAAAAATTCCAGTCTGCCAGTCTGTTTGTTTTATGTTTGAATGTTGGTTTGTGTTAATGGTTATGCATATTGATCTTGTTCAAGCTGAAAGGGAGAAACAGAAGTATAGATTAGTATTGCCCATATGGGAGGAGAGAGGATCAGAGACACCCAGAGCCACTTTCAAGCATCTCATAATTATAACCTTTGACCAAGTGCAAAAGTCTGAAGATGTAACATGAGCTAAGAGACTTTAAACAGGAGCATGTAAAAATTAGAAGTAAAAAATGACCAAACAAATAGTGGAGGTTTAAAAAACTTCATGTAAGAACTTATTTTTAGCAGTATGTTTTCCAGCTGGGATTTTTTGAATCGCTCTGTTGGTGTTTTGGTTTCTTTATTCATTGTTCTGGGTACTATGTATTATGCATGACTTTATGTGCACTGTGCATTCTGTCCTGTTGCTGTGCAAAAAAGAATAGAAAGTAAATTGCATTAAATATATCTACCTAAATATTCAGATGCATTGAAAAATATGAATATTTTTCCAATGATATTTTCTTCCAGCCTTGTTTTTCTGAGTATCATCATGCATGACTGTTAAGTGCATGATCTGGGGGGCATACATCTGTCACAAATTTATAGATGCAAAGGAAAAATGTAAAATCTTTCTCAATGCTACATTCGGCTGTCATCTTTCCAAATTCATCTACTTGTTTCTTCTTAAATTGATTATCTTACAGCTGCACCACAAGCTGACACATGCTTTATTCCAAAAATAATACACAATTCCCTTTGGTGCTTATACATTTAAAAGTTCATAAACAAGTGCCTTTCATCCAGGATGACATCTGTGATTTAACAGTTGTCCAACAAACTAAGCTGCAGGCCTGAGGGGTTGATATGTGTTGAATGCCATTTAGACCGAGTCCAGTAAACCTTGTGCACTCCATCAGATTAAAGCAGCATTTTGGTGCAGACGGCCTGAATTAGATCTGCTATTCTGAGTATCAAGCAAGACTCACAGTTGGATTACCTTCAGCCTTTTACTTCAAACTGAGAATGAATGTTTTGATGGGAGCTTTGTTAACATGGAGTAAATTTTCACCTTTATTAGGTGGGTGTAAACTATCACTTGGGCAGAGCACAAAAAGTAAAACCTTGCATTGAGGGCCACACAATGATAACAGATTTTCCTTCCATTGAAATTAAAGGTAAATCCAACGGATCCTGTAAATGGTGTGTGATGTTTCTTTGTCAGATTCCTTTTTTTACATTTTTTAAAACATTGGTGGAGCCAGTGGCATAGTGGTAATTTCCCTGGACTAGTAATTCAGGGGCCCAGACTGGGGAACAGGTTCAAATCCCACCATTGCAGCTGGTAGAATTTAAATTCAGATAATAAAATCGGGAATTGGAAGCTAGTTTCAGTAATGGTAACCATGAAACCATTTTCAATTGTTGAGAAAACCCATCCGATTCACTAACGCCCTTCAGGGAAAAGAATCGGCCATCTCTATGTGGTCTGGCCTGTGGTATTATTGTACATGCCAGTAAAGTAAGGGTCAATAAAATATACACAGAGAGCCACTAGAGGGAGCTAGTCTCAGAAGTATATAAGGGTGATGGGACAGAAGGTTGGAGTAGGTGGTAGGAGCAGGAGATGGCTCGAAGGACTGAAGATAGTGAGAGAGCAAAAGAGTAGTTTATATTAGTGAGTTAGATATAGATGAGTATAGTGAGTATAGTTTATGTGTGATCAATCAACTGTTTGTTTCTTCGGGATAAGTGTCAAATCCAGTTTGTAGTGTTTAATAAAATAGTTTTGTTGGTTTACAAGACTTGTTCTCTGATCAACACCACACATCGAGGCCATCAGGATAGAGCAAGGCAGAGAACAACACATTGCCTATGAACTTGACTTCAGACCTACAGCAACTGTTGCTCTTTCTAGCTTTATTCTATTTGCTCTGTTTCGGTCACCTTTGCTCATGAGTCGCCAGGTATCTTTATGATACCGCCACGTGGTTCAAGTTTAGGTTATGATTAATAACTCAGCACACCACTTAGTAAGGATTAAAACAACGGTCATTTATTATATACAACAAGCAATATTAATACCCTAATACTACTTTCTATACAATAAACCTATCACTACTGGCCAATACTTAACTTAGGAAGAGCCCACCAGGTCAGGGAAACGAATGGCTTGTCCAATCAAATCTGGCCCGCGGGATTCAAAAGGCTGCTACAGGTCGGTGGCTAGGTGTCTCTACCGGATAGCGATCGTTGGATTCAAACTTACTGCTACCGGTGGCTGGTCTTCCGAAGGTCTCGAGCAGGCGAAGATGAGAGTGAGAGAGATCTGAACTTGGACCTTTACTTTTATAGGGCCCAGGGGCTTCCCGTCGCCTGGGGCAGCCCTTGACCATGAGTCCCAAGTGATTGGATTCTGTCCCCAATCTCTGGGGTCGATGTGTCCAATGGTGAGGCGATTCCTCGATCGGGGGTTGGTCGCTCACCTGTCTTTGTTTCGGCCACTGCAGGCGCCGACAGGTCTGGCCCGGTATTCAATTGCTAATATGTTGCAATTGTTCCCGGGGATAGCCGATTTAACTGTGGATGTCTGAGTTGATTAGGTGTAAACAGCCCTGAATGAAACTGCGGATACCTGGGTGGAAGGGCTGTTGATAGCCCTGAGTATCGATCTGGGCTACGTTCCCAGAGCTGAATATGCGAACCTGTCTGCAGCTGCCTGCTTGTGTCTTCTTGGCTGCTTTTCCCAGCAGTCTTTCGGGTTAGCCATTTTAAACTGGGTTTTGGCCAGATTAATCTGAACGCAGCCATTTTACATGGCTACACAACGGGGTTGACTCTTAACTGCCCTCTGAAATGGACAAGCAAACGATTCTGTTCAAGGACAATTAGCGAAGAGCAACAAATAATAATAATAATCTTTTATTGTCACAAGTATGAAGTTACTGTGAAAAGCCCCTAGTCGCCACATTCCAGCACCTGTTCGGATAAGCTGGTACGGGAATTGAACCCGCGCTGCTGGCCTTGTTCTGCAACACAAACCAGCTGCTTCGCCCACTGAGCTAAACCAGCCCGGATGCAGTCCTTGCCAGTAATGCCACATCCTGTAAAAGAAGTTTTAAAATCGTGATTTGTAAAGAATTCCTCTGAGTCATTATTCCTGACCATAAATGTTAAGTTATGACAAAATGATTTCATGAGATATGATAAAGGTAGTAAAGCTTCTATACTTGTATTTACAATGTAGTAAACAGAGGGACCTTCACCATTATATATAAATGAACACTAGGCGGGATTCTCCTGTCCGCCAGCCGTGTGTTTCTCAGCCGCATGTATTCGCTTGCGCCGGGATTCTATTTCCTGCTGCTTGTCAATGGGATTTCCCATTGAAGCTACCCCACATCACCGGGAAACCCGTAGGCGGGGATGCACTGCCGACGGGAACAGTGAATCGCAACGGCCGGAGAATTCCGGTCACTATCTCACAATGAAAGCAGAGTAAATTGTTTTCATACCTTTTGGCATTGGTAGATGTCCATACGATATGCACAATCTAGGCAAGAAGGAATAAAGATTGGTAGAATGAAGGTCTCAATATCCATGTGGGAAGTTAACCTCCCCAATGGTAGGTTTAGAGGCTGAGGGAACATTTAAATGGATGGAAGAGTATGGGGTGGGGACCTCACTGACCTCCTGCCTCTGTCCTATTAAGTCCAGGATGGAAAAGCTTGTGAACAACCTGCCCGTTAATTGAGGTAGCTCAGTTTCTGGCCAATGATAACCTCCAGAATGTTGATAATGAGTGATTGAGCAATATTAATGCCATTAAATATCAAGGGGGGATAGTTGGCTTCTCTCTTGATGGAGATAGTCATTGCTTGATACTTCTGTGGCATGAATGTTACTTGCCACTTATCAGCCAAGTCTGAATATTGTTCAGGTCTTGCATGGACTGTTTCAGTATCTGAGAAACCGTGAATGTGCTGAACATTGTGCAATCATCACCGAACATACCTACATCTGACCTTATGTTGGAGGAAAGGCCATTGATTTAACAACTGAAGATGGCTGGACTTAGATCATGATTGTGAGGAAATCCTGCAGCGATGTCCCAGGCTTGGGATGATTGACCTCCAACAAGCACAACCGTCTTCCTTTTGCCAGGTATCACTCCAACCAGTGGGTAGTTTCCCCACTGATTCCCATTGACTTTGATTTTGCTCGGGCTCCTTGATGATATATTGGGTCAAATGGTGCCCTGATGTCAAATGTGGTCACTCTCACCTCACCTCCGGGGTTCAGCTTATACATATTTGAACCAAGGCTGTAATGAGATCAGCTGAGTGGCCCTGGTGGAACCCAAACTGATCAGGAAGCATCACACCCACTGCATGGATTAGAGCAGACTGGTTAGTTAGATTGAGTTACGATAGCAAGATCAGCAGGAGAGTCGAACACAAGTCGGAGAATTGTTAACTGTTCAATAAATGTGTTAAATCTATCTCCAAGTCTGAACCTTCCTTTGTCAGAGTATACATCAAGGAAGTAGCTTATGCTACATGAAGAAGCATAACACAACACTGTGTTACTGGGGACTGCAGGAGGAGGCTGGGATGGATCATCCACTCGGCACCTCTGACTGAAATGATTCAGCTTTCTTATTTATCACTGATGCCCTGGGCTCCCAGCATTCAGGATGCGGATATTTGAGGGGCCACCTCCTCCAGTGAGTTCACCATTCATGACTGGATGTGGCAGGATTTCAATGCTTCGACCTGACCCGATGGTTGTGGAATCACTTAGCTCTGGGACAGGACACACCTAGCAATGGTGATGGCCGTGTCTGGGATATTGGGTGAAATATAAGTGGGATGCGGATGTCACACCATGCACAAAGTAATGTTGGCATTAGGACAACATGCTCCATGTTATCAGACATAAAGCACTACAGGGTGGATTTACAAGAACCGAGTGGGATACTGCGGCCTCTGCCCTTGTCCTGGCAGTGCCAAAAGTGCAGCAACTGCTATGGACTACACAAGAAAAAGAAGACGAATGCTTTGGATCCCCAGAGCAGGTAAGTCCGGTATCTTGAGAAAGGAGGCTTTGAGTAGGTTAGGGAGGGGGAGAGGTCAGGAACACTGGGTTTAAGGAAGGGAGTGGGTAGGAAGGAGAAGGGTTTGACCTTGGGGGTGAGGAGGGGGCTCACAATTGGCAACGGGAAACCTGTGTGACACCTCCTCTTTCTCTCTGCTCTTCAAATATGTAAGTGAGAACTCCTGGAGTCACAGATCGGCCAAGATCGTAGATTTCCTTCCCTATCGGACATTAGTGAACCAGATGGGTTTTATGACAATCAACAATGGTTTCATGTTCACCATTATCAAGACTGGTTTTCAATTCCAGATTTTATTAATTGAATTAAAATCCATCCAGCTGCTGTGGTGGGATTTGAACCCATGTCCCCAGAGCTTCAGCTTTGGTCTCTGGATTACTAAACCAGTGACATTATTACTGGACCACTACCTCCACATGTGTATCAGGGAAGGGTATGTGATGTGTATCAGGGAAGGATACATATGATGGTGCATGATCAGAATGGCGATTATCCTCTGAGCTCTGCTCTGCCACTAGTTTCAGACCCAAATTTCTCACCCTCAATATGGAATGTGGAATTTTGCCATTTATGATCACTCTTACTTAGAAGATCATTTCCTAAGATGCCATCAATTAATCCTGCCTCATTAAACATTACCAGATCTAAATTAGCCTCTTTCCTGTGTTAAGAACGCCACTGATGTTAGTCACAAGAGTATCGCAGGATTCACACCGGGGGCAAAACCATGCACAAGTTACCTGACCCGCAGTTCCCAATGAGGGCATGATACAGATAATCTCTGCACGGCCTATGTGAGACAGCATTCTCCCAGTGCCAGGGAGTCACCAACTACACCGGTGAGGCCTCAACTGGGTGCAGATTAGTACTGATCTTCACAAGCAAGGACCAGGTGTGTTGGCCACTCTGGGGATCTTGGAAGCCATTGGAAGTTCCCAGCTGTTTAGGTACAGGAAAGGACAGTGCTCTGGCACTCTTCCTCGAACCTGCGTCCCCTGGTAGTGTCAACCTGGCATCCTGGCAGCTATCGGGTGCCAAGCAGGCAGTGCCCGGATGCACTGACAAGAGTTGGGGTCTGAGGGGGGCCATGCCCATGAAAGGGGAATGAAGAAGGGCTATGAAGGGTGGGGTTGAAGGGGGGTATGAAGGGACATCATAAAATTTGGAGGGGTGAAGGCAGGGCCTGAAGGAACGGCTGAAATGGGGGCACTCAACAACCCCATAGTGGGATGTGATCACTTGGGGGGGTGAGAGTGAGGCCCATGTTTGCGGTGGGGTAACATTTTCCTTGGGTGGGGAGAACCTGAAGCTGACTTAGAAATCGGGTCAGCCTTTCAAAATGGCACCTGATCTCTGAGGATCTTTCTCTCCCATGGGTTCAGGTCCGCACTGCAGAAAAAATTCTAAGGGTACGATTTAATGGAAAAAGATCAGAGTGCATTCTTGACAGGATTAATGGGGTTGTTTCTAGTGCTTGTAGCGCTGGGAACGACATACTATCTAATGCCACTTTGTTGCTATTTCAGCCTGGCAGGGAACGCCGACCAGAGGCCACACTTGGCGTTATTTCCTGCACTGAGGAGCTCCGACAAGCACAGCTCTTCAGTGTAGGTAGAGATCAGGGTCCATTTTTATATGGTGCCCGATGTACCGACCCCCCGAAGCGACTCCAGGACCCTCCCAACACCCCAATTCTCCTATAAGGGTGTCCTCGGGGGCCCCCGCACCCCGCCTTACATGGGCAGGGAACCCCCGGGCCTGACCCACGGAACAGGCAAAATGCCAGCCTGGCACAATGACAGTGCCCCTGCCAGCCTGGCAGTGCCAGATGGCATCCTGGAAATGTCAGGCTGGCACCAGGGTGGCACTGTCATGGTGCCCAGGTGGCACTGGCAGGGTGCCAGACTTGCAGTGCCAAGGTGCCTGGGTGGAACCAGCAGTACCAGTGTATCACCCTGCCTGGAGGCCGACCACCCAGAGGTCTCCGATTGCCGGGGAGACAGTTCCAAGTGCCATTCCACCTGGACCCCATTTGTGGAAACCACTGCTAAATGTCACCCGGTTGGGGTCTCCTCGGCGAGGCCGACACATGCCAGGTGGTCATTTGATCCGATGTCAGCACGGTTAAGTGAGTGTCTAAATTCACTTACCTATGTGAGTCTGGACTCCACCCACTGTGGGCGGGATCCAGATCACGACGTCTCACGAGATCAGGTAAGCTCTTGCGAGGCGTAACAACCATTGGGAATCCCGGGGAGGCCTCTCCTGGGATCTACCGGCTGCATCCTTTCCGCGATTCCGGCCGGACGCGGCTGGTAAATCGCACCCTAAATGTGGACAAGACCAGGGAAAAACTCTCCGAGTCCCAAAAAAATGACTAAGTGTGGGTGAATCCAGCTCTGGATCGCACCCAAAAGCCAGCGGGAAACATCCCGCCCAACTCACCCAAAATATCGTCAAATTGGGGAGAATTGCACCCAGTGTGTTTTTCAATTTGGTATAATTTGAGGATAGATTTGCTATGTGAGGGAAAGGTCCTGTCTTGTAACCACTCAAATAAAAGAAGGTTGAATAACAGGTGAAAAACTCAACAAGGCCACAGTACAAAACAAAACTACACTAAACTACAATAATGGCTACACACATACTATATTCTGGAATTAATATCATTCCCATCTATCTACATCCCTGAACTCTGCAAAAGTCCCTTCAGCCAAAACAATCATCCCCGACACGAACTCTAGTAGCTCAATCCAGCAAGTAGCTGCCACTCACAAGTTATCTTTGCGTTTAGGTAACCTTCTTCAGTTCAACCGAGTTTTTCACTGAGGTTTTCAAATCAGCAGCTTTTAGCCTTGAATTCTGCATTCTGGGAGAGTTTCACTTTCCAGCTGGGCGTGGCTGTGATCGTAATTATTATTTTTTGCTAAAATATTCTTTATTCATAAAATATCTAAAAGACACACATTTCAAAATTGCAATAATACTCAGGTTTCTCCATAGAATTTACAGTGCAGAAGGAGGCATTCAAGCCATCGAAGCTGCACCGACGCTCAGAAAGAGCACCCTACCTAGGCCTAAGCCCCAACTCTATCCCCGTAACCCCACCTCACATTATGGACACTTCGGGGCAATTTAACATGGCCTATCCACCTAACCCGCAAATCTTCGGACTGTGGGAGGAAAGTGGAGCACCTGGAGGAAACCCACACAGACACAGGGAGAATGTGCAAACTCCACACAGACTGTCACCTAAAGTGGGAATTGAACCTGGGTCCCTGGTGCTGTGATGCAACTGTTCTAACCAATGTACCACCGTGCCGCCCATCTATCATGTTGCACTGGGTGCTTCAGTACAAACAAAGAAATATCACAGACATTTCAAAATGGTCATTACAACTGGTGCAAATGTATTTAAGTTTTCTACAAACATCAAGTTGCACTCTGAGGTGCTTTAATCAGCTGCTTCTCTTCTTTCTCCTTTATACCTCTACTGCCAGTACAGATCTACAGAACTAGACATACCATATTTCCCTTTTGATCTCCTATCAAAACGACTCGCTTCAGAAGACAGTCTTTTAACACATGAATGTGAAATGATCCTCATGTCTCCACTTTGAACAAATCTCTTTTTCACCTAAGATTCTATACTTCTATTGTTCCCCACTTCCCTTAAGTAAATATCGATTTACCTTGCTTCTCGGTTAATTCACACATCAAAATCCCTTCAGACAGCTGCACTCTCAGCAATTCCTCTTTCATCCCATTCTTCAAACTTTATTTCATCCAAACTTCTTTAATCTTTATTGTATCCCATTCTTAATACTTTACATTATTCAAGCTCTTGACACCTGCTTGGCTCTGAAATGCAAAGTCATATTAAAATGAATTAACAAGATGCCACCACTTTAAAGTATTCATTGAGGAATATCAGTCAATAGAGAAATACAATGCCCAAGTAATTTTATTAACCAAATATTTTCCCAGCACATTCTTTTTGCAGATTTGTAATCTTGGTATCCATGGCTGGACTTTGACATTGCTCAGGTGATTGGACAAAGTGTGTGAAATCACGTGAGAAGATGTTGTGCAAGTGTGATTTTGAGGTTGCCGGATGCGCACGTGAATCAGGTGAGCACCCGCCGACAATTAAAGGGTCAAGTAAGGCCATGAAAAGTTTAATTGACTGCAATTTTACTCCACTCATGTGATTTTCAGCTCATCGCATGGGCCGAATCGGTGGGTGCTCATCATACCTTTTGCATTTCCTCATCCAACGACAGGATAAAATGCCCCGAGAGCAGTAGCAAAGAACAAATAATAAGACAGCACAGGAACAGGCCCTTCGGCCCTCCAAGCCTGTACCGGTCATGATACCAACCTTGGCCAAAACCCTCAGCACTTCCTTGTGCCGTATCCCTCTATACCCATCCTATCCATGTGTTTATCAAGATGCCTTTTGAACGCTGTTAATGTATCTGTTTCCACAACCTCCCCTGGCAACGCATTTCAGGCACTCACCACCCTCTGTAAAAAAACCTGTCTTGCACATCTCCTCTAAACTTTGCCCCACGGACCATAAAACTACGCCCCCTGGTGACTGACCTCTCCATCCTGGGAAAGGGTGCCTGCCCATCCACTCAACCCATGCCACTCATACTCTTGTAGACCTCTATCAGGTCACCCCTCAACCTCCGTCGTTCTAACGAAAACAGTCCAAGTCCATTCAGCCTCTCTGCATAGCTAACACCCTCCAGACCAGGCAACATCCTGGTAAACCTCCTCTGCACCCTCTCCAAAGCCTCCATATCCTTCTGGTAGTGTGGCGACCACAATTGTGCGCACCATTCCAAGTGCGCCTTACCAAGGTTCTATACAACCGTAGCATGACTTGCCAGATTTTACACTTGATGTCCTGTCCAATGAAGGCAAGCATTCCATATGCTTTCTTGACTACCTTGTCCACTTGTGTTGCCACTTTCAAAGATTTGTGGATCTGCATGCCCAGATCTCTCTGACTTTCTATATTCTTATGAATTTTGCCATTTACTGTATATTTCCCCTCTATGTTAGACCTACCAAAATGCATTACCTCGCATTTGTCTGGATTAAACTCCATTTTCCATTTCTCTGCCCACGTCTGCAATCTATCTATGTACTGCTGTATCCTCTGGCAACTCTCAACACTATCTGTCACTCCACCAAACTTGATGTCACCCGTGAATTTACTAATCAGACCAGCTACATTTTCCTCCAAATCGTTTATGTATACTACAGACAACAGAAGCCCCAACACAGATCCCTGTGAAACACCACCACTCACAACCTTCTATTCAGAAAAACACCCTTCTACTGCTACTATTTGTCTTCTGTGACCGAGCCAGTTCTGTATCCATCTTACCACCTCACCTCTGATCCCGTGTGACTTCACCTTTTGTACCAGTCTGCCATGAGGCACCTTGTCAAAGGCTTTACTGAAGTCCATGTAAACAACATCCACCACTCTCCCCTCATCAATCATCTTTGTCAACACCTCAAAAAACTCGATCAAGTTAGTGAGGCACAACCTCCTCTTCACAAAACCATGTTGTCTATCACTAATGAGTCCATTTGTTTCCAAATGGGGATTAATCCTGTCCCTGAGAATTCTCTCCAATAATTTACCTGCTACTGACATGAGGCTCTCTGGCCTATTGTTCCCTGGATTATCCCTGTTACCTTATTTAAACAGCGGTACCACATTAGCTATTCTCCAGTCCTCTGGGATATCACCTGTAGCCAATGAAGACACAAAGATGTCAGTCAAGGCCCTAGCAAATTCCTCCCTTGCTTCCCTCAGTATCCTGGGGGTAAATCCCATCCGGCCCAGGAGACTTATCTACCTTAATATCTTTTAAAACATCCAATACCTCCAAACACCCTACCCAAGAATCGTCTTCCACAAAAGTTATTTTCTTTGGTGAACACTGATGCAAAGTACTCATTTAGGACAAAGAACAATACAGGACAGGAACAGCCTCTTCAGCCCTCCAAGCCTGTGCCGATCATGGTACCTGCCTGAACTAAAACTGTCTGCACTTACGAGTCCATATCCTTCCATTCCCACCCTATCCATATATTTGTCTAAATGTCCCTTATATGCCACTATCGTACCTGCTCCCATCACCTCCCCAGGAAGTGCGTTCCATATATTTACCACCTTCTGTGCAAAACATTTGCCTCGCACATCTGTTCTAAACTTTTCCCCACCTATGTCCCCGAGTACCTGACTCTCCTACCCTTGGAAAGAGCATCTGACTATCCACTCTGTCCATGCCACTCATAATCTTGTAGACCTCTATCAGTTCGCCTCTCAATCTCCGTCGTTCCAGTGAGAACAGACCAAGTTTATCTAACCTCTCCTCATAGCTAATGCCCTCCATACAGGCAACATCTTAGTAAACTGCTTCTGTACCCTCTTCAAAGCATCCACATACTTCTGGTAGTGTGGCGACCAGAATTGTACACAACATTTCAAATGAGGCCTAATGAAGGCCCTGTACAGCTGCAACATGACTTGCCAATTTTTATATTCAATGCCCCGACCACTGAAGGCCAGCATGCATTCTTGACCACTTTATCCACATGCGTTGACACTTTCAGTGATCGGTGGACATGCACGCCCAGATCTCTCTGCCTGTCAGTACTCGCAAGAGTTCTACCATTTATTGAGTCATTCCTACATACATTGGACCTTCCAAAGTGAATTACCACAGACTTGTCCGGATTAAACTCCATCTGCCATTTCTCCGCCCAAGACTCCAAATAGTTTATATCCTGCTGTATCCTCTGACAATTCTCTTTGCTATCCGCAACTCCACCAATTTTTGTGTCATCTGCGAACTTACTAATCAGACCAGCTACATTTTCTTCCAAATCATAGATATACACCACAAACAACAAAGGTCCCAGAAATGATCCCTGTGGAACGCTGCTAGTCACAGCCTTCCATTCAGAAAACACCCTTCAACTGCTACCCTCTGTCTTTTGTGGCCAAGCCAGTTCTGTATCCAACTTGCCAGCTCTCCTCTGATCCCATGTGACTTCATCTTTTGTACCAGTCTATCATGAGGTACCTTGACAAAGGCTTTACTGAAGTCCATGTATACAGCATCTACTGCCTTTCCCTCACCTATCATCTTTGTCACTTCCTCAAAAATCTCGATCAAATTAGTGAGGCATGACCTCCCCTTCACAAAATCATGCTGTCCATCTCTAATAAGTCCATTTGTTTCCAAATGTGAGTAAATCCTATCTCTAAGAATCTTTTCCAGTAGTTTCCCTACCACTGACGTAAGGCTCACCAGCCTATAATTTCCTGGATTATCCCTGCTCCTTCTTAAACAATGGAAAAATATTGGCCGCTCTCCAGTCTTCTGCCAATGAGGATACAAAGATTAATGTCAAGGCCCAATAATTTCCTCCCTTGCCTCCCGCAGTATTCTGGGGTAGATCCCATCAGGCCCTGGGTACTTATCTACTTTAATGCTTTTTAAGATGCCCAACACCTCCTCTTTATTAATATCAACATGACTCAGAATATCTACCCAATCTATCCTATACTCCTCAGCCACCAAGTCCTTCTCTTTGTTGAATACTGAGGCAAAGTATTCATTCAGTATCTCTCCCATTTCCTCTAGTTCCATACATAGATTCCCTCCAATACCCTTGAATGGACCAACCCTTTCCTTGGCTACCATCTTGCTCTTTACTTATGTATAAAACGCCTTAGGATTTTCCTTAATCCTGCTTGCCAGTGACCTTTTGTGACCCCTTTTAGCCTTCCTAACACCTACCTTAATTTCCTTACCACTTGCTTTATATACTTCAAGGGCTTCATCTGTCCTCAGCCTTTTAGACCTTACGAATGCTTCCTTTTTCTTTTTGACAAGATTCATAATATCTCTCGTTATCCAGGTTTCCCTATACTTGCCATTCTTATCTTTTGTCCTCACAGGTACATTCCGGTCCTGAATTCTAATCAACTGACATTTGAGAGCCTCCCACATGTCGGATGTTGATTTTCCCTCAAACAGCCTCGCCCAGTCAACACTCTCCAGATCCTGCCTAATGCTGTTGTAATTAGCCTTCCCCCAGTCTAACACCATCACCCAAGGACCACTCTTGTCCTTTTCCATAAACAGCTTAAAACTTACAGAATTATGATCACTGTTCCCGAAATGATCTCCTACTGAAACTTCGATCACCTGGCCGGGCTCATTTTCCAGCACCAGGTCTAATATGGCCCCTTCCCAAGTTGGGCTATTTACGTATTGTTTCAAGAAACCCTCCTGGACGCTCCTTACAAATTCTGCTCCATTCATGCCTCCAGCAGTAAGTGTGTCCCAGTCAATATAGGGAAAGTTAAAATCACCCACCACGACAACCCTATTGTTTATACATCTTTCCAAGATCTGTCTGCATATCTGCTCCTCTATCTCCTGCTGGCTGTTAGGAGGTCTGTTGTAGACCCCCAACATTGTGACATCCTATTCCTGAGCTCTACCCAGATTGTCTCGCTGCCTGAACCCTTCAAGGTGTCCTCCCTCAGCAGAGCTTCGATATTCTCCTTAACCAATAATGCAACTCCCCACCCCTTTTGCACCCACCTCTATCCTGCCTGAAGTATCTAAATCCTGGAATGTTTAGTTGCCAATCCTGTCCTTCTTTCAACCAAGTTTCTGTAATAACAACAACATCATAATTCTACGTACTAATCCAAACTCCAAGTTCATCTGTCTTACCTGAAATACTCCTAGCATTGAAACTAATGCACTTCAGCCCACCAGTCCCGCTGTGTTGACTAACCACGCCCTGTCTGCTCTTCCTCTTAATCTTACTGGCCTTAGTCTGTAGCTCTCCCTCAGTTATTTCTTCCACTGACCTACTGCTCTGGTTCCCAAACCCCTGCCATACTAGGCAGTTCAATCTGTTTCTCTGCGGTCCACGTTTCTCCTTACTAGCTTTTGTTTCTGTCCCCTCTTTCCTACCCTCTGACTTCCTGCATTGGTTCCCATCCCCCAGCCACGTTTCCTCTGGCTCAACACATAGATTTTCCCACTGTCCTTTAGTGGTCCAATCCTTTTCCTGGCCACCCTCTTGCTTTTTACATATGAATAAAAGGTTTTGGGATTCACCTTAATCCGACTTGCCAAGGACTTTTCATGACCCCCTCCTAGCCCTCCTAATTTCCAGCTTAATTACCTTTCAACTTTCTTTATACTCCTCAAGGGTTTCAACTGTCCCCATCCTTCTGGACCATACAAAAGCCTCCTTTTTCTTTTTGACGAAGTTCACAATATCTCTTGTTATCCAAGGCTCCCTAAACTTCCCATACTTATCCTTCGTTCTATCAGGAACGTGACTTTCCTGTATCCTAATCAACTGTCGTTTGAAAGACTCCCACATGTCCGATGATCTTTTACCCTCCAACAGCTGCACCCAATCCAAATTCTTCAATTCCTGTCTAATGTTATTGTAATTTGCTTTTCCCAGTTTAACGTGCGGGTTACCTTCACCCCTATCTAAAAGTACCCTGAAACGTACGGAATTGTGGTCACTACTCCCAAAATGTTCCCCGACTGAAACCTCAACAACCTGCCCAAGCTCATTCCCCAATACCCGGTCCAGTACTGCCCCTTTCCTAGTTGGAATATCTACATATTGCATCAAGAAACCGTCCTGGTTACACCTTACAAATTTTGCCCTATCCAAATCCCTAGCACTAAGTGGGTCCCTCTCAATATAGGGGAAGTTAAACTCACCTACCACAACAACCCGGTTACTTTTGCACCTATCCAAAATCTCTCTACCTATCTGATCCTCTATCTCGCGCTTGCAGTTGGGGGGCCTGTAATAAACAGCCAACATTGTGATTTCCCCCTTCCTGTTTCTGAGTTCTACCCAGATTGCCTCTTTGTATGAGCCCTCTGAGGAGTCCTTCCGCAGTACGGCTATAATATTCTCCTTAACCAGTAATGCTACTCCCCCACCCCTTTTACATCCCACCTCTATCTCTCCTGAAGCATATAGATCGTCCAATGTTCAGTTGCCAATCCTGCCCTTCCTTTAAACGCGTTTCTGTGATAGCCACAACATCATAGTTCCAAGTATTAATAAGTGCTATAGGTTCATCTGCTTTACCTGCTATACTTCTGGTGTTGAAACAAATACACTTCAAACCATTGCGTTTGAGCAGACAGGGTGATGTTGTTCTCTTATTTTTGTTCTCTATTTCTCCTTCAGTTATGACACCTTCTAAGCTAACGCTCTGGTTCGCACCCCCCTGCCATACTCGTTTAAATCCTCCCGAGTGACTCTAGCAAATCTCCCAGTCAGGATATTGGTGCCCTCCGGTTCAGATGTAACTTTCTCTGTGACAGTGAGTTCTTGGTTATGTGAGCATAGAGTTTTCCTTGAGTTTCCTAGTTATTCTTAAGCCTTTGAATCCCGCCTTTCATATTTCAGGACTTCCCTGGGAGGTTTTCCTGAGGATTGGATCAGAGTGATCCCTCATTTGCAAAGCATATGATCCAATGGGATAGTGTATTTGGCTGTTGGGACCTCCTCTGAAAAGTAGGAAAGGAACAGGGGGGAGAGGAGACCAGGTGAGCACTTGCAATGCCCCAGGCAGAGTCCTGTAAGAGAATAGGCATGTGTTCAGTTGGTGCAGGGTCAGCAGGGAGATCAAGGCAGGAGGGGATGCCGAAGACACCTCTACCCCCATCTCATCTAAACTGGGGAAACAAGCTGGCCAGCGCCAAAACTGCCAAGGTGTGCCAGGCTGGCAGTTTCCCCACAACGGGAATCGGGCCCAGGGATGCCCTGTGCGGGTGCAAGGGGGCTTGAGCTCTCCCTTATAGGTGAGTTACGGCTTGGCAGGGGGGGTTTGGGCATCGCGATCAAATTTAAAAATGGAGTTCCGATCTCATCTTGCACTGAGGAGTTCCGGCAAACGGGGCTCCTCTGTGTAAAAAATGGGACTAAATGCAGCCTTGGCCATGCTTTCCCTGTTGAGGCTCCCAATTTACCCAAATGGCAGTTCGATAGCGTGGTGTTTCCCAGCACTCTGAGCGTTACGGGACTCTGTTTCTATTCGTGTGGTTCATGCCCTGAGCTACCAAGTGACATTATGGGTTGCTGCATTTAGTTGGTGCTGCTGTCGAGCTGCTGTAGCCATTTGTCTTCATGGCAGTGCATGCCAGCCCAAAGGAGGTGTCACCATTTTCCTGGCCAGTGACTTCCAGGTGCAATAGTTGATTTTCTTACTGCATCCGACATTCTTCCATCCAAGAAAAAAACAGGCCTCAAAAATTGCTTAACTTCCATGATCACACATTTTCAGATGAATATGGCTGCAGGCTACTGGATCGAGAGCATCAGATTCTAGAAGAGTTGGCTCAAATAAGTATAGAGAAGACATTTCCACATGTGACTGATACAGAACTGGAGATAGTCACTAATAAATCCAATAATGAATTCTGCAGAAACATGTTTCCCAAAAAGTGATTAGAATGTAGAATCTGCTGCCAGACAGAGGGGTACAGTATAGATGCACTTAAGCTAGATAGGTTTATGAGGGAGTAAAGGAATAGTAGGATATGTTGATAAAATGTAGATGAGGAATGGTTAAGAGATGGCTCTTATTGAGCAAAAACATAGGTGCCGCATAGAAGACTGTTAAATAAGTTAAGAGCCCATGGTGTTAAGGGTAAGATCCTGGCATGGATAGAGGATTGGCTGACTGGTACAAGGTAGAGAGTGGGGATAAAGGGGCCTATTTCAGGATGGCAGCCGGTGACTAGTGGTGTACCTCAGGGGTCGGTGCTGGGACCACAACGTTTTACAATATACATTAATGGTCTAGAAGAAGGAACTGAAGGCACTGTCGCTAAGTTTGCAGATGATACAAAGATCTGTAGAGGGATACGTAGTATTTTTTTTTTTTTTTAAATTCCAATTAAGGGGCAATTTAGCATCGCCAGTCCACCTAACCTGCACATCTTTGTGTTGTGGGGGTGAAACCCATGCAGACATAGGGAGAATGTGCAAACACCACATGGACAGTGACTCAGGGCCGGGATTCGAACCTGGGTCCTCAGCGCCACAGTCCCAGTGCTATCCACTGCGCCACATGCTGCCCTGAGGGATAGGTAGTATTGAGGAAGCAGGCGAGCTGCAGAATCATAGAATTTACAGTGCGAAGGAGGCCATTCAGCCCATCAAGTCTGCACCGGCCCTTACAAAGAGCACCCTACTCAAGCCCACGTATCTACCCTTTCCCCGTAACCCAGTAACTCCCACTTAACCTTTTTTGGACACTAAGGGCAATTTAGCATGGTCAATCCACCTAACCCGCACTTCTTTGGACTGTGGGAGGAAACCGGAGCACCCGGAGAAATCCCACGCAGACACAGGGAGAATGGGCAGACTCCGCACAGACAGTGACCCAGGACAGGCTAGGAGAATGGGCAAAGAAGTGGCAGATGGAATACAATGTGGAAAAGTGTGAGGTTATGCACTTTGGAAGGAGATATGGAGGCATAGACTATTTTCTAAATGGGGAGATGTTTAGGAAATCAGAAGCACAAAGGGACTTGGGAGTCCTTGTTCCTGATTCTCTTCAGGTTAACGTGCAGGTCCAGTCTTAGGAAGGCAAATGCAATATTAGCATTCATGTCGAGAGGGTTAGAGTACAAGACCAGGGATGTACTTCTGAGACTATATAAGGCTCTGGTCAGACGCCATTTGGAGTATTGTGAGCAGCTTTGGGTCCCATATCTAAGGAAGGATGTGCTGGCCTTGGAAAGGGTCCAGAGGAGGTTCACAAGAATGATCCCTGGAATGAAGAGCACAAGTGAAATTAGAAGTTCGGCGCGATTTAACAAGCGTGTTGCACCCGATGTGGATCTGGGCACGCTGTTTAAATAGCACAAAAGGACAGAATCGAGATTCGGGCTAAGTGCAAATCAGTTTGCTATCTAATTGGCCCGCTTCCGATGCCGAGTTCCAGGTCACGGCAAAATATGGCGAGCAGATCATTGACCCCAATTAGTAGCAATTTCCATCTAATTAGTGAGATTAAAGTTGAATGTAACAGTCTCCTGGAAATTAACCGGCTCCCCTTCAACATCTCACTTCTCCGCTCTGAGGTTCCCACCTCTTTCAAGGAGACGACCATAATACCAGTACCAAAGAAGAACAAGGTAGTGTGCCTCAATGACTATAGACCGGTGGCCCTGACATCTGTTATCATGAAATGCTTCGAGCGGCTAGTCATGAGACAGATCAACGCCAGCCTCCCAAACGGTCTCGATCCATTCCAGTTCGCCTATCGCCGCAACCGGTCCACAGCAGATGCTATCTCCCTGGCCCTACAATCAACACTCAAGCACCTCAACAGCAAGGACACCTACATCAGACTGCTGTTGTATGAGGAACGGTTGAGGACTCTGGGTCTGTACTCGATGGAGTTTAGAAGGATGAGGGGGGATCTTATTGAAACTTACAGGATGCTGCGAGGCCTGGATAGAGTGGATGTGGAGAAGATGTTTCCACTTGTGGGAAAAACTAGAAGCAGAGAACACAATCTCAGACTAAAGAGGTGATCCTTTAAAGCAGAGATGAGGAGGAATTTCTTCAGCCAGAGGGTGGCGAATCTGTGGAACTCTTTGCTGCAGAAGGCTGTGGAGGCCAAATCATTGTGTGTTTTTAAGACAGAGATTGATAGGTTCTTGATTAATAAGGGGATCAGGGGTTATGGCGAGAAGGCAGGAGAATGGGGATGAGAAACATATCAGCTATGATTGAATAGCGGAGCAGACTCGATGGACCGAGTGGCCTAATTCTGTTCCTATGTCTTATGGCTTTGTAGTCTAACACGAGCATGGATCTCTTGGGTCAAATGGCCATTTCTGTGCTGTAAATATTTTACATCATAAATACAAGTTGTTGTTGCCCTTGTTGTTGGCTGTTGCATGGGTATACCCGCATGCATGCAAACATAACAATGATTACCTTGGATGATTCCCGCTGCCTAAACTTATTTATTTTCAGTCTGGGGATTAAAATTGTTGTAATGACAGGGGTGAGCAGTTCACACAGAAATAAATGGTCAATGTAGTCATGGAAATGTGTTTGCTGCAATCAAGCAATTAAGTTTTAAGTCAACCACCAGATTGTTTTGGCATCTGTTTGAATGGACCCTTGGCCAAAATATGCACATAAAGGTGTCTGTGTGTGCGCATTTATGCGTACTTGTGTACGTGAGGTGGGACATGGGGCATGGAGGGGGCTGTCGATGGGGTGTGAATGAAGACAGTGCCATCTGAGTTATTAGTTTAGCAATGCAGAATGTGCAATTTGAACTATTTCCAGCAACAAATGGAGATTTGCTTTCAATTCATTTTGTAACTAATCTGCCATCTGTTTGGCATTCTGAACAAAGGATATGGTGTCAGATTCTGCAAAATTCCTCTAACAAGTGTCAAACTAACTGTACAAACTTGTAGAAATAAAATCTCAACATTGATCTAGTCCTAAAACACACCATTTGAACAGTTTAAAAGATTAATAGGATTTATAATGAACGTATAAACAAGTAAACACATTTCTCTGTTAAGGCAAAAGAAAATAACTTGCTAAACTGTGGCTTTCATCTGATGCACACATTGAACAGTTGGGTGTATGCCAGGTCTGTGAAGTAGTGACTTATCAGGAAACAAAAGTCTCACTTGCACCACCATTTAAAATGTACTGTTATTTAAAGGTACAGTATTAATGCTGTGCAGGAGACTGATTTGGTGGTGTCACGACACCCTGGGCTAGTGCGCAGTCAATTCCAGCCCCACTTGACCAAGAGTCGCAGCACAAGTGAAATTAGAAGTTGGGCGCTGAACAACCGTGTTGCACTCGGTGTGGATCTGGGCACGCTGTTTAAATAGCACAAAAGGACAGAATCGAGATTCGGGCTAAGTGCAAATCAGTTTGCTATCTAATTGGTCCGCTCCCGATGCCGAGTTCCGGGTCACGGCAAAATATGGCGAGCAGATCATTGACCCCAATTAGTAGCAATTTCCATCTAATTAGTGAGATTAAAGTTGAATGTAACAGTCTCCCGGAAATTAACCGGCTCCCCTTCAACATCTCATTTCTCCGCTCCGAGGTTCCCACCTCTTTCAAGGAGATGACCATAATACCAGTACCAAAGAAGAACAAGATAGCGTGCCTCAATGACTATCGACCGGTGGCCCTGACATCTGTTATCATGAAATGCTTTGAGCGGCTAGTCATGAGACGGATCAACGCCAGCCTCCCAGATGGTCTCGATCCATTGCAGTTTGTCTATCGCCACAACCTGTCCACAGCAGATGCTATCTCCCTGGCCCTACAATCAACACTCAAACTCCTCAACAGCAAGGACACCTACATCAGACTGCTGTTCATAGACTCTAGCTCCATCTTCAACACCATTATCCCGACAAGACTTATAACCAAACTCTGCAATCTTGGACTTGACCCCTCCCTGTGCAGCTGGATCCTTGACTTCCTCACCAACAGCCCGCAGTCTGTCAGGATAGGGAACAGCACCTCCTCCACAATAGTCCACAACATTGGAGCCCCGCAAGGATGTGTGCTCAGTCCTCTACTGTACTCCCTATACACACAGGATTGTGTGGCAAGATTTAACTCCAATTCTATTTATAAGTTTGCGGATGATACGACCGTGGTGGGTCCTTGCTCAAACAACAATGAGTCAGAGATTACAGAAGGGAGATAGATTGCTTGTTTGCATGGTGTACAGAAAACAACCTCTCTCCAAATGTCAGCAAAACCAAGGAACTGATCATCGGCTTCAGGAAGCGTAATATGACACATGTCCCGATCTACATCAATGGCTTTGAAGTGCAGATGGTCGACTGCTTAATGTTCCTGGGGGTCACCATCACCAACAGTCCCTCCTGGTCCACTCACGTTGATGCAACAGTCAAGAAAGCCCAACAACGTCTCTACTTCCTACTGAAGCTAAAGACATTTGGCATGTCTGCATCGACTCTCACAAACTTCTTCAGATGTGCCATAAAGAGCATCGTATCTGGCTCCATTACAGCTTGGCATGGCAACTGTTCGGCCCAAGATCGCAAGAAACTGCAGAGTGTGGTGAACTCAGCCCAACGCATCACACAAGCTTTCCACCCTCCCATTGATTCTGTCTACACCTTCCGCTGCCTCAGGAAGGCAGACAGCATTGTCAGAGACCCCTCACACCCAAGCTTTGCCCTCTTCCAGACCCTTTCATCAGGCAGAAGATACAGAAGTCTGAAGAGCCAGGCATAAGAACAGCTTCTTCTCCAAAGCTACTAGACTCCTCAATGACTCTCCATCAAACTGATCTTTCCCTGTAAGGCACCATTCACCTATGCTGCTCTTGCTCATGTTGTATTTGCCTTGTTTGGCCCTTTTTCCGCAGTGTAACCAATTACTTATTTGTCGATGTACGCATACCTCTTTGCATTTACTGTAACTATATTATTTTTGTTTTCTACTGTATATGTACTGTGTACGTTCTCTTGGCTGCAGAAAAATACTTTTCACTGTACGTCGATACATGTGACAATAAATCAATCAATCAATCCCTAGCGGGAAATTACGAGGGTGTTGTTTAGTACTCATTTTTTAAAATGTGAAGCTGGCGCAATGCTGTTGGCAGGAACTGAGGAGGTGAGCAGCCTTTTCCATTTTTCGGCATGTAGCCCTTGTGTTCAAGGGGATAGGGGACCACTCAGGTTGGTCAGGCTTGGTCGGAGGGCTGAAGCGTTCCAGTCGGGTGTCGTCCCTGGGCCAGGGCGAGAGGGGGAAGTGGTTGAGGAGCTTTTCGTCTCTTGAGGCCTTCAAGCCATCTTTAAATATTGTGGAGACCCATAACAGGGGCAACTACATCTACAGCCTGTCTATCATACCAAACACTTCCAGGACAGGGCCCTGTTTTTGATTATATACTGATGGTAACTTTAACTCTCTTTGGCTGTGGGCAGCCTCTAGCTTCACAGCTGAAAGCTATTGCTAAAAAGGAATTGGCATTGTTAGTTGTGAGAACACTTCACAGCAGCAGGTTGTGTTTGCTGTTTGCTCTTGCTGATGACTGCAGATGCCTGGAGGATACTGCTGCTGTTTCCTTCCATTTCTGTTACCAGAAAGCAGGACAATTTTTTCCAAGATACCTATGTTCTGGAACACCGGGCTCAGGGGGATGTATAATTCCAGAAGACAATCCGGTTTGAAGCAAGAAAACGCTGCAGGACCTGGTCTGTGATATTGATCCAAATGGGCCACCTGATGACACCATTGAAGAAATGCTTTTGCAGATTGCTGATGCTTTTGTTGATGGTGTGGTGAGTTCTGCATGTAACTTGCACCTCATCGCGGGTTAAGCACACTGGAAGTCAAGGATGGTCAGCTGCACCTTGAGTGCCAGTCGAATAAGTGGATGCCAGGATTTGGTTCTGGTGAGATTGGGCCATGTGGGAGGGCCTGCACAGCTGCGACTCCTGGACTGAGAATGGCACTGATACGTGGAACGACTACATGGAACAAATCACACATTGGTGGACAGATCATTTCTACAACAAGGTCGGGGCATGGTAGGACAGCACGGTGGCGCAGTGGTTAGCATTGCTGCCTCACGGCTCCGAGGTCCCAGGTTCAATCCCAGCTCTGGGTCACTGTCCTTGTGGAGTTTGCACATTCTCCCCATGTTTGCATGGGTTTCGCCCCCATAACCCAAAGATGTGCAGGGTTGGTGGATTTGCCACACTAAATGGTCCCTTATTAGAAAGAATGAATTGGGTACTCTAAATTTAAAAAAAAAATTCTGGGCATGATCTCCGGCTTATCCTCTGGTCCTGTTGAGACACCTATGAGGGGTGATATCGTGTGTTTGCTTTTTCTGTGAAAATGAGCTTATATAGCTTTGTATTGGTACCAATATGGAACAGTGACATTTCCTTGTTGTTCCATTGTTAGTGTGATATTGGAATATTGTGAAGTTGATTTTCAAATCTTTGTTATTGTTGACCGTTTAATAAACAAAATATTCTCAAGTAGCTTATCGTGGCACACGTGCCATGTCTCAGATGATGATCATTGCATTGCCTTTCAATCAAACTTTGAAGCCTGAAAAGTTTGCTTGACCCCTAGAAGCATCAGCACTATAGAGGCAGCAGCCAACAATCAAACACTCAAAAGTTGGGATTCAAGACTGGGGATATCACCAAAGGGTGAGTGTGTGCATCAGTGGAGAGCACGTCAGCACAGTCTCCCTAATGTTCCCGGCAGAAGTCTGGTGTGTGGGATCTGGGGCTCCTGTTGTCGCTGGGGGTGAGTGTGCAGGACAAGGTTTTACAGTACAACCCCCTCGCTGGCACTCTGAGAGAAGGTGGGACACGTAAGGGTGGGGAGCCTTGGGAGATTTGAGGGGCCAGGCGTGGAAGCCCTAACTGATTGTCGGTCTCTTTCCTTCTACAATTCCTTCCAGATACCAAAATGGATGTGTCATAGAGTGCTAGATGTTTACAGCATGGGAACAGGCCCTTCGGCCCAGCTTGTCTATGCCACCCAGTTTCTATCACTAAGCTAGTCCCATTTGCCTGCATTTGGCCCATTTGGTGCACTTGGTGTCGATTCCACAGAGGATGCCCTCATGGTGCTGGTGGCAGCCCAGGTGGCCAGAAGCCAGAAACGGCAGCAGTGACGACGCAGGCTGGAGTTAGTACCACTTGTGCAGGGGGCTGGCGCATACCTTGAAGACCCGGCCACCCATCAGGCCGAGGAGGGCCCCAGAGGGGGATGCCAGCAAAGGCCCACAGTATACTGGAGGGGCACTGATATCCTGGCTGGGAGGTTTGCTAAATTCAGTCGGGAGGATTGAAAATAGTATGGCAGGGAGGTGGGAACCAGAATGTGAGCTTAGAAGGTGTAATAACTGAAGGGGAAATAGAGAATCAAAATAAAAGAACAACATCACCCTCAGGCAGGGCAAAAGAGGTGACAAGTGTGAAAAGGGAGGTGGTCAATGCAGGATTGAGGGTGTTGTACCTAAATGCGCGCAGTATACGGAACAAGGTAAATGAGTTTGTTGCGCATATTGAAATTGCCCGGTACGGTGTTGTGGGCATCACAGAGGCCTGGCTGCAAGGGGATCAGGGCTGGGATCTAAATATACAAGGATATGTTTCCTATCGAAAGGACAGGTAGATGGGCAAAGGAGGCGGGGTTGCATTGTTAATAAGGAATGAAGTTAAATCGATAGCAAGGAGCGATATAGGATCAGAAGGCATAGAATCTCTGTGGGTAGAGTTGAGGAATTGCAAAGGTAAAAAGACCCTGATGGGAGTTATGTACAGGCCCCTTAACAGTAGTCAGGATGTGGGGCAGAAAATAAAGCAGGAGATAGAAAAGGCACGTAAAAGAGGCAATATTACAATAATCATGGGAGACTTCAATATGCAGGTGGACTGGGAAAATCAGGTCGGTTGTGGATCAAGAAAAGGAATTTGTGGAATGTGTACGAGATGTTTTTTTGGAGCAGCTTGTGATAGAGCCTACTAGGGAACAGGCAATTCTGGACTTGGTGATGTGAACTGAGGGAGGAACTGAGTTGATTGGAAAAGGAGCCTAGCAGGGAAGACAGTGGAACAGCAATGGCAGGAGTTTTTGGGGGGTTATTCGGGAGGCACAGCAGAAATTCATCCCAAGGAGGAGGAAACATGCTAAAGGGATGACAAGGCATCCATGGCTGACGAAGGATGTCAGGACAGCATCAAAGCTAAAGAAAAAGCATACAAAATTCCGAGGATTAGTGGGAAGCCAGAGGATTGGGAAGCCTTTAAAAGCGAGCAGAGGACAACTAAAAAAGCAATAACGGGGGAGAAGATGAAGTATGAGTGCAAGCTAGCTAGTAATATAAAGGAAGATAGGAACAGTTTTTTCAATATATAAAAGGTAAGAGAGAGGCAAAAATAGACATTGGACCACTGGAAAATGTGGCTGGAGAAGTAATAATAGGAAACAAAGAAATGGCAGACGAACTGAATAGTTACTTTTCATCAGTCTTCACAGTGAAGATACCAGTGGGATGCCAGATCTCCACGAGAACCAGGGGCAGAGGTGAGTGCAGTGACCATTACTAAAGAGAAGGTTCTGGGGAAACTGAAAGGTCTGAAGATGGATAAATCACCTGGACCGGATGGACTACACCCCAGGGTTCTAAAAGAGATAGATCAAGAAATTGTGGGGGCATTGGCGATGATCTTTCAGGAATCACCAGAGACAGGAAGGCTCCCAGAGGACTGGAAAGTGGCGATTGTAACACCCCTGTTTAAGAAGGGAGAGAGGCAGAAGACGGGGAATTATAGGCCAGTTAGCCTGACTTCGGTCATTGGTAAGATTTTAGAGTCCATTATTACAGATGAGATCGCGGGGTACTTGGAAGTGCATGATAAAATAGGACTGAGTCAGCACGGCTTCGTTAAGGGGAGGTCATGCCTCACAAATTTGTTAGAGTTCTTTGAGGAAGTAACAAGGAAGTTAGACAAAGGAGAACCAGTGGATGTGATTTATTTAGATTTCCAGAAGGCCTTTGACAAGATGCCGCATAGGGGATTGTTAGATAAGTTAAGAGCCCATGGTGTTAAGGGTAATATCCTGGCATGGATAGAGGATTGGCTGACTGGCACAAGGCAGAGAGTGGGGATAAAGGGGTCTATTTCGGCAGCCGGTGACTGTGCCTCAGGGGTCTGTGCTGGGACCACAACTTTTCACAATATACATTAATGATCTGGAGGACGGCTCTGTTCCTAATTTTCCAGATGATACAAAGATCTGTAGAGGGGTAGGTAGTATTCAGGAAGCAGGTGGGCTTCAGAAGGACTTGGGCAGGCTAGGAGAGTGGGCAAAGAAGTGGCAGATGGAATACAATGTGGAAAAGTGTGAGGTTATGCACTTTGGAAGGAGAAATGGAGGCATAGACTATTTTCTAAATGGGGAGATGCTTAGGAAATCAGAAGCACAAAGGGACTTGGGAGATCTTGTTCACGATTCTCTTAAGGTTAACGTGCAGATTCAGTCGGCAGTTAGGAATGCAAATGCAATGCTAGCATTCACGCCGAGAGGGCTAGAATACAAGACCAGGGATTTACTTCTGAGGCTAAATAAGGCTCTGGTCAGACCCTATTTGGAGTATTGTGAGCAGTTTTGGGCCCCGTATCTAAGGAAGGATGTGCTAGCCTTGGAAAGGGTCCAGAGGAGGTTCACAAGACTGATCCCTGGAATGAAGAACTTGTCATATGAGAAACGGTTGAGGACTCTGGGTCTGTACTCGTTGGAGTTTAGAAGGATGAGGGGAATCTTATTGAAACTTACAGGATACTGCGAGGCCTGGACAGAGGGGATGTGGAGAGAATGTTTCCACTTGTAGGAAAAACTAGAAGCAGAGGACACAATCTCAGACTAAAGGACAGATCCTTTAAAACAGAGATGAGGAGAAATTTCTTCAGCCAGAGAGTGGTGAATGTGTGGAACTCTGCCGCAGAAGGCTGTGGAGGCCAATTCACTGAGTGTCTTTAAAACAGAGATAGAAGGTTTTTGATTAATAAGGGGATCAGAGGTTATGGGGAGAAGGCAGGAGAATGGGGATGAGAAAAATATCAGCCATGATTGAATGGGGGAGCAGACCTGATGGGCTGAGTGGCCTAATTCTGCTCATATATCTTATGGTCTTATGTACAGGCATTGTTTGCCTTTTGAGGAGATAATGGATAGCATGTGCCCAGGTGACTTGGTCTCAACAAAGAGACTGTGCGGCACGTCCTGTGCCACACCCTCGTCATCCTGGCACCCCATGGAGGAGAGGACATCCGCTCCTGGTGGCCATGAAGGTCAAGGCAGCCCTGAAATTTTATGCCACTGGTTCATTCCAGGGCTCAAGTGAGAATTGTGCAGCATTTCACAAGCTACAGCCCACAAGTGCACCCGCGAGATCACGGATGCCGAGTATGCCCGGGCAGTTGACTATATCAAATTTGATCTGGACCAAACCCACTAAGTTGCCCAAAACTGGTACCGAAGATTCACTTGGTGCCGATGAGTCTGTTTTCTCCTCTCCAAAATACAAAATCTAGGAACACACTGTCTGACAAGCAAGCTGCTTCAACTTGAGTCCTCAGCTTAAAGGCACATTCCGAATATGGGTCCCTGACCAAAAATAATAAAAGAAAAAGATAGAAAATGCGAACAAAGGAAATAAACAGGAAGAAGTCTTACAGCGGAAACAAAATTGGATTATTCCCCTATTGCAGATTTGGAGATGTGTGGGAGCAGTTTAATTTGACATCTCTTTGCATGAACTCCCCCAACACAGTTATTTTATCAATAGCAAGGGTTAATGCGGATCTGGAAAACAGTGTGACATAAAAAGATACATGTCCTGAGACTAGTTAGTGTCAGTTTGGACTGGACAAAGACCGGTGTAGAAGCAAGCATGGAGTTAGCTCATGGCTTGAGCTATACTCCATACATATGGACATTGTTATGTATTATCAATAAACTCTTAAAATTCAAGCATACAAGACACAGAACTTCTTTCTGAACATACAACATACAGCATAGTGGCAACAAATGGAGAAACGCAGAAACTCAAGAGAAGCTGGAGCAGAAATGAAAATGCTCACAAACTCAAGGAACAGCAATCTGGCCTGATTAAAAACACCTGGGGGGTGATTCTCCGATATTGAGGCCAAGTGTTCGCGCCGACGGCGCTAACAGGGCCCGGACATGACCTATTCTGGCCCCCACAGGGGGCCAGCACGTCGCTGGAACTGTTCACGGTGCTCCAGCATCCTTATGCGGCACCAAATGTGCACTGCGCCAACCCGCGCATGCGCAGTTGGGGCAGCCAAATCCTGCGCATGCGCAGTTGGGCCACGCCATCCTGCGCATGCGCGGGGAACATCTTACGCACGCCGGCTCCTCACCAACATGGAGTCGGTGTTCTGGGGCCACGCGCGGAAGGAGGTAGGCCCGGGGGGAGAGGCCAGCCCGCGACCGGGGCCCACCGATCGCGGGCCAGACCCCATTGGAGGCCACCCCAGTGAAGGAGCCCCCCTCCCCTCCCCCACAGGCCACCCCCAAGCGTTCCCGCGTGTTGTGTCGTAGCGGCCGCTCGGCCCATCTGGCCGAGAATCGCCGTTTACCGGTTCTCCGAGCGGCCCGGTGCGAATCGGGCGCCGCTGGTTTCCGGGGGGGGGTGGGAGAATCGCGTGCGGGGGTCAAGGCGGCGTGGCGCAATTCGCGCGGCGCCCCGGCGATTCTCCCACCCGGCGTGGGGGGGGGGGGAGAATAGCGCTCCTGAAGTGAAGCCACAGAGGGAGATTGTCTGAAAGAAGCTCCATTGCAGAGTTTGAAAGGCGGATGGAAAAGAATTCCACTGTGCAGCTGAGGATTCCACAGAAGGTCCAGCTTGAATGCAGAGTGCAGAGTCAAATTCAGCTCTAAGCCAGGGCCAGTCTAAAAAGCTTCAGTGCTGTCAAATAAAATGAGAGCGGCCCATTTCTAAAAACACTGCAGCCAGATTGGGTTCAGAATCAGTGTCATAGAAACCACAGAGAGGTTATAGCACAGAAGGAGGCCATTCAGCCCATTGCGTCTGCACTGGCCATAAGGGAGAAGAAGCAAAGAAAACATATGGCATTGATTTCTTACTAAGAGAGGAAACACTTTTCCTAAATCTGATGGATACACTACAAAGATGCATGTAAGTAATAGTGATTAGCTTAAGCATCTGTTGTCCATTCCTGAAACCTTTCCTACTGTGGGAAACATTAAAATATAATTGTTGAGACATTGTCATTGTTGGGGTAGGACAACTAGGGTAGCACGGTGGCACAGTGATTAGCACTGGGTTCAATTCCAGCCCCAGGTGACTATCTGTGTGGAGTTTATACTTTTTCCCCGTGTCTGCGTGGGTTTCTTCCGGGTGCTCCGGTTTTCTCCCATAGTTCAAAGATGTACAGATTAGGTGGATTGGCCATGCTAAGTGGTCCCTTAGTGTCCAAAAGGTTAGTTGGGGTTACGGGGATAGCGTGGAGCCTTGGGATTAAGTAGGGTGCTCTTTCCAAGGGATGGTGCAGATCCAATGGGCCGAATGGCCTCCTTCTGCAATGGAAATGTTATGATTCTATCTCCAGCAGCAACACTCCAGGAATGCAGTTTTCTGCAACTGACGAACTGTGTTAAGGCTGCTAATTGCTGAAACACCAAGGCTACTTTCATAAGTTCCTGAAAAGAAGCTAACTACAATGCTAGAAGTTATATATTTTAATAAAAAGTTGAGAAGTGAACAACAGTTTATACAAAATTTAAAATTGAAAAAATTGAATGGGCAGCACGGTAGCACAGTGGGTAGCACTGTTGCTTCACAGCGCCAGCGTCCCAGGTTTGCGTGGGTCACTGTCTGTGTGGAGTCTACACGTTCTCCCTGTGTCTGCGTGGGTTTTCTCCGGGTGCTCCGGTTTCCTCCTTCAAGTCACAAAAGACGTGCTGTTAGGTGAATTGGACATTCTGAATTCCCGCTCAGTGTACCCGAACTGACGCCAGAGTGAGGCGACTAGGGGCTTTTCACAGCAACTTCATTGCAGTGTTAATGTAAGTCTACTTATGACAATAAAGATTATTATTATTATTGAATGGATTGTTGAGTAAAACCTTTAGAAATAATTAAATTACCAACATATGAATACTTACCAGACATGGAATACATTCTGGAGAAATCAGTGAAAAATTCCAAATATCTTGACCTGAGATCCAATGAAGATGGCAGGTAGCTGGTTGTCAACGAGGGACATGTTCAACTCAAGTATTCGAGCTTCAAACTTATTTCATCAGTGTTGAGGCCACCATGCACACTGTGAGGGAAAGATCCACATTGAAGATACAGAAAGCACTGCAGACCACTGTGAGGAAATATCTGCAGTAGAAACATTTGTCATCAACAGACTGAATTGCACAGAGCAAATGTTTCAATTCCAATTGTTATCTATAATTCAAGAAGCCTTGCAGACAGCAGAATAATTTTGCCAATGTGATGAAAAGTTTCTCAGATGTTATAGATGTACAGCCAATGTATTCACTTTGCAGTGCAATATACAATAAACAACAAAGAACTTAACAGACATTTGGGAATCATACTGAAGAAATCACCAGATGTACGAGTTATTTCAGTTTTAATTAAAATTTACAGTCCAAGGCTAAATTTGTGGTTTAATGGCCTTAATTATAATGCCATATACCCACAATTTGTGTGCCAAGACCAATGTTACGAGCTATGATTTAATTGACCGAGTTATGCATTTAAATATATGTTTCTCACTCAAACATGTTCAGTGTGCAAACACTTTTCAGGATGAATTCTTTATTCCTGTCTCCTAGAAAATTGGCACTATGCAGAGCAGAAACTAGTAAAATGTGGGAAATGACTGGTACTGATCTGAACTGATCTTATATACTTTAAAAAGGAACTCCAGTTCAGACCACGACCAATCATTTCCCACATTTTACTTGATTTTCAGTCTTATTATATGCATGTTATGAAAGCCAAATTGATTTCATTGGAGAGTATGGAGGTCAGGAACTTCAACTTCCGATGGGCCTCGGAACTTTTGTGCATGTGCAAATCAGAAGTGGATTGTATTAGGGACAAAATCTCAGGTCAGATGACTGGGAGTGGGCACCATTGCAGGCAAGTATCCCAGGACAGGGGGAGGGGACAGCGAGATGTCAAAAGAAGAGTCCTAGAGAGGGGACAGGGATAGAAAAGTGTCCCAATTCAGTCAAAAAGAGAGCAGTGAAATAGGCTCAACATTTGAGACAGGGCTGCGTGTAATACACTTTAAGTGTATTACACTAAAAAGCCCTAGTTAGTGCTCAGAAGAAGACTTGAGGGTCCAAGAAGGCAGCAAAAGATTGGTCACTCAATGCTGCAGGCTATTGGACAAAGGTATTCATTTGGAGCAGTAGTATTCTCCTCAGTGCGGCCAAAGATCTGAAGTTGCCCTTAGGAGTTGCTGCTTGGCTGTATACTTGGGAATCCAGGGGGACTGAATCATGGAAGGTGAAATTGAAACCTCTGCGAAGTAGACCATTGTTGAAGCCATCGGAGTTGGAGGTACTTTTGGAGATAATTCCAATGCGAGATCCTTGAAGGTGAAGACTAGCATCCTTCAGCGAGAGATACAGAGTTTCAGGGAGATTGATTGACTCATAGTGTTTACTAATGTCTGGGTGGGCTTTTGAGAAATGCATGGGGCGGGATTCTCTGTTTTTAAAATAAATTTAGAGTACCCAATTAATTTTTTCCAATTAAGGGGCAATTTTAGTGTGGCCAATCCACCTACCTGCACATCTTTGGGTTGTGGGGGCGAAACCCATGGGAACACGGGGAGAATGTACAAACTCCACACGGACAGTGACCCAGAGCTGGTATCGAACATTGCACCTCAGCGTCGTGAGGCAGCAGTGCTAACCACTGCACCACCATGCTGCCCCGGATTCTCTGTTTCTGAGACTAAGTGTTGATGGCAATGCAGAACCCATGGACTTTTATGCAGAAAAACAGGCACTGCACCTGGACTGATTCCACCACCGTTGAGGTGCTAACACTAGTGCCGCATGGAAAGATGGTGCGGGATTCGCCGGGTCCGTGATTGACACCCGGGAGGCTGACAAGTTGCAGCCACATGTAGACATTACACTCCCTACTCACACTTAGCCAAAAAGATGGCATTGGTTGTGCTGGAGCGTGCCCATACAGCTGATGGGTCATCTGGGGCCAGAAAGCGCCCAGAGGGATGCCCTGAGGGGACACCTATATGACCTGTGACACCAGGTTCGAAGTGGGCTGTTCGCGGTGTGCGTAGCTGCATGGCTGCCTTGCTGACGGCGGCAATGGTGTCTGTGCCCGTCCATCCCACAGCCCACCTCCTGGCCACCTCCCACTATTCCCCTAAGGCCTGGCAGACGCCCCCCGGCCAGCGGCACAACTGTCTCAAAACTATGGCGATGTTGGACACCTTCCTTACCCTCTCTCTCTCCCTCAGCAGCCGCCATGCTGGTATCACGATTTTTAAATGCATAAGTGAACCACATCGTCGGGAACTCGGCCCATCGGAGGCAGAGAATTGCGGAGGCCCTGGAGGGGACTGGGTCGGGCCCGCTAATGATATGCAAACTGTGCCCACTCTACGTGCAGAGTGAAACACATTGATGCTATTTTCGCGGTGATGAAGAATCGTGATTTGGCGTCACATTGGCACCAACCGCGATTTTGGCGGTGGAAGCTGTCTCCGCCCAATCGCATTTACCGATTTTGGTGTCAACTAACGTAGAATCCCACCCATGGACTCTGCCTTGGTCGCATCTGTCAATTATTGTGTAGTGCGAAGTGTTCAACCACAGCTGGCTTTTTAATTCACAATAATCTCATATCAACCCTGAATGTTAGAATATAGGTAGATATTGTAAATTGTTTTATCTTTCTGACTTTGTACAGTAAAGTTTAGTTTTGTTTGTTCAAAATCTGTGGATAACATATGGCTTTATTCACTGAGCAAGTGACTTGAATCCCAAAATTTGTCCGCATTAAACAAAAAGTTACTGGTCCCAAGCCAGATTTACCAGGATGCTGCCTGGACTGGAGGGCATGTCTTATGAAGAAAGATTGAGGAAGCTAGAGCTTTTCTCACTGGAGCGAAGAAGGAAGAGAGGTGACTTGATAGAGGTGTACAAGGTGATGAGAGGCATGGATAGAGTGGATAGCCAGTGACCTTTCCCCAGGGCGGAAATGGCTGTCACGAGGGGACATCATTTTAAGGTGATTGGAGGAAGGTCAGAGGTAGGCTCTTTACACAGAGAGTGGTGGGTGTGTGGAATGCACTGCCAGCAGAGGTGGTGGAGTCAGAGTCATTAGGGACATTTAAGCGACTCTTGGACAGGCACATGAACAGCAGTAAATTGAAGGGATGTAGGTTAGGTTGATCTTAGATTAGGATAAATGGCCGGCACAACATTGTGGGCCAAAGGGCCTGTACTGCGCTGTACTATTCTATGTTCTATGTTCGAAGCCGAAACTTACCAAAATCCTGGGGGTCTGGACAAGGGTCATGATAGTGTATCATTCACAATTTATATATTTCTGAAGTGGAATTCCTTTCTTTTAAATCAAACCACAGGTGTATTGTAAGGTTTATAGTCTTATCCAGTCCACTATACATGAGGCAGCATGGTAGCATTGTGGATAGCACAATTGCTTCACTGCTCCAGGGTCCCAGGTTCGATTCCGGCTTGGGTCACTGTCTGTGCGGAGTCTGCACATCCTCCCCGTGTGTGCGTGGGTTTCCTCCGGGTTCTCTGGTTTCCTTCCACAGTCCAAAGATGTGCAGGTTAGGTGGATTGGCCATGATAAATTGCCCTTAGTGTCCAAAATTGCCCTTAGTGTTGGGTGGGGTTACTGGGTTATGGGGATAGGGTGGAGGTGTGGACCTTGGGTAGGGTGCTCTTTCCAAGAGCCGGTGCAGAATCGATGGGCCAAATGGCCTCCTTCTGCACTGTAAATTCTATGAATCTATGAGAGAATGACACAATTTAATACACTGTAACTCACCAATCAGGCTCATGTGTGAGGAAGACCAATTATTAAGATACTGGAGGCCTGCCAGCACTGAGCAACCTCAACCCAGAACATTGCTGCTCTTGGTGTAGAGGACAGGGGAAAAGCAACAACCTGCTTATTGAAAGAAGCATGAAGAATATAGGTAGTCTTTATTATCCTTTTTTCAGATTCACTAAAAGTAGTGAAACAGTTTAATACCGTCATAAAAGAAGTAAACCATGCATGGTAGTTTATATTTTGAGCAATAATTGAAAGGCAGAGATCTTTAAAGTTCTGAAAGATTTTGATAGAGTAGACACAGGAGGAATGACCGGAAATTTCCAGCTCCACCTCACAGCAGGCTTTTAAGCCATCAGCGGGATCTTCCGGTTCCAGTGGACAATTTACATGACTTGCCCATAATGTCGCCAGGGAACCTATGGTGGGGCCAACTTTAGTGGTTCCAAAAGATCCTGCTGACAGGAAGGCTGGAAAATTCCGCCCAATGGCTATAAATGTACATCCTTTGAGTGTGCACACTTGGTGCGCCCGGAAATGGGCGTGAAATGCGTTTCCGGCCCTAATCGCCCTTGGAACGTGATGTCACACTGGTCGGCCAATTAAAGGGCAGCCAGCATGAAATGCGTGTTAGGAAAAGCTCAGCGCTGCCTCAGGGGGAGGGAAGAGAGCTCGTGCTGAGAAAAGAGAGGATGTGGGAAGGCGCCATCTAATAGACCCTCTCAAGCTGATAGGTACTGCGGATCTACCTCAGTGAGCTCCAGACCTGTACAAGGAAAATCATGATGGAAAAGTGCTGCAGTGTTCGAGCAGCAGATTCAAACATAAGTCTCACTCCCCAGACACCTTTTTAGATTTTATTTTAGCCCTGACATTTCAACCTGACCTTGATTGAGGTTGCAGCTAAAACCACCTGGTCCACCTGGACAATTGGCCCATCTGCCAAAAGTAGATGGGTCACATAAAAATTGGTTTCAAATAGCCCCTTAACGAGTTAAATTGTCTGCTTGATTGTCGGCTGGGATGCTTCTGACCGAAATATCGCGTGAATGCGCAATGACATCGGGACTTCCACCTGACATCTTCTCGTGCAATTTCAAGTCCTTTTGGGTTGGGCATGCACCCGCCGAAGCAATGTCAAATTCTCGCTAATATTTCTGTTTGTGGGAAAGATCAAAGCTACAGGCCACCAGTTTAAGTTAGCCACCAAGAAATCAAATTGAGTATTTGATAAAATGTCTTTACTCAGTGAGTGGCGAGAATGATTTCAGATTTGCAGCACCTATATTATTTTGCTTCCTAACCCTGCCAGAACTTAGTCACATCTCAGTCTTGCTTCCTACTCACATCTCTTCTTAGTTATTAATGCTCCTAACTCTCAATGGGATTTGAACACTTTGTACATTCAAATGCATAACCTTCAGCATACATGTGCAAATGCTGGTTCCAATTTGTCAGAAGCTTTTCCTTTTACCTGTTTTGTCTTCACTTTAGTTTCACTTGCCTTTCCACAACAGTATTTTCATCTCTTACTATTTTGTATTCTACCTTTTTCCTTTAATGGTGTTTTCTCACTATGCATTTTCAAGCAGTATTCTTCCACCATTTCAACTATTCAATGAATCTTACTCTCCGTTTCATCTCAAACTTAAATTTTTTCCACCTCCTTAACACATTACTTTAAACTCTTGCCGCTACCATTTGGAAATGGATGTCATTATGATTTGGAAGAATGACAGTTTTCCACTGTTCCAGAAATCATTCCATTCTCCTCGGGAATGTGAATCTTTTCCTGTGGCACCAGCCATGTAGCCATAATCATCTGCAGTTCTGATTGTGTGGAAACACTGATTTGACAGTATAACACTTTGACACGGAAGCCAAATGCCAAATGTTTGGGTCTGATTGAACAATGGAAGAGAGCTACAAGTAATATTGAAAAATGAAGGTTTAATGTGTTCGATCTTTGAACATTATGTGCTAACTTTCAACTTGGTGAAGGCAGAGGAAAATACATACATTCACTGACTTTTGTTCTTTGGGCGACCTGATAGAGGTCTACAAAATTATGAGGGGCATAGACAGAGCCTATCGTCAGAGGCTTTTTCCCAGTGTAGAGGGGTCAATTACTAGGGAGCATAGGTTGAAGGTGCGAGGGGCAAGGTTTAGAGGAGATGTACGAGGCAGGTTTTTTACACAGAGGGTAGCGGGTGCCTGAAACTCGCTGCTGGAGAAGGTGGTGGAAGCAGGGGCATCTTGACAAATACATGAATAGGATGGGAATAGAGGGATACGGACTCCGGAAGTGCAGAAGATTTTAGTTTAGATGGGCAGCATGGTCGGCACAGGCTTGGAGGGCCGAAGGGTCTGTACCTGTGCTGTACTTTTCTTTGCTCTTTGTTCATTGACTAGATAAAGAACAACTAAATCCTTTGTAGATGTTTGTCTTCGGGCAATTGTATAAGGTGATTCAGAGGTTTGTAACATTGTGCTCAGTAAAGAGACTGGCATTTTTAAAAAAAGATTGAACATAGAAACTTTTTGACATTTACAAACAAAATTTATTTCCCAAGTGTCTCGGTGCAGAAGACATGTCATAAATATATTATTAAATCGGTTCTTGGAGCATCCATAAGAGATTTGATAATGCAAGTCATCACCAAGTAACTTTACAAGTAATATATTTTTTTTTACTTCTCACATTTTCAGAAAATAGATGATAACAGTTCACAGACTAGGCATAAGTCTTTAATAATGACATTGGATCAAGAGAGAAATTACAATATAGAAATAGAATGGAACATCTTCACAACAATGATGTCTCAGCAAATAGTCTCAGTAGATTATTAATCAGCCATTCACAATGGCTCAGTGAGAAACTGAAAATAAGGAATGAAATGAAGCAGATCTTAGAGGTCATCGTTACATATGATGTGGAGGGGGCAGCTCGGTGGCACAGTGGTTAGCACTGCTGCCTCACGGCACTGGGATCCCAGGTTCAATCCTGGCTTTGGGTCACTGTCCATGCAGAGTTTGCCAATTCTCCCCGTGTTTGCGTGGGTTTTGTCCCCACAATCCAAAAGATGTGCAGGTTGGTGGATTGGCCTCGCTAAATTGTCCCTTAATTGGAAAAATAAATTGGGCACTCTAAATTTATTTTAAAAATATAAATGATGTTGAGACCCAGCTTATCAGAGTATAAAAGACTTAGATCCCTCACTCTATTAGATCTAGGCAGATACTGAGCGGAGGCTTTTAGCTAAATATTCCCAGAGTAGTGGGACAGCATTGGATGCAGGAGACCAGGAAAATAGGTAGAAGTCATGTCGGGATGACTCCCTGATGCATTCCCACTTCTAGGGGATATTTGCAGGGACAGCAGGCTGGGAACTGGGTCAACTGTCCACTTCCAGAAGGTGGGCAGATAATTACTGCAATTAAGGCCTCACCAGTTTGTGCTGGTGCCAATATTTTACCACCTCAGATTTGATCCACGTCATAGGCACAGGCTGCTGGTTCAATCAAGCTGGCATCCCAGCAGGGCAAAGGGCTATCAGAGCTGGAGGCTCTATGCACAATTGACAAAGCTGTGGGGATGAAAGACTACAGCCCCGGCCATTAATACTTCTATGGAGGGTTTTCCTTCAATGGCTCTGCTGGCTTTGGGCCTTTTTTGGCGAGTGAGCTGCTGATATGGGCAGGCTTGGCACCCTCACAAACCAGAGCCCATCACTGGCCAGAAAATCCCACCGAGAGGGAACAGTGTGGGTGAAAGGCTATGATTTCTGCGGTCGGGGTTAACCATCGAGTTTTGCTTCGCACCTTCACTGAATTCAGGCACAGGAATTTAAATAGAAAAGTCCAAGCCTAATGCTGTACTCAGATTGCACACTGCATTGGCTTCATGGTAGCCTTCCTCCCTCTGAGTCAGAAGGACTTGAGCCCCACTCAACATATTCTTGGGGAGTTGAGATTACAATGTGGTCCCTGAATATTGGGTTGACATCTAATTATATCCTTGCATTTGGACAGATTGGTAATTGATTCAGTGGTGGTATTCCCACGTCAGAGTCAAAAGAATTAGGTTCAGGCCCCATCCCAGAAAATGCTGGCAAATCGAGACTGGAAAGTCCATTCTGAATATTGAATTGGCATGCAGCCTGGATACCTATGTCTGATTGATTAATGCCGACCTCCACTCTACCAGTCTACGTGGTTCATGGAGCTGTTTAGCCAGGGTTGTAGTCCACTTAGGGCAAAGTACTCTGAAGATGTAATCACGAGGATGACAATGGAAAACCACTTCAGTTACTCTCCCCTCGTAAGTTGCTCAAAACCTCCCTGAGCAGAAATTGAGATTAGACCTATTCTAAAACAAAGGAATGGAACATGAAACAAAGAAAAGCTTATTGTCATTCTCTTGAAAACACTGCCAAAGCAGATGTCTGGGAGCAGTTGCATCAGGGGCATTTACATTTGCAATCTATTAAAAGAAAGAATGCTCTCTCTTATCCTGAAAATGGTCAGCCTCAGATTGCCTAGCTACATCTGGATGTAAAGTACATTCACTGGGAAAGTTAAGCCTGCTATTGTACAAAAATGTTTCCAATTATTGTCTAATCTGCAGTCATATATAATCTCCGTTGAAGGATCAGCTGATTGAAGCAGTTAAGTAGCTGAACCATATGAACCAGACATGTTCCAGGCTCAATTCCTGCTCTGTGCTGAGTTAGCCAATCACAGTTAGGGAGGTAGTACAAAGGTTTCATTTCATCTCAACACCCTTTGGTTCATGAGGCACGATCAATTGGACAAAGACGATAGTTGAATCCAACTGAGGCTTTATTGCTATCAGATGTGTGGCCTCCCACAGCAGCTGGCGAAATGGCTGTTAGCTGAAGGCCATACATATTTGTACCCCGCCTCCTGGGCGGAGCCTGCAGGCAGGGACTACCTGCGAACCTGTAGTACAGGTCCTACCGTACAATACCTAATACAGGTTCAACAGTGTTTACCACATTCACCCCCTATTAAAAATTGAGTCCAGCGGGAGTGGTGGATAACTATATACAACAATGAGTTAATATTTACAGGATTTGAGCAAACAAATGTCCATTGACGTCCGGTGGACCGGTCAGAGGTTTAGCCGGTCCCGGGCCTTGATGTTCCTCTGGGAGCGATGCAGTGATGTCGGCGATGTTGGTGCTGATCTGGTCGAAGGTAACTCCGGGAGCGTGCCAAAATCCTCTTCATCGTCGGGCGTGGGCCGAGGGGGGACGGACGGTCCTGGGGTGGGGGGGTGCTGTTGTGAGCGACGGGGAGGGGAGGGTGGCGCCGTTGGTGAAGGGGGTGGTGTGGGGGTGGAACCTGCTGGTGCCAGGTCCCTGAGGGAGACAGTATCCTCGCAGCCGTCGGGGAACGCCACGTAGGCGTACTGGGGGTTTGCGTGGAGCAAGTGCACCCTCTCCACCAACGGGTCCACCTTGTGGGGTCGGACGTGCTTACGGAGAAGCACGGTTCCCGGAGCTGTGAGCCAAGTCGGGAGGGACGCCCCAGATGTGGACTTCCTGGGGATGGGAAAAAGACATTCATGGGGTATATTGTTAGTGGCAGTTCAGAGTAATGAGCAAATGGAGTGGAGTGCATCAGGGAGGACCTCCTGCCAGCGGGAGGCTGGGAGGTTTCTGGACCGTAGGGCCAGCTGGACGGTCCTTCATACCATCCCATTCTCCCTTTCTATCTGTCCGTTTCCCCGGGGGTTGTAGCTTGTCGTTCTGCTGGAGGCGATACCCCTGCTGAGCAGGAACTGACGCAGCTCATTACTCATAAAGGAGGATCCCCTGTCACTAAGGATGTAGGCGGGGAAACCGAACAGGCGAAGATTATGTTGAGGGCTTTAATGACGGTGGCAGACGTCATGTCGGGCCATGGGATGGCAAAGGGGAACCTGGAGTATTCGTCGATCACACTGAGGAAATGTGTGATGGTCGGTGGAAGGGAGGGGGCCTTTGAAGTCCATGCTGAGGTGTTCAAAGGGGCAGGAGGCCTTCGCCAGGCGCGGGCAGTCCGGCCGATAGAAGTGCGGCTTGCACTCCGCACAGACCTGGCAGTCCCCGGTGATTGTCCGTACTTCCTCGACGGAGTAGGGCAGATTTTGTGCCTTAATGAAGTGGTACAACCATGTGACTCCTGGGTGACAAAGGTTGTCGTGCAGGGCCTGGAGTCGGTCTACCTGTGCACTGGCACATATACCTCGTGATAGGGCGTCTGGAGGTTCGTTGAGTTTGCCGAGACGATACATAATCTCATAATTATAGGTGGAGAGCTTGATTCTCCACTGCAAGATTTTATCATTTTTCATCTTGCCCAGCTGTGTGTTGAAGGCTACCTACTGTTGGTCAGTGAGGAGACTGAATCTCCTGCTGGCCAGGTAATGCCTCCAATGCTGCACAGCTTCAATGATAGCTTGGGCCTCCTTTTCGACGGATGAGTGCCGAATTTCTGAGGCATGAAGGGTGCGGGAGAAGAATGCCATGGGCCTGCCTGACTGAGTGTGGCGGCAAGGGCGACGTCTGATGCGTCGCTTTCTACTTGGAAGGGCAGTGTCTCATCTACAACGTGCATTGTGGCTTTGGCAATATCAGCTCTGATCCGGGCGAAGACCTGTTGGGCCTCGGCCGTCAGGGGAAACTGGGTGGACTGCATGAGTGGGCGGGCCTTGTCCGCATAGTTTGGGACCCACTGAGCGTAGTACGAAAAGAACCCCAGGCAGCGTTTTAGGGCCATGGGGCAGTGGGGGAGAGGGAGCTCCATGAGAGGGCGCATGCGGTTGGGATCGGGCCCCAGAACTCCGTTCTGGACCACATGGCTGAGGATGGCTAAGCGGTTCGTGCTGAACACGCACTTCTCCTTGTTGTAAGTGAGGTTTAGGAGAGTAGCGGTGTGGAGAAATTTAGCAAGGTTGGCGTCATGGTCCTGCTGATCATGGCCGCAGATGGTGACGTTGTCTAGGTACGGAAAGGTGGCCCGCAACCCGTACCAGTCGACCATTCAGTCCATCTCCCTTTGGAAGACTGAGACCCTGTTTGTGACGCCGAAGGGGACCCGAAGGAAGTGGTATAGGCGGCCGTCTACCTCAAAGGCGGTGTATGGACGGTCCGATTTACGGATGGGGAGCTGGTGGTAGGTGGATTTCAGGTCTACCGTTGAGAAGACCCGGTACTGCGCAATCTGGTTAACCATGTCAAATATGCATGGGAGGTGGTACGCATCGAGTTGCATGTACCGGTTGATGGTCTTGCTGTAGTCCACGACCATTTGGTGTTTCTCCCAAGTTTTAACCACCACCACTTGAGCTCTCCAGGGGCTGTTGCTGGCCTCGATGATGCCTTCCCGAAGCAGCCGCTGGACTTTGGACCTGATGAAGGTCTTGTCCAGGGTGCTGTACCGTCTGCTCCTGGTGACGACGAGTTTGCAATCTGGAGGTAGATTGGCAAAGAGGGAAGGTGGGTCGACCTTTAGGGTCGTGAGGCCGCTCACAGTAAGGGGTGGTAAGGGCCCGCTGAATTTCAGAGTTAGGCTCTGGAGGTTACACTGGAAGTCCAGGCTGAGGATTAGTACAGCGCGGAGGTTAGGGAGGACGTAGAGGCGGAAGCCGATGAATTCTACGCCCTGGACCGTGAGTGTGACCGGACAGTACCCCCAGATCGCTACACAATGGGATCCAGAGGCCAGTGAGATTTTTTGCTTGGCGGGGTGTATCGTGAGGGAGCAGCACCTTACCGTATCCAGGTGTATGAAGCTTTCGGTGCTCCCGGAGTCCAGCAGGCAGGAGGTTACATGTCCGTCGACTTTCACGCTGGTGGATGCGTTGGTCAGGTTATGCAGACGAGACTGGTCGATTAACATGGAGGAGAGTCTTGGTTGGTCATCGGTTAATGGGGCGGCTGGTGAGCCCGGGTCCTGGAACGCTGGTGGTGCCCATGTGCTGAGGGGTAGACAAGACGGCAGCACCCGAAGATCTTGAGGGTTACAAAATAGCGGCGCCCATGGAACGCACTTTGCGGGGTGGAACAAGATGGCGGCGCCCATGAAACGCACGTGTTGCGCAGAGGGGAAGATGACGGTGCCCACTGGTCACATGTGGTCTGAGGGGGGGGACAGCGGCACGCCTTGTCTGTGACCGAGGTGGGTGGGGGCGATAGCGGCTACTGAGAGGGCCTGGCACACCGCGGCGAAGTGGCTCTTCTTCCCGCAAGCTTTACAAAGGGCAGCGCGGGCTGGGCAGCGTTGGTGGGGGTTCTTCTGTTGGCCGCAAAAATAGCATCGGGGCCCCCTGGGGTTCGCTGGCTGGCTTGCAGCGCAGGTGTATTGGGTGGCCAGTGCCCCCGCTGGGGCGGCTGTCTGTGGGGTCCACGAAGCATAGGAGGGGTGGGCCGCACGGTTGGGGGTGTAGGACTGGACATTGTGCAGGGTGACCGTCATGGAGAGCGCTAGCATTGTAATCTCTGCGAGGTCGCGTGTGGCCCCTTCTAGGAGTCGCTGGCATATGAGATCTGACCCAATACCAGTCACAAAAGCATCCCGCATAAGGAGGTTTGAGTGTTCCTTGGTCGTAACGGCCTGACAGTCACAGTCCCGGAGTAGTGGGATTAGGGCCCGCCGGAAGTCTTCTATGGACTCACCAGGGAGTTGAGAGCGAGTGGTGAGTGCGTGCCTGGTGAAGAGTGTGTTTGTTTTGTGTGCGTAGTTGTCCTTGAGTAGAGTCATGGCGTCGGCGTAGTTCGGCGCGTCCTGGATTAACGGAAAGACTTTGGAGCTCAACCTGGAATATAAAATCTGAATCTTCTGAGCCTCCAGAACAGGGGTTGGTGCCGCGTTGATATACGTTTCGAAGCAAGCTAGCCAGTGCTGGAAGTCCTTTCTGGCATCGCTTGAGTGCGGATCCAGCTGCAGGCGATCCGGTTTAATACGGAGGTCCGTCCTTAAAAACTGCTAGCAATAAATTGAGGCACGATCAATTGGACAAAGACGATAGTTGAATCCAACTGAAGCTTTATTGCTATTAGATGTGTGGCCTCCCACAGCAGCTGGCGAAATGGCTGCTAGCTGGAGGCCACGCATATTTATACCCTGCCTCCTGGGCGGAGCCAGTAGGCAGGGATTACCGGCGAACCTGTAGTACAGGTCCTACCGTACAATACCTAATACAGGTTCAACAGTGGTTTACCACAGTCCAAAAAATCAGCCAAGGTTCTGCTTTGAATAACTATCTAGAAAGCCACGTCGGGACTGCACATGTGCTGGAACTTTGCGATACTGCTCAGATAGTAAAATTGTGTGCTGACACTGAGGAAAGAACTTTAATCCCCAAAAGCAATTGGGTTTAGGTTGGATGAGATGTGAAAATCTTAAAAATCTCCAACTGCATCCAACTGAGCTCTAACACGCCCACTTTCAGTTTTACCAGAAGGAGCTCATGTTTTGGGGATAGGGGTTGGTGAGCAACCAACCCAGTACCAGGAGCTGGGCTGATCATTTAAATCTTGTTGCCTCAGATTTAACACATCTCCAGGTTTAACCCTGAAGCTAAAGGGAGGCATGCATTGCTTTCTAGCATTGCTTGTGGTCCAGCAGGAGCAGGATTGCTTCTAGTCCAGCACCAACCTCCAAGTTTGCCCTCATTCCTGCCCAACATCAGAAGCATTCCTTGATCCAAAGACACACCCTCAGCTTTATGAATGTGAGGCCAATCGTGAATGCGCTGTGCAGGGGTCAAACAAGCTATACATAAGCAAAGATCCTTTTATGATGCCTGTATGTGTAGCTGCGCATCAGTCCTAAAGGTTTGTTCCAGTGTAACAAGTTTGCTGCACACAACAAACAGAAGTTAGAGAGAAACTAACACTCCCAGCAAGTGATCATACATCCCCACCGCCCTTGCTGCGCGTTCAATCATCAACAAATGCTGCCCCTACCACAAACCTCAAGCTCCCTCTAACCCAGCTGTATGCCCCTTATCAGTTCCAGCACTTGCAGCCTCCTCCAGAGCATCTCTCCATACACTCCTGGCAGTGAGCCAAGCATGCCAGTCAAGTTGGCATCTAAGCAGAGAACTTGTTTGAAAACCGAGAACAATGCTCTGTCATAAATATTGCAGTGCGCAGGAAAACCAGAACTTCCAGATGCTGACCAAAGCTTATGAAGGCCACCATAGTAAGTATCAGGGCCTCCCGGGCAGGTCTCACACATGTGGCATGGCATGCCTGTGAGCTTTTGGGAGGAAAACTACCAGGAGCAGAGAAGAGGGTGGGAAAACAAAGTTACGGCAAATCGATTTCCCCCTCTGTAACAAACGCTCACATATATTTTACAAAATGTGAAACTAAATTCTAAATGAACACATATATTGTCATTTTTCAAATGTTATCTACAAGTTACTATTAACTGTCAGCTATATGACATACAAAACAGAACAAACTATGTAATAGAGCACCAGAGCCTGCAGTGCATTTTAGTAGTCCGTCATCGAGACCAGTGTTTTTCAAACATTTATTTCCCAGTAGCCACTTTTATCAACTGGCCAACCTTCGGGACCCATGGCTGACCTTCGTGACCCACACCAGCTGACCTTTGCAACCCACATCGGCTGACCTTCATGACCCGTGCCGGCCGACCTTTGTGATCCACGCCAGCCGACCTTCATGATCCATGCCGGCCGACGTTTGCGACTGACCAATATCTTGTACCTTTAAGGTGACAGGTGAGCCTGCTTGGGCCTCACGATCTCACTTGCGTTGTCACTCAATGTTATATTTCTGCGAAGGACTTCAGCTGATGATTTACATTCCCAATGCATGCTTTCAAAAATAATCAAAAGGTTTGTCCTCGAACTAGCCATGCTTAGTGTTCAAATGCCTTTGATGTTTTGAGGGTTTTAAACTTTCATTTGTCAGTACTTGCCAGCATATAACACACATGGGCTTTGCATTCTGGTTTGCATTGGTACAATTAACAAAGCTACACCTCAAGGAATAATTTTTATCCTGCTTTGTTCCTGATTTCAGTTTTTTATTTGTTGACTGTTCACTAGAGGCCCTGGTGCTCTACATACAGCTCACCCCAGCACTGCTTTGTTCTGCCGTGGACTCTCCTGAGAAGCTTTCTCCAGCAGATTCAGTTGTGAAATCCTGGCCTGTTTGTGTCTCTGACCCTCTCTTCCTTATTACAAAATAAGGAAATTCTTCACACAGTCCTGTTGCTTGCTTGCTGGCAGCTACAAATTGAAGGTATCTCTCCTCTGTGATTTTGCACCCAAAGCACAGACTTATGGGATGCATGACATCAGTGTACGTGCTGGGTGCGTGATCTGCTCTCTGCCGCCACTTCTGGTTGGAAGACTCCATAGTTTGTATTTAAAGGCCGGTTGCAGCTGATATTCTCAACTTAAAAGCCGGTCGTGGCATTTGGGCGCTTCTCCCGCAAATGGGAACGCCGCGACTGATCGCTCCGTGACGCTCCCGACACCCGCACATGACCCACCCATGGGTTATGACGCTAAGTTTGAACAACCCCAATATAGACTAAAGCTGAGGAACTCTATTATCCCTGACTCATTGCAAAAGCTCAAATCAATTTCTCAGTAGAAATCTACTTAGCAGAACATTTTTCTACTGAATTATTATGTAGAAAAATCTTATGCTCCCTCTGTGTAATCACATGCTTAAATACACATTAATTTACTTTGGTGGCTTCTTTATACTTTCAGCTTTTGAATCCTTTGACATGGGCCTCTGAGGATATACTCCAAACATGAGTCACCTCATCATCCAGCTACAGGCAGCCACAATAGTCTGTCTCAGTTTTCTTTTTGAATTGCACAAAAGATAAGTAGGTCCCCCACAACTTCAGGGGGCAACAAGAGCTGGGTAATAAATAATAGCCTTGCTAAATTTGTATCTGTCCCAAGGGTGACTATTTAAAAAAGAACACCACCTTTCCTAATTTAGGTCATTTTCCCTTTGGACAGCTGTTATTTTTGGAGGGCATGCGAGGATTTAGTCTTACTTCAATCTCACATATTGAACAATTGAACACTGAAGCTATGTACTGTTGGTCATATCCCTTTCTCCTCAGCAATTCCCTATGACTTTCACGTACAAAGCAGCAGAACAGTTCATCACTCTCAGGCCTCTTTTCAATCGGAGTTAATTTAGTGTCAACTTGGCAATCTTACAACGTGAAAGACACTGCCAGGCTCTTTTCGATTTTGTCTGCATTCTGATGCAGAAATAATAACGTTGCTCCCTCATAAACTGAAAAAGGATCTTTTCAACTGTATTTCAATTCTCCAAAAATGCGATGTGTCTCTGATTTACAATTTCCAATGGCTCCCATTTTTGCGGATCAAGGTTCCATACTTCTGGAAAACTGTTCTTTGAAGGAGCTCCGTATAAAACCCAAATTTATCAAAGTTGCTTCTTCACTTGGGCATAAAACATTTTGCTCATATTCGTGGAGAGGGCAGAGAAAACTTGTCAGCAGAAAGGCTATGTCCTCTAGATTCTCTCTTTTTCTTTAACTTTGTTTTGGTAATGATGCTATGATTATTGATCTTCTGAACTTCCTTCTTATAGAGCCATGGGGCACTTTGCACCTGCCGTGGATCTGGGAATACCGGTTAAATAGCAGGAGAGGCCAAAATCAGGATCTGCGCTGGGCACGAATCGGTTCGCCATCTAACTGGCCTGCTCTCAGTGGCGGGTTCCGGATCTTGCCCAAATGTGGCGAGAAGATCATTGAACCAAATTAGCACCAATCTCCATCTCATTAGCGAGATGGAAGTCCAAAGTAACGACCTCCCAGGAACTAACCAGTTCCTCAGCAAGAGATCAAGTGGTACACTGAGGGAGAATTCAGAATGTCCAATTCACCTGACAGGCACGTCTTTTGGGACTTGTGGAAGAAAACCGGAGCACCCGGAGGAAACCTATGCAGGTGCGGGAAGAATGTGCAGCTTCTGCACAGATAGTGACCCAAGTCGGGAATTGAAACTGGGTCCCTGGCGCTGTGAAGCAATAGTGCTAACCACCGTACTACCGAGCCGCCCTAACTCCCTTTGACTGTGAGCAGCCTCCAACTTCACAGCTGATAGCTATTGTGAATAAGGAATCAGCATTGTTAGTTATGTGAGCATTTCACAACTCCCAAGTGCATTCTCGTGGGTGTGGTATTATCATAAATGAAGGCAATGCAAGAGTTAATGAAATGTATACAGAGAAGCATGAGCTAGTCCCATAAGTATATAAGGAATGGGGCTAAGCCTTGTGGGTCAGATGATGATGAAGAAGAAGAACTGACAGACAGAAGATAGTGAGACATGACAGAGAGAGCAGTGTGTACTTGCGAGTTCTGCAGTTAGAGATAGCATAGTTAATATAGAAACCTTCTACTTTAGGAATGTGAACAAATCATAGTAGGTAATGTAAATAAATGTATAGTTTTGTTTGTTAACAAAGCTTGTTCTTTGTTCAGCACTACACATCCAAGTCATCCAGGTAAAGTAAAGCAGTGAACAACACAGTGCGTACACATGCCATGTCTCAGACAAGTGTTATTGCTGAGCATTCCAATCAAACTGTGAGGCCTGGACACTTTGCCTGAACCTTGGTGGCATCAGCAGCACAGAAGCAGCTGCCAACAATCAAACATCTGTCATGTGAGTGTCCCTTTAAGACAGATTTTTGTCTTATCACATGGCTTCAGCGATGTAAATTTGTGGGAGGAGCTGAGCTGTCGCTGTGAGGTTTGTTTTTGCTTTTGCTTTCAGATTTGGCTGCTGTGGACTCAGACTGAGAACAGAAGTGTTTTGGCCTGTCTATCTCTATTTTCATTTTAAATATCTGCTCCAGTAAAAATCACCTTTGGTGGTGGCTTTAGATATAGTTTGCTTTCTGGAAGGATTTAAATCTGCTGGTGAGGCAGAGTCACAATCACAGGAAAAGCCAGGTCTTATTCAAGTGAGAATGCAGGGTGCTGGGCCACGCCCTTAAAAAGGAGTTTTTGGTTTATGGGAATTTGTTTTTGAATTGGAACAGTTAAGGGGGAATTCATTAAGTGTTATACATTGATTACTGTAGCTCTGGGATGTCTTTATGTTTGTAATTGATAGAAATTCTGTGTGTTTATATAAATGTTAAATACGTTCTTAGAATAAAGCTTGTTTTGATTAAAATGTTTGGGAAGACTGATGAATCACACCTGAAGGGAAGGCTCTTGTGCTCATCCCAGCCAAATTCAACATAAAGGTTATAGGTCAGGTGGATTTCATAATATACTTTGGAGTTTCTAAGCCCTGGCCCAAGAGCTAATTTTCAGTACTGTGGATATCATCGCGACTAAAGGGTGATTGCGTGGATCGGCGGGGGCATCTGAGCATGGTCTGCCTAATGTTCACGGCAGGGTGTGGGGTCAGCAGGGAGCTCCTGCTGTGGCTGGGGCTGAGTGTGCAGAGCAAGGTGTATCGCATTCTGAGAGAAGGCTGGACATGCAAGGGTGGGGCAGACTTGAGGGATTTGATGCTCCCGGGGTGGAAGCCATGACTGAATGTTGGTCACACACTTTCTCCAATTCCTTACAGATACCACAATAGATGCCGTTGTCGACTCCGCAGCAGCTACCCTCACGATGCTGGTGGCAGCCCTGGCAGCCAGACACTGGACAAGGCAGCAGCATCAGCGCAGGCTGGAGGTAGCACTCCATGTGCAGGGAGCCACTGCACATCCTGAAGACCCTGTCACCCATCAGGTCGAAGAGAAACCCAGAGGGGACTCAGAAGGTGTACAGGCGGCGTTGGTTGTTCGAGGAGATGGGCATGTGCCACAGGAGACTCTGTTGCAGCAAAGACACAGTGCAGCACCTGTGCCATGCCCTCATGGACTTGGCACCCATGGAGGAGGAGGAGGACACCAACGCCTGGTTTCATCAGATGGAAATCCTGCAAGAGAAGGGACATTTCACAATGGCTCCATTGCAGTGTTAATGTGAGCCTATTTGTGACAACAAAGATTATTATTATTATTTTGTGGTCATTGAGAGGGAGGCATCATTCTGCCTGACATGAATGTCTCACTTTAGGCAGGTCATCAGGGTGAAGGGGTAATGGATCTTCACCTCTGCGGTGCATTCCAACCTTGCTGTTGGTGACTGCTCTCTTTTCAGACCACCCCACCTCTCCAGAGCCCGCTTCTCATAGGAGATGAGGATTCCAATGTCTGGAACTCCACTGCCCGCCTGGGCCGTTTCATGCCTATTATAGGCTAACTTCTCCTGCGGAGACAGAGAGGGGGCATTGTGAGCCACGTGCTTGGTGCAACGGGGATGGGGGTGGGGGGGCCTATGAGCACCGCACCTGGACATGGAAGGGTTGTGCTGGTGGGTGCCAGGGTGCGCTGTGTCACAAGAACAAGAAGTGATTGGTGATTGGATGTGTGTGGGTGGGGGCGAGTGTGAGGTGACATCCGCTGACGTGTTGGCAGCGGGGGTTTGGAGATCTGGGTGTTGGCAGATGGAATTGATGCCAGGTGTTGGTGTTAATTTACTTTTGCAGCTCAGTGGAAGTGGTTGGTATTTTTCCTGCACTGTAACTGTGGTCCTCCTGGTCACACTGCCAGAACTGATGGCCGCTGTCACTGCCTCTCAGGCAGTATTGGCGGCCCTGTTGCTGGTTCTCTGACCTCCGTTTCACATGCACTGTGCCCAGAAGCCTGCCCAGGTCAGCATCACCAAAGTGGGGAGCAGTTCTGTGTGGTGCCATGCTTGCGTGCTGGCTGCAAAAGAGGGAGATTTTAAAAGCAGCTCACCTTTATTGGCGAAGAGATGCCGAGGTGCGAATCTGGCGAATCAGATGCTAACGGAGCCAATAATGGCGTGAAGCTGATGGGGGCTTCTTTTTGGCATTAAGTGCTGTTAAATATGGGCCACGATTCCACCAAGGCGGCCATCAGGAAATACCCAGCCAATCGGCCCAGGTACTACACTTAGAACTGTTTCCGTTAAATCGCGCCCATAGAGTTTTACAACATAGAAAAGGCCTTTTGGTCCATGAAGCTCCTTATATACATTCATGCTCTTCTCCTATCTATTTCTCCATTGTGTATGGACATAGTTTATCACCCCAGGAGCAGTGAACAGGTAGATTTGCTTGGGCTAAAAATGGTTTTGCATCATTATTTGGCCACAGGGATGCTGGTTAGTGACCTGCCCTTGTTGGTTCCAATGGAAGTGTGCAGTATATAAATTTGGTGCTGTCACCTCATGTACATGATCGTGGTGTGGAGACAAGTGTCTGCCACACCTTTGGCTGCCTCGGAATCAGGAGTAGCTGAGCAGCATTCTGTCCAATGCTTGGACATATTTAAATAGATTCCCACCAAGCCGTCGACTTTGACGCTCTTTCTCACTATCCTCATCACTATCCACCAACTGTACGTTTCCCTTCACGTCTGCCAATTTTAACTGACTGTCGTGTTTCATGGCCATTTTCTGAAGTTAAAACTCTCTCTTTTTATCTTTTTCCCTGATCTGTATCTCCCTTTCTCTTTCTTTTTGTTCTGCTGGGGCTATCCTTTCTTCTCTCTCTTTTTCCTCTCTCTCTCGTTCTCTTTCTCTTTCTTTTTCCTCTCTCTCTCTTTCGTATTCAAGCTGCTTTAAATCTTTCACATGTTCCATTTGTTTAATTTGCAACTGAATTTTTCCTATTTCCAATGAGTCAAACTGTTTCTTGGGCAACTTTAAATGCTTAGCCACCGCCATAATGACCTCATCTTTTCGCATTTTGTCAGGTAATGCTAACTGCAATGCTTTTGCCAAATCTAACAGTCTGCTTTGAGTCTCTGTCCGTAAGGTACTGTGTGTGACCGCCTCCACCCCCAAAAACTTCTAAGCCTCTGAAAGAGCCATTGTCCACAACACACTCCCTACTTAAACTAGAATACCACACCTGAAAAGCAACCACAATATGCTCACCCCTCACTGTCTTTAAGTTCACTAAGCCAATCCAATAGATAGACTTTTATCCCCCTGGAGCCCCCAATTTCTTATGGGCCAGGGTTTCGTGAACCCCAAAGTGTATCATGGAGTTCACCTGACCCACAACTTTTAATAGATTGTGGTATGGGGAGCACACGGCCCACTCTACAGCTGTGGTACAGCAGAAATGGAAAAGTATTTTTTAAAGCAAAACAATGTTTATTCTATGAACTCAAGTTAACCTTTTTAAAACATACAGTGAACATCTTAGCAACCATTAATTCAAATACTACGCCCAAAGAATACAACACTCAGTAATCCTTTAAGCTTTCCTTCTAACATCCATAAGACTTAAAACACCTTTCACCATAAGCACATCAGATGAAGTCACTGCTGTTATTAGTTTTAAATCACCAGGATCGATTTACAGTCTTTAGATTACAGAGAGAGATTCATACACCTTCTGGCTGTGACTGCAGCTATCCAGCTCTGAAAATGAAACCACAACACACCCTGCAGCAAACAGCCTAAAATGAAAGTAAAAAGCTGACAGACAGCCCAGCTCCACCCACTCTCTGACATCACTGCAGTAATAAATACCCATTTCTTAAACTTACTCTCACTACAGATATTTATATACACACCCATTTACAAACACCCATTTCTTAAAGGTACTCTCACATGACACCCCGTAACCCGACCTCCCCCCTCCCAGTCTGAGGGTGGCTGTACCCCCACTCTGCACCATATGTCAGCATCCATACCGGCCGCCATGACCGGGTGCCCTGGCCACTGAGGTCACCAACTACCCACTCCCTGGGCTTCATGCGTCGGACTGTCTCAAGCTGTAGTTTTCTATTTTCCCTGCCGCCCCACTCCCCCCAGGCGAAGGCCGCACATAACCGCCGGGAGCGGGAGAAGACAGGAGGGGACAGCCGGAACTGCGGCCCCTCACTGTGGCAGAGCAGAGATCCTTGGAAGTGGTCGGCTGACCAGAGGAAAGGGAAGCTGCCGAGGTGGAGTTTGGCCGCAGGCAAGGAAGTGAGACCCTGCTTCGTTGCAGTTCCCCATGTCATGTGTCAATCCCCCCAACACCACCTTACACCACCCTCACACCAACCTCACCCCACACCACTCTCACCCTCCCCAACACCACCCTCACACCACCCTCACCACCACCTCAATATGCCCCACCCCACCCACACGGCCCCCCCCCACTCCCCCATGGCCCGTGGTCTAATCATGCCTCTTGCCTTGTGTCTTGCAGGACCTGCTGACGATGGGGCGGGCCCATTTGGTGTACCCCACCCCAGCCAGTGCCACAGCCTGTGCCCCCCCCTCCCCCCCGTGAGCCGAGCACCGACATGGTGAGCAGCTCGGACACCAGCCCTCCACCCGAGACTCAGGACACCCCGAAGCTCGGGTCAGAAGATGACAGTGATTTTCTGTCACAGCTGTCTCCTACACCCTCTATGATCCCAGAGACACTCACCTCCGTTGTGCACTTTAGTGAAGAGGCTCCTGGGCACTCTGTGGTGGAGGTAGGAACACCCGAGGGGGTGGGTGGTTGATGGGCGGGCCGATCCCATGAACTAGCTGTCGTCCAGACGGGTTTCAGGCTTCTGGAACGGACAGTCCCATCAATTATGGAAATGCAGTCGCAGAGCCAGGGACTACATGAGAGGATGTCAGCGAGCATCCAGTACCTGAGGAGTCCAACTGCGAGCAGCAGCAGGAGGTGGTGCCAACAATGTGTGCCACCCAGGCCAACACCATATGGGTGGCATCTGTGGTGGAGACATTGGGGGCGATGCTATCGGCTATGGATCAGCATGTCCAAGGCCTGGGGCATTCTGTGCGGGCGCTGGCCGAGGCCCAGGACAGGGTTGCCGCCTCACAGGCAACCATGTCCCAGAGCCACCTGGACATTTCAGAGGCGCACCTGGGTGTGGCCCAGTCGCAGTGGACCGTGGCTGGGAATGTCAGTGGCATTGTCCAGGCGCTGGCAAACATAGTGCAGTCACAGAGGGAGGTGGCCCAGTTCCAGAGAGTGCAGTCACTGGCTGATGTGACACAAACCTAGAAGGTAGTGGCACAGTGGCAGTGTGATCTGGCGCAGTCCCAGATGGAGAAAGTCCATTCCCTGTGCTCCATGGCCGTGAGCGTATTGATCCTGGTTGAGTCCAGAGCGGGCCTCCAGAACTGGCAGCGCGAGGTGGTGGGGAGCTTTAGGGGATAACTCCACTCACACCCCCATCCAATGGAATAGCCCGGGGGCCATCGGGTACCCTGAGGAAAGAGGAGGTGATAGGTCCGTGCCGGTGACAGGGGAGGTGCCAGTACACCGCAGCACCTCAGACTCCCCACCTCCTGTCCCTGGTGCATCTGGCGGGCAGCAAGCAGAACGGGGCAGCACCACACCACCTGGGACATTGAGCAGCATCCAGCCCCATCTAGGCCGGGTCGCCCCAGGAGACCCGCGCCGACGGGTCTCCAGATCGCAGGGCAGAAATCATTGCAGGCCGCCTTCACTCCTGCTGAACTGTCTGGGGAACCACCTAGGTGTAATGTTAGGGCCCATAAGGCCCGAAAGTTAGACACTAGTTAAGTTGGCATGGGTGCAGTGCACAGTTTAGTCATTTGGGACAGGCCACAAACCTATAAATATTTGTTCACATTAAACACCTGTTACCACTGTTACAACCTGTCTCGGTGCTCTGTCTGATGGGTGTGAGGAGTGGACTGGTCTGGACTGGCCAGGGAGATGGTGCGGGGTGGGGGGAATGGGTGAATGTTGTGATGTTTGGGTGGGCTGGGCTCCCCAGCCCTGACCGCCCCACCACCCCCACCCCAATGGGACTGTGTGATGGAATGGCAAGCTCACATGCAGGGATCACCCAGGTGGATGGTGGGAAGTGCTACGGTGGGCAGGAGTCAGACATTGTCAAACGATGTGAAGCACCAGAGCTCATTGCAGAGCGGGTAGTCATCATCCTCCATCCCATGGACCAGACCCGGTGTTACTGCCGACCCAGGGCCCGCACCCCGTAGTGCGGCAGTTTTGTATCACCGAGGGAGTTTCAGGCGGGAGGTGCTGGGGAGTGAGGGGGGTGGTGCAGTTGGGATGCAGTGTCCGTCCCCCTGGCCAGTCCCTCACTCCACCCCCCCCCCCCCCAAGTCGGTGAACCTGGAGGCGATCAGAGCGTCTGTGAGTGTTGGCCCTAGTGCACATGTTGTGCGGCCTCTCTGGGCCCCATGTCATGCCCATCCTCTCCCTCCCCCACATCCTCCTCATTGGACGAGGCCTGGTGTTCATCCTTCTTCTCCAACACATTGCACCTCTGCTGGGCGATGTGATGGGTGGCGCAGCAGGCTGCCACGATGCGGCCGACTTTCCCCGCGTCATACTGGAGGGTCCCGCCAAAGCGGTCCAGGTACCTGAACCGCACCTTCAGGAGGCTGAAGCACCACTTAATCACGCTCCTGGTCGCTGTATGGGCATCATTGTAGCAGGTCTCCACATATGCCTGTGACCTCCTAATAGGTGTCACCAGCCACAGCCGCAGTGGGTAGCCCCTGTCGCCCAGGAGCCAGTCCCCCTGCTAGGGGGACATTGCGAACATGTCAGGAATTGTTGAGTGTGCCAGGATAAAGGTGTTGTGCGCACTGCCCGGGCATCAGGCACAGAGGTGAATAATGCATAGCCGATGATCACATATCAACTGCACGAGTAGAACCCCTTTCGGATTGTGTAGAGCAGCCTGTCATCAGCAGGTGCTCATCGGGGGATATGCATCCTGTCGATCACCCCTAGACACGGGGAATCCCGGCAATGGCGGCGAAGCCCGCTGCCCGGGCATCCTGGTGGGCTCGGTCCACTTTGAAATGGATGTATTGAGCCGCCTGGACATTTAGGGCCTTCGTGACAGCGCGGATGCACCTGCGCACCGAGGACTGTGAGATCCCGGGCAGGTCCCAGCTCGGCACCTGGAAGGACCCCGTGGCGTAAATGTTCAGAGTGACCATCACCTTGATGGCCACCGGGAGGGGTTGCCCTCTCCCATACCCCTGCGGTGCCAGGTATGCCATCATCCGGCAGATATATCTCACTGCCTCTCTGTTCAGCCGGTGTCTTCGTCGACATACCCGTACCAGCAGGTCTTCGAATGACAGGTTGTGCCGGTACACAGGAGGCCTCATGGGGCGCCTCCTTGGCACCTCCTCCTCCTCGTCCTGTTGGGCAGCTCGCCCTCCAGCCTGGGTGGCTGCCATCTGTTCCGCTGCGACACGTTCCGCTGCTGCACACTCCACTGCTGCAGCTTCCTCCTCCTTGAGCAGCTACAGCTCATAAAACCGCAGGGCGTCCCCCAGGGCTATGGCGATGAGCAGGAAGGTCACCATTGCTTGCTGAATTCCAATGTCCATTGTTGGCAAGGGGGCAAAGGCTGAAATTTTAACATGGTGCGTACCCCTGTGCCCAACCATGTCCAACGGGCTACATGGTGGCCCCGATTGGCACCACAGGCTCTATCCCTGCGTGCCCCCCCCCCCCCAATTCCTGCACCCCTGTCCCGTCGGTGACCGGCACTGTGGGGGCCTCCGGCCCTGGCACCTGTAACCAGATGCCAGGGATACTGTTGGATACTGGGGTATGCACTGCGGCCCCCATAGGGGCTACTGTGGGCGTTTTCCTGGGTGGGTCGCTGGCGGATGGCGCCCGGGTGGGAGGGGATGTGTGGAGGAGGGTGGGGTGCGGGGCTGGGGGAATGCGGGGGGCACCCATATAGCTAGTGTCACTCTGCAGAACCAGGTAGGTCATCGGTGGGTGCACCGCAAGATGGCCGCGGTTATGGTGGTCCATGCCTGGATGGTATACATCCTGTCGATCACCTCTGGTCACGGGGAATCCCGGCGATGGCGGCGCAGCCCGCTGCCCGGGCATCCTGGTGGGCTCGGTCCACATTGAAATGGATGTATTGAGCCGCCTGGGAATTTAGGGCCTTTGTGACACGCGGGTGCACCTGCACACCGAGGACTGGATGGATGGTCCGCCCAAGTCTCATGAGGGTCACCCCGGCCACACGACCTGTTCCTCATTCACCCCCCTCCCTCCCCCAGACCTGGCAGGTGCCACCCCACCCCAGCCAGCCTTGCCAGTGTCCGGCCCGGCAGCCCACAGTCGCTCCTCTCAGTCAGGCCCGGCAGCCCACAGTCCTACCTCCTCTCTCTCCCCATCATCAGCCACCACGCCAGGTTCATGATTTTTAAAAACACCAGTGAACCGATGTAGCACCGTCAATATGATGCGAGGCAGGTTGAGGTAATGTCAATTGAAGGCTTTATTAAGCAGAACCTTATCCCCAGCAGCGTGGTTACAGAATGCAGCTGAGGAGGGAAATGGAGGGAAAAGCTGGGTTCTTCTACCGGCATTTCTGGGAGGAGTCCAGTAGGTGGCAGATCCTATCAGGACTTGGCATCCCTCCACCAATAGCCTGTCGACACGTGGTGTACCGTATTACCCCTAATACATACCACCACAACCGGGCTGCTGGGAACTCGGCCTATCGGAGGAGGAGAATCGCAGAGGCCGTGGAGAATACCAGGTCGGGCCCGCTAATGATATGAAAATGGTGTCTACTGTACGCGCGTTCTGGTACGCATTGACGCCGTTGTCGAGGTGACGGAGAATCGTGATTTGGCATCAAATCGGCACCTGCCACGATTTTGCGTCAGAACCTATTCTCCGCCCAATTGTGTTTCATGATTTCGGATTCGGCATACGGAGATCCCGCCAAATATATTTGTTCAACTAGTCTGTCATCTCTTTGATGCCTGTTAAGTGGGCTGCTTTTTGCAAGGGCCGGTGCGCACTCAATGGGTCCGTAGGGATTCTGAGATGATTTCCTCCCACCCTAGCCCAACCTCTAAAACTGCTCAATGTACCACACTCCTATCACTCACCCAGTACCCATCTCTGGCATTCAGGTTTCATGCGTAGCACCCAGATATTCCAGTTCACCCTCACACTAGCAATGCTGCCCGCCTCATAACATGCCTCTAACCATTCAGCTATAGCAGACATGTCACCCAAACACACAATCGCACAATGACTGATATTCTTCCCACTCCCTTGTAAGGCAAAGTGCCGCACAGTAGAAGGGGGCATAGCAGAGACGACGGGGGACAAGGACACCTGCATCTCATGAGCCTAGGGAGGAGATTGTTCCCAGCGCCATGGCCAGTCTGCAACAGATTCTGTGGCACCCAGTCATTCTCAGTGCCCCTGCTTGCCTGCCAGTACACCTTCTTCCTGTTATCTAGCATGAAGCACAAGCTGCAGGTGGTGTCACACTGGACCTCTTTCTTTCACTCCACCTTCCACTTCCCTCACACTGATATTCCTCTTCTCATTTTCTGCTTTCAAGTAGCCCCCCTGACACTCCCCCCTGCCAAGACATGGCAGCTCGAGGAGGAGGAGGGAGAGAAATACCACAGCACTGATGAAGAGGCCGCATCACTTGATCTGACTTGTAGCCACCAGGTCAGATACTGTCACTGCACAAACCTTAGAGTCTGGGGCAGAGTTAGGATCAGCACATGATGAGACACTGGGCATGAGTGGGCTGCAGCCACACAAGGATGAAGGATAGTTCATATGACAGCTCACATTTACAGGCAAGTTTTGCTACAGGGGACTCAGATGAGGACTTCAATGGGGTGGTATACTGGCGGGCATTACTGGGCAGGTTGGCCTGCTAGACTAGACAACCTCTTGTCACTGTCAAGGAGCATGGTGCAATATGCCTCCAACATTGCCGAGGGCAGCGTTCTACTCTTTCACCCTGTTTTACAGTCATTGTCTGTGTCACGGCTGTCGTGTTGGGTGTTCTGGTCTACAAACAGGTCAACACGGCTGGAGATGGTGTAACTCTACTTTATTAACAACTCAACTGTAATAACATACTGTAAGCTTGGGTACGTGCATTACCAGCTTATCTGTGGACCCTGTCCTATCACTATCTAGGTGAGGCACTCAGCACATGGTGAATGTCTGAGAGGCAGGCTGTGAGCTCTGTGCTCTGAGCTGGCTGCTGCTAGAATGAGCGGGAACTCTGGTGTCCCTGTCTTTATAGTGTGTGTGCTCTCACTGGTGATTGGCTGCGATGTTGTGTATGCTGGTTGGTCCTACTGTATGTCCATCAGTGTGTCAGTGTGTGTGTGATTGCACCATGATATGCTGATGTATATCATGACATCCCCCCTTTTCGCAAAGAATATGTGCCTACATGAGAATAAATAAAGTGTAGTGAGTGTGTCGGATCATGCGTGTGCATTATTTACATCAATATGTACATGTGGCTATGCTATATACACGGGAAGGTGCCAGGTGCAGAGGAAAACTATGTTACACCAAGAACAAAATAAATGCTATTAAGAAACGATGAAAAACTCTTAAACAGTACGGCAGAACAAGTCAGTGAGTCCAATAGTGCAAGGTTTATAAATCAAGTCTTTGGGGTGGGCGACGAATTCGGGTTGACCGCCTCAAGGGTCATTCAGGATCCACCGGCTGAGGAATGGGCCGGGTCACGGTCGAGTGAGGAGGAGGCAGGGTATCCGGAAGCTCAACAAAGTCCATGTCAGGGACAACAGGAGGGCGTGGCACCGATGCAGAATTTCGTAGCGAGCGTGGAACCAGACGAAGGGCACGCCGATTGCGGCGGCGAATGGAGCGATAAGGCAAACGAACCAGAAACGAGCGGGGAGCCACCTGTCTAAGAACCTCAGCGGTTTCCGACCAGCCACCCTCCGGAAGATGTATGCGGACATGATCTCCAGACACCAGGGCAGGAAGATCAGTCGCCCGAGCATCATGAGCTGCCTTGTGTTGCTCACGCTCTTGTTGCATTCGCCGAGTACTGGAGCATGGTCGAGGTCTGGGACATGAATGGACGGCACAGTGGTCTTGAGGGTGTGACCCATAAGCAGCTGGGCCGGCGATAGGCCCGTGTTCAGTGGGGCCGAGTGATAGGCCAGCAAGGCGAGAAGTCAAATCCTGCATCAGCAGCCTTGCAGAGGAGCCTTTTTACAATGTGGACGCCCTTCTCTGCTTTGCAATTTGACTGAGGGTGCAGGGGACTGGATGTCACGTGTGCAAAGCACTAGCGAAGGAAGACCATTCCTGAGTCGCGAAGCAGGGGCCATTGTCTGACATCACGGTGAGGGGAATGCCGTGGCGAGCAAAGGTCTCCTTACAGGCCCGGATAACAGCCGATGACGTGGTGTCGTGCAGGCGTATGACCTCAGGATAGCTGGAAAAGTAGTAGATGATGATGATGTAGTCCCTACCGAGCGCATGGAACAGATCCACGCCCACCTTCGACCAGGGGGACGTGACCAACTCATGGGGCTGAAGGGTCTCACGTGGTTGTGCCGGCTGGAACCGCTGACAGGTGGGGCAATTGAGCACAGTGTTGGCAATGTCCTCATTTATTCCCGGCCAGTATACAGCCTCTCGAGCTCTCCGTCGGCACTTCCCAATGCCGAGATGGCCTTCGTGCAGCTGTTCTAAGACAAGCCGGTGCATGCTGTGTGGGATCACAATGCGGTCCAGCTTCAGGAGGACACCATCCACGACTGCCAAGTCATCCCAAATGTTGTAAAACTGTGGGCATTGTCCCTTGAGCCACCCGTTCGTCATGTGGCTCATCACACGTTGCAGAGGGGGGTCAGCCGCAGTCTCACGGCGAATGTGGGCAAGGCGTTCGTCAGTGGCTGGCAGATTGGCAGAAGTGAAGGCTACATGTGCGTCGACTTGGCCAACGAACCCCTCTGGGTCGGACGGAATGTCGACTGCCCTGGACAGAGCGTCTGCTATGATCAGGTCCTTACCCGAGGTGTAGACAAGTTGGAAGTCGTACCTCCGGAGTTTGAGCAGAATGCGCTGGGGCGAGGGGTCATGTCATTAAGGTCCTTTTCGATGATGCGAACCAATGGCCGATGGTCGGTCTCCACAGTGAACTGGGGAAGGCCATACACATAGTCGTGGAACTTGTCAACGCCAGTCAACAGGCCTAGGCACTCCGTCTCAATTTGCGCATAGCGCTGCTCTGTGGGCGTCATGGCACGTGATGCATAGGCGACAGGGGCCCATGATGAGGTGTCATCTCATTGCAGGAGGACCGCCCCAATGCCGGATTGGCTGGCGTCAGTTGAGATCTTTGTCTCCCTTGCAGGATCGAAGAATGCCAGTACCAGGGCGGTGGTAAGCTTGACCTTGAGCTCTCCCATTCGCGCTGGTGGGTGGGAAGCCATTGGAATTCAGTTGTCTTCCTGACAAGGTGCCGGAGAGCTGTGGTATGGGAAGCAAGGTTAGGGATGAATTTTCCCAGGAAGTTGACCATTCCTAGGAAGCGTAGCACCGCCTTCTTGTCTGTCAGCTTCTGCATAGCCGTGATGGCTGCCACCTTATCGGCATCCGGCCGCACACCCAACCGGGAGATGTGGTCCCCCAAGAACTTGAGCTCGGTTTGGCCAAAAGAACATTTGGCTCTGTTAAGGCGCAGGCCCTGGTCCTGTATCCGTTGAAAGACACGTTGGAGGCGACTGAAATGCTCCTGCGGTGTGGTAGACCAAATAATGATATCGTCCACAAAGATGTGCACGCCTTCGATGCCCTCCATCATCTGTTCCATGATGTCATGGAAAACTTCAGAGGCCGATATGATTCCAAATGGCATCCCATTGTAGCAGTATCTGCCAAATGGAGTGTTGAAGGTACACAGCTTCCTGCTGGACTGATCCAATTGAATCTGCCAGAAGCCCTTTGAGGCATCAAGCTTGCTGAATATCTTTGCCCGAGCCATCTCGCACGTGAGCTCCTCACGTTTGGGTATAGGGTAATGTTCCCTCATTATATTGCGATTTAAGTCTTTCGGGTCAATACAGATCCGGAGCTCACCGGAAGGCTTCTTGACGCACACCATGGAGCTGACCCATGCAGTTGGCTCCGTCACCCGGGAAAGCACTCCTTGGTCCTGAAGGTCCTGCAGCTGCTGCTTGAGGCGGTCCTGGAGGTGTGCTGGGACTCTGAAAGGTGCATGAACTACCGGGATGGCATCCTGTTTGAGAAGGACTTTGTATGTGTAGGGCAATGTACCCATGCTCTCGAAAGGGTCCTGGTTGTGAGAGAGGATTGAGTTTAGTTGCACCCTGAATTCCGCATCTTGGAAGTCAGATGTGCCTTCTGGAGAGAGAGAGTGTACTCGCTGCACGAGGTGGAGGAATTTACACATCTGCGCGCCTAGCAAAGAGTCCTTTGAAGAGCCCACGATCTCGAAGGGTAGGATAGCTTTACGCGAGTTGTGCGTCACTTCGAGTTGGCACGACCCCATGGCGGGGATGACTTTGCCATTATAGTCGACCAGTTGACAGATGGATGGAAGAATTGTTGGCTTGACCCTCAGGGTTTGAAGTGCTGACCATGCGAGGAGATTTGCGGAAGCATCCGTGTCCAGGCGGAATGTGATCTGGGATCGGTTGACCGTCAGGGTGACACACCACTCGTCGTCCGGATCAATGCTGTGCACCGACAGCGGCTGATGTGTTCGACTCGGGGACAGCTTGTTCTTGTTGATGACAGCAATGCGGAAAGGCTCCCTGGCCTCAGTGTCACTGGTCTGCATGATGTCAGGATCGGACTCGATGAACGTGGGTAGAATTGCCCGAACATTTCTGCGAGGCTGGTTAAACTGTTGCGAGTCGGCAGGCTGAGGTGCTCGACAGCAGGCAGCATAGTGGCCAAGCCTGCCACAGCGTAGGGATTGTCGCGCTTTGGCCGGACATTGCCGCTTTAAATGGGCAGAGCCACAGTTGCCGCACGTCATGACTTCAGTGCGTTCGTTGCGCCACCACGCATGCACGGTGCAGTCTTGCTTAATGCGCACCTGCGCATCGCATTCCTCCGCGTCAACGTTCCCTCTTTTGGTGCGTACAAGCGTGGGAGGCCTCAGACAGCGCGCGAAACGGCCGCCCTCCTCCGGGCCACGGGCCGGGAGGTACTCGATCATCTGGACCCGCTCCACCTCGTGGGGCCCCTGCCGCACAGTTTCAGCCGCCTGGATGTGTGAGTACCGGCTGGTGGCGTTCTCATGCAGGACGCAGGTCTCGATGGCCGTCGCTAGGGTGAGTTGCTTGATTTTAAGGAGCTGCTGGCGCAGGGTGTCCGACATGACCCCAAAAACTATCTGGTCGCATATCATGGAGTCAGAGGTGGGCCCATAGCTGCAGGACTGCGCGAGAATGCGGAGGTGCATTAAATAAGACTGGGAAGGCTCGTCCTTACCCTACAGGCGCTGCTGGATCTGGTACCTTTCGAAGCTTTCGTTAACTTCAACGCTGACGTTTTAGGAATTTTAATTTTAGGAATACCGTCTTGTATTTGGTTTTGTCCTCGCCGTCCGCGAATGTAAGGGAGTTAAAGATGTGGATGGCGTGTTGCCCTGCCGTGGAGAAAAGGGCAATCTTCCTGGTGTCCGATGCATTCTCCCTGTCTGTGGCCTCTAGGAAGAGCTGGAAGCGCTGTTTAAAAAGCTTCCAATTCACCCCGAGATTGCCAGCGATGCGGAGCGGTGGCGGCGGGTTGATGTTCTCCGTGCTGCAGGATGGCAGATTGCTGATAAGGTGCAGGTAGGTCTCACAGTGGGTAGTTTACGTCCACTCCTGGAACCATGTCGTGTTGGGTGTTCTGGTCTACAAACAGGTCAACACGGCTGGAGATGGTGTAACTCTATTTTATTAACAACTCAACTGTAATAACATACTGTAAGCTTGGGTACGTGCATTACCAGCTTATCTGTGGACCCTGTCCTATCACTATCTAGGTGAGGCACTCAGCACATGGTGAATGTCTGAGAGGCAGGCTGTGAGCTCTGTGCTCTGAGCTGGCTGCTGCTAGAATGAGCGGGAACTCTGGTGTCCCTGTCTTTATAGTGTGTGTGCTCTCACTGGTGATTGGCTGCGATGTTGCGTATGCTGATTGGTCCCACTGCATGTCCATCAGTGTGTCAATGTGTGTGTGATTGCACCATGATATGCTGATGTATATCATGACAATGGCCACATAAAAGGCATTTCGTCAAAGGGACCCATAAGGTAAGAACTTGTTTGTATATGTAGACCCCCTATTACTTTGCGAGTTGATTAAAAGAAAACAGCAATCAGCTTTATTCTTTTAGCAAGATTAGTTTATTACAAAACTACTGCTGGAAGTTAGTTAAGTAAAAGTGATAGTTATTACCTAAAATACAGGTACAAAGATTAAACAACAAATAAAGGAAAATAAATGGGATTTCAAATCAGTCTCCATGTTATGGGTCCATATTTTATATTGCTTCTTTCTAAAGTGAAGTGATTGAAACTTGAACTTTCGTTTAGTAGGGAATGGCTTGTGAAGTTGTAGAGTCACAGTTTTCCTTCATAGTTGGACTCTAAAGGTAGAACAAATGCTGGAAGAGAGGTTACGCTCCTTTCCTGACTGGAAACTGCAGTATTTTTTCTGGTTGCCTTACACTGTAAGTTCCAGTGGCTGAGAGAAACACAAATCTCACATACTGTTCACAATTAGTTCAGTTGAGGGCTATGGGCTGGAACTGACCTCCTGAGGTCTTCTGGTTTCTCTACACACTGCCAGAGAGTCTTAGGCTATATTGTACAATTCAAAACACAAAGATGGTTGCTCTGTTAATTTTAATAAGTAATTGTTTCAAACAGGCAAGTAAGTTAATTATGTTGAGTTCCTTTGAAGTCCCTTCCTGTCTCCTGCTCCATTAGAAACCATAGGGTTTTTGCACTTTTTAAAAATGTAAATTTAGAGTACCCAATTGTTTTTTATTTCCATTTAAGGGACAATTTTAGTGTGACCAATCCACCTACCCTGCACATCTTTGGGTTGTGGGGGTGAGGCACACACAGACACGGGGAGAATGTACAAACTCCGCATGGACAGTGATCCGGGCCCAGGATTGAACCCGGGTCCTCAACGCCATGAGGCAGCAGTGCTAACCAGTGTACCATCGTGCTGCCAGGGTTTTTGCACCTTTTAGAAGATTGAATGGAAATCCCTAGAGGAGTCTGTGCATTTTAATGACTCTTCGTAGCCAGCTCGAGAGATATAAGTTAGACAAAGTTTGAACAAACACAGATAGGTGCCATGTTGTCCATACGCCCATTTTAAAAAAGGATATTAAACTCAATTTAGTTTTGAAAACAGAAATGTTCCTTTAGAACAATTGTCCTTAAAATCTGTAATAGTATAATTATGCATTTGTGACAGTTAGGAGAGTGCACCAACTCCTCTGCCCACCAACCCCACTGCCCACCAACACCTCTGCCCACCGACTCCTCTGCCCACCAACACTTCTGCCCACCAAGACCTCTGCTCACCAACACCTCTGCCCACCAACTCCTCTGCCCACCAACCCCTCTGCACACCAACCTTTATTGCCCATCAATTCCTCTGCCCACCAACACCTCTACCCACCAATCCCTCTGCCCACCAACTCATCTGCCCACCAACACCTCTGCTCACCAACACCTCTGCCCACCAATTCCTCTGCCTTCATTGCCTTCCCAGGAACTCACCTCAACAACCCTAGAAACTGACCACAGCATTACCTGAGATTTTTCATTCGAAGGGGGCCTTTACAAAGACGTCCCCTGCAGGTTGGGTGCTGCATGGCCCTTTACATAACTCTAGTGCTTGTCCAATGCTGCAGCTGATGTTTGATCTTCGGTGAGTGACGTGTAAATTCACTGAATGGGCCAGGCTGGTCCAAATGTACAAAATGGGCAGCTCATCAGCTGGAAAAGGGCTGCGTGTTGCCATGGTATCGCCATTTCAGTTCTTTAGTAGCTCCAGCGGCACGACAGATACAAATTTATCACACCTTTTAATTTTTAGTATTTCGCTACAGTCTCTCGGCTTTGAAAACTCACTTAGTATCACCTAAACACAAGTTTCTGGTTTGTCTCAGCCCAGCTTTTACTCTTTTCATCCGTGCTTGTGTCCCGGAAATTTGTACTTTACCTCGATTGTTCGGGAAATCCCTGGAAGCTGTTCCCATTCTGCCTTTGGAACTTCACCGGGAGTGCTGAGCACCCCCCCCCCCCCCACACACACACACACACCCTCCGCACCCCCATCTATGCATGCACCTCCAGGCCAATTGTTTATAAAAATAGATTGAAAACCAATTTCTGTGAGAATTTCCACTTGGAATGTACTCATGTGTAATATACATCTGAGTTTTAGAATCATTTCAGAATCCTCAATGCCTTGGAAAATATTCCGGGACTTCTTACTGGAGAATCAATTAACTAATTAGATGAAAATAACATGTAACTTGCACTTCTTTTCCTGCTTTATTCGTGCATTAAGGCGTCAGGAGGTAATTGCTTAAGACAATGAAATTGCCAATTTATCTGTGAGTAGGTTTTTAATATTACCTATGGTTGAGAAACATATTCGGTTTGACTTACAATAATTGCTGCTTGATTTCATGTGCTAATTGTCGAAGTGAGAAAAGACTGATTTGCTCATAAAACGTAACTGTAATGTGGCAAACCATTTGGTTTAAATGTAGTGAGACCAGAAAAGGTAACTATGTCTGAGATTTTTCACCAAGCTACATCCACAAAGGTTTTGAGTCACTTTTTCCAATTTTTCACCAAACATGTACCAATGGCGCACAATCCAACATGAGACAAATAAGAAGCTGGATCAGAGATATAGTGAGCTTAAACACTGTCTGACAGCTTGATAGCTCTGCCATTGTCATAATATTAATCATTACCCATCTGATGTAAAACTGAAAATTCCCCTGGTATCCCAAATTATCTGTATTTTAAAGAGTGGTCTGAAAAAAGAAATACAACTCATTTTAAATCAGGAACCAAGGAGTTTAACTGTGTAATCATCTGTGCATATTTTCTACTTTGCACTATAAAGCACAGTGTGATGAACGGTTACTGCCTTTTCATCATGTAAGGTGATGTCCCCTTTAAGACCGGGCTTGGAGCCCTGGGGACTCCGCCTCTGGCTCCGCCCATCTGTGAGCCATATATAAGGGGCTGCCTTGTGGGCTGTGCAGCCGTTAGCACATGTTTCGGCTCTAGCATAGTTCTTAGTCTATTAAAGCCTTCTTTACCGTTTACACTCTAAGCGTCGTTATTGAGGGTACCTCAATTTAATAGACTAAACTAGATCAGGATGGACGCAGGCCTAAAACCAGAGAAGCTCAATCTGGAAGCACGGACACCGGAGGCAAAGGAAATTTTAAATACTGGCTGCGGTGCTTCGAGGCCTACCTGGACTCCGCAGAGATTCCCATCCTGGGGCCACGGAAGCTGAGCCTACTCCACGCCCGGGTGAGTCACAGAATCTCCGCCACGCTCGAAAAGGCGACGACTTATGAACAGGCGGTTGAGTTACTCCGCAAGCGGTTTGTCAAACCCATCAACGAGGTACATGCCAGGCATCTGCTCTCTACCTGCCGGCAGCGCTCGGGGCAATCGCTAGACGAATTCGTTGAGAAACTCACCGCGCTTGCTAGGGACTGTGACCATCAGGATGTCACAGGGGAAGTCCATATGAACCTGCACATCAGAGATGCTTTCGTGTCCGGCATCTGCTCGACCTACATCCGGCAGCGGCTGCTCGAAAACGGGGCAAAAGACCTCCAGGACACGCTAAAGCTCGCCTCCTCGCTGGAGGTGGCCCGACATAACTTGGGTACGTACCCCCCGGACTCTGCGAGCCCCCCCCAGACTTCCTCAGACTCAGCTGTATTACAGGCCTGCGCCACGCGGTGACCCGCTCACCATGGGGGCACACCGTGCTACTTCTGCGGGCAGGGCCAGCATCCACGCCCATGCTGCCCAGCCCGCTCCGCGATCTGCAGCGACTGCGGGAAGAAGGGGCATTTTGCGAGGGTCTGCCTGGCCAGACCCAGGGGCCAGAAAAACAAAGAACAGCCGGCCCGAAAATCAGGCTCTCAGGCCCGCAGGCCTCGCAATGCGGCTGCGCACCGACCCGACTCGCCCCCTTCTGACGCGTCATCAGCCTCGTGCGAATCATGGGAGCGGCCATCTTGTCGGTGGCCATCTTCTCGACCCGACACGTATGACCGACGGCGGCGGCCATTTTACGAGTCCGACTCGGCTGAGGAATCGGACTACCCGTGAGTGGGTGCAATCACCCTCGACCAAACTCGGCCAAAACACCTGCAGAACTCTATGATGCAGGTCCAGGTCACGGGCGTGACACTGCATGCCGCTTCAACTCCGGGAGCACGGAGAGCTTTATCCATCCTGAAATGGTAAGGCGCTGCTCCCTACGCACCCATCCTGCATCCCAAACCATAGCCCTCGCATCTGGGTCCCACTCGGTACAAATCACGGGGTACTGTATTGCGGATCTCTCGATCCAGGGCGCCAAATACACCCGTTTCAAATTTTATATCCTCCCTCACCTCTGTACACCGCTGCTGCTCGGACTGGATTTCCAGTGCAGCCACCGAAGCCTGACACTGAAGTTCGGCCGATCCTTGCCCCCCCTCACGGTATGCTGCCTTGCGACACTGAAAGTCACAACCCCCTCGCTATTCGCAAACCTCACTCCCGACTGTAAGCCACTCGCCACTAGGAGCCGGCGCTACAGTGCCCAAGATATGACTTTTATCAAGTCAGAGGTCCAGCGTTTACTGGGAGAGGGGGTCATCGAGGCTAGCTACAGCCCTTGGGGAGCGCAAGTGGAGGTAGTCCGGTCCGGGGAGAAAAAACGGATGGTCGTGGAGAATAGCCAGACCATAAACCGATTCACGCAGCTTGATGCGTACCTCCTTCCTCGCATCGCGGAAATGGTAAATCGGATTGCCAATACCGAGTCTTTTCCACGGTCAACCTCAAATCTGCCTACCACCAGCTCCCCAGCCGACCAAAAGACCGCCCCTATACTGCCTTCAAAGCAGCCGGCCGGCTCTTCCACTTCCTCAGGGTCCCCTTCGGTGTCACAAATGGGGTCTCCGTCTTTCAAAGGGCGATGGACCAAATGGTGGACCAGTACGGTTTGCGGGCTACATACCCGTACTTAGACAATTTCACCATCTGCGGCCATGACCAGCAGGACCATGACGCTAACCTCGAAAAGTTCCTCCAGACCGCCCGAGCCCTTAACCTGACCTATAATGAGGAAAAATGCGTTTTCCACACCACCTGGCCAGCCATCCTCGGCTATGTCGTGGAAGACGGGGTCCTAGGTCCCGACCCCGACCGCATGCGCCCCCTTAAGGAACTCCCTCTCCCCCGCAGCCTCAAGGTCCTCAAACGGTGCTTGGGGCTTTTCTCTTATTACGCCCAGTGGGTCCCCAAGTATGCGGACAAAGCCCGCCCACTCGTAAAGACCACCATTTTTCCCCTCTCGGCTGAGGCTCAATTGGCCTTCAACCGCAACAAGGCCGACATCACCAAGGCAGCTATGCACGCGGTGGACGAAACCATTCCTTTCCAGGTAGAGAGCGATGCATCAGACATCGCCCTGGCTGCTACCCTCAATCAGGCAGGCAGACCAGTAGCGTTCTTCGCCCGAACCCTCACAGCCTCCGAGGTTCGACACTCTGCAGTCGAAAAGGAGGCACAAGCGATTGTGGAGGCTGTGCGGCGCTGGAGACACTACCTCACCAGTAGGTTTACCCTCGACACCGACCAACGGTCAGTCGCCTATATGTTCGATAACACGCAACGGGGCAAAATAAAAAATGATAACATTTTGAGGTGGAGGATCGAACTCTCCACCTACACGTACGATATCAAGTATCGTCCAGGGGAGCTCAACGAGCCCCCTGATGCCCTGTCCCGCGGCACATGTGCCAACGCGCAGGACGACCGCCTGCAAGCAATCCACAATGACCTCTGCCACCCGGGGGTTACCCGGCTCGTCCATTTTATCAAGTCCCTCAACCTACCTTACTCAACCAAGGAGGTCAAGGCCACGGTCAGGGCCTGCCAGATCTGTGCGGTGTGCAAACCGCACTTCTACTGGCCAGACAAGGTTCGGCTCGTGAAGGCCTCGGGTCCCTTTGAGTGACTGAGCATGGACTTCAAGGGGCCCCTCCCGTCCACCAATCGTTATGCCTATTTCCTCACCGTTATCGATGCGTTCTCCCGTTTCCCATTCGCCATTCCGTGCCCCGACATGACCTCAGCCACCGTGATTAAGGCACTGCACAGCATCTTCACTCTGTTCGGTTTCCCCGCTTATATCCACAGCGACCGGGGTACATCGTTCATGAGCGATGAACTGCGTCAGTATCTGCTCAGCAAAGGCATTGCCTCGAGCAGAACATAAGAACATAAGAACTAGGAGCAGGAGTAGGCCATCTGGCCCCTCGAGCCTGCTCCACCATACAATGAGATCATGGCTGATCTTTTGTGGACTCAGCTCCACGTTCCGGCCCGAACACCATAACCCTTAATCCCTTTATTCTTCAAAAAACTATCTATCTTTATCTTAAAAACATTTAATGAAGGAGCCTCTACTGCTTCACTGGGCAAGGAATTCCATAGATTCACAACCCTTTGGGTGAAGAAGTTCCTCCTAAACTCAGTCCTAAATCTACTTCCCCTTATTTTGAGGCTATGCCCCCTAGTTCTGCTTTTACCCGCCAGTGGAAACAACCTGCCCGCATCTATCCTATCTATTCCCTTCATAATCTTATATGTTTCTATAAGATCCCCCCTCATCCTTCTAAATTCCAACGAGTACAGTCCCAGTCTACTCAACCTCTCCTCGTAATCCAACCCCTTCAGCTCTGGGATTAACCTAGTGAATCTCCTCTGCACACCCTCCAGTGCCAGTACGTCCTTTCTCAAGTAAGGAGACCAAAACTGAACACAATACTCCAGGTGTGGCCTCACTAACACCTTATACAATTGCAGCATAACCTCCCTAGCCTTAAACTCCATCCCTCTAGCAATGAAGGACAAAATTCCATTTGCCTTCTTAATCACCTGTTGCACCTGAAAACCAACTTTCTGCGACTCATGCACTAGCACACCCAGGTCTCTCTGCACAGCAGCATGTTTTAATATTTTATCATTTAAATAATAATCCCTTTTGCTGTTATTCCTACCAAAATGGATAACCTCACATTTGTCAACATTGTATTCCATCTGCCAGACCCTAGCCCATTCACTTAGCCTATCCAAATCCCTCTGCAGACTTCCAGTATCGTCTGCACTTTTTGCTTTACCACTTATCTTAGTGTCGTCTGCAAACTTGGACACATTGCCCTTGGTCCCCAACTCCAAATCATCTATGTAAATTGTGAACAGTTGTGGGCCCAACGCTGATCCCTGAGGGACATCACTAGCTACTGATTGCCAACCAGAGAAACACCCATTAATCCCCACTCTTTGCTTTCTATTAATTAACCAATCCTCCATCCATGCTACTACTTTCCCCTTAATGCCATGCATCTTTATCTTATGCAACAACCTTTTGTGTGGCACCTTGTCAAAGGCTTTCTGGAAATCCAGATATACCACATCCATTGGCTCCCCGTTATCTACCGCACTGTTAATGTCCTCAAAAAATTCCACTAAATTAGTTAGGCACGACCTGCCCTTTATGAACCCATGCTGCGTCTGTCCAATGGGACAATTTCCATCCAGATGCCTCGCTATTTCTTCCTTGATGACAGATTCCAGCATCTTCCCTACTACCGAAGTTAAGCTCACTGGCCTATAATTACCCACTTTCTGCTTACCTCCTTTTTTAAACAGTGGTGTCACGTGTGCTAATTTCCAATCCGCAGGGACCACCCCAGAGTCTAGTGAATTTTGGTAAATTATCACTAGTGCATTTGCAATTTCCCTAGCCATCTCTTTTAGCACTCTGGGATGCATTCCATCAGGGCCAGGAGACTTGTCTACCTTTAGGCCCATTAGCTTGCCCATCACTACCTCCTTGGTGATATCAATCCTCTCAAGGTCCTCACCTGTCATAGCCTCATTTCCATCAGTCACTGGCATGTTATTTGTGTCTTCCACTGTGAAGACCGACCCAAAAAACCTGTTCAGTTCCTCAGCCATTTCCTCATCTCCCATTATTAAATCTCCCTTCTCATCCTCTAAAGGACCAGTATTTACCTTAGCCACTCTTTTTTGTTTTATGTATTTGTAGAAAGTTTTACTATCTGTTTTTATATTCTGAGCAAGTTTACTCTCATAATCTATCTTACTCTTCTTTATAGCTTTTTTAGTAGCTTTCTGTTGCCCCCTAAAGATTTCCCAGTCCTCTAGTCTCCCACTGATCTTTGCTACTTTGTATGTTTTTTCCTTCAATTTGATACTCTCCCTTATTTCCTTAGATATCCACGGTCGATTTTCCCTCTTTTTACCGTCTTTCCTTTTTGTTGGTATGAACCTTTGCTGGGCACTGTGAAAAATCACTTGGAAGGTTCTCCACTGTTCCTCAACTGTTTCACCGTAAAGTCTTTGCTCCCAGTCTACCTTAGCTAGTTCTTCTCTCATCCCATTGTAATCTCCTTTGTTTAACCACAAAACACTCGTGCTTGATTTTACCTTCTCACCCTCCATCTGTATTTTAAATTCCACCATATTGTGATCGCTCCTTCCGAGAGGATCCCTAACTATGAGATCCTGAATCAATCCTGTCTCATTACACAGGACCAGATCTAGGACCGCTTGTTCCCTCGTAGGTTCCATTACATACTGTTCGAGGAAACTATCGCGGATACATTCTATAAACTCCTCCTCAAGGCTGCCTTGACCGACCTGGTTAAACCAATCAACATGTAGATTAAAATCCCCCATGATAACTGCTGTACCATTTCTACATGCATCTGTTATTTCTTTGTTTATTGCCTGCCCCACCATAATGTTACTATTTGGTGGCCTATAGATTACTCCTATCAGTGACTTTATCGCCTTACTATTCCTGATTTCCACCCAAATGGATTCAACCTCATCCTCCATAGCACCGATGTCATCCCTTACTGTTTCCCGGATGTCATGCTTAAATAACAGAGCCACACCACCTCCCTTACCATCCACTCTGTCCTTCCGAAAAGTTTGATACCCTCGGATATTTAACTCCCAGTCGTGACCATCCTTTAACCATGTTTCAGTAATGGCCACTAAATCATAATCATTCACGATGATTTGCGCCATCAACTCATTTACCTTATTCCGAATACTACGAGCATTCAGGTAAAGTACACTTTTTTAGCTTTTTGACCTCTGTTCTTAATCTTAACACCTCGATCAGTAACCTCTCCTAAGTTATATTTCCTCTTAACCTTTCTCCTAATTTTCCTTGTCGTCGAACCCATATCTTCCTGTAACAACCTGCTGCATCGCTTACCGTTAATGTTTTCACTTCCCGTTTTATTTCTTTTAGTATTCCTGGTCCTATTCACTGAGCTCCTCTCAGTCACTGTACCTTGTACTGTCGCCCTTTTTGATTTTTGACTGTGGCTTCTCTGCCTTACACTTTCCCCCTTACTGCCTTTTATTTCTGTCCCTGTTTTACTACCTTCCAACTTCCTGCATTGGTTCCCATCCCCCTGCCACATTAGTTTAAACTCTCCCCAACAGCTCTAGCAAACACCCCCCCTAGGACATCGGTTCCAGTCCTGCCCAGGTGCAGACCGTCCGGTTTGTACTGGTCCCACCTCCCCCAGAACCGGTTCCAATGTCCCAGGAATTTGAATCCCTCCCTCTTGCACCATCTCTCAAGCCACACATTCATCCTCTCTATCCTGACATTTCTACACTGACTAGCCCGTGGCACTGGTAGCAATCCTGAGATTACTACCTTTGAGGTCCTACTTTTTAGTTTAACTCCTAGCTCCCTAAATTCAGCTTGTAGGATTGATTCAGGATCTCATAGTTAGGGATCCTCTCGGAAGGAGCGATCACAATACGGTGGAATTTAAAATACAGATGGAGGGTGAGAAGGTAAAATCAAACACTAGTGTTTTGTGCTTCTATAAAGGAGATTACAATGCGATGAGAGAAGAACTAGCTAAGGTAGACTGGGAGCAAAGACTTTATGGTGAAACAGTTGAGGAACAGTGGAGAACCTTCCAAGTGATTTTTCACAGTGCTCAGCAAAAGTTTATACCAACAAAAAGGAAAGACTGTAAAAAGAGGGAAAATCGACCATGGATATCTAAGGAAATAAGGGAGAGTATCAAATTGAAGGAAAAAACATACAAAGTAGCAAAGATCAGTGGGAGACTAGAGGACTGGGAAATCTTTAGGGGGCAACAGAAAGCTACTAAAAAAGCTATAAAGAAGAGTAAGATAGATTATGAGAGTAAACTTGCTCAGAATATAAAAACAGATAGTAAAAGTTTCTACAAATACATAAAACAAAAAAGAGTGGCTAAGGTAAATATTGGTCCTTTAGAGGATGAGAGGGGAGATTTAATAATGGGAGATGAGGAAATGGCTGAGGAACTGAACAGGGTTTTTGGGTCGGTCTTCACAGTGGAAGACACAAATAACATGCCAGTGACTGATGGAGATGAGGCTATGACAGGTGAGGACCTTGAGAGGATTGTTATCACCAAGGAAGTAGTGATGGGCAAGCTAATGGGGCTAAAGGTAGACAAGTCTCCTGGACCTGATGGAATGCATCCCAGAGTGCTAAAAGAGATGGCTAGGGAAATTGCAAATGCACTAGTGATAATTTACCAAAATTCACTAGACTCTGGGGTGTTCCCGGCGGATTGGAAATTAGCAAACGTGACACCACTGTTTAAGAAAGGAGGTAGGCAGAAAGCGGGTAATTATAGGCCAGTGAGCTTAACTTCGGTAGTAGGGAAGATGCTGGAATCTATTATCAAGGAAGAAATAGCGAGGCATCTGGATGGAAATTGTCCCATTGGGCAGACGCAGCATGAGTTCATAAAGGGCAGGTCATGCCTAACTAATTTAGTGGAATTTTTTGAGGACATTAACAGTGCGGTAGATAACGGGGAGCCAATGGATGTGGTATATCTTGGTTTCCAGAAATCCTTTGACAAGGTGCCACACAAAAGGTTGCTGCATAAGATAAAGATGCATGGCATTAAGGGAAAATAGTAGCATGGATAGACGATTGGTTAATTAATAGAAAACAAAGAGTGGGGATTAATGGGTGTTTCTCTGGTTGGCAATCAATAGCTAGTGGTGTCCCTCAGGGAGCAGTGTTGGGCCCACAACTGTTCACAATTTACATAGATGATTTGGAATTGGGGACCAAGGGCAATGTGTCCAAGTTTGCAGACGACACTAAGATAAGTGGTAAAGAAAAAAGTGCCAAGGATACTGGAAGTCTGCAGAGGGATTTGGATAGGCTAAGTGAATGGGCTAGGGTCTGGCAGATGGAATACAATGTTGACAAAGGTGAGGTTATCCATTTTGGTAGGAATAACAGCAAAAGGGATTATTATTTAAATGATAAAATATTAAAACATGCTGCTGTGCAGGGAGACCTGGGTGTGCTAGTGCATGAGTCGCAAAACGTTGGTTTGCAGGTGCAACAGGTGATTAAGAAGGCAAATTGAATTTTGTCCTTCATTGCTAGAGGGATGGAGTTTAAGAATAGGGAGGTTCTGCTGCAATTGTATAAGGTGTTAGTGAGGCCACACCTGGAGTATTGTGTTCCGTTTTGGTCTCCTTACTTGAGAAAGGACGTACTGGCACTGGAGGGTGTGCAGAGGAGATTCACTAGGTTAATCCCAGAGCTGAAGGGGTTGGATTACGAGGAGACGTTGAGTAGACTGGGACTGTACTCGTTGGAATTTAGAAGGATGAGGGGGGATCTTATAGAAACATATAAGATTATGAAGGGAATAGACAGGATAGATGCGGGCAGGTTGTTCCCACTGGCGGGTGAAAGCAGAACTATGGGGCATAGCCTCAAAATAAGGGGAAGTAGATTTAGGACTGAGTTTAGGAGACACTTCTTCACCCAAAGGGTTGTGAATCTATGGAATTCCTTGCCCAGTGAAGCAGTAGAGGCTCCTTCATTAAATGTTTTTAAGATAAAGATAGATAGTTTTTTGAAGAATAAAGGGATTAAGAGTTATGGTGTTCGGGCCGGAAAGTGGAGTTGAGTCCACAAAAGATCAGCCATGATCTCATTGAATGGTGGAGCAGGCTCGAGGGGCCAGATGGCCTACTCCTGCTCCTAGTTCTTATGCTCTTACGTTGTTATGCTCAGCAACTTCAGAGATCAGTTAGGAGTTACCTACACTGATGCACTGTTCGACTCATATGGACTACGTTGTAGCGTTCCCCTTAAAGAGGGCGAGTTTCCGGAGGCTCATGTGAAGCGTGTGAATCACGGGACTGAGTCGGGTTTTACTGTTAATCAGGAGTTTGGAGTTGTGGAGTACCATAGCCTTTGGGCGCGATTCACATGAATGGTTTCTAAGTGTGGTAGCAAGCGTGACCCAGCTAGGCCGGCAATGTTATTCAATGTTAAGTGGCCCACTTAACGAGACCCCACGTGCTTCTTGCCGCAAATGAAGGATCGCGAGCCGATTCGGCGGCACCACATTCGGCAGCCCCCCGCTAAAACGGTCGAACAGCACTTAAACAACACTTGCTCAGCCAACCCCAGCCAGCTCACAACAATGGAGGCAAGAAGACTGACCCCAAGATTCGGGGTGGCAGACCTGGGGAGGCTCCTAGATGCGATGGAGGCTGGGAGGGATGTTCTGTTACCGCAAAGGTCCTGGAGGGTGAGCCACAGGGCAGCTAATGCTGCCTGGGATGAGCTGGTGTTGGCTGGAAACTCTGGAAGCGTGACCTGGAGGATTGGCCACCAGTGCTGTAAAAAGATCAACAACCTACACTATGCAGTGCGGGTGAATAGACACCAATGCCAACCCCTCCTCCCCGCTGCCCCTGAGAACTTTCCACCCCCGAGCGAGCATCCACACCCCCCCAACTCTCCATGTGGCCCCCAAACATCCTTTCAACCCCCCTCTCTCTTTAATCCCCCACCGACCCTCCCTTCACATACCCCTCCCACCACTGTGAAACATAAGTGTGGCTAATGATGCCCTCTCTGTGTCTCCTTAGGATAAGGTCTCGCACAACTGTTGGGAGAGGACACAGACTGGTGGCGGGGGGCCAGAATCTTCAACCTCCTTCGAGGAGCGGGCGCTGGGAGCTGACTGTAGTGGCCGATGACAAGACGGTCACCAATGTGGAGCTTGGCGTAAGCCACAGAGGTGAGGAACCACCGGGCCCCACCTGGAGGACCTGTCAGATGTGAGTTGTTATTGCCTTACTGACTGATCCATCCCTCCCACAGACTGCTTATCCATTCTCCTGCAAATCCTCCAGCCAATGGCACAGGCCCATCCCGGGTGACCCCCCTCTCAAGCCTCCTCGGAGACCACCTCGGAGGAGAGCTCCGAGGAAGACACAATCGTATCACTGCATCACAGTGTCATCCCCACCCTCCACCAATGTGGATACACGAACCTCGGTGGGAAATGTTAGTGGTCAGGCTTCTGGGGCACAATCTGGTGAGCACCACACTGCTGCTGATGTACAACAGGTAGAGGCAGGAACCTGCAGGCGAGACAGCAGTCGGAGGGCTGCTGGATTCCAGGACCTAGCTGGGTCCCAGCCTGATGCTGTAAAACACCACTGTTTCTACGCTGGCGTGAGCACTTTGTCTGAAAATCGGAGAATCCAGCCCATTGTTAGCAGAGGCAGATATCTTAAATGAGGCATTGGAAGTTCCCCAGGCCATGGAAAGTGCAAAATGGGAGAGGGCGACAGAACTGTAAATCGTGCAAGCAGATGAGGTCCACCAGGTTTGGTGGGAAGCTGCTGGCAGTTGTGGCCAGGGATGGAGGTGCACAAATTAACGAGCAAAGAGGTTCAGAGCAAAAGAGAATGTAGCTGTACTGGGAATTTGGTCCACAGAACAAGAGCTATGAAGAATGCTACAGGTATGGGGGATATCACCCCCAGGAGAGATGTAAATTTAGGGAAGCTACTTGTTATGCCTGCAATAGGAGGGGGAACATTAGGAGGAAGAGCCACGCTAGGCACAGCCAAAGCGGGGGCCAACAAAAAAAAATCTCGGACTCCAGTACACAATGTTGAGAATAACACTGAATATGTTTAAACAACAAGACACCCCCAATTACAATTGTATCAATGGCAAATGGTCAACCGCTTAGAATGGAGGTGGGCACGGGGGCCTCCACTACGGTTGTAGGTGAGCAAACGCATTGTTATTTACAAAGTAGGGTCTAGTCCCTGAAATTATGATGCAGGCTGGCCAGGCTAGCCACGTAGACTGGGGAAGCTTCAAGGATCTTGAGAATAACCACAATAGCTGTGAGCTACCGGCACTAGTCAGCTCAACTGTCTCTAATAGTAGTGGGGGGTGGCCAAGGGCAAAGTCTGATAGGCAGAGTTTGGCTTTGTCAAGTTAGATTAAATTGGTGAAAAATCTTCAAAATTAATGAAAGAATCATTTATGATGTGTTAAAAAAAATCAGAAGATTTTCAAAGAGGAGTTAAGGCCGAAAAGCAAAGATTTATGTGGGTCTTGAGGCCACATCCATGTTTCACAGATATCGACCCGTTCCCCTATCTGTTACATGAGAAGGTTGAGTCTGATCTCAAGCGGCAAGAAGAATTGGGCATCATCAAGTCAGTAGAATGGAGGCTTTCGGAGTAGGAAGCTCCCATCGTGCCAGTGGTTAAGTCAGATGGAACAATTAGGGTATGCAGGGACTACGAACTAACCTTGAATCAGGGGGCAAAATTGGACAGATACCCAATACCAAAAATTGCAGGTATATTCGCTAAATTAGCAGGAGGTTTGAATTACACTAAACTTGATATGAGCTAGGCATACTAGCAATTAAAATTAATTGAGGTTTATCGAGAATTTGTTATTATAAATACCAACAAAAGCCTACAACAGTATACGCGGCACCCTTCGGAGTCTCATTGGTGCGTACAATTTTCCAGCACATAATAGAAAGCTTACTACAGGACCTACCTAAGGTGGTTGTCTTTCTCGATGATGGACTGATAACAGGAGTGTCCGAAGAGGAGCACCAAGCAAATCTCAAAGAAGTTTTTAAAAGATTTAAGAAGGCTGGAATAAAGCTGAAAAGAGAAAAATGTACATTCCAAGCTCATGAAGCGATGTACTTAGGATTTAGGGTAGACGCCAAAGGGCTGCACCCTATGGAGTAGAAAATAAAAGCAAAAATACATCAGAATTTAAATCCTTTTTGAGGAATGGTGAATTATTATGGCAGATTTATTCCTGACCTTTCTACAATGTTGGCGCCCCTACACATATTTCTCAAGAAGCACAAGAAGTAGCATTGGAGAGAGCATCCGAAAGAAGCTTTATGAACAGGTCAAATTAGCAGTCACCCAGTCTCGTGGTTCATTTTGACCCCTCAAAGCGATCATTTGTACCAGCGATCTGTCTCCTTACAGATTCAGAGTGATTTTAGTGCACAAGGTGGAAGATGGTGCAAAAAGGTCAATCACCTATGCCCTGAGGACTCGCAAATCGAAAAAAAGGGACTCGCTGTAATCTCCGGAGTGAGAAAGTTCCATCAATACATTTATGGACAACATTTCATAGTAGTTAACGACTACAAACCCCTGTTGGGCTTATTTAGGGAGGATCAGGCAGTTTCCCCACCCATAGCTTCAGATGGAGTTGAACACTGGGCTCTACTGTTGGCAGCCTACGAGTAAACGTTTCAACATAGGCCAGGCACACACATTTCAAATGCGAATGCTTCAAGCCGTCGTCCCTCTCCAAAGTATACCACATACGCCAGTACCACAGGGATTCGCTCTTGTGTCAAACATTCTTGACATGTTGCCAGTGTTGGCGCGACAGGTCAGGTTTTGGACCCCAAAAGACATCATAATATCTCGAGTCAAATACATGGGGCTGGATTCTCCAATTTTGAGGCTATGTCCGGAGAAAGTGTCTAGATTTGTGGTAAAAAAAATCGGCGAGGCCCCAGCACCGACCCTCCGACAGGTGAGGGGATAGCAGCTGTGCCACGTAAAACACATGACCTTTGTGAAATAAACGGGCGTAGAATTGCTGGGTCCATGGCCACGCATGCGCACGGCGACGATCTGCAGCGGTTGCGCCGTACAAATGGTGCTGGCCGCGTGCGCACCCGATCTGCCAGACAGTGCCCCCATGGACACCCCCTCTCCACCCCTGGATCAAACCCCTACCAGTCGCCCCCAGCCCTCGCCGAAGCCACCCCCAACCAGCAGCACAGCCCCACCCCTACTGTGGCGGCGCTGGACAGTCTGCAGCCCTCACACCAGGTTCACGAAAACTGAGAGAATATGTGTCCCGCGCCATCGGGAACTCAACCCATTGGTGGCAGAGCATCGGTAATGGGCCTTCACGTCACGTCCTGAGGACGTCCCAACGTCGGCATACTCCCCGATGACACCATTTTGGAGGGGGCGGAGTATCTGAAAACAGGCGTCGCCCCCGATTCGGTCGTAAAAGGGGATTTTCTGCCCGATCGGCAATTATGAAATCGGCGTTGGGAACGGAAAATCCCGCCCAGGGTTCTCCAAACAGGTCCAGGCATGTATGAGATACATATCTAAGGAAAAGGGGTGAAGAACACCTTTGAGAAGGAGACAATCGCACACCAAACTAGTGGGGCAGCCAGCCCCTAGTATGACTGTCAGAAACCTACTGCCCAGGCATCCTTTCGGACCAGGTCCTTGTTAAAATCAATGTAGTCTTCCTCCTGGCCATACAGGGCATTCATGACCTGTCGGATGCACCTGTGGACTGTGGCCTGTGAGATGTCACACAGCTCCCCACTCGAGCCCTGGAATGATCCCATGGCATAAAAGTTTAGGGCTACAGTGACCTCGACGGCCACCGGGAGCAGGTGTCCTCCTTCTCCACGTGGTGCCAAGGCCATGAGTGTATGGCACAGGTGTTGCACCGTCTCCTTGTTGAGGCGGAGCTTCCTTCGGGTCATGCTATCTGTCATTTGTTCAAATGACCAGTGGCGCCTATCATGACATACAGACACACACATAATGATATACAGACAAACAGCTGATGGACACTGAGAACAGGACATGACCAATAAGCAGGCAGGACACTCAGGGGTGGGATCTGACTATAAAAGACACAAGGCACTCACACTCCGCCTCTTTCCATGTAGTGTTAGGTACACTGGTCTAACACTGGCTGCAACTGGATGCAGCTTAGATCAGAAAGATACTCCAGACCTTGAAGTTAGTTCAATCAGGTTTATTGAACTAATAGCACAGTTAGCACAGTTCTCTGTGAGTTCGACTCTCTGCCAACTTAAGTGTGGCTACTCTGTCTGACTGAACCAGACTAGCTCTTAGCCACGTGGTGGGGGTGTGAGATTGTAATAACACTCTTGACTGACTCTCTAGATGTTCATCAGTGGAAAGAGGCGGAGTGTGAGTGCCTCATGTCTTTTATAGTCAGATACCACCCCTGAGTGTCCTGCCTGCTTATTGGTCATATCCTGTTCTCTGTGTCCATTAGCTGCTTGTCTGTATATTATTATGTGTGTGTCTGTATTGATTTATGTTCTAGGTGTAACATAAACGGCTTCCTTATGGTGCACTTGTCAAAGGAAGGTTCAGACATGGAGATAACTTCAACACGTTTATTAAACTATTTACACTTCTATTACTCGGGTTCAATACTACTGCTAATCCTACTATAGCTACCCAGACTGACTAACCAGTTGCTGCAATCCACATGGTGGGTGTAATATTGAATCAACCCTGTGTCTCTACTCACAGATTATCTCCACTGGAAAGAGGCAGATCATGTGTGTGGTGTCCTTTATATATGGGTTGGTGTAATGCCCTCTTGTGGTCGTGTCACCTCTGTGTGTATCGTGAATGTCCATTGGTCATGTCCTATCTAACTGATCTATTGGTTGAGTGTGTGTGTGTGTGATGTCTCCGGTGCTCCCTCTAGTGTCTAGCTAGCCTACATGCATTTACATTGATGCACATCACCACATCCCCCCTTTTTTATATGTTCCTTATTTTCTGTACACTTTAAGAAAATTGAATAAAGAACAGGTAGATAAGGTAAGGTATATACAAGTCATGGGAACAGTGATTAAACAATAAGACCAAATCATTCGTGTGAATCCAAAAACCATCAATCATCATGGTCAAATGTCTCTCTTGATTCTGAATGGCATCAACGTCCCTGTGCCACAGGAACCAAGAAATGGTCAAATCACTTTGCTGTCTGATTTGGAGTCCCTTTCTTTTTTCGATGTTTATGATGGTGCTGTCGGATGGCATCTTGTAGCTGATAAGGTGTTGACGTTGAAGAGGTACCATCAACAGTATCATTCGAGGTCATGGATGTGCCATTTGTTGAAGTTGGATAAGACTGTCCAGACTGGTTCTGGCCACGTGCTGTGCTGGAAGGATGATCCTGCTGAGAACCGTTGAAGCTTGTCGAATTGGAAACAGAATTGCTGCTCGCATAAATACCTGGTGATGGTGTGAAACTAGAACCTTGCATCTGATAGGAATATGCCGTCTGGCCAGGCTGGGGTGCAGCAAATCCTGGGCTGTAACTAAGGCATCCAGTCTGTAGTGCAGATTGCACTTGCGGTAGTCCTCCTTCGGTCTTGATTCCATTAGTGGGCAATGCGTAGTGCTGGCCTGTTTGAGAATATGCTGCATAGACTGCTGGCTGCTGCATGCCTGAATACTGGGTTTGTCCAGCATGAGCTGTCATTGGCTGCACTGCTGGTGTGGAAAAAATGTGTGGATATAGCTGTGGTGAATATTGGTGTATTCCTCTTGGACTGTAGCTGCTGCCTGTTATTAGCAGGATAGTCTCCTGCTATCACCCTGAGCATGCCATCACTGAGGTTGTGGCACTCCCTGTCTGGAGTAAAGTCCGGCTTACGTGAATCAGAATCGGCATTTGGTTGCTCCCCATCTGGAGTATGGTCTGTTTTAACTGAGTCAGTGTTGGTTTGTTGATGCTCCCCGTCCAGAGTCTCCAGGTTCACTGGAGTCAGCTGAGATTTCGTGAAGCTGCACATCTGGAGTCGGAACATGCAGGAATGCATTGACTTGTGGAGAGGTTCGAGCGAGTGAGGGTGGAAGCATCATGGTGTCACCAGAGTCACCAGTGGTCTCACAGTGATCGTCGTGTACCTCTGTACACACTAGCTGAGGTCTGTCACTTTGCACATCTTGCATGGGAAGTGGGATGCTGTCGTCACTCGTCTCACATGCCGTGGGTGGATCCTCAGTAGCTGCTTGTTGTTCACTTGGGTTGGGTAAATTGTCAGAGTCTTCATCTGGTGGTGCAAACAATGTGGGTGGACTGTCATTGTCTTGCTGTTGTCCTTCATTTGGGCTTGGACTGTCATCGTCGCTTTGTTCCTCACTGTCGCATGATTGACCGTCATGGTCGTCCTGCTGTGCATTGGAGCGTGGTAGACTGTCATAGTCTTCTTGCTATTTACTTGAGCATGGCAGACTTGCATCGTCTGCAACTAGTTGGTCAGAGGAGGTTGCTAGACCCTCATGGTCTTGCTCCTGCAACGACTGCGCGTCGGAGTCTTGCGTTGCTTCTATCATGGAGGCTGTCCACGAGCTCGCTGCGGAGGCTTGTGACACTGGAGTCACGTCTTGTGTGTGCAAGGATTCCGCTCTGGACTCTTGCATTTCTTCTATCGTGGAGTCTGTCCACGAGCTCGCTATGGAGGCTTGTGACACTGGAGTCACTCCTTGTTCGTGCAAGGACTGCGGTGTGGAGTCTTGCGTGTCTTCTTTCGTAGAATAGGGAACCCTGAGCGGTGCGTGGACCACGCTCTGTGTGGCAGCAGGCCGCCCTCTGTGGGCTTGTACCGCTCTCTGTCTCTTGGTTTCAGTCTGCAGCATCATCCTGCACTCACGAGTTGGGATGTCATATCTGCTGGGCTGAAGATCCTCCAACCCGAAGAATTCGTCGTCAGGGTCGTCAATGTGCAACACGTCTAGTTGCGGTTCGGATTTGGTACTGGGGTAGCCTCCCAAGGTGAAAGGTTCATCTGAGTCATTGTCTTCTAGGATCATATCATCACTGTTTGCGTCGGAGCTGGCATTGGGCTCGCGAGGTCCAGAGAAAATGTAAAGGTCGGTTTCAAAGTATTCAAGGTCGGAATCATTGGTTTGGGCATAGGTAACTGCTTGTTGCAGGGTTTTTCAGAGGTTAATTTCATTTTCTGGTTTAATTTGAGGCATTGTGCTGTCATCCCAGGTGAAGGAAGGTTGTTTTACGGCTTTAAAATATTTTTTCTTTGATTTGGGACGTTTCCCCTTTAAATGGGCGTGGTCCGGGACCTCTGACGTCATGACACATGTGATGTCATATGTCGGAAGCGTGTGTGCATGCGCAAATCGCTGTTCCTGTACCGGCGGTCGTTTTCGTGAGTGCGCATGCGCGGCGTCTCGCAACTGCGCAAGTGCAGTCCCTTTAGAAAGATGGCCGCCGATCAAAATTGTTCTCTGCTCCGGGATCTCGGCCCTGTGGTGAGTACTGGCGCTTCTCTTACCTTTTCTTGCTGGTTGGAGTGTGTTTTCCTCACAGTATTTGCCGAATTTGTCCAGGACTGCCAAGAAGTCGCTCCTGTTTTGCCCCTTGGAGAACTTGAATTTTTAAAAGATTTCTTCTGCTCTGGCACCGGTGATGGTGAGGAGAAGCTCTGTCTTTTCAGCATCGGCCACGTCTTCTAGTTCGGCTGCCACCAGGAAGATTTCAAACATTTGTCAGAATACCCGCCAGTTTTCGCGGAGATCGCCTTGCCACTGGAGCTGCTGCGGAACCCAGATCTCGAACAACTTGCCTGGGTATCGTTGCTGGTTGTCACTGTATGCTGAGCTATGTCTATATGGATTGAAACAGTTCAGTTCTGGGGTACCATGATTTGTTATGTTCTTGGTGTAACATAAGCGGCTTCCTTACGGTGCACTTGACAAAGGAAGGTTCAGACGTGGAGATAACTTCAACACGTTTATTAAACTATTTACACTTCTATTACTCGGGTTCGACACTACTGCTAATCCTACTATAGCTACCCAGACTGACTAACCAGTTGCTGCAATCCACGTGGTGGGTGTAATATTGAATCAAACCCTGTGTCTCTACTCACTGACTGTCTCCACTGGAAAGAGGCAGATCATGTGTGTGGTGTCCTTTATATATGGGTTGGTGTAATGCCCTCTTGTGGTCGTGTCACCTCTGTGTGTATCGTGAATGTCCATTGGTCATGTCCTATCTAACTGATTTTTCATAGAATTTACAGTGCAGAAGGAGGCCATTCAGCCCATCGAGTCTGCACCGGCTCTTGGAAAGAGCACCTTATCCGAGGTCCACACCTCTACCCTATCCCCATAACCCAGTAACCCCACCCAACACTAAGGGCAATTTTGGACACTAAGGGCAATTTTGGACACTAAGGGCAATTTTGGACACTAAGGGCAATTTATCATGGCCAATCCGCCTAACCTGCACATCTTTGGACTGTGGGAGGAAACCGGAGCACCCGGAGGAAACCCACGCACACACGCGGAGGACGTGCAGACTCCACACAGACAGTGACCCAAGCCGCAATCGAACCTGGGACCCTGGAGATGTGAAGCAATTGTGCTATCCACAAGGCTACTGTGATTTATTGGTTGAGTGTGTGTGTGTGATGTCTCCGATGCTCCCGCTAGTGTCTAGCTAGCCTACATGCATTTACATTGATGCACATCACCACATGTATATCATGACAGCGCCTGGACAGCCTGGGCCGTCGCGGGACTCCCGCTCTGGGTCCTCCCCTGGCCTGATGCTCCGCCGGGTCCTCAGGGTATGGGGCGGGGTCCGGCACATGGACCGCTGCCTCGAGCATCTGCTGATGCGGCTGCTGCCACCTTCTCCGCCATCTGGCCGCATCGCGTAGCACCAGCATCAGGAGGGAAACACCTGCGTCCAACATCCCTGCCATAGCGTTCAATATTTGTGAGGCATTGGGAGAGGGTGTTAGACCGACGAACAGAGGTTGCTCCCACCCTGGGACCTCAATTCCCCCACTGATCCACCCCCCCCCCCCCAACCCGGAATGCCCTGCCTACGTACCCCCGGCCACAGGGGGCTCTCCTCTCTAGGCCCCAGACTCTGTACCCTGGACACCTGCTCACAACACCACCTGGACCAGGGCTGGCCCCCTCCCCATAGCACTCACCCACCCTCTGGCCGTGGACATGTCGCTGGAGCAGTGTTCAGGTATACTGTCCAGGCATCACGGTCTGTTTGGGATGCCAAGCAATGACTCCTGCATGCTACATGGCCCACCCACCCACGGGAATACACTTGGGTTGTGCGATGTGCTCACTTAACCACGATTGCCAATTCCGTATTGGCAATAGCCTTCGGCCACAGGTCTAAAGGTCACAGCAGCCGGTGGTGGTTAAGGGTGGTCCGGGGGCAGACGGGCAGGGGCAAGGATTGCCCCCGGAAGGGAAATGCATGATCCAGGGATTGCCGTGGTGGTGCAGAGAGCGATTGTCCCCCAGTTTCCCCCCCATCCAATGCGGCCCACCGCTGCGGAGGGCCCACCCACCCGAGGGCCCATCCACCCCCACCGAGGGTCCTCCATCCCCACCGAGCACAGGGCCAGCTTTGTCTGTGAGCAAAGATAGCTACTCACCTCCTCTGGAGGCCACTGAATGGCAGGAGGCCATGGGATGACGGGTGGCTCTTGTTAATTGTATGGAAATGGGGCTTCAGTGGTGATAATTGGTTTCTCGCCACGCTATGGTGAGATTCCGAATTCGCCTTCGGGAGCAGGCCGGTTGCATCGCAAACTGTTTGGCGCCTGGCGCTGTTCCTGTTTTTGCCCTCTCCCCCATTCACCGGCCTCGTCACGCTTGAGAATGAGTGTAACAAGGTCGGAAGATCGCACCTTAAATCTTTTATTTTAACCCCACTCATCTGCTTTATAGATGTATTGTTTAGGACCACTGATGCACTGCACTTGTCAGAATTTGGGCATTGTACAAGTAAATGTCATGTAAACTATTATTAAAGGGGTTTATGAATATTTAAAAATTGAAAGATAAGGCACAGTGCAAGATTCAAATCCACCTCAATGGATTATCATCCATCACCTAATAGGAATACTGAGGTTGGGATTATTTTCATTTGGTTGATATGATTAATGAAGCATTGATATATATTTGAAAATGAAAAATGAAAATGAAGATCGCTTATCGTCACAAGTAGGCTTCAAATGAAGTTACTGTGAAAAGCCCCTAGTCGCCACATTCCGGCGCCTGTTCGGGGAGGCTGGTACGGGAATTGAACCGTGCTGCTGGCCGGCCATGGTCTGCTTTAAAAGCCAGCTATTTAGCCCTGTGCTAAACCAGCCCCAGATGGCATTATATATTTGGCATTATATATATCATACAACAAATAAATCCAAACTTACACTCACTACAAAGATTATGGGCTGGATTCTCCGTCGACGGGATCCTCCGTTTTGCCAATAGCGCACTCACGCCCATGGATTTCCCGATGGCCTCGGGGTACCCAAAATGGGAAACCCCATTTGCCAGCTGCCGGGGCGGAGAAACCCGCTGCCGACGGGGACGCGTCACACCAGAAAACGGTTGCGGCGGGACGGAGAATCCCGCCCGAAGTGTCTATTAAATTACAATCAATTCAGACTACTTTCATTTGGGATGCCATTAAAGCTGGGGTTAAAGCATATGATTGAGGCAAATAACCTTGAAGTCTGGTAATGTTATGTTGGGGCTAGGAGTATTTGATGTTAATCCAATGAAATTTTTTTTAAACTACTTAAAGACAGGCGGCACGGTGGCACAGTGGTTAGCACTGCTGTCTCATGGTGCTGAGGACCAGAGTTCAATCCCGGCCCCAGGCCACTGTGTGTGGAGTTTGCACATTCTCCCCATGTTTGCATGGGTCTCACCCCCACAACCCAAAGATGTGCAGGCCAGGTAGATTGGACACGCTGAATTGCCCCATAATTGGAAAAAAATTAATTGGGTACTCTAAATTTAAAAAATATTTAAAGATAGTGTACCCCATCTCAATAAATTCACAAAAAAAATGTACGATATATATTTGGATTTTGTTTATTGTCACGTGTACCGAGGTACAATGAAAAGTAGTTTTCTGTGAGCAGCTCAACAGATCTTTAAGTACATGAAAAAATAAATACATAATAGAGCAACACAAGGTATACAATGAAACTACATAAACACCGGCATCGGATGAAGCATACGGGGTGGAGGGTTAATGAGGTCAGTCCACAAGAGGGTCATTTAGGAGTCTGGTAACAATGGGGAAGAAGCTGTTTTTGAATCTGTTTGTGCGTGTTCTCAGACTTTTGTATCTCCTGCCCGATGGAAGAAGTTGGAAGAGTGAGTAAGCCGGGTGGGAAGGGTCTTTGATTATGTTGCCCGCTTTCCCCAGGGCAGCGGGAGGTGTCGATGGAGTCAATGGATGGGAGGCAGGTTCGTGTGATGGACTGGGCTATGTTCACAACTCTCTGAAGTTTCTTGTGGTCCTGGGCCGAGCAGTTGCCATACCAGGCTGTGATGCAGCCAGTTAGGATGCTTTCTATGGTGCATCTGTAAAAGTTGGTAAGGGTTAATGTGGACATGCCAAAATTCCATAGTTTCCCGAGGAAGTATAGGCGCTGTTGTGCTTTCTTGGTGGTAGCATCAACGTGGGTGGTCCAGGACAGATATTTGGTGATATGCACCTCTAGGAATTTGAAACTGCTAACCATCTCCACCTCGGCCCTGTTGATGCTGACAGGGGTGTGTACAGCACTTTGCTTTCTGAAGTCAATGACCAGCTCTTCAGTTTTGCTGGGATTGAGGGAGAGATTGTTGTCGCTACACCACTCCACTAGGTTCTCTATCTCCCTCCTGTATTCTGACTCGTCGTTAATCGAGATCCGGCCCACTATGATCGTATCGTCAGCAAACTTGTAGATGGAGTTGGAACCAAATTTTGCCACGCAGTCATGTGTGTGCAGGGAGTATAGTAGGGGGCTAAGTATGCAGCCTTGCGAGGCTCCAGTATTGAGGACTATTGTGGAGGAAGTGTTGTTGTTATTTCTTCCTGATTGCGATCTGTAGGTCAGAAAGTCGAGGATCCCTCACTGGCAGATGGCACCCTGCCGCCAACGCTAGCGCAGGCCACAATCTCACGATTACCCAAAAAAGATAAAGACCTGATGGAATGTGGATCATACAGACCCATTTCACTGCTGAACGTGGATGCGAAAATACTCACAAAGTTCCAGGCCAAAAGGTTGGAGGGTGCGTACCAGAGGTGGTCGCAAAGGACCAAACGGGCTTCATCAAGGGTAGGCAGCTCACAGCGAACATCAGGTGGCTGCTGAACGTAATGATGACCCCCCCCCTCCCCCTCCACCCTGGGGAGAGAACACCAGAGGTGATCGTATCCCTGGACGCAGTAAAGGCCTTTGACAGAGTCGAATGGAGCTACCTCTTCGAGGTACTGGAACGGTTTGGGCTAGGAGCGGGATTCACCGCTGGGTGAGGCTCCCAAAGCAAGTGTCCGACCTAACACCACCAGCTCTGAATACTTCCAGCTATAGAGTGGAACAAGACAGGGCTGCCCCCTGTCTCCACTCTTGTTCGCGCTAGCGATCGAACCCCTGGCGGGACTTGAAAAGCTGGAAGGGAATCCGGAGAGGAGACAGAGCACAGAGTCTCACTCTGTGCAGATGACCTGCTCCTCTATGTCTCGAATCCACAGGAGGGAGTGAAGGCAATGCTGCAAATACTGAAAGAGTTTGGAACCTTCTCGGGCTACAAACTTAACCTGGGCAAAAGCGAGACATTCCCAGTGAACCCAAAAGCGGGAGGGACAGAGCTGAAGGGGCTCCTGTTCAAAATGGCCCAGAACAGATTCCGTGACCTGGGGATCGAAATAGCCAGAGACTGGACACAGATCCACAAGTGGAACCTGACCAGCCTGGTGGAGGAAGTAAGAAAGGACCTTCAACGGTGGGGCTCACTCCCACTCTCCCTGGCGGGGAGAGTGCAGACAATCAAGATGAACGTACTGTCAAGGTTTCTCTTCCTGTTTAGATCCATCCCGATCTTGATCCCCAAGGTCTTTTTCCAAATTATAGACAGGCTAATCATGGCGTTTGTGTGGGGGGGGGGCAAGAACCCGAGAATTCCCAAACCAACACTGCAAAGAGGGAAAGTCGGGGGGGCCTGGCTCTACCGGACCTACAATACTACCACTGGGCAGCAACGGCAGAAAAAGTGAGGGGATGGGTACAAGAACACGACACGGATTGGGTACAAATGGAGGAGGCATCCTGTAAAGGAACGACCCTCCGGGCCCTGGCCACAACAGCACTCCCATCCTCCTCAACAAGGTACACAACGAGCCCAGTGGTAGCGGCCACGCTGAGAACGTGGACCCACTTGAGACAGCACTTCAGGATAACCTAAATATCCCTTATGGGCCCCATCTCCGGCAATCACAGATTCCCCCCAGCCATGCTAGATACCATCTTCAAAAGATGGAGGCGGGACGGGGGCACATTGACGGCCGGGGACTTCTACGTAGGGCGCAGACTGGCGACACTGGATGAACTGATGAGGAAGTGGAAACCAGCAAGAGGACAGGAATTGAGACACCTTCAAATAAACATTTCCTCCGCAAAGAGACAGCAGGGTACCCCGGGGCCCCAGAAACCACACTACTAGAGGACCTGATAGGCACAAACAGCAAGAAGGAGGGGCTATGTGGGAAAATATACGGACAGCTACTGGACAGAGCTCGAACACCACTGGACAGGACCAGGCAAAAATGGGAGGATGAACTGGGGACAGAGGTAGGATGGGGACTCTGGAGCAAAGCACTGAGCAGGGCGAACTCCACCTCCTCCTGCGCAATGCTAAGCCTAATGCAGCTCAAAGTGGTGCACAGAGCGCACCTGACCAGAACCCGAATGAGCAGGTTCTTCCCGGAGGTGGAGGACAAATGTGAGCGGTGCCTGAGGGGCCCGGCCAACCACACCCACGTGTTTTGGGCTTGCCCCAGGCTTGCTGGGTTCTGGACAGTCTTCTCCGAGGCAATATCCAAGGTTGTGGGGGTGAGGGTGAAGCCATGCCCAATAGTGGCAATCTTCGTGGTATCGGAGCAGCCAGACCTACAAGTGGGGAAGGGGGCCAACGCCCTTGCTTTCACTTCCCTAATCGCATGCCGGAGAATCCTGCTCGGCTGCCGATCGGCAGCACCACCCACAGCTGCAGACTGGCTCGCTGACCTCTCGGAATTTCTCCACCTGGAGAAGATTAAGTACACCATCCGAGGGCCAGAGGAAGGCTTCCTGGATACTTGGGGGCAGTTCGTCAGCCTCTTCCAAAACCTGTTCGAGGAGTAAGCCAGGGAAAAAAAAAGATGACCGAAGGACTGCGCAACCCGGGAGTGGGGGGAGGGGGTTGGGAGAAAACTGGGGAAACCACAAGAGAAGAGGACGGGTGCTGAAACCAATGGGGGGGGGGGGGGGGGGGGGGGGGGGACGAAGGGGAGATATCATAGACCGATACAGAGGGCAGAACAATGTACGTAGTTAGTCAAATGAAGGACAAAACAAACCAATCTGTAAAATAAAGTGATGCACTATCAATTACCACAAAGACGAGAATAGTGGAATAATCGCGGTTTTATTGAGCAAAGATGTTGTGCCTCCTGTAGCTGCTACCAGAATGGCTGCAGCCCCCGGCCAGCATACACATTTATACGCCGCATACTGGGCGGAGCCGGCAGGGATTTACCCATGTACCTCTAATATACGGCCTTACAGTAATACATGTAATACTACTTAGTGGTGACTACCACATTCACCCCTGTTAAAAAAAGAGACCGGCGGCGGTGGTGGAAAAACATTACAAGTTCAGTCTGTCGGGGGCCTTGACCCTCCTCTGTGATTGCCTCAGTCCTGGTGGTGATGTGGGCGCCGACTTGGTCACCTGTGACTCTGGGAGCGTGTTGTCCTCGTCTTTGTCATCCCTGCGTGGAACCAGTGGGAGGACGGATCCTCCTGGGGCGGGGGCAGCGGTGAGGTTCGCTGGAGGGAGGGTGAGTGGCGCAGGGGTGAATGAGGCAGCCGGGGGGGGGGGGGGGGGGTGGGGGGGTGGTCAGGTAGGGGGCCATGGCTGGGGATCCAGCGGGTGCTGGGTCCCAGAGGGAGACTGTCCTCGTGCCCGTCGGGGTGTGCCACGTAGGCGTACTGCAGATTTGCGTGTAGGAGGTGGACTCTTTTGACCAAGGGGTCCGACTTATGGCTCCGCACATGCTTGCGAAGGAGGACGGGTCCAGGAACTGTCAGCCATTTTGGGAGCGATACCCCGGAGGTGGACTTCCAGGGGAAGGCATCCTGGGTACCAGTACCATACGTGTCACGGTTACGACACCCACTGAGACCAGATATGTGCAGATTGAGAAGGAGTGCTTAGGTCTTCTCACTGGCATCCTCAAATTTCATGATTATGTCTATGGCTTGCCAACATTTACTGTTGAGACGGATCACAGGCCTCTGGTCTACATCATCCAAAAGGACCTGAATGACATGACACCTCGTTTGCAGAGAATTCTGCTCAAACTCCGGAGATCTAGGGCAAAATTCTCTGCTATCGGCGTGATGTCCGCCGACCGGCGCCCAAAACGGTGCAAATCAGTCGGGCATCGCGCCGCCCCAAACATGCAGAATCCTCCGCCATCTTGGGGGGCCAAGCCCCAACCTTAAGGGGCTAGGCCCGCGCCGGACTAATTTCCGCCCCGCCATCTGGCGGAAAAGGCGTTTGGTGCCCCGCCAGCTGGCGCAGAAATGACATCTCCGGGCGGCACATGCGCAAGAGCGTAAGCGGCTGCTCACGGCATCCCCGCGCATGGCGCTGTGGAGGGAGTCTCTTCTGCCTCTGCCATGGTGGAGACAGTGGCGAAGGCAGAAGGAAAAGAGTGCCCCCCACGACACAGTCCCGCCCGCGAATCGGTGGGCCCCGCTCGCGGGCCAGGCCACCATTGGGGCATCCCCCGGGGTCAGATCGCCCCACGCCCCCCCCAGGACCCCGGAGCCCGCCCGCGCCGCCTTGTCCCGCCGGTAAGGTAGGTGATTTAATCTACACCAGCGGGACAGGCATTCTAGCAGCGGGACTTCGGGCCATCCGGGCCGGAGAATCGCGGGGGGGGGGGGGGGGGGGGGCCGCCAACCGGCGCGGCGCGATTCCCCGCCCCCGCCGAATCTCCGATGCCGGAGAATTCGGCAACCGGCGGGGGCGGAATCACGCCAGCCCCCGGCGATTCTCCGACCCGGCGGGCGGACGGAGAATCTCACCCATGATTTCAATTTGTTGTACAACACCTGTCAAGGAGCTCATCATCGCCGATGCATTGTCCCGCTCTGTCAACTCATCCAGTGAACCACTGGAGATCATCCAGCACATTGAATTGCAGGTACAGTTGTGTGCAAGCACTCTCCCGGCAACAAATGAGAAGAACGAGTCATCCACAACCTCAGCAATGGCTGGCAGAAAGGGCAATGCCCTCAATTCGACAACGTCAAGGACGGCCTGATGCTGATCGACGGCATCCTGCTCAAGCTGGACAGGATAGTCATCCTGCTACGTCTCCAGAGCACGGTGCTGCGGCAGATTCATGAGGGACACCTGGGCGTAGTAAAGTGCAGACGCAGGGCCTGGCAAGCTGTCTACTGGCCCGGCATCAACCAGGACATCACGGAGATGGGGCGAAATTATCCGTTATCGGCGGAAAGTCCGCCGATCGGCGCAAAATACGGCACAAATCCGTCTTGCGTCACGTCGGAAAAATGGGTCGATAGTCTCCGGCCCGAAATAGGCTAGCAGCGACGTAACGGGATCCGCGCTTGCGCAGTGGTTCACGCCGTGCAGCGTCATACGCGCTGCACGGCGTGACGGCTCATAAGGCCGCGCTGCTCCCCCCCACCCGACCAGAACACCCGACCGCAACACCCGACTGGATGGCTGGCCGTCGCTCAGCCCCGAGGTTCGAGTCACGCGATGTGGAGGCGCTCCTGGACGCGGTGGAGCAGAGGAGGGATGCCCTGTATCCCGGGCACGGTCGCAGAGTTGCCCCACGCCACAGCCGGCGTCTGTGGAGGGAAGTGGCAGAGGCCATCACCGCTGTGGCCCTGACACCACGGACAGGCACCCCAGTGCCACAAGAAGGTGAACGACCTCGTCAGAGCAGGCAGGGTGAGCCTCCACATATCCCCCCTCCCCATATCCCCCCCTCCCCCCATATTCCCTCCCTCCCCTATATCCCCCCTCCCCCATATCCCCCCCCATATCCCCTCCCCCATATCCCCCCTCCCCATATCCCCCCCTCCCCATATACCCCTCCCCATATCCCCCCTCCAACATATCCCCCCCCCTCCCCCATATCCCCCATATCCCCCCTCCCCCATATCCCCCCCTCCCCATATCCCCCCTCCACCATATTCCCCCTCCCCCATATCCCCCCATATCCCCCTCCCCCATATCCCCCCCTCCCCCATATCTCCCATATCCCCCATATCCCCCCCCTCCCCATATCCCCCCCTCCCCCATATCCCCCCTCCCCCATATCCCCCCTCCCCCATATCCCCCCCTCCCCCATATCCCCCCCTCCCCCATATCCCCCCCTCCCCCCATATCCCCCATATCCCCCCTCCCCCATATCCCCCATATCCCCAAGTGAATCCAGCCCTAACCTTAACCTCTGCCAATGCACGCGCAACCGATGGCGTGCATTCATATACCTGCCCAACACTGTTGCCTTTACCCCTGCCCCCACCCCCCCCCACAGGAGAAGCGCGCACACAACAATAGGGAGCATGTGAGGACTGGAGGAGGGGCCTGCTGATGATAGGCCACTGACCGAACACCAGGAAAGGGCCCTGGAACTGGCTGCCGGACCTGAGGACCGGGAGGTTGCTGATGCAGAGGTCGGGGGCGTACTAGCAAGTGAGCCACCGACAGCCCGTCGCCATATCCCCCCTCCCCTATATCCCCCTCCCCCGTATCACCTGATCACTGCCTGATGTCTAACCATGCATGTTTCATTGTGTATCGCAGGACAAAACGTCCAGGCACTCATCCCCGCAGATGCAGACCGCCCGCAGGATGCCCCTCTGGAGACCACAGGAGACGGAGAGACCCGCACCCTCCAGCATGCGACGCCCGCAGGATGCCCCTCGGAGACCACAGGAGACGGAGAGACCCGCACGCTCCAGCATGCGACGCCCGCAGGATGCCCCTCGGAGACCACGGGAGACGGAGAGACCCGACACTCCAGCATGCGACGCCCCGCAGGATGCCCCTCGCACACCACGGGAGACGGAGAGACCCGGACCCTCCAGCATGCGACGCCCGCAGGATGCCCCTCGCACACCACGGGAGACGGAGAGACCCGGACCCTCCAGCATGCGACGCCCGCAGGATGCCCCTCGCACACCACGGGAGACGGAGAGACCTGGAGCAACAGGGAGACGACACCCCCCGTCACGTGCGGGAGCGACCACCCAGCGACGAGGGGGGCAGCCACAGGCCCCCGTCACATTCGAGCCAGGACACCACTACCCAGGACACCACTACCCAGGACACCACTACCCAGGACACCACTACCCAGGACACCCCTACCCGGGACAGCACTACCCAGGAAGACGAAATACCGGACAGTCAGTCAGAGTGGATGGGTGGAGACGAATCCCTACCACAAAGTGCCGTGGACTCAGAGTGGGACGAAGAGCACGACACAACGCCACTGCTGTCACCAACACCCCTCCACCATCGCAGAAACGCTCACCACGGTTGGGCACTTTAGTGATGAGGAGTCTGGTACACTCACTGGTGCGCACAACACAGCCGTCCCGGTACAGCAGGTGGAGGTAGGAGCAGCAGAGGGACCGGGCGGTCGGAGGGCAGCCCAGCCCAAGCGAACATCTGCCGCCCCAGATGGATCCCGGGTTCCTGGAGTTACCACACCCACACATAGATCCGATGCAACCACCGACCCGGAGACGAGCGAAGAGGGTGACGGGCGGCTTGCGGCGGCTGCGGTCGCAGGTGGAGGAGTCCACCCCGCGTCCAGGAGCTGGGAGTGGTGCCGGTCATAAGTGCCACCCAGGCCGACACCGCATGGGTGGCTTCCGCGGTGGAGGCAATGGGTGCGACGGTGTCAGACATGGGGAACGGTTTGCGAGGCCTGGGGCCTTCCGTGCAGGCGGCGTCTGTGGCCCAGGAAATGGCTGCCCTCTCACAGGAGGCCATGAGCCAGTGCCAGCGCCAGATGGCAGAGGCGCTCAACCGCCATAGCCCAGTCTCAGCAGGCCATGGCCCAGTCCTCTGCAGGCCATGGCCCAGTCTCTGCAGGCCATCGCTGAGGGCATCGGCGCCAGTGGCCATGTGCGAGCCGGCGTCGCACTGTCACAGACAGGGTTTGCCAACCCCCTGGGGCTCCATGGCTGCAAACCTGCAGACCCCTGTCGATACCAGCACGGGCCTCCAGGACTGGCAGCGCCAGATGTCGGGGGGGCGTCGGATGGCCAGTCCGTTCGCATCCCCCCACCCATGTAGAGGCCTGGGGGGCCATCGGGCACCCCCGAGGGAGGAGGAGGTGGCGTGGTCCGTCCCGGCTCCCTCTGTAGGGGAGGTCCTGGTACACCGCGACACCCTCGGACTCCCCCCCTTCCGTCCCAGGTGCATTGGGTGGGCAACGGGCAGGGACAGGCTGGCAGCTCGCCATCCCAGTCGCCCGGGCCGCAGCCTGGCCCATCTAGGCCAGGACGCCCCAGGAAACGGCCGCCAAAGGGATCCAGTGTCAGAGGGGCAGGAATCACAGGAGTCCACCTCCAGTTCTGCTGTACCGTCTGGGGAACCACGTAGACGTAGTCAAAGGGCCCGTAAGGCCAAACAATTAGACACTGAGTAAGTTGGCACGGGTGCAGGGCACAGATGAGTTTTAAGGGGCGAGGGCACGTTGCATGAACTCCTTTGCTTATTAAAGTCAATGTTACACCTACCGAAGCTGCCTTTGTGCTCTGTCCAAAGTGTGCGGGGGTGTCATGTACGTTGAGCGCAAGTGTGTGTGTGAGGGGTTGTCTTACCTCAGCCCCAGGTGAGTCTGCCCTCTTCCCCCTGGGCCGCCATCAACATCCCCCGGGCAGAGGACGGGACCGTGCACTGCAGTGTCACAGCCGCATGCAGGGATGGTCCGGGTGGATGGTGGTACTGTGGCCATGGGTCAGACATAGTCCAACGATGTAGAGCCACGAGCTCATCGCAGGGCGGGTTGTCATCATCCTCCATGGCCTGCGATAGACACGCGTCCACCCGCAAACTGTGTGCGCCCGGCCCATTGTGCCGCAGGTCGATCGGCAATGGGGGGGGGGGGAGTGGTGTGCATGCGGGTGGGGTGGGTGGGGTTGGGGAGGGGGGTGAGGGTGCTGGGGTGGGTGGATGGGTGGGGGGTGTGGGTGGTCGGCTGTTGCCATGGTGTTCGGTCTGTGGCCATACTACCCGATTCCCACGGCCATCTAGTCAGTGAAGCGGGCGTCTATCAGTCTGTCCCGTGCCCGCTGGGCCAGCCGGTAATGGGTGGACAGCCACCCGCCTGTGTCTACCCCCGTCTGCCCTGACCATTGCCCCCCATCCCCCCTCATCTGGGGAGGACTTGCTGCTCTTCCTGCTGCTCCTCCACTCCGCCCTCCTCTGCCTGCGGCACATCGCCCCTCTGCTGGGCTATGTTGTGCAGGACGCAGCACACCACAATGATGCGGCCGACCCTATCTGACCGATACTGGAGGGCGCCCCCAGAGAGGTCCAGGCACCTGAAACGCATCTTCAGCATGCCAAAGCACCTCTCTATCACTCCCCTTGTCGCTACATGGGCATCATTGTAGCGGTTCTCTCCGCCCTCATTGCGTGGCCTCCGTATAGGCGTCATCAGCCACGATCGCAATGGGTAGCCCCTGTCGCCCAGCAACCAGCCCCTCAGCCGGGGATGGCGTCCCTCGTACATGCCGGGGATGGATGACCGCGACACCACGAATGAGTCGTGTACACTGCCTGGGTGACGGGCGCAGACGTGCAGGATCATCATGCGGTGGTCGCAGACCACCTGTATGTTCATCGAATAGGTCCCCTTCCTATTAGTGAACACGGCCCTGTTATCTGCAGGTGGCTGCACGGCGACGTGCATCTCATCGATCGCGCCCTGGACCATGGGGAACCCGGCCACGGCAGAGAAGCCCACGGCCCGGGCATCCTGGCTGGCCCCGGTCCACGGGGAAGCGGATATAGCGGTGCGCCATGGCATATAGGGCATCTGTCACTGCCCGGATGCACCGGTGCACCGATGTCTGCGATATGTCGGACAGGTCCCCACTCGGTGCCTGGAATGACCCCGTTGCATAAAAGTTCAGGGCCACCGTAACCTTGACGGACACGGGGAGAGGGTGTCCCCTGCCAGTGCCACGCGGTGGCAGGTGTTCCAGCAGGTGGCAGATGTGTGCTACGGTTTCCCGGCTCATCCGGAGTCTCCTCCTGCATTCCCGGTCCGTGAGGTCCTGGTATGACTGCCGGGGCCGGTACACGCGGGGCGCCCTCGGGTTCCTCCGTTGCCGTGGGTCCGCGACGTCCTCCTCCCCCTCCTCGTCCTGTCGGTCAGGTGTCCCTCCAGCATGGGCGGCTGCCGCCTGCCCCTCTGCGGCAGCCTTCGCCGCCACTCTGGCACGCTCCTCCTCCTCCTCATCCAGGGCAACATAGACATGAGCGGCTGCCACCACGGCGGCCAACATCGCTGGATGAACTGAAAACATGACGGCCTGGTGGGGGGGAGAGGATCGACGACATGTCATCAATGCCCATATCCCCTCCTCCCCCCAGCCAGATGGCATGGACCGCATGGGTCCAACTGTTGGAGGCTGGCACCTGGCCAGGTGGACCAACTCACTTGCCCTCCCATCCCCCTCCTCGGCACGGACCCCCCCCCAACCTCCACCCCAGCACGGACCCCCCCCCCCCCCAACCTCCACCCCGGCACGGACCCCCCCCCCCCCCCCTACCTCCACCCCGGCACGGACCCCCTCCCCCAACCTCCACCCCAACATGGACCCCCCCCCAACCTCCACCCCGGCACGGACCCCCCCCCAACCTCCACCCCAGCACAGACCCCCCCCAACCTCCACCCCAGCACGGACCCCCCCCCCAACCTCCACCCCGGCTCGGACCCCCCCAACCTCCACCCCGGCACGGACCCCCCCCCAACCTCCACCCCGGCACGGACCCCCCCCCCAACCTCCACCCCGGCACGGACCCCCCTCAACCTCCACCCCGGCACGGACCCCCCCCAACCTCCACCCCGGCACGGACCCACCCCCCCAACCTCCTCCCCGGCACGGACCCCCCCCAACCTCCACACCGCCACCGACCGCCCCCCCAACCTCCACCCCGGCACGGACCCCCCCCAACCTCCACCACGGCACGGACACCCCCCCCCAACCTCCACCCGGCACGGACCCCCACCCCCAACCTCCACCCCGGCACGGACCCTCCCCCAACCTCCACCCTGGCACCAACCCCCCCCAACCTCCACCCCGGCACGGGCCCCCCCCCCAACCTCCACCCCGGCACGGACCCCCCCCCCCCCCAACCTCCATCCCAGCACGGACCCCCCCAACCTCCACCCCGGCACGGGCCCCCCCCCAACATCCACCCCAGAACGGACCCCCCCCCAACCTCCACCCCGGCACGGACCCCCCCCCAACCTCCACCCCGGCACGGACCCACCCCCCAACCTCCACCCTGGCACGGACCCACCCCCCCAACCTCCACCCCAGCACGGACCCCCCCCCCAACCTCCACCCCTGCACGGACCCCCCCCCAACCTCCACCCCGGCACGGACCCCCCCCCCCCAACCTCCACCCCGGCACGGACCCCCCCCAACCTCCACCCCGGCACGGACCCCCCCCCAACCTCCACCCCGGCACGGACCCCCTCCCAACCTCCACCCCGGCACGGACCCCCCCCAACCTCCACCCCGGCACGGACCTCCCCCAACCTCCACCCCGGCACGGATCCCCCCCAACCTCCATCCCGGCACGGACCCTCCCCAACCTCCACCCCGGCACGGACCCCCCCCCCAACCTCCACCCGGCACGGACCCCCCCCCAACCTCCACCCCGGCACGGACCCCCCCCCAACCTCCACCCCGGCACGGACCCCCCCCAACCTCCACCCCGGCACGGACCCCCCCCCAACCTCCACCCCGGAACGGACCCCCCCCAACCTCCACCCCGGCACGGACCCCCCCCCCCCAACCTCCACCCGGCACGGACCCCGCCCAACCTCCACCCCGGCACGGAACCCCCATCCACCTCCCCGGCACGGACCCCCTCCCGGCACTCCCCCGGAGCCCAGCCTGCTCTAACCACCCCCCCCACCCCCCCCGCCGCACACACACACACACAAGCCGAGACACACCTCTCCTCACGCATTCAGACTGCGGCCACGCCATTGCCTGCCCAGAGCCAACCCCCCAGGCCGTCACTCACCTCCACGCTGGTCGGCGTGAGCCTGGAGCACCGGGTCACGCCGATGAAAAGGAGGTTTAATTTACGTTGACGTAAACGGTCATCACGTCGACGGGACTTCAGCCCATCCGGAAGGGAGAATATCGGCAGGCCGAAAATCGGCTGCCTTGCGCAGACCCATGACATTCTCCGCGGCAGCGGCGACATTAACGCCCCGCCGACTTTTCTCCCTTCGGAGGCTGCGGCAACCGGCGGGGGCGGGATTCACGGCGGCCAAAGGCCATTCTCCGACCCTCTGGGGGTCGGAGAATGACGCCCAAGGTCTTGTACTGCGAAACCTGTCAGAGATTCCAACCAATGCACAGCTAGGAGACGCTTCAACCACATGACCTAGAGACCTCTCCGTGGTCCAAGGTTGGCATTGACTTATTCCATGCGAATGGCCGTGACTATATCTCAATCATCAATTACTTTTCGAACTATCCTGAGGTGCTGAAGCTGCCAGACCTCACCTCGCAGACCTTCATCAAAGAGGTGATGTCTGACAGCGTGTAAAGAGACATTCTCACGGCATGGCATCCCGATCACTGTCATGAGCGACAATGGCCCGTGCTTCCACAGTCGAGAATGGTCCACGTTTGCCAAGAGCTACAATTATTCGCACTATCCAATGGCAAAGTCGAAAAAGGGGTGCACATCGTTAAGCAGCTCATCCGCAAGGCCTCGGCCTCCGCTTCCGACATGCGTACCGGGCGATTCCCTTGTCCACTGGCATGTCGCCAGCTCAACTCCTGATGAACAGGGACCTGCGGACGACGCTTCCAGCCATACACCTGCCCAACCTTGATCACCTCCCGGTGCTGTAGAAGATGCAACAGCTTCGCGACAGCCAGAAGCAGGGCTATGACGCACATGCCACCGATCTGGACGTGCTATCCCCGGCAGACACGGTCAGGATCAAGATACCGGATGGTGGGTGGTCTGCTCCGGCTGTCGCTGTTCGACAGGCCGCTCCCAGATCCTATGTCATACGTATGGCTGATGGCTCCATTGTGCAAAGGAATCGAAGGGCTCTGCGAAAAGTTGCTTGCCCACAACCACTTTCTCCTCCATTTCCACATGTCGAATTGCCACCTCCAGGCACCTCGAACCCACTTGCCTGTCAAGACCCTCATCCCCTCCACCACCTCTCCGGCGGTCGACAAGGATCAGACGCAAGCCCCAGAGACTGGACTTATGAGCATTTGTTTTGTTTGTTCTGTTCTGTATTCCTCAGTCAGTCACATGAGACAGACACATTCACATGTATATACATCTGAAAAAAAACGGGGAGATGTCATGACATGCAAACATGCAGCCAATGAACACTCAGAATAGGACACAACCAATTGGCAGTCAGGACACTCAGAGGTGGCATCACCACAAGGGGGCATGACATAAACACTATAAAAGGGATGAGGCACTCACACCCTGCCTCGTTCCACAGACAGACATCGAGAGAGTTGTGGTAAGCACCACTGTTGTATATATTGGGAGATGTGTGGTAAGGCCCTGTACTACAGGTACAGGGGTAGTCCCTGCCTGCTGGCTCCACCCAGTAGGCAGAGTATAAATATGTGTGCTCCCTATACAGCAGCCATTTCGCCAGCTGCTGTAGGAGGCCACACATCTTAGAGTAATAAAGCCTCAGTTGTATTCAACTCTCGTCTCTGTGCAATTGATCGTGCATCAATTTATTACTCTAAGATTGTCAGAAGATGGACCTCCGCATCAAGCCCGATTGCCTGCAGCTGGATCTGCAATCAAGCGACGCCAAAAAGGACTTTCAACACTGGCTAGCTTACATCAGTCTGCACCAGACCCAATCCCGGAAGCTCAGAAGATCCAGATCCTCTACACGCGGCTGAGCTCCAACGTCTTTCCTCTTATCCAGGACGCGCCGAACAACGACGAAGCCATGGCGCTACTGACAGAGAATTACGCTCAGCAGCCGAACACGCTCTTCGCCAGACACGTACTCTCTACTCGCAGTCAACTCCCTGGTGAGTCCGTAGAAGATTTCTGGCATACTTTAATTCCTCTGGTCAGAGACTGTGACTGTCAGGCCATCTCGGCCACGGAACATTCGAACCTCCTCATGCGGGTCGCCTTCGTTACGGGGATAGGGTCAGACCTCATATGCCAGCGACTTTTAGAGGGGGCCACGCTCGACCTCGCAGCAACAAAAAAAACTGGCGCTATCGATGACGATAGTCTCGCACAATATTCAGGCCTACACCCCCAGCCGCGCGGCCCCCCCCTCCTTCACATCGTGGACTCCGCAGATGATCGCCTCACCGGGGGCCTCACCCAGTCAATGCGCCTGTGCCACGCGCCAGCCAGGCAATCCCAGGGGCTCCCGATGTTACTTCTGCGGGCAACAGAAACACCCCCACCAACACTGCCCGGTCCGCACCGCCCTTTGCAAGGCCTTTGGCAAGAAGGGGCACTTCGCTGCGGTGTGCCAGGCCAGCCCAGTCGCCGCTATTGCCCCGACCCCCCTTGCGTACGGACAATGGACGCCGCCATCTTCACCTCCCCGAGACCATGCGCGGCCAGTGGGCTCCGCCACCTTCTCGCGCTCAGACCACGTGCGGCCAGTGGGCGCTGCCATCTTCCCCTTCTCGGACCACGTGAGGCCCATGGGCGCCGCCATCTTGTCCACCCCAAGATCATCAGGCGCTGCCATCTTGTCTTCCCCACGGCACATGGGCACCACCATTGTTCCAGGACCCATGCCCCCCGGACACCCCATTGTTCGACACCAGCGACGACCAGCCACGACTCGCCTTGGTCACGAACGACCAGTCTCGCCCGCACAATCTAGCCACCACCTCGACAAGCGTGAAGATCGATGGACACAAGACCTCTTGCCTGCTGGACTCCGGGAGCACCGAAAGCTTCATTCATCCAGATACGGTAAGGCGCTGCTCCCTTGCGGTACACCCCGCCAATCAAAGAATCTCCTTGGCCTCCGGATCCCATGCCATGGCAATCCGGGGGTACTGTATAGTCACACTCCCGGTCCAGGGCGTAGAATTCAGCGGCTTCTGCCTCTACGTCCTCCCCAACCTCTGTGCTGCCCTGCTACTCGGCCTGGACTTCCAGTGTAACCTCCAGAGCCTAACCTTGAAATTCGGCGGGCCCCTACCACCCCTTACTGAGTGCGGCCTCGCGACCCTGAAGGTCGACCCACCTTCCCTATTCGCAAACCTAACCCCGGATTGCAAACCCGTCGCCAGCCAGACCATAAATAGGTACATGCAGCTCGATGCGTACCCCATCCCACACATATCTGATATGAATCAATCAGATTGCACAATACCGGGTCTTCTCAACTGTAGACCTGAAATCTGCCTACCACCAGCTCCCCATCCGTAAGGCGGACCACCCATACACTGCCTTCGAGGCAGATGGCTGCCTCTACCATTTTCTCAGGGTTCCCTTCGGCGTCACCAACAGGGTCTCGGTCTTCCAAAGGGAGATGGACCAAATGGTCAACCGGTACAGATTGCGGGCCACCTTCCCGTACCTAGACAATGTCACCATCTGCGGCCACGATCATCAGGACCACAATGCCAACCTTGCCAAATTTCTCCACCGCCACTCTCCTAAACCTCACCTATAACAAGGAGAAGTGCGTATTCAGCACGAACCGCTTAGCCATCCTCGGCTATGTGGTCCAGAACGGTGTTCTGGGGCCCGATCCCGACAGCATGCGCCCCCTCATGGAGCTCCCCCTCCCCCACTGCCCCAAGGCCCTCAAACGCTGCCTGTTTTTTTTTTTCATATTACGCCCAGTGGGTCCCAAACTACATGGACAAGGCCCGCCCACTCATCCAGTCCACCATTTTCCCCCTGATGGCCGAGGCTCAACATGCCTTCAACCGTATTAGAGCCGATATCGTCAAGGCTGCGATGCATGCTGTTGACGAGACGCTGCCCTTTCAAGTGCAGAATGACGCATCAGACTTCGCCCTAGCCTCCACACTCAATCAGGCAGGCAGGCTCGTGGCATTCTTTTCCCGCACCCTTCATGCCTCCAAAATTCGGCACTTCTCCGTCGAAAAGTGAGGCCCAAGCCATCGTTGAAGCTGTGCGGCATTGGAGGCATTACCTGGCCGGCAGGAGATTCACTCTCCTCACTGACCAACGGTCGGTAGCCTTCATGTTCAATAACATACAACGGGGTAAAATCAAAAATGATAAAATCTTGAGGTGGAGGATCGAGCTCTCCACCTACAACTACGAAATTCTGTAGAGCCCCGGCAAGCTCAACGAGCCCCCAGATGCCCTATCCCCAGGTACATGTGCCAGCGCACAGGTGGCCCGACTCCGGACCCTGCATGATAACCTTTGTCACCCGGGAGTCACACGGTTGTACCATTTCATCAATGCCCGCAATCTGCCTTACTCCATCGAGGAAGTCAGTGCAATCACCAGAGACTGCCAGGTCTGTGCAGAGTGTAAACCGCACTTCTACCAGCCAGAGCGCGCGCGCCTGGTGAAGGCCTCCCGCCCCTTTGAACGCCTCAGCATGGATTTCAAAGGGCCCCTCCCCTCCACCGACCGTAACATGTATTCCTCAGTGTGGTCGATGAATACTCCAGATTCCCCTTCGTCATTCCATGCCCCGATATGACGTCTGGCATCGTCATCAAAGCCCTCAACACCATCTTCGCTCTGTTCAGCATCCCCGCCTACATCCATTCATGAGCGATGAGCTGCGTCAGTTCCTGCTCAGCAGGGGTATCGCTTCCAGCAGGACGACCAGCTATAACCCCCCGGGGAAACAGGAAGGTGGAGAGGGAAAAAGGGACGGTCTGCAGAGCTGTCCAACTGGCCCTAGGGTCCAGAAATCTCCCGGCCTCCCGCTGGCAGGGGATCCTCCCTGATGCACTGCACTCCATTAGGTCGCGTCTATGCACCGCCACTAACTACACACCCCATGAACATCTCTTTGCCTTCCCAGGAAGTCCACATCCGGGGTGTCGCTCCCGACTTGGCTCGCATGTCCAGGACCCGTACTCCCCCGTAGGCACGTCCGACTTCACAAGGCGGACCCGTTGGTTGAAAGGGTGCAGTTACTCCACGCTAACCCCCAGTACGCCTACGTAGCATACCCCGCCAGCCGCCAGGATACTGTCTCCCTCAGGGACCTGGCACCAGCAGGTTTCACACACACACACCCCTCTGGTCCGGCTCCAGCCCCCTCCCCCAGCAACCCCCCAGGACCATCCATCCTCCCCCTGCTCACGCCCGAGGATGAAGAGGATTTCGGCACGCTCCCAGAGGCACCGAGGTCCAGACCAACACCGGAATCGCCGCCACCTCTGCATCGCTCCCAACACCACATCAAGGCCCCGGACCAGCTAAATCTAATTGGTTTGGGACTATCAAACCATCTTGCACTGGACTTCAGAAAGAAATATTTTTTTCGCTTCTGTATATTAAACCTGCTCTGTATATAGTTCTCCACCACCCCCACTGGACGCAATTTTAACAGGGGGTGAATGTGGTCCTATACAGCAGCCATTTCGCCAGCTGCTGTAGGAGGCCAGACATCCTAGAGTAATAAAGCCTCAGTTGTATTCAACTCTCGTCTCTGTGCAATTGATCGTGCATCAAAAGTTAGACAGGGTTGATCAGCAGCATCACACCCCAGCACATGGCTTAGCGCAAGCTGGTACAGTTAGACTGAGTTACTCCAGTTAGATTAGCAGAGAGTTGAACTCATTTGAGAACTGTGTTAATAGTTCAATAAACACGTTGAACTCATTTCCGAGTCTGGAGCATCCTTTAGTTAAGACTGCATCAAGTAGCAGCCTGTGTTATCTGAAGCAGCATAGCACATGTTAGGAGAATAAACATAATGAAAATATTGCTTTTCTACAATTTACTTTATATTCCAGGAGCAGCCATCTTAAATCTTGATATCATATTTCTGATTCATATATTTGGAAATGTAGGTAATTATACTTAATGATAAATGATAAAATAACTTTAACTCATCAAATAATAATGACACTTGATTGCATTTTAATTTAAGGCAATTTTTATCTTCCAACTTCGTGACTGGATTTGTTTACCGTCATGGTGCTAATTGGGAACAACACATTCACATGTCCTAGTAACATTGACATTTTCCATTAGGATTATTATTATTACAAGGCCATTGTGGGTATGTGAAGTAATTTTTTATTTGGTAATTCAAAATAGAAAACCTAATGGATTACAATAATTGGATTAACATTTTTTCACGCATAATAATCTGATAATCTAATTAATACAATGGAATTATAACTTTTATATTTTAAAATTAGATTATTTGAAAGATGGAAGAGTTAGATGTGAAAACATTAATATGTACAAGAATAAATGTAAGACAAAATATAAATACGAATTTTCAGTAATGTGTTCAAACAGTAAAGCACTACCCAGCCAGCAGGGACTGCTAGATAATTATAAATTAGATGCCTCTGCTTACAGGCCCTACCAAAGATGTTGTTGAGAATTAACTTGAAACGCCAGGGAAATGGCTCTACCACTCTGCCAGTAAATGACTCTGAATACTGCATTGTGATTGTGTGATTCAGTACGATGTTATTCAGAAAGTTAAATTTCAAGATTATGCAAGATCAAACGTTCTCATCACTATACACAATGTCTTTATCAGGCCCCTTCTCGAAATACTGTGATGTTGCCATCGTCCTGGCAACTCCAATAGGACAGGTGCATAAACAACATAAACAATTTCAATCTGCTCAGTCATCCAGGCCAGTCTTTGATCTTCTGATGGACATCATTCCCACTCTCAAAGTAGGCTGGTCCTAACTTGTCAGGCAGCTTGTCAGTAAGTCATTATTTAATGTGTGGAAAGTCTCTTTGTTGTCCAGAGGAAACTTTATTTCAGGTAATGGCTTGTACATTAAAAGATTACACATAATAAATAATAACAACAGAAGAAAGAAAAGGGGCGAGATTCTCCGACCCCCCCGCCAGGTCGGAGAATCGCCGGGGGCTGGCGTGAATCCCGCCCCCGCCGGTTGCCGAAGTCTCCGGCACCCGATATTCGGCGGGGGCGGGAATCGCGGCGCGCCGGTTGGCGGGCTCCCCGGCTCGATTCTCCGGCCCGGATGGGCCGAAGTCCCGCCGCTAAAATGCCTGTCCTGCCGGTGTAAATTAAACCACCTACCTTACCGGCGGGACAAGGCAGCGCTGGCGGGCTCCGGGGTCCTGGGGGGGGGGCGTGGGGTGTTCTGGCCCCGGGTGGTGCCCCCACGGTGGCCTGGCCCGCGATTGGGGCCCACCGATCTGCAGGCGGGCCTGTGCCGTGGGGGCACTCTTTCCCTTCCGCCTCCGCCACCGTCTCCACCATGGCGGAGGCAGAAGAGACTCACTCCAATGCGCATGCACGGGAATGCCGTCAGCGGCCACTGGCGGTCCCGCGCATGCGCCGCACAGAGATGTCATTTCCGCGCCAGCTGGCGGGGCACCAAAGGCCTTTCCCGCAGCTGGCGGGGCGGAAATTCGTCCGGCGCCGACCTAGCCCCTCAAGGTTGGGGCTCAGCCCCCAAAGATGCGGAGGATTCCGCACCTTTGGGGCGGCGCTATGCCCGTCTGATTTGCGCCGTTTTGGGCGCCAGTCGACGGACATCGCGCAGTTTCCGGAGAATTTCGCCCAAGATATCTAACTTTAATAAGAATATGTATTAAAAATATCTAATGCAACCTATCCATGTCCATTTATACGTTTCTTTTTTCCTCATTGAAACTTACTGTCCCATCTATTTTAGTGCCGCCTGCAAATTTGGCTATAAGACATTCTATCCCTGTATCCAAGTCGTTAATATAAATTTTAAATAGTTGGGGCCGAGGACTGAACTCTGTGGCACCCACTAATTACATCTTGCCAACCAGAAAAAGACCCATTTATTCTGACTCTGCCTTCTGTAAGTTAGCCAGTCTTCTTTCCAAGCTAATAAATTACCCCGAATCCCATGTGATCTTACCTTGTGTTTTACCTTTTGTGCAGCACTTTATCAATGCCTTCTGGAAGTCCAGATATACTACGTCTACAGAATGCCCATCATCCACTTGGCTTGTTACATCTTTGGAGAACTTTAGGAAACTAGTCAAACATGGTTAACCCTTCATAAAACCATACTGGCTCTGATAGAATGCGTTTTGACTTTCTAAATGTCATACATAGAAACATACGTAGAAAATAGAAGCAGGAGGAGGCCATTTGGCCCTTCGAGCCTGCTCTGTCATTCATTATGATCATGGCTGATCATCAAGTTCATTACACTCATCCTGCCTTTCCCCCATATGTGAGACTTTGTTGAAAGCCTTCTGAAAGTCTAAATAAACCACATCCACCGGTTCTCCCTGGTCAACTCTACTGGTTACATCTTCAAAGAATTCTATTCTGGTAGATTTGTCAAGCATGATTTTCTTTTTGAAATCTGACTTTGTCTGATTACACCCCTGCTTCCCAAATGCTGTGGTGTGAAATCCTTGTTAATGGACTCTAACAACTTCCCTAACGAGGTTAGGCTCACTGGTCTATAGTTTTCTGTTTTCTTTCTACCGCCCTTTTTTAATAGAGGGTCATATTAGCTACTCTCCAATCTGTTGGAACCATTCCAGAGTCCAAAATATTTTGGAAAATGACCACCAATAGAGAGGCGGTAGCACAGTGGTTAGCACTGTTGCTTCACAGCATCAGGGACCTGGGTTCAATTCCCGGCTTGGGTCACTGTCTGTGCGGAGTCGGTAAGTTCTCCTCGTGTCAGCGTGGGTTTCCTCCGGGTGCTCCGGATTCCTCCCACAAAGTCCCAAAAGACATGCTTGTTAGGTGAATCGGGCATTCTGAATTCTCCCTCAGTGTACCCAAACAGGCGCCGAAGTGTGGCGACTAGGGGATTTTCACAGTACTTCATTGCAGTGTTAATGTAAGCCCTACATGTGACACAAATAAAGATTATTATTATTACTATTTCCAGGGCCACTTCCTTAAGTACTCTGGGATGAAGATTATCAGGCCCTGGCGATTTGTTTGCCTTCGATCCCATTAATTTCCCCCAAACCATTCCTTTACCAATAATAATTTCCTTCAGCTCCTCTCTAAAACATGTGTTTCGCAGAACTTCTAGTACATTATACATATCTTTCTTTGTGATGTTAATGATGGATTCTACCAATTTCCCAACGGCAGTTGTTAAACTAACTGATCTATAGTTTCCTACTTTCTGCCTCCCTACTTCAATAAGGGCATTCATTACATTAGAAATTTTCCAATCCACTGAAACCTTTCCCTCATGCAGGGAATTTTGGAATATTAAAACCATCTGTCCCTTCAAGGCATGCCTGTTGTTAAATTAATGTACTATCCAGCTCTGGCAAAGGGTTCATCAGAGCCATTTATGAGATGCCACTAAGATCCACAGCTGAGCTATGGAAGGAACCAGAAGTGAAGATGTTGAAGACCACAGTGAGCTTGAGAACCATTGGCAGGGCAGGTTGACTAATGAAGCAAGTTGGGAGGTTTTTGGCAAAGAGGGCATGGATGTCGATGACAATCTGCTGAGAGACTTGCAGTCAGCTGTGACACAGGATTTCAGTCATACTCAGGTAGCTCTGTCTTTAGCAGTCAATCTTGTGTTTTCTCTCCTGTACTTTCCTGATGCCCCTATACTTTCCTGATGCCCTGTGAAGAGTTTTCCCCCCCCCATCACCTTGGGTCTAAAATCTGGCAGTTATACTCCCATTGCCAACTGGAACCTTCTGAAATAATGGCTACCCAATTATCTTAGCAGCATTGCACCCTGCTTTTCTGCCCTTGCGATGCCCACAATTTGTTCCGATTCCTGTAGAGGCTGACATCTTTTTAAAATATATTTGAATTTCCAATGACTGACTGGAAAGGTCACAAGGCAAGATTTCAATTTTAAAACGTGAAAGGATCAAGAACGAGAGAGCATAGATTTAATTGGTAAAAGAAACAAAGGGTAATGGTTGATGGCTGCCCTTGCAATTGGAAAGCTGTTTCAAGTGGTGTTGCTAGGGGTCGGTGTTGGGACCTTTACTGTTTGTGTCAGATATTAAAGATTTGGATGTGAATGTAGGGAGCACGACTGGGCAATTTTCAGATGATACACAGGTTGGCCGAATGGTGGACATTGTAGAGGATATCTACAATCTCTAGAATGATATAGATGGATTGGACGATAAAGTGGCAGATGGAATTTCGCACAGAGAAATGTGAGGTCATACATTTAGGGAGGTCAAACAGTTATAGGGAGTACATAATAAATGGGAATATACTAAGAGGGGTAGATGACGTGAGAGATCTTGGTGTACAAGTACATAGGTCCCTAAAGACAGCAGTTCAAGTAAACACGATTGTAAAGGAGGTATATGGAATGCTTTCCTTCATTGCAGAGGTTAGAATATAATGTTGGAATTGTATAAGACACTGGTGAGGCCACAGCTGGAGTATTGTGTGCAGTTCTGGTCACCACATTACAGGAAGGACATTATTGCTCGAGAGAGAGAGTGCAGAGGAGGTTTACAAGAATGTTGCCAGGGCTAGAAAAGTGTAGCTATGAGGAGAGATTAGATAGGTTGGGGCTATTTTCCTTGGAACAAAGAAGGCGGAGGGGTGGCTTAATTGAGGTGTACAAAATTATGAGGGTAATAGATGAAGCAGACAGGATAAACTTGTTTTCCTTGGTGGCGAATTCTAGAACCAGGGACATAGATTCAAGATAAGAGGCAGAAGGTATAGAGGGGACATGAGGAAGAACTTTTTTGTGCAGAGGGTGGTGGGAGTCTGGAATTCGCTGCCTGAGTTGGTGGTGGAGGCAGAGACCCGAAACTCTTAAAAAAAGTACCAGGATCTGCGCCTTAAGTGCTCTAAGCTACAGGGCTGTGGACCGGGTGCAGGAAGATGGGATTAGGAAGGCCACCTGGGTGTCCTTGGACAAGATGTGCTGTAACTTTTCTATGATTCTAGAGGCGAGTCATTAAGTCCTAGAGTGCACTGCTTGAGAGTGTGTTAGAGGCAGGTTCAATTTAAACATTCAGAAGTGAATTAGATAGTTATCTAAAAAGGGAGAATGTGGAGGGTCAGGGGGAAAAAGGGAAGACTGGCGCCAAGGCTCATTCAGAGAGCTGGTCCAGACACGATGGGCTGAATGTGCTGTAACCATTCTGTGTTTCTGTGATTCTATAACAATATTTCATTCCTACACATAAATGCTGGCTTTATAACTTCATATTCCATATACCTCCAGACTCTCCATATGAAGAGTGTTGATGAATCAGTTGTATTTAATTTGAGAGCAGATATTGAAATAAATAGGTCAGCTAGGTAAAATGGGCTGATATGAGAGGTTGAATTACCTTTTCTGAAGTTGGTCTTTATTAATTCTTGAAACTTGGAGAAAAATACACTGATGTTCCTATGAATAAGCTACAAAGTTTGTAGTAAATAGACAAGCTGTCAATCAAAAATTGTTATTCTAAGATCACAAATCTAATTTTATTTAAAATTATGTGAACTTAAGTCTAACTGCACTATTGATAATAAGAGAATCCGTCATTTTACCAACCAACAAGAAATGAGCTTCGCTCACAGAAGACATAATTCCCATGAGTTGCATACAACGATATGAATTAAGAGCAGAAGTAGGTCATTCGACTCCTCGAGTCTGTTCCGTCATTCAATAAGATCATACCTGGTCAGCTCATCAAAGATCCACATTATGGGTAGCATGGTAGCATAGTGGTTAGCACTATGGCTTTACAGGGCCAGGATCCCAGGTTCGATTCCCGGCTTGGGTCACTGTCTGTGTGGAGTCTGCACGTTCTCCCCGAGTCTGCATGGATTTCCTCCGGGTGCTTCGGTTTCTTCCCACAAGCCCCAAAAGACGTGCTACTGGGTAATTTGGACATTCTGAATTCTCCCTCTGTGTACCCGAACAGGCGCCGGAATGTGGCGACTGGGGGCTTTTCACAGTAACTTCATTGCAGTGTTAATGTAAGCCTACTTGTGACAATAACGATTATTAAAGACATTACTCATCCATCCCGATCACCTTTGATTCCCTTGCCGAAGAAGAACCTATCTACCTCAGCCTTAAAAATATTCAGTGACGGGCAGCACGGTGGTGCAGTGGTTAGCACTGCTGCCTCATGGCGCCGAGGTTCCAGGTTCGATTCCAGCTCTGGGTCACTGTCCGTGTGGAGTTTGCACATTCTCCCCGTGTTTGCGTGGGTTTCGCTTCCACAACCCAAAGATGTGCAGGGTAGGTGCATTGGCCACACTAAATTGCCCCTTAATTGGAAAAAAAATCAATTGGGTACTCTAAATTTAATTTTTTTTAAAATATTCAGTGACCTTGTTTCCACCGCCTTCTGAGGCAGAGAGTTCCAAAGTCGCAGGACCCTCTGAGAGTTAAAACTTCTCATCTCTGTCCCTATAAGGACAGCTCTAAATTGTATGGCTAAATGGTTCCTTGTTTGTATGTAAATTCGGCATGGGAACTTTCTACTTACCTCCTGCTCACTGCTTACCCTGCTTCCTGAACTTCAGCACACCACTTATCCCCATCCCTGACCCTCTCCTGGTTGCTATAAACCCTTTCTCTTGCTGACCTCCAGTTTGCAGCCTCCTCCGTTCCCTAACCCGCCCTCTTGCTGCTGACCCTCTGTCTTGCAGACTCTTTTGTGGCCACCAGCCGGAGGGTCAGCAGCGAGAGAAAGAGCCAGGAAGCGGGAGAGACAGCTCCAAAATGGTGCTAGTTGGTTCGCGCAGAGCTAAGTCAGACTGATGTGAAACATCATTAAATTTAAACTGACAATACTAAATGGGAATGCAGACCCCATTAACTGACCGACGTTGAGGCAAAGAAATGTAAAATAGGGCAATGTTAAACTGACACTTGCTGTCTGTTAACATAGTTGTTACTGCTTCATTCCTGCACAAATGTATTCATGAACTTTTCAGCACATATTCAGTACTGATGAACAACCTTTCTCACCGTATCAATGCTGCATTATAGTAGATTCAAGGATGTCATCCCTCCAGTTGTCAATTCAGTCTATATTCCCTGGTAATGACAGATTGTGAATGATCTAATCATGTCTGTATTCAGCTTGTTTTGAGGAAATTGTACATCCTGGGCTCATTCTCTTACAATGGCATACAAAACAGCATGCACAGCACTATGCAACATTCAGAAAAGCACTTAAGTACTATAATGGTTGAATACGTAATTGCTGAGTATTTATTTCAAATGAAGTGCTTTATTTTCTGTCTTACTTAAAATACAGTGAGATAAATGTATGAAAAACCAAAGTCATGTCTAAATGCAAATGATTCACTGGAAGTGATATCAGGACCAGACACAACTAATATAATAGTTTTTTTGTTCTCTGCAATTAACAATACCTTTAGAGTGATCGTAATTCGGATTTCAAGAATGTTCAGTTTTTATTCATAATTAATATTAATTCCTAATATCATCACAACAAAACCAATTCTGCAACCCTAAACGTTTCTGTCAGTGAACATTTTATTCTGTCACTTGACCAAATAGTCAATACTATCTTTTTCTTTATTTGTTTGTGAGATTGCCTTCGAGCCGATGGTGTCGAGCTGTTTAATTGAACCACTGCAGTCTTAGACCCATGCTACTGTGAGGGAGGGATTCCAGGATTTTAATTCAAGATGGTGTGCGTGTCTTGGAGTGGATAATGCAGGTGGTGATGTTATCATTTGCATGTTGCCCTTGTTCTTTTCAGGAGTAGAAATTAAAGGTTGGGAAAGTGCTGTCAAAGGGTTCCTTGTGAGTTGTGTTGCACAGTGTTTTCTTATTCTTTCATGGGGTGCGACTGTTGCTCGCAAGGCCAACATTTGTTCCCGATCCGTAGATGTCCTTGTAAAGGTGGAAGGTAGATGATACATTCTGCTGCCATTGTGCACCGGTAATGGAGGCAATGAATGTTGAGGTGGTGGTTGAGGGGCCACTCAAACTGGCTGCTTTGTCCTGGATGGTGTTAAGCTTCATGAGTGTTTTGAGTGATCCAGGCAAGTGGAGAGTCCATCACACTCTTGTTATGGGCAGGGTTTAGAGAACCCCAAAGTGTATCATGGAGTTCATCTGACCCACAACTTTTAATAGATTGTGGTATGGGGAGCACACCGCCCACTCTACAGGTGTGGTACAACAGAAATGGAAAAGTATTTTTTAAAGCAAAACAATGTTTATTCTATGAACTCAAGTTAACCTTTTTAAAACATACAGTGGACATCTTAGCAATCATTGATTCGAATACAACCCCAAAGAATACAACACTAAGTAATCCTTAAGCTGCCCTTTTAACATCCATAAGACTTAAAAAATAACTTTTAACAGAAGCACATCAGGTTAAAGTCACTACTGAGAGCAGTTTAAATCACCAAATGATCGATTTACAGTTTCTAGATTACAGAGAGAGAGAGACTCATACACCTTCTGGCTGTGACTGCAGCTATCCAGCTCTGAAAACGAAACTAAAACACACCCTTCAGCAAACAGCCTAAAACAAAAGTATAAAGCTGACAGTCAGCCCAGCTCAACCCACACTCTGACTTCACTGATAAACACCCATTTCGTAAAGGTACATTTCTTAAACACCCATTTCTTAAATGTACTCTCACATGACACTCCTGACTTATAGAAGGTGGACAGGCTTTGACAAGTCAAAAGGTGAGCTACTCGCAGCAGCATTCCTACCATCTGACCTGATCTTGTAGCCACAGTATTAATATGGCAAGTCCAGCTCAGTTTCTGATCAATGTTAACTCCCAGGATGTTGACAGTAGGGGATTCAACAATGGTAATGACATTGAATGCCAAGAGGCGATGGTTAGATTTTTTGTTGTTGGAGATGGTCATTGCCGGGCACTTGTGTGGCACAAATGTTACTTGCTACTGTAAGAATCCTCCTGTTTAAACGCTGTTTGTTCCCTGTTTTTCCTTTTCTGTTACTTTACTTTTTGCTCAGGGGCAGCAAGGTGGTGTAGTGGTTAGCACTGTTACTTCACGGCACCGAGGACCTAGGTTCAATCCCAGTCCCGGGCCACTGTCCATGTGGAGTTTGCACATTCTCCCCGTGTCTGTATGGGTCTCACCCCACAACCCAAAGATGTGCAGGGTAGGTGGATTGGCCACGCTAAATTGCCCCTTAATTGGAAAAAAAGAATTGGGTAATTGAAATTTATTATAAAATGTATTTTTGCTATTAACACCTTGGGCATGATTTATTGGCCTCATTACAATTAAGCGAGATTGCGACAAAGCCATTCAATTGTGGGAGAGGCCAAAATCGAGAACCGCGCCATGTGCCGATCTGTTTGTGATCTAACCGGCCTGCTCCCATTGGTGAAATCAGGATCCCACCAGAGCGTGGTGAGAAACCAATAATCACCACTTAAGCTCAATCTCTATATAATTAATGGGAGTGACCCCCCATCTAACAACCCCCCCCCCCCCCCCCCCCGGTGATCTAACTACATCCCCAGCAAATGGACACGCTGGCGCCGATTAGTACTCCTTTTTAAAAATGTGAACCTGGCGGAAGGGCTGCTGTGGGGAGCTGAGGAGGTGAGTAGCCATCTTTGCTCACAGGCAAAGAGCCCAGGGGCACTGAAGTTGTTATCTGACTACACAGTACAGTGTAGCCCTGTTCCGGGGGCAACACCAGACCCTGGCCGCCTGCCCCACCAACCAGCCACAACTCTCACTGACCGCGGTTGCATCTGGCTGAGCGGCTGAAGACTACTGCTAATTGAGAATTGTCAATCGTAGTTAATTGAGCACTTCACACATCCCAAGTGGATCCCCGTGGGTAGGTGTGCCATGTAGCATGTGGGAGTTATTGCCTAGCATCCCAATCAAACCATGATGCCTGGACACTGTGTCTAAATGCTACGACAGGTGACACCTAGGACGCAGTGGCCAACATCTAAACACTCAGGGACTGGGCCCCAGCACGGGGGATATCTCTGTGACCAGAGCGGGAGGGTGTTCACCGGGGAGGGAATCAGCTAATGTTATATGCAGGTGTCTGGGGCTGTTGGCTGGTTGTGGCTGGTTGGTGGGGCAGGCGGCCAGGGTCTGGTGTTGCCCCCGGAACAGGGCTACAGTGTACTGTGTAGTCAGATAGCAACTTCAGTGCCCCTGGGCTCTTTGCCTGTGAGCAAAGATGGCTACTCACCTCCTCAGCTCCCCACAGCAGCCCTTCCGCCAGGTTCACATTTTTAAAAAGGAGTACTAATCGGCGCCAGCGTGTCCATTTGCTGGGGATGTAGTTAGATCACCGGGGGGGGGGGGGGGTTGTTAGATGGGGGGTCACTCCCATTAATTATATAGAGATTGAGCTTAAGTGGTGATTATTGGTTTCTCACCACGCTCTGGTGGGATCCTGATTTCACCAATGGGAGCAGGCCGGTTAGATCACAAACAGATCGGCACATGGCGCGGTTCTCGATTTTGGCCTCTCCCACAATTGAATGGCTTTGTCGCAATCTCGCTTAATTGTAATGAGGCCAATAAATCATGCCCAAGGTGTTAATAGCAAAAATACATTTTATAATAAATTTCAATTACCCAATTCTTTTTTTCCAATTAAGGGGCAATTTAGTGTGGCCAATCCACCTACCCTGCACATCTTTGGGTTGTGGGGTGAGACCCATACAGACACGGGGAGAATGTGCAAACTCCACATGGACAGTGGCCCGGGACTGGGATTGAACCTAGGTCCTCGGTGCCGTGAAGTAACAGTGCTAACCACTACACCACCTTGCTGCCCCTGAGCAAAATGTAAAGTAACAGAAAAGGAAAAACAGGGAACAAACAGCGTTTAAACAGGAGGATTCTTACAGTAGCAAGTAACATTTGTGCCACACAAGTGCCCGGCAATGACCATCTCCAACAACAAAAAATCTAACCATGGACCCCCGCTCAGACCCAGGGTGCATGGACAGGGCATGTCGGATGGGCTGGGGGGATTACCAATGGGAAGACTGGAGGGTACCTGGGTGGAAGACACTGCTGATTTTCAGTCTCATACCCTCACCAGTTCCTTACAGTAATGCACGAGATGGATAATATCTTGGAGCCTGCGGAACCTGCCCTAGCGGTGCTGCTGGCAGGCCAGGTGGCCAGATGCTGGAAGAGGCAGCATCAGCAGCGTAGACAGAGGCTCAAGGCGGCGGCCCATGTGCAGGACCCTGCCACACCCTGAGGACCTGGCCACCCATCCGGCCAGGGAGGGCCCCAGAGAGGGGGGCCTGGGACGGAGCAAGATGTACAAGAGGTGCTGATCTTCTTAGCAGATGACGGACGGCACGTGCCACAGGAGGCTCCGCCTCAACAAGGGAACGGTGTGGTACCTGTGCCATGTCCTCACAGAAGTGGCATCATGTGGATGAGGAAGATACCTACCCCTGGTGGCCGTAAAGGTCACCGCAGCCCTGAACCTCTACACCTCATGATCATTCCAGGGATTTGTGCAGCATCTCACAAGCTACAGCCCACAAGTGCACCCTTGAAGTCACGGATGTCCTGTTTGCCGGGCAAAGAACTATATAAACTTTGACATGGACCAGGGCAGATGCATGGGCAGCAGGATTCATTGGCGGGATTCCCCGAGGCCAGAGGCTAATAGATGGCACACATGTCACCTTGCACGTACCAGACTGCTGTACGTGCTTCCCAGGAAGCACACACGACAGCTACATCTTGGGGCAGTCAGACATCACTGGAAGTGCCACATGGTACTGGGTGATGTCTCAGTGCCTGGGACATGCTGTTGAGGTGCTCAGCAATGGCCATCACCAACTGAACCATGCCTTAGACACCTCTCATTCGTGCTACCATGAACTGCGGTCACTACCCTAGCAGTGTTGGCCTCGGTACCACACATTGCTGGTGCCATCTCCTGCGCCTGTAGCCTCTGGGAATCCTGTAATCGGCTATGGACCTGTTGGAGTGTCGCTGACATCCCTATCCGAATCCCATGGCTGTACCCTATTGCCTGCATCAGCTGCGGGTAAACCTGTTCCAGAGGCTCAGCTGAGTCCTGGAATCCAGCAGACCTCCGACTGGTTGTTCCTGCCTCCACCTGATGTGCATCAGCAGCTCTGTGATGCTCATCAGAATGTGCCCCAGAAGCCTAACCATGACTGTCGCCCACGGAGGGGTGTGTCTCTACACTGGTGGAGGGTGGGGATGGCAGCTGTGCTGTGATAATGGTGGCATCCTCGGAGCTTTCCTCTGAGGTGTTCTCTTGGGAGGTAAAGGGGACTGGCACCCCTGATGGACCAGCGCCGGCGGCAGCAGGTCCTGCGGGAGAATGGACATGTGGTCAGTGGGAGGGATGGATCACCGGCACATCTTTGGGTTGTGGGGGCGAAACCCACGCAAACACGGGGAGAATGTGCAAACTCCACATGGACAGTGACCCAGAGCTGGGATCGAACCTGGGACCTCAGCTCCGTGAGGCTGCAGGGCTAACCCACTGCGCCACTGTGCTGCCCCCTGATGATCAAGAGTTGACTGATGAGATGGTAATAGGCTGGGTTGGATTTGTCCTACTTTGGTACAGGATATACGTGGGAAATGTTCCACATTTCTGGGCAGATGCCAGTGTTGTAGCTGTATTGGAACGGCAATACAACTTGGGTACGGCAAATTCTGGAGCGCATGTCTTCAGCACTATTGCGGGAATATTATCAGGGTCCATAGCCGTGCAGTATTGAGTACCTTCAGTCGGTTAAAAAAAATTTTTTAAAGTACTCAATTCTTTTTTTCCAATTGACGGGCAACTTAGCGTGGCCAATTTTCCTACCCTGCACATCTTTGGGTTGTAGGGTCGAGACCCACGCAGACATGGAGAGAATGCGCAAACTCCACATGGACAGTGACCTGGGGCCGGGATCGAATCTGGGTCCTCAGCACCATGAGGCAGCAGTGCTAACCACTGTGCTGTCCAAGCCTTCAGCCATTTCTTGATATCACATGGAGTGAATTTAATTGGCTGTAGGCTGACATCTGTGATGCTGGGGGGGGGTCTGGACGAGGTCGAGATGGATCATCCACTCGGCACTTTTAGCTGAATATTGTTGCAAAGACTTCAGCCTTATCTTCTGCACTGATGTGCAGCACCCCCCATCATTGAGGATGGGGATATTTGTGGAGATTCTTCCAGTGAGTTTTTATTTGTCCTCCACCATTCACGGCTGGATGTGACAAGACTGCAGAGCTTACATCTGATCCATTGGCTGTGGAATCGCTTAGTGGTCTATCACTTGCTGCTTACACTATTAAGTAGTCCTGTGGTGTAGCTTCACCGGGTTGATACCTCATTTTGGGGTATTGCTGGTGCTGCTCCTGGTATGCCCTTGTCCACTCTTCATTGAACAAAGGTTGATCCCTGGTTAGGTTGCAGAGTGGGGTATATGCTAAGACATGAAATTACACATTATCATTGAGTACAATTGCGCAGCTGCTGATGATTGCATATTATGATTTCCCAGCCTTGAGTTGCTAGATCTTATAAGATAAGATATAGGAGCAGAATCAGGCCACTCGGCCCATCGAGACCACTCTGCCACTTGACCATGGCTAATATCCTCTTGGCCTTAACTCCACACTCCTGCCTGTCCTCCATAACACTTCAGCCCATTACCAATTAAAAATCTGTCTAACTCCTCCTTAAATTTACTCACTGTCCCAGCATCCGCCATACTCTGGGGTAGCGAATTCCACAGATTCACAACCCTTTACAAAACATAAGTTTCTCCTCAACTCTGTTTTAAGATTTACTACCTTTTATCCTTGATCTGTCGTTCTAGTTTGCCCCACAAGAGGAAGTGTCCGCTCCACGTCTACTTTATGCATACTTTTTATGATCTTGTATACCTCAAACTGCTCAAAATCTACCCCATTTAGCATGGTGGTAGTGCCACACAACACAATGGAGGGTATCTGCAATATTTAGATGGGGTTTCATCTCCAGATGACTGTACAGTGGTCACTCCTACCGATACTGTCATGGACAGATGGATCTGCAGCAGGCAGGTTGATGAGGATAATTGTTGGTTTCCTCACCAATTGCCACGGACCTAGTCTGTTAGCTGTCTTTCAGACTCGACCAGCTAGATCGGCGGTGGTGCTCCCAAGCCACTCTTGATGATGGACATTGAAGTCCCACATCCTGAGAACATTCCATGCCCTTGCCACTCTCATAACTTCCTTCACGTGATGTTCAACATGAAGGAGCTTTGGTTCATCAGCTTATGAGGGGCATTATCTGGTAATTAGCAAGAGATTTCCTTGCCCATATTTTACTTGATACCATGAGGCTTCATGGGGTCCAGAGTCAATGTTGAGAACTCCCATGGGAACCTCCTCCCAACTGTATGCACTGTGCCGCCATCTCAGCTTGGTCTGTCCTGCTGGTGGGACAAGGCATATCAAGGGATGACGATGGTGATGGTGGTGTCTGGGGAATTATCTGTAAGGTAGGATTATGTCAGGCTGTAGCTTGCCTTGTCTGTGAGACAGCTATCCCAATTTTGGCACAAGCCCCTAGATGTTAGTAAGGAGGATATTGCAGGGTGACAGGGCTCATTTTGCTGTAGTCCAGTTCCTAGGTCAATGCTGAGTGGGCCATCCAGATTCATTTTATTGCTGCCCTCTCCTGGCATCAACTGATGACACAGACAAATATTGATACTCACTACAAGTTTGATTTATACAGCTTTTATAGTTTAGCTCAGACTTTAGCTATGGGCTGACTTAAACAGTTATATAAGTTTCAAGATTCACAACTTGAACAAAAATACTACCCGTTAGGGACAACTTGGCTAGGCTAGCTCTGGAGTGTGTGAGCTGTGAGATTCCAAACTCAGGGTTTGTCTTGTGAATGTTGATCCCAGTATTATTGTTGCTGAAAACTTAAAGAAGCTGCTTTTTATTCGGTTTAAGTTGAACAATCCAATGGTATATAGATATCAGTCGACCTTGAGGGCGCCTTTCTCTCAATGTTCCAGAAGAAAGTCTTATCAGTGAAAAGCCCAGTTGCAAGATCATGGGCGGGATTCTCTCGCATTTGGCAGATTGGCCCAATGCCGGTGCCAAGAATGGCGCGAACCACTCCGGCATCGGGCCACCCAGAACATCGGAAACCGCGTGGCGTCGTAGCGCAAAAGACGCCACCGCCGGAGACCCGGCAAAATGGCCGCCTGCCGCGTGGCGCTGAGGTTCCAGGAGCAGGACACCTAGGCGCTCCTGGACGCAGTGGAGCAGAGGAGGTAGGCCCTGTACCCCGGACACGGCCACAGGGTCGCATCACACCTCACCCGCCGCCTGTGGAGGGAGGTGGCAGAGACCGCCAGCGCCGTGGCCGTAACAGCCAGGACAGGCATCCAGTACCACACGAAGGTCAACGACCTAGTCAGGGCAGCCAAGGTGAGTCCCCCCTCCCCCCCAATCTCCCCCCCCACCCCCTCCCGGATGGGCGGCACAGCCTAGCTGCAACCGACATGGCTGCACCCACCCAAGCAGGCTGCATTGGCAGGATGGGGTATGAACTTTTGCCAACATACGCACAACTGCTGGTCCGCAAGCCTAACACTGTTGCCCTTTATCCCTGTCACCCCCCCCCCCCCCCCCCCACAGGAGAAGCGCGCTCATAACAACCGGGAGCGTGAGAGGGCCAGCTGGGGTCCACTTGAATTGCGCCCCCTCACCGTTCATGAAGGGGGCGGCCTTGGATGTTGCAGGCGGTCCCGAGGACCGGGAAGTTACAGATGCAGAGGTCGGGGGTGCACCACCAAGTGAGACCCCCCACTGCCTGCCCCCTTTCCCCCCCTCCCCCATTCCCCCAACCCCCAATTCCCCCTTCCCTTCTTCCCCCTATCCCCAGCTCCCCTCCCTCCCTGGCACTCCCATCACCGGCACTCCCATCCCCAGCAATCCCGAGCCACGGCACTCCCCTCCCCGGCACCCCCCCTCCCGGCACTCCCCTCACTGGCACCCCCCTCCCCGGCACTCCCAACCCCAGCCCCTCCACTCCCCGGCACTCCCATGCCCGGCACCGCCCCCCCCCCCTCCCCAGCACTCCCATCCACAGCCCCCCACCTCTCCGGCACTCCCCTCCCCGGCAGCCCCCCCCTCTCCCCGGCACACCCATCCTCAGCTCCCTCCCCTCCCCAGCATTCCCCTCCCCGGCACCCCTTCCCCGGCACACCCACCCTCAGCCCCCCCCCCGCCCCAGCACTCCCCTCCCCGGCACCCCCCCTCTCCGGCACACCCACCCCAGCACCCCCCTCCCCGGCATTCCCATCCCCGGCATACCCACCCCCAGCACTCCCATCACCAGCAACCCCGAGCCACGGCACCCCCCATCCCCTCCCCACCCCGAGCCCCCACCCCACCCCCAGCACCGACCACGATCACCGGCAAGCACCCTCAGGCCTGGGGAGCACCCTCCACTGGCACCCGCGACTCCCCCTCCCCCCAACCTACGGCCATGCCGTCTCCTCTACGGCGGCCGCCACATGCCGACCCCTACCTCCACGCTCGCCGATGTTAGCCAGCACGACTGGTTGACGCCGTTAAAAAGGTTGTTTGATTTACGCCAGCATGACCTGTGGTCACGTCAGCGGGACCACAGCTCATCCGGGTCAGAGATTTGGAGCTACCCCGGGGCCCATTGCGTCATGACGATTCTCGCCATTCTGCGAGTCACGCGGTGCGACTCCTGTTGGCGCGATTTCTTGACTGCCGGAGAATATGGCGGCCTGCGTCTGAGCGGCCGGACAGGATTCATGCCGCCCCCTGGCGATTCTCCGACCCGGTGGGGGGTCGGAGAATCCCATCCCATAGAATCATTGAAAGTCTACAGTTCAGAAGGAGGCCATTCAGCCCATTGAGTCTGCACCAACCCACTGAAAAAGCACCCTACCTAGACCCACTCCACGCACCCCTTCCCCATACCCTCACCTAACCTGTACATCCCTGAACTGTGGGAGGAAACTGGAGCACCCGGCGGAAACCCACAGACATGGGGAATGGGGAGAATGTAGAAACTCCACACAGACAGCCACCCAAGATCGAAATTGAACACGGGTCCTTGGCGCTGTGAGGCAGCAGTGGTTACCACTGTGATGCGAGATGTTGTCATCTGATTCTCACAGAAGTCATTCTGCTTAAGCTGCAGTTTCCACACACACAAAAATATGTTGGCCTTTTTTACCATCATGCCTCACTGCACAATTTTGCCCATCTTTCCCTTAAAGTCCATTAAGACTTTTAAGCAGTTTGATATAACTGAGTTGCTAGGCCGTCTCAGAGAGCATTTAAGAGTCAACTATATTGCTGTAGATCTGGAGTCACATATAGGCCAGAGTAAGTAAGGAAGGCTGATTTTCTTCCCTAAATGTGAACCAGATTGACTTACGCAACAATTGTTATCCAGATTTTTAATATTGAATTCAAATTATTTATTGTTATTTACTGAATCCAAAGATGTGCAGGCTAGGTGGATTGCCATGCTAAATTTCCTCCTAGTGTCAAAAGCTGTGCAGGTTAGGTGGGGTTACGGGTATAGGGCAGGAGAGTAGGCCTAGGTAGGGTACTCTTTCAGAGAGGGTTGGTGCAGACTTGATGGGCAGAATGGCCTCCTTCTGCACAGCAGGGATTCTATGATTCTAAATTCCACCAAATCCGAACCCAAGTCCCTGGGTCATTACCATGGTTGACAGGATTACTAGCCCAGCCACAACACCACTACACCAGCTCTGACACACAACAGCAGATGTCCAACAAGAGTGAAGGTAATCGCCTTCCCTTGATGGTCACGGATATTGCCATTGCTGAACTTTATACCACTGTACACCACTGTGCCACCACCTCAATTTAGTCTGTCCAGTCAATGTGATATAACATGGGACAGGCATAACAATGGTGGTGGGGGGGGGGGGGGGGGGGGGGTGGCGGGGGGCTGGGACATTTGTTGTATTGTATTATTTGATAAATTGCCAAATTTTCCTTAGTGTCCAAAAGGGTTGGGTTGGGTGGGGTTACTGAGTTACGGGATAGGATGGAGGTGTGGGCTTGGGTAGGGTGCTCTTTCCAACGCCTGGTGCAGACCCGATGTGCCGAATGGTCTCCTTCTGCACTGTGGATTCTATGATTCAATGATAAGAATGACTGTGGCAGGTTGTTGCTTGATTAGTCTGTGGGACAGCTCTCCAAATTTGTTTTTTGTCCCCAACAATCAGTGAAGGTGTACTTGCAAAGTCAACTGGGATGCGTTTTCTTTTTATTGCCAAGGTTGATGTTGGGTGGTCCATCTGTTTTTTTTCATGTCCAATTTTTCCATAGTGGTTTGAAATGACTGAGTGACTCACTAGGCCATTTAAGAGGGAAGTACCACATTGCTGTAGGCATGGACTCTCTTCCAGAGAGGGTAATGATGGCAAATTTCTTCCTCCAGTGGACATCCAGATGGATTTTTGTGACAACCTGGTAGTTTCACGATCATCATTGCTGAGATTAGATTTTATATTCCAGACTTATTTAATTCATTGAATTTAAATTTGATTTCAACTCATGTCTCCACAGCATTAGTCTCGGCCTCTGGATCACTAGTGCAGTAACATTACCTCTCTGCTATCGCTCCTGTGTACTCTCATATATCTTCAGAATGCTACTGTGACAGACATTATGGACTTCAAAGTCACTGTGACATTTACAGCAATTTAACAAATTACAGATGCACTAACAGATAAATGCACCAACTTATTCTGTTGAAATTCCTTTGTTCAGTCCTTTATTTTAAATAAAACTATGTATACACTTGATTTATCACCAGGGAAGGCAGTGATATAGTGGCATTGTCACTGGACTAGTAATCCAGAGCCCCGAGTAATGTAATGGCGACAGCATTCAAATCCCACCACACCAGATGGTGACATTTTGAATTTGATAAAAATAATGAAAACTCTAATGATGTGTGTCATAAAACCAATCTGGTTCACTAATGCCCTTTAGGGAAGGAAATCTATTGTCCTACATGTGCTCCAAATCCACAGCATTGCGGTTGGCCCTTTGATGGGCAATAAATGCTGGCCCAGTCAGCCCACAGCCCATGAATGAATTTTAAAAATGCATTCTGCGACAGCATGATCGACATGATCCACTAAGGTAACACACAGCTGTGGAGAGTGACAAGTTCAACAGAGGAATGGCGTCACTTCAAAGTTCTCCTTCAAGTGACGTCCCACCACACCACCCAAATGCTGCTGAATGAATATTCCGGAATTTCTGTTTAATATAATTATGAGAGCATTGTCTCCACAGTGATTACAGCAGTTCCAGGAAAGTCACATCATCATCTGAGGGTAATAAGAGTTATCTGGTCTGGCTTACATGTGCCTACTTTAACAAAGAGTCATCCAGACTCGAAACATTAGCTCGCTTTTCTCTCCACAGATGCTGTCAGATCTGCTGAGATTGGCCAGTATTTTCTGTTTTTGTCTCTAACTTTGCACATTAGTAGACCGATTTTTTCCGATTTTGCTCAGAATTATTATCATCGGTCAAGAATTTTCAGAGATTTCTGTAAATATTGCATTTAGCAGCTATCCAAATGAAAAGTGATATAATTCACTCAATTAAAACAGGAAAATTTGGCAGAATATTATGGAATTTCTTGTCTTATTGTATTGTTGCCTTGTATCTTTTAATGGATCACTTACTCTGTGACATGTAGAATCTTCATTATATGTGAAAACTGCTTTCCATACACTGCACTGCAACAAAACTACTTTCTCTGAAGCTCAACCTTTGTCTGAGCAATACAATTCCAGTCAAAAGATAGCATTTATATTCTGAAACAATAGTGAATTAGACTGTTGGCGACCGGCAGAAGTCTACATGGGCCTCAGTTGGTTTTCACCAATTACACTGTACATAAACCTAGATACCAACAAAGGACTCTAACAAGTACATAGTCCATCAGTCACTACTTATCATAGTATCTAACAGGGCAGCACGGTGGTGCATGGGTAACACTGCAGCCTCACGGTGCCGGGGTCCCAGGTTTGATCCCGGCTCTGGGTCACTGTCCGTGTGGAGTTTGCACATTCTCCCCGTGTTTGCATGGGTTTCGCCCCCACAACCCAAAGATGTGCAGGGTCGGTGGATTGGCCATGCTAAATTGCCCCTGAATTGGAAAAATGAATTGGGTACTCTAAATTTTTTAAAAATCATTGTACCTAACAAAGGTGAATTCCTTGTTGCAAGAACATTTTGATTGCAAGGATCAAATTTTTCAAGAAAGTCTGGATAAATAAACCTTCAATGATCTATCATCAGACCTAAAAGCTTGTTAGTCGGCAATGACACCAAAGTCAATTTTCCTTTTCATGAACTAGGTAGAAATAAATCACACATCGTTCTTCATGCTGAAAAGTCACTATCCGGAGAAAAAGGAAATGATAACAAATCTATGGTCTCTACGGTACATTGCATTACCCATCCATCAACTAATAAAACTTTAAAAAGCAAGTCACCTGGTGAACATATCCTGAGAAACTCAGCTTTATCTTAATTGTCTTCAAGTCAAGAGCTCTCCAAATCAGTACTTCCAAGACGTTTTCCTGGTATGGCCATTTGGCCTATTGTAACTCATTCATCCTGAATTACCCCACATTTCAGCACAATATTGTTCCTTTTTTAAAAATAAATTTAGAGTGCCCAATTCATCTTTTCCAATTAAGGGGCAATTTAGCGTGGCCAATCCACCTACCCTGCATATCTTTGGATTGTGGGGGCAAATCCCATGCAAACATGGGGAGAATGTGCAAACTCCACATGGACAGTGACCCAGAGCCGGGATTGAACCTGGGACCTCGGCGGCGTGATGGCAGCAGTGCTAACCACTGTGCCACCATGCTGCCCTACATTATTGTTTTTTAATTCACCATGAACTTGTTATGGCCTTGTATGGTCTAGGTCCTGACTGTTTGATCTGGTATTAGAGGGCCGAATCTAGAGCATTGGGATCAAAGTCCATTTTCCCTCTTAATTGGCATTCTGTGAGGGCAGCGATTGCCTTAGTTTCCAGTTTGGGCTGCAAAAGAGTGTTAGCAATAGGAATTGTGGTCCTGGCGCATCTGGAGAATAGCTGCTGTGCTAATGAGGGCAGACCCTGTTGCAACAGTTTTAACATCTGCCAGTATAGTAATTTGTGAGTGCAGCATAGTAATTTGTGAAATCCTGGGCATATCTCTCCAGAATACGCTTAGCTGAGCATAACGCTGTCCCGCCAGGCCATTGTCTTGTGGGTATAGGGGCTGCTCGTGATGTGCTCAAAGTCTCATGTGTGTGCAAAGTTTTGAAATTCAGTGACAAATTGGCGAACTTTGTCTGTCATGAATCTCTGAGCCGTGTGAGCTCAGTGTCTCTTAAGCTTTAAGATCATGTGGAACTCATCATGTTTGACAGATAACGTTCAAACTACATGGAATACATGTCAACTAAGGCCAAATGTTGTTTACCATTCCATTCAAAAATATCAGCTGTCATGAAGGTCTGGGACCTCATGTAGGTGTAGTGATTCTTTTGTTTGATGCGGTTTGAGTTCATTGCATGGTGCACGTCTGGGGACTTCATTCTCCACGCCAGAATACACAGAGGGCCAGTATAGTGATTCCTTGGCCCTGTATGTAGTTGCTTCCAGCTGGGGTGGAGGTTGGGGGGGGGGGGGTCCGTGCTGGGGTGGAGGTTGGGGGGGGGGTCCGTGCCGTGCCGGTGTGGAGGTTGGGGGTTGGGGGGGGGTCCGTGCCGTGCCGGGGTGGAGGTTGGGGGTTGGGGGGGGTCCGTGCTGGGGTGGAGGTTGGGGGGGGTCCGTGCTGGGGTGGAGGTTGGGGGGGGGGTCCGTGCTGGGGTGGAGGTTGGGGGTTGGGGGGGGTCCGTGCTGGGGTGGAGGTTGGGGGGGGTCCGTGCTGGGGTGGAGGTTGGGGGGGGTCCGTGCTGGGGTGGAGGTTGGGGGTTGGGGGGGGGGTCCGTGCTGGGGTGAAGGTTGGGGGGGGGGTCCGTGCTGGGGTGGAGGTTGGGGGGGGGTCCGTGCTGGGGTGGGGGTTTAGGGGGGGTCCGTGCTGGGGTGGAGGTTGGGGGGGGTCCGTGCCGTGCGGGGGTGGAGGTTGGGGGTTGGGGGGGTCCGTGCCGTGCTGGGGTGGAGGTTGGGGGTTGGGGGGGTCCGTGCTGGGGTGGAGGTTGGGGGGGGTCCGTGCTGGGGTGGAAGTTGGGGGGGTCTGTGCTGGGGTGGAGGTTTGGGGGGGGTCCGTGCTGGGGTGGAGGTTGGGGGGGGTCCGTGCCGTGCGGGGGTGGAGGTTGGGGGTTGGGGGGGTCCGTGCCGTGCTGGGGTGGAGGTTGGGGGTTGGGGGGGTCCGTGCTGGGGTGGAAGTTGGGGGGGGTCCGTGCTGGGGTGGAAGTTGGGGGGGTCTGTGCTGGGGTGGAGGTTGGGGGTTGGGTGGGGTCCGTGCTGGGGTGGAGGTTGGGGGGGGGTGTCCGTGCTGGGGTGGAGGTTGGGTGGGGGGTCCGTGCTGGGGTGGACGTTGGGGGTTGGGGGGGGGGTCCGTGCTGGGGTGGAGGTTGGGGGGGGTCCGTGCCGTGCCGGGGTGGAGGTTGGGGGTTGGGGGGGGTCCGTGCTGGGGTGGAGGTTGGGGGGGGGGGGTCCGTGCCGTGCCGGGGTGGAGGTTGGGTGGGGTCCGTGCCGTGCCGGGGTGGAGGTTGGGGGTTGGGGGGATCCGTGCTGGGGTGGAGGTTGGGGGGGGTCCGTGCTGGGGTGGAGGTTGGGGGCGGGTCCGTGCTGGGGTGGAGGTTGGGGGTTGGGGGGTGGTCCGTGCTGGGGTGGAGGTTGGGGGTGGGGCCTGTGCTGGGGTGGAGGTTGGGGGGGGGTCCGTGCCGTGCCGGGGTGGAGGTTGGGGGTTGGGGGGGGGGTCCGTGCCGAGGAGGGGGATGGGAGGGCAAGTGAGTTGGTCCACCTGGCCAGGTGCCAGCCTCCAACAGTTGGACCCATGCGGTCCATGCCACCTGGCTGGGGGGAGGAGGGGATAGGGGCAATGATGACATGTCGTCGTTCCCCTCCCCCCCACCAGGCCGTCATGTTTTCAGATCATCCAGCGATGTTGGCCGCCGTGGTGGCAGCCGCTCATGTCTATGTTGCCCTGGATGAGGAGGAGGAGGAGGAGGAGGAGCGTGCCAGAGAGGCGGCGCAGGCTGCCGCAGAGGGGCAGGCGGCAGCCGCCCAGGCTGGAGGGACACCTGACCGACAGGACGAGGAGGGGGAGGAGGACGTCGCGGCCCCACGGCAACGGAGGCACCCGAGGGCGCCCCGTGTGTACCGGCCCCGGCAGTCATACCAGGACCTCACGGACCGGGAATGCAGGAGGAGACTCCGGATGAGCCGGGAAACCGTGGCACACATCAGCCACCTGCTGGCACACCTGTCACCGCGTGGCACTGGCGGGGGACACCCTCTCCCCGTGTCCGTCAAGGTTACGGTGGCCCTGAACTTTTATGCAACGGGGTCATTCCAGGCACCGAGTGGGGACCTGTCCGGCGTATTGCAGACATCGGTGCACCGGTGCATCCGGGCAGTGACAGATGCCCTATATGCCATGGCGCACCGCTACATCCGCTTCCCCGTGGACCGGGCCAGCCAAGATGCCCGGGCCGTGGGCTTCTCTGCCGTGGCCGGGTTCCCCATGGTCCAGGGCGCGATCGATGGGATGCACGTCGCCGTGCGGCCACCTGCAGATAACAGGGCCGTGTTCACTAATAGGAAGGGGACCTATTCGATGAACGTACAGGTGGTCTGCGACCACCGCATGATGATCCTGCACGTCTGCGCCCGTCACCCAGGCAGTGTACACGACTCATTCGTGTTGTCGCGGTCATCCATCCCCGGCATGTACGAGGGACGCCATCCCCGGCTGAGGGGCTGGTTGCTGGGCGACAGGGGCTACCCATTGCAATCGTGGCTGATGACGCCTATACGGAGGCCACGCAATGAGGCGGAGAACCGCTACAATGATGCCCATGTAGCGACAAGGGGAGTGATCGAGAGGTGCTTTGGCGTGCTGAAGATGCGTTTCAGGTGCCTGGACCTCTCTGGGGGCGCCCTCCAGTATCGGTCAGATAGGGTCGGCCGCATCATTGTGGTGTGCTGCGTCCTGCACAACATAGCCCAGCAGAGGGGCGATGTGCCGCAGGCAGAGGAGGGCGGAGTGGAGGAGCAGCAGGAAGAGGCCCAGTCCTCCCCAGATGAGGGGGATGGGGGCAATGGTCAGGGCAGACGGGGTAGACACAGGCGGGTGGCTATCCACCGTTACCGGCTGGCCCAGCGGGCATGGGACAGACTGATAGACGCCCGCTTCACTGACTAGATGGGCGTGGGAATCGGGTAGTATGGCCACAGGCCGCACACCATGGCAACAGCCGACCACCCACACCCCCCACCCATCCACCCACCCAGCACCCTCACCCCCCTCCCCAACCCCACCCACCGCACCCGCATGCACACCAACCCCCCCCCCCCATTGACGATCCACCTGCGGCACAACGGGCCGGGCTCACACAGTTGCGGGTGGACGCGTGTCTATCGCAGGCCATGGAGGATGATGACAACCCGCCCTGCGATGAGCTCGTGGCTCTACATCGTTGGACTATGTCTGACCCATGGCAACAGTACCACCATCCACCCGGACCATCCCTGCATGCGGCTGTGACACTGCAGCGCACGGTCCCGTCCTCTGCCCGGGGGATGTTGATGGCGGCCCAGGGGGAAGGGGGCAGACTCACCTGGGGCTGAGGTAAGACCACCCCTCACACACACACTTGCGCTCAACATACATGACACCCCCGCACACTTTGGACAGAGCACAAAGGCAGCTTCGGTAGGTGTAACATTGACTTTAATAACCAAAGGAGTTCATGCACGTGCCCTAGCCCCTAAAGCTCATCTGTGCCCTGCACCCGTGCCAACTTACTCAGTGTCTAATTGTTTGGCCTTACGGGCCCTTTGACTACGTCTACGTGGTTCCCCAGACGGTACAGCAGAACTGGAGGTGGACTCCTGTGATTCCTGCCCTCTGACACGGGATCCCTTTGGCGGCCGTTTCCTGGGGCGTCCTGGCCTAGATGGGCCAGGCTGCGGCCCGGGCGACTGGGATGGCGAGCTGCCAGCCTGTCCTGCCCGTTGCCCACCCGATGCACCTGGGACGGAAGGGGGGGAGTCCGAGGTGTCGCGGTGTACCGGGACCTCCCCTACAGAGGGAGCCGGGACGGACCACACCACCTCCTCCTCCCTCGGGGTGCCCGATGGCCCCCAGGCCTCTACATGGGTGGGGGATGCGAACGGACTGGCCATCCGACGTCCCCCCGACATCTGGCGCTGCCAGTCCTGGAGGCCCGTGCTGGTATCGACAGGGGTCTGCAGGTTTGCAGCCATGGAGCCCAGGGGGTTGGTAAACCCTGTCTGTGACAGTGCAACGCCGGCTCGCACATGGCCACTGGCGCCGATGCCCTCAGCGATGGCCTGCAGAGACTGGGCCATGGCCTGCTGAGACTGGGCCATGGCCTGCAGAGACTGGGCTATGGCGTTGAGCGCCTCTGCCATCTGGCGCTGGCACTGGCTCATGGCCTCCTGTGAGAGGGCAGCCATTTCCTGGGCCACAGACGTCGCCTGCACGGAAGGCCCCAGGCCTCGCAAACCGTTCCCCATGTCTGACACCGTCGCACCCATTGCCTCCACCGCGGACGCTACCCGTGCGGTGTCAGCCTGTGTGGCACGCATGACTGGCACCACTCCCATCTCCTGGACGCGGGTGGACTCCTCCACCTGCGACCGCAGCCGCCGCAAGCCGCCAGTCACCCTCTTCGCTCGTCTCCGTGTCGGTGGTTGCATCGGATCTATGTGTGGGTGTGGTAACTGCAGGAACCCGGGATCCATCTGGGCGGCAGATGTTCGCTTGGCCTGGGCTGCCCTCCGACCGCCCGGTCCCTCTGCTGCTCCTACCTCCACCTGCTGTACCGGGACGGCTGTGTTGTGCGCACCAGTGAGTGTACCAGACGCCTCATCACTAAAGTGCCCAACCGTGGTGAGTGTTTCTGCGATGGTGGAGGGTGTTGGTGACAGCAGTGGCGTTGTATCGTGCTCTTCGTCCCACTCTGAGTCCATGGCACTTTGGGGTGGGGGTTCGTCTCCACCCATCTGAGTCACTGTCCGGTATTTCGTCTTCCTGGGTAGTGCTGTCCCGGGTAGGGGTGTCCTGGGTAGTGCTGTCCCGGGTAGGGGTGTCCTGGGTAGTGGTGTCCTGGGTAGTGGGGTCCTGGGTAGTGGTGTCCTGGGTAGTGGTGTCCTGGCTCGGATGTGACGGGGGCCTGTGGCTGCCCCCCTCGTCGCTGGGTGGCCGCTCCCGCACGTGACGGGGGTGTCATCTCCCTGTTGCTCCAGGTCTCTCCGTCTCCTGTTGTCGCATGCTGGAGGGTGCGGGTCTCTCCGTCTCCTGTGGTCTCCGAGGGGCATCCTGCGGGCGTCGCATGCTGGAGGATGCGGGTCTCTCCGTCTCCCGTGGTCTCCGAGGGGCATCCTGCGGGCGTCGCATGCTGGAGGGTCCGGGTCTCTCCGTCTCCTGTGGTCTCCGAGGGGCATCCTGCGGGCGTCGCATGCTGGAGGGTGCGGGTCTCTCCGTCTCCTGTGGTCTCCGAGGGGCATCCTGCGGGCGGTCTGCATCTGCGGGGATGGGTGCCTGGACGTTTGGTCCTGCGATACACAATGGAGCATGCATGGTTAGACATCAGGCAGTGATCAGGTGATACGGGGGAGGGGGATATAGGGGAGGGGGGATATGGGGACGGGCTGTCGGTGGCTCACTCGCTAGTATGCCCCCGACCTCTGCATCAGCAACCTCCCGGTCCTCAGGTCCGCCAGCCAGTTCCAGGGCCCTTTCCTCGTGTATGGTCAGTGGCCTCTCATCAGCGGGCCCTCCTCCAGTCCTCACATGCTCCCTATTGTTGTGTGCGCGCTTCTCCTGTGGGGGGGGGGGGCGGGGTAAAAGGCAACAGTGTTAGGCAGGTATATGAATGCACGCCATCGGTTGCGCGTGCATTGCAGAGGTTAAGGTTAGGGCTGGATTCACTTGGGGATATGGGGATATGGGGGAGGGGGGATATGGGGGAGGGGGGGTATGGGGGAGGGGGGATAGGGGGGATATGGGGGATATGGGGGAGGGGGGATATGGGGGATATGGGGGATATGGGGGAGGGGGGATATGGGGGAGGGGGCATATGGGGGATATGGGGGATATGGGGGAGGGGGGATATGGGGGAGGGGGGATATGGGGGAGGGGGATATGGGGGAGGGGGGATATGGGGGAGGGGGGATATGGGGGAGGGGGGATATGGGGGATATGGGGATATGGGGGTGGGGGGATATGGGGGAGGGGGGATATGGGGGAGGGGGGATATGGGGGAGGGGGGATATGGGGGATATGGGGAGGGGGGATATGGGGGAGGGGGGATATGGGGGATATGGGGAGGGGGGATATGGGGGAGGGGGGATATGGGGGATATGGGGGAGGGGGATATGGGGGAGGGGGATATGGGGGAGGGGGGATATGGGGGATATGGGGGAGGGGGGATATGGGGAGGGGGGTTATGGGGGATATGGTGGAGGGAGATATGGGGAGGGGGGATATGGGGGATATGGGGGAGGGGGGATATGGGGAGGGGGGATCTGGGGGAAATGGGGGATATGGGGGAGGGGGGATATGGGGGATATGGAGGAGGGGGGTTTTGGGGAGGGGTGATATGGGGGAGGGGGGATATGGGGGAGGGGGATATGGGGGATATGGGGGAGGGGGGTATGGGGGATATCGGGGAGGGGGGATATGGGGGAGGGGGGATATGGGGAGGGGGGATATGGGGGAGGGGGGATATGGGGGAGGGGGGATATGGGGGAGGGGGGATATGGGGGATATGGGAGAGGGGGGATATGGGGAGGGGGGATATGGGGGATATGGGGGATATGGGGGAGGGGGGATATGGGGGAGGGGGGATATGGGGAGGGGGATATGGGGGATATAGGGGGGGATATGGGGAGGGGGGATATGTAGGATATGGGGGATATGAGGGAGGGGGGATATGGGGGATATGGGGGAGGGGGATATGGGGGAGGGGGATATGGCGAGGGGGGATATGGGGAGGGGGGATATGGGGCAGGGGGGGATATGGGGAAGGGGGATATGGGGGATATGGGGGAGGAGGATATGGGGGAGGGGGGATATGGGGGAGGGGGAATATGGGGAGGGGGGATATGGGGATTTGGGGGAGGGGGATATGGGGGAGGGGGATATGGGGAGGGGGGATATGGGGGATATGGGGGAGGGGGATATGGGGGAGGGGGGATATGGGGGAGGGGGGATATGAGGGAGGGGGGATATGGGGGAGGCGGGGATTTGGGGGAGGGGGGATATGGGGGAGGGGAGATATGGGGGATATGGGGGAGGGGGGATATGGGGGATATGGGGGAGGGGGGATATGGGGAGGGGGGATATGGGGGAGGGGGGATATGGGGGAGGGGGATATGGGGGAGGGGCATATGGGGGATATGGGGAGGGGGGCTATGGGGGATATGGGCGAGGGGGGGTATGGGATATGGGGAAACGGGGATATGTGGAGGGGGATATGGTGGCGGGGGGGATATGGCGGAGGGGGGATATGGGGGAGGGGGGATATGGGGGATATGGAGGAGGGGGATATGGGGGAGGGGGGATATGGGGGAGGGGGGATATGGGGGAGGGGGGATATGGGGGAGGGGGGATATGGAGGAGGGGGGATATGGGGGAGGGGGATATGGGGAGGGGGGATATGGGGGAGGCTCACCCTGCCTGCTCTGACGAGGTCGTTCACCTTCTTGTGGCACTGGATGCCTGTCCGTGGTGTCAGGGCCACAGCGGTGACGGCCTCTGCCACTTCCCTCCACAGGCGCCGGCTGTGGCGTGGGGCAACTCTGCGGCCGTGCCCGGGATACAGGGCGTCCCTCCTCTGCTCCACCGCGTCCAGGAGCGCCTCCACATCGCGTGACTCGAACCTCGGGGCTGAGCGACGGCCAGCCATCCAGTCGGGTGTTGCGGTGACGCTGTATGACATCGTATGACGCTGCACGGCGTAACCACTGCGCAAGCGCGGATCCCGTTACGTCGCTGCTAGCCCATTTCGGGCCGGAGACTATCGACCCAATTTTCTGACGTGACGCAAGTCGGATTTGTGCCGTTTTTTGCGCCATTCGGCGGACTTTCCGCCGATAACGGAGAATTTCGCCCCTAATCTTTCGGGACGTGTGGGAGGAAACCGGAGCATCTGGAGGAAACCCGTGCAGACACAGGATGAATGTGCAGACTCCGCACAGATAGTGACTCAAGCCAGGAATCAAACCAATTCACCTACCCTGCACATCTTTTAGAGTTGTGGAGGTCAGACCCTTGCAGACATGGGGAGAATGTGCAAACTCCACACGAACAGTGACCTGGTGCCAGGATCTAACCCAGGGCCTCGGTGCCATGAGGCAGCAGTGCAAACCACTGCACTACCATGCTGCCCTGAATGTTTTCAAACCTTTTGAAGATTATTTTGGGGTCCTCTTTCTCCTCCTCCATTTGAAAGACAAATTATTCAAACTTCTTGATGACCTCGGGGCCTGCTAAATTCAGTAAGGTGTAAGCTTGTACCTTTTTTGATTTGTCCTATAATCCAGAAATATATACACTACACCTTTTGGGGCCCAATTGTCACCAATGATTTCTTGAACATAAATGGGTCGATGTAGCAAGTCGTTGTGCAATACTGACAACTCCTGACACCATGGGGCGGGATTCTCTAAAAATGGGGCTATGTCCCCACGCCGGTGGGAAAACCGGCGCCAATGACTCTGGCGTCAATGGCCCATGAAAGTGAAGAATTCTCACCTTTCTAGCGAATAGGTTGCCGTTGGAGTCGTCCCCGCAGCTCCAGCCGGCGGGGAATGGACCGTGCTAGTCCGTGCAAGCGCGGAACGGCTGGCGTGGTCTCGCGAATACGCGGAATGGCCGGCGTATTTCCGCATATGCGTGGGGGTTCCTTTCTCCGTGCCAGCCCCCCGGCAATATGGCAGAGCCCTACAGGGGCCTGGCGTGGAGTAAAGTAGGCCCCCACGGAACCAGCCTCCCCACCGATAGGTCGGCCTCGATCGCAGGCCAGGCCACCGTAGGGGCCCCCCCCCCCCGGGATCCAAGTTTGCCAGTGGTACTAATTTGAATTATTGCAAGGACTGGATTTATGCAGTTTACCATTTCAAGAGATGCCCTGCGACATGTTTTTATGTTACAAAGTATAAAGTTAAGTTACCTTGGTCCAAGATGACCCTTTGAGGGGGAGAGCTGACAGGTGGTGATTTAACCTGAGGACCACCACACCTCAGACAATGGGAAAGGTTGAGAAAGTGGGGCCTTCATAAATAATCTAAACTGGTACGGGAATTGAACCCATGCTGTTGGCCTTCCTCTGCATCATAAACCAGCTGTCCCGCCAATTGAGGTAAACCAGCTCCTACCTCTTATCAGTTTAATAAGGACATGGGGAGTCCACACTGAGTAATGTAAGAAAGAAACAAAGTTTTATTCACACAAATGATATGTACGCTACATGGGAGAGCCCTACCGGGTTCCAGCTCTGTCAGTGCCTTACTGGCCAACCTTATACACATAGGTTAATTGAGATATCCAGCCCCCAGCGGGGGGGCATGTACTCCACCAGGGGCAGGGGGAACAAAAACATTCCCACCCCGTGCGGGGTATTACAATAGGCAGAATGTTGAGTGTTGCAGACTATTTTCTGAAAGCTCTTGCATGGGATTTCTGCTCAGTTATCACAAAATAGGACCTTGGACCTGTTTTCTGCAGTATCTTAGCTCATTTTGAACAGCCATCAGGATCCTCCACTCTCACCATGTCATTTGGTTGCAAAGGTTACAGACTCCTGGTAGACTTGTCATAACATTCCTTTTGTTTCTTCTTCTGAGATTGCATTTGATCTCTCATCTTCTCATTCAGCTTTGCTTGGTATGGCTTGGCAGAGTTGTTTGTAGTTTCCGATTCATCAACATTTCTGCTGGCAATAAACCATAACTTAATGGAGATGTTCGATAACTTAGCAGTGCTAAATATGGATCATCTTTACCATCCTTAGCCTTCTTCAGTAACTGCTTGACTATTAGAACTCCTTTTTCTGCTTTGCCATTTGATTGCAGGTATAATGGACTTGACGTTACATGTTTAAAATCATATTGCTGTGCAAATTCCTTCCATTCTTTCCTGCTGAAGCATGGTTGATTGTCATTCATTGCTACCTCAGGTATTCCGTGTTGTGCAACATTGTTTTTGTGTGCATGATTACACAATTTGCTGACGAGCTAGATAAGTGTGCTACTTCTGGATAATTTGAATAATAGTCCACTACTAGCAAATAATTTTTACCTTCAAGGTAGAATAAGCCTATCCCAACCTTTTGCCAAGGAACTGACACAATTTCACCTATTTCCATCGGTTCCTTAACTTGTCGGTATAGATATAATTGACAAGTGGGACACTCTTCCACCATGTTCTGTATGTCTGTGTTTATTCCCAGCCAATATGCAGTACCTCAAACTCTTTGCTTGCATTTTTAGATTCCAAGGTGACCCTCATGAATCTTTTGCAGTAACTCCTTGCGCAGAGACAGTGGAATTACGATTTTCTCTTGCCTCAATAATAAACCATGTGCTACACTTAGCTCTGATCGTATGTGATGGTACTTAGAACATGAACCTTTTGGCCATTGATTGTTGAGATTACAATTTGTAGTACTTCACCTTTCTCTGTTTCTTCAACAATCAGTTTTGACTTTACATCCCACATTGGTAGTGTTTCAGTCATCATGTCTACATGAACCTGCACATGCTCTCCCATGGAATTGCCATCTTGCGCTGTTATAGCTCTGGACAAAGCATCCACTACTACAATGTGTTTGCCAGGTGTATAGATTAATTCAAATTCATTTCTCTGAAGTTTCATCATTAGACATTGATTGCGTGGCGACATTTCATTGAAATTCTTCTTCACTATTGCAACCAATGGTCTATGATATGTCTCAACAATGAACATATGCATGAAATACCAAGATTTGAACAGATGCATCGAAGAATGGTCTAGGTGCAGTATTGCTCAACAGGAAAATGGTAGTGCTTGGAAACCAGTACTATTCCTTGAATAGGTAATCTGTCTCTTAGGAACGTTATTTTCTTTACACCAAACTGACATTTGGCCTTGTTGAGTAGTAGCTCACTTTTTCTGACATGTTGTAATAACCAAATTAGCCTGCCATTGTGTTCTTCTTGGGTGGAACCCCAAAATATGATGTCATCAATGTATACTCGAACACTCTGAATGCCTTCAACAATGTGTTCCATTGCTCTGTGGAATATTTCTGATGCTAAGATTATGCCAAAGGGCATATGAAGAAAGCAATGGGCGGGATTCTCTGATCCTGAAGCTAAGTGTTGACGCCGTCGTAAACGCCATTGCGTTTCACAATGGCGTCAACATGGCCTAAGGAGCAGCAATTTTGATCCCTACAAGGGGCCAGCATGGCACTGGAGCGACCCACGCCACTCCAGCTGCCGATCCCCGGCATCAGATGGGTGCCGCGGGTCTGCGCATGCACAGTGGGACCGGCGCCAATGCGCGCATGCGCAGTGGCTCCCTTCTCCGCGCCGGCCCCGATGTAACATGGCATAGGGCTACAGGGGCCGGCACGGAACTAAAGAGGCCTCCATCCCGAGAGGCCGGCCAGTCAATCGGTAGGCCTCGATCGCGGGCCAGACCACAGCGGAGGCCCCTCCCGGGGTCGAACCTCCCACCCCCCCACCAGGCCACCCCTGATGCATCCACGCTGAGGCCCCGCTGGGTAAGAGCAGATGTGGACGGCGCTGGCGAGACTCGGCTTTCTTAGCGTGGCCGCTCGGCCCATCCCGGGCCGCGAATCGGCAGACCGGCGTCAGGGCGTTGTGGTGCGATTCACGCCGGTCCTGGCGATTCTCTGGCCCTGCCCCGGGGTGAGAGAATCCCGCCCAATATCTACCAAATGGAGTATTGAACGTACAACACTTGGTACTTTCTTCAACTAGCTTGAGCTGCCAGAATTCTTGTGAAGCAAGAAGTTTGCTGAAATATTTCGCACCATACATTTCTCTTGTGATCTCCAATCTCTTTTATCTTTTACTTGGACATCCAGTTCACACATTCTCAATGAGTCAATTTTTTGACCATTATAGTCCTTCAAGAAGACTGATTTGTTCAATATTCTCGGTTTTAATTGCATGGCCTTGATATCACTGATGCTTGTAAGGTTTGATCTTGCTCCTGTGTCGAACTTAACAGTTATAAGCAATTTATTTATTAACAAAGAAACTGTCCATTTTCCTCTGTCACTGTTGCATTATCACTTTTTGTTTCTGTTGCCGACATTTTATTCTTTTTGGCTGTGTTTGTCCTGTCTTCATCCGAGTCTGCATCAATAAAAAATGTGCCTTCCAAGTTAATGTCCTCAATTGTATTGATTGACTTCCCTATATTAAATTTTTTGGTTTTGAAACATTGTTTCACAAAATGATTTTTTCCTTTACAATCTGTGCAAATTTTGCCTTATTTACATTACCTTGGTAGGTGCCTGTTTCCACATCTTTTGCATGTAATGGCTGCTTCTGGCAAACGTTTAAAATGGCCACTGCTGCTGAGATCATATTTTATTTTTGAGTGCGTCACAACATCTATGGCGTTGGCATCGCTCCCAATTTTCACGCCAAAACTTTGTGCATTCAATGTACTTATATGTTGCGCAGCTAGTTCACTAGCGTGGTAAATCTTAATTGTGTCTTCTAACTGAAGCTCATTCTCTCATAAAAGATGTTCATGCACCTTATCAGCATTTATTCCAAGACAGTTTGATCCTGAATCAGCGAGGATTTTAACGTTGCAAAGTCACACGTTTGTGCTTTTAACTTGAGGTCAGTAAGAAAGTTATTAAAGGACTCACCCGTCTTCAGCATACACATTCTAAATATGTATCACTCAAAAGTTTCATTCTTTTTCGGTGTACAATGCTCATCAAATGTTTTAATGATGAAATTGAAGCAAAGAACAAAGAACAAAGAAATGTACAGCACAGGAACAGGCCCTTCGGCCCTCCAAGCCCGTGCCGACCATGCTGCCCGACTAAACTACAATCTTCTACACTTCCTGGGTCCGTATCCTTCTATTCCCATCCTATTCATATATTTGTCAAGATGCCCCTTAAATGTCCCTATCGTCCCTGCTTCCACTACCTCCTCCGGTAGCGAGTTCCAGGCACCCACTACCCTCTGCGTAAAAAACTTGCCTCATACATCTACTCTAAACCTTGCCCCTCTCACCTTAAACCTGTGCCCCCTAGTAATTGACCCCTCTACCCTGGGGAAAAGTCTCTGACTATTCACTCTGTCTATGCCCCTCATAATTTTGTATACCTCTATCAGGTCTCCCCTCAACCTCCTTCGTTCCAGTGAGAACAAACCGAGTTTATTCAACCGCTCCTCATAGCTAATGCCCTCCATACCAGGCAACATTCGGGTAAATCTCTTCTGCAGCCTCTCTAAAGCCTCCACATCCTTCTGGTAGTGTGGCGACCAGAATTGAACACTATACTCCAAGTGTGGCCTAACTAAGGTTCTATACAGCTGCAACATGACTTGCCAATTCTTATACTCAATGCCCTGCCAATGAAGGTAAGCATGCCGTATGCCTTCTTGACTACCTTCTCCACCTGTGTTGCCCCTTTCAATGACCTGTGGACCTGTACTCCTAGACCTCTTTGACTTTCAATACTCTTGAGGGTTCTACCATTCACTGTATATTCCCTACCTGCATTAGACCTTCCAAAATGCATTACCTCACATTTGTCCGGATTAAACTCCATCTGCCATCTCTCCGCCCAAGTCTCCAGACAATCTAAATCCTGCTGTATCCTCCGACAGTCCTCATCGTTATCCGCAATTCCACCAACCTTTGTGTCGTCTGCAAACTTACTAATCAGACCAGTTACATTTTCCTCCAAATCATTTATATATACTACAAAGAGCAAAGGTCCCAGCACTGATCCCTGTGGAACACCACTGGTCACAGCCCTCCAATTAGAAAAGCATCCCTCCATTGCTACTCTCTGCCTTCTATGGCCTAGCCAGTTCTGTATCCACCTTGCCAGCTCACCCCTGATCCCGTGTGACTTCACCTTTTGTAATAGTCTACCATGAGGGACCTTGTCAAAGGCTTTACTGAAGTCCATATAGACAACATCTACTGCCCTACCTGCATCAATCATCTTAGTGACCTCCTCGAAAAACTCTATCAAGTTAGTGAGACACGACCTCCCCTTCACAAAACCGTGCTGCCTCTCACTAATACGTCCATTTGCTTCCAAATGGTAGTAGATCCTGTCTCGAAGAATTCTCTCCAGTAATTTCCCTACCACTGAAGTAAGGCTCACCGGCCTGTAGTTCCCGGGATTATCCTTGCTACCCTTCTTAAACAGAGGAACAACATTGGCTATTCTCCAGTCCTCCGGGACATTCCCTGAAGACAGCGAGGATCCAAAGATTTCTGTCAAGGCCTCAGCAATTTCCTCTCCAGCCTCCTTCAGTATTCTGGGGTAGATCCCATCAGGCCCTGGGGACTTAACTACTTTAATATTTTTTAAGACACCCAACACCTCATCTTTTTGGATCACAATGTGACCCAGACTATCTACACCCCCTTCTCCAGACTCAACATCTACCAATTCCTTCTCTTTGGTGAATACTGAGGCAAAGTATTCATTTAGTACCTCGCCCATTTCCTCTGGCTCCACACATAGATTCCCTTGCCTATCCTTCAGTGGGCCAACCCTTTCCCTGGCTACCCTCTTGCTTTTTATGTACGTGTAAAAAGCCTTGGGATTTTCCTTAACCCTATTTGCCAATGACTTTTCGTGACCCCTTCTAGCCCTCCTGGCTCCTTGCTTAAGTTCCTTCCTACTTTCCTTATATTCCACGCAGGCTTCGTCTGTTCCCAGCCTTTTAGCCCTGACAAATGCCTCCTTTTTCTTTTTGACGAAGCCTACAATATCACTCGTCATCCAAGGTTCCCGAAAATTGCCGTATTTATCTTTCTTCCTCACAGGAACATGCCGGTGCTGTATTCCTTTCAACTGCCACTTGAAAGCCTCCCACATGTCAGATGTTGATTTGCCCTCAAACATCCGCCCCCAATCTATGTTCTTCAGTTCCCGCCTAATATTGTTATAATTAGCCTTCCCCCAATTTAGCACATTCATCCTCGGACCACTCTTATCCTTGTCCACCAGTACTTTAAAACTTACTGAATTGTGGTCACTGTTACCGAAATGCTCCCCTACTGAAACATCTACCACCTGGCCGGGCTCATTCCCCAATACCAGGTCCAGTACCGCCCCTTCCCTAGTTGGACTGTCTACATATTGTTTTAAGAAGCCCTCCTGGATGCTCCTTACAAACTCCGCCCCGTCTAAGCCCCTGGCACTAAGTGAGTCCCAGTCAATATTGGGGAAGTTGAAGTCTCCCATCACCACAACCCTGTTGTTTTTAATCTTTTCCAAAATCTGTCTACCTATCTGCTCCTCTATCTCCCGCTGGCTGTTGGGAGGCCTGTAGTATACCCCCAACGTTGTGACTGCACCCTTCTTATTCCTGATCTCTACCCATATAGCCTCACTGCCCTCTGAGGTGTCCTCTCGCAGTGCAGCTGTGATATTCTCCCGAACAAGTAGCGCAACTCCACCTCCCCTTTTACATCCCCCTCTATCCCGCCTGAAACATCTAAATCCTGGAACGTTTAGCTGCCAATCCTGCCCTTCCCTCAACCAGGTCTCTGTAATGGCAACAACATCATAGTTCCAAGTACTAATCCAAGCTCTAAGTTCATCTGCCTTACCCGTAATGCTCCTTGCATTAAAACATATGCACTTCAGGCCACCAGACCCGCTGTGTTCAGCAACTTCTCCCTGTCTGCTCTGCCTCAGAGCCACACTGTCCCTATTCCCTAGTTCTCCCTCAATGCTCTCACCTTCTGACCTATTGCTCCCGTGCCCACCCCCCTGCCATACTAGTTTAAACCCTCCCGTGTGACACTAGCAAACCTCGCGGCCAGGATATTTATGCCTCTCCGGTTTAGATGCAACCCGTCCTTCTTATACAGGTCACACCTGCCCCGGAAGAGCTCCCAGTGGTCCAGATAATGGAAACCCTCCCTCCTACACCAGCTGTTTAACCACGTGTTTAGCTGCTCTATCTTCCTATTTCTAGCCTCACTGGCACGTGGCACAGGGAGTAATCCCAAGATTACAACCCTCGAGGTCCTGTCTTTTAACTTTCTGCCTAGCTCCCTGAACTCCTGCTGCAGAACCTCCTGCCTATGTCGTTAGTACCGATATGTACAACGACCTCTGCCTGTTTGCCCTCCCCCTTCAGGATGCCCTCTACCCGTTCGGAGACATCCTGGACCCTAGCACCAGGGAGGCAACATACCATCCTGGAGTCTCTTTCACGTCCACAGAAGCGCCTATCTGTGCCCCTGACTACAGAGTCCCCTATTACTATTACTCTTCTGCGCTTTGACCCTCCCTTCTGAACATCAGAGCCAGCCGTGGTGCCACTGCTCTGGCTGCTGCTGTTTTCCCCTGATAGGCTATCCCCCCCGACAGTATCCAAAGGGGTATATCTGTTCGGGAGGGGGACAACCACAGGGGATTCCTGCACTGACTGCCTGCCCTTTCTGGTAGTCACCCATTTCTCTGGCTGCACCTTGGGTGTGACCACATTTACATAACTGCGATCTATGACGCTTTCCGCCACCTGCATGCTCCTAAGTGCATCCAATTGCTGCTCCAACCGAACCATGCGGTCTGTGAGGAGCTCCAGTTGGGTGCACTTTCTGCAGATGAAGCCATCCGGGACGCTGGAAGCCTCCCGGACCTGCCACATCTCACAGTCAGAGCACAGCACCCCTCTAACTGACATTGCGTCAATTAATTAAAATTAAAATTAAAATTTGTCTTTTTTTTTAAAAAATATTTTTAAAAAAAATTTCAAAGTTACTGTCAACTATCTGTTTCCTAGCACTAGATTTCTAATAGAAATGCGATAGCTAACTATAGCATTCACTATCTTCCTCCCACTCAAAAACAAAAATGTTGTGTATCTCAATCTCCTGGCAGCCTGCTACTGTTAACACCAATGCTATTCTTTTTTCATCTGGCTGTGCTTGCAATCCTAGAGTTACTACATACAGCGTAAAATGTTGCTTAAATGCGTCCCAATTGCCATCAACATTACCGGTTACTCAAAGATGTTCAGGAGTTTTCAAACTTTCCATCTTGTTCTTCTACTGGTTTAGCGTTTTCAGAGATTATCTTCGATGTTCCATGGTTTGTTTTCAGCACAGCTTCACCAAATCTGAAGACTGTTTCCTTCAAATGTTCATACTTCTGACTTTCAGTCTTTGATTAACCTCCTGGTACCATGTTATGTTCTTGTACAGAGACAATTACTGGGTCAACATACAAAGGACATCTAGTTCAAGACTAGTCAAATTTATTATTGTATAACTGTGGTTTGGAAACTAATACTAACAAACTGGAACTAACACAAACACAACTAACCATGCCAAATTCTCCTTGAGACTCCCCCTAGGTTACAGTGTCATATGCTATTACTTGCCTTATATTACTAGTCGGAGGTTAAACAAATTTGCACGTACACTTACTTCTGCATATCACTACAGGACACGTGGGCTGCCGATGGCCAGGCCACCTTGTCAGCGAACCTGGAGGTGATTAGGTTGTTCTGTGCACGGCGGTCCAGGCGCACACATCGTGCGGCCTCCTGTGTATGCCTGGGCTCCATGCCCCGCCCATCCTGGCCCTCCTCCACATCGTCCTCATGGGACTAGGCCTGGCGTTCATCTTCCTCCTCCTCTAGCATGTTCCCTCTCTGCTGCACAATGTTGTGGAGGATGCAGCAGGCCACCATGATGTGAGAGACCTTCCTCGGGCTATACTGGAGGGCCTCACCATTGCAGTCCAGGAATCTGAACTGCACCTTCATGATGCCGATGCACCGCTCAATAACGTCCCTTATTGCTGCATGGGCGTCGTTGTAATGTAACCAGAGAGGTGTCATCAGCAACTGCCTGTCACCCGAGATGCAAGAAACATAGTCAACATATTAAGGAGGATTGTAAGGGGCTGTAGTATGTTTTGACTGATTTATTCGTACTTTTAATTGAAAGTTTTGGTCTAGATTTCCAGACGATATTCAACTCGGGGGAATTTATATTTAAATTAAACACAGAATACTGTTGACTGTAACAGCTGCAGGATGGTTTCATTCATCACTGATTAAAAAGGCAATGGACTATAACACCTAAAACCTCCCAGTAAACAAACATGTTTAAAAGCCAAGCTTTACTTTTATCTCAAGGTGAAAGTTGAATTTTCCAAAGACTCAAGCATCATGGGCGTCATTCTCCGACCCCCCGCCGGGTTGGAGAATCGCCGGGGGCTGCCGTGAATCCCGACCCCGCCGGTTGCCGAAGTCTCCGGTACCGGATATTTGGCGGGGGCGGGAATCGGGCCGCGCCGGTTGGCGGGCCCCCCCGCTGGATTCTCCGGCCCGGATGGGCTGAAGTCCCGCCGATAAATTGCCTGTCCCGCCGGCGTGGATTAAACCACCTTTTGAATGGCGGGACAAGGCGGCGTGAGCGGGCTCCGGGGTCCTGGGGGGGGCGCGGGGCGATCTGGCCCCTGGGGTGCCCCCACGGTGGCCTGGTCCGCGATCGGGGCCCACCGATCCGCGAGCGGGCCTGTGCCGTGGGGGCACTCTTTCCCTTCCGCCTCCGCCACGGTCTCCACCACGGCGGATGCGGATGAGACTCCCTCCACTGCGCATGCGTGGGAAACTGTCAGCGGCCGCTGACGGTCCTGCGCATGCGCCGCCCCGATATGTCATTTCCGCGCCAGCTGGCGGGGCACCAAAGGCCTTTTCCGCCAGCTGGCGGGGCGGAAATTAGTCCGGCGCGGGCCTAGCCCCTTAAGGTTGGGGCTCGGCCCCCCAAGATGCGGAGCATTCCGCACCTTTGGGGCGGCGCGATGCCCGTCTGATTGGCACCATTTTGGGCGCCAGTCGGCGGACATCGCGCCGTTTGGGGAGAATTTCGCCCCATGTCTGAGAACAAATTTTAAAATTATTTTTAAATTTTAGAGTACCCAATTAATTCTTTCCAATTAAACATGAGTAAACACTGAGTCAACTAATCTCATTGAAACTCTCTCTCTCATGTGGGATTCAGGGATGCAATCTAATCAAAATAAAACAGAGTGCCATTCTGGGCAAGATTAGCGGTGTCATTCGTGGTACTTGTCGAGCAGGAATGACGGAGCGATGTATCAGCACTCTGTCTCGTTTTCGTGCCCCGCCGAGGCGCACTTCGCCACATTTCCTGCACAGAGGAGTGCTAATGAGCGGAGCTCCTCCATGAAGGAAGGGATCAGGATGCCTAGAGGTTAAACTAGCATCTATGTCTTAGAGGTAAGGTTGTGCAGAAACCGTTATAAGGGCAGTTTAAATATCTTTGCAGGACCAGAAAACGATATTTCTCAGACTTGCCTATCCACACTGTATTGCGCGATAATTATAAGCTGTATTTGATTTACAGATTTATTAATTTGGCTGTTGTTTTAGGAAAGGGGAAGTCTTAAGAAGTCCAGGGATTGTTGATATATTTTGGAAAAAGTGCTACGTTCTACCTAACCTGTGTGTCTGTTCCGTGATTCATATACTTAATGGTATTCAAGTATTATTGTCCTGTTTGTGTGTATTTGTCTTTTCTTTAACAAAGAACAAAGAACAATACAGTGCAGAACAGGCCCTATGGCCGTCCAAGCCCCTGGTGACTGACCCCTCCATCCAGGAAAGAATGCCTGCCCATTTACTTTATCCATGCCCCTCATAATCTTGTGGACCTCTATCAGGTCACCACTCAACCTTAGTTGTTCTAATGAAAACAATCCGAGTCTATTCAGCCTCTCCACATAGCTAACACCCTCCAGACCAGGCAACATGCTGGCAAACCTCCTTGATGCACAATCAATAACTACTAAAATGAGGTTGTAGCACAACTGAAGGCTTTAATAGACTAGAACTGTTCCCCAGCAGCTCAGGTACAGAATGAGGGCTGCTGGGATGGCACCGACTCTTATACCCTGCCTATCAGGGCGGAGCGACATACTATACAGCCAATGGTAAACCCCCAGGTTTATCCAGTGGAACTTCAACCTCTCGGGTGATGCAATACCTGATAATACCACACTCCTCTGCACCTCTCCAAAGCGCCCACATCCTTTTGATAGTGTGGCAACCAGAATTGTGCGCAATATTCTAAGTGCGGCGATACCAAGGTTCTATACAACTGTAACATGACTTGCCAATTTTTATACTCGATGACCCATACAATGAAGGCAAGCATTCCATAATCTTTCTTGACTACCTTGTCCAATTTTGTTACCACTTTCAAATATCCGTGGGCCTGCACACTCAGAGCTCTCTGACTTTCTATATTACTACGAGTTTTGTCATTTACGGTATAATTCACCTCTATGATGGACGTACCAAAATGCATTATCTCACATTTATTTGGATTAAATTCCATTCGCCATTTCTCTGCCCAAGTCTTGAACCTATCTGTATCCTACTGTATCCTCTGACAATCCTCAAACTATCTGCCACACCATCAACCTTGGTGACAACTGCGAACTTACTAATCAGACCAGCTACCTTTTCCTCCAAATCGTTTATGTATACTACAAACAACAGAGGCCCCAGCACAGATCCCTGTGGAACACTACTAGTCACAACATTCCATTCAGAAAAACACCCTTCTACTGGTACCCTTTGCCTTCTGTGACCGAGCCAGTTCTGTATCCACCTTGCCACCTCACCTCTGATCCCGTGTAACTTCGCCTTTTGTACCAGTCTGTCATGAGGCACCTTGTCAAAGGCTTTACTGAAGTCCATGTTGACAACATCCACCGCTCTCCCCTCATCAATCATTTTTGTCACCTCCTCAAAAAATTCGATCAAGTTAGTGAGGCATGACCTCCCCTTCACAAAACCATGCTGTCTTTTGCTAATGAGTCCATTTGTTTCCAAATGGGTATAAATCCCATTCCTGAAAATTCTCTCCAATAATGTACCTACTACCGACGTGATGCTCACCAGCCTATAGTTTCCTGGATTATCCCTGCTACCTTTCTTCAACAGAGTTACCAAATGAGCTATTCTCCAGTTTTCTGGGATCTCACCTGCAGCCAATGAGGATACAAAGATGTCAGTTAAGGCCCCAGAAATTTCCTCCCTTGCTTCCCTCAGTATTCTGGGGTAAATCTCATCCGATACAGGAGACTTATCGACCTTAATGTCTTTTAAAACATCAAATACCTCCTCCTTTTTGATGTCAACATGACCAAACTGTCCACACACCCTACCCAATAATTATCTTCCACAAAGTCCTTTTCATTGGTGAACACTGATGCAAAGTCCTCATTTAGTGCCTCGCCCATTTCCTCTGGCTCAACACATAGATTCCCCCCATTGCACTTAAGTGGTCCAATCCTTTCCCTGGCCACCCACTTGCTTTTTACATGTGAATAAAATGCTTTGGAATTAACTTTAATCCTACTTGCCAAGGACATTTCATGACCCCTCCTATAGCCCTCCTAATTTCCCGCTTAAGTACCTTCCTACTTTCTTTATACTCTACAAGAGTTTTGCCTGTCCCCACCCTTCAATGCCATACAAAAGCCTCCTTTTTCTTTTTGATGTGGTTCACAATATCTCTTGTTATCCAAGGCTCCCTACACCTCCCATACTTATCCTTTGTTCTCTCAGGAACGTGACTTTCCTGAATTCTAATCAACTGTTGCCTGAAAGACTCCCACATGTCCGATGTTGATTTACCATCTAACAGCTGCACCAAATCCAAATTCTTCAATTCATGTCCAATGTTATCATAATTTGCCTTTCCCCAGTTACCTTTCACACCTTAACGCAAGGGTTACCCTCATCCCTATCCAAAAGTACCCTAAAACTTACGGAATTTAATTTAATAGATAATCTTTGATAATTGGTACACAATGACAGAGCTGGTTATTCTCACTGGGACTTTACTTGACTCCTCACACCATTCCAAAAGAAACAAAACTCCAAAACTCTACACACCAACAAACCAGTGTTGGGATACCCTTGCAAATATTACCAGCATAGTTTGTGACAATTGTTGACTCCGACTGTGTTTCTTCACTTGTTTACAAGTGACCGTCCCATTTGAGTTAACTGGCTGTGGCAACCTTGAAAGTCCATCCACATTACCATGTAGACTTGACTGTAGGTACAAATGTATATGGACAAAAGCAATGCCCAACTTTGCAGTCTTCTTGCGGCAAGTGACAGAATTCTCCTGTGTGGTCCAAAAATGGTAGTTAATGGACTATAGTCCGTTAACAATGTGAACTTTCTCCCATGCAGGACTTGATAGATTTCCTTTACTCCAAAAATGATCCGTAATGCTTCCCTTTCAAACTGGGCATAGCTACTTACAGTTTTGCTCAACGTACGAGAAGTAAAGGCCATGCGTCTTTCTTCACCCAATGGCATGATGTGAGAGATCACCACCCCTACAACATAACGAGGTGCATCGCAAGCTAACTTGTAAGTGTGACATGGGATCAAAGTCCACGCAAACCTCAGATTTAAGTAACTCTGCTTTGCCTTGCGTGAAAGCATTATTGCATTTATCGGATCACTTCCACTTCTTGTGCTAGCATAAGAGGTTACGTAATGGTTCCAGAAGTGTTGTCAAGTTTGCGACAAATCTTCCATAGTAATCTCTCAATAAACCCAGGAAGGAACACAACTGGTTAATATTCTGATGTGCAGGCGCCTCTGTCACGGCCTTAATCTTTGAAGGAGATTTGTGAAGGCCAGTGATGCCAATCACATGTCCCAAATACTCAGAGTATTGAAGGGGCTCACGCTGATCATATGGACTCTCAGACCTGGGCGAAATTCTCCGGTATCGGCGCGATGTCCGCCGACTGGCGCCCAAAACGGCGCAAATCAGTTGGGCATCGTGTGCCCCAAAGGTGCGGAATGCTCTGCATCTTGGCGGGCCGAGCCCCAACCTTAAGGGGCTAGGCCCGCGCCGGACTAATTTCCGCCCCGCCAGCTGGCGGAAAAGGCCTTTGGTGCCCCGCCAGCTGGTGCGGAAATGACATCTCCGGGCGGCGCATGCGAGGGAGCGTTAGCAGCCGCTGACGGCATTCCCGCGCATGCACAATGGAGGGAGTCTCTTCCGCCTTCGCCATGGTGGAGACAGTGGCAAATGCGGAAAAGAGTGCCCCCCACGGCACAGGCCCGCCCGCAGATCGGTGGACCCCGATCGCGGGCCAGGCCACCGTGGGGGCACCCCCTGGGGCCAGATTGCCCCGCGCCCCCCCCCCCAGGACCCCGGAGCCCGCCTGCGCCGCCTTGTCCCGCCGGTAAGGTAGGTGGTTTAATCTACGCCGGCGGGACAGGCATTTTAGCAGCGGGACTCGAAGAATCGCGGGGGGGGGGGGCCGCCATCTGGCGCGGCACGATTCCCGCCCCCGCCGAATATCCGGTGCCGGAGAATTCGGCAACCGGCGGGGGCGGGATTCTCGCTATCCCCCGGCGATTCACCGACCCGGTGGGGGGGTGGGAGAATCTAGCCCCGTATTCTCCCAATCTCTGGAGAGTGTCATCCAGATTTCGAAGGTGTTCCTCTTCATCTTTTCATGTGACTAGGATGTCATCCAGTTAGCACTGGACTCCGCTCAGTCCACTCAGGATCTTATCCATTGCTCCTAGAGAAATTCTTGTGTTTCTTGTCCACATTGATCTGTAAGTAAACTTGGTTCAGATCAATTTTGCTGAAATGTTGGCCTCCTGTCAATCCCGCAAACAAATCAGCAATGTGAAGTAATGGGTACTGTTCAGCACATAACACTGGATTTATGGTGACCTTGAAGTCCCTACAAATCCTTACAGATCTGTCTTTCTCGATGACTGGAACTATTGGTGTGGCACATTCACTGGTGCTGACAGTATTCAAGATTACGGACTTCACAAGTTGTTCGAAGTCAGCCTCCATCTTTGACCTAGTAGCATATGGTATTACCCTACATCCTAGGGTGTTAAAGGAAGTGGCAGCGGAGATAGTGGGCGGGATTCTCCCCTACCCGGCGGGGCAGGGGGTGCCGGCGTAATGGAGTGGCGGGAACCACTCCGGCGTCGGGCCGCCCAAAGGTGCGGACGTCTCCGCAACTTTAGGGGCCAAGCACTTACCTTGAGGGGCTAGGCCCGCGCCGGAGTGGTTTGCGTCCGCCGGCTGGCGGGAAAGGCCTTTGGCGCTCCGCCAGCCGGGGCTGTAAGGTCTTCGCCAGACGACGCATGCGTGGGAGCGTCAGCGGCTGCTGACGTCATCCCTGCGCATGTGCAGGGGAGGGGGTCTCTTCTGCCTCTGCCATAGTGAAGAGCATGGTGGAGGCGGAAGAAAACGAGTGCCCCCACGGCACAGGCCCGCCCGTGGATAGGTGGGCCCCGATCGCGGGCCAGGCCACCGTGGGGGCACCCCCCGGGGCCAGATCGCCCCGTGCCCCCACAGGTCCACGAAGCCTGCCCGCACCGCCTTGTCCCGCCATTCAAAAGGTGGTTTAATCCACGCTGGCGGGACAGGCATTCCAGCAGCGGGACTTCGGCCCATCGCGGGCCGGAGAATCGGTGGGGGTGGGCCCGCCGACTGGCGCGGCGCGATTCCCGCCCCCGCCGAATCTCTGGTGGCGGAGACTTCGGGACACGGTGAGGGCGGGATTCACACCAGCCCCCGGTGATTCTCCGACCCGGCATGGAGTCGGAGAATCCCGCCTAGTGAATCCATTGGTTATGATATTCCAAAATTCCCTGGGCATAGAAAAGGTTTCAGTGGATTGAAAAAATGCTAATTTAACACCTTTATTCATAAAGGGAGGGAGGCAGAATGTAGGAAATTACAGACCAGATGGTTTAACATCTGTTGTTGGAAAATTGTTAGAATCAAGTATTAAGGAAGTAATATCAGGACATTTGGAAAGTCAAAACTCAATCCATGTAGTATATCTCAATGTAGATCTGGTCTTCTGGAAGCCATTTGAGAAGGTGTCGCACAGAAGGTTAATTCACAAGGTTGGGGTTATTTATTTGCTTGGATATAAGACTGGCTGACGGACAGGAGACAGAGAGTCGGGATAAATGGATCTTGTTCTGGATGGCAGGATGTAACTAGTGGGGTCCTTGAGCCCCAGCTATTTACAATCTATATTAATGACTTGGATATCGGGATAGAAGGCTCTATAGCCAAATTGGCAGATGGCACAAAAATAGGTGTGAAAGCAAGTTGCAGTGAGGAAATACAAACCTCACAAATGGAATGTTGGCATTTAGAGCTAAAGGAATAGAGTATAAAGTTAAGGAAGTGTTATCCTCTTATTTGAGGAAAGATTTAATAGCATCTGAACTGCCTCCAATGCCACTAAATCTGTCTTCAAATAAGGGGACCAAAATTGTGCATAATACTCCAGGTGCGGTCTCACCAATGCCTTGTACAGTTGCAACACGGGCAGCATGGTAGCACAGGTGGCTAGCACTGTGGCTTCACAGCGCCAGGGTCCCAGCTTCAATTCCCGGCTTGGGTCACTGTCTGTGCGGAGCCTGCACATTCTCCCCATGTCTGCGTGGGTTTCCTCCGGGTGCTCCGGTTTCCTCCCACAGTCCAAAGACGTGCAGGTTAGGTGGATTGGCCATGATAAATTGCCCTTAGTGACCAAAAAGCGTAGGAGGGGTTATTGGGTTACGGGATAGGGTGGAAGTGAGGGCTCAAATGGGTCGGTGCAGACTCGATGGCCGAATGGCCTCCTTCTGTACTCTATGTTCTAATAACACTACCTTACCTTTATACTCTATTCATTTAGGTATAAATGCCAACATTCCATTCACTTTCCTTATTACCCACTGTACCTACATGTGAGTTTTCTGCGATTCACACATAAGGGAACGCAGATTCTTCTGCACCGGGCATCCTGATGTCTCTCCACATTTAGATAATAAATTTCCTTTAAATTTTTCTGACCAAAATGGATGACCACACACTCATGCATGTTAAACTCCATCTGCCACATTTTGGCCCACTCACCTAACGTACCTATATCGATTTGTAAAGTTCTATTTCGTCATTGCAACTTACTGTCCCACCGCCTCTTTCGACCCCCTCCTTTCAGGTCCCCCGCCCTAAACCCCAACCTTTATGAGGCCCCTTCATACCTGCCCTTCACTCCCCCCACCCCAGCACCCTGGCCAAAGTGCTAGATTAGCAATGTCAAGTTGCCCAGGTGCCAGTGGGAGAGCCAAGAGGTCACCTTACAATGTCCCCAACCTCCCAGGGGTCTCCAATGACCTTGGAAACCCCAGGTGCCATTACGCCTAGTCCACGCTTGTGTACTTATCTCATTACTCTTCCCATATTCAATGTCAAGTGTCCCTGTTCTATGTTCATGATAAGTACCAAAGTAAATTAATTGTTTAATGTTTCTGTCATCTTGTTATCATTATCCATGGTTTTATCTTAACAGTCCTATTCTCATCACAGCCTTCCTTTTTATTGATGTACCTGTAAAATATTTTAGCATTTTGTTTTCTGTTCCTTGATAAATTCATGTCATCGTCCCTCTTTGCCTTCCTAATTATTTTTCTTAATCTCATCATATTTTCTCTTATCTTGCATGCCTCTTTTCTAACCCTTGGTTGTTTCCGTATGTCTTTATCCATGCATGGAATCCCACTGGTGTTAATGAGGTTAGTTGTTTAGTGTTTATTACAAGCAGGGAACCAATAATAGGCAGTGGAAAATGATGGCCATGAATGAAAAGTCTGTGAGCAAAGTTGATGCATGAGGTGACTGTGTGGAGAACTGCCATGTTTGAAACTCCAGACGTCCCCCCATAATTTGCATTGTGGCTGGCAGAAGGCTGTTTGCAAGGCTTAATGGTGCCTACAGTACTTGCATGACATGAGAACAGATTAAAGTTGACACTCCCCATTACACTTTATACTACTAGATAGATGCCACAAAGATCTGTGTCAATTTATTCCGCATTTACTATTCACTGATTCAAAGCCATCACAAAACCTCATAGTTCTGTTATTACACATCATATATACCCAAAGGACAGCAGGATACTCTGTCACAAGGCAACACACCATTGAAAGCTTTGCCAAAATTACAGCTTTCAGAAGCTTCACACATCAAAGCATTGAAACATAGGTCGAACCACTTTCAGGCACTAAAAATCAGCTTTCAGTTTGCCGTGAGGCTGACATCAATAACTGCCTGCACTTTGAGAAATACAACAATGTAGTGATATTGGGCAGCAATCTTATGCAATTTATTGACAAAGGAGATGAAAATGTTGAATTTATTGATTGATGCCATGCTAGCAAGGGTCTGTGCCATAGCTATAACAGACAATGGCAATGGTCATCACCACTGCCTGGAGTGCAGGCAAGGAGGAAGTGGGTGGAGTGATGTTGGAAGCTAAGCCACTGATTGATTGATTGATTTATTGTCACAAGTGCAGTGAAAAGTATTTTTCTGCGGCCAAGAGAATGTACACAGTACGTACATAGTAGACAAAAAGAATAATCGACAGAGTACATTGACAAATAGTACATCGACAAATAGTGATTGGTTACAGTGTGGAACAAGGGCCAAACAAAGCAAATACATGAGCAACAACAGCATAGGGTATCGGGAACAGTGTTCTTACAGGGAAAAGATCAGTCTGAGGGAGAGTCGTTGAGGAGTCCAGTCGCTGTGGGGAAGAAGCTGTTCACACGTCTGGATGCGCGGGTCTTCAGTCTTTTGTATTTTCTGGACTGAACTGGACTGCTACGAACTGGACTGATACAAGTTCCCTGACGCCCCCTTTAACCTCTGTTCTGAATATGCATCCAAGTGCCTCAGAGCTCGTCTTTACTGCATTGTAAATCGGTGACCTAAATACTTCAGCATCTTAGCAATGGGAGCTTTTAGTTACATCTCGGCACAAGGATAGCCAACAAGCCTTCTTGTAGGATTTTCTGGCCCTTCCCGCGAGTGGAATCTTCAGGTCCCGCCGAAGGCGACCCTTGTGGTGGGTTCCCTTGCTGCGCAGCCAGTGAGCAACGCAAATGAGCATTGACTTCCTGCTGGCAGCAAATGGGGAGCTATCTCTGTGGTGTTGGGTGTTCTGACACACAGATGAGCCAACACGGTTGTATATGGTACAACGCTATTTTATTTAAACTTACTATGTACAGTTTTGTCTTTGCACCCTGCACGTGGGGGTTCCCTGCTTGTGATGTTTCAACAGCTCTTCCCTGTTTCTTTATCCCCAGACCTACTGACCACCAGGTGTCGTGCTCGTGCTTTTTATGTGGTTGGTGTTCTTGTCTGTGATTGGTTGTGGTGTTGTGTGCTCTGATTTGCCTGTTGGTGTGTCCATCATGATGTGTGTGTTTGAATATCATGACATCCCCCCTTTTTACAAAGATATGTGCCTACGTGGTAATAAATATGATCGTGTCGTGAGTGCATCTAAGAGTGTGTGTGTGTCGTGTGCAGCATGTGCATATGACGGAACTATGTACATGGGGCGATGTCGGGTGCGTCACATGAACCAAGTTGTACCATAACATAACATAAATGCGAACGAGAGAAGAAGAAAAAAAAAACTTGAACAGTTGTCCAGTCAGACGACATCTGGAACGATAAACAACAACAGGTTATCATGTAAAGTTGTGCAACTTGTTAAACATATGAACGGTATTATAAGTCCAGTCTAATAGGCTTGCGACGAGTTCGGGTTGACCGCCTCAAGGGTGGATCAAGAACCACCGGCTGCTGTGCAGGCATGGCCATGGGTGGCGATGGAAAGGGCGTGATGTGCGGCAGCTCCACAAAGTCATCCTCGGAAGCCTGTTGAGGATCTGGCGTGTGCGTACTGTGTGGCTGTGAGCGCGGAAGTCGGCGAAGGGCGCGCCGATTGCGGCGACGCACTGAACCATCCGGCATGCGAACCAGGAACGAGCGGGGAGCCACTTGTCGGAGGACTTCGGCCGGTGCTGACCAGCCACCATACGGTTGATGGACGCGTACTGTGTCTCCGGAGGACAGGGGGGGCAGGTCCGTCGCTCGTGTGTCGTACCGACTTTTCTGGCGATCACGCTGCATTTGCATGTTCCGAAGAACCGTCTCATGGTCTGTTGTTGGTGCCAGGATGGAAGGTACCGTCGTCCTGAGGGAGCGACCCATTAGTAGCTGCGCTGGCGAGAGACCCGTGGATAGCGGGGCCGATCGATAGGCCAGCAAGGCAAGGTTAAAGTCCGATCCGGCAGCAGCCGCCTTGCACAGGAGCCGCTTGGCGATGTGGACACCCTTTTCAGCCTTCCCGTTCGATTGTGGATGTAGAGGGCTGGATGTCACATGAGTGAAACCATATGCTTCGGCAAAGGATGACCATTCACGGCTGGCGAAGCAGGGTCCATTGTCTGACATGACAGTCCTTGGAATGCCATAGCGAGCAAATGTTTCCTTGCAGGCCCCAATGACTGCGGACGACGTCAGATCATGGAGAGGCATGACTTCCGGGTAGTTTGAGAAGTAGTCTATAATAACGATGTAATCTCTGCCGAGCGCGTGAAATAGGTCAACACCCACCTTCGCCCAGGGGGACGTCACCATCTCGTGTGGTAGAAGTGTTTCCGGAGGTTGCGCCGGCTGAAACCTCTGACAGGTAGTGCAGTTGAGCACCATGTTGGCTATGTCTTCATTAATACCCGGCCAATATACCGCCTCCCGGGCCCTTCGTCTGCATTTTTCGACGCCCAAGTGGCCTTCGTGTAGTTGATGAAGAATCATCTGGCGCACGCTGTGCGGAATAACGATCCTGTGTGATTTCATAAGGACCCCGTCTATGTTGGTAAGATCATCTCGCACATTATAAAACTGGGGGCACTGCCCTTTGAGCCACCCTTCCGTCATGTGGCGCATCACTCGCTGCAGAAGGGGGTCAGTCGCCGTCTCTGCGCGTATGTGGGCCAGACTAGGATCATCAGCTGGCAGATTTGCTGCTGTCAGAGTTACGTGTGCCTCAATTTGACGCACGAACCCCTCCGCATCTGGTGGTGTGCTCACTGCTCGGGAAAGAGTGTCCGCCACGATGAGCTCCTTCCCCGGAGTGTAGATCAGTTCGAAGTCGTACCTCCTGAGTTTAAGTAAGATGCGCTGGAGGCGAGGAGTCATGTCGTTCAGGTCTTTGTTAATGATGTTGACCAGGGGGCGGTGGTCAGTTTCGACCGTAAATCGTGGCAGGCCATACACATAGTCGTGGAACTTGTCCAGTCCAGTTAACAAGCCCAGGCATTCTTTTTCGATTTGCGCGTAGCGCTGTTCGGTAGGGGTCATGGCTCGTGAGGCATATGCAACCGGGGCCCATGACGACGTGCTGTCTTTTTGCAGGAGTACCGCTCCAATACCAGATTGGCTGGCGTCTGTTGAGATCTTTGTAGGGCGAGTCGTGTCAAAGAAGGCCAGCACTGGTGCCGTGACCAGTTTGTGCTTGAGCTCCTCCCATTCCTGCTGATGCGATTGGTGCCAGTTGAATTCTGTCGATTTTTTTTTACGAGATGGCGCATGTTTGTTGTATGAGAAGCCAGGTTGGGAATGAACTTCCCAAGGAAGTTGACCATGCCCAGGAATCTTAAGACAGCCTTCTTGTCAGCCGGTCGTGGCATGGCTGTGATGGCGCTAATCTTGTCTGCATCGGGACGGACCCCTGACCTTGAGATGTGGTCCCCGAGGAATTTCAGCTCCGTCTGGCCGAAGGCACACTTCGCACGGTTGAGACGCAGGCCATTTTGTCGTATGCGGGTGAAGACACGTCGTAGACGATGCATGTGTTCCTGCGGAGTGGTGGACCAAATGATGATATCGTCCACATATACACGTACCCCTTCGATGCCTTCCATCATCTGCTCCATAATGCGGTGGAAAACTTCAGATGCTGAAATGATGCCGAATGGCATCCGGTTGTAGCAGAATCTGCCAAAAGGGGTGTTGAATGTGCATAGTCTTCGGCTGGCCGGGTCCAGTTGGATCTGCCAGAATCCTTTGGACGCATCCAATTTGGTGAATATTTTGGCTCGCGCCATCTCGCTGGTGAGGTCCTCTCGTTTCGGGATGGGATAGTGTTCCCGCATGATGTTGTTATTCAGATCTTTAGGATCTATACATATACGGAGCTCGCCAGAGGGCTTCTTTACACAGACCATGGAGCTGACCCATGGCGTGGGCTCCGTGACCCTGGATAGGACCCCTTGGTCCTGAAGAATCTGCAGTTGTGCCTTGAGGCGGTCTTTGAGTGGCACAGGAACCCTGCGAGGTGCGTGAACGACAGGGATGGCGTCCGGTCTGAGTCGAATCTTGTACGTGTATGGCAATGTCCCCATGCCTTCAAAAACCTCCTGGTTGTGAGCAAGGAGGGAATGGAGATTTGCGTGGAACTCAGCATCCGGGAAGTCGGATATCTCATCTGGAGAGTGAGACATAATGCGCTGTACCAGGTGAAGGACCTTACACGCCTGTGCGCCCAGTAACGAGTCCTTTGATGAGCCGACAACTTCGAAGGGGAGTGTGGCCGTGTACATCTTGTGAGTCACCTGTAGCTGGCAAGATCCTATGGACGGGATGACGTTCCCGTTATAGTCAACCATCTTGAGCCGGGATGGCGTGATGGGTGGTTTGACCTTCATGGCCTGGACTGCAGAATATGCAATCAGGTTGGCGGATGCGCCGGTGTCCAGACGGAAGGCGACGCGCGATCGGTTGACCGTCAGGGTGGCACACCACTCATCGGCTGGAATGATGGCATTGACCTTGTTGACATCAATGACGGAAACGCGGAAGGCATCCTGGTCATCTGCATCAATTAACTGGAAGTCTTGATGCGTGGGCTGGACGGTCCTGACTTGTCTGCGAGATTGTCGAGGATGCGCCGGATCCATGGGTTGAGCCGAACGACAGTGGGCTGCGTAGTGGCCCATCTTGCCACATCTGAGGCACTGTCGGTTTTTTGCAGGACATTGCCCTTTTAAATGTAGAGCTCCACAATTGCCGCACGTCATGACGTCACGGCGTTCGTTGCGCCACTGCGCATGCGCAGTGCGATCTTGCGGTGGGCGCGCCTGCGCAGTGCGTCCCTCGTTGTGGCCGTTATTTTTGGCGCGCACCTGCGCGGGAGACCGCGAAAAGCGCGGGAAGCGGCCGCTGTCGTCCGGGCCGTGGGTCGGGAAGTAATCGACGGCCTGGATGCGTTCGACGTCTGGGGACCCCATCCGTGTCAACTCGGACGCCTGAAATCGGGCAAAACGGCAGGTAGCATTTTCGTGGAGGACACAGGCTTCCACAGCAGACGCTAAGGTGAGGCTTTTCATTTTAAGAAGCTGCTGGCGTAGGCCACTAGAGGCAACGCCAAAAACAATCTGGTCCCTGATCATGGACTCTGTGGTGGTGCCGTAACCGCAGGACTGCGCTAGAATCCGGAGGTGCGTCAAGAAGGGTTGAAAAAGCTCCTCCTTACCTTGCAGGCGTTGCTGAAAGAGGTATCTTTCAAAACTTTCATTTACTTCAACTTGAAAGTGCTGGTCCAGTTTGAGGATGACCGTGTCATATTTGGATTGGTTTTCGCCTTCTTCGAACACCAGTGAGTTGAAGACGTTGGTGGCGTGCTGACCTGCGTAGAAGAGGAGCATTGCAATCTTCGTGTCATCCGAGGCACTCTGTTTTTCGGTGGCACGGATGTACAGGTCAAATCGCTGCCTGTAGAGCTTCCAATTGGTACCTAGGTTCCCCGCGACTTGCATCGGCTGCGGTTTGTCGGTGTGGTCCATGTCCAGAATGGCAGGTTAGTAGGCAGGTATCGATCCACTCCTGTACCATGTGGTGTTGGGTGTTCTGACACACAGATGAGCCAACACGGTTGTATATGGTACAACGCTATTTTATTTAAACTTACTATGTACAGTTTTGTCTTTGCACTCTGCACGTGGGGGTTCCCTGCTTGTGATGTTTCAACAGCTCTTCCCTGTTTCTTTATCCCCAGATCTACTGACCACCAGGTGTCGTGCTCGTGCTTTTTATGTGGTTGGTGTTCTTGTCTGTGATTGGTTGTGGTGTTGTGTGCTCTGATTTGCCTGTTGGTGTGTCCATCATGATGTGTGTGTTTGAATATCATGACAATCTCCACCCCTGGAAAACCCTCCATGGGAGGTGGGAGGGGTAGGGGACGCAGGGAGCGGGAATATCTTGCCCTTAATGTTTGCATGCCATCCAGAAGAAAGATGGAATTCTATGGGAGTCTACATCGTGGTTGGTGTTGCTCTTCTAACCAATAGACGCTATTATGACATTCCCTCATATCAACCGTAATAACATGACAAGGCTTTTTCATGAAACAAGCTTTTCATAATTTATTTTCTCCAAATTTGCGCATGCCACAACTCGATTGATGTAACTCTATCATTTATAGCATTTATCAGATTGCTAAGAATTACTTATTACAGTAATGTTCTGATTGATGGTTTAGTCCTGCAGTACCTGTAAGTATTTGACCTCCAAAGAAGCTCACTTAGTAAACTTGTTAAGTTTCTGCAACTGTCATTCAACACAGCTAATATGGACGGAAATTAACCCCTTCAGACTTCATTCAACCAACACAGCCGCCATGCCTCAGTTTGCTAATTAACATTTCAAAACAATGTGCCAAATCTGTAAGAGGATTCTAGCTGAAGTGCAACCAACGAAACATTAATTATTAGGACTCCAAAAAGAGCACTGTTTGAATTTATTACTTTAGATTTTATAATTCTACTGGACTATATATTTTCACTTTTCCTCCTATGCCACTTTAAACCTCATGGAGTTGGGGTGTGTTCGGAAGACTTCTAAAGGCGATTTAGTTCACACGAAGTCTAAATGTATCATGGACCATAGGTGAAGCTTGATCTGAAGCTGTGAACATTTTGATACGTAAGTTTAAAAGTTGTTGACAACTTATATGTCATAATTAGATGCGGATAATAATTAATTCCATTTTTCTGTTAGTTCTGTTTTTAATGCAGTGATTGATGATAAGTCTTTATTCTTAAAAGATATGTGACCATTAAATCTGACCAAGAAGTGGTCAAATTCATGAAAGTACAAATGGAAGCAGGGATATGGTTCTCTTCTGCATTAAACTGTATTGAAATTCATATATTAATGTGTGAATTTAACTCTATGTTTTGATTATTTATTTGAATTATAACACAGCCATCGTTTTAGCATTTGTAGCAGTTGGAAAGATGGTAATCTATTCCACTATCAAAAAACTTTAAAGGCTTTCTAAGAGGTTTTTGAATGGCTGTTTATTTATTGTGATAGCTTAATTAACACTTAAGAGGATTAATGTTTTTGCAAGTGGTGCTTGAATGGCTGTGTGTTTTATTGACAGTTTGCGGGCTACTAAATGATTAAGATTGTTTGAACTTGTTTTTGAATGGTTTTATGTTTTTCTAACAGATTCGTAACCATTTCAAAGATTTTGCAATATTATTATAGGGTGCATGAATTCTGTTCATAGTGGATAGTTGGTGAGTGGGCACGGGTGGAAAAGAGGGTAATGGAGGTTATGGAGTTTGCATAGGGGCATTGGGGCATTGGGGACATGTGAGGTGGGTAGGAGTAAGGGGGTGAGGGCGAGGATGCTTAACAATCATGTACAAAACTGGGTCAATGTCATTGCGAATGGAAACGTGCCTTCTAACCTGCCCACCTTGGCAGTGGTACATCTCCTTCTCTGCCTTGGGTCCACTTTGGGAGGCAATGGCCCTGACTCTCGTCTATCCCTGTCACATCACCATGAAAATGATGTTGATAGCACTTCCAGTCATGAGGCGAGAAATCTTCTAACTTGTGATTTCTGCCTCAAAGTGGACAATCTGGCTCTTTATGTTGAGCTCCAAAAGTTAATCCCTGTATCCTTCTGCTTCCCTGTTTATGAATAACATAATTCTAATTTAATGCTCGATTATAGTTAACAATCCCTGTATTACATCATAAGTTTAAATTAACTAATCTAAAATGTACTCTACTCAGTTCCTAGACTGTACTGATATAGTGAACCTCACTGAGAGCAGTAGTTGCGGTGACGGAAAATTATCGATCAGATCAGGCTTTGGGTGCACAGTGATGAAGTAAATCTGCAACAAAATCTAGAAGTCAGGTTGGAAGGGAAGAGGGAAAGTCAGTGGCTGCGAATGTATGCAAAATAATAGTCAAATGCATGGGAATAAGGCAACCACAAGTATAGCAGTAGTGTTGTTGGCTGGATGATGGCAGTGTTGTAAACAATAGAGGTTATGTAGTTGAATCAAGTCTCGTGCCATTGATACAGCCTGATCTGGAGAGGGACATTTAATATCAATACAACAAGCTTTTGTTGAAACATGTTATATTAGTCTCAATTTCTGATTTACTATCATGCAATTTTTTACTGTCATAAAATACTATAGAATTACCATTTTATGCACATGTGAGGCATGTGAATAAGATCACATCGGCAATAATGTTTCAATAGCTTGGTTGGGCATGAGAAGGGCTCTCCACATTGAGGGTGGGATTCTCAGCCCTGCCGCACCAGCTTTCTGGTGCCTCGCCCCACTGGCAGCGGGATTCTCAATCCCGCCAGCAGGCCAATGGGGTTTCCCATTGTGGCCAGCCCCACGCCGACGGGAAATCCCCGGGCTTTGCTGCACTGCCGGTGCAATGGAAAATCGTGCAGGCAGAGAATCCAGCGCTGAATAGTTCATGCATAACCAGACTCACAGTACCATCACAAAGCTGTCCTTGGTGCAGCTACAGCACCATCAATCTGTCCTTGCTAAAGTTCTGCTGGGGAAGAGATCATGACACACGCGCTACTGAAATTTGCCTTTGTAAATAAGATTGAGAAAGAGATGCAGTGGTCTTTGTCAAGGTTCATTCTGAACAGCTCATAACGCAGGATTCTGTGTTCCATGGGCTGTTCCCTGGGATATCATTGACTCTCTACAGTGCAGAAGGAGGCCATTCGGCCCATCGTGTCTGCACCGATCCTCTGAAAGAGCACCCTATCTCGGGCCACTTCCCCATCCTATCTTCGTAACCCCACCTAACTGCACATGTGGTCACTAAGGGGCAATTTAAACATGATCAATCCATTTAACGTGCACATATTTGGGCTGTGGGAGGAAAGCGGAGCACCTGGAGGAGTCATCGGGAGAATGTGCAAGCTCCACACAGTCACCCGAGGTCGGAATCGAACCCGAGTACTTGGCGTTGTGAGGCAGTAGTGATAACCACTGTGCCACTGTACCACCACCTGTTTATCGGGATAAACATCAATTGCTGCTGGAGGATCATCAACTCATTCATCCAAAACCTTTTGATCTCCAAGTGCAAAAAAGTTGCTGTTAACCAAGTTTTTGCAGACTTGCATGCTCCAAGGTATTGAGGGATTAACTAAAGCTAGGGTCAGGTACTACAAAGGCTCAATGGGAGATGCCACTTTTAAGGACCTCCTCCTAAAGTGCAGTAGCAAAAACCGTACAAAGCCCCTCAGGCTGTACGTTTGACATGAAATGCATGTTGTATCTGTAATTGAGGTGCCTCTCTACCGTTACAGAGTATTGCATTTTGTAATGAAAGAAATGAAATTGTATTGCACTTCATGTCATGTGCAATTTGAACTGTTATGGAATGTACTTCTACAAATTTTACGAATAAAGTATATTTTTTTGGGGAAAAAATGCCTTGAATGGAACAATTAGACAGAAAATATAATTAATATAATTAATTAAAACCATGGTCACTTCATTGCTTTCCATTTTGTTCAGACCTATCCCTCACCTTATATTCTGCCCCACCCCCATCTCCAATGACATAATTCTTTACATTTGTACCTCTCTTCAGTTCTGTAAGAGTCGTACTGATTAGAAACATTAGGCGTGGATTTCTGGCCGCACCAGCCCCGAGCCCTGAGGTCAATAGAGCTTTAAAAGGTCCAACAAATTGCCCATTCCACCCATGACGATTCTCACGGTGGGTGGGACTGGAAACTTTACCCCCTTAACTCTGTTTGCCTCTCCATAGATGCTGCCACACCTGTTGAGTTTATCCAGCATTTTCTGTATTATTTCAGATTTCCCTCAACCGTAGTATTTTGCTTTCAATTAATCCTGGTATTTGTTTTAAATATAGTTATGGCAATTTGTTTTCCTTATCTCCATAAGTATGATCTCTTTGCTGGCCTAACCATCTGTGTGGCAACAACTGTATATAATCCCTACTTTACATATATAAACAAATTGAACAAGAACGTTTCAAGTTGTGCATTACTTTTCATCTTGGTGACCAATAGAACAGGTTCACGATATGTTTCGGGATCTTACATTCCTATTTCATTTCAATGAACAAATGTTTAGATGTAAACAAAAGCAAATCTGAGGCTTTCATTGTTTTAGTTTTCAATAAAATTTCTCAGGGGCTAAATTCTCCAGTATCGGCGCGATGTCCGCCGACCGGCGCCAAAAACGGTGCGAATCAGTCGGGCATCGCGCCGCCCCAAAGGTGCGGAATCCTCCGCATCTTGGGGGGCCCAGCCCTAACCTTGAGGGGCTAGGCCCGCGCCGGACTGATTTCCGCCCCGCCAGCTGGCGGAAAAGGCCTTTGGTGCCCCGCCAGCTGGTGCGGAAATGACATTGCCGGGCGGCGCATGCGCGGGAGCGTTAGCGGCCGCTCATGGCATCCCTGCGCATGCGCTGTGGAGAGCGTCTCTTCCGCCTCCGCCATGGTGGAGACCGTGGCAAAGGTGGAAGGAAAAGAGTGCCCCCACGGCACAGGCCCGCCCGCGGATCGGTGGTCCACGATCGCGGGCCAGGCCACCGTGGGGGCACCCCCGGGGCCAGATCGCCCCACGCCCCCCCCAGGACCTCGGAGCCCGCCCGCGACGCCTTGTCCCGCCAGTAAGAGAGGTGGTTTAATCCACGCCGGCGGGACAGGCATCCTAGCAGCGGGACTTCGGCCCATACGGGCCGGAGAATCGCGCGGGGGGGTGGGGGGCCGCCAACTGGCGCGGCGCGATTCCCGCCCCCGCCGAATCTCCGGTGCCGGAGAATTCGGCAACCGGCGGGGGCGGGATTCACGCCAGCCCCCGGCGATTCTCCGACCCGGCGGGGGGTCGGAGAATCTCGCCCCAGGTGTCTGATGAATGAAATGAGGGGATTAACCAGCTTTCATTTCAATTGACCTTTAAACTTAACTGGTTTACGGTAGCTAGTGCTGTAAAAAAGGGCATGTGGTCTCTTCACTTTGACTCGCCTGCTCTTCAATGTGGGCCTCGATGACAAGCTGCACTGCTTGGACCTTGCCAGGCCTGAGCCGGACGATCAGGCGAGAAAGCAGCGAGAAAATATTGACGTAAGAAATTGGACATGGAGTGGCTATCTGATGCTAATTGCCAGCCCAAAGAAGTTCAGACCCAATGCATTGAATGAACTGTATTGTTGAGACTGACACTACAGAGCAGATAACAGCAATGTTTCTCAAAGGGAAATGAAATGAAGAGGGCACTCCACTTACTTGTTGAGAACTATGGCACATTCTGACCCATTTTACCGATCCCAATGCCCAAGGAGTACCTGTGGAAGAAGTGCGTTGTCTTGGAAATATGGGGAGAATGACATCTTCGCGAAACTCTGCTCCAACTGCATTTTCCACCAATTTGCTCCCACGACTGATAAGACCCCTATTTGGAACATCCTGAGGTTGTACAAGATGCTATATAAATGCTAGCCTCTTCTCATTATTGGATATGAAGCTGTTGGGACAGCATTAGTAAAGGACTCTAAGATGAGCAATTTTATTGACCAAGGTGCACTTTCCTGGACCTTCCAGGCGAGCAATGCTTGCAGAAGCTTCATTTAACCAACAACAACAACTTGCATTTATGTAATGTACTAATGTGGTACATTTGTAGCAGGGGAGTTATTAAAAGAGCTTGGTCACTGCTGGAAGTGGACATGAAACAATGTTCTTCAGTCTCCTGTGCTAGTTAAAATTACAACAGTGCTCAAGCATTGTGACACTGGAGTCTTCCAAAGGGCCACAAGAGATTTAGCCTGCATCATCCAATCCCCAATTCGTAAAGACAGGCACTAGAATCACAGAATTCTTCTGGTGCAGAAGGATTCCATTCAGCCCATCGTGTCTGCACCTCCTCTCTGAACGAGCAATTCACCTAATGTCTTCTCCCTGTAACACTGCACATTCTTTCTTTTCAGAAAACAGTATAATTCCCCTTTTGGATACCTCAATTGATTCTGCCTCCACTCTATTCTCGGGCAGCACATTCCAGACCCTAACCATGTGCTGCGTGAAAAAGCTTTTCTCATGTCACTTTTGCTTCTTTTATCAGAATCCATGATCCTATCATGAGTGGGAACAGTTTCTCCGTATCTCCTCTGACCAGACCCCCCATGACTTTGAATACCTCTATCAAACCTCCTTTCAACCTTCTATTCTCCAAGAAACACAGCCCCAACTTCTCCAAACTTACTTTGTAACTAAAGTTCCTCATGTCTGGAATCATTCCTGTGAAGCCTTTTGGCACTCTCTCTCCAATGCCTGCATATCATTCCTAAAGTGCCGCTGCCCAGAACGGAACACAATACTCCAACTGAGGCAAAACTCATGTCTTATACTAGTTCAACATTGTAAGGGTCCATCCTGTTTGTCCCTGTTTATTTCCTGTTTATTCCCTTATTTCCCCTTTCTTTTTTTTCCAATTACCATTTTGATCCATAGATGAGTGATGGAGCTGTGACTTTAATGCAGCCTGGCCCCACTGACATGTTTCTCAGAGTCACAAGGCTGGTTTTCTAGTTTCACTTTGGTTCTGAAGCCTGGATGGAGGAGTTATAACTCCATATCTCAAATATCTGATGAATTCTCTTCAGAGATCCAGTGTAAGGGCTCTCTCTCTGTACAAACAAGGATAATGTGAAACAGAACCTGATAACTCCTTCTGCAAAAATGAAGTTGATATGCAAGCAGAACCAGAATCCGATTACTCTCGAAGGACATGCCGTTGTGGAGCCAGAGGCCTCTCCCGAAAAGGCTGTGAGTAAGATATACCGCTGAACTGCAAAAACGATAATTAAATACTGTATTCCACAGACATTAAACCACACTCATATGGTAAAGAGAGTGCACTGGAGAAGTCATCATCTGAAGCAAGGACTTTACTCCTTTTTGACCCTAATCCTTATTATTTTTTCACCCTTTTCCTTCCCCTCTGTGTTTGTCTCGTGTGTGTGGGTTGAGAGTGAGCAGTTAACAGGAGGGCGGTGGCAGGGGGAGGTCAGGTGTTAAAGGGCATTTAACCAACTGTATTCACTGCATATTTCAAATTTGTTTTAGTTATAACTAAACAGTAATTGTGTTTAAACTTACAGATCTGGTGACCGGGATTCATTGGAAGCCAAGGGCCAAAGATTTTGAGTTTTTGATTGAGAATTATTGGTTAATTCAGTTGTGTTGTGACTCCGGGGCAGGTGGGGTTGGAATCGACTGCACACTATCCCGGGGTAGGGCCAGGGATCAATTCAGGCCTTGGGTGATTATCTTTGTGGAGTTTTCACATTTCCCCTGGGTTTCCTCTGGGTGTTCTGGTTTCCTCCCACAGTCCAAAGATGCACAGGTTAGGTGGATTGACCATGCTAAATTGCCCCTTAGTGTACAGGGATGTGTAGGTTGGGTTATGGGGATAGGGCAATATGAGCGAGGGAGTGGACCTAGATAGAATGTTCTTTCAGATGGTCAGTGCAGACATTATGGGCTGAATGGCCTACTTCTGTACGATAGGGATTCTATGATGATGATCCAGGAATATTTAACACCGTGTCCTGCCCTTCTGTGGGGCAGGTTTCTTTTATACCCAATTCATATTTCCCATTTCAACCTGCACTTGTAAACAATCAATCTTGTTTACCACTACACATACATGCACAGTAATCCTATTTAGACTTCATTACTTTCTCCCTTCCTCTGATCCCACCTAATAATTAATATTCGCTATCTAGTCCTATCTATCTCTCCCAGTATTCTGTTGCACATTTGTATTTCTCCCTGATGATTCCTCTTGGATCCCACACGTCTCTCAAGTTAGATTAAATCTTCCCAACAACACCAGAAAGTTATCCCACAAGGAACCCAGAACTGGTTGTTTTTAGGTGCGACATTTGCATAACTTCATTGCAATGTAAGCCTACTTGTGACAATAATAAAGATTATTATTATTATTTAAGTGCAGTCGATGTGGACCAGAGCACTTACCATGCAGTTGACCAGATTACGGAAAACAGTATAAGAACTGTGATCAACTAATTTACTTTGTTAAGATGTCTTTGTAGAAGAAAATGCACAATTGAAAATGATGACGAAGACGCTGAAACTAAACTAATTGGTGCAGCAACAGAAATTTCTAAAGTAGATGAATGGAAGTCTGGTTTAAAAACTGCCAAAATGCTGGCGAATTTCAAACTTGATCGAGGTGCACGAGCAAACATCATTCTTCACTCTCATAAGCCTTTATCGTAAATTAAGCAAAGAAAAACAGCTACTGAAACAAAAATGAAGCTGTCTACTTACACAAATGAAGGCATTGCTGCAGAATGCCAACACAAAATGAACCACAAAAACAGTGTCAACCACTTCCACTCACAATGGTGAAAAATGGTGAAAAAACCATTCTTGGAATGAAAACTTGTGAAAATCTGAAGCTAATCAAGAGAAGAAATGACTGTTATCAGTCATTATCTGTTATCACATTAGGTTCCCAGGCTCACGAGGCACGATTCACACTACTCCACTGGTGATACATGGGGTGGCGTTGGAGATTCCAAAACACAATTATGTCAGAGAGAATCATTTTTTTGATAATCTCCAGATCTTGAGCCTGAGCCGAGTTTCTCATGGATGGAGAGATGAGGATCAAAATCAAACTTAAAGAAAAAGCATATAAGCATATAAGCATTGGGCAAAATATAAAAAACAGCAAAGCATAACCAAATTGCTAAATTGATAAGGACGATAAAATTAGACTGTAAGAAAAAGTTAGCTGGAAATCTAAAGACAGGGAGATAGATATTCCATATTTAAAAAGAAGTTAACAAAGTGAGAATTGGTCCCATAGAAAGTGAGTCTGGGGAATTTATAATGGAAAATAAGGAGATGGCAAATGAATTGAAAGGTAATTTGTATTGGTCTTTACCATGGAGGCACATACAAGAAACATTCCAGAAATAGCTGTAAATCAAGAAATGGAAGGGAGGGAGAAACTCAAGACAATTACAATTACCAAGGAAGTGGTACTGAGCAAATTGTTGGAACTGCGATCTTATAAACCCTTGGGACCCAATGAACTTCATCCTAGGACCTTAAAAGAAGTGATGATGTGGAGATGCCGGTGTTGGACTGGCATTGACTCACCTGATGAAGGAGCTACTCTCCGAAAGCTAATGATTCCAAATAAACCTGTTGGACTAACACCAGGTCAGTGGTGTTGTCAGATTTCTTATCAAAAGAAGTGGCTAGGGAGATAGCTGTTGCATTGGATTTAATTTTCCAAATTTCCCTAGATTCGCGGAATTAGATTGGAAAATAGCAAATACAACACCTTTATTCAAAAAGGGAGCAAAACAGAAAGCAAGAAACTACAGGCCAGTTATAGAAAAAATGTTAGAAGCTTGAAGCTCTTAAAGCAGAGCACTTGGGAAAATTAGAGGTAATCAGGCAGAGTCAACATGGTATTGTGAAGGAGAAATCATGTTTAACCAGTTTACTGGCGTTCTTTATAGAAGTAATGTAGCGCACAAAGACTCACGAGAGACGAATAGAGATGAAGTCGATGAGGCTTTATTAAGCGTGACTTGTTCCCCGCAGTTCAGTAGCAGACTGGCCTGCGGGGGAGAACTCCTGGTTCTTATACTCCGCCTTCAGGGCGGAGCTAGAGGTCAACAGCCAACCAGGACCCGGGATCTGTCAGCCAATGACATCACGGCTTCACAGTCCCACATGACCCCTAATGCATATTACCACATTCACCCCTTGTTAAAAATGAACCCGGCGGGGTGGTGCTTCGTATGGTGGTAAGGGTTTACAAGGCAGGTCCTGGGAGGAAAACTTTTGCATGTCATCACAGTATATACAGAGGTTTTTTTTTTTTGTTTTAAACTATTTACAGCAAAAGGGGGAAAAGGAAAGAGTTCTCGTTATAGTCCACAACATTGTAGTGTTACATCGATGCCACGAGTCGGTCAGGCGGTCTGGTCGTCCTCGTCGATTGCCTCGGCCCCGGTGGTGGTGCTTGTTCCCGTGTTGTCGTCTCCGGGAACCTTACGGTTTCTGCTTCAGCTTCACTTCTGGTCGGACCTGGGAGGAGGACCGATCCTCCCGGCAAGGGGGCGCTCGCGGGGTGCGCCGGTGGCAGGGAGGGGGTGATTGGTGTCGGGGGGGTGTGCGTGTTGCCGGCGGGCGCCAGATCTCGCAGGGAGACCGTGTCCTGTCGGCCGTCGGGGTACTCCACGTAAGCGTGCTGCGGGTTCACGTGGAGGAGGCGAACCCTCTCGACCAACGGGTCCGACTTGTGCGCCTGCACATGTTTTCGGAGCAAGATGGGTCCTGGGACCGCCAGCCAGGTCGGCAGCGACGTTCCAGAGGAGGACTTCCTGGGGAAGACAAGGAGGCGCTCATGAGGCGTTTGGTTAGTGCTCCCTCCCCCATATCACCTGATCACTGCCTGCGTGTCTAACCATGCATGCTTCATTGTGTATCGCAGGAGCAAACGTCCAGGCACCCATCCCCGCAGATGCAGACCGCCCACAGGATGCCCCTCGGAGGCCACGGGAGATGGAGAGACCCAGACCCTCCAGCATGCGACGCCCGCAGGATGCCCCTCGGAGGCCACGGGAGACAGAGAGACCCGGACCCTCCAACATGCGACGCCCGCAGGATGCCCCTCGGAGGCCACGGGAGACAGAGAGACCCAGACCCTCCAGCATGCGACGCCCGCAGGATGCCCCTCGCACACCACGGGAGACAGAGAGACCTGGAGCAACAGAGAGACGACACCACCGTCACGTGCGGGAGCGACCACCCAGCGACGAGGGGGGCATCCACAGGCCCCCGTCACATCCGAGCCAGGACACCACTACCCAGGACACCACTACCCAGGACAGCACTACTCAGGACACCACTACCCAGGACACCCCTACCCAGGACACCCCTACCCGGGACAGCACTACCCAGGAAGACGAAATACCGGACAGTGACTCAGAGTGGATGGGTGGAGACGAACCCCCACCCCAAAGTGCCATGGACTCAGAGTGGGACGAAGAGCACGACACAACGCCACTGCTGTCACCAACATCTTCCACCATCGCAGAAATACTCACCTCGGTTGGGCACTTTAGTGATGAGGCATCTGATACACTCACTGGTGCGCACAACACAGCCGTCCCGGTACAGCAGGTGGAGGTAGGAGCAGCAGAGGGGCCGGGCGGTCGGAGGGCAGCCCAGCCCAAGCGAACATCTGCCGCCCAGGTGGATCCCGGGTTCCTGGAGTTACCACACCCACACATAGATCCGATGCAACCACCGACCCGGAGACGAGCGAAGAGGGTGATGGCCGGCTTGCGTGCAGTCGCAGGTGGAGGAGTCCACCCGCGTCCAGGAGCTGGAAGTGGTGCCGGTCATAAGTGCCACCCAGGCCGACACCGCACGGGTGGCGTCCGCGGTGGAGGCAATGGGTGCGACGGTGTCAGACATGGCGAACGGTTTGAGAGGCCTGGGGCTTTCCGTGCAGGCGGCGTCTGTGGCCCAGGACATGGCTGCCCTCTCACAGGAGGCCATGAGCCAGTGCCAGCACCAGATGGCAGAGGCGCTCAACACCATAGCCCAGTCTCAGCAGGCCATGGCCCAGTATCTGCAGGCCATGGTCCAGTCTCTGCAGGCCATCGCTGAGGGCATCGGCGCCAGTGGCCATGTGCGAGCCGGCATCGCACTGTCACAGACAGGGTTTGCCAACGCCCTGGGCTCCATGGCTGCAAACCTGCAGACCCCTGTCGATACCAGCACGGGCCTCCAGGACTGGCAGCGCCAGATGTCGGGGGGGCGTCGGATGGCCAGTCCGTTCGCATCCCCCACCCATGTAGAGGCCTGGGGGCCATCGGGCAGCCCGAGGGAGGAGGAGGTGGTGTGGTCCGTCCCGGCTCCCCCTGTAGGGGAGGTCCCGGAACACCGCGACACCTCGGACTCCCCCCCCTTCCGTCCCAGGTGCATCGGGTGGGCAACGGGCAGGACAGGCTGGCAGCTCGCCATCCCAGTCGCCCGGGCCGCAGCCTGGCCCATCTAGGCCAGGACGCCCCAGGAAACGGCCGCCAAAGGGATCCAGTGTCAGAGGGCAGGAATCACAGGAGTCCACCTCCAGTTCTGCTGTACCGTCTGGGGAACCACGTCGACGTAGTCAAAGGGCCCGTAAGGCCAAACAATTAGACACTGAGTAAGTTGGCACGGGTGCAGGGTACAGATGAGTTTTAGGGGCTAGGGCACGTGCATGAACTCCTTTGGTTATTAAAGTCAATGTTACACCTACAGAAGCTGCCTTTGTGCTCTGTCCAAAGCGTGCGGGGCTGTCATGTACGTTGAGCGCAACTGTGTGTGTGCGAGGTGGTGTTACCTCAGCCCCAGGTGAGTCTGCCCCGTTTCCCCTGGGCCGCCATCAACATCCCCCCGGGCAGAGGACGGGACCGTGCGCTGCAGTGTCACAGCCGCATGCAGGGATGGTTCGGGTGGATGGTGGCACTGTGGCCATGGGTCAGACATAGTCCAACGATGTGGAGCCAGGAGCTCACCGCAGGGTGGGTTGTCATCATCCTCCATGGCCTGCAATAGACACGCGTCCACCCGCAACTGTGTGAGCCCGGCCCGTTGTGCCGCAGGTGGATCGGCAATGGGGGGGGTGGTGTGCATGCGGGTGGGGTGGGTGGGGTTGGGGAGGGGGGTGAGGGTGCTGGGTGGGTGGATGGGTGGGGGGTGTGGGTGGTCGGCTGTTGCCATGGTGTGCGGTCTGTGGCCATACTACCCGATTCCCACGCCCATCTAGTCAGTGAAGCGGGCGGCTATCAGTCTGTCCCGTGCCCGCTGGGCCAGCCGGTAACGGTGGACAGCCACCCGCCTGTGTCTACCCCGTCTGCCCTGACCATTAGCCACATCCTCCTCACCTGGGGAGGACTGCGCCTCTTCCTGCTGCTCCTCTACTCCGCCCTCCTCTGCCTGCGGCACATCGCCCCTCTGCTGGGCTATGTTGTGCAGGACGCAGCACACCACAATGATGCGGCTGACCCTATCTGACCGATACTGGAGGGCGCCCCCAGAGAGGTCCAGGCACCTGAAACGCATCTTCAGCACGCCAAAGCACCTCTCTATCACACTCCCCTTGTCGCTACATGGGCACCATTGTAGCGGTTCTCCGCCTCATTGCGTGGCCCCCGTATAGGCGTCATCAGCCACAATCGCAATGGGTAGTCCCTGTCGCCCAGCAACCAGCCCCTCAGCCGGGGATGGCGTCCCTCGTACATGCCGGGGATGGATGACCGCGACAACACGTATGAGTCGTGTACACTGCCTGGGTAACGGGCGCAGACGTGCAGGATCATCATTCGGTGGTCGCAGACCACCTCTATGTTCATCGAATAGGTCCCCTTCCTATTGGTAAACACGGCCCTGTTATCTGCAGGTGGCCGCACGGCGACGTGCATCCCATCAATCGTGCCCTGGACCATGGGGAACCTGGCCACGGCAGAGAAGCCCACGGCCCGGGCATCTTGGCTGGCCCGGTCCACAGGGAAGCGGATGTAGCGGTGCGCCATGGCATATAGGGCATCTGTCACTGCCCGGATGCACCGATGCACCGATGTCTGCGATATGCCGGACAGGTCCCCACTCGGTGCCTGGAATGACCCCGTTGCATAAAGGTTCAGGGCCACCGTAACCTTGACGGACACGGGGAGAGGGTGTCCCCCACCAGTGCCACGCGGTGACAGGTGTGCCAAAAGGTGGCAGATGTGTGCCACGGTTTCCTGCCTCATCCGGAGTCTCCTCCTGCATTCCCGGTCCGTGAGGTCCTGGTATGACTGCCGGGGCCGGTACACACGGGGCGCCCTCGGGTGCCTCCGTTGCCGTGGGGCCGCGACGTCCTCCTCCCCCTCCTCGTCCTGTCGGTCAGGTGTCCCTCCAGCCTGGGCGGCTGCCGCCTGTCCCTCTGCGGCAGCCTGCGCCGCCTCTCTGGCACGCTCCTCCTCCTCCTCCTCCTCATCCAGGGCAACATAGACATTAGCGGCTGCCGCCACGGCGGCCAACATCGCTGGATGATCGGAAAACATGATGGCCTGGTGGGGGGGAGGGGAACGACGACATGTCATCATTGCCCATATCCCCTCCTCCCCCCAGCCAGGTGGCATGGACCGCATGGGTCCAACTGTTGGAGGCTGGGACCTGGCCAGGTGGACCAACACACTTGCCCTCGCATCCCCCTCCCCGGCACGGACCCCCCATCCCCCACCCCGGCACGGACCGACCCCAACCTCCTCCCGGCACGGACCCCAACCTCCTCCCCGGCACGGAACCCCCATCCCCCTCCCCGGCACGGACACCCCCAACCTCCTCCCCGGCACGGACCCCAACCTCCTCCCCGGCATGGACCCCCCATTCCCCTCCCCGGCACGGACCCCCCCCCAACCTCCTCCCCGGCACGGACCCCCCATCCCCCTCCCCGGCACAGACCCCCCCCCAACCTCCTCCCCGGCACGGACCCCCCATCCCCCTCCCCGGCACGGACCTCCCCCAACCTCCTCCCCGGCACGGACCCCCCCAACCTCCTCCCTGGTACGGACCCCCATCCCCCTCCCCAGCACGGACCCCCCCAACCTCCTCCCCGGCACGGAAACCCCCCAACCTCCTCCCCGGCACAGACCCCCCCCCAACCTCCTCCCCGGCACGGACCCCCCATCCCCCTCCCCGGCACGGACCTCCCCCAACCTCCTCCCCGGCACGGACCCCCCCAACCTCCTCCCTGGTACGGACCCCCATCCCCCTCCCCAGCACGGACCCCCCCAACCTCCTCCCCGGCACGGAAACCCCCCAACCTCCTCCCCGGCACGGACCCCCCCCCCCCCAACCTCCTCCCCGGCACGGACCCCAACCTCCTCCTGGCACGGACCCCCCATCCCCCTCCCCGGCACGGACCCCCCCAACCTCCACCCCGGCACTGACCCCCCCCACCTCCTCCCCAGCACGGACCCCCCCCAACCTCCTCCCCGGCACTGACCCCAACCTCCTCCCCGGCACGGACCCCCCATCCCCCTCCCCGGCACGGACCCCCCCAACCTCCTCCCCGGCACGGACCCCAACCTCCTCCCCGGCACGGACCCCCCATCCCCCTCCCCGGCACGGACCCCCCCCAACCTCCTCCCCGGCACGGAAACCCCCCAACCTCCTCCCCGGCACGGACCCCCCCCCCCAACCTCCTCCCCGGCACGGACCCCAACCTCCTCCTGGCACGGACCCCCCATCCCCCTCCCCGGCACGGACCCCCCCAACCTCCACCCCGGCACTGACCCCCCCCACCTCCTCCCCAGCACGGACCCCCCCCAACCTCCTCCCCGGCACTGACCCCAACCTCCTCCCCGGCACGGACCCCCCATCCCCCTCCCCGGCACGGACCCCCCCAACCTCCTCCCCGGCACGGACCCCAACCTCCTCCCCGGCACGGACCCCCCATCCCCCTCCCCGGCACGGACCCCAACCTCCTCCCCGGCACGGACCCCCCTCCCGGCACTCCCCCAGAGCCCAGCCCACTCTAACCCCCCCCCCCCCCCCCCCCGCCGCACACACACACACACAACCCGAGACACACCTCTCCTCACACATTCAGACTGCGGCCACGCCATCGCCTGCCCAGAGCCAACCCCCCAGGCCGTCACTCACCTCCACGCTGGTCAGCGTGAACCTGGAGCACAGGGTCACGCCGATGAAAAGGAGGTTTAATTTACGTCGACGTGAACGGTCATAACGTCGACGGGACTTCGGCCCATCCGGAAGGGAGAATATCGGCAGGCCGAAAATCGGCTGCCTTGCGCAGACCCGTGACATTCTCCGACGGCAGCGGCGCCATTAACGCCCCGCCGACTTTTCTCCCTTCGGAGACTTCGGCAACCGGCGGGGGCGGGATTCACGGCGGCCAACGGCCATTCTCCGACCCGCTGGGGGTGGGAGAATGATGCCCCACATCTGGAATACTGTGTACAGTATTGGTCTCCTTATTTAAAGAAGGATGTAATTGCATTGGAAATAGTTGGAAGAAGGTTTCATAGAATCCCTACAGTGCAGAAGGTGGCCATTCAGCCCATTGAGTCTGCACCGACCCTCTGAAAGAGTACCCTACTTAGTCCCATTCCCCCATCCTGTCCCTGTAACTCCACCTAACCTGCACATCTTTGAATACTAAAAGGCAATTTTTTTCATGGTCAAGCCACCTAACCCGCACATCTTAGGACTGTGGGAGGAAAACGGAGCACCCGGAGGAAACCAACGCACACATGAGGAGAATGTGTAGACTCCATGCAGACTGTCACCCCAGGCTGGAATTGAACCCGGGTCCATGGTGCTGTGAGACAGCAGTGGTAATCACTTTGTCACCATGCCGCCCTGTTTATTAGAGTAACCTGAAATGGGCGGACTGTCCTATGAGGAAAGATTGGTCAGGCTAGGCTTGTATCCACTGGAGTCTAGAAAAATAAGAGGCAGCTTGACTGAAACGTATGCGATCCTGAGGGTTCTTAATAAGGTGGATATGAAGAAGATGCTTCCTCTTGTAGGAGAATTGAGAACTAGGGCCAGAATTTTTCTGTTGCTCAGGTGGGCTGTGTGCCTGACCCAGAAACATGTAAAATTGTATGAGAAGATGTTGGGTGCATGTCTCAATGTCATTGCACTTGTGCGATATTTTGGTTGGCAGATGGTGGCGTAAGTTGGAAGCATGCCCGCCGACAATCAAGAAGCCAATTTAAATTAAGTAAACAGTGATTGACTGGGATTTTGTGGTGCTCACCTGCCTTTACAGTTGCCGGTCAAGACGATTGGCAAGGCGGCCTTTATGCTTTAAATGCAGCTTCGATCCAGGGGGGGATGAAAGTCGGGGGTCAAATAAAATTGGGAAATGCATCTGGGGTCTATAGTTGGGCTGTGCTTGTGCTGCCGAGACACTTGTGGCATAGTTTTCCCACTGATATCTATTTTTTACAAGTTAGCAACTCCCTCAGACAGCTCTGCAGTGGCACATTGGAAGCACCAGCCCGCATGCTCCCTTTTCTCACTGCCCTCTCTGACAGTGCTCAGCATTTCACAGAGTGTTTTTCACGTTGGATGGCTGTTAATTGGCCAGCCAGCCAAATATCGTGTTAGCAATGCAATCTTGGGCAGGGGAATGGGCTTTACATCCGCTCCAGCCTGCGTCGACTTCGGGGATGTCTCAAACATAAGATTCAGGCCTAGGGGTTCACTGTCTTAAAATAAGGGGTTACCAGTTTAAGACAGAGATGAAGAGAAGTCTTTTCTCTCAGAGGAACATGAGTCTTTGGAACACTCTTCATCAAAAGGCAGTCGGAGCAGAGTGTTTGAATATTTTCAAGGCAGAAGTAGATAGATTCCTGATAAGCAAGGGGGTGAAAGGTCATAGGTGGTAGGCAGGGATGTGGGGTTGAGGTTACAATCAGATCAGCCATGATCTTACTAAATAGTGGAGCAGGCCTACTTCTGCTTCATCTGTTTGTATGTACATATGTTTTTTTCTTCTTAAGCTGCGGCATGACCGCATCGATAAAAATGCTATCCACGAAACTCTCAACCTCCAGTAATGCCTGTTGCTCAAGGTCTGAAATCTAGATCTCAAGCTGTTGCATTTGATGACATCTGCTACACAATGGTGATTCAGAACTGAGGAACACAGCACAGGATGTGCACACTGGTTGTTGGATCAGCTCTGCTATTCCTCTATTAGTTACTGCTGATAAACCTTTACCAATGCTAATAAACCTACCACCTAAACAAACGTGGGCTATAGATGCATGGGGACACCACCACCTGCAAGTTTCCCACTAAGCCACCTACCAAAATGATTTTGAACTTAATCGCCATTCCTTCAGTATCGCCAGGTCAAAATCCTGGGGTTCGCTTCCTCACAGTACTGTGAGTGTACCTATATGACACACACTGCAGCAGTTCAAGAAGAGGGATCACCATTGCCTTCTCAATGGCAATTAGAAATGAGCAATATATGCTGGTCTTGCCAGTGACACCCACTGATAAAAGTAGAAAAGTATAAAAATAACTGATTATAAAAGCTGATTAATGTAATAATTTCTTCTGTTTTAAATAACAAATCAAAATGCATCTTACAAGCAAACTGAAATCATCTCACAAATGTGAAACATCAATCAAAGAATATTTCGGAAAGTTAGGGGGATTATTCTAAGTGGAATTATTTATTGTACAACGTTGTGCGAGATCTTAGGAGGGAATGAGACAAATGCCGACCTGTTTCAGTTTTAACTTAGACAACCTGCTTTGAAATAAGTAACCTTTTTCCAACTAACATCACTTTAGAGGTGTGTTGATCTAGTATTTTTCATGAAGAACTGAACAGGGCATACAACAGGAAATGTATCTGTATGCAATCAAACAGACCCAGACACAATTCATCTTACCCATGTCTGGCATATAGATTTATTTTATCACTGAGTTGTGAAACAATTTAGTTGCACACACTGCAGAGCCATGAGATTTCAGTGTTCAATAAAATAAGTGAGTTAAATACAGAGTTCACTCAGAATAAAGCCAATGTTGAAAATGGCTTTTTCATGACAACTTTACAGAAGTAGATACTGAGAATCCCTATTGATAGCACATGCAGCAACATTGTAAATATGCTTGCAAGGGTGTTTTCGGCTGTTTCTAATCATGAACAGGCTTTGATCAAACAAGTTCATTATTTTGCTGGAAATACTGATAGATCACATTTATAGTGCTACCACACTATTTTATAGTTTTTTATAGAGTGATTTATAGTTCACCTATTTGATTTTGATGTACAGATAGTACTGCCATTTTGAAGTATCCCAGAAATGCGAACTAATTTATTTGTCCTTATCATACTTTTTTTCTTAATTTCTTTTCTCAAGGAACGTTTTTAAAGAGGAAAGAGAATTTGAGGGGAATACAGGTTCATGGAGGGAATTCCCGAGCTAAGAGCTTGGCAAATGAAGGCACAACCACCATTGCTGGAACAATTAAAAGCACAAGAGGGGTGGACAAATGTTCAGAATTGGATGAGTGCAGATATCTTGTTGGGCTGGAGGAGATTACGGAGGTGGGGAGGCACAAGGTCATGGAGGGATTTGTAAACAAGGATGAGAATTTTAAATTGGAGGAACAGTTCCATTGGAAGGAAATGTATCTGCTATGTGCCTTCCAAATTAGAATGTTGGGAAATCTAGTGGGACAGTGAGGTATCATTGAGAAAACCTGTCTACTTTGATACTGTTTTAATTTTGCCCACACTTTCAATTGGTTATTTTGTTAGAAGTTTAGGTGTCATTTCTTAGTGTAGGTCACTGGTGAATTACATCAACTAAAACAAATGTTCAGACAACTGTTTCTCCTGATGACTTCATTATGACCTTATTATGTATCAAACCGCTACAAAGGCAATAAAAAGAAATGAAACCGGACGGACCACCCGGCATCAACCGAGGCACTGGAAACTTCAACGACAAACCCAGCCCTGTCGACCATGCAAAGTCCTCCTTGCTAACATTTGGCGGCTTGTGCCAAAATTGGACGAGCTGTCTCACAGACTAATCAAGCAACAACCTGACATAGTCATCCGACTTATTCATATGTTACACATAACATCCCAGAGATCACCATCCTGGGTATGTCTTGTCTCACTGGCAGGACAGACCCAGCAGAGGTGGTGGCTCAGTGATATAGTCGGGAGTGAGTTCCTGGGAATCCTCAAGATGGACTCTGGACCCCATTAAGTTTCATGACTTCAAGTCAAACATGGGCAAGGAAACCTCCTGCTGATTACCACATGCCGTCCACCATCAGCTGATGAATCATGTTGAACACCACTTGGAGGACGCATTGAGGGTGGCAAGGGCACAGAATTTACTCTGGGTGGGGAACATCAATGTCCATCACCAAGGGTGGCTCGGTAGCACCACCACAGACCGCACTAGCCGAGCCCTAAAGGACATAACTGCTAGACTGGGTCTGTGACAAGTGGTGAGGGAACCAATAAGAGGGAAAAACGTATTAGACCTTATCTTCAGCAACCTGCCTGCTGCAGATGCATCTGTCCATGACAGTATCAGTAAGAGTGACCACCGCACAGTCCTTGTCTTCACATTGAGGATACCATCCATCATGTTATGTGGCACTACCACTGTGCTAAATAGGATCGATTCAGAACAGATCTAGTAACTCAAGACTGGACATCCATGAGGGGCTGTGGACCAACAACAGCAGCAGAATTGTGTTCAACCACAATCTGTAACCTCATGGCCCGGCATATTCCCCACTCTACCATTAACTCCAAACCAGGGGATAAACCCTGGTTCAATGAAGAGTGCAGGAGAGAATGCCAGGAGCAACATCAGGCATACCGTAAAATGAGGTGTCAACCTGAGAAGCTACAACACAGGATTACCTGTGTGCCAAACAACATGAATAGCAAGTGATAGATAGAGCTAAGCGATCACACAACCAACAATTTAGATCTAAGCTCTGCAGTCCTGCTACATCCAGTCATGAATGATGGTTGACAATTAAACAACTCACTGGAGGAGGAGGCCCCACAAATATCACTTTCCTCAATGGTGGAGGAGCCCAGCACATCTGTGCAAAGGACAAGGCTGAAGCATTCGCAATGATCATCAGCCAGAAGTGCCAAATGGATGATCCATGTGTCAATCTACTCTAGAGGTCCCCAGCATCAGAGAGGCCAGTCTTCAGCCAATTCGATTCACCCCACATGATATCAAGAAATACTGCAAAGGCTATGGCTACAACAATATTCCAGCAATAGTATAGACTTGTGCTCCAGAACCTGCTGCATCCCTCACCAATCTGTTCCATACAACAACAACACTGGCATCTACCCGGCAATGTAAAAAATTGCCCAGGTAGGTCCTGTACCACAAATAGCAGGACAAATCCAACCCAGCCAATTACGCCATATCAGTCTACTCTCAATCAACAGTAAAGTGATGGAAGAGGACATCAAGGCAGCATTTGACTGAGTATGGCATCAAGGAGTCCTAGCAAATCTGTAGTCAATGGGAATCAGGAGGAAAACGCCATTGGTTGGAGTCATACTAGCACAAAGGAAGATGGTTGTGGTGGTTAGAGGTCAGTCATCTCAGTCCCAGGACATCACTGTAGGAGTTCCCTAGGATAGTGACCTAGGCCCAACCATTTTCAGCTGCTTCATCAATGACCTCCCTTCCAATGTAAGGTCAGATGTGGGGATGTTCACAGATGACTGCACAATGTTCAGCGCCATTCACGATTCCTCAGACACTGAAGCAGTCCATGTGCAAATGAAGCAAGACCTGGGCAATATCCAGGCTTGGACTGACAAGTGGCAAGTAACAATCACACCACTCAAGTGCCAAGCAATGACCATCTCCAATAAGAGAGAGTCTAACCATTAGCCCTTAACATTCAATGGTATTACTATAATTTAATTCCCCACTATCAATATATGGGGTTACCATTAACCACAAACTGAACTGGACTCGTCATATAAATCCTGTGGCTAAAATTGCAGGTCAGAGGCTAGGAATCCTGCAGCGAGTAACTCATCTCCTGATGGCAAAAAGCCTGTCCACCACCGACAAGGCACAAGTCATGAGTGTAATGGACTACCCCCCACTTAACTGGATGAGTGCAGCTCCAACAACAGTAAGAAGCCCAACACCATCAAGGAAAAAGCAGCCTGCTTGATTGGCACCCCTTCCACAAACATTCACAGTCTCCACCGACGCACAGTTATAGCAGTGCATACCATCTACAAGATGCACTGCTGGAACTTACAAAGGTTTCTGAGGCAGCATGTTCCAAACCCACAACCATTACCATCCAGAAGGATAAGGTGTCACGGGAATGGCACTTTAAGAAATGTTTGTCTTCTCAAGTGGCTGCAGTGATGTCATTGTGTGGGTGGAGCTGGGCTCTGGCTCTGCTTTATACTTTCGTTTTGAGCTGGAAGCTGTTTTTGGATCTGAGTTTTAGTTTCGTTTTCAGTTGGAGAGTTGCATTCAAACCAAGAAGGTGTATTTTGGACTCTCTCTCTGCATGCTAAAGAATGTCTCCAGATCGCTTGATGATTTCAAAGTAATATCTGTTTCTGTAAGGAATGCAAACCTGCTGCCTTTGTGAAAAAGGGTTTTTGACTCATGGATGTTGTTGGGAAAGTTACTAAGGGTTACCTATAGAGTACTGTATCTTTGGGGGGGGTATCAGTGTTGGTTGTTCATAAGGTGTTTACTGTGTGTTTTATAAAATGTTAACTGGATGATTAGAATAAACATTGATTAGTTTAAAAATACTTTAGATCTCTGTTGCATCATACCTGTAAAGTGGGCCCTTATGCTCCCCATAACCAAACTCTATTAAAACTTGTGGGTCCGGTGAACTCAATGATATACTTTGGTGTTTTCTAAACCCTGGCCCGTAATAAAGGGAAGATAATTCCTTGGAACACCATCACCTGGAGGTTCCCCTCCAAGTCACTCACCATCCTGACTTGAAAATATATCTCCGTTCCTTCACTGTTGCTGTGTCAAAATCCTGTAACTCCCTCCTTAATAGCACAGTAGGCATAACTACACCACATGGACTGCAGGGGTTGAATAAGGTAGCTCACCACCATCTTCTCAAAGGGAATTACAGATGGGCAATAAATGCTGGCCGAGCAGGAAAAAGTGAATAAAACAAAATGAATGTTTGGCTGAGTTCCAAGACACACTAATGGATTATCTTGACTGGGGTCTGGTTTTGTAGATGTAAGTGATGAGGTTGCTTTTATTGATTGACATCTTTATGAAGTTCTAATTCATTTTTTTATCTCTTTCTTTTGGTGCCTGTTAATGATCTGTGAAGTAAGGTATATCTTCTGTTATTGATACTGTAATGGCTTTATCTGATTGGCACTATGATAGGGTTGTAAAAACAACAGTTTTCTTCAAATCAGTTTACTGAATTGGTGTTTTTTTAAGTGTATTTCAAGACTTGCCATGTCTCTTTGGTTCTATAGTGCGTACTGGGTAGTGGGCATGAGGAAATGGTGTCTTGTAAACACCATGAAGGGAACAGAAGACATGGACATGGCATGGAATGGGAATGGAAGGCATTGAAGGCATGGGGGCATGGAGGTGGCATGAAAGAGACATGGAGGGAATGGAAAGGGCAATTAGGGCATGCCAAAGGCATGGGCTGCTTGGGAGCATGAATAAGATGTTTTGAATGTACCTCACAAAAGGCTTCTGAATCCAGACTATGGTTCACAAAACCTCTGAGAGACTGTGAACCACATATACTCGAGACGTTAGATCGGCTCCACACAAATTGCAAAGGTGCACGGTGGGTATGAGATGCCTGCTCCGTGAAGTAGTCAGGCAGATCGGGAATGCAAGGTGTGAGCTTGCTTCCTGTATCCTTATCCTACCCTGGTGAAAAATGCTGGAGCCACAATGGAGTGGGAAACCCCAAATCAGTTCCTACCCATTACTTTTAAAGAGTCAGCACAACTCCATGAAAATCAGGTCCCATCAATTTACTTTTATTGGTTGTCCACTACCATCTTGCCAGATATCTAACAAATATATTATTACTAAGGCAAGTAATCTGTAGCAATGATTTGTTATCATTCAATTCCACCTAGAAACCATTACTTTACAGGATTCTGAGACATCTTATATATATTTGTGGGACACTGACAGCAAATCGTTTGTTTTGGGATGTCAGGGCAATAGAAAATTTCTTGTCTGAACTATAGCTTTCAAATGATGGAAATTGAGAAAAATATAATTTACGGAGGAGGTTGAGAAACAATTCATTGATTTGAAGAGAAGTTATACGCCAAATCGTCACCTTTCGTAGAGGTTATATTGTATCATTCATGACTCTTTCTGTCAATTACCCAAGTCTTGATGATCAATTGACTTACTGTTCCAGCAAAGATTTGCTGCCAGTTACACAAAGCATAAATATCAGGAGCAAGAATAAGCCCTTGAGCCCCTTGAGCCCTGCCATTCAATAAAAGCATGACTGATCTAAATGTGACCTCAACCCCACTTTCCTGACTTCACCCCCCCCCCCCCCCCCCGGTCCCCCGGTCCCCCCCAAGCCGACAGCCCTTGACATCCCTGTCAGTCAAAAATCTATCTAACTTGGTCTTGAATATATTCAATGAGCCAAACTCCTCTGCTGTTTAGGGAAAGGAACGCTACAGACTAATGACCCTCTGAGAGAAAAAATGTCTCCTCATCCCAGTCTTAAATCGGAAACCAATAATTTTTAAACTATGTCCCCTAGTTCTGAAGTCCCCTACGAGGGGAGCATCCCCTCAGCATCAATTGTGTCAAGCCCTTTCAGGATCTTACATGTTTCAATAAGATCACCTCTCATTCTCTTACACTCCAGTGGATAAAGGCTCACCCTGTCCAACCTTTCCTCAGATGCTAAACCCTTCATCCCAGGTATCAGTTGAGTGAATCTTCTCTGAACTGCTTATAATGCAGTTATACCTTTTCACAACTAAGGAGACAAAAACTCTTCACAATACTTCAGGTTAGGTCGAACTGAGGCCCTGTACAGCTGCAGCAACACTTCCCTACTTTTATACATCAGTTTCCCTTGCAATTAGCACCAACATTCCATTTGCCTTCCCAGTCACTTGCTGCACTTGCATACCAATCTTTTGTGATACATGTACCAGGAGACCCATTCCTTCTGCACTGTCAAGTGCTACACTCTCTTCCCATTCAAATAATATTGCTGAAAAAAAGAGGCATGCTGTCAAAGTTTTTTGTCTTGCACTCAGGGCAGATGCAAGAATCTCAAATTTCAAAGGGAACAACAATTTAAACTGCATGAGCAAAGGATGCTGATTGGTTCACAAGTGAATTCTGATTGGTTGAGCCAAGACCATGGAGAATGCACAAGGAACAGTTATCCCCTGAGCTTTTGTTTCAATAAAAAAAGGAAGTCAACTCAGAATGGGCCGAGGGCTGCCAAAAATGTGAGAAATGAATGGTATTCTGCAGTAACAGGAAGCTGACATTAATCTAAAAAGACACAAATGAATAATGAATTTTGGTGATGTGTGATGCCAGTTATATAGAATCATGGAATCATAGAATTTACAGTGCAGAAGGAGGCCATTTTGCCCATTGGGTCTGCACCGGCCCTTGGTAAGAGCACCCTACTTAAGCCCAAATATTCACCCTATCCCCATAACCCAGTAACCCCACCTAATGTGTTGGAGACTAAGGGGCAATTTTAGCATGGCCAATCCACCTAACCTGCACATCTATGGACTGGGGAGAAAACCGAAGTACCCGGAGGAAACCCACACAGACACGGGGAGGAAGTGCAAATTCCACACAGTCACCTGAGGTCAGAATTGAACCTGGGTCCCTGGAGCTGTGAGGCAGCAATGCTAACCACTGTGCCACCCTGCTGCCCTTATAGGTTATGCCACCGTGCTGCCCATATTGGTTGTATATCCCAATGACTGGTGCATAACATATCCTTTTGTTGTTTGAAACAGGCAGCGAGTTGACTATAATCATTAGCCCATGCTTTTCAAACTCAGAATATAGTGCCCAATGCTAGCTATAATTTCACAACTGGACAGCACCTGCTGAAATTTCCTGGCTGTGCTGAGAACTACATACAAACTATTGTCAGATTACCAGTCCAGCTTGCAATGTGGCTCACTTACACTTACCTTTCCCAGTATCTTTTCTTTAGTGATTGCAATTATTTTAAGCTCCTCCTTTCTTTTACCTCTTGATTTTCAAGTGCTCTTGGAATATTTTTATGTCTTCTACAATGAAAACAGACATAAAATAACAGCTGAATGCTTCCACCATTCCCTTGTTTTCCATTATTAATTCCACAGTCTCACCCTCTGAGGGACAAGGACTTTAGCTATTTTTTTCTTTTTTAAATATTTGTAGAAACTCTTACCGTCTGTTTTTATATCCCTAGCCAGCTTTCTCTCATGCTCTTAATGTCTCTCTCCTTTTTTTTAGTTATTCTTTGTTGGCTTCTAAAAACTGTCCAATCTTCTGACTTACCACCGATCTTCTAAGTATGGCACACTTTTTCTGTCAATTTAACACTATCCTTAATTGTCTTAGTTAGCCAGGGATGTTGCAACCTTCTCATAGATTCTTTCTTTTTCAATGGCATATTTATTTTCTGAGGGTTATGCAATATCACCTTCGACATCTGCCACTGTTTCTCTACTGTCTACCTTTAACCTATTTACCCAGTGCTTTAAGCAATTCTGTCCTAATACCCTTGCAATGGTCTTTATTTAGTTGGTTGTTTCAGAACATGTTCGGGCTCAATTTAATTGCTGGTATTGTGTCAGACAAAACTCTGCCAACCGCATCATTTCAGGCCTGCTTTCAGTGTAACATTCATTTCCCCATTGACAAGTTAATCTCTCAAAACAGATATTTTGAGGGTGTCCTTTCTGAAGCTAAAGAACAAGCCATTCGTGTAACATAACTAATCATTTCCTGTCCAGGTAACAGACTAGGAAACTATTAAATACAATCATGGCTTTCTCCAGATGATTCTTCTGCTTTACATTGTGAGTAGCCATCAAGATCAGGAGGTCACATGTGCAATTGCAATCTGTGTTAAATTGGTTGATCACCATCAGTGCAGCAGTCGGGGACCTCAGATCGAAAAAATAAATTGCCCAGATTTGTTTTTCCTAATTACTACCTACTGAAATTGTGCATCTGGACATGGGGATTAGCCTCAGCTGCAGCATTACCCCGCAGTCAAGTCACCTGCTGAGATTTTTATCAGTCAAGAAAAGTACATAAATAATTGCCACTTACATGAGGTTACCAAAACTTGTGCAAATGTAACCAAAAATAAATCAATAGTTTTAGGAAAGAAGGCGTGAATACTGCTTGGGAGGAAAAATAATAAAAATCACAATTTCTCATCCTCCTACCTTAATCACAACATTGGCAACTGGAGTAATTTGGTTTCACACTTTAGACGATGTCCTCTTCATTAAAAAATAGGAGTGGCAAACAGATTTTCAAATATTCAAGTCATGGTTTTATCGCGACGCTGTGACTCAGCTTGGTTACTACTGAGTGAAGGGTAGCAGAGAAGGTGGAAAGGCTTCTTTTTTACCATCGCCGGGTAATTTAAGGTGATGATATGCCAACGCCAGGTCTCTCTGCGTCCATGCACATACTTGAGCAGCCGTCAGTGGTAAGGTGTCTATAAAATTCAAAGCTGCAACCATCTCATCTGCTACAGATGGGGATAGGGCGGTCACGGGCAACACCAACCAGCTGAAAGCATCCACGTGGGCGATCCTGGTACCCGAACGATGTTGAAAAGTGTCCTCGTAAACTGCAAGCAGGAGTGCCCTATTGCTGATGCAATAGGCAGGATGCTCTTGTCCACCTGAAATAGGCCGAGCAACGGCCTGTTATGATAATGAAATGCCGGCCATACATATTGATGGAATTTCTTAATTCCAAAGATAACCTCCAGACCTTGCTTCTCAATTTGTGCGTACCAGTGCTCGGCACCCGCCAAGGTTCTCGAAGCAAATGAAATAGGGTGCACCGTGCTGTCACTCCATGCACCACCCTTATGCCATAAGGAGAAGCATTGCGCGTTACAATTAAGGGTTTAGTTGGGTGATGGTTGTGGTGTTGGGTGTTCTGACACACAGATGAGCCAACACGGTTGTATATGGTACAACGCTATTTTATTTAAACTTACTATGTACAGTTTTGTCTTTGCACCCTGCACGTGGGGGTTCCCTGCTTGTGATGTTTTAACAGCTCTTTCTTGTTTCTTTGTCCCCAGACCTACTGACTACCAGGTGTCGTGCTCGTGCTTTTTATGTGGTTGGTGTTCTTGTCTGTGATTGGTTGTGGTGTTGTGTGCTCTGATTTGCCTGTTGGTGTGTCCATCATGATGTGTGTGTTTGAATATCATGACATCCCCCCTTTTTACAAAGATATGTGCCTACGTGGTAATAAATATGATCGTGTCGTGAGTGCATCTAAGAGTGTGTGTGTGTCGTGTGCAGCATGTGCATATGACGGAACTATGTACATGGGGCGATGTCGGGTGCGTCACATGAACCAAGTTGTACCATAACATAACATAAATGCGAGCGAGAGAAGAAGGAAAAAAAAACTTGAACAGTTGTCCAGTCAGACGACATCTGGAACGATAAACAACAACAGGTTATCATGTAAAATTGTGCAACTTGTTAAACATATGAACGGTATTATAAGTCCAGTCTAATGGGCTTGCGACGAGTTCGGGCTGATCGCCTCAAGGGTGGATCAAGAACCACCGGCTGCTGTGCAGGCATGGCCATGGGTGGCGATGGAAAGGGCGTGATGTGCGGCAGCTCCACAAAGTCATCCTCGGAAGCCTGTTGAGGATCTGGCGTGTGCGTACTGTGTGGCTGTGAGCGTGGAAGTCGGCGAAGGGCGCGCCGATTGCGGCGACGCACGGAACCATCCGGCATGCGAACCAGGAACGAGCGGGGAGCCACTTGTCGGAGGACTTCGGCCGGTGCTGACCAGCCACCATACGGTTGATGGACGCGTACTTTGTCTCCGGAGGACAGGGGGGGCAGGTCCGTCGCTCGTGTGTCGTACCGACTTTTCTGGCGATCACGCTGCAGTTGCATGTTCCGAAGAACCGCCTCATGGTCTGTTGTTGGTGCCAGGATGGAAGGTACCGTCGTCCTGAGGGAGCGACCCATTAGTAGCTGCGCTGGCGAGAGACCCGTGGATAGCGGGGCCGATCGATAGGCCAGCAAGGCAAGGTTAAAGTCCGATCCGGCAGCAGCCGCCTTGCACAGGAGCCGCTTGGCGATGTGGACACCCTTTTCAGCCTTCCCGTTCGATTGTGGATGCAGAGGGCTGGATGTCACATGAGTGAAACCATATGCTGCGGCAAAGGACGACCATTCACGGCTGGCGAAACAGGGTCCATTGTCTGACATGACAGTCCTTGGAATGCCATAGCGAGCAAATGTTTCCTTGCAGGCCCCAATGACTGCGGACGACGTCAGATCATGGAGAGGCATGACTTCCGGGTAGTTTGAGAAGTAGTCTATAATAACGATGTAATCTCTGCCGAGCGCGTGAAATAGGTCAACACCCACCTTCGCCCAGGGGGACGTCACCATCTCGTGTGGTAGAAGTGTTTCCGGAGGTTGCGCCGGCTGAAACCTCTGACAGGTTGTGCAGTTGAGCACCATGTTGGCTATGTCTTCATTAATACCCGGCCAATATACCGCCTCCCGGGCCCTTCGTCTGCATTTTTCGACGCCCAAGTGGCCTTCGTGTAGTTGATGAAGAATCATCTGGCGCACGCTGTGCGGAATAACGATCCTGTGTGATTTCATAAGGACCCCGTCTATGTTGGTAAGATCATCTCGCACATTATAAAACTGGGGGCACTGCCCTTTGAGCCACCCTTCCGTCATGTGGCGCATCACTCGCTGCAGAAGGGGGTCAGTCGCCGTCTCTGCGCGTATGTGGGCCAGACTAGGATCATCAGCTGGCAGATTTGCTGCTGTCAGAGTTACGTGCGCCTCAATTTGACGCACGAACCCCTCCGCATCTGGTGGTGTGCTCACTGCTCGGGAAAGAGTGTCCGCCACGATGAGCTCCTTTCCCGGCGTGTAGATCAGTTCGAAATCGTACCTCCTGAGTTTAAGTAAGATGCGCTGGAGGCGAGGAGTCATGTCGTTCAGGTCTTTGTTAATGATGTTGACCAGGGGGCGGTGGTCAGTTTCGACCGTAAATCGTGGCAGGCCATACACATAGTCGTGGAACTTGTCCAGTCCAGTTAACAAGCCCAGGCATTCTTTTTCGATTTGCGCGTAGCGCTGTTCGGTAGGGGTCATGGCTCGTGAGGCATATGCAACCGGGGCCCATGACGACGTGCTGTCTTTTTGCAGGAGTACCGCTCCAATACCAGATTGGCTGGCGTCTGTTGAGATCTTTGTAGGGCGAGTCGTGTCAAAGAAGGCCAGCACTGGTGCCGTGACCAGTTTGTGCTTGAGCTCCTCCCATTCCCGCTGATGCGATTGGTGCCAGTTGAATTCTGTCGATTTTTTTTACGAGATGGCGCATATTTGTTGTATGAGAAGCCAGGTTGGGAATGAACTTCCCAAGGAAGTTGACCATGCCCAGGAATCTTAAGACAGCCTTCTTGTCAGCCGGCCGTGGCATGGCTGTGATGGCGCTAACCTTGTCTGCATCGGGACGGACCCCTGACCTTGAGATGTGGTCCCCGAGGAATTTCAGCTCCGTCTGGCCGAAGGCACACTTCGCACGGTTGAGACGCAGGCCATTTTGTCGTATGCGGGTGAAGACACGTCGTAGACGATGCATGTGTTCCTGCGGAGTGGTGGACCAAATGATGATATCGTCCACATATACACGTACCCCTTCGATGCCTTCCATCATCTGCTCCATAATGCGGTGGAAAACTTCAGATGCTGAAATGATGCCGAATGGCATCCGGTTGTAGCAGAATCTGCCAAAAGGGGTGTTGAATGTGCATAGTCTTCGGCTGGCCGGGTCCAGTTGGATCTGCCAGAATCCTTTGGACGCATCCAATTTGGTGAATATTTTGGCTCGCGCCATCTCGCTGGTGAGGTCCTCTCGTTTCGGGATGGGATAGTGTTCCCGCATGATGTTGTTATTCAGATCTTTAGGATCTATACATATACGGAGCTCGCCAGAGGGCTTCTTTACACAGACCATGGAGCTGACCCATGGCGTGGGCTCCGTGACCCTGGATAGGACCCCTTGGTCCTGAAGAATCTGCAGTTGTGCCTTGAGGCGGTCTTTGAGTGGCGCAGGAACCCTGCGAGGTGCGTGAACGACAGGGATGGCGTACGGTCTGAGTCGAATCTTGTACGTGTATGGCAATGTCCCCATGCCTTCAAAAACCTCCTGGTTGTGAGCAAGGAGGGAATGGAGATTTGCGTGGAACTCAGCTTTCGGGAAGTCGGATATCTCATCTGGAGAGAGAGACATAATGCGCTGTACCAGGTGAAGGACCTTACACGCCTGTGCGCCCAGTAACGAGTCCTTTGATGAGCCGACAACTTCGAAGGGGAGTGTGGCCGTGTACATCTTGTGGGTCACCTGTAGCTGGCAAGATCCTATGGACGGGATGACGTTCCCGTTATAGTCAACCAACTTGAGCCGGGATGGCGTGATGGGTGGTTTGACCTTCATGGCCTGGACTGCAGAATATGCAATCAGGTTGGCGGATGCGCCGGTGTCCAGACGGAAGGCGACGCGCGATCAGTTGACCGTCAGTGTTGCACACCACTCATCGGCTGGATTGATGGCATTGACCTTGTTGACATCGATGACGGAAACGCGGAAGGCATCCTGGTCATCTGCATCACTTAGCTGGAAGTCTTGATGCGTGGGCTGGACGGTCCTGACTTGTCTGCGAGATTGTCGAGGATGCGCCGGATCCATGGGTTGAGCCGAACGACAGTGGGCTGCGTAGTGGCCCATCTTGCCACATCTGAGGCACTGTCGGTTTTTTGCAGGACATTGCCCTTTTAAATGTAGAGCTCCACAATTGCCGCACGTCATGACGTCACGGCGTTCGTTGCGCCACTGCGCATGCGCAGTGCGATCTTGCGGTGGGCGCGCCTGCGCAGTGCGTCTCTCGTTGTGGCCGTTATTTTTGGCGCGCACCTGCGCGGGAGACCGCGAAAAGCGCGGGAAGCGGCCGCTGTCGTCCTGGCCGTGGGTCGGGAAGTGATCGACGGCCTGGATGCGTTCGACGTCGTGGGCGGCCTGGCTTGCCGATTCGACGGCTGGGGACCCCCTCCGTGCCAACTCGGACGCCTGAAATTGGGCAAAACGGCAGGTAGCATTTTCGTGGAGGACACAGGCTTCCACAGCAGACGCTAAGGTGAGGCTTTTTATTTTAAGAAGCTGCTGGCGTAGGCCACTAGAGGCAACGCCAAAAACAATCTGGTCCCTGATCATGGACTCTGTGATGGTGCCGTAACCGCAGGACTGCGCTAGAATCCGGAGGTGCGTCAAGAAGGGTTGAAAAAGCTTCTCCTTACCTTGCAGGCGTTGCTGAAAGAGGTATCTTTCAAAACTTTCATTTACTTCAACTTGAAAGTGCTGGTCCAGCTTGAGGATGACCGTGTCATATTTGGATTGGTTTTCGCCTTCTTCGAACACCAGTGAGTTGAAGACGTTGTTGGCGTGCTGACCTGCGTAGAAGAGGAGCATTGCAATCTTCGTGTCATCCGAGGCACTCTGTTTTTCGGTGGCACGGATGTACAGGTCAAATCGCTGCCTGTAGAGCTTCCAATTGGTGCCTAGGTTCCCCGCGACTTGCATCGGCTGCGGTCCGTCGGTGTGGTCCATGTCCAGAATGGCAGGTTAGTAGGCAGGTATCGATCCACTCCTGTACCATGTGGTGTTGGGTGTTCTGACACACAGATGAGCCAACACGGTTGTATATGGTACAACGCTATTTTATTTAAACTTACTATGTACAGTTTTGTCTTTGCACCCTGCACGTGGGGGTTCCCTGCTTGTGATGTTTTAACAGCTCTTTCTTGTTTCTTTGTCCCCAGACCTACTGACTACCAGGTGTCGTGCTCGTGCTTTTTATGTGGTTGGTGTTCTTGTCTGTGATTGGTTGTGGTGTTGTGTGCTCTGATTTGCCTGTTGGTGTGTCCATCATGATGTGTGTGTTTGAATATCATGACAATGGTGTATTAGGAGTTGTTTGGAAGATAGGCGCCTCTTTACAGTTGGGAATGCCTCGTCTTGGGACATGCCCCAACACCACTTCTGATCTTTCCACAACAACACATGCCCATAAGTGTGTCTTCTCTGTGTTGCTTATTTAGGATTACTGGTGTAGTTTTCCACAAAGACCACAAAGACTACTTGAAAAAAGCTATGATTTACTTACAGTATTAAAACTGGGATTTGACACTGAGTCCTTAATAATACAGAATTGATCAAGAACATCTGACTACACTCATCTACTGCTAATCTCACTACAGGTATGAACTATAATCTAACCTTCTCACACTAACTGCTCTTCTGACCTTGAGCTGTCTCTTGCATACACTCCTCCCTTAAGGTCGAGCATTACTGCCTTAGAAAGTTGTATCTGCAGCTCCTTCTAGTGGCTTACTCTCAACACTATATTAACCCTTGTAATGTTGATAATTATGATAATACCACAAAAAGGACAAGAGTTCAGTGTTGTTCCGCGGGGTGGGGGCCCCCTTTATAGCCCAGACTTTATCTTTGACTGGGTGGCGCCCATCACTATCCACGAGGTGTGCCTTGGCACAGAAAACACATTTATTTTGTTTTAGTTGGGTGCGCACATGAGCAAAATGGCGGAGTACCTCCTGGAGATTTGCCATGTGCTCTTGCTCTGTGGAACCGATGATAAGAACGTCATCTAAGTAGATGGCCACTTTTGGCAAGCCCTGTAACATGTTCTCCGCCACTCTCTGAAATATCACAGGGCTGATGAAATGCCAAAAGGAAGGTGGATGTATTCAAACAATCCTCGATATGTATTTATCGTGGCAAACTTTCGAGACTCCAGGTCAAGCTCCATCTGTCGGCATACGTGGATTACACTGAGTTTTGTAAATGAATAGCACCCGGCCAACCGAGCATTTAAATCCTCGAACTGAGACATCGGGTAGCAGCCCAACCGCAAAGCCCTTTTTAAGGTAAGCTTGAAATCCCCACACTGCTGGATGGTTTTATCAGGTTTCATTACTGGCACCACTGGCACAGCCCATTCCGCAAACTGCATGGGTTGGATGACTCCAAGATCTTGCAACCATTGCAGTTTTGCATCCATTTCAAGGAGCTCATATGGAACCGGCTTCACCCAGAAATACCAGGGATGAGTAGCAGGATTAACATTGATGCTGGCTCTGGCACCCTTAATCCTGCCAGAGCTTTCCTCTGGATAAATAACCATAGCACAGTGGTTAGCACAATTGCTTCACAGCTCCAGGGACAGATTCGATTCCCGGCTTGGGTCACTGTCTGTGCGGAGTCTACATGTTCTCCTTGTGTCTGAGTGGGTTTCCTCCGGTTTCCTCCCACAGTCCAAAAATGTGCAGGTTAGGTGGAATGGCTATGCTAAATTGCCCTTAGTGTCCAAAAAAGGGTTAGGTGGGGTTATGGGGATAGGGTGGAGATGTGGACATAGGTGGGGTACTCTTCCCAAGGGGCAGTGCTGGCTCGATGCGCCGAATGGCCTCCTTCTGCACTGTAAATTCTATGATTCTATGTCATAAAAATTGCTCAAGCCTATTCGAACGATTTGCTGCCAATCGAATAAAAGGACACTCAACCAGTCTCTTCCTGGTAAATTTGGACCCAGACTGTGGGCAACCACTAGGGGCAGGCAGACTGTATAGGTGGCCAGTTGAGTCTTGATACCCAACAAGGTCAGCAGTATGAATCCCATACGCAGCCATCGAAAGGTATGGAGATACACAACGGAGTATCCATCTCCATTGGTACTGGGTATACATTAACCTGCAAAGTATTCTGAATCTGTGTGACCCTTGGAGACAAAACACAATTTAACAGCATCAAGCAGTCTCCATTGTCCTGGTGTCCATGTGCAAAGCCCTCATCCAGGGCAACCACTGCTGTTGTTGCTGGCGGCACATCCTACGCTGCACTGGGCAGCCCTGACCCTCACAAGACCTTTGATCACAATGTCAGCATGGCAGCTGGCTCTCACCTTCCTCCTCGGGTGAGGTACCTCACTGGGCTGCGGCAGTGGATACAATGCAAACTCCAGCACGAACCTGCCTCGGGGGCTGCTCCGCCAGAGGAACTTTGACCGCACCTACAGCATCCTGTGACTAATATGGAGTCCAAATGGAAGGGTGACCCAAGCTGTGCACAACAACGGACCTTTGTAGTTCCTGTACACCCTCCTCCACATGTTTGAGAGAGAGTGAATGTCCAATGGCACACTTTAAATCCAGCTTAGTTTCTGCGAGCAGCTTACATTGGGTTGCTGAATTATTGATATCACACTCGAGTCTGTCCCAGAGCATTTCTGAGCGGGATGGCCCGAACTTGCAGTGCTCAGCCAAGTGCCGCAAATGGGTTAAAAAGTCCATAACCGACTCATCAGGGGATCATATTGCAGTATTAAACCAGTACCTTTGCACAATCACAAATGGTATGGGGCAGTAGTGATCCAAAACCATTGCCATGAGTTGATCAAACAACCTGGAATCCATGCATCCGGGTAGATCAAACTTTTGATGATGCCAAATGTTTGGGTCCCACAGTCGGTCAAAATGTGAACTTTTTGTTGGTTCTCCCTCAATATACCTTTTGCTTGGAAGAAGTGTCGCATTTGCTCTGCATACTGATTCCAATCACCCAGCCCCGCATCGAAGGCATCCAATTTACCGAACAACGGCATTTTAAATGACACGACGTACCACACTCAATGTGAACTTCCGGCTGATAAACAAATCAACAGGCAAATCCGGTGCTTCCATAAATGTTCGGTTTTTTAAAAAAAACATTTTATTAAGGTATTTGTAATTTTATAATAAGAACAATACCAACAACAGAAAAGAAAGCGAATCCAAATATAAACGTAGTACATACATCATTTCCATCCCTAACAGGTCCCTCACCATAAATCTTAGTTGCCAATATAATAATTCATAAGGAAGCTGTCGTGAGTGAAGATGAATTTATTTACTTATTTACATTTACATGCTTAGCGCAGCATCTCACGAATGTCCCTTCGGGAACAAAAACTACAGTTCTTACCTGGTCAGGCCTACATGTGATTCCAGACCCACATCAATGTGGTTGACTCTTAAATGCCCTCTGAAATGGACAAGCAAGCTACTCAGTTAAAGGATAAATAGGGATGGGAAATACATGCTGGCCCAGCCAGCGACACCCAAGTCCCATGAATGAACAGACAAAAAAATGAAAAATGCAATGCGTAGCCATAGAAATATGAAAGCATGGCCGGGATTCTCCGGTATCCGGCGGGGCAGGCCGTACCGGCACCGAGGAGTGGCGTGAACCACTCCGACGTCGGGCCGCCCGGAAAGTGCAGAATCCAGTTGGCGCTGGAGTGGTTGGCCAGTGTTGAAGGGCCTCCGCCAGCCGGCGCATGTGCAGGAGCACCAGCGTGTTCTGGATCATGCGCAGAACTGCTGCCGTGTTTCCTGCGCAAGCGCAGGGGGTTTCTTCTCCGCGCCGGCCTTGGCGGAGCTTTACACAGGCCAGCGCGGAGGGAAAGGGTGCCCCCACAGCACAGGCATGCCCGCAGACTGGTGGGCCCCGATCGCGGGCCAGGCCACCGTGGGGCCCCCCCCCAAGGACACCGCAGGCTGCCCTCAGAGCCAGGTCCCACCGGTACAGACCTGGTCTAATCTACGCTGGTGGGACTGGCCGAAAACAGGCGGCCACTCAGCCCATCGGGGACCGGAGAATCGCCGGGGGGACCACTGCCAATGGCCCCCGACCGGCGCGGCGTGATCCCTGCCCCTGCCAAAAAAACGGCGCCGGAGAATTCGGCAGCCAGCATCGGAGTGGCAGGGCGGGATTCACGGCGCCCCCCTGTGATTCTCCGACCCGGTAGGGGGGCCGGAGAATCCTTACCCATATTTTTGGTGGGAATCAACTTGTCTCAATAAGAATAAGAACATAAACGGAAATGAAATAGAGTCTGAATCGTTTACTCACTTAAATTTAAAAACGTATCCACACATCTGAACCTACAATGCTCTTAGAGGCCTAGCTTACATGAATACAGGGGAAAGGAGCACAACAGGTGAACCCTCCCAGGAAAAAACCATTAACTTGAAAGGAACACAATATGAGGAGACTAATGGAAAGAATGATTCTCAGATGTTGGACCTGACACGTTTGGGCATGTGTGCAAACTAGTTGATATGCACTCTATTAATAATATATTGTTTAATTTGTGCCACATGTTATATTGCAGTGTTCCTACATGTGGTGCTCTTTGTGTTGCTTATTTCAGGATGGTTGGCAAAGTGTTCACAAAGACCACAAAATAGCTTTAACTCAAACAAAGCTTTAAATTTATTAACACTACTAACTTGGAGTCGACACGTACTCCTTAAGAATACACAGTTGATTAACAACATTTAACCTGCACTCATCTACAGCTCATCTCACTACTGGTTTAAACTATGATCTGCACTCACTTACACTATCTGTGTAAGTGGTCTGCTCTTCTGACCTTCACTAGCTAGCTCATGCATATACTATCCCCCCCCCCCCGCCCAAGGCTTAGCATCACAGCCTTATATAGTTGTTACCATAACTCCCTCTGGTGGCTACTCTTGACACTACATTAACCCTTGCAGTGCTGATAGTTATGATAATACCACATTCCGCTTTCTTTGTAAAAGAAAATTATTATAACATTGGTTGTGATATTTTCTTTAATCATTACATTTCAGGTGTAACTCTGACTATCGGCTAGTAACTGTCATTAACTCACTATAATCCTGTATATTAATTCATAAATAACTGTCACATCACTTAGATGAGCAAATGTTTCATTTTACAGTCATCAGAAGTTTAGTCTCTCTGGCGGTTTTCTTTTTCTTTTATCTCGTCTTAATGGAATGTTCAAGGTATTCAATTGGTCTGCCACATCTTCTTGCTGTGTCTGTGCTAAGTAAGGATTTGGAAACGCAATGTCCTTGAATATGTTATCAGGTGGTACAACATTTGAAAGCTGAGGTTGAACCTTGTGCTTGACACGCAGCAATGCTCGTCTGTTTCTCCTGAACAGCGATCCCTGTTCTGTTTTGTCTAAGTATGACCGTGCCCTAACTGGTGATTGGCTGCTGTGTTGTGTGTGTTGATTGGTCTTGCAGTGTGTCAGTCAGTGTGTGTCTCTGCACCATCATATACTGATGTGTATATTATGACACTTAGTGCTACTTGTTTCAGAACATTTGCAATGTGTTGCCATCCTCCTTCTGGATTCTGAATTTGTACAAAGTCACCTTCTCGATGTTCAGACAGAGGTTTGGTTTATTTACCATAGTCTTCTTTTTGCTTATTTTTCATTGCTGTGATACGTTCACGAATCTCTTTGTTATCCATTTCAGGAATGGTGACTTCATGTAATGTGGTTCTCAGTTGTCTACCCATTAACATTTGAGTAGGTGATAGTTGACAATAGTGTCGCTCCGTATGGTAACAATGGCAACAATATGTCTTGACCATCATCACTCGCTTTGCAGAATAACTTCTTTATTATCCCTACTCCTTTCTCTGCTTTTCCATTAGACTGAGGATAACATGGGCTGGAAGCAATATGATTGAAATTATATTCCTCTGCAAAGTGTGTCCACTCCCAACTCGAGAAACATGGGCCATTGTCAGAAACAATGTTAAGAGATATCCCATGGCGTGCAAAAATCGATTTTGTTGCCTTTATCACCGATCTGGCAGTCGGAAAGTTCAGCATCATCACCTCTGGAAAGTTGGAGTAATAGTTTCTGACTATTGTCATGTGAGAGTACCTTTAAGAAATGGGTGTTTAAGAAATGTACCTTTAAGAAATGGAGCTGCTCAGGTTACTGGAGTGATGTCAGAGTGTGGGTGGAACTGAGCTCTACTTCTGCTTTTTCATTTCAGTTTGAGAAAAGCTTGGATGTGTTTGTGTTTTTCAGTGAGCAGCATCTGAAGTTTAAACAAAGAGCTGTACGGTTGAGCTCTGCCATCCAAAGACTATCTATGGATCACTTGGTGAACCTAGAATTGTAAAAGGTCTCAGTATTGAATGTAAACCTAATGTGCTCCTGTTTGAAGGTTTGTTAAGTCTTTTGGATGTTAAAAGGACAGCTTACAGGGTTACTTAGTGTTGTAGTCTTTGGGGTTGTATTTGAATTAATGGTTGCTCAGATGTTCATGTTTGTTTTAAAAAGGTTAACTTGCTCTCATAGAATAAACATTGTTTGTTTTAAAGAAACACTTGTCCATTTTCTGCTGTACCACAACTGTAGAGTGGGCTGTGTGCTCCCCATACCACAATCTATTAAAAGTCGTGGGTCAGGTGAGCTCCATGATACACTTTGGGGTTCTCTAAACCCTGACCCATAACAATTGGGGGCTTGAGGGGTATAAAAGTCTATCTATTGGATTGGCTTAGTGAACTTAACAACAGTGAGGGGTGAGCATATAGTGGTTGTTTTTCAGGTGTGGTATTTTAGTTTAAATGGGGAGTGTGTTGTGGATAATGGCTCTTTCAGAGGTTCAGAAGTTTTTGGGGGTGGAGACGGTCACACGCAGTACCTTACGGACAGAGACTAAAAGCAGACTGTTAGATTTGACAAAAACATTGCAGTTAACATTACCTGACAAATTGTGGAAAAAATGAGGTAATTGTGGCGGTGGCTAAGCATTAAAAGTTGCCTGAGATACAGTCTGACTCATTAGAAGTGGCAAAGATCCAGTTGCAGATTAAGCAACATGAACATGAAAAAGAATTAAAGCAGCTTGAATATGCAATGAGAGAAAAAGAAAGAGAGAGGGAGACACAGATCAGGGAAAAAGAACAGGAGAGAGAAGAAAGAAACAAAGAAAGAGTAGCCCTAGCAGAACAAAAAGAAAGAGATAGAGAGGAAAGGGAAAAAAAGAGAGAGTTTGAACTTCAGAAAATGGCTATGAAACATAACAGTCAGTTAAAATTGGCAGACGTAAAGGGAAACGTACAGTTGGATGATAGTGATGAGGATAGTGAGAAAGAGCATCAAAGTCGAAGGTTTGTTGGGGATCTATTTAAATATGTCTAGGCATTGCCAAGGTTTAACGAGAAGGATGTAGAAGCCTTTTTCATTTCATTTGAGAAGGTAGCTAAACAAATGAAATGGCCACAGGACATGTGGGTATTACTGATTCAAACAAAGCTGGTAGGTAGGGCTAGTGAAGTGTTTGCATCACAACCGGAGGAGGTATCTGGGACGTATGAGGAGATGAAAAAATCCATCTTAGGTGCATATGAACTAGTGCCTGAAGCTTACAGACAAAGGTTTAGAAATTTAAGGAAAGAATGTGGTCAAACATACATGGAGTTTGAAAGGCTCAAACAGAGTAATTTTGATAGGTGGATAAGGGCTTCGAAAATAGACCAAACGTATGAAGCTTTCAGAGAAATTATACTTTTGGAGGAGTTTAAAAATTCAATTCCTGATGGAGTGTGGAGTGTGGAGTGAGAACTCATGTGGAAGAGCAGAGGGTTAAAACTGCAAGATTAGCAGCAGAAATGGCAGATGAATATAAATTAGTTCATAAATCAAAGCTTGGTTTCCGACATCAGTTTCAGCCTGTGAGGGATAGAAACTGGGGACATGAGAAATACTCAAGTGGGAAAGGTAAAGGTGATCTGATGGGAGATAATAAGGAGAGTGTACCTCAGATTAAAAAAGAAATCCAGGAGGGTGGAAAAGAAATGTAAAGTTTCAAATGTTTTCACTGTAATAAACTAGGCCATGTAAAGTCACAGTGTTGGTGGTTGAAGAAAAGCACTGGGAAGGCTGATGTGGTAAAACAGGATAAGACAGTGGGGTTTGTTAAAGTGGTAAAGGAGAGACCAAGTGAAGTGAAGGAGGTGTGAAAGATTGTACAGCCTGATCAAAAGGTGATTGATAAGAAGGTGCCAGATGTCTTTAAAGAATTTACTTGTGTGGGTAAAGTTTACTCATGTATCAGGAGGAGCAGGTAAAGAAGTCACAATTTTAAGAGTTACGGGAGCTAGTCAATCTTTAATGGTAAGAGATGAGGAGTTATGTAGTTTGGGAAGAATATTGCCAGAAAAGGTGGTAATATGTGGAATTCAGGGTGAGAGGAGTAGTGTTCCATTATATAAGGTAAGGTTGGAAAGTACAGTGAAGAGTGGTGAAGTGGTAGTAGAGTAATAGAGAAACTATCTTGTCCAGGGATACAGTTTATCTTGGGTAATGATATAGCTGAATCGCAGGTGGGAGTGATGCCTACTGTGGTTGATAAGCCAGTGGAAAATCAGACAACTGAAGTGTTGAAGGATGAATATCCTGGGATTTTTCCGGATTGTGTAGTAACAAGGTCGCATAGTCATAGGTTAAGACAAGAGGAGAAATCAAAGAGTGAAGATGAAGTTGAAGTGCAATTATCGGAAACGAATTTTGATCAGATGGTTCAAAAAGAACAAAGTAGGTGGAGGATGAGGTGGATATTTTTAGTTCAGGAAAATTGGCGGAGTTACAACAAAAAGATATAGAAATACAACGGATGTATCAGAAAGCATATACAGAAGAAGAAACTGAGTGTATACCAGGGTGTTATTACCATCAAAGTGATGTCTTGATGAGAAAATGGAGACCTGTACATATGCAGGCGGATGAAAAGTGGGCAGAAGTTCATCAAGTAGTATTGCTAGTAGGGTATAGAAAGGAGCTGTTGCGAGTTGCACATGAGGTACCAGTGGGAGGTCATTTGGGAAAAAGGAAAACTCAAGCCAAAATCCAGAAACATTTTTATTGACCTGGCCGACATAAACATGTAGTTAAATGTTGTCGATCATGTCACACATGTCAAGTTATAGGGAAACCTCAAACAGTGATAAAACCAGTGCCCTTAATACCCATACCAGTATTTGAGGAACCTTTTACAAGGGTCCTAATTGATTGTGTAGGACTGCTTCCTAAAACACAAAGTGGGAATTATTTTGACTATAATGAATGTGTCTACTAGGTTTCCAGAGGCCATTCCAGTATGTAGTATTACAGCTAAAAAGATTGTGGAAGAGTTACTTCAATTCTTCACTAGATATGGACTACCCATAGAAATACAATCGGATCAAGGATCAAATTTTACCTCAAAGTTATTCAAAGAAGTTATGGATAGCTTAGGAATAAAACAATTTAAATCAACTGCGTGCCATCCAGGATCGCAGGGAGCATTGGAAAGATGGCATCAGACATTAAAGACAATGTTGAGGGCTTATTGTCAAGATTATCCAGAGGATTGGGATAAAGGAATTCCATTCGTACTGTTTGCAATTAGGGATGCACCTAATGAGTCAACCAAATTTAATCCTTTTGAACTAATTTTTGGTCATGAGGCAAGAGGACCACTTAAATTGATTGAGGAAAAATTGGTGGGTGAGAAATTGGAAATTACATTATTGGATTATCTGTCAAATTTTAGGGAACGATTAAATAGAACAGGTGAATTGGCTAGACAACATTTAAAGTTGGACAACATGTGATGAAATAAGCAGTGGACAAGAAATCCAAAGTTCATAGTTTTGCCAGTGGAGATAAAGTTTTAGTGTTGTTACCAGTGGTAGGTGAACCTTTAATAGCTAGGTTTTGTGGACCTTATCAGATTGAAAGAAAATTAAGTGAGGTGAATTATGTGGTAAAAACACCAGATAGAAGGAAGACTCACCGAGTGAGTCATATGAATATGCTTAAAAGGTACTTTGAAAGGGAAGGAGAGAAAAAGGAGGAGGTTTTAATGATTCGATCAAAGTGATGAATCAAATCCAGATGACTGTGAATTTGACATACCTCAAATTAAATAGGAAAATGAGGATGTTCTTAAAAATTGGGATAAATTGTTGAGTTCCCTTCCAGAGGAAAAACAAACTGACCTGAAAGAGTTATTGATATCACATGGGCAAGTTTGTAGAGATAAATTGGGAAGTACTAAAATGGCTATACATGATATAGATGTGGGAAATGCTGTTCCAATTGAACAACATCCATATAGACTTAATCCTTTAAAATTGGCACAGGTTAACAAAGAGATTGAGAGTATGATTAAAAATGGCATAATTGAAATGGGTTACAACCAATGGAGCTGCTCTTCTGACCTTCACTAGCTAGCTCATGGTTACACTCTCCCCCCCCCCCCCCCCCCCCCAAGGCTTAGCATCACTGCCTTATATAGTTGTTACTGTAGCTCCCTCTAGTGGCTACTCTCGCCACTACATTAAACCTTGCAGTGCTGATAGTTATGATAATACCGCACTACAGACTGAATGTGTAAAACATTTATTAGTTGAAGCATATGACGACAATCCAATAGTGCAAGTTACTGGCAAAATCAAAATGTTTCATCAACTCCACTCGCAGGAAAAAAACAGGTGAACTGCGATGCACTGCCGAAGAGTATCAGTTACAGAGCCCGAAATGTCACCATGCCACTTGGAACAAGCACAGATTTCAAGCCAATATTTAAATATGTCCCCTTATTTTGTTTAATTTGAAGTAGTTTTGGATATTTCCATGGAATTGCATCTCAGTCATTCCCTTTCAAAGTGGAAATGTTTGAAGGGTCAGTTTGCCCTGTCCCACTGAAAGTTAGGCATAGAGAGGAAAATCTGTTGGGGAAGAATCACATGCGTATAAAAGGAGATTGCCTTATTTTCATTTGATTATTTTAAATGGAAACAAAATTGAATGGAGCCATTTAACCCAGTTTTTCTCTCTACACTTAGACCAAATGATGCTCAACAAGTTAGGAAGATTAAAATCTACCTTCCAAGTTTCTCCAATTGTTCCTTCTAACTCCTTTCTGATGCCAGATATCAGCCTCAGGAACCTTCTCCAAACTGCATTATTAAAAACAATTACCCCATATCAATAGTCTGAAGAAATCCCAAGTGCTTTTGAGGAAGTAATAGACACAGATCTTCTCTCTCACACATAACAAACCTTCTGGGCTGTCACTCCCTGAGCCAGTGGAGCAGTTATGAGGAAGGCACTTATGCAAAACATGCATAATTAATTAACATTCAAAACAGTCTAATTGGACTACCAAAAGACAAATAACATGTACACCACATAAACATACAGTCATTTTTCCTCTAAAATATCTTACAGATACCATGGGCATGATTTAACCACCGCTTTGCGCCCAGCGCGGATCTGGGGGCAATGGATAAATAGCGGGAATGGCCAAAATCGAGATTCGGACAGGGCACGAATCAGTTTGCCATCTAACCGGCCCGCTCCTGATAGTGAGTTCCAGATCACACCTAAATATGCCGAGCAAGTCATTAAGCCACATTTGCATTTATTTCCATCTCATTAGTGAGATTATAGTCAAATGCAATGGCCTCCCGGGAATTAACTGGCTTCCCAGTGAGAAATCACTTGGGTGCCATTTCATGATCCTTTTTAAAAATGTGAAGCTGGCGCAATGGCTGCTGAGGGGAACTGAGGACACGAGTAACCATTTTCTGGCATGCAGATCTTGCCCCAGTGCTCGGGGGTTTGGGGGGGGGGGTGGCGAGGCCCCTCAGGAGGTTTGGGCTTGGTCAGAGGGCTGAAACATTCCAGGTCAGGCATTGCCCCTGGGCCATGGGGGGCAGAGTAGGGGGTGATGGGCTTTTCGTCTGAGAGGCTTCAAACCATACTTATATATTGTGGGTTCCTGTAATGGGGGCAGCTACAGCTGCTGCCTGTTTGTCCTACCAAATACTTCCAGGACAAAGCCCTGCTGTTGGTTCTATGCTGAAGGTCACTTTAACTCTCTTTGACTGAGCAGCCTCCAGCTTCACAGCCAAAGGCAATTGATAATGAAGAATTGGCCTTGTTAGTTAAGAGAGCCCTTCACAATCTCAAGTGGTGTTGCAGGTTGTGTTTGTTGGCTGCTCCTGTTGGCAACTGCTAATGCCTGAAGGCCATGTGTTTGTTTGTTGCCACCTCTTTTGCTTCTGAGGCTTGGAGTGAGGAACGGGAGGATGTGAGTTGACCTGCTACCAGCGCTGGAGAAGGGGAGCTCTTTCTACCTTCTGATGTGCTCCATGTTGGTGTGACCTTTTACTTGCTGAGGAGTCTACTGCTGGAAGCTGCAGGAGGGAGAGGGGGAGGCGGACTGATTAGATGAGCAACTTGATGGAAGCATTGAGGAAATCTTTTGCAGATTGCTTGTGATTTTATTGTTCTGTTGACTGGTCAATGTCTAATGCCAGAAGGTCGTAGATTTATTTGCTGCCATCTCTCTTGATTCTGTGGCCAGGAGTGAGGAAAGGGGGGGCTGGACGATGTCCTGCTACCAGAGCCAGAGAAGAGGAAGAGGTACGCTTTGTCTTTTCTGGTGTTCTCTGCGTTGGTGTGACTTTCTGGTGTGATTTTCCACTGTTGGGAGACTATTGCTGGGAGCTGTAGGAAGGGGAGAGCGAGGCAGAATGATCCGAATGAGCAACTTGATGGAGGTGTTGTAAATGTGCTTTTACAGCCTGCTGATGACTTTATTGTACTTTTGTCTATTTAATCTTTCACGTGTATTTGGTTTTCTTGTATAAATGCACTGTTGTGGCTTTGTGTTTGTACTGATATTCTGTAGTAAAGTGACACTTGTGTGTGTATGGCATGGTGTTTCTTCCTTGTCGATCAGTATTTAATGTGATACATAGACTGTTAGGTAGTTTATTTTTATCACTTTTTATCTTTTTGTATGAAGGTATTGTTGACTGTTTAATACACAAAATATTCTCAAGTGGTGCTGCAGTTTGTGTTTGCTGATTGCTCCTGCTGGTACCTGCAAATGCCTGAAGGCCATGTGGTTCTTTGCTGCTGGCTCTTTTGCTTCTATGGCCTGTAGTGAGGTAAGGGAGGGTGGGTGTAAGATGAGCTTTTACCAGGGCTGGAAAAGGGGAAGGGCTGCTCTTTCGCTCTTCTGAAGTGCTCTGTGTCGGTGTGACTTTCAGATGTATTTGACGAATGTGATATAAAATAGTTACTTTAGGGATATTAGTTACTGTAATGTAGATAGGCCGGTCTGATTCTGTTAGTTCACAGATAAAGGATTTCAGAACGCATGGCAAAGAAAGGAGGAGGGGTGTCCAGCTAAGGAGGAGAAAAGGATGCTGGGTAATAGGAGGCCAGAGGAAGGGATGGGAAGTGAGCCAATTAGGATGTATGGCCAGGTCAGGAGGGGTATAGGATGACCTATGGGAATCGTGTATGTGAAACTTGATGCCATTTGAATGTATCAGTAGAGATTTCTTTGTTCTACAGACTCACTTGATTCTGGATAGCTAGGAGACTAGTTGTGTCCTAGGTTTCTGTGAAACGAGTCAGACTTGCAAGTCAAATAAAAATAACTAATGCTATGCCTGCAAATCCATCTCGAGTTTTATTGAGGCCGGACTGACGGGTAAAGAATTAAGATTTCTCATTTGGTGCCGGAAACCCGGGATTTCTCCAGATGGTCATCGGCCAGCTGTGAACTCAGAATTAGACTGATTTTGGACAAAGGAGAGTGGAGAAAGGGGCCCACAATGTATAGCTGGAAAATGACCGCACATTGATTTTTCCCCTCTTCTTATGGTCTGATTAGTCTGGTCACTCGTGGTTGGTACGGAAAGATCGTCTCGACGAAATCAAAGGTCAGTCCGGGGATCCATGGTTTAATTCCATGTGTGAGTTATGATTCGGTTTTGGGTTAGGTTTTGGGAATAATGTGACATCAAAAAGATGGTTTAATTCCATATGTGTGTGTTTTTGAAGAACCGATGCGACCTCAGGATGAGGGTTTAGTTTAATGAGTGTTTTAAATCTATAGTTGATTAAGCTAAAATTGTATCCTTGGACTGTAGTAGCAAGAAACGATAAATTTTAAAACAAACTGGATTCTGCATGTTAGTTAAAGCAGGAGTCTCTCAAAGAGTTAACAGCAGCTTGAGATAACAGGCAGCTTGTGGTGTAATTGGATAACTTTCTTTCGAGTCAGTGAAACTCCAACAAAGTTACGTTTTGAATTAATTAAAGGAAACCAGTGGGTTTCTCCACCTCTTTGATAAAAGTTTATTATTTTCGCAAGCAATTGATTGAAATTGCCAGAATCTTAAGCTTTAATTACTTGAAATAATGTTTATCTCATTTTATTTGTGAATTAATAGAAACTTGAAGAAACACACTGACACCATTTTAAAAAGTGTAAATCTGGAGATGACAGTTGACTTTGCTCTGGTATAAATCACCGCAGCTAACTGCTCCCTCATTGATAGCAGCCAACATTTTTGTGAATGTAAGAAAAACTTGTTAAAAGAAAAATTGTTAAGATAAAGAATTAATTAAGTTGTAAAAGTTATACAAGTTTGTGTTAAGCAAATCGTAAATTTAGTTCTGAGTTGAGATCAGAGCTAAGCTTGCAGGTTGCAGTAATTCAATTTCAATTTTCAAACATTTTAAGTTTTAAAAGAACACTGTTAAAACCTTTTCAATAATTTTGCCAAGTTGCAAAAATTGCCATTGGTTATAAATAGGCAAATAAATTTAAATTAAAAAAAAATAATAATTAAAAAAAGAGAGCCAAAGTATGAAAGCTAAAGAGTTAATTAGATTATGGAGACAATATTAACAACATGAGAGGGATAAGATATGTTATTAAGTTGGCAAGAAAATGCCCTTAAAATGGGGATTCCAATTAGTGAAGAGGGTAAAAAAGAAAACGCTAGACATCTTGACAAAGGAGTGTGCTTTCAAAAAAAAAAAAACAATGGGCTACGTAGTTCAATGGCTGGCCTTGCATTGACAGAGACAGAGGATGAAGATTAAGACAATTTGACCAGGTCGGCTAGGATTCCGACTGCACCTGTAGCATTGTTTGCACTAATTCCGGAACCACCAGAGTATCATAATTTATATCCAGTCACTGCTCCCCAGATTCAAATCATGCCAGTCACTCCAGCCCCTTCGGTTGATAGCGTGGGTCCTATTTTACCATCTTCACTATCTAAGAGAGAAGGGGAGCTCTGTTCCACAAGCCCAGTTAGCTCTAGGGCCCGATCTCGGACAGCGAGAGAAGGGCCTGATCCTATCCAGAAACAATCACGCATACCACCTAAATCCCTTCAGACCGATAAGGAGGGACAGAAAAGTCCGAGAACAAAGGGAGAGGATAGGAATGGTTCTGAGGAGATGGAGCTCCCTCTAGTGACAGGGAGGGACGTCGAAGTCTTGGAAGAGCCCGAGGAAACAGCTAGAGTTCCCCCTAGTGAGACTCTGAGACAGTTGCCGATTAGGAAAATACCAAACCCTGACGCTGTGACGACGGCGGCCCAGCCCACGATAGACGTTTATTTCCCATGGAGACCCAGTGAGATGATGGCTAGTATGGCTGCTATCCCAGACAGGAAGAAATCTCCTGCTGCTTTCGTGGATCATCTGAGAACTACCATCTCAGTTTATCAAGCTGATTATAGGGACCTCTGGGCCCTAGTCCAGCAGCTTTTAACCCCAGCAGAGTACCGCAGTCACCTCAATCACTTGAATTATGCTAGCCATGCCGCACTTCAGCAGGCCCATGCGTTGGACGATGATAGACGGACACAAATCCTGAATGCGTTGAATGCCACATTTCAAAAGCCCATAAACATTTCTGCTATCTTAGACCTCAAACCTAAAAAGACTGAAGAGCCAGAGGAATTTCTGGAACGTTTTAATGAAATCTACCGTGGGCAGTCAGGCGACTTGCCATATCAAAATGGTCAGAATTCCCCTCATTATTGTGCTTTGTTAATGCATTGCCTACCACCTTCCGTGGCTACTGCCGTGAAATGTAATAACATGAATTGGACAGAGAACGACCCTTCCCAGATGGCCAGGGCAGTCAGATCTTATTGGAAGGAGGGTGTAGGCCAGGAAGGAGGCTCAGTTACAAAGATTAAGACTGAGTATGTAATGAAAAAGGATGATCTGAGACCCCAACCAGCGGCAGAAACGGTGGCTTACCAGCTGGAACCCCAATATTGTGACTTTGGGTGGGTGGATCAACATCGGGGAGGATATCAAACCCACCCAAATGGACCCTCAGCTCCTCTTTATGGCCCACCATATGCACCAACTGCTTTACAACTGCCGCCCCCTCTGAGGAGCCATTGGTCTACTGGGAAAAAAGGACGGGGCAGATATAGAGGGAACAATGCATGTTTTAATTGTGGCCGTACAGATCACTGGCAACAGGAATGCCCCTTTAAAAGACAGGCAGCAGAAGGAGACTACCCGACCCAAAGGAGGGGGTACCCACCAAGGGGAGGACAGACGAGATACAATGACTTCTCCCAGGCAAACCCTTTCCCAACACAGGATTGACTAGCTAATTTAGTCATAAGGACTCTCCAATCGGACAGGGAACCTATTATCTCTCTGCAGATAGGAGATCAACATCACCCATTTGTAATCGACACTGGAGCAGCCATGTCTTCGGTACAATCAGAACTTCAGCTACCACTATCTGACCACACGCAGCATTTGTCGGGGTTCCAAGGACAGGTGTGTGAGTATCCTATTTCTGAACCTGTGACAGTCACTTACGAGAATAAGTCTGCAGATCATCAGTTTGTAGTGACTACTAGATTGGACTGTAACTTGTTGGCCCGAGATTTACTGTGTATCTTCCAGCTACAGCTAGAGTGCGGAGACGAAGGGGTAACGGTTCAATCATGAAGGATGAGACAACAGTGCTATATTTCTATCACCCCCCCAGTGGTAGATGTTAGACATTGAACATTCACTGCATCACGTTACCCTGGCCTATGACAGAACCGGACAAAACAGGGAGTTGGAGGACAAATACCGGCCGTTAATTGGGACCGAATGGCCAGTCAAGTTTACAGCCACAGTCACGGGAAAAGAAGGTATAGCCGATTTTGTTACAATACCACCACATTTATGGCCACAGTCAGCTTCGGTAAGCCCTCATATTACACGTCAGGTCCACGACCAGTACCATGCCAGGGGTCTGGGGCTTATGGTAAGGAGGGCAGTGGATCATTCAGATCCAACAGAGTACGCACTTCAAGTCACGCCAGATGGCACTGCCATAAAATATTTTGAGGTCCCTGAAATGATTAACACTCGACTGCAGCATCACCGGGGACGTGATGTTTTGGAATATGTCAATCCACAGGTCTGGGCGGAATACCCATCACAAGTGGGAAAGACAAATGTTACACCTATAAAGGTAATGATTAAGGATCATGTAAAGCTGCCTTCCATTCGGCAATACCCCCTGAAACCCCAAGCTGCCCCGTCTCTAGACAAATTAATCCGAGAGCTGTTGCAACAGGGTATTTTGGTCCCTTGCCAATCAGAATGTAACACCCCCATACTTGCTGTGCCTAAACCAGCCAAGCCAGACCAGTACCGATTAGTACAGGATTTACGTTCAATCAATGCCATCGCACAACCGTTACATGCTCTCACTCTCCAACAGGATATTACGGTGTATAGCTCCCACTCGGTCATCGCAACACTGAGGCAACTGCAGACTCAGCATCTTACCGCAGCTCGTCAGAATAGGTATGAGATATACCTTTTGAACAATCCACGTCTGACAATTAAGCACTGTACCACTATAAATCCAGCCTGTTTTCTTAGTGGTCCCCCGTCCATGAAGACACACCTGGCCACGACTGTTTAGCCTTGATTCAGGAAACGACCACAATAAGGGACGATCTGAGTGATATTCCGTCAGAACAACCTGACATGATTATGTGTGGTCAAATATCCCACCGGGGTTTAGTTAATGACCTACTACAGGCCCTCCTTATGCCCGCGCAGATTTCCATCATTAAATGCGCTGTCCATACAAACAGTAAGACCCCAGTTGACGTTGGTAATGAACAAGCAGATTGTGCAGCGCGGACAGCCGCACAAATTCAGCAAGTGATGGTGCCTAAAATGTTAGGTCAGACTAAACGTTCTGCAATAAATAGGTCTGCCTCTGACAAGCCAATGCCAACCATCCAAGACGTCATAAGGTTACAGGAGGACGCTCCTGAGAGTGATAAACAAATGTGGAAATGGTTAGGTTATACATATGATTCTGTTTCCTCTTTATGGACCACGCCAGCACATCAGACTTGTATGTCTGATGTACTGGCTTTATGGGTCGTCGAATGTGTACACTTTGCAACTCATTGTGGGGCTCGGGGGACTAGTGATTGTTTCTGGACACTTGGTGTACCCTAAAATGCAGGGGTTGGCCCAGAGTATCAGCAATTGGTGTTTGATTTGTCAGCAATATAACACCGGCAAAGGTATCCCTTGTGGGAAGGGGCAAACCCCGTTGCCCAGTGGTCCCTTTGAGATGCTCCAAATGGATTACATTGAGTTGGAAAGGTGTCAATGTTATAAATATGTTTTGGTTATTGTGGATGTGTTCAGTAGATGGGTCGAGGTGTATCCGACTATCGATAATAAAGCTGCTACTGTGGTTAAAGTTCTGATGCGGGAAATCATTCCCCAGTACGGTATACCAGCTCAGTTGAGTTCTGATAACGGGCCTCATTTTCTTGGACAGATTAACCTGCCTCCCTTCCCTAGCGCTATTGTGTGGAGCATGATGGGGTGGCTACGCACCGCCTGTGTGATCTTCGGCCTCACCTTACTTAGGGTGCCATCGGCGACGGACATGGAAAAGGGAAATATTATCTACATTTGTAACCCCAACCAAACTACAAGGACATTTCGGTTATGCAGAGGTGATGTTCTTCGCTGCCCCCATATACGAGGACATGGTATCAACTCAGGGAAGGTCATCAGGTTAACGGACAATGCAGGACTCATGAAGCAATTGCACCGGTCCCGGCGATGGGAAGGAAACATTACATGGACATTGCCTTGTTTTTGGAATACATGTAAATTTGATTTTGGATGTGTTAAGCTTGGTGCCATAAAGGTAAAATCAGACTGTCAGGAGAGGGCAGGAAGAGGTTGTGGAAGAGAGTGGGGGAATAGAGAGAGGACGGGGAGTGTAAGGAGGGGAGTACAACTAGAACGCAGGTTATCAGGAGATACACTTAATTCATTTAGAGGCCAAACTGAGGAAAACCCGGGTAGTATGAATCTCTTCTACCAGATTTACCGCCGCTTGTATGGCCAGGGACGGGTTGTCTGCTACCCGAATCCCGCAGCGGTGTCTAGGTTATTTTCTGTTTCACCGCTTTGGGGCACTCCGCAAACGATGGTTCATTGTCAGCATTCCGAGCCACCGCCCGAGCAAGTCACTCTTCCTTACGATCCGGGTTCAGCACCACCGGCTATTTGCCTTCCCCTTCCTCGGGATAATTCCCACTCACAGTTTGATAGGCTGCAACGGTGGAGGGCGTACATACCTAGCCACTTCACTCCCAATAGCGACTCCTGGTCGTACGAGAATTGTTTCAGCAGTGACGGGTACGGCTGTTTTCTGGTAGAGGTGGAAAGGAATATAACCTGTCTGTTCCCCACCTGTACAGACAGGAGGTGTCATATCACCCAGGTGTCTGGCCAATGCGTTTGTTACAACACCACCTGCGTTCCATTGAACGCCGGCCTCCAACTCCTTTGTGGCTGGGCGAATGTCTCTCATATCACTGTTGGGACTAGGGCTTTCCACATTGCTAGGCGGCCCGAATGGGCGTTTCAAAGCTGGATAAACTGGGCTACTGGGGGGATCCCTACGCAACCGATATACTGATTGTGATGCTAGCCTGTACATGGAGCAAGGATACTACTTTTTATTTAATGGCACAGCGACCAATGTTTTGACACCCCCATTTCCCCGCCAAATTGCTATTGGGACTCTAGTCCCCTGCTCCTCGGCATGGATGCTGCATACTCAGTTAGCACGCCGGGCAGTCTCAGCTGAATTCTGCGAGAACTGGAAAAAGCCTCAGGTTCTCGCACCCAACCGGGGCCTCTCAGCCCGGTGGGGAATTCGGAGCGTCTTGACACTGGGAGGTGTGGGGGGTTCCTTGGCTGTCAGCGATAGGAATTATTTTATTTGTGGCCTTACCATCTTGGGAAATGAAACCTTGGGAGACTTGGGGCAATAACCAAGGAATTGTCTCAGTTGCGGTTGTTTACAATGCAGAACCGGTATGCTCTTGACTATCTTCTGGCCCGTGAGGGTGGGGTATGCGCCATAGTACAGGGCAAGTGTATCATGGGAGTTCAAGACTTAACCGCTAACATCACTAAATTTATGGATCGCATACGGGATCACCTGGATGGATTGCAGGATCCTGGCTCTTGGGGTAACTGGGGATTTGGAGGTTGGAAGGACTGGTTGATAAATATGGCCATGTATTTAGCGGTGGCTATTGGCTAGATCTTTGTGGGCCTGGCCATCCTTAAATGCGTGATGGGTAGAATGCGGGGTGCACTGGAACAGATCAACGCCCCTAGAATCTTGGCTGTTAAAATCCGCGAGGGTGCAGCGGATGAGGGGGGGCTACTACAGGAATTGGAAATGCAGCGACGCATCTTTTTAGATGAGGGACCGTAGCTATGGATTGAATAGTTTGGTTATCATGAAATGATAAAAGAAGGGAATGACGAATGTGATATAAAATAGTTACTTTAGAGATATTAGTTACTGTAATGTAGATAGGCCGGTCTGATTCTGTTACTTCACAGACAATGTATTCCAGAACGCATGGCAAAGCAAGGGGGAGGGGGGTCCAGCTAAGGAGGAGAAAAGGATGCTGGGTAATAGGAGGCCACAGGAAGGGATGGGAAGTGAGCCAATTAGGATGTATGGCCAGGTCAGGAGGGGTATAGGATGACCTATGGGAATCGTGTATGTGAAACTTGATGCCATTTGAATGTATCAGTAGAGATTTCTTTGTTCTACAGATTCTCCAGGCCTCGACGGGCTGAGTGCCTGCCGGGCTCGGCCGAGTCCCATCGGCGTGGGCTACGTATGGGCCCACTCGGTGGGACCTGGACGTTCTGTCTGCGGAGGCCGTCCTGGTGGGGGCCGGGGGTCCGACCCCGGGGGGGGGGTCCTCCCCGCACAGAGAAGGCGGCAGCAGCGTCACACAGGCTGGAGGCGGCACCCCATATGCACCCCACATGTACTTCACAACCCAAAGGCTAATTGGCCATCAGTCCGAGGAGGAACCCAGAGGAACGCCAGTGACGGAACAAGGTGTACAGGCATCGTTGGTCTTTTGAAGAGATGACAGACAGCATTTTCTTTTTTATTCGTTCATGGGATGTGGGCGTCGTTGGCTGAACCAGCATTTATTGCTCACCCCTGAGGGGATTTAAGAGTCAACCACATTGCTGTGGGTCTGGAGTCACATATCGGTCAGACCAGGTAAGGATGACAGATTTCCTTCCCTAAAGGACATTAGTGAACCAGGTGGGTTTTTACAACAACCGACAATGGTTTCATGGTCATCATTAGACTTTTAATTCCAAATTTTGTTATTGAATTCAAATTTCACCATCTGCCAAGATGGGATTCGTACCTGGGTACACAGAGCATGGCTCTAGGTCTCTGGATTACTTGTCCAGCGACAATACCACTACGCCACTGCCTCCCCTAATGTGCCACAGAGGACTCCATCTCAACAAAGAGACAGTGAGGCACCTGTGTCGCATACTCGCAGACTTGGCATCCCGTAGCAGAGGAGGACACCACTCCCGGTGACCATGATTGTCACCATAGCCTGGAACTTTTATGCCACCAGTTCATTACAGGACTCAAGCGGGGACTGTACGGCATTTCCGAAGCTACAGCCACAAGTGAATTTGTGAGGCGATGTATGCCCTGCATGCCCGGGCATCAGACCTAACAACTTTAAGCTGGACCAGGCCCACCAAGATGTCTGGGCTGCAGGATTCTCTGTCATCGCTGAAATGCCGCAGCTCCAAGGGCTAATAAATGGCACGCATGTCACTTTGTGCGCACCGGGGCATCAGTGAGTGCTGTCCATTAACAGGGAGGGGTTCCACTCCATGAATGTTCAACTATTCCATGAATGTTCAACTAGTGTGCGACCACCACCTCTGGATCATGCACATGTGTACACACTTCCCAGGGAGCATGCATGACAGCTACATCTTGGGTCACTCTGATATTCCCGACATCTCCAAGGACCACTCCAGAATGACGGGTTGGCTCTTGGGGGACAAGGGCTAACCCGCTGAGGTCCTGGCTAATGGTGCCAATGCCGAGGCCAGAGACCGGGGCGGAGTCCCAATGTAACGAGACCCACACTGCGGCCCATTCTGCGGTGCATCGGACTGTTCATAATGTGGTTTTGATACCTGGAGAGCTCTTGTGGTGCATTGTAGTACACCCCCCAAAGGGTCTCCCACCTTGTGATGGTCTGCTGTGCCCTCCACAAACTGGCACAGCAACAGGGCAATCTGCTAGACGAGGAAGAAGAGGGACTTATAGCTTCATCTGAGAAGGAGGTGGACCTGGAGAGGTTGGAGGACGAACCCAGGGACGTACTGCTGGAGGAGCAGGAAGATGGAGGACAGGTGGCGGCAAGGGTCTGGCATGCCCGGAGGACTTGGAAGGTCCTCATCCTCACTCGAATTTCATAGGACCAGGCTTTGTGCGTCAGTTCATCGTATTGCCTCCATCCTTCCTCCCACCTCAAACCCCCACCCCCCGCATACCCCTCCTTCTGACACAATCCCCCCTCCCCCAATCTCTCCTTTCCACCCAATACCCCCTCCCCAATCCCTCTTTTCCCCCATCCCTCTACTACTCCCAAACCCTCCTTACCCAAATCCACCATTCCCCCATTCTCCTCCTTCCCACCCATTTCAATCCTTCCTCCCCCCCATTCCCTGTCTCTCCAACACCCATCCCGCACCCCTTCCAATCACCCTGTTCCACCCTCCAATGATCTGTGTAACATCACCCCAGGGTGATGGGCCTGTGTCGGTACTATCAGCTGGTCAATATACAAGGCAGGAGAATTGAAGACCTGTATACAAAGCTGGCAGGAGGTCAATCTGTCACGAAGCTGGATAAGAGTCATGCGCACCAGCAACTTGAATTAGATTACACTTCCCGGGGGTATGGCACGATAAACACACACAAAGGCCTGTTCCAGTACACGCACCTGGCTTTTGGTGTGTCAGCGGCATGTGTAATATTCCAAAAGACAATGCAGAATTTGCTACAGTGGCAACCGTGGGTTGTAGTAAACCTTGATGTTGTTCTTATAACTGGATCGACAAAGGCCTAACAAACTTGGAGGAGATGTTAAAGAGATTTCAGGAGGCTGGAGTTCCTTCAAGAAAGAGAAGTGAAGCTCCCAGGCCACTGAAGTGACCTACCTGGGACACCACATAGATGACAAGGATTACACCACATCAAAGACAAGGTTAAGGTGATAAAGCAGGCACCTTCCCGCATAAAAAGAACTGAACTCAAATCGTTTTGGGGATGATAAATTACTTTGGACGTTTTTACCAAACGTATCGATCGTATTCGCCCCCATCCATATTAGAAGAACCATAGAACTCCTACAGTGCAGAAGGAGGCCATTCAGCCCATCAAGTTTGCACTGACCCTCTCAAAGAGCACCCCACCTCAGCCCAACCCCCCCACCCTATCCTCATAACCCCATCTAACCTGCACATTCTGCTGAAGGAACACCATCGTTGGTATTTGTTGCTCGTTTTAGGCTTAGTTTACTTATTCTTATTCTGTCACCTTTGCTCATGAGTCGCCAGGTATCTTTCTGATACCACCACGTGGTTCAAGTCCAAGTAATGATCAATAATCCAACACACCGCTTAGTAAGAGTTAAATCAACGCTCATTTATTATATACAGCAATTAATACTTATACAATAATCCTACTTCTAGACTACTACCTACCACTAAAGGCCAATACTTAATTTTGGAAATGGCCCACCAGGTCAGGGAAACAAATGGTCTTTTGAATTGGTTCTGAGCATGCGGGATTCAAAAGCTGGTACAAGTTGATAGTCAGGAGTGCCTATCTGGTAGTGATCGCTGGAGTAAAACTTACAGTTTCTTGTAGAAGGGTCTCGAAGGTTGCGAACAGGAAAAGAAGGGTCGAGTTGAACTTGGCCCCTATTCTTATAGTCCCCAAGGGCTTCCCGCCTCTCGGAGCGGACCTTGTACCTGGTTCCAAGTGATTGGACTTGGTCCCAATCACTTGGTTCGATGTGCTGCAATACTGGAGCGATTCCTTGATCGGGGGGGTGGTCGTTTACCTTTCTTTGTGTCAGCCCCTGCTGGCGCCGAAAGGTCTGGGTCTGCTTTCAATTGCTAATTTGTAGCAATTGTTCCCGGGGATGACTGCTTAATATGCAGATGGCTGGGTTGTTGTGATGTTGATGGCTGCAGGTATCGGTCTGGACTGACTCAGTCTGGTCTGGTCTGGACTCGCCCCAGAGGCGAATACACTGTTTTACCTGCAGCTGTCCGTTTGAGTCCTGTTGGCTTATTTTCCCATCAGCCTCTTCCGTTCGCCATTTCAAATCGGGGTTTGATCATTCTAATCGGGAATCAACCATTTTACATGGCTACATATTGAAAAGCACCCAGGAGGAAGCTTTCAACAGAGTAAAGGAATCGTTATATTACTCAAGCCTGTTACTACACTCAAACCCATCTAAAGAACTGATATTGTCCTGCAATGCCTCTCCACATGGGGCTGGAGCGATGTTCTCTCATGAGATCAATGACTGCTCTGACAGGCCGATGGGGTACGTGTCAAGAACCCTCGCAGAAGCCTGTCATGATATGCAGACATGCAGATAATGATATACAGATAGGCACAGACAGGCAGCTAATGAAAACAGAGAACAGGACATGACCAATGAGCAGGCAGGACACTCAGGGGTGGTATCTCACTATAAAAGGTATGAGGCACTCACACTCCAACTCTTTCCACTGATGAACATCTACAGAGTGAGTCAGGGTGTATGTACAGTATCACACCTCCAGCACGTGGCTAAGAGCTAGTCTGGTTCAGTCAGACAGAGTAACCACACTTAGGTTAGCAGAGAGTCGAACTCATAGAGAACTGTGCTAACTGTGCTAATTCAATAAATCAGATTGAACTAACTTCAAGATCTGGAGTATCTTTTGGTTAAAGCTGCATCCAGTTGCAGCCTGTGTTATCCCAGAGTACATTACACGACAAGGCCGAAAAATGTTCTTCACAAATTGAGAAGGAAGAACGATCAGTAGTCTTTGTCGTCAAAAAATTCCACCAAAGAGGAAAAGGCTATCCCACCATTTGCCTCAGCAAGAATTCAACAATGGGGTTAATTCTGTCCGCCTATGTATATACTTTCAAACAATGACCCTGGAACACACATAATGAATGCAGATGCTCTTGGCCACCTACCCTTGTGAGAAAATATCACATGTACTCCTGTACCTGAAGATATCATTGTGGTATTTCATTTTTTAGACACATTTCCAGTCTTGGCAAAGCAGATCAGAAACTGTGCAAAGTGAGAGACAAAATGTTTATCGGATATGTAAATGAACCAGGTTCCGAGGAAATGAAACTATTCTTTACCCACAAGAATGAATTGCTTTGTCAGGATGGCATCATACTCTGGGGAGAAAGTGTAGGTATTGCTGTACCAGGCAGAGAGCTGCTCCTAACTGAATTACACAGCGCTCATCCTTGTATCTCCAAGATGAACATGTTTGCCAGGAGTTATAATGTGGTGACCTGGTATTGATGTTGATATTGGAAAGCTAGTCAAACACTATCAACAGTGCCAACTGCAACAAAGGTTGTCTGCCGCAGCCCCATTGCACCCCTGGGAATTTGCTGGCTGGCCATGAGTACAAATCCATATCGATTATGTTGGTCTATTCCTGGGAATAATACTTTTGCTCATGATTGTTGCACACTTGAGATGGATGGACTCTATTAAGGTGAAGTCACCGAAATCACAGATATCATTGAAAGATTACGCCAATGCTTTTCAACTCATGGATTATTTGAAGAATGTAATCAGACAATGGCTGACTTTCAAAGTTTCACCGCATTAGAACTGTGCCTGACCACCCAGCATCAAATGGACTAGCCTAGAGAGCCGTCCAAACTTTCAAGTCCGGCCTAAAGGAATTGTCAGGAGGAACCTTGGAGACCAAAATCTCATGATTCCTCCTTAGCTATTGTATCACTCCACATGCAACAATGGGAGTTACACCAACGGAACTGCTAATGAGATGTTGGACGTGATTCAGTAATCCCATTGTGTCCGGTGCAGGTCTGGGCGCAACAGGTGAGATCACGCATAAGCCCCAAATCGGGTTCCGTACCAGGCACTGGGCCTATCGTGAATCACCCAACTCACTCAGCTCAGCGGCATTTGGATCTCGACCTCACTGGGCAAGATCGAGATCTGCATATTTATATGAGCCATGAGGCGCACGGGACTCAACAGCTGCGCCTGCGAAACCGCGCAGGTGCCATTTAGTACTGGTTCACACAAACGTGAACCATGTGTAACACCATATTGCGGGGAATTTCCAGGCAATTAGAGACCCCGTGGGCGGTTGGGGACTGGGCAGGGTGGTACTCTGGCACTCCCTCTGGTGCCCAGGCACCTTGGCAGGGAGTCAGGCTGACAGTGCCTGGGGCCGGGGCCTAGGTGCCTTGCCAATTGGAAGAGGGGTGAGGTGGGTTCCCAGGGGTGTCAACAAGGTTGGGGGGTGAGGGTTGGGGCAGAAATTGTGGGGTCCTGAAAGGTGGGGGTTAGAAGATTGGGGCTGCCGGACAAAATGACGCCCTGATCTGCGAACAGGCATTTCTGCTAGTGAGATCAGCTTGTAGCCATTGAGAATCACCATACCAAACACGCCCAAAAGCAGACTTAAACTTCTGTCCGCTGAATCGTGCCCATTGTCTCAGTACGAGACTGAACCATGTATTTCCAAATTTGCAAGGGAGGGTAGAAGCCAACCAAAGTAATTACAAAGCAAGCCATGATTCACATAGTATTAAGTATGATCATTTATGATAAATGAAGCTTTATACATGGGAAATTCGGTCGTGGGTCAAGTTGGATCCTCAACATTATTGTCTCGAAGACCAGACCCCTTCCATACCGAGTGGAGGTGGAGGCACGGATCGTTCATAAACATGTGGAACACTTAAGGAAGAGAGATGCGCCAGCAGTCGGTGTTGCCACCAAGAAATGTTTTCAAACCCCTAAGCACCAAGTACATGATTGACATAACTGACGTTTCTGTGAATCGCCTGTGCCAGGAGAGGTACCTGTTAATGCAGTTCCTGTGAGCATCAATCCTGTGGAAACATCTCAGGCAACAGAATTATGCTATTCTGCAAGTAACAGAAAACCCCCTCAAAGAAGTAGATTGTCCCTTTAAGGGCAACGCAGCAGAGTAAGTGTCACCCTCAAAATTCAGAGTGTGGAATCGCCCCATGGTGAGAGAGAGACATTTTGGGAGTTAGCTACAGCCATGAGCTGCTGAACAATTCTTATTAATAAATCATTTTTGTATTCACTAATGAAGTCTGTGAAAGCTCATTACACTTACTCTCTCCTGCTGGCTGGGATCTTCACACCCACTCTGTTGTGGGGCTGAAAACATCGCTATACGATAGACTTCTGTCGGTCCCTTGTTGACATTTCAGAATCTTATTGATTGGAAATGATCACCTCCAGTTCAGAAGTAGTGTTGAGCATTTCTTTATGATCTATGTTCATTTATTATGTATAAGTTCCTTTTGATTGGCAAGGCCTGAACAGTTTTTAGTAAAGATATTTTCCACTAATTTCCTGTGAGATATTTTGGAATATTTTAGGCAGTGAATTCAAGAACAGCAGAAATCTCTGCTGCTTTCTACCACATTTGTTGAAATCGCACAATATAAATTTACCCCAATTATGTACAACAACATGGTTGTGGCTGCTTCCTCGGAAGAGCTTTCTCATGTAGTAGTGTGATTTTTTTTTTTACTTCTGATGCCATTCATCTTTGTCACCTTTAGAAATGAGGTTCCCAAATTAGGAACAGCTTTTTGCCATATGCCTTAGGAAGTAGGTTAAAACGGATTTAAAATGGGAGCTTTGCTGATCCATCACTCACAGCACAGTTTGAAACCAATGTTTTGGCTTTTCAGATGGGACTATCTATCCAGATCTATTTCCCTACATTTTCTCCACATCACTTATATTTTGCTATTTCAAATACATGTGCAACCTTTTTAAAAAAATGATCAAGGTAACTTTTGTAAAGTTTGGCATGTCACCTAATTCATGATAAACTACTGGAAGCATACCTGGACTGGTAAATCTTGTAATATCTCTCAGATGAGACAGTAAACTGAGGCACTGTCTGCCTACTCAACTGGATGTAAGTGATCCGATGGCACTATTTTGGAGAAGATCAGTGAAGTTATCCCCGGTGTCCTGGCCAATATTTGCTCCTCAATCAACATTGCAAAAAAGCAGATTATCTGGTCATTTTCACTGTGTGTGGGAATATGCTCAGAGAAAATTAGGCATTGCATTTCTGACATCACAACAATGGCTATGGGTGTGATTTAATGAGTGAAAAACATGTACCTCTCCCCATTGGGGCTATACTCACCTGGCACCCCTTGGCGGGTTCCCCTTGACTGCTTCAGACTTTTAGAAAATCTGCTGCAAACGTCTTGTTTCTCGACTCTCACGTGATTTTGGAGCCACATCGCCATTGCTGACGGCTAACATGGGCTCAAAATTACTCCAGGCTTTTAAATTGATCATTTTACCTGCTTTCATTTTGTCCTCTCTAAAATCTTCTGAAAATATTATTACCGGGTGTTTCTTCCTCCCACTCCTAAAATGGTTGAAACCATCGGGGGAGTGGGTGGGATTGGATGCTGATGGAGGGTTAAACGGATAAAAACATTTATGTTGTGGGGGAGATGGCTCCAGGTGCTGGCCTACTGAGATACAACAAATACCAGGCAACTAACCTGCTCCTGGGAGGCATGTTGATATTTTAAATATTTGATGCAGCGAGCAAGCTCTAATTCAACCTGCTTTGTAGCTTTAATTGTGACCAACCAAGTTTCCTAGGCCTCAAGAAACCCAACAATTGAAAAAAAGCGAGGACCATGTCAAGGAAGAGGTAGGTCACTGCTTTGACAGCACTGCTTGCGAATGGACTTCTGGGTATCTGAGCTAAAGCTTTGCTCGCTCGCCAACAATTCCCTTTAAATCTTGTGGCCACAACCCAAAGGCAAATTTAAATAAATAATCATGAGTCAATTGAGCTTGTTAACAAGTCAATTGACCTTGCTGGTACCTGCTCACACCATTATCTGGTTGAGTGGGCAGTTGGGTGGGAACAGGCAGATCATTTTTATTTACATTTAAAATGGTGGGAAGGAAGGGGGGACAATCATCATTTTTCCATTGGCATTATAATACTATAATACGAGTGTGGTATTATCAGGTATTGCGGTACCTAAGAGGCTGATGACATTGGTTAAACCTAGGAGTTTACCATTGGCTGTTGATACGTAGCTCCGCCCTGACAGGCGGTGTATAAGAACCAGTGCCGTCCCAGCAGCCTTCACTTTCTGTACCGAAGCTCCCGGGGAACAAGTTCTAGTCGATGAAAGCCTTCAGTTATGAAATCACTTCGTCTTGAGTGTAATTGATCATGCATCAATTTAATCGACTAGACTTAAGCTGGAAGGATGGATCTCCGAATCAAACCGGAGTGCCTAAAACTCAGCCCCCACATGGAGAACTCGGCTGCAATATTTAAACACTGGCTGGCGTGCTTCAAAGGCTACCTCGAGACGGCCGGAGGCACCCCCTCAGAAGGACAGAAAACACATCTCCTGCGCTCAAGGGTAAATCCTGGGATCTACACCCTTATCGAGGAGGCGGAGGACTATGATGCTGCGATCGAACTGTTACAAGGACATTATATCCGCCCTGTAAATCAAGTCTACGCACGCCACCTGCTTGCAACTAGACGGCAAAGCCCCGGGGAATCGTTGGAGGTTTCGACTGGCCGCTACTGGTGCTGGGCCGAAACTGTGGCTGCCCGCAAGTTTCGGGGAGCGAGCGCATGGAACTGTTAATCAAGGATGCCTTCATAGCAGGTATGAGCTCCTCAGTAATCCGCCAAAGACACCTAGAAAAGGACACCCTGGGACTTCGTGAGGCACGGGCCATGGCAGGGTCCATGGACGTAGCCTCCCAAAACGCGCAGTCCTATGCGCCCGACCGCACGGCGGCCCCTTGGGCTGTGTGGCACCCCGCAGCGGCAGCCCCACAGACCTTCCCACTGACCCCGCAGGCCTGCGCGGCGAGACAGCCCACTAACGCCGCCGGGCCCCGCTGTTTCTTCTGCGGGCAGGCGAATCATCCCCGCCCGCGCTGCCCGGCCCACACCGCCACCTGCAAAGGGTGCGGCAAGAAGGGCCACTTTGTGGGGGTCTACCAGGCCCGCGCCGTGGCCGCGGTCTCCAGCGACTCCGGACCGCCGCGGCAACCCCCCCTTCAGGCCCCGACCGGCCAGTGCTCACCACCAGCCCCCTATCCTAGGGCCACGTGCGACCCACAGGTGCAGCCATCTTGCTCCCCGGACACCACGCTGGACGGGTTGGCACCGCCATTTTGTCCATCCCCGCCGCCATCTTGTCCATCCCCGGCCACCATGTGCGACCCATGGGAGATGCCATCTTGGATGGGGCCCCAGGCCCCCAACATGGCCGACTACACGCTGCCCGATCAGAATTCACAACTGCTTCATCTGGCCTCGGTGACACTGGACCAATGTCGACCTCGGACACTCGCAACAGCAACAACGACGGTCTTCATCAACAGCCACGAGACGTCTTGCCTGATTGACTTTGGGAGCACGGAAAGCTTTGTTCACCCCAACACGGTAAGGCGCTGTTCACTTGTTACCCACCCTGTAAACCAAAGGATCTCCCTGGCCTCCGGGTCACACTCAGTGGAGATAAAGGGGTTCTGCCTAGCGAACCTCACTGTCCAAGGCAGGAGATTCAACAATTTCCGCCTTTATGTCCTGCCGGGCCTCTGCGCGGCTACCCTCCTGGGGTTGGACTTCCAATGTAACTTGCAAAGCCTGACCTTTAAATTTGGCAGCCCTATACACCCCCTTACTGTCTGCGGCCTCGTGACCCTTAAGGTCGACCCGCCTTCCCTGTTTGCGAACCTCACTCCGGATTGCAAACCCGTCGCCACCAGGAGCAGGCGGTACAGTGCCCAGGACTGGACCTTCATCAGTTCAGAGGTCCAAAGGCTGCTGAGGGAAGGGGTCATCGAAGAGAGCAACAGTCCGTGGAGAGCTCAAGTAGTGGTGGTAAAGACCGGGGAGAAACATAGGATGGTCATTGACTACAGTCAGACCATCAACAGGTTTACGCAGCTGGATGCGTACCCTCTCCCCCATATAGCCGACCTGGTAAACAAGATTGCGCAATACAAGGTCTTCTCCACGGTGGATCTCAAGTCCGCCTACCACCAGCTACCCCTCCGTAATAGTGACGGAAAGTACACTGCCTTCGAAGCAGATGGGCAGCTCTATCAATTTTTAAGAGTTCCCTTTGGTGTCACTAATGGGGTCTCGGTCTTCCAGCGAGAGATGAACCGAATGGTTGACCGGTACAGCTTACGCGCAACGTTCCCGTATCTGGACAACGTCACCATCTGCGGCCATGACCAGCAGGACCACGACACCAACCTCCGCAAATTTCTCCAGACTGCGAAAATCCTTAACTTAACGTATAATAAGGATAAATGCGTATTTAGCACCGGCTGTCTAGCCATTCTAGGCTACGTAGTGCGAAATGGAGTTATAGGCCCCGACCCTGAGCGCATGCGCCCCCTTATGGAGTTCCCCCTCCCTCACTGCCCCAAGGCCCTGAAGCGCTGCCTCGGATTTTTCAATTATTACGCACAGTGGGTCCCCAACTATGCAGACAAAGCCCGACCACTAATCCAGTCCACAACCTTCCCCATGTCGATGGAGGCTCGCCAGGCCTTCAGCCGCATCAAAGCAGATATTGCAAAGGCCACGATGCGCGCCATCGATGAATCCCTCCCCTTCCAGGTCGAGAGCGATGCGTCCGACGTAGCTCTGGCGGCCACCCTCAACCAAGCGGGCAGGCCCGTGGCCTTCTTCTCCCATACCATCCATGCTTCCGAAATTTGCCATTCCTCGGTCGAAAAAGAGGCACAAGCCATAGTTGAAGCTGTGAGACATTGGAGGCATTACCTGGCCGGCAGGAGATGCACTCTCCTCACGGACCAACGGTCGGTTGCTTTCATGTTAGATAATACACAGGGGGGCATGAGTAAAAACGACAAGATCTTGCGGTGGAGGATAGAACTCTCCACCTTCAACTACGAGATCTTGTACCGTCCGGGGAAGCTAAACGAGCCTCCTGATTGGATTGGATTGGATTGGATTTGTTTATTGTCACGTGTACCGAGGTACAGTGAAAAATATCTTTCTGCGAGCAGTTCAACAGATCATTAAGTACATGAGAAGAAAAGGGAATAAAAGAAAATACATAACATATACAATGTAACTACATAATCCCGGCATCGGATGAAGCATACAGGGTGTAGTGTTAATGAAATCAGTCCATAAGAGGGTCATTTAGGAGTCTGATGACAGTGGGGAAGAAGCTGTTTTTGAGTCTGTTCGTGCGTGTTCTCAGACTTCTGTATCTCCTGCCCGATGGAAGAAGTTGGAAGAGTGAGTAAGCCGGGTGGGAGGGATCTTTGATTATACTGCCCGCTTTCCCCAGGCAGCGGGAGGTGTAGATGGAGTCAATGGGTGGGAGGCAGGTTCGTGTGATGGACTGGGTGGTGTTCACGACTCTTTGAAGTTTCTTGCGGTCCTGGGTCCTGTCCCGCGGCACATGTGCCACTGCACAAGTGGACCGCCTCCGAGCCCTCCACGAGGACCTCTGCCACCCGGGGGTCACTTGTTTCTTCCACTTCATCAAGACCCGCAACCTGCCCTACTCCATCGAGGAGGTCAGGACAGCCACCAGGGACTGCCAAACCTGCGCAGAGTGCAAACCGCACTTCTACTGGCCAGAGAGGGCGCACCTGATAAAGGCTTCCCGTCCCTTTGAACGCCTCAGCATGGATTTCAAAGGCCCCCTCCCCTCCACCGACCGCAACACGTTCTTCCTGAACATGATTGACGAGTACTCCTGGTTCCCATTCGCCATCCCCTGCCCAGACATGACCGCAACCACCGTCATCAAGGCCCTCCAGGGTATCTTTACACTGTTCGGTTTCCCCGCTTACATACACAGTGATAGGGGGTCCTCCTTTATGAGCGACGAACTGCGTCAATTCCTGCTCAGCAGGGGCATTGCCTCAAGCAGGACGACCAGTTACAACCCCCGGGGAAAGGGATAGGTGGAGAGGGAGAACGGAACAGTCTGGAAGATTGTTCTACTGGCCCTATGGTCCAGGAACCTCCCAGTCACCCGCTGGCAAGAAGTCCTCCCAGTGGCCCTCCACACCATCCGGTCGCTGCTCTGTACAACTACCAATCAGACACCTCATGAACGACTCCTTGTTTTCCCCAGGAGGTCATCCTCCGGGACGTCAATCCCAACCTGGCTAGCGACACCCGGACCCATCCTGCTTCGGAAGCACGTGCGGGCGCACAAGTCGGACCCGTTGGTCCTGCACGCTAAACCCCAGTACGCCTACGTGGCGTTCTCTGACGGCCGGCAAGATACGGTCTCCCTATGGGACCTGGCGCCCGCCGGAACCCCACGCGCACCCGAACCATTCCCCCCCTCCCCCCCCCCCTCCCCCCGCCACAGCACCTCACTGGAGGATCAGTACTCCCGCCGCACCTGCCTAGGCCCACCCACCCACCGATGCCCCCTACAGGCGCCTCCCCCCCCGTGTAAACCGTTTGCCCCAACAGCGCCGCCTAGGGGTGACGAAGCTGCCAGGGAGGCCGAAACCACGCTCCCGGAGTCGCAACCACCTGGACCCCCACCAGAATCACCACCGAAGCAAAGACGATCCAGAAGGACGACCAGGCCACCCGATCGACTGATTGCTTCACTGTGACTTTAACCGTGAACGAACACTTTGTAAATATTCTCGATAGCCCTGTAAGGAGGTATCACGGTACCTCCATATCTGATCATATCATGTTAAAGGTGACTGTTGCCACTGGCCACCACCCCCGCCGGACTCTTTTTTAACAGTGGGTGAATGTGGTATTATCAGGTATTGCGGTACCTAAGAGGCTGATGACCATTGGTTAAACCTAGGAGTTTACCATTGGCTGTTGATACGTAGCTCCGCCCTGACAGGCGGAGTATAAGAACCGGTGCCATCCCAGCAGCCTTCACTTTCTGTACCGAAGCTGCTGGGGAACAAGTTCTAGTCGATTAAAGCCTTCAGTTATGAAATCACTTTGTCTTGAGTATAATTGATCGTGCATCAACTAGAAATTAAGAAAAACAGAAATCCTGGAGGTATATTAGCGTCGATAGAGTTGTCATTTCACCAGAGCTTGTTCAGTGGTTAAAACATCAAAATGAGCCAAGAGTGGACAAATATAAGTTGTCACACAAATGTCACAATTTATTAATGCACAAATTATCATATGTTGAACATTGAAAAGGCCCCGAAAACCTTTAAAATGTGACAAAGGCTGCTATGGCAGCTTGTGTGGACCCTTTTGGAATTTGCCACTTGACAGGCAGCAAAGGCAACAAATCAGGTGTATTGCTGATGATGAACTGCCTTATGGGGCCAAAGCCAAGTTGCGCCTGTATTGGTTGCTGGGATGTGGGATGGGTTCCAGGGAACGCATCAGATGTCATGCAGACTTTCATCAGCTCCCTGGACAAGGGGACCATACCTCAATTTGAAAGCAACACATTTTTTAGATATTTGGCAGTGCATGGGCCAGATGGCTTGTCTGGCCTAAAGCCTGTCAGAAGAACCAAGCTGGGTTTCGGTATTCTGACAATAATGCCAAGGGACGGGAAGCTGACAGAATTTGACTTTTAACAGGTAGTTAGAGGTTCTGACCCTTTCAAAAGATCCATAAAATTTGAGAAACAGTGGCAACCTATTGTAACTGGATCCTTGTCATTTTCAATAATAAAAATACTTAACAGATCTGGCATCATCTCTGGAGAGGAACAGTTAATGTTTTGAATCAAATATGGCTCTTCCTCTGAACTTCAGAACTGAAGAGCCATATTTGACCCAAAATGTTAGCTCTGGTCAGGGTGTTACGGCCCTTCCATGGCATGTCACCATCCCGCCCCCTCCATTCCAGTGGAAGTGACGGGTCATTTAAATTGCAGTTTGCTTCACCAGGTTTGGAAATCCCACCGAGCGACAAGGGGCGTATAATCCTGGTTTCCATTTCCCTCCTCGGATGCTGCCAGACCCACTGAGTATTTTCAGCACTTGCTGTTTTTATTTCAAATATTCAGCAGCTGCAGTATTCTGCTTTTAATTCGCTGCTATTTCAAGTCAGTCTGTTGACGTCCTGCCATAAATTCAACAGAAAACTATTGGACCCCACCCCTCACAGATTTTCGAAGCAGGTAAGCGTAGTAAAAGGAGGTTAACAGATGGAATTAGCTAATTTCTGTTGTGGGTGATAATGTATCACTGACACTAGTCAGGTATGGAAAAAGAGCTAAAGCTCAAAAGAGAGGTGGAAATCATGTCTAAGAGCTACGTGCTTACTCTTTAATCTTTTTAAAAGTAATGCTAATAAATAAATATTAAGCAGATGCCAGAGCATTTCTACTGTCTGTCTCAGAACCAAATCCCACGCTGAAAGCCCAAAACAGAAGGATTCAATCCCAGAACATGACAACAGTTCAGAATAATACGTATATTAAACAAAAACCGTCAAAAGACTGACTTCAAATTTGGCTTTGTCATGCTGGTAGGTGCTGGCTTAGGAGAAAAGTGCCATCTGTGTCTTTCCTGGGCACTTCCTGGCATGGCATGGCCTGAGGCAGTCACCATGTTTTCGGGAACGTTAATGCAGGTGTTGCTTACATATGCTGGACGTATGCAGGACAGAGGAGGGAGAGCATGGCCTTAGACAGTGATTTGATGCCTGACCTTCCATTTCAGCCTTGATACCTCAGTTGACATCCTCTTTTAAACACACACAACTGAACATCCATTCAGAAGCTGGAAGGACCCCATACCCACTTCAGCACCATTTAAAGGCACCATTATCCAACTTCGTAGCTTTTCAGTTTCGAGTGGATTCTGCTGGACATTTACAAGTAGTGGACTGCTGGGGGAATTCAGAAAAATTGAAACGTCTGCAAGGACATGAGGACGGTATTGGTTACTACTGCGGTGCCACTGAGTACGTCTGTCATGGGAGCTGGTTTCTCTTAAGCTACAGCATTTGCGAAAGATGGAGCATAGGCAGTTAAGAAGGTAAACTGCTCACAGACAGAGGTGGAGAGCAGTTAGCAGGAAGCCTTACCTGTCATAATATCCACTCATGTATATAATAAGATGCAGACAGGCAATGATTGGCACACAGGATAACCAATGAAAACACACTGCACAGAACAACCAATCACCAGCCACGACACCACCACTATGAAGCCCACAGGGCATTAAGACTCTCCCTCTCTCACAGGACACAGCTACTGAGATAGTTAGAGTGCATAAGCCAGTGAGCACCATCTCCATGAGGTAGAGAGCTAGTCTGGTCAAGCTAATAGGAGGTTATCAGTTAGATTAATAGACTGTCAACCCACAGCAGATTATGTACAGCAATCAGAAAGTTCAATAAAACAGTGTTGGACCATCTCCTATGTCGGAAGCCTGTTTCTAGTTTTACTGCATCCAGTTGCAGTCAACGTTGAACCAACTCACATAACACATCATGGTTCCAGGGAGCTATTAATTCTAACAAACCTACCTCGAGTGAATCTGCAACGACCGGCAAGCAGCCATCCAGCGGCATAGAAAAGATCCAGCCTCCTCCGCAACTCCGGATCTCCGGCAACCTCGGTGCCAATTGGAAAGTCTTCAAACAGAAGTTCCTCCTGTATATCGAGGCCTCCGACCTCGATGTCATGATATTCAAACACACACATCATGATGGACACACCAACAGGCAAATCAGAGCACACAACACCACAACCAATCACAGACAAGAACACCAACCACATAAAAAGCACGAGCACGACACCTGGTGGTCAGTAGGTCTGGGGACAAAGAAACAGGGAAGAGCTGTTACAACATCACAAGCAGGGAACCCCCACGTGCAAAGTGCAAAGACAAAACTGTATATAGTAAGTTTGAATAAAATAGCGTTGTACCATATACAACCGTGTTGGCTCATCTGTGTGTCAGAACACCCAACACCACATGGTACAGGAGTGGATCGATACCTGCCTACTAACCTGCCATTCTGGACATGGACCACACCGACGGACCGCAGCCGTTGCAGGTCGCGGGGAACCTAGGTACCAATTGGAAGCTCTTCAGGCAGCGATTTGACCTGTACATCCGTGCCACCGAAAAACAGAGTGCCTCGGATGAAACGAAGATTGCAATGCTCCTCTTCTACGCAGGTCAGCACGCCACCGACGTCCTCAACTCACTGGTGTTCGAAGAGGGCGAAAACCAGTCCAAATATGACACGGTCATCCTCAAGCTGGACCAGCACTTTCAAGTTGAAGTAAATGAAAGTTTTGAAAGATACCTCTTTCAGCAACGCCTGCAAGGTAAGGAGGAGCTTTTTCAACCCTTCTTGACGCACCTCCGGATTCTAGCGCAGTCCTGCGGTTACGGCACCATCACAGAGTCCATGATCAGGGACCAGATTGTTTTTGGCGTTGCCTCTAGTGGCCTACGCCAGCAGCTTCTTAAAATAAAAAGCCTCACCTTAGCGTCTGCTGTGGAAGCCTGTGTCCTCCACGAAAATGCTACCTGCCGTTTTGCCCGATTTCAGGCGTCCGAGTTGGCACGGAGGGGGTCCCCAGCCGTCGAATCGGCAAGCCAGGCCGCCCACGACGTCGAACGCATCCAGGCCGTCGATTACTTCCCGACCCACGGCCCGGACGACAGCGGCCGCTTCCCGCGCTTTTCGCGGTCTCCCGCGCAGGTGCGCGCCAAAAATAACGGCCACAACGAGGGACGCACTGCGCAGGCGCGCCCACCGCAAGATCGCACTGCGCATGCGCAGTGGCGCAACGAACGCCGTGACGTCATGACGTGCGGCAATTGTGGAGCTCTACATTTAAAAGGGCAATGTCCTGCAAAAAACCGACAGTGCCTCAGATGTGGCAAGATGGGCCACTACGCAGCCCACTGTCGTTCGGCTCAACCCATGGATCCGGCGCATCCTCGACAATCTCGCAGACAAGTCAGGACCGTCCAGCCCACGCATCAAGACTTCCAGTTAAGTGATGCAGATGACCAGGATGCCTTCCGCGTTTCCGTCATTGATGTCAACAAGGTCAATGCCATCATTCCAGCCGATGAGTGGTGTGCCACCCTGACGGTCAACCGATCGCGCGTCGCCTTCCGTCTGGACACCGGCGCATCCGCCAACCTGATTGCATATTCTGCAGTCCAGGCCATGAAGGTCAAACCACACATCACGCCATCCCGGCTCAAGATGGTTGACTATAACGGGAACGTCATCCCGTCCATAGGATCTTGCCAGCTACAGGTAACTCACAAGATGCACACGGCCACACTCCCCTTCGAAGTTGTCGGCTCATCAAAGGACTCGTTACTGGGCGCACAGGCGTGTAAGGTCCTTCACCTGGTACAGCGCATTATGTCTCTCTCTCCAGATGAGATATCCGACTTCCCGGATGCTGAGTTCCACGCAAATCTCCATTCCCTCCTTGCTCACAACCAGGAGGTTTTTGAAGGCATGGGGACATTGCCATACACGTACAAGATTCGACTCAGACCGGACGCCATCCCTGTCGTTCACGCACCTCGCAGGGTTCCTGCGCCACTCAAAGACCGCCTCAAGGTACAACTGCAGGTTCTTCAGGACCAAGGGGTCCTATCCAGGGTCAAGGAGCCCACGCCATGGGTCAGCTCCATGGTCTGTGTAAAGAAGCCCTCTGGCGAGCTCCGTATATGTATAGATCCTAAAGATCTGAATAACAACATCATGCGGGAACACTATCCCATCCCGAAACGAGAGGACCTCACCAGCGAGATGGCGCGAGCCAAAATATTCACCAAATTGGATGCGTCCAAAGGATTTTGGCAGATCCAACTGGACCCGACCAGCCGAAGACTATGCACATTCAACACCCCTTTTGGCAGATTCTGCTACAACCGGATGCCATTCGGCATCATTTCAGCATCTGAAGTTTTCCACCGCATTATGGAGCAGATGATGGAAGGCATCGAAGGGGTACGTGTATATGTGGACGATATCATCATTTGGTCCACCACTCCGCAGGAACACATGCATCGTCTACGACGTGTCTTCACCCGCATACGACAAAATGGCCTGCGTCTCAACCGTGCGAAGTGTGCCTTCGGCCAGACGGAGCTGAAATTCCTCGGGGACCACATCTCAAGGTCAGGGGTCCGTCCCGATGCAGACAAGGTTAGCGCCATCACAGCCATGCCACGACCGGCTGACAAGAAGGCTGTCCTAAGATTCCTGGGCATGGTCAACTTCCTTGGGAAGTTCATTCCCAACCTGGCTTCTCATACAACAAATATGTGCCATCTCGTAAAAAAATCGACAGAATTCAACTGGCACCAATCGCATCAGCGGGAATGGGAGGAGCTCAAGCACAAACTGGTCACGGCACCAGTGCTGGCCTTCTTTGACACGACTCGCCCTACAAAGATCTCAACAGACGCCAGCCAATCTGGTATTGGAGCGGTACTCCTGCAAAAAGACAGCACGTCGTCATGGGCCCCGATTGCATATGCCTCACGAGCCATGACCCCTACTGAACAGCGCTACGCGCAAATCGAAAAAGAATGCCTGGGCTTGTTAACTGGACTGGACAAGTTCCACGACTATGTGTATGGCCTGCCACGATTTACGGTCGAAACTGACCACCGCCCCCTGGTCAACATCATTAACAAAGACCTGAACGACATGCCTCCTCGCCTCCAGCGCATCTTACTTAAACTCAGGAGGTACGATTTCGAACTGATCTACACTCCGGGGAAGGATCTCATCGTGGCGGACACTCTTTCCCGAGCAGTGAGCACACCACCAGATGCGGAGGGGTTCGTGCGTCAAATTGAGGCACACGTAACTCTGACAGCAGCAAATCTGCCAGCTGATGATCCTAGTCTGGCCCACATACGCGCAGAGACGGCGACTGACCCCCTTCTGCAGCGAGTGATGCGCCACATGACGGAAGGGTGGCTCAAAGGGCAGTGCCCCCAGTTTTATAATGTGCGAGATGATCTTACCAACATAGACGGGGTCCTTATGAAATCAGACAGGATCGTTATTCCGCACAGCGTGCGCCAGATGATTCTTCATCAACTACACGAAGGCCACTTGGGCGTCGAGAAATGCAGACGAAGGGCACGGGAGGCGGTATATTGGCCGGGTATTAATGAAGACATAGCCAACATGATGCTCAACTGCACAACCTGTCAGAGGTTTCAGCCGGCGCAACCTCCGGAAACACTTCTACCACACGAGATGGTGACGTCCCCCTGGGCGAAGGTGGGTGTTGACCTATTTCACGCGCTCGGCAGAGATTACATCGTTATTATAGACTACTTCTCAAACTACCCGGAAGTCATGCCTCTCCATGATCTGACGTCGTCCGCAGTCATTGGGGCCTGCAAGGAAACATTTGCTCGCTATGGCATTCCAAGGACTGTCATGTCAGACAATGGACCCTGCTTCGCCAGCCGTGAATGGTCGTCCTTTGCCGCAGCATATGGTTTCACTCATGTGACATCCAGCCCTCTACATCCACAATCGAACGGGAAGGCTGAAAAGGGTGTCCACATCGCCAAGCGGCTCCTGTGCAAGGCGGCTGCTGCCGGATCGGACTTTAACCTTGCCTTGCTGGCCTATCGATCGGCCCCGCTATCCACGGGTCTCTCGCCAGCGCAGCTACTAATGGGTCGCTCCCTCAGGACGACGGTACCTTCCATCCTGGCACCAACAACAGACCATGAGGCGGTTCTTCGGAACATGCAAATGCAGCGTGATCGCCAGAAAAGTCGGTACGACACACGAGCGACGGACCTGCCCCCCCTGTCCTCCGGAGACAAAGTACGCGTCCATCAACCGTATGGTGGCTGGTCAGCACCGGCCGAAGTCCTCCGACAAGTGGCTCCCCGCTCGTTCCTGGTTCGCATGCCGGATGGTTCAGTGCGTCGCCGCAATCGGCGCGCCCTTCGCCGACTTCCACGCTCACAGCCACACAGTACGCACACGCCAGATCCTCAACAGGCTTCTGAGGATGACTTTGTGGAGCTGCCGCACATCACGCCCTTTCCATCGCCACCCATGGCCATGCCTGCACAGCAGCCGGTGGTTCTTGATCCACCCTTGAGGCGATCAACCCGAACTCGTCGCAAGCCCATTAGACTGGACTTATAATACCGTTCATATGTTTAACAAGTTGCACAATTTTACATGATAACCTGTTGTTGTTTATCGTTCCAGATGTCGTCTGACTGGACAACTGTTCAAGTTTTTTTTCTTCTTCTCTCGTTCGCATTTATGTTATGTTATGGTACAACTTGGTTCATGTGACGCACCCGACATCGCCCCATGTACATAGTTCCGTCATATGCACATGCTGCACACGACACACACACACTCTTAGATGCACTCACGACACGATCATATTTATTACCACGTAGGCACATATCTTTGTAAAAAGGGGGGATGTCATGATATTCAAACACACACATCATGATGGACACACCAACAGGCAAATCAGAGCACACAACACCACAACCAATCACAAACAAGAACACCAACCACATAAAAAGCACGAGCACGACACCTGGTGGTCAGTAGGTCTGGGGACAAAGAAACAGGGAAGAGCTGTTACAACATCACAAGCAGGGAACCCCCACGTGCAGAGTGCAAAGACAAAACTGTACATAGTAAGTTTAAATAAAATAGCGTTGTACCATATACAACCGTGTTGGCTCATCTGTGTGTCAGAACACCCAACACCACACTCGAGGCAGCATCGGATGCCAGAAAGATCGCGCTGTTCCTATCGACTGTGGGGGATCAAGCCATCCACATCGATAACTCGCTCACATTTGCTGATGTTGAAGACAAGACAAAGTTCAAGACAGTTCTGATTAAATTCGTCAGCCACTGCGAAATTGAGGTGAATGAGAGCTTTGAATGGTACATCTTCCAACAGAGGCTTCAGGGTAAGGATGAACCTTTTCAGTCCTTCTTGACCCATCTCCACATCCTAGCGCAGTCAGGTAATTATGACTCAACGGCTGATTCCATGATCCGGGATCAGATCGTTTTTGGGGTCCAGTCCGACTCCCTGTGGGAGCAGCTCCTCAAAATCAAACAGTTGACCCTCTCCATCGCCATCGAAACGTGCGTTGTCCATGAGCATGCCAAAAATCGTTAGTCCCGCATCAGGGCGGCAGAAACTGCAAAACTGGCTCCCACGAGGCAGAAAGGGAGCAGGCCATCACAAAAATGCAAGGCCTGAGCATCGGGGAGAGTAGACGTTTCGCGCGCTTTTCCCGCGTCCCTACGCATGTGCACCACGTCCGGGTGGATGATGAGACCGAAGACCCTAATGCGTATGTGAGAAAGTCGGCCGACCGCACTGCGCATGCACGATGGCGCACAGAGCGTGCTGCGTCAGCGTCATGACGTGTACAAATTGTGGCTCCGCCCATTTAAAGCAGCAATGTCCAGCCAAAAGAAGGTGATGTCTACAGTGTGGAAAGCCTGGGCAATATGCGGCCTTCTGCAGGTCCGCTCCACCGAGCAACAGCCAGTGATTCCCAGCTGCAGCGCAGACGTGTCAGCTGCGTACAACAAGGCATGCAGGATTCTGATTCCGACAGCCCAACGTACCCCGATGCTGACTGCCTCGAGTCTCCATATCGGGTGGGCATCATCACCACACGCGAGCTGGTCTCCACCACACCTGCAAACCGCCTTTCAATCCTGAGTGTGGATCCTGACGACGAGTGGTGTGCTGTCATCACGGTCAACCAGTCTTGCATCCGATTTAAATTGGACACTGGCGCGTCTGCAAACCTCATATCACAGTCGGACCATGACAGCATCCGAGAACAACCTAGCATTCTTCCACCAGCCTGCCAGCTCCTTGACTACAATGGTAATGCCATAGCTGCCAGTGGATCGTGTCAGCTAGGTGTATCTCACAAGGCAATCAAGGCAACGTTAAGATTCGAGATCGTCCGGCCTGAGAAGGCATCCCTGCTCGGTGCTCGCGCATGCAAACTCCTAAATCTGGTCCAGCGAGTCCATGCCATGTCCTAGACACCGGCGACTGCCTCGCCCAATGCAAATCTCCAGACTGCGATAGACGACATTCTCACGCAATACCACAATGTGTTTGATGAGATGGGCACGCTCCCATATCGCTACAAGATATTGCTCAAGCCGAATGCCACCCCAATCAACCATGCAACACGCCAGGTGCCAGCTCCCCTCAAGGATCGTCTGAAAACTCAGCTATGAGAGCTCCAAGACCAGTGCATCATCTCAAAGGTCACGGAACCAACAGACTGGGTCAGCTCCATAGTCTGCGTCAGGAAACCCTCTGGCGAACTCCGCATTTGCATTGATCCCAAAGACCTGAATCGCAACATAATGCGAGAGCACTACCCGATCCCGAAGCGTGAAGAATTAACCTGTGAGATGGCTCATGCCAAATTCTTTACCAAGCTGGACGCCTCCCGCGGTTTCTGGCAGATACAGCTGGACGAGTCCAGTCGGAAGCTGTGCACGTTTCACACTCCGTTAGGCAGGTATTGCTACAACCGCATGCCTTTTGGTATCATCTCAGCTTCCGAAGTATTTCATCGCATAATGGAGCAAATTATGGAGGGCATCGAGGGGGTGCGAGTCTATGTGGACGATGTGATCATCTGGTCCACGACGCCCGAGGATCACATCGCTCGCCTCAAACAGGTTTTCCAGAGGATTCATGAAAATGGCCTCCAGGTCAACAGGGCCAAATGCTCATTTGGTCGGTCCGCTATCAAGTTTCTGGGTGACTACATTTCCCAGCATGTGTGCAACCTGACGCTGACAAGGTGCTGGCAATCAATGCCATGAAGACACCAGAGAACAAAAAGGCGATCCTCCGTTTCCTCGGGATGGTAAATTTTCTCGGAAAATTCATTCCCAACATGGCATCCCACACCACGGCCCTCCGGCATCTCTTTAAAAAGTCGACAGTGTTCCAGTGTCTTACCGCACATCAAGCGGAGTGGCTTGAGCTGAAGGCGAAGCTCACCACAGCCCCAGTACTGGCGTTCTTTGACCCAACCAAGGATACCAAGATATCCACAGACACAAGCCAGGACGACATTGGGGCAGTGCTCCTCCAACGAGACGACTCCTCGTCCTGGGCTCCAGTGGCATATGCATCCAGGGCCATGACTCCGACCGAACAACGGTATGCCCAGATCGAAAAGGAGTGCTCGGGTCTCCTGACAGCAATAGTCAAGTTTCATGACTACATATACGGTCTGCCAAAGTTCACGGTGGAAACAGACCACAGGCCTTTATTCCACATAATCCAGAAGGACTTAAATGACATGACACCTCGGCTGCAACAAATTCTTCTTCCTCTCTGCCGATATGACTTTGAACTCGTCTACACACCGGGTAAGGAGCTGATCATCACGGATGCCCTATCCCGATCCATCACCACACCGTGTGAACAGAGCGACTTCATTCGCCACATCGAGGCACAGGTGCAGTTGTGTGCCAGCAACATCCCAGCCACTGATGAACGAATTGTCCAAATACGCGAAGAAACTGCCAATGATCCTCTGCTGCAGCGCGTGATGAACCACCTCGCCCATGGCTGGCAAAAGGGGCAGTGCCCCCAATTCTTCAACGTTAAGGACGAGTTAACGGTTGTTGAGGGGATCCTTTTTAAACTAGATAGAATCGTCATTCCCCAAAGCATGCAAACCATGGTGCTCAGACAGATCCATGAGGGTCACCTTGGGGTTGAGAAATATCGACGCAGAGCTCGGCAGGCAGCTTACTGGCCTGGCATCAGCCAGGACATTGCCAATACGGTTCTCAACTGCACAACATGCCAGAAATTTTAACCAGTTCAGCCCAAGGAAACACTGCAACAGCACGGGATTGTGACTTCTCTGTGGTCCAAGATGGGGATAGACCTCTTTCACGCAAATGGGCGTGATTACGTGCTCTTGGTCGACTATTTCTCCAGATACCCGGAAATGGTGAAACTGTCGGACCTCACGTCCAAGTCAGTCATCAAAGCCTGCAAAGAGACGATTGCCAGGCACGGGATATCACTCACAGTAATGAGTGATAACGGTCCATGTTCCTACAGCCAAGAGTGGTCCGACTTTGCACGATCCTACCACTTCAGGCACATCACAACCAGTCTCCATTACCCACAATCAAACGGGAAGGCCAAAAAAGGGGTCCATATTGTCAAGCAGTTGCTATTCAAGGCTGCAGACTCAGCCTCAGATTTCAACCTGGCGCTGTTGGCAAACCGGGCAACCCCTCTGTCGACTGGTTTGTCTCCGGCGCAGCTGCTCATGAACCGCAACCTGAGGACGACTGTTCCAGCCATCCATGTTCCAGACCTTGACCACCTCACGGTGCTGCAGAAAGTGCAGCAATCCAGGGACCAGCAGAAGATCACGTATGATTCTCATCCCACGGATCTGCCTGCGCTGGCTCCAGAAGATGATGTTCGCGTCCAGTTGCCTGAGGGAGGCTGGTCAGCCCCAGCTGTTGTCGTCAGACAGGCCCCTCCCCCCCCCAGGTCTTTCATTGTTCAACTGGCTGATGGCTCCATTCTACGGCGCAACAGGAGGGCGCAGCGCAAAGTTCCTTGCCCAACACCTGACCGCACTTCTCCGCATGTCACCATGCCGCCTTAGGACATGTCGCCCCACGTGGCCACCGATCTGGCAGCGATCCCGCCTGTCCACGAGGCCACCGGAATGGCAGCAATCCTGCCTGTCCAGGTGCCGCCGTCCCCTCCTCCACCTCTGCGGCGATCGACAGGAATTCGTCACCCGCCACAAAGACTGAATCTATAGACTTAAAAATTGTAAATTTTGTTCAGTTTGCTCTGTATCTGCACGATAGACACCTTCCCATCTATATATGTTCATTCATTCACCACTTGTACATAGTCATGCATGTACATACCGCCACATTCCAAAATTTATTTTTAAAATGGGAGATGTCATAATATCCACTCATGTATATAATGAGATGCAGACAGGCAGTGATTGACACACAGGATAACCAATGAACACACATGGCACAGAACAACCAATCACCAGACAGGACACAACCACTGTAAAGCCCATAGGGCATTAAGACTCTCCCTCTCTTACAGGATACAGCTACTGAGATAGTTAGAGTGCACAAGCCAGTGAGCACCATCTCCATGAGATAGAGAGTTAGTCTGGTCAAGCCAGTCAGAGGTTATCAGTTAGATTAATAGAGTGTAAACCCACAGCAGATTATGTACAGCAATCAGCAAGTTCAATGAAACAGTGTTGGACCATCTCCTGTGCCGGAAGCCTGTTTCTAGTTTCACTGCATCCAGTTGCAGTCAACGTTGAACCAACTCACATAACACATCATTACCCACTGAAGGATTTCAGTGAGCCTGTTTTCTGCCTGCAAGTAAGTCTCATTGTTCTCATTGGCTACTCTAAGAGCTCACAGAGTTGCAGCTTAGAACTGGAAACAAAGACAGCACTGGCAGCGGCTGTCAATGTTTACATGGCCCTGAATATTTTTGCCAGCCAATCCTTCTAGGCTGAAACAGAAGTCGCATAGCAAACATATTGATGTGTTGGGTATGCTGGGTCTGCGTTTACCAGAGCAGTGAGAGAGACAGGCTACCAACACTTGTAGAAGGACAACTCTATTTTATTTAGCTATGAGCTGTTAAACATACTTGCACTGTGGGTTGACACTATGTTAGGTTGACTGGAGACCTGAGGCTAACCTGACCAGATTATACTGCTAGCACATGGTAGATGTTTGTGTTACTGATCACGGGCTCTGGCTGCCTCAGAGGCTGCATCCCGACTGACTGGGAAAACTAGTGCCCTCTGGCTATCTAGTGGCCGTGTCCTGTCTGGTGATTGGCTGCTGTGTTCTGTGTGTTGATTGGTCTTTCAGTGTGTCAGTCAGTCTCTGTCTCTGCACCATCATTTACTTGTGTGTATATTATGACATCTCCCCTTTTTGAAAAAAAATAATATGTGTACGTGGCAATAAATAGTGTGGTATGTGAATGTTCCTGACTATGTGGAGAATATGCGAGCATATTTACAGGACTATATACAAAAATTCTAACATATTTAAACGGGAAGGTGTCTAGTGCAGATAGACTGTATGTAACAAAACATGGGACATGAATAACAGTATGTACAAACTAGCGAACAAATAACCAGGGTAACGAAACAATCAGTCCATGAGTTTAGAGAGTTCATAAATTCAGGCAGTTCATAAATTCAGTCTCTGTGGTGGGCGACGAACTCTGGTTGACCGCCGCAAGGGTGGGTCAGGGGCCGCCTGCTCTGGAACGGGCGGGACTGTGTCAGTCGCAGAGGGTGGCAACAGAAGAGGCAGATCTGTGAGCTCTTGGACAGGCCTGTCCTGAGGGCAATGCAGGGCATCACGAACTGACGGCGAGCGTGGAAGGAGCCGCAGTGCCCGCCTATTTCGGCAAAGAAAAGAGCCATCCTGCATATGAACCAGGAATGACCTGTGGGCCACTTGCTTGATTACCACCGCGGCGGCAGAGCAGCCACCTTCAGGAAGTTGTACACGAACCTGGTCATCAGGAACGATCTGTGGCGCGGGCGTCGTACACCGACTTGTGTTGGCCCGAGACAGTTGCATTCGACGCAGGACCGGAAAGTTGTCCAATTCTGGGGCGTGTATTGCAGGCACTGTCGTTCATAATGTGTGGTTCATTAACAATTGAACTGGTGACAGGCAAGTGGACAATGGAGTTGACCTGTAGGCAAGTAGTGTGAGGTAAAAGTCGGATCCCGCATCGGCCGCTTTGCACAGGAGTCGTTTGACAACATGTACCCCCTTCTCGGCTTTGCCATTCGACTGGGGGCAGTGGGGAAGTGAGGTGGTGTGCGTGAAATTATACCGCCGGGCAAAGTTGGACCACTCCTGACTAGCAAAACACGGGCCATTATCAGACATGACAGTGAGTGGGATGCCATGGCGAGCAAAAGTCTCCTTGCACGCACGGATGACCGCTGTCGACGTGAGGTCATGCAGCCTAACTACCTCTGGGTAGTTAGAGAAGTAGTCCACTATGAGGACATAGTCCCGGCCTAGTGCATGGAAAAGATCAATGCCAACCTTGATCCAGGGGGACAACACCAGTTCATGTGGCTGCAAGGTCTCTTTTGGCTGAGCTGGCTGGAACCGTTGGCATGTCGGGCAGTTGAGAACAGCATTGGCGATGTCATGGTTGATGCCAGGCCAGTACACTGCCTCACGGGCCCGCCGTCGGCACTTCTCCACCCCCAGGTGACGCTCATGGAGCTGCTCAAGGACGAGCTCCCGCATACTGTGTGGGATGACGATCCTGTTCAACTTTAATAGAATTCCATCTACCACTGCCTGGTCATCTTTGATGTTGTAGAATTGCGGGCATTGGCCCTTGAGCCATCCGTCTGTAAGGTGGCGCATGACGCATTGGAGCAAAGGATCATTGGCTTTTTCACGACGAATCTGGATGAGTCGTTCGTCCGTGGCGGGCAAGTTAAATGCGCAGAACTCAACATGAGCATCAATTTGGCACACGAAGCCTGACGGCTCGCAGGGCATAGTGACAGAACGGGAGAGTGCATCGGCGACGATGAGCTCCTTACCCGGGGGTGTAGACCAGTTTGAAGTCATACCGCCTGAGTTTAAGGAGGATGCGTTGCAGGCGCGGCGTCATATCGCTAAGGTCCTTCTGTTATAATGTTGACCAGTGGCCTGTGATCCGTTTCGACCGTAAATTTGGGGAGTCCATAGACGTAGTCGTGGAATTTGACAATTCCCGTGAGGAGGCCCAGGCACACTTTTTCGATTTGCTCATAGCGTTGCGCAGTGGGCGTCATTGCACACGATGTGTTTGCGACTGGAGCCCATGAGGAGGCGTTGTCGCGTTGGAGAAGCACTGCTCCAATGCCGGAATGGCTCACATCAGTGGAGATCTTCGTCTCCTTGGCAGGGTCAAAGAATGCCAATACCGGGGCCTTGGTGAGTTTCGCCCTGAGTTCACACCACTCTTGCTCGTGGGCGGGGAGCAATTGGAATTCGGTTGTCTTCTTCACCAGATTGCGGAGAGCCGTGGTGTGGGATGCGAGGTTGGGGATGAACTTCCCCAGGAAGTTGACCATGCCCAGGAAACGGAGGACCGCCTTCTTGTCCTCCGGTGTATTCATGGCATTGATTGCCGACACCTTGTCTGCATCCGGCTGCACACCAAACTGTGATAGGTGGTCGCCGAGGAATTTTAGTTCTGTTTGACCAAAGGAGCATTTGGCTCTGTTGAGGCGGAGGCCATGCTCATGGATTCTCCGGAAGACGCGTTGGAAACGATCAATGTGTTCCTGCAGGGTAGTAGACCAGATAATGATGTCGCCTACACATACCCACACCCCTTCGATGCCCTCCATCATCTGCTCCATTATTCGGTGGAACACCTCCGAGGCTGAGATGATGCCAAACGGCATCCAGTTGTAACAAAACTGGCCAAATGGGGTGTTAAAGGTGCAGAGCTTCCGACTGGATGCGTCAAATTGTATCTGCCAGAACCCCTTGGATGCTTCCAGCTTTGTGAAACGTTTGACGCGAGCCATCTCGCAGGTCAGTTCTTCGTGCTTTGGGATAGGGTAGTGTTTCCTCATGACGTTACGGTTCAGATCTTTGGGGTCGATGCAGATGCTTGGTTCTCCGGATGGTTTCTTAAAACACACCATGGAGCTGACCCAGTCGGTTGGTTCTGTTACTTTAGATATAACGCCCTGGTCCTGGAGGTCCTGCAGCTGCTGCTTGAGGCGTTCCTTGAGGGGCCCCAGTACCCGGCGAGGTGCATGAACCACAGGCGTGGCATATGGTTTTTAAAGAATTTTGTACGTGTATGGAAGTGTGCCCATGCCCTTGAAAATCTGTGGTATTGAGTGATGATGTTCTTCAGTTGTGTTTGAAAGTCGGCGTCCGGTGATACTGAAGACTCAGCGGGTGACATGGAGTGAACCCTTTGGACGAGGTTTAGGATCTTGCACGCCTGAGCACCGAGCAGGGAACCTTTAGTGGCCCCTACAATCTCGAAGGGCAGGGTGGCCTTTAAGGAACGTTGCGACACCACAAGCTGGCATGAGCCGCTGGCAGCAATGGCATTGCCATTGTAGTCGAGAAGTGGGCAGGCGGATGGAAGGATGGTCGGCTTAACGTGGAGGCTGTCCAGGTCAGACCGTGCAATGAAGTTGGCTGAAGCGCCGGTGTCCAGCCTGAATCGGATGCGAGATTTGTTGACCGCTCATCGTCCGGATCAATGCTCATCACTGGGAAGGGCTTGGCCTTTTTCTTTTGAAGCACCGTGTGCTTGGTGAAGATGCCCACCCGGAATGGGTATTTGAGATGCTCGGTGTCAGGGTCTGGAACCATGTCGGAGTCGGAATCGGTGACCGGTTGTTGTACGGTTCGGACGTCCCTGCGCTGCTGGTGAGAGCGACGGGAGGCAGATGCTTGAGCAGACCTGCACAGGGCACAGTGGCCAAACTTGCCACACTGGAGACAGTGTCGAGATTTCGCGGGTCATTGCCGCTTTAAGTGGGAGGAGCCACAGTTGTCGCATGTCGTGATGACAGAATGCTCAGTGTGCCACCGCGCATGCGCGGTGCGGTTGTACGTAGTGCGTGCCTGCGCAGTTCGGTCTTCGGTCTCGCCGTCCCCTCAGTCATTACGCGCATGCGCGGGAGCCTGGGAAAAGCGTGCGAAATGGCCCCTCTCATCCAGGCTTAGGCCCTGGAGCTGTTTTATAGCCTGCACCCGCTCTGCTTCGTGGGGCCTTGCCGCGCCGCCTCTGCCACTTGAATGTGCGAGTATCGGTTAGTGGCGTGCTCATGCAGAACGCAGATTTCGATGGCTATAGCGAGGGTGAGCTGTTTAACTTTGGGGAGCTGCTGGCGTGGGGGGTCCGAGTGCACACCGAAAACGATCTGGTCGCGGATCATTGAATCGGAGGTGGAGCCGTAATTGCAGGATTGCGCGAGGATGCGAAGATGGGTGAGGAAAGATTGAAAAGGTTCATCCTTACCCTGTAGACGCTATTGAAAGATGAAGCGTTCAAAACTTTCGTTGACTTCGATGTCACATTGGCTGTCGAATTTGAGCAGGACTGTCTTGAACTTGGACTTGTCCTCACCTTCAGCGAATGTGGGGGAGTTGAAAATATAGATGGCGTGGTCCCCGGCTGTGGAGAGAAAGAGAGCAATCTTTCTGGCGTCTGAGGCAGCTTCCAGGTCGGTAGCTTCGAGGTACAGTTGAAACTTTTGTTTAAAAATATTCCAGTTCGCACCGAGGTTGCCGGTGATGCGGAGCGGCGGGGGAGGGCGGACGCTATCCATACTACTGGATGGCTGATCGCTGGTCGATGGCAGATTATTTCAGGGTAGGTCCATCAAACTCTAACATCATGTACTGGTACCATGATGTGTTGGGTATGCTGGGTCTGCGAGGATTGTGCTTACCAGAGCAGTGAGAGAGACAGGCTACCAACACTTGTAGAAGTACAACTCTATTTTATTTAGCTATGAGTTGTTAAACATACTTGCACTGTGGGTTGACACTATGTTAGGTTGACTGGAGACCTGAGGCTAACCTGACTAGACTACACTGCTAGCACATGGTAGATGTTCATGTTACTGATCACGGGCTCTGGCTGTCTCAGAGGCTGCATCCCGAATGAGCGGGAAAACTAGTGCCCTCTGGCTATATAGTGGCCGTGTCCTGTCTGGTGATTGGCTGCTGTGTTCTGTGTATTGATTGGTCTTTCAGTGTGTCAGTCAGTCTCTGTCTCTGCACCATCATTTACTTGTGTGTATATTATGACACATATCTCAGTTTATTTTTTAATAATCTTTTATTGTCACAAGTAGGCTTACATTAAACACGATGTGGAGATGCCGGCGTTGGACTGGGGTGAGCACAGTACGAAGTCTTACAACACCAGGTTAAAGTCCAACAGGTTTGTTTCGATGTCACTAGCTTTCGGAGCACTGCTCCTTCCTCAGGTGAATGAAGAGGTCTGTTCCAGAAACACATATATAGACAAATTCAAAGATGCCAAACAATGCTAGGAATGCGAGCATTAGCAGGTGATTAAATCTTTACAGATCCAGAGATGGGGTAACCCCAGGTTAAAGAGGTGTGAATTGTCTCAAGCCAGGACAGTTGGTAGGATTTCGCAGGCCAGATGGTGGGGGATGAATGTAATGTGACATGAATCCCAGGTCCCGGTTGAGGCCGCACTCACGTGTGCGGAACTTGGCTATAAGTTTCTGCTCGGCGATTCTGCGTTGTCGTGGGTCCTGAAGGCCGCCTTGGAGAACGCTTACCCGGAGATCAGAGGCTGAATGCCCTTGACTGCTGAAGTGTTCCCCGACTGGAAGGGAACATTCCTGCCTGGTGATTGTTGCGCGATGTCCGTTCATTCGTTCAGCGTCTGCATGGTCTCGCCAATGTACCACGCTTCGGGACATCCTTTCCTGCAGCGTATGAGGTAGACAACGTTGGCCGAGTCGCACGAGTATGAACCAGGTACGCGGAATGAAAGCTGAGAGATTGTCCATTGGATGCTAGAGCACAACCGGGTCCACGGGTGTTCTCATGAAGTTGGCCCTCACTTCCACTTTATGAAGGATGGGCTCCAAACTCTGTGCCAAACTCTGTGCCAAGATGGAGTCGGACTCCTCCATGTTCTTCGACAGCAACAGCAGAGTTTCTGGATGGTTCCTGGATGGCCTGTTAATGCATCAAGCATCTGTGTGAACATGCCCATCTCCTGTTTTATATATGACATCCATTGAAGACTTCATCGGAGTCCACGGCGATGGAACTCATGTGCAAACTTACCCTTATGTGGCACCTGCACTATCCTTTCCTTCTATCCTGGCTGTAGCACAGTTGTGCCCTCTGACTCACCACGGGCAGACACCATTTTGATGCCACTCTCCAGGTTTTGTGCCGTACCAGTATCTAAATTGCAACTGTCAAAGACCGAGTGACGGTTTCTTGCTTCTCAGTTAGTTTGCCCTTGGATCATCAGTCTTAGGAAAGTGTCTTTGGCCAGACAGGCAGCAGCTCTTGAGTATCGGAAAGTACAAATGCACCACCAACTCTTCCATTTTTCTCCAAAATGTAGCCAGAATGTACTTTGTCATTCAGAGATGCCATCTTGATTGAAGCAGTGCTGTTTAGCTTGAGGTCGTGCTAACTTTGCATGAACTTGAACTACCTGAAGCATGCAGTCGCTCAACAGTGCAGTCTGGGCTGCACACCACACTCATCTAAATTAGCAGGCAGCACAAAGCTTGTGTCCTCCCTGTATAAATTTGAACAGACGGGGTAATCACGTATTAAAATTCCCATGTTCAATTTCAGATGCCATCCAATTTCGACCAAACAATGTAATAAGATGGCTTTTAGCAAGCTTCACTCAGCGATGACAGAAACGTTCTGATAAAAAGCATGTGCCATTACCTTGCTCGACATAAACAAAAGTCTCAGCCAGAATATTTGTGAAGATTCCACTCCTTTAGTGAAATGATTGCAAGTCAGTATTCTTTCCAGCAACCTGGAGATTTACACTCATCAGTGGCGACAGGTATTGTAACACACCATGCTCCCAATCCTGCTGCCGTCGCATTCCAATAGATAACAGTGTTAGCAGCCAGAGAACAAGATGACTAAATTCACTCAAAATATCAGGAACAATAAAAATAATAGTTTATACTATATCCAAAGAGCACGGTGGTTTGGGATATGAAAGCATCCTCATTAACACTTCAGCCAACTCTCGGACACTGCACAGCTGCTGAAGCCCTTCATGGACCCAGCAAGATAACCCAATGTGTAGCCACAGCATCTCAAAGACTGTAAATTCTATGAAGTAGAGCTTTGGCTGCAATTGCTTGTCAGGGTACAAATTATACCCAAAATAGTGTTAGTTTTGAGAAATGCTTTCTTTTTCTCAGCCTCAAAGTTTAAAAAAGTACATGCTAGTGTCCTTGTGCCTAAAAGAAATGTAATCTCATTGAAAATCCGCAAAATGGACACAATGGATGGTGATTAATTAGATCTGGGTTGTGGCTAGTTTTCTGAATGAAGCCGGCTTCCAGAAGCTTGATTTGCGCTGAACACAATTGATACTTTAAATCCAGTGATCCTTTGCGGTAGTTTGCCCAACTTTGGTGTATTGCCTCGCAATCTTGCAGAAACCCCAGGGCTCTGAGTCAGTCACCCTGATTGAACTGAAGCTACTCAACTTGAGGAATAGAGAGTCATCACAGGGTAAGTTAATGGCTAAAGATGAATCAGTCTTCATGGGAAATCTCAAAAGATCAACTCTATTTGAATGATTTGGCTGATTATAATATTGAATATCGGACTGATGGCCAATTTGATCTATTGGTTCTCCTTGCTCAAAGATCAATATGTTCACTCTTAGCACTTCCTCAATGACAGATGTATTCTTACTAGTCCCAACACTAAATAACTCCGTCCAGTTTAACCATATTTTATGAAGCCAAATCCTCCCCATCAGGGAGACTTTGTTTCCTTCTACTGCTATCAATTGGGTGTGTGGTTTATAGCGAGAAGGATTGCCGTAGACAGCAAGAAAATATCAATGAATTGGCCAGATCGGCAAAAAAGTGGCAAATGGAGTTCAGCCTAGGGAAATGTGAGGTGATGCATTGGGGGAGGTCAAACAAGGCAAAGAAAAACATAATAAATAGGATGATACTAAGATGTGTCGAGGAAGTGAGGGACTTTGTAGTGAATATTCATAGATCCTTGAAGCATCTGCATCTGATAAGCATTTGCACTGAAGTAGTCCATGTGCAAGACCTGGGCAATATCCAGGCTTGGAATGACAAGTGGAAAGTAATATTTGCGCCACGTAAGTGTCAGGCAATGACCATTTTCAATAAGAGAGAATCAAACCATCGCCCTTGACTTTCAATGGCATTATCATCAGTGAATCCCCCACTATTGACATTCTGGGGTTTATCATTAACTAGAAACTGAATTGAATTAACCATATTAATACTTTGGCTACAAGAGCAGGTCAGGGGCGAGGATTCCAATGGCGGGTATCTCACTTCCTGACTCCCCAAAGCCTACAAGGCACAAGTCAGGAGTGTGATGGAATACTCCCCATTTATCTGCGTGAGTGCAGCACCAACAACATTCAAAAAGGTCGCTACCACCCAGGACAAAGCAGCCCACTATTAAAACATGGACAAGACCAAATTCTGTGACAGACATAATTGTGTGCGCCCCTGAAGTCCATAATCAGGAAATTGGCTAAGACAAGTAAAGCAGACAGTAATTGGTAATGGTAAATAGTTAATATTTAAAAAAAAGTTTTATTAAGGCTTTTCTTTTTATACGTAAGAAACTATATACATCTGTTACCACTCACTATATACATCCGTTACAATTTGTATTTCTCAGCAAGTGTACAGTTTTGGCGAGGCCCTCTGCTCTTGACTTCCCCTACCTTCCCAATCCCCTTCCCCCTCTCGTTATCTGGCGTACCTTCTTTGCTCGTTGGGTCTTTCAACCTGGTCCTGTTGGGGTGGCATGGTGCTATGTGTGCTGTTTCGTGTTGTGTATGGTTGGGCTCTGTGCCTCTTTGTTCACGACCGCCCTCCTTCCCCCAAATCCCTCCCCCTCCCCCATTTGCCCCCCCCTCATTATTTTCTGATTGTATCTGTGGTTCTTCAGTAAATGCCTCCCTCCCTTTGGCTTATTAGCTGTTGGTGACAAACAGGTCTTGGAATAACTGGGTGAATGGCTTCCAAGTTTTGTGGAAGTCCTCTTCCAATCCCCGGATGGCGAATTTGATTTTCTCTATTTGGAGAAATTTCGAAAGGTCGGACAGCCAGTCAGCAGCTTTAGGTTGTGCTGCTGTCGCCAGCCGAGCAGGATTCTCCGGGGGGGGGGGGCAAAGGCAAGGGTGTCAGCCCTCCTCCCCATAAAAAGTTCTAGCTGTTCTGGTACCCTGATGACTGCCACTCTCGGGCATGGCTCCACTCTCATCCCCACCACCTTGGACATCGCCTCGAAGAAAGCTGTCCAGAACCTGACAAGTCTGGACATGACCAGAACATGTGGGCGGGGTTGGCCGGGCCTCCTTGGCACCCTTCACTGCTCATATCGGTCCTGGTTAAGTGAGCTTTGTGTATCACTTTTACCTGCACTAGGCTTAGCTTTGTGCACGTGGAGATGGAGTTGACCCTGTGCAGTGCTCCGCCCCAGAGTCCCCACCCTATTTCAAACCCCAGGTCCTCCTTCCATTTTTCCCTTGTCTCATCCAGTGGTGAGCATGCCATTCCCAGTAGTAGCCCATACAGGTCCCTCTCTAGAATGTCCACGTCCAGTAGGTCCTCTAATAGCGATACCTGCGGTGGTCGTGGATTTGTTTTTGTTTCCCTATGTAAGATGTTTTTGATTTGCATATACCTTAATTTGTTTCCCATGGTCAGCTGGAATTTCTCTGTCAGTTCCTCTTGTGTTGTCAGTCTGTTGTCTGTGCAGAAGTCCCCAACTGTCAACTCACCCCATCCTGTCTCCACCTTTTGAAAGTGGCTTCCATTTTGGCTTACGTGAACCTGTGGTTGTTGCAGATCGGGGCCTGAATGGACATCTCGGTTGATCCGAAGTGTTGTCAAAGCTGATTCCATGACCGAAGTGTGGCTACCATCACTGGGCTCGTTGACTGTCTAGCCGGTGGGGATGGGAGCGCTACGGTGGCCTGGGCCCGGAGAGATGCCCAGTGCAGGAGTCCTCCTCCATTCTTACCCATTCGTCCTTTGATTCCTTTATCCATCCCTTTATTCTTTCCGCTGTTGCAGGTTTGGGAGGGATAGGCCCCCCATGATTCTCGTTCTTTGCAGGACTTTATTGAGATCCTTGGGTTCGTCTCTCCCCCCCACCACCACACACATAAATGGCAAGATCGATTTTTCCACTGTGTTGAAAAAGGCCTTGGGATGTAGATCGATATGGATCTGAACAGGACAAGGAACCTGGTCAGTACGTTAATTTTGATCATCTGCACTCTCCCCACGGGGGAGAATGGGAGTGTGTTCCATCTTTGCAGGTCCATTTTAACTTCCTCCATCAGGCTGGTCAGGTTCTACTTGTGGATCTGTGTCCAGTCATGGGGCAATTTGGATCCCCAGGTAGCAGAATTTGTTTCGGGCCTGTTTAAATTGTAGTCCCTCCAGCTTTGCCCCTTTCCCTTGCGGGTCACTGGGAAGATTTCACTTTTGCTCATGTTGAGTTTGTAACACAAGAAGGTTCCAAACTCTTTCAGGTGCGCCATGATTCCCTCCATGCTGTGTGTGGGTCTGCGACGTAGATCAGCAGGTCATCAGCATAGAGCGAGACTCTGTGCTCCCTATCTCCACTTGGGATCCCTTTCCATTTCTTTGCCGCTCTTAGTGTGATCGTTAGTGGCTCGATCTTCAGGACGAACAGCAGCGGGGACAGCGGGCATCCCTGCCTTTGTGCAGCTGGAAGTACTTAGAGCTGGGGCCATTCATCTGTACACTTGTCATCGGAGCGCTGTACAGGAGTTTCACCCAGGCGATGAACCCCGTTCCAAGCCCAAACCTCTGTGAAGAACTTCTATTTGACTCTGTCAAAGGCCTTTTCTGTATCTAGGAAGATGATCACCTCAGGTGTTCTCTCCCTTGGTTGGGCCATTATAACATTCAACAGGCGCCTAATGTTCGATGTTAGCTGTCTATCCTTGACAAAGCCCACCTCGTCTTCTGCTACCACTTCTGGTACGCAGTTCTCTAGTCGCTTGGCTAGGATTTTGGCTAGTATTTTCGCATCTCGTTTCGTAGCGAAATGGGTTTGTAGGACCCGTATTCTGTTTGGTCTTTGTCCTTTCTGGGTATCAGCGAGATTGAGGATTGTGCTAGCGTATGTGGCAAAGTGCCCCTCGCCAGCGAGTCCGTGGACATCTCCCGCAGGTGCGGGGCCAATGCTGCCGCACATTTTTTGTAGAAGTCCGTCAGGAACCCATCTGGCCCCGGCACCTTCCCCGCCTGCATGGAGTTGATGGTGTCCATGACTTCTCCCAGTTCAAGTGGTGCATCCAGCCCTCGCTTCCTATCCTCCCCACAACTGGTATGTCCAGTCCAACGAAGAATTGTTTCATCCCCAATTCTCTGAGGGGGGCTCAGAGGTGTGCAGCCCCCGGTAGACGGCCTCAAACGCCTTGTTGACCTTTTCCGGCTCTGATAATAGTTCACCTCTGGTGTCTCTGACCTGAGCTATTTCCCTCATGGCTGCCTGCTTTCTCAGCTGGTGCTCATAAAGGGTCCCCCGTGCCTGGCGGAGTTGGTGCACTGCTTTCCTCGTGGGCGAAGTCCATTTGTAGTTTCTTCCTCTCCGCCAGGAGTTCTACGGCCTAGGTCTCAGAGTATTGTCAGTATGGAGTCAATTAGCTGTCATCTAGCTGCCCTTTCTTCCCTGTTCATGCTTTGTAAGCAATAATTTCTCTGCTGATCACAGCCTTCAACGCCTCCCAGAACGTGGAGGGTGGGACCTCCCTGTTCTGGTTATTCGTAATATACTCTTCTATGGCCTATGATATTTTCTTACAGAAAGCCTTATCGGCCAAGAAAGCCGTGTCCAATCCATGGGGGGCGTTGGGCATAGTTCGTCTCCTACCTCACATCCATGTAATGTAGAGTATGGTCAGAGATCACGATCGCGGAGTATTCCGCCTTTACTAGCCCTGGAAACATGGATTTTCCTACTACAAAGAAGTCAATCTGGGTTTACACGTTATGTACCAGAGAGAAAAAGGAGAACTCCTTCTCCCCTGGGTGGGGAACCGCCATGGGTCTACTGCCCCCATCTGCTCCATAAATATTCCGATTTCCTTCGGCATGTTGGAGGTCTTCCCTGTTTTGCGGTGCAACCTGTCTGTCAGTGGGTCCTGTACACAATTAAAATCCTCCCCCCTACACCATGGTAAGTCGGTGTGTGTCAACGTCAGGGATTTCCGCCATGGTCTTCTTTACAAACTCCGTGTCGTCCCAATTGGGCGCATACATGTTTACCAGGACCACCGGTGCCCTGTCCAGGCCACCGCTGAATTTGATGTGCTGACCATAAATAAAAGCAAATTACTGCGGATGCTTGACAAAGAGTCATCAGACTCGAAACACTAGCTCTTTTCTCTCCCTACAGATGCTGCCAGACCTGCTGAGATTTTTCAGCATTTTCTCTTGATGTACCGACCTCCTGGGTCTGTAACCATCCTCATCGCAGTAAACATCATCCTCTTATTTAATAGTATGACTACCCCCCTGGCTCTCGTCCAGTAGCAGGAATGGTAGGTCTGTCCCACCCAGCCCTTCCTTACCCACATCGGTCCTTCTCCCTCAGGTCTGTCTCTTGGAGGAAGATTATGTCAGCTTTCATACCTTTCAGGTGGGCGAAGATTCTGGATCTTTTCACTGGGTCATTGAGTCCCCTGACGTTCCAGATGACTATCCTTATGGGGAGTTTTTGTTCCCCCTGTTATATTACTGGGTTCAGTAAGATGTATCATTACTAGTTGCTGTTTATCCAGAAGGTCTGATGGTGTGATCCTAAAGAAACCACGAGTCTTCAACTTAAGGCAAACTAATTTATTAAGTAACGATCAATTATAATTGAGTTCAACACTCTACAGAACTATGGGCTGTTTAGCACAGGACTAAATCGCTGGCTTTGAAAGCAGACCAAGGCAGGCCAGCAGCATGGTTCAATTCCCGTAACAGCCTCCCCGAACAGGCGCCGGAATGTGGCGACTAGGGGCTTTTCACAGTAACTTCATTTGAAGCCTTCTTGTGACAATAAGCGTTTTTCATTTCATTCACTAATAATCAAGTAATTAATTCTTAATGTATTAACTGATTCAAAACTACATGTGCTAACTATGCTGTTATCTATCTATCATACACTACTGCTGTCTAGTCACTCCTGGGTTGAAAAGAGACCAAGATCCTCTGGGAGCTGATAATTATAGTGGGATCTAGTGGTGCCCTTCAGTGGTAGTGTTACAGCTAGATGTTGGGCGGGATTCTCCACTCCCGGGACTAAGTGCCCGCTCCGTCGTGAACGCCGTCACATTTCACGCCGGCGCGAACAGGGCCCGGGCACGACCTATTCTGGCCCCTACAGGGGTCAGATGCACTGATCCCCGCACATGCGCAGTTGGGGCAGCTCATTCCTGCACATGCGCAGTTGGGCCGCGCCATCCTGCGCATGTGCGGGGAACTTCTTACGCACGCCGGCCCCTCACCAACATGGCACCAGCCGGCCACGGAAGGAAGTAACCCCTGGGGGGGCGGGGGGGGAGGCCGGCCCGCCGATCAGAGAGCCCTGATCGTGGGCCAGACCCCAACGGAGCCCCCCTGGTAAAGGAGCCTCCCTCCCACAGGTCGCCCCCCCCCTCCCCCCAGCATTCCCGCACAGTTCCCGCTGGCAGCGGCCAGGAGTGAACGGCACCGGCGGGACTGTCATTTTTTCCACCGGCCACTCGGCCCATCCGGGCCGGAGAATCGCCGCTCGCCGTTTGCGGCGATTCTCCAAGCGGCCCGGCACGATTCTCGCGCCGCTAGTTTCAGGGGGTGGGATTCTCCCACCCGGCATGGGGGGGGGGGAGAATACCGCCCGTTGTAATTAGTCCTTTAGTTGTCTACATGTATACATATCATTACACCCCCCCCCCTCCTGTGGGATCAACCATACATACCTTGCGGATGCACCCCTGCACCCCAGGTTTCCCTTTGTTAGCAGGCCATCCAAAATGGCCAAGGTCACTGTTATCACCTTGTGGCCGGGTCCCTGTGCTCCGGGGTTTTCCTTTGTCCAGTGGACACCAAACATGGCTGCCAACTGTGTGTACGCCAGTGGGTGAGCCCCTGCACTCCGGGGTTTCCCTTTGTTCAGGGACCCTCCAAAGTGGTTGCTTACGGTGCCTTTGTGCTCCAAATCGCCATGTGTGGCCTGTTGTAGCCCTTGTCCCTATGATTCCCCTATGGTTCTTTCCACCCTCTTGCCCTCTCCCCCCTCCTGTAACTGCCCCACTTGCGCCTCTGCCCCCCATCACTCCCCTGACTGTCATGATTAAAATGGGCAGATGTTAGGCAGATTAAATTTGATGCAGGCATGTGCGAGGTGATACATTTGGGTAACAAGGATGAGGAGAGGCAAATTAAATAGAACAATTTTAAAGGGAGTACAGGAGCAGACAGACTGTGGCAATTTACATACTCAAGACTTTGAAGGCGACTGGACAAGTTTTTAAAGTTGGTTAAAATGTTTATGGGACCCTGAGCTTTACAAAGAGAGGCATAGAATACACATCAAGGAAGAGAGTCTAAATCTTTCTAAATCACTGGTTAGGCCTCAGCTGGAATATTGTTTCCAATTCCGGGTAACACATTTTAGAAAGAATGCCAATGGCTTGGAGTGTGCAGAGAAGATTTACTCGGATAATACCAAGCATGAGGGCCTTCAATTATATGGAGAGACGAGAAGGAGTTGTTGTCCACAGAGCAGGGACGGTTAAGGGGAAATTTAACAGCAGTATTCAAAATTAATATGTGGTTTGATACAGATTGAAATAACAAGAAACTGTTTCCACTGAATATTAAGAGAAAAATGTTATGCAGAAAATTGTTATGATCTTCAATGCACTAACTAAAAGGGTAATTAATGGAAGTGGATTCAACAAAAAGTTTCAAAAGGGAAGGATATTGTGGTCGTGGGCTCCAATGACCACATGACCAGCTCAGGGCCAATCGTGCGAGAGCATGTGAACCGCAACCAATGGGGAGTTTGCTTGGGGCCCTGGGAGCAGGACCCTGGGCAGTACGGATCAGGAAGTGTAAGGACCTGTTACATAGTGTTCTGTGTCTGCTATGTAATTGCCTTTGCCTTTCATCAACAAACCCCTTTTGTTAACTATTGGAAGCCGCCAGTGTATGGCTCAAGCCACCACATTGGTGACGAGGTAAATGTTTTTGATTACAGACATTGTGAAATGAGGGGGAGGAAGGAACAGTTGAGGATGTGGAAAAGCTCCAGCAAGAGTCGGAATCATTTAAATCATGAGTTGGTCTCTGTCCATGTGGAGTTTGCACACTCTCCCCGTGCCTGCCTGGGTTTCACCCCCACAACCCAGTGTTGTGCATGGTAGGTGGATTGGCCACGCGAAATTGCTCCTTAATTGGAAAAAAATAATTGGGTACTCTAAACTTATAAAATAAAAAAATTTAAACCGTGAGTGGAAATGCCTATCATTGGGAAACTAGACCCATTTGACCAAGGGGTTCAGTTATGGGGTCAGTACAATGAACTTCTCCATTTCTTCTTGACCGAGAACGAGATCACAGGCAAGGACAAGCAGAAGGTGATACTTCTGACAGGTTGCGGACCCCAGACCTACAATTTGATTTGGACCTCACATTCCAAGGTGCACCCGACTCGAAGACCTTTGACCAGATAACAAAATTGGTTAAGAGGGGGCTAGAGTTGGATGAGGAGTCTCAGAAATTTGTTGTAATCAATACCCATAAAGGCCTCTTTCCAGTGCAGGCTGAAGCACTGCCTAATGACAGTCTGGTTTATGGGAAGAGGCCTTTATGGGTATTGATTGTAGCAAGACTCCCCATCCAATTCTAGTTGCAGATAGGCATGACTGATGTCCAATTTTGAATGGGTGAGGCGTCCCGCCAACTTTCAAGAATGCCATGAAAAGCTATCTGATAAATCATTCACCAGAGATTGACTAATTTTGTGTTGTTGTACAACTCAACCCCTGATTCAACCACGGGGATCACACTTGCTGAGCTGCTCATGGGCCTAATTTGGCAGGGAGGGTGGATGCACGTCAGGCCTCCCAGAAGAGGCAGCAATGAGAGCAGGGAGGTAACAGGCCGTTCTGGGTGGGAGGCACAGTATTCATCTGAGATTTCACTGTTGGATTGCCTTGATTAGAAGGATGGGCTGTGGCCCAGTCAGTGCCCGTGTCTTATGTAGCCGATGTTAATGGGAAAACCCTCAGAAAGCACATTGAGGAGTCGAGGAGCGGCGACCCTCAATGTGGAGTTGACAAGTCCAGAGAGCATCGTGAATACTCCTGTTACTCAATCCAGTCAAGGGGAGCCCGGTACTCCTGTTTCTGTTTAGCCAGCTGCAGCTGTTGAGGCCAGTGAGGCGGGTTTACCTGTCAAAGTGGGCCCTTCTGAGATGGCATCGACTGTGGATCACATGACCGCCCAAAAGAGTACCGAGCCAGTACGGGGCTACAGAGGTCCGGGAGGACCCGGAGGTCTCTGGACCGATGGATGTTTTTATGAACTCCCTTGCCTTGGTTGTCCTGTTGACCATTGTGATTTTTCTACATGGTTTTGGGGTCTTGTGTGGTAAGGGGAGAGGGATGTGGTGGCGTGGCTCCTTTAAGGGGAGGGCTCCATGGTCCATGCGACAGGCTCGGGGCCAATTGCGCGGGAGTGCGTGAAACCCGGCGAATGGGAAGTTTGCGTGGGGTGCTGGGAGCAGGAACCCTGGCAGAGTGACCATGGAGCTGAAGTGTAAAGACCTGTTGTCTCTTGTTCTGTGCTTGTTATTTAACTGCCTTTGCCTTTGATCAATAAACCCGTTTGTTACTGAAAGCCTCCAGTGTGTGGCTCGAGCTACCATAGATATATAATTGAAAATTTGCAGGGCTATGGAGAAAGAGCGGAGGAGTGGTACTAATCTGGAGAGCTCTTTCAAAGAGCTAGCAAAGGCACAATGAGCCAAATTACCTTCTGCATTATATGGTTATATACTTCTGGGGTAGAAGGATAAGACAGGTGATGGAGCTTTCTTGGATTTTAGAAACACCTTTTCAAGGTTTGCGCTGCATTTCTGCCAATGTTGTCCCCTTGTTCAAGAAGGGGAGTAGAGACAACCCCAGTAACTATAGAGCAGTGAGCCTTACTTCTGTTGTGGGCAAAGTATTGGAAAGGTTTACAAGAGATAGGATGTATAATCATCTGGAAAGGAATAATTTGATTAAAGATAGTCAACACGGTTTTGTGAAGGGTAGGTCAAGCCTCACAAACCTTATTGAGTTCTTTGAGAAGGTGACCAAGCAGGTGGATGAGGGTAAAGCAGTTGATGTGGTGTATATGGATTTCAGTAAAGCGTTTGATAAGGTTCCCCACGGTAGGCTATTGCAGAAAATACGGAGGCATGGGATTCAGGGTGATTTAGCAGTTTGGATCAGAAATTGGCTAGCTGGAAGAAGACAAAGGGTGGTGGTTGATGGGAAATGTTCAGACTGGAGTCCAGTTACTATTGGTGTACCACAAGGATCTGTTTTGGGGCCACTGCTGTTTGTCATTTTTATAAATGACCTGGAGGAGGGGGTAGAAGGATGGGTGAGTAAATTTGTAGATGACGCTAAAGTCGGTGGAGTTGTGGACAGTGCAGAAGGATGCGGATAGGAGAGTAGGAGGAAGAGAAGATGGAGAGAGATGACATTGCATGGAGAGGTGACCCTGCTGCTCCTCGCTCTTCAGGCCTCCAACATTAAATCCAGGTGGCACAGTGGGCAGTCCTGCCCTGGGTGCAATGCCTTCGACTCTTCTGTGACATCTCGCTTCCCTCCAGTGAATGAGAAAGTTTTGGCACAATCAGCAGATTTCTCCCAGACAACTCACCAACATCCATTCTGGCTCAAACTGCGCAGAAAACCTACATCCAGTTACCCAAACCATTTACTAGTGGTGTACCACAAGGATCTGTTTTGGGGCCACTGCTGTTTGTCATTTTTATAAATGACCTGGAGGTAGAAGGATGGGTGAGTAAATTTGCAGATGACACTAAAGTCGGTGGAGTTGTGGACAGTGCGGAAGGATGTTACAAGTTACAGAGGGACATAGATAAGCTGCATAGCTGAGCTGAGAGGTGGCAAATGGAGTTTAATGCAGAAAAGTGTGAGGTGATTCATTTTGGAAGGAATAACAGGAAGACAGAGTACTGGGCTAGTGGTAAGATTCTTGGTAGTGTGGATGAGCAGAGAGATCTCGGTGTCCATGTACATAGATCCCTGAAAGTTGCCACCCAGGTTGAGAGGGTTGTTAAGAAGGCGTACGGTGTGTTAGCTTTTATTGGTAGAGGGATTGAGTTTAGGAGCCATGAGGTCATGTTGCAGCTATACAACACTCTGGTGCGGCCGCATTTGGAGTATTGCGTGCAATTCTGGTCGCCGCATTATAGGAAGGATGTGGAAGCATTGAAAAAGGTGCAGAGGAGATTTACCAGAATGTTGCCTGGTATGGAGGGACGATCTTATGAGGGAAGGCTGAGGGACTTGAGGCTTTTTTCGTTAGAGAGAAGAAGGTTAAAAGGTGACTTCATTGTGGCATACAAGATGATCAGAGGATTAGATAGGGTGGACAGTGAGAGCCTTTTTCCTCGGATGGTGATGTCTAGCACGAGGGGACATAGCTTTAAATTGAGGGGAGATAGATATAGGACAGATGTCAGAGGTAGGTTCTTTACTCAGAGAGTAATAAGGGCGTGGAATGTCGTGCCTGCAACAGGAGTGGACTCGCCAACACTAAGGGCATTCAAATGGTCATTGGATAGACATATGGACGATAAGGGAATAGTGTAGATGGGCTTTAGAGTGGTTTCACAGGTCGGCACAACATCGAGGGCCATAGGGCCTGTACTGCGCTGTAATGTTCTATGTTCTATGTTCTCATGTTAGTTCATTAGGACAGGAGCAGTTCTGAATAAATTTTCAGCCAACGTTTTAACTGAAAATGTCTTTAAATAGTTGCATGACATTTTTGGTGGAAATAAATAACAAAAAATTGCCAATTTCTTTATTTGACAGTAAAATGGTAATTTAGATGACTAACTTTTGGTAATTTTTATTCTTATTACACATATTTATCCTTATTTATCCTTTCTTATCCTTATTACATTCTTCCATGCAAAAGTTTGCCAAATTACTACACCATTCCATAAGCTCAGGACAATCTTGACTTGCGTTAATTCTATCAGTGTGACAGTATTCTTGAATAGCAAGGAAAAAACCTCACTACTTTGTTATTCTTTTCTGCAAAGTTGAAGCAATTCAACACAGGAAGTTGAATTATTCATTTTAATCAAGACTTTAGGTTGTTCAGTGTGGTGATATGCATGTGCACAGTAATGTGTATATAGTTATCTATTAATGCATATAGTTATCGATAAGACCTCCAACCTGCAGGTGGTGATAAAGACCCACCATGTGACTCGAGAGATCCAGCAGTTGGTAGTATGTTGTACTAAAGGATAGTCGCACTCGAAGTAGCTCCAAGAACTCACTTATTTGTTACCATTTGTATCATAGTTCATTAGTTATCTTTCCACGTGTTCATTTTGTTAATCAACTATCTTACTAGTCAAAGAGCTAGATGTTCTGTGTGCATCTTTACCGCTCCCACAACACAGAACATAACATTCAGTAGTTACTTTTTCATGAGTATGAATAAAGTACTGAAAATTACATTACCAAATAAAATGAATCTTGTAATTATTCCTCAAAATAAAATCATCGGTGTCTATGTAAACCATGGTAATGAACCTGCTAATTGAGCTTTCTAAATCTGTCACAAATATCCTCGGTTATAAAACCATAAAAGGGAACAAATCGATTTGTTTCAACATATCAAAAGACAGGTAACCCTTTTTGTGATATCTCTTTTGAGTTTCATATTTGTAAATAGTTTAAAATGTGGTTTAGATGTGGTTAAAATGTGGTTAATAAAAGCAGGTCATCAGTTGCCATTCACCTACTTTTAAAGATAGTTGTCACTCTGTACAAATAATTTTGAAAATATTTTCTGACATATGGCACTGGAAATAATTTTCAATTTCTCTCTGGCCACAGTGCCTGAGGACTGGAGGATAGCCAATGTGGTACTATTATTCAAGAAGGGAGGATGTGATGAACCAGAAAAATGCAGGCCAGTCAGTCTAACCTGAGTGGTGGGTAAAGTATTGGAAGCAATTCGGAGAGACAAAATTAATCTGCATTTGGAGAGGCAGGGATCAATCAAGAACAGTCAGCATGGTTTTGTTAATGGGAGCTCAGGTCTGACTGACTTCATTGAATTTTTCGAAGAGGTGACTAGATGAGGGAATTGCATTTGACGTAGTCTACCTGGACTTCAGCAAGGCTTTTGATAAGGTCACACCCTGGGAGACTGATGCTGAATGTAAAAGCCCATGTGATCCAAGGAAATTTGGCAAATTGGATGCAGACTTGGCTGAGTGGGAGGAAGCAGAAGGTGATGGTCAAGGGGTGTTTTTCTTACTGGAAGCCTGTGTCCAGTGGGGTCCCACAAGGATCGGTGTTGGGGCCCTTGCTGTTTATGGTTTCTATAAATGATTTAGACTTGAATACAGGAGGGTTAATCAGTAAGTTCATGATGTTAAGAAAATTGTTGGGGTGGCAAATATTGAGCAGGGTAGCCTTAGATACCTGCAGGATATCAAGAGGCTGATCAGATTGGCTGATCAGTGGCAAATGGAATTCAATCCGGATAAGTGTGAGGTGATGCACTTGGGCAGAACAAACAAAGCAAGGGAATACATAATGCATGGAAGGACCCTGGGAAGCACCGAGGATCAGAGGGACCTTGGTGTGCCCAATCCCTTAAGGTATCAGGGTAACAAGGCATACATACTTACCTTTATTAGCAGAGGCATAGGGTTTAAGAGCAGGGAGGTTATGCTGGAACTGTATAAAACGTTAATTAGGCCACAGCGTGAGTATTGTGTGAGGTTCTGGAATCCACATTATAGGAGGGATGTGTCAGCACTGGAGAAGCTGCAGAGGAGATTTACCAGGATGTTGGCTAGACTGGAGAGTTTCAGATATGACAAGAGACTGGATAGACTGGGGTTGTTTTCCTTGGAGCAGAGGAAACTGAGGGGAAACATGATTGAGATGTATACAATTATGAGAGACATAGAAAGTGTAGATAGGAATAAATGTTTCCCCTTGGTGGAGTGATAAATGACCAGGGGGCATAGATTTAAGGTAAGGGACAGGAGGTTTGGAGGGGATGTGAGAGAAAGCTTTTTCACCCAAAGGGTGGTGGGCATCTGGAACTCACTGCTTGACAGGGTGTTGGAAGCAGAGACCCTCACAACATTTACGATGTATTTTGACGTGTACTTGCAATGCCAAGGATACAAGGCTGTGGGCCAAGTGCTGGAAAATGGGATTAGAATAGTTTGGTGGTCATTTATGACTGGTGCAGATGCGATGGGGCAAAGGGCCTTTTCTGTGCTGTAGACCTCCATAACTCTACAGCACCTGATCATATGGTGTCCAGTGACATGGACAGTGGCGTGAACAATTCTAGGACTGGAATTCTCTAACCATGTTGCACTTTTGTGTTTTACCACATTTTGCTCTCATGTCATAGAATGAATACATTTGGTCTAAAAACTACTTTGAATAAAATACAGTGTGCTTGTGTAAAAACTTATCATGAAAATAATTAGTAATCGTAGGGAAAGTTGAGTAGCTGATAACAAAAGTTCACTTGGGGTCTTGCTGATAAATTACCCAGCTTTAATGCAATTATAATCGCCATTAACATTTCAGCATTAATTTCAGGAACAACTGGACCTGAATTCGTAAACAGCCCAATTGGATCCCTATTTGACTCCTCTCTCATTGCATTTTCAGCTCATATATTGGACTGTAATTTAATTTATTAATTTATTTCTACTCAGATCACCATCGCTTTGGATCAGTGTCATCTAGTTCATAGTGGATGATAGAATGGTGCTTTTGTTTAAGTTGGCCTTATCATCAGAAGTCTTTTAAAAAATAGTTAACTATCATTATTGGCAAGTACTGTTTCAATCACAACTTGCAATATTGCACTTCATTAAAGACAAAAAATTCACAGGGTGCTTCACAGGGAATAAATTAGAATAAACGGACAAGGTGTGGCACGGTGGCACAGTGGTTAGCACTGCTGCTTCACGGCGTTGAGGATCCAGGTTAGATCCCAGCCTCGGATCACTGTTCGTGTGGAGTTTGCACATTCTCCCCGTGTCTGTGTGGATCCCACCCCCACAACCCAAAGATGTGCAGGATAGGTGGATTGGTCACTTGATTTCCCCATAATTGGAACTTTAAAAAAAAGAATAAATGGACACCAAACCAAAGAAGGGAATATTCCGAAAGATAACCAAAAGTATAATCAAAGGGTGGATGTTAAAGAGAATCCTAATGGAGAAGGAAATGATGGAACTCTGGAGCATGGATCCAGGATGGATCCCTAATGCTTGAACGCATTGAATCATAGGCCTGGATTCTGTCAGACTAGTCGCCGATTGGAGAACTGGCAGAGAACCCTCATGTGTGAGGGAGACTTGATGAAATTAAAGGCTCTGCAGATATTAAGTGGCCACTAGAGGGCCTTCTTTCTGATTGAGGTCTCCTGTGGCAGAAGTCCCAACTGCAATCAGAGGCCAGGAACTCTTTGTGCTGCCAGCGCTAGCGGGAGCAAGGGGAACTGACAGCAATGCACCCACAAGAAGTCCAGGGTCACCGTGGGACCCCAGAGCAAAGGTGAGTGAAGGTCCGGTGGGGATCGAGAGCAATGGTTGGAGGGGCGCAGTTGATTCAGAGGTAAGTATATCTTTCCGTGGACTCCCTTCCCAATGCCAGGTCCCTCGATTGGGCACAGAGCGCCTGATTATGAGGGACCCTCCAAGAGGCAGCTGGCAACCTGATAGGCGCTCTTTGGGAAGCATGGGTAAACCGCGTGACTTGCGTTTAATCCCTGAGCCGCCACTAAACTGTGGTGCTCAGGGATAATCGGTGTCAACTGGCTTATTAATGGCATGGAATTTTTGTTTTGCGACAATATACTTTACTCATAAAAAATCTGAAAAAAAATGACAAAACATTTCAGATTGTCATGACAGGAAAGTGCAATGATATTCACATTTACTCCAGAGATCAGGATGTACTCCGAGGTGCTTCAATTCATTAATGAGAACATTACAAACATTTCAATATTTTCATTACAGAGAGCACAATTCTGTTCAAACTATTTACATCAATCATGATGCACTCTGCAGTGCTTCGATACAGTTATATACGGTTAGGATTAAGCACTCAGTCTGAGGGGTTTTAACGGTTCCCAATCCCTCGGTGTACATTTTCTGAAAGTCCTATGAGAGTGCCTTTCCCCATTGTGCCTTGACAGCGGCTGCCCCATGCTTGTGAGCGTACCTCGGCACGTAGTCCTTGACTTTGGAATGTGCCAATTTGCAACACTCGGTTGAACAATTCTTTGTGTTGGAAGACCAACAAGTTTTGGGCAGACCAAAGAGCGTCTTTTACCGAGTTGAACCTCCAACAGCAGTTGATGTTTGTCTCAATGGGAGTCCTGCATCACAGAGCTGCTCAGGATGAACCTTGACAAATACTGCATCTCTCTCCAGACCCTCTTTACAATGGCACATTGAACAAGGAGGTGCGCGCCCGTCTCATCCCCTCTGCAGTGGAGACTTTGGGCATGAAGAATATGACGGAGAGTGCCCATCTCACCACCAGCCAAGCTAGGTCTTCGTGCTTGTGGTGATGAGGCATTCTGCCAAATTACTTTGGCAGTCTGCTCAAGGAACCATCCAACAGGATCCACCATCTCTTTTTCTAAGGACCTCGAAGATGTTACATGCAGACCACTGCTTGATAGACTTGTGGTCAAACGTTTCCACAAGAGACAGGTGGTGAGGTACAATCCAACTACTTGGAGCGTTTCGCAGCAATGTGGCCAAACACATCCTTCACAACACTGGGGGCAAGGAGAACCACAGTACATAGTGACATCTGGTGTTTGTGTGCTGAGGATCTATGTATAGCTTCATGCAGCCACACACAAAGGTGGGCATCAAGATGAGGGCACGTTTCCCTCTCCCTTAACCGGAAATTTGTACATGGTGTGCCTGCAGACTCAATCCATCTTTGATTTCCAGATGAACTTGAAGATGGCTCGGGTGACTGCTACAGCAAAGGATCAAGATATGGGTCAGGCTTGTGCCACGTACAGTAACACCGAGAGTACCTCACACCTGACAACCAGTAGTGGAGGGCGAGCGTCGTTCCCATCTATCCAGTTTCTGCTTCACCTTGGAAATTATGGATAACACGATGGCACAGAGGTTATCACTGCTGCCTCACAGCAGCAGGGACCCGGTTCGATTCCGAGCTTGGATGACTGTCTGTGTGGAGTATGCACAGTCTCTTTGTGTCTGCGTGGGTTTCCTCCAGGTGCTCCTGTTTCCTTCCACAGTCCAAAGATGTGCATGTTAGGTGGATCACCCATGTTAAATTGACCCTTCGTGTCACAAAAATATGTTGGTTAGGTTACAGGATCGCAGGGCTAGGGCGGGGGGAGTAAGCCTAGGTAGGGTACGCTTTCAGACAGTCGATGCAAACTTGATGGGCTGAATGGCCTCGTTCTGCAATTTTATGATTCTATAATAATACACACTTCCTAGTTTTTGGCACATGCCTCAGCTGCTCAGAAGCATACCCCAGCACCTTCAGGTAATCTGATCTGATGGTGAAGGGGACAAATGATCAGTCAGCCCAGTTCCCAAAGAACATGGCCTCGCTCTTGCCATGATTTACCTTGGCGCCCGAGGCCAGTTCAAACTGGTCATACGCATTCATTAGCTTGCGCACCATCAGATCCGAGCAGAAGATGGCTATGTTGTCCATTTACAGGGAGGCTTCCTGGGATCATCACTCCTCTCATGTCCCAATCCTTCACGATGGATTCGGCAAAATGTTTTACACAACACACACACAGGACACGGGCAAGAGAGCAATCCTGCATGACGCCAGATTTGATCTGAAAGCTTTTTGATTCCCACCCATTGATTGAAACTGCGCGTCTGATGTTTGTATAGAGCAGTTGGATCCAATTGCAGATTCCCCCCCAAACCCCATTTTGGAGAGTACATCCATCATGAAGATGTGCGATATTCTGTCAAACACCTTCTCCCGGTCCAGACTGATGAAGCAGGTGTCCACTCTCCTGTCCTGCACATACGCAATCATATCCCTCAGTAGCGCAAGGCTAACAGAGATCTTCCTGTCGGGTACGGTACAGGTCAGGTTAGGATATATCACCGACTCCAGATCAGACTTAACCCAGCTGGCGATGACCTTGGTTAGAATTTTCTAGTCAACATTCAACAGTGAAATGGGTCTTTCCTTTCCCCCTTCTGCTTGTAGATGAGGGCAATGAAGCCTTTCCTCATGGATTTTGACATGCTGTCGTCCAGAAGCATACTTTTGTACACTTCCAGCAGGTCTGGGCTGATCCAATCCCATAGAGCCAAACACAACTCAGGCAGCAATTCGTTGCTTCCGGAGTATTACTCAACTCAGAAAACTTGATTGCCTTTGTCAGTTCATCCTGAAATCCCAAATCAGACACTTGCACTTGGATATGGATTTTGTTTATTGTCACATGTACCGAGGTACAGTGAAAAGTATTTTTCTGCGAGCAGCTCAACAGATCATTAAGTACATGAAAATAAAATAAAAAGAAAATACATAATAGGGCAACACAAGGTACACAATGTTACTACAAAACACCAGCATCAGGTGAAGCATACAGGGGTGTAGTATTAATCCGGTCAGTCCATAAGAGGGTCGTTTAGGAGTCTGGTAACGGCGGGAAATAAGCTGTTTTTGAATCTGTTTGTGCGTGTTCTCAGACTTTTGTATCTCCTTCCCGATGGAAGACGGGAAGGTTTGCCCCACTCAGAGACTGACCCGTCTCTTTCACGGTTAAGTGAGCCCAGCCACTTAAATTCTCCTTATTTACCTTCTAGTTGTTTTGCCAATTATTTTATTAATACACTCTTAGGTGTCTCCTTAACGCTCTTTGCTTTAGGGATAACAATTTCAGCCTCTCCAAACACTCCAAAGGATTGAAGTCCCTCATCCTTGGTTTAACCTGGTAAACATTTTTTATTACCTCTCAAGACTTTGACATCTTTCCTCAAGTGTGTTCCCGGACCTGTATACACTCTTCCTGAGGCATGCTCAGTGAATTGAAAATATTTAAATGACTTCCTTGTTTGTGCATGCAACATCCCTATTAACAAAGCAAAGTATCCCCTGTGTTTTCTTAATCAATGTGGGCAGCACGGTTGCACAAGTGGATAGCACTGTGGCTTCACAGCGCCAGGGTCCCAGGTTCGATTCCCGGCTGGATCACTGTTTGTGTGGAGTCTGCACGTTCTCCCCGTGTCTGCGTGGGTTTCCTCCGGGTGCTCCGGTTTCCTCCCATAGTCCAAAGATGTGCAGGTTAGGTGGATTGGCCATGATGAATTGTCCTTCGTGACCAAAAAAAGGTTAGAAGGGGTTATTGGGTCACGGGGATAGGGTGGAAGTGAGGGTTTAAGTGGGTCGGTGCAGACTCGGTGGGCCGAATGGCTTCCTTCGGCACTGTATGTTCTATGTCCATATGTTCTATGTTCTAACCTACCTGGACACCTTCAAAATTGTATGGAAGCATAGCCTCTGCCCTTGCACTGCTCCTCCCACCCCAACACTCCCCAAATGTTACCCTTTCGATTACATTGTCTCTCCAAGTTGTTTCTTCCAAAATGCATCATTTCAGACTTAGCCTCATTAAAATGCATCTGCCAAACATCAGCCCACTTCACCATCCAATCTACATTCAGGTTGTCAAAAATCAAAATTATATTTCTTATGTGCAAGTCGAGATCATTTATACATGGCAAGAAAAGCAAAAGTCTCAATACTGACTCCCGGGGGACCCCATTGTTTACTTCTCTCGTGTCAGAAAAAACATCCCTCTCTCCACCTCCAGCCCCCTTGCCATTTATGTCGCCAAGGTATGACCATCCTTGAAGTGCATGTGCTTCCATTTTCTAAATCAGTGAGTTAGGTGGTACTTTCCCAATTGTCTATTGAAAATCTATGTTTGCAGCATCCACTGTCTTACTTTCATTGATTCTGTGTTAATTCATCAAAGAAGTCAATGAGATTAGTTATATAGTGTTTTCTTTTAACAAGTCCATGCTGGCTATCACTTGTTAATTCTCTAAGTGAGAATTAATTTTGTCTTTAACAATAATATCGAGCAGTTTTCCCACCATTGATGTTAAACTGATTGATCTGTAGTTGCTGGGCTTTTCCCTCCCCCACTTTTTTAAATAGGGGTGTAATGTTTGCAGTCCTCTGGCACCAATGCTTAGAAATGCTTAGAAAACCTTTACCAGTACCCATCCCATCTGGATTGGATGGCCTGTTAACTTTGAGTGATCCCAAACTATTTAGCATTTCCTTTCTATCTAGTTTTATCCTTTCCAATATCTCTACTTCCCTCTCCACTACTGCAATGTTAACTTCATCCTCCTTTACAAAGATAGATACAAAGTATTCATTCAGTACCTCAGCCATGCCCTCATCCTCCACAAGACAGTTACCTTGTTGGTGCTGAATCAGCTTCAAATGCCTTTAATTCATAAAGATTGTTGAGCTCCTTTTTATGTGACTCAATTTTGTTTCTTATATTTGCTTTATTCCCTTCTTACATACATTTTCAAATTTCCTGCAATTGTTTCTTTTAATTTTCCCTGGCTTTGACTGTGTTCTGAACCTGACAGATGTTGGAATCCCAGTTTCTGACCTACTCTTGTAGTCATAATGTTTATACAGCTTTTCCTGCTGAATTTCTGACCAATGGTAACCCCAAGAGTTTTGAAAATGGGGGTTTCAGCAATGGTTATAAAGTTGAATGGTAAGGGGAAATGGTTAGGTTCTCTCTTTAGGAGATGGTCATTGCCTGGCAACTTGTGTAGCATGAATGTTACTTGCCGCTTATCAGCCCAAGCCTGGATATTGTCCACGTCTTGCTGTATGTGAACGTGGACATGGACTACTTCACTATCTGAGGAGTTGTGAATGGTGCTGAACATCGTGCAATCATCAGTGAACATCCCCACATCTGACCTTATGATGGAGGGAAGGACATTGATGGAACAACTGAAGATGGTTTGGCCTAGACCACTGCCCTGAGTAACTCCTGCAGTGATGACCTGGGCTGACATGATTGACCTCCAACAACCACAACCATCTTCCTTTCTGCTAGATCAGACTCTACCGAGAGGAAACTTTTCTCCCTGATTCCCATTGACTTCAATTTTATTCGGACCCTTGAAGCCATGCTTGGTCAAATGTAATATTGATGTCAAGGGCAGTCACTCTCACCTTACCTATTGAGTTCAGCTCTTTTGTTCATGCTTAAGCCAAGGCGATAATGAGGTCAGGAGCCAAGTGGGCCTAGGGGAACCTAAACTGAGTGTCAGTGAGCAGGTTATTGCTCTGCAAGTGCCACTTGGCTGCACTGTTGCTGACACCTTCCGGCACTTCCCTGATGATCTAGAAAAGAATGATGGTATAGTAGCTTGCCACATATGATTTGCCCTTCCCTTTGTCTACGCCATACATGGGAAATTTATCACCTTGTCAGGCAGATGTCGATGTTGGAGCTCGACTGGAACTGTTTATCAAGGGATTGTGATAGTTTTGGAACATATTTCTTCAGCACAATGACCAGGATGTTATCAGGGTCCATAATCTTTGCTGTATCGAGTGCCTTAAGCCATTTCTTGATATCACGTGGAGTGAATTACATTTACTGAAGATAGATGGGAGAATATTTTGGAGACAAAAATGTAGAACTATAGAATCAGAATGGTTGCAGCAAAAAAGAGTCCATTTATCCAGTCGTGTCCGTGCTATCTCTCTGGAGAAGAAACTCAGCTAGTCCCACTCTCCTGTCATTTCCTTGCAGTCCTGCAATCATTTTGTCTTCAAATGTCTTCCCTGTTGCCCAATTCCCTTTTGAAAGGCATGATTAAATTTTACTCTACCTGACTCTCAGGCAGACCTCAGAATGAGCACAAAAAGAAGATCAGATATGAACCGCATTAACTAATTATTTTCTCAAGGTACTGGCAGGTAGACTGGAGGAGTGCCTTCCGAAGGTGACAGGTGAAGATCAGACGGGGTTCATGAGAGGGAGGCAGCTCTTTTTGGACGTTAGAAGGCTATTGAACATGGTTATGACAACGGGGGGGGGGGGGGGGGGGGGGGGGGGGGGGAATAGAGATGGTTGTGGCATTGTTGGACACCGAGAAAGCGTTTGACCGGGTAGAATGGGGGTACTTGATGGCAGTTCTGGAGCGGTTTGGGATTGGACCAAGATTTGTGGACTGGGAAAAGCTATTACATAAGGAGCCAAAGGTGAGTGTCCGACAAATAACATCAGCTCGAGATACATTTCTCTCCACAGTGGGAGTGGGACTAGGCAGGGATGTCCTATGTCCCCCCTGCTGTTTGCACATGCGATTGAGCCGTTGGCCATCGTGTTAAGACGTTTGGGGGTATGGAAAGGGATAGTGCGGGGGGTGGATGGAGCATAGGGTGTCCTTATATGCCGATGACTTGTTATAATTCGTGTCGGAACCGAGTGTGTCAAAGGGGGAATACTGGAGTTGCTTCGGGTGTTTGGGTCTTTCCCGGGGTACAAATTAAATCTAGACAAGAGTGAATATTTTGTGGTGTCTCAGCCATGGGTGGGGGCAGGGTTGGGGGGGCTGCCATTCCGTAGGGCAGGGACTCACTTTAGATACCTGGGTTGCAGGTTGCTCGTGATTGGGGGGGGTGCTCCATAGGTACAACATTTCTAGTTTGGTGGGGAGGGTGAAAGCTGATCTGGCAAGGTGGGATGGTCTCCCTCTGTCACTGGTGGGTCGGGTCCAGGCGGTTAAAATGAACGTGTTGCCGCAATTTCTGTTTATTTTCCAATGCCAGCCGATTTTTCTGCCAAAGGCATTTTTCAGAGAGATCGAAGGAATGATTAACTCGTTCATATAGGGAGGGAAGGTGGCCAGAGTTAGAAAGGTGCTGCTACAGAGGGGAAGGCAGGCAGGGGGTTTGGGTCTTCCGAACCTGATGTATTATTACTGGGCGGTGAATGTGGAGAAGGTGCGGGGCTGGGTCAGAGGGGCTGATTCCCAGTGGGTCAGAATGGAGGAGAGTTTGTGTAGGGGGTCGGGATTGAAGGCGCTAGCAACCGCCCGGCTTCCGATGGTCCCGGGGAAATACTCAGGGAGTCCGGTAACAATAGCTTCATTGAGAATTTGGAGGCAGTTTCGCCAATACTTTGGGTTGGGGGCAGGGTCAAGGGAAATGCTGATTTGGGGGAACCACAGATTTGAGCCAGGGAGGTGGGACGGAAATTTTCAGAAATGGGAGGAGAAGGGGATTAAGGCTAAAAGATTTGTTTCTTGGGGGTCGGTTTGCAGGATTGAGGGAGCTGGAAGCGAAGTATGGGCTGGAGCAGGGGAAAATGTTTAGATACATGCAGGTTCGAGATTTTGCCAGGAAGGAGATACAGAGCTTCCCGGTGGAGCCGGCCTCCACATTGCTGGAGGAGGTGCTGAGGACAGGGAGACTGGAGAAAGGGGTAGTGTCGGTGGTTTACAGGGCTATTTTGGAAGAGGAGAAGGCACCACTGGAAGGGATCAAAGCAAAGTGGGAAAGAGAGTTGGGAGACGATACGGAGGAGGGGTTCTGGTGTGAGGAGCTCCGGAGAGTGAACACCTCCACCTTGTGTGCGAGATTGGGGCTGATGCAGCTGAAGGTGGTATATGGAGCACACCTCACAAGGTGTGCGAGGATGAGCCGGCTCTTTGAGGGGGTAGAGGATGTATGAGAATGTTGCGGGGGGGGGGGGGGGGTGGTAGTATGCATTAGGGGTCATGTGGGACTGTGAAGCCGTGATGTCATTGGCTGACAGATCCCGGGTCCTGGTTGGCTGTTGACCTCTAGCTCCGCCCTGAAGGCGGAGTATAAGAACCAGGAGTTCTCCCCCGCAGGCCAGTCTGTTACTGAACTGCGGGGAACAAGTCACGCTTAATAAAGCCTCATCGACTTCATCTCTATTCGTCTCTCGTGAGTCTTTGTGCGCTACAGGGCGCAAATCACGTTCATATGTTTTGGTCATGTCCAAAGCGGGAGGATCATTGGAAGGAGGTTTTTAGGGTAATCTCTAAAGTCAAACTTGCTGCAATTTCACTCAGATAAAGTAAAATGAGCCTGATCTCTTCGCATCTGAAAAATGTAACCACTCTGTTGACTAATCCACTATTTGGTTTCTTATTTAGAATGTACTCTCATTTATTGGAAGTATTTATTTTTATCGGTGACATCTAGAAAAGCATGGTTTTGCCTAAAAATTGAATCACCCTGCAGAGAATGAGATGGTAAGCATATTTTATTGTGGGACTAAATAATAATATTTTAGAAAATACAGGACTGGGATTTGACAAAGAAAATTTGAAGGTAGTAATTTTCAGCAACTTTTTCATGTACTAAAGATCTTGTGAGATGGAAAATATTGAACTAAAAAGCTGGTTTAGTCAGTATTTAATGCAAGACGCCTTTATGGCAAAGAAATTGTGAGGAATGGCTACATGGATACGTGGTCAACAGTGATTGCCACTTAAAATGGCTGCTAGTGTTCATCAAGGAGCCTTCACAACATTTTAATGGCTAACACCTTTTCCAAATTGTGACCACCTATTTGGCAGTAAATAAGGTGATGAGGCTTTTGTGTACTACTTAAAAGGACATTCACCATTTCATGATGTCTGACTGTTGAAGCTATGATGGACACCTCTGAAAGATATCGGGAGACTCCCTGCAACACTTTGTCAAGACTTTGCAATTCCTTGAGCAATATTAATTTTGCATGTTCTCTGAGGATTTCTTCTAAAACTATTAATTGCTGTTCTACTCAACCTTATTGAACACCTTATAAAAGTCATCAGCAGGGAGGGGGTCCTTGCTCATGGACATGATTCTCGAGGTCCCTCTTGGTCTGGATAAGGAATGGGAGGAGAATATAAGGCTAGGAAAAGCAACACCAGTTGCTTCAGGAGGGAGGAACAGGAGAATGACCTAGAGTTTATCACCCCCTTGTTATCCTCTGGACCTCCTTAACCAGATCCTCCAGTGCCAAGTCCAATAAACTGCACGTCATATATTTTGATCCTGGAGCTATCCTACAACATGCCACTATGTGCTAGCTAAGGCACTGCTCTCCTTCCTAGAAGTGGGTGGAAAGAGCCTACATACTCTGTTCCATGAAAATTGCATCTAATCTTCTTTTGAATGTAAAACCTGCAGGTGAGGGTTGATTCAATATCACCCAAAAATGAACCTGGGAGTCACAATACACAATTAACCACAACTATTCTGATGGAGTAATCAATAATGTCAATGTTCAGCCAGCACAAACCATGCTATTGCTTGGCTAGATACATCAGCAGCTGACCAATATCATAAGTGGCTAGTACAACTCGCACTGTCATGTTATTATAATGATGCAATACCTTGACCTTATTTACTGAACAAGATGCAAGGCATCAATCGCTCACAGGAGATTGATAAACACATTGTGTTTTCATTTATTAAGAATAGGCACGCAAGAATGGTTATACATGGGTATAAAGCTTGAGGGCATCAGAACTGTGCTTCTTTTGGTTAGCCAAATAAACTAAAATAACAAATTGAAGGATAAATTAAAATGCAGTTCCTTAAAAGGATATTGGCATCAAAGTAAACAGAATCTCAAAGGAAGCTTAAAACATCAAAACAAAATGTGATTGAAGGGAGTCAATAAAACATCCCGGTACCCTTGATACCCACTGGGCACGAAAACAGACACTACATGCTCCCTCTCCAGGGACACCCAGCAGTGAGCATAGCTGTGGCCAGAGCTTGTGTGTGCTCTGCTCTGAAACTAAGACTGGAACACATGACACATTTCCATTTTCATGATGTCATGCTGTTACAGGCAGATTACAACATCCTGCTTTCTCTTTAAAGACACCTTCCCCCCTTCCAAAGAAGTGTAACCATTTACAATACATAATAATAATAATCTTTATTATTGTCACAAGTAGGCTTGCATTAACACTGCAATGAAGTTACTGTGAAAATCTTCCAGTCGGCACAATCCGGCACCTGTTCAGGTACAAAGAGGGAGAATTCAGAATGTCCAAATGACCTGACAGCACGTCTTTCAGTCATGTTTAGTTACTGTGAGCGAAATAAGACCTCACCCTGTATATCTTTTTTAATGAAATAGGTATAGATATCCTCATGGTCATTTCCAAACTTTTAAAAACTGGCCAAATACCTTTTAAAATGGCCTTTTAATCAATGTTTTTCTGTGAAACTGAACAAATGGAGCTAGCATTGCAGTATCAGAGAAATTTGCACCTCGTTATCTCCGAAGAGACACCAATGACCCCTGTGGGCTGAAGAGACCAAATTCAAAGAGAACTATACAAAGGCCATCAGCATTTCATAAGCCAGCTGGCCAGCCAGATCCTATCAGTCTACAAGGATAAAGGAGTCCATAACTTGTGCTCTTCTGATATTTCTGTCTTTCTCCATTTTGTCTTGTTCGACCTTCGATTTGTCTTGTAAATTGATGTTGCACTTACATGGTGGATCAATTGATAAATTCTCGCATTCTTCTGAAAGTGTAATGTTGGAGCTCCCTTGAAACTGCTAATTTTGTCAAAATATTCTGGATATTTTGTTGCCAGGTCCTGAACTGAGGTGACAGGAGTAGTATCTGAGGTAGATCTGTCATGTCATGTCTGACTGACTCCATAGATTCTTACTGAGATCAGAACATGCCAGCAGACTTGCAATCACCAAGCCTTTAGTTTCCATGATGTAGAAATCTATAGACTCAGGATGATCGATTGTGCTTGTACTCCAGTTCAATGAATTTTGCACATGGAATTAGCAAACCATTGTACTATGAAAGTTTCATAGTAGTAGACTACCCATGGCCACCCACATCTTTTAGAATTTGCAGAGGTGGTATGTGGCTCATTGCTCCTGTGTCAATCTTGGTCAATAATGAATACTTAGCAACTTTCTTAGGGCAAATAATTTGAATCTTGGTAAACACATGAGCTGATTTGATGGCATCTACATTTTCCATGAGTTTGACAGTGTGAAATACATGTTCACCACTCTTTGTCTCATCATGCATGTAATAATAATAATTTTTATTAGCGTCACAAGTAGGCTACATTAACACTGCAATAAAGTTACTGTGAAAATCCCCTGGTCACCACACTCCGGCGCCAGTTCGGGTACATTGAGGGAAAATTCAGAATGTCCAATTCACCTAACAAGCACGTCTTTTGGGACTTGTGGGAGGAAACCGGATCACCCGGAGGAAACTCATGCAGACACGGGGAGAATGTGCAGACTCCACACAGACAGTGACCCAAACTGGGAATCGAACCCGGATCCCTGGTGCTGTGAAGCAACAGTACTAACCACTGTGCTACTGTGCCGCCAAATCATTGTCACTTACTGGTTTGTCGATCAGCTCACGTCTATGCTTTTGACAGGATACCAGATAGTCATTCTTGTTGTTTGAAGATACCCATTGTGGATTGTGTTTGTAAAAGTATACCCCTCTTTGTAGTGGCATCAGCCTTTACTCTAGTGCATTGTCACTGCCAATGGCCCTTCCTGCCACATGCTTTTCAGAATTGATGAAAAGCTGGGCATTTCCCTCGATACATGCAAAATTCCACACCTTCCACATGTTATGTTTGGGTGTTGAAGCGAGTGTCGCGACGATTGGGGTTGTAGTTAGAACCTGAAAATGTTTTTGACTTGCGAGGATTGCTTCAGATTTAAGTCTATTATGAGGCACTCTTCGATGCTATGTGTTTTGGGCTTGTCTAGTCTTTCTAGAATGTTTCCATGGGAGTGGATATGATCACCAACTGTAGACTATGGGCCTGGCAAATGGGATTAGAATTGGCCGATCAGGTGCCTTTCATGTGGTGGTGCAGACTCGATGGGCCAAAGGGCCCTTTCTGCACTGTATTTTTCTGTGATTCTAAACCATTCTGTCTGTCAGCACTGCATTTATAAAATCACAGTCTGTACCCTTTTCACGACATCTGCTGACTGAGTGGTCAATGGCTTCTACAGCATACTGTTGTTCGAATGACATGAAAGTTGATAAATATCGAGGTTTAACCTGATTCTGAACTGGTCTTCTGATGTAGTCCATGCCTTTTGGGGATCATTTAGCCGTTAATCCAGATGTATTCAATCTGTGGAGACCTTTTGTTAGGTCAATTTTTATTGCTTTCTTGTCTGGTCTCGACACACCTGAATCAAGAAACCAACCAAGAAATCATTGTTTAACATTTCAAATTCAGATCGTTGGTCAACTCCAACCCAGTCTAAATTGGGGAATTTTGTGGACGTTCTGACAATATCTCTTTATCTTTCTTTCTCCTGTAGTACCTGGGATGAATGTCACTATAGTCACTTTTGCATGCTTTCCAGAAACTCCTCTCATGAAGACGTGTTGTGGCAGCAAAGCACCACAGAACAATGGAGTCTTTGCTTCTTATTCAATTTATTGTTCAATAACTTCCAGTCACTTTTTATTATCTCAACTTTCACTGGCCCAATTCTTATGAATTTTTTTGTTTTTTTATTGTGTGACTCCCCCTTGCTCACTATTGATCTAGCCCACACCTTGGGCACTCACCTCTCCCAAACCTTTTGAGCTGTGGAACCTCTTGTGACCTCCCAAGACCATCAGGGAACCCTAAATATTCTCATAATGTAGACACCCCTTTTTTGCAGGGAAATAGATGCGAACACAGAAATCAAACGTAAACAAGTCTTTTCTAACTATATTGAAACATATATTAGGAATAAGGAAGAGGCACACAGTCATAAATATGTGGCCCTCTTCCCTCACATTAACCCCTGGCCAAGCCTCCCTCCCATGGCTCCTTAATACTGACGCCTGAAAGTAGTACACACTTCAAGAGTGAGTAATCTGGTAATAATTAAAACGTTTTATTTTTTAAAATGAAGTCTTATCTTTGTCATTTTTAATTGGAGCTGGAAAGCTGATTATCATATTGGACACAAGCATGCCTCTCTCACACACACATACACACACCCTCTCTCACACGCACACTCAATCCCCTCTCTTACACACACGCACACACACTCTTCTCTCTCTCAAATACACTCACCTCTCACTAACTCACACAATCACCCCCCTCACATACACACTCACCCCCCCTCTCCCTCCTACACACACTCATCCCCCTGTCTAATGTCTCCCCCCCCCCACCAATTGGCACCTTTTCAACCAATGTTTGCAAGTTTCACAGACACTTTAGAGACCCATTACGGACCCCCAGGGGTACGCAGACCCAAATTTGGGATCCCCTGATTTAGATCAACAAAGAAACAAAGCAACAATGTTCAGGACAGAGTTAAATTAATGATGAAGTTAATCAGAATTAAATAAGAAGGAAGAATAACACATCTGTGGTAGTGAGCGGTATTACAATACCCGATAGGCTGGAGCACCATTGGTGGAAACTGTATGCTTTCTATTGGTTAAGATGTATGGTAGCTCCGCCCTGCTAGGCAGGGTATAAGAGCCCGTGCTGCCCCAGCAGCCTTCATTCTGTGCCTGAGCTGCTTGGGGAAACATCTAGCTTATTAAAGCCTTCAGTTGGACTACAACCTCGCTTTAGTGGTCATTGATCGTGCATCAATTTAATAAGCTAGTTTTTTTGTTAAACAAGGATGGAGCTCCGAATCAAGCCGGAGTGTTTGCAACTCAGCCCCCACGCAGCGAACTCAGCAGCAATCTTCAAGCACTGGCTGGCGTGCTTTAAAGGGTATCTCAGGACGGCCGAAAATATACCCACGGGAGAGCAGAAAATGCAAGTCCTGCACTCAAGAGTGAGCCCGGAGATTTACACCCTCATCAAGGAAGCGGAAGACTTCGATGCAGCAATAAAGCTGCTAAAAGGACATTATATTTGCCCTATAAACCACGTCTACGCCCAGCACCTGTTTGCAACAAGGCGACAAACCCTTGGGGAAATCGCTGGAAGAATTCTACCGTGCACTCCTGGTGTTGGGGAGAGACTGCAACTGCCCGCAAGTTTCGGCGAGCAAACACACTGAACTCTTGGTCCGGGACGCTTTCATGGCAGGTATGCTATTCTCACAAATCCGCAAGCGACTGCTAGAAAAAGACACTCTGGGTCTCAAGGAGGCACGGGCCCTTGCAGGCTCCCTGGATGTGGCCTCCAGGAACGCCCGCGCTTACGTTCCCAACTGCACGGCAGCCCCCTGGGCAGCGTGGAACCCCTCCGCAGCCGACCCCGAGACATCCCCCATCCCCCCACAAGCCTGCTCTACAAAGTGGCCTGGCAACCCCGGGGGGAACCGCTGCTACTTTTACGGGCAGGCCAAGCACCCCCGCCAGCACTGCCCGGCCCGCGCATCAACCTGCAAGGGATGCGGCAAAAAGGGCCATTTCGTGGGGGTATGTCAGGCTTGTGCGGTTGCCGCGGTCTCCAGCGTCGAATGCGGACCGCCGCTACAAACCTCTCCACGGTCCTCGTGCGGCCAGCGGTCGCCGCCATCTTCATACTCCAGGGCCACGTGCGGACCCCGGGCGCCGCCATCTTGTCCCGCGGATGCCACGTTAGAGGGATGGGTGCCGCCATTTTGTGCACCCCCAGCCATGTGCGACCAATGGGAGCCGCCATCTTGGATGAACCCCCAGGACCCCAGCTCGGCTGACCACGCACTGCCTGAAGAGAACTCTCAACTGCTGCGATTAGCCTCGGTGACTCTGGATCAGTCCCGGCCTCGAACACTCTAAACTGCTACAACGGCTGTATTCATCAATGGGCACGAGACGTCCTGCCTAATCGACTCTGGGAGCACGGAGAGCTTCATACACCCCGACATGGTAAGGCGCTATTCTCACCTCATCCACCCCGTTAATCAAAAAATCTCCCTGGCCTCCGGTTCACACTCGGTGGAGATAAAGGGGTTTTGTGTAGCAAACCTCACAGTCCAGGGAAGGGAGCTCAAAAATTTCCGTCTCTACATCCTTCCCCACCTCTGCGCGGCTACACTCCTGGATTTAGACTTCCAGTGTAACCTCCAAAGTCTAACCTTCAAATTTGATGGCCCTATACACCCCTCACTGTCTGCGGCCTCGCGATCCTTAAGGTCGACCCACCTTCCCTGTTTGGGAACCTCACCCCGGATTGCAAAGCGGTTGCCACCAGGAGCATACGGTACAGTGCCCAGGACCAGATCTTTATTAGGTCAGAGGTCCAAAGGCTACTGAGGGAACGGTTCATTGAAGCCAGTAACAGCCCCTGGAGAGCTCAAGTAGTGGTGGTAAAGACCAGGGAGAAGCATAGGATGGTTATCGACTACTGTCAGACCATCAACAGGTTTACGCAGCTGGACACGTACCCTCTCCCCCGTATATCCGACCTGGTAAACAGGATCGCGCATTATAAGGTCTTCTCCATAGTGGACCTCAAGTCTGCCTACCACCAGCTCCCCATCCGCACTAGTGGCTGCAAATACACTGCCTTCGAGGCAGATGGGCGGCTCTACCACGTCTTAAGGGTTCCCTTCGGTGTCACCAACGGGGTCTCGGTCTTCAAGCGAATGGACCGAATGGTTGACTGGTACGGCTAACGGGCAGCATTCCCGTATCTCGATAATGTCACCATCTGCGGCCACGACCAGCAGGACCACGACACCAACCTCCGAAAATTCCTCCAGACCACAAAAATCCTTAACCTTACATACAACAAGGATAAATGCGTGTTTAGCACCGATCGTCTAGCCATCCTCGGCTACGTAGTGCGAAATGGAGTTATAGGCCCCGACACTGAATGCATGCGCCCCCTTATGGAGTTCCCCCTCCCTCACTGCTCCTAGGCCCTGAAGCGCTGCCTCGGGATTTTCAGTTACTACGCCCAGTGGGTCCCCAACTCTGCGGACAAGGCACATCCCCTGATCCAATCCACAGTTTTCCCCTGTCGATAGAGGCCTGCCAGGCCTTCAGCCGCATCAAAGCAGACATTGCAAAGGCCACGATGCATGCCATCGATGAGTCCCTCCCCTTCCAGGTCGAGAGCGATGCATCTGACGTAGCTATGGAGGCCACCCTCAACCAAGCGGGCAGACCTGTGGCCTTCTTCTCACGTACCCTCCATGCTTCCAAAATCTGCCACTCCTCAGTTGAAAAGGAGGCCCAGACCATAGTAGAAGCTGTGCGACATTGGAGGCATTACCAGGCCGGCAGGAGATTCACTCTCCTCACTGACCAACGGTCAGTTGCTTTCATGTTTGATAATGCACAGCGGGGCAAGATAAAAAACGACAAGATCTTGCAGTGGAGGATCGAACTCTCCACCTACAACTACGAGATCTTGTACCGTCCCGGGAAGCTAAATGAGCCTCCTGACACCCTGTCCAGTGGCACATGTGCCACCGCACAAGTGGACCGCCTCCAAGCCCTCCACGAGGACCTCTGCCACCCAGGGATCACTCGCTTTTTCCATTTTGTCAAGACCCGCAACCTGCCCTACTCCATCGAGGAGGTCAGGACAGCCACCAGGGACTGCCAAATCTGCGCAGAGTGCAAACCGCACTTCTACCGGCCAGAGAAAGCGCTCCTGATAATGGCTTCCTGTCCCTTTGAACACCTCAGCATGGACTTCAAAGGCCCCCTCCCCTCCACCAACCGCAACACGTACTTCCTGAACGTGATTGACGAGTACTCCCGGTTCCCATTCGCCATCCCCTGCCCCGACATGACCGCAACCACCGTCATCAAGGCCCTCCATAGCATCTTTGCACTGTTCGGTTCCCCGCTTACATACATAGTGATAGGGGGTCCTCCTTTATGAACGACGAACTGCGTCAATTCCTGCTCAGCAAGGGCATCGCCTCGAGCAGGACGACCAGTTACAATCCCCTTGGTAACGGACAGGTAGAGAGGGAGAATGGAACTGTCTGAAAGACCGTCCTACTGGCCCTACGGTCCAGGACCCTCCCAGTCTGCCACTGGCAGGAAGTCCTCCCGGATGCCCTCCACTCCATCCGGTCGCTGCTTTGTACAACCACCAATCGGACACCTCACGAACGTCTCCTTGTCTTCCCCAGGAAGTCCTCCTCTGGGACCTCGCTCCTGACCTGGCTGGCAGCGCCCGGACCCATCCTGCTCCGAAAACACGTGCGGGCGCACAAGTCGGACCCGTTGGTCGAGAGTGTCCATCTGCTCCATGCTAACCCCCAGTACGCCTACGTGGCATACCCCGACGGCCGACAAGATACGGTCTCCCTACGAGACCTGGCGCCTGCCGGATCCCCACGCACACCCCGGCCACCAGTCCCACCCTCCCCTCCATCAGGGCACCTTACAGGAGGATCGGTCCTTCCGCCACCCCTGCCTAGGCCCCCCCCACCCACCGACGCACCCCACAGGTGCTCCCTTCCCAGGTCAACCGTTTTCTCCACCAGCGCCGTCTAGGGGTGCCGAAGCTGCCATGGAGATCGAAGCCACGCTCCCGGAGTCACAGACGCCCGAGCCTCCACCGGAGTCACCACCGAAGCTCCGACGATCACAGAGGACGACCAGGGCCCCTGATCGACTGATTGCTTCATTTTAAATTGTAAACTGTAAACTGAAAATTTAAATCATCATTTGTAAATAGCTATCAGAATTGTAAATAGTTACAAAACACTGTCGGAGGTATTACGGCACCTCCATAACTAATTCTACCGCGTTGCCATGTTTGTAGTATCAGCTGCAAGTCTGAGACAGACTAAAATGACTCAAAACAAATGATTCTCCATGATTAAGCAACTTTTCTGATGGTAACAAGAGAGCCAAACACTTGAAGTACTGATGGTCATTTTTGAGAGAGTCAATCATCACTCATGGGAGGACAGTATAATTGTGCAGTCTGTCAATATCTCTTTAAATCCAATGTTCTTGATTGTGCTATTGACCTGGCCCAGCATCCCTAATTGAATGCCAAATGTGGAGGCAGACTTTTAGTTGGCTGATTCTTTTAAGGTCATGCTGGAGGGTACACTGCTGATATGCATGGGTTACCTGGGACTGGTCCTGCTGCCTGTGAGTCTTAAACATCTGGAAGAGTCTGACCCCTGAAACTATAGGAGGCAGAGACAAACTAAATTGGAAGCATGTAGTCATATGGGTTAGTGCCAGGGGACAAGCCTCGAGGACTTGCAACGTTTCAAGAACAAAGAACAATACAGCAAAGGAACAGGCCCTTCGGCCTCCAAGCCGGTGCCGATCACATGTCCTATCTAGACTAACTGCCTGTATCCTTCTATACCCGGTCTGTTCATGTGCCTATCCAGATAAGTCTTAAAGTTCGCTAATGTATCTGCCTCAACCACCTCACTTGGCAGTGCATTCCAGGCCACCACCACACTCTGTGTAAAAAAACTTTCCCCGCACATCTCCACTGAACCTGCCCCCCCTCACCTTGAACTTGTGCCCCCTTGTAATTGTCATTACCGCCCTGGGAAAATGCCTCCAACTGTTCACCCTATCTATACCCCTAATACTTTTATAAACTTCTATCAGATCGCCCCTCAGCCTCCATCTCTTTAGGGAGAACAATCCCAGTTTATTCAATCTCTCCTCATAGTTAATACCCTCCATACGAGGCAACATCCTACTAAACCTTTTCTGTACTCTCACCAAGCCTCCACATCCTTCTGGTAGTGTGGTGACCAGAATTGGACAAGGTATTCCCAATGTAGCTGAACCAACAAAGAAGTTCAATGATTTCGCAGAAGGAGTCAAGTGTAATGGTGGTATCCATGTCGATGATCTGGCACGTCTTGCAGAAGTTGCCATGGCAGGGTTGTGTGGTGTCGTGGTCACTGTTCTCCTGAAGGCTGGGTAGTTTGCTGCAAACAATGGTCAGTTTGAGGTTGTGTAGTTGTTTGAAGGCAAGTAGTGGGGGTGTGGGGATGGCCTTGGTAAGATGTCTTCAACGATAACGTGTTGAAGGCTCCAAAGAAGATGTCGGAGGTTCTCCGCTCCAGAGAAATTCTGGACGACGAAGGTACGCTGTCAGTTGTGTTCCTTGTTTGTCTTCTGAGGAGGTTGGTGCAGTTTTTTGCTGTGGCACGTTGGAACTGCCGATCGATGAATTAAGCCCCATATCCCTTTCTTCCGAGGGCGTCTTTCAGTATCTGTAGATATCTGTTACGTTCCTCCTCGTCTGAGCAGATCTTGTGTATACGGAGGGCTTGTCCATAAGGGATGGCTTCTTTAATGTGTTTAGAGTGGAAGCTGGAGAAGTGGAGCATCGTGAGGTTATCCATGGGCTTGCGGTAAAGTGAAGTGCTGAGGTGACCGTCCTTGATGGAGATGCATGTGTCCAAGAATGCAACCGATTCTGGAGAGTAGTCCATGGTGAGTTTGATGGTGGGATGGAACTTATTGATGTCATTTGTGTAGTTGTTTCAGTGATTCTTCACCGTGGTCCAAAGGAAATAAAAGTCATCAGTGTATCTGATGTATAGCGTCGGTTGATGGTCCTACGCCGTGAAGAAGTCTTGTTTGAACTTGTGCATGAAGATGCTGGCGTATTGAGGAGTGAATTTAATACCCATGGCTGTTCCGTGTGTCTGGATGAAGAACTTGTTGTTGAAGGCGAAAAAGTTGTGATCCAGGATGAAGTTGTAGAATTGCGTTTGGAGATTGGCAGTTGTCGGTGTTGAGTACTGAGGCTGTTGCAGCAATGCCATCATCATGGGGGATGCTGGTGTAGAGTGTCGAGATGTCCATTGTGACGAGGAATGTTCCTGGTTCAACTGGTCCATGGGTGCTGAGTTTCTGTAAGAAGTCCACAGTGTCATGACAGAAACTGGGGGTTCCTTGTAAGATGGGTTTCAAGATGGCCTCGATGTAGCCAGAGAGGTTCTCACACAGGGTCCCATTGCCTGATATGGTAGGACAGCCTGGTGTGTTGGACTTGTGTATTTTCGGGAGGCAGTAGAGAGCTCCAATGCAGGGAGTATGTGGGGTGAGAGCACGTACGGTGCTCTGAAGTCTGGATCAAAGGTCTCGATCAGTCTGTTGAGTTGGCGGGTGTGTTCTTTGGTTGAATCCGCAGGTAACTGTCTGTAGTGTTCCTGGTTGTTGAGTTGTTGGTACACTACCTTGCAGTAGTCCGTTCTGTTCAGTATGACTCGCATTCAAAGTATCATCTGCCATCATTGACTTTGTCTTTATAAGCTGTGTTTGTGTAACCTACCTCTTCACTCACCTGATGAAGGAGCTACGCTCCGAAAGCTAGTGATTCAAAACAAACCTGTTGGACCTTAACCTGGTGTTGTGAGACTTCTTACTGTGCCCACCCCAGTCCAACACCGGCATTTCCACATCAGACAAAGAGACAGCTGTTGTTTGCTGAAGCATGAGACTGCACAAGAGTTCTACTGCAGAAGATTCTGATAAGCACTTTGATGGAACAGAAAACAAAGGAGAGCTGATGGATATGCACAATAAAATGCTTGCGGCATTGGCAGGTCTGCCAGAAACCTTGTGTATACTGTCAAGGAGCAGGAATAGTCTGGCACCAACTTGGCACAGAGTTTTACTCTGAGCTTGGAGCCTAGCATGAAAGTGGTGGCAAACTCCATTTGCACACTTGTGAACCCAGTGACAATACAGCATCTGATGATTGATGTCTGAACTTACACTGCAGCATAAACAGCAGCTACCCAAAGTCCGAGTGCTGCCACACAAGTTCAAACTGTTAAGAATGACCATGTTGCAAAGGGAACAGGAGGGTTTCACAGTCCAGTGATCTGCCCTACCACAGATTAATAGCATTGCTGAGGCACCAGACCAGATGAGTGGCATGGACTCCATCCAGTTTAAACCTCTTGTCCTCTCTCAGGAAGGCAACATTTGTTCTCCTATCCCTGCCAATCCAACTGTGACCTTGCTGTTGCCTGTCAGCCAGCCAGACCAGACTGCTGGCACCCATGCTGAGATAACACAGTCAGTAGCCAGGCCTTCCAGGGCCAGGCTTATTAGCGGTTATTCTCCAAGGCCATTTGCAGTCTCAGTCAGCAGTCTTCCACCAGCCACGCTGCAATGACTCAGGGAGCAAAGGCACACAGAATAAAAACGCTAAGAAAATGCACAAGGGTGATTAATGATAATTATATTTTAACTGTGTTTAATTGTATGCAGCTGGTGGGCATTAACTGGTTGATTTTTGTATGCAATTTGACATGATTTCATTCACAAATTTGGTTTGAAATGTTTATTGTGTAGTGGATTTATTATTGCATTGTGATCTTGCAGGAGCTTGGCGACAGAGGGAAGGTCGATTGGGACTGTCAATGAATGGGGAACTGGATTTGCTGTTACTGGGGACTCAGATGAGTTCCTTGAGACAGTTCAGGCAGAAATGGACCATGTTGGTTGTCCCTTTCCTTGATTCCTCCTCCTCTTCATTCACCTCCCCCTCATGCTCCTCTTCCTCAGCTGTTCGCTGTTTGGCTGGTGTCAAGGGCCGTCCTTAAAATAGTGAATTCTTGCAGGAGACCTCAATGAATCTTGGCACCTGCTCTGCCAAGTATGAAGGATTCCGTTAAACTGCTCCAGGCAGAGGAAACAATGAATGGTCTACTCTAACCTACCTTGTCTGCCAGCCTGGTTTTCATTGTAAGCATGTTGCGCACGTGTGACGTTTTCAGTCAATGGCACCCTGCACCATGGGGAAGCCTGCAGTCTTGGTGAAAAAACATAGGAAATAGGGGCAGGAGGAGGCCATTCGACCCTTCGCGCCTGTTCTGCCATTCATTATGATCATGGCTGATCATCGAACTCAATAGCCTAATCCTGCCTTCCCCCCATTTCCTATGATCTCCTTCATCCTTAGCACTATACCTAACTGCTTATTGAAAATATACACAGTGGAATTCTCCATGCCAGAAACTAAGGGCTGACGCTGGGCATGAATCGGTGGTGTTGCATGTTGGATGGTGTTGTGCCACCCAGGCCAACAACGCAAGGGTGGTTTTTGCCATGTGCCAGGGCCACCTTGACATTGCAGCGGCGTTTCTAACATGGCCCAGTCACAGCGGTCCTAGTGATGTTGCCCATCGATCTGGGAACGGCGCTAATTTTGCGGCAGTAGTGCTGCAAGAAACTGCACAACCTCCTCAGGGCGACCAGGGTGAGTAGATCCTGTGCCCCTGGCATTAACCCCCTGTCCCACACACCTGTAACACTCGCACCCTCCCCCCGGACAGCGATTGAACCCCCACCCTACACCACCTGCCAGCACCGACACCGGCCACGAAGGTCACCAGCTACCCATCCACTTTGCTACATACGTCCGACTGTCTAACATTATGCGATTTCTGCCCCCCGCCCCCCCCAACTCCACCAGGGGAAGGCGGGGCATAATTGCCGGGAGCAGGAGAAAACCGGAGGGGGAGCTGCCGGACCCGCCGCCCCTCACCGCCGCAGAGCAGTGGGCCGAGGACTTGATTGGTGGGCCTGGGGAGTGGGCAGTCGCCGAGGTGGAGTTCGGCATTGGGAGAGCAAGTGAGACCCCGCTGAGTTGCTGTTCCCTATGGCGCTTGAGTCACCATTCCCCCCCCCCCGTCTCATCCCTCCAGCCCCACCACCCCCACCACCACACTCTCCCCACAATACCCCCTCCACCGCCACCAGCCCCACACAGCCCCCTCCAACCCCAGCACACCCACATCCCCCACACAGACCCCTCCAACCCCAACACACCCACATCCCCCACACAGACCCCTCCAACCCCAACATACCCACATCCCACACACAGCCCCCTCCAGCACCACTCCCACCACCACATTCCCCCCACAATGCCCCCTCCACCGCCACCAGCCCCACACTGCCCCCTCCAACCCCAACATACCCACATCCCCCACACAGCCCCCTCCAACCCCTGCACACCGACATCCCCCACACAGCCCCCTCCACCCCCACCCCCACCACCACACTCCCCCCACAATGCCCCCTCCACCGCCACCAGCCCCACACTGCCCCCTCCAACCCCAACATACCCACATCCCCCACACAGCCCCCTCCAACCCCACCCCCACCACCACACTCCCCCCACAATGCCCCCTCCACCGCCACCAGTCCCACACAGCCCCCTCCAACCCCAACACACCCACATCCCCCACACAGCCCCCTCCAACCCCAACATACCCACATCCCCCACACAACCCCCTCCAACCCCAACACACTCACATCCCCCACACAGCCCCCTCCAACCCCAACACACGCACATCCCCCACACAGCCCCCTCCAACCCCAACACACCCACATCCCCCACACAGCCCCCTCCAACCCCAGCACACCGACATCCCCCACACAGCCCCCTCCAACCCCAACATACCCACATCCCCCACACAGCCCCCTCCAACCCCAACACACCCACATCCCCCACACAGCCCCCTCCAACCCCAACATACCCACATCCACCACACAGCCCCCTCCAACCCCAGCGCACCCACATCCCCCACACAGCCCCCTCCAACCCCAACACACCGACAACCCCCACACAGCCCCCTCCAACCCCAACATACCCACATCTCTCACACAGCCCCCTCCAACCCCAGCACCACGACATCCCCCACACAGCCCCCTCCAGCCCCAACATACCCACATCCCCCACACAGCCCCCTCCAACCCCAACACACCCACATCCCCCACACAGCCCCCTCCAACCCCAACACACGCACATCCCCCACACAGCCCCCTCCAACCCCAGCACACCGACATCCCCCACACAGCCCCCTCCAACCCCAACATACCCACATCCCCCACACAGCCCCCTCCAACCCCAGCACACCGACATCCCCTACACAGCCCCCTCCAGCCCCAGCACACCGACATCCCCCACACAGCCCCCTCCAGCCCCAGCACACAGACATCCCCCACACAGCCCCCTCCAGCCCCAGCACACCGACATCCCCCACACAGCCCCCTCCAGCCCTAGCACACCGACATCCCCCACACAGCCCCCTCCAACCCCAACACACTCACATCCCCCACACAGCCCCCTCCAACCCCAACATACCCACATCCACCACACAGCCCCCTCCAACCCCAACACACTCACATCCCCCATACAGCCCCCTCCAACCCCAGCACACCGACATCCCCCACACAGCCCCCTCCAACCCCAGCACACCCACATCCCCCACACAGCCCCCTCCAACCCCAACACACCGACAACCCCCACACAGCCCCCTCCAGCCCCACCCCCACCACCACACTCCCCCCACAATGCCCCCTCCACCGCCACCAGCCCCACACTGCCCCCTCCAACCCCAACATACCCACATCCCCCACACAGCCCCCTCCAACCCCAACACACCGACATCCCCCACACAGCCCCCTCCAGCCCCAGCACACCGACATCCCCCACACAGCCCCCTCCAACCCCAGCACACCCACATCCCCCACACAGCCCCCTCCAGCACCACCCCCACCACCACATTCCCCCCACAATGCCCGCTCCACCGCCACCAGCCCCACACTGCCCCCTCCAACCCCAACACACCGACATCCCCCACACAGCCCCCTCCAGCCCCAGCACACCGACATCCCCCACACAGCCCCCTCCAACCCCAACACACTCACATCCCCCACACAGCGCCCTCCAACCCCAACATACCCACATCCCCCACACAGCCCCCTCCAACTCCAGCACACCGACATCCCCCACACAGCCCCCTCCAGCCCCAACACACCGACATCCCCCACACAGCCCCCTCCAGCCCCACCACACCGACATCCCCCACACAGCCCCCTCCAGCCCCACCACCACCACCACCACACTCCCCCACACACAGCACCCTCCAGCCCCACCACCACCACCACACTCCCCCACACACAGCCCTCTCCAGCCCCACCACCACCACCACACTCCCCCCACACTGCCCCCTCGACCGCCACCACCCCCAACCCCCCCACACCCCACAAATCCCCCTCCACAACCATTAACCCCACCCCCACCCATATTGCATCCTCCACCGCCACCACCCCCACACTGCCCCCTCCATCCCCACACCCACAGCAGGTGAAGGTAGGAACCCCTGAGAGGGTGGTCGGTCGCAGGGCAGCCTGACCCCAGGGGCTTGCTGCCATCCAGATGGGCTTTGGGCTTCTGGAAAGGACGGACCCATCTATTGTGGAGATGCAGTCTCAGAGCCAGGGACTACATTAGGGGCATCGGTAACCATCCAGCCCCTATGGAGTTGAACCGCCTACTGGAGTAGGAGATGGTGCCGACCATGTTTGCCACCCAGGGCAACACCGCAAGGGTGGTTTTTACCATCTGCCAGGGCTACCTTGACATTGCAGCGGCGTTTCTAACATGGCTCAGTCACAGTGGGCAATGGCTAACGGCGCGGTGGCATTGCCCAGCAGCCAGCCAACGTGGCACAGATCCAGAGGGAGGAGGCACATTCACAGCATGATGTGGCACAGTCCCAGAGGGAGGTGGTCCGCTTCCTGTGCTCTCGATGTGAGCATCAGTGCCAGGTGGTGGGGTAGCCTCAAGGATTAGCTCCGCTCACACCCCCATCCCATGGAGTAGCCCGGGGACCATTGGGCACCCTGAGGGAGGAGGAGGCGATGGGGCCCGTGCCGGTAACATCCGCAGGGGAGGTGCCAGAACAGCACACCGCCTCGGACTACCCCCCTCCTGTCACTGGCACATCTGGTGGGCAGTGGGTAGAACAGGGCGGCACCATGCCACCTGGGACACCCGAGCAGCAGCCATGTCCATCGAGGCCATGTTGCCCCAGAAAACAGCCGCCAAAGGGGTCCCAAGTCACAGGGCGGGAATCGCAGCAGACTGCCTCCACTCTTGATCTACCACATGGGGATCTACCTAGGTGTAACATAATGGCCTGTAAGGCCAGAAAAGTAGACACCAGTTAAGTTGGCATGGGTGCAGGGCTAGGGCTAGGGCACGTATCTGTAAATATTTGTGCACATTAAACACCTGTTCACACTGTTACAACCTACCTCGGTGCTCTGTCAGAGGGTGTGATCGGGGGGGGCTAGAATGGTCTGGCCTCAGAGGGGCGGTAAGGTGAGGGGGGGATGGGTGGACATTGTGGGTGGGCTTAGCCCACAGACCGCATTCAGCTCCCAGCCTGTTCTGTGTGGCCTCTGTTTATTCTCTAATTCATGATGTATTCCATGGGCATTGCCGACTCGTGAATCCGTGTCTATGAAAAGCTGACTTGTGCAGAAACGTTGAAGTCAGTAAAGATTTCTTCAGCACCTGCCACAACACTCGCAACAGTCTTTTGAAACTTGAACCAACTGCACAAACCACCAAACACATGTAGAACAGCGGCAACAGCCTGAGGAAATCAACCAGCAACTAACCTGTAAGTATTTGATGGTTGTTAGGGCCTCTTCCCAACTGCTGAATGAGTGTTCAACTGTGCAAGGTTAAGAGAGGGTGTTAGCTGGAGCTATAATCTTGAAAAAAGCACTGCTGGTTTAAAATCAATGTTGTACACATTAAATAGGTGCATATAAACTCAGTTTCTTGCCCCAGGTGCTTGACACCAGCAGCCACATTCAACTTATCATAATCAACAGGTAGGACCAAAATTGTGTGCTAAAACCGGACTTTCAAACAGGCATGTCTTATTAGCATAGCACTCACAGCCGGCTCCTCTTCCACTAAAATATCTTCCAATTATAGAAAATCTTGTCAATTATAAAAGTAGGTTGATTCACTCACTGATTGCCACTCATTTAAGACATGTGTTAACACACTATGTGTTAGAAACTGGGAACTTTTCCAGAGATTCTGTTGCTGTGTTCTTTTCGCTCTGCTTTACTCTCTCCAGCTTGCTGCTAATTACTTGCTGTCAGATTTGTGAAGCTATTATTTACATAGATCATGCACTCCTTGGATACAGCTGGGCTGCAATGTTAGCAGGAACCGGAGGCTGAATTATCGCCGCAATGGTGGGAAACAGGAGCTGGGTTTGTTTTCCAGTCAGAAACTCGTCTCTGATTGGAAACTGAATATAGATCAGATTTTCATGGTCCTTAATGGATGTTGGTGAGTTGTCTGGGAGAAATCTGCTGATCGTGCCAAAACTTTCTCATTCACTGGAGGGAAGCGAGATGTCACAGGAGAGTCAAAGACATTGCACCCAGGGCAGGACTGCCCACTGTGCCACCTGGATTTAATGTTGGAGGCCTGAAGAGCGAGGAGCAGCAGGGACACCTCTCCATGCAATGTCATCTCTCTCCATCTTCTCTTCCTCCTATCCTCCTCCCCTTGTCTCCTGATGAGCCATTCCTATCCATGGTCTCAGTGTCTTCAAGGTCCATACCTGTCAGGAGGACCATGTAATGGGGAACACAACAGACCATCAGAATGGCTGAGACTCTTTCAAGGGGGATATTGGAGGACACCATTTGGCCTATCCAAGCACTAGAATCACATTTTCAGAAGCCCAATGGCCTGTTCACAGAATCACAGAAAATACAGTGCAGACGAGGCCCTTCGGCCTATTAATTCTACACCAACACATGAAAAACACCTGACCTGTCTACCTCATCCCATTTTCCAGCACTTGGCCCATAGCCTTGAATATTATGACATATTACCATCACCACCCTCTGGGTAAAAAAGTTTGTCCTCGTATCCCCTCCTAAACCTCTTGCCCCTCACCTTAAACTTGTGTCTCCTCGTGACTAATCTTTAAACTAAGGGGAACAGCTCCTCTCTATCCACTCTGTCCACGCCCCTCATAATCTTGTACACCTCAATCAGGTCGCCCCTCAATCTTCTCTGCTCCAGCGAAAACAACCCAAGCCTATCCAACCTCTCGCCATAATTTAAATGTTCCATCCCAGGCAACATTTTGGTCAATCGCCTTTGCACCCTCTCCAGTGCAATCACATCCTTCCTATTATGTGTAGACCAGATTTGCACAAAGTGCTCCAGCTGTGGCCTCACCAATGTTCTGTACAACTCCAACATAACATCCCTATTTTTGTAATCTATGTCCCGATTGCTAAAGGCAAGTGTCCCACGTGCCTTTTTCACAACCCTACTGTCATAGAATCCCTATAGTGCAGCAGGAGGCCATTTGGCCCTTTGTGTCTGCACCGGCCCTAACTCCCCTACCCTGTTCCCGCAACCCCACCCAACCTGCACATCCCTGGACACTAAGGGACAATTTATCATGACCAATCCACCTAACCTACGCATCTTTGGACTGTGAGAGGAAACTGGAGCACCCGGAGGAAACCCAGGCAAACTTCACATGGACAGTCACCCGAGGCAGGAATTGAACACGGATCCCTGGCGCTGTGAGGCAGCAGTGGTAACCACTGTGCCACCGTGCTGCCCTCCCTCCCGCCAACAGAGATCTATGACAAACGCGCCAAGGTCCCTTTGTTCCTTGGAACTTCCCAATGTCATGCTGTTCATTGAATACTTCCTTGTCACATTACTCCTTGTAAAGTGTATCACCTCACACCTTTCAGGGGTAAATTCCGTCTGCCACTTATCTGACCATTTGGCCATCCCGTCTAGATCTTCATATAACCGAAGACACTCAATCTCACTGTTAACCACCCGGCCAATCTTTGTGTCATCCACAAACGTACTGATCCTACCCCCACACAGTCATCTATGTCATTTAAATGAATTACGAATATTGGGTCCCCAACACAGGTCCCAGCGATATGCCACTGGACACTGGCTTCCTGCCACTAAAGCAGCCGACTGTCATAGAAACATAGAAAATAGAAGCAGGAGCAGGCCATTTGGCCCTTCGAACCTGCTCCGCCATTCATTGTGATCTTGGCTGATCATCCAACTAAATAACCTAATCCCACTTTCCCCCCATATCCTTTGATCCCCTTCGCCCAATGTGCTATATCTAACTGCTTCTTGAAAACATACAATGTTTGGGCCTCAACTACTTCCTGTGGTAATGAATTCCGCAGGCCGACCACTCTCTGGGTGAAGACATTTCTCATTTCTGTCCTAAATGGTCTATCCTGTATCCTCAGACTGTGACCCCTGGTTCTGAGCACACCCACCATAGTTCTTGCATCTACCCTGTCTAGTCCTGTTAGAATTTTATAGGTTTCTATGTGATCCCCCTCATTCTTCTGAATTTCAGCAAATACAATCCTAACCAACTCAATCTCTCCTCATACATCAGTCCTTCCATCCCAGCAATCAGTCTTGTAACCTTTCTGCATTCCCTCTAGAGCAAGAACATCCTTCCTCATATAAGGAGACCAAAACTGCACACAATATTGCAGGTGTGGCCTCACCGAGGTCCTGTATAATTCCAGGAAGACATCCGTGCTCCGGTTCTCGAATCCTCTTGCTAATGAATGCCAACATACCATTTGCCTTCTTTACCACCTGCTGTACCTGCATGTACCTGCCATCACCCTCTGTCTCCTACAACTAGGCCAATTTTGATTCCACCTTATCAAGTAACCCTGCATTACATGTGCACTTCCTTTCTTTATAAGTCTCCCACGTGGGAACTTGTCAAAGGTTTTGCTGAAATCCATATGAACTACATTAGCTGTACTACACTCATCTACACACCTGGTCACCTCCTCAAACAGTTCAGTCAAATTTGTTAGGCATGCCCTCCCCCTGACAAAGCTATGCTGACTATTCCTGATCAAACCTTGCCTCTCCAAGTGGCTGCCACAGTCGGGGGAGGGTTGATCCGCGGGCAGGGGGACTTTGTCAAGGGTTGGGGGTACTGTTGAGGGGTGGTCCGGGGCTCGCAAGCCAGCCAAAGGGGGGGCATTATTTTGTGGGCCGGGTCCGTACATGGCTACTGCCATGCGCATGCGCGGCCACGGACCCGGCAATTCTCCGGGCCATATCGGCAGCTGGAGCCGAGTGCTCTCCACTGCTCAGCTGCTAGCCCCCAGCCAAACGGAGGACCGTTGGCCGTTTTGTGCCAAAGTTTCAGTCGGAAAATGCCACCGTTCCCACTCCGGCATCAGGACATATCCTCAAAATCAGAGAATCCAGCCCGAAAGATCCCCCATTTTTGAGTTGGCAAGATATGAGGAGTGCACTTCCGGGTGCGGCTATGCAGAGCTAGGTCGTATATTCGGTAGCTCCCGCTAAAAGACTGCAGCATTCCCCTGACAGTGTCCCCCAGGAATGTTATGTCTTTTGGTTACCAGACCCTGTAGAAACAGTAAAAGATTTGGCTTGAGCTGCAGGAATAGATAAAAGCCTCTTCCAGCATGCAGGCGGGGGAAGGGCAAGCTTAAATCTGCAATCTGACTTGAGGGCCTCTATCAAAGGTGAATTCTAGCAGCAGAGGGAACAACTGTGAAAAGATCTACCAAGGCCATTGAAGAAGCAGGGACGAGGCTTCCGGTGGCGGCCATGGAGGAGTAGGTCGCGCATTCGGCAGCTCCCGTCTGGAACCGACTCTCATACCTTTTTCAGGAGTTTCCATAGACTTTTTGGGGCAGACTGGTGAAGCAAAGACTGCCAAAAGGATTCCCTCTCGACTTCCGGTTGCGGTTATGCGGAGCTAAGCCCCACGATTCGGCAGCTCCTGCTATCACGGACTTTCGGGCTCGTTAGAGGAGCCCCAATGGAACTTTTTTTTTTTTTTTGACGCAACCCGTGGGGAAGGGAAGAGAGAGGTCCCCCTCCAACTTCTATGAAACGGACCAGAAGTGTAACGGCCAAAGGAGGGGCACTGGAGCAACGGGAGAAGCGAGGGAAAGAAAACAAAATGGCGGCGGCCAGGGACAAAGGGGAGCTGCAGGGGTTCATCAAGCGCTGCTTCGAGGAGCAGCGCGAGGAGATGCGCAAGGAGATGTTGGCGCCTATGCTTTCAGCAATTGAAGGACTCGGGATCATCCAGAAGGCCCACAAAGCTAAGATCCAGGAGGTACAGAAAAGAGTCAGTCAGAACGAGGATGAGCTCGTGGGCCTGGCGGTGAGAGTGGAGCAGAACGAGGCGCTACACAAGAGGTGGGCGGGAAGACTCGAAGACCTGGAGAACAGGTCGAGGAGAAAGAATCTGCGAATCCTGGGTCTCCCTGAGGGAGTGGAGGGGGCTGATGCCGGGGCATACGCGAGCACGATGCTCGAGGCGATGATGGGCACGAAGGCCCCTTCGAGGCCGCTGGAGTTGGACGGGGCACATCGGGTGCTGGCGAAGAAGCCCCAGGCAAATGAGCCGCCAAGGGCGATGGTGGTGAGGTTCCACCGGTTCACGGACAGAGAGTGGGTCCTGAGATGGGCCAAGAAGGAGCGGAGCAGTAAGTGGGACAATGCAGAGATCCGAATATACCCGGACTGGTTGCAAAGCGGAGAGCGGGTTTCAACCAGGCCAAAGCGGCGTTGAACCGGAAAGAAGTGAAATTCGGAATGCTGCAGCCAGCGCGACTGTGGGTTACATACAAGGGCCAACACTATTGCTTCGAAACGCCTGAAGAGGCGTGGACCTTTGTACAAGCCGAAAAGTTGGACTCTAACTGAGGGTTTGTGAGGGTGGGGGGGATGTTTTGGGGTTTGATGTGTGATGGTTGTTGAAAATAGGGGGTCAATCACACGCAGGAAATGTTACATGGGCTGGGGGAGAGTGACAAGGCCGTGACAGGAGCTGCGCCAGAGGGGGCGGAGCGGGCTTTGGAAAGCACGGTGTGTTTTCCCGCGCGCGGGAAGAAAGGCGGGAAGGGGAATGAAGGAATGCCTATGGATTGGGAGACTCCCACGCGGGGAGGTCAATGGGACGGCGGGGGAAGCCGGGGTCAGTAGGCGTCAGCTGACTTACGGGAGTGACATGGGGGGAGCAAAAAAGCTAGACAGGGGTCTAGCAGGGGGCGGAGGGGAGGGGGGAAGGGGGGGGGAAGGGTTGCTGCTGCACTGGCCGAAAGGGAATGGGACACAGAAGAGGTGGTCGGGACGGGGGTCCCCCCTCTGGGGGACTGGAGGGTGAGGGAGGCGTGGACACGGGACTGGCCCAGAAAAGGAGATGGCTAGTCGGCAGGGGGTGGGGGGTGGGGTGATAGCCCCTCCAAACCAGCTGATAACGTGGAATGTGGCCTGAATGGGCCAGTGAAGAGGGCTCGAGTGTTCGCGCACTTAAAGGTACTGAAGGCGGACGTGGCCATGCTCCAAGAGACACACCTGAAGGTCAGGTCAGGTCAGGCTAAGAAAGGGATGGGTAGGACAGGTATTCCACTCGGGACTGGACGCGAAGAATAGAGGGGTGGCAATATTGGTGGGAAAGCGGGTGTCATTTGAGGCCAAGACTATTGCAGCGGACAATGGAGGGCGATGTGTAATGGTGAGCGGTAGGCTGCAAGGGACGTGGGTGGTGTTGGTAAACGTATACGCCCCGAACTGGGATGATGCAGGATTCATGAAGCGCATGTTGGGGCGCATTCCGGACCTGGAGATAGGAGGCCTGATAATGGGAGGGGACTTCAATACAGTGTTGGATCCAGCACTGGACCGCTCCAAATCAAGGACTGGAAAGAGGCCGGTGGCGGCCAAGGTACTTAGGGGGTTTATGGATCAGATGGGGGGAGTGGACCCATGGCGGTTTGCAAGGCCGCAGGCCAGGGAATTTTCTTTCTTCTCCCATGTACACAAAGCCTACTCCCGGATAGATTTCTTTGATCTGGGTAGGGCGCTCATCCCGAGGGTGGAGGGGATGGAGTATTCGGCCATAGCCGTTTCGGACCATGCCCGCACTGGGTGGAACTGGAGCTGGGAGAGGAGAGGGACCAACGCCCGTTGTGGTGGCTGGATGTGGGACTGCTGGCGGACGAGGTGGTGTGTGGGAAGGTGAGGGGGTGTATCGAAAGGTACTTGGAGGCCAACGACAACGGGGAGGTGCGGGTAGGGGTGGTATGGGAGGCGTTGAAGGCGGTGATCAGGGGAGAGCTAATCTCCATTAGGGCTCATAGGGAGAAGACAGAGGGTATGGAAAGGGAGAGGTTAGTGGGGGAGATTTTGAGAGTGGACAGGAGATACGCAGAGGCCCGGAGGAAAGATTACTTGGGGAAAGACGACGGCTCCAGACGGAGTTTGACCTGTTGACCACAGGGAAGGCGGAGGCACAGTGGAGGAAAGCGCAGGGGGCGACCTACGAGTATGGGGAAAAGGCTAGTCGGATGCTGGCACACCAGCTCCGTCAGAGGATGGCAGCGAGGGAAATAGTGGGAGCCACGGTTCGGAGTGCGACGAAAATAAACAAGGTATTTAAGGCCTTTTATGAAGAGCTGTACAGATCCCAGCCCCCAGCGGGGGAAGAGGGGATGAAACGATCAGCTGAGATTCCCGAGGGTGGAGGAGCAAGAGGTGACTGGTTTGGGGGCACCAATTGGGTTGGAGGAGCTGAGCAAGGGTTTGGGGAGCATGCAGGCGGGGAAGGCCCCGGGACCGGATGGATCCCCGGTGGAGTTCTACAGGAAGTACGCAGACCTGTTGGCCCCGCTACTGGTGAGGACCTTTAATGAGGCAAGAGAGGAGGGGACCCTGCCCCAGGCAATGTCGGAAGTGACAATTTCTTTGATCCTAAAGCGGGACAAGGACCCACTGCAATGTGGATCGTACAGGCCGATCTCTCTCCTCAATGTGGATGCAAAGTTGCTGGCAAAAGTGCTGGCCACGAGGATCGAGGACTGTGTCCCGGGGGTAATCCACGAGGACCAGACGGGATTTGTAAAGGGCAGGCAACTAAACACCAATGTGCGGCGGCTCTTAAACGTGATAATGATGCCATCGGAGGAGGGAGAGGCGGAGATAGTGGCAGCTATGGACGCGGAGAAGGCCTTTGACCGAGTAGAGTGGGAGTACCTCTGGGAGGTGCTGTGTAGGTTTGGGTTCGGGGTAGGGTTTATCAATTGGGTTAAGCTCCTTTACAGAGCCCCGATGGCGAGTGTAGTGACGAACCGGCGGAGGTCGGAGTACTTTTGACTGTCCCGAGGGACGAGGCAGGGGTGCCCCCTGTTGTTCGCATTGGCGATCGAACCATTGGCCATGTCATTGAGGGAGTCTAAATAATAGAGGGGGGTGGTCCGAGGGGGAGAAGAGCATCGGGTGCTATATGCGGATGACCTGTTGCTGTACGTGGCGGATCCAATGGAGGGGATGGTGGAGGTCATGCAGACTCGAAGGGAGTTTGGGGAGTTTTCGGGCTATAAGCTCAATGTAGGGAAGAGTGAGCTCTTTGTATTACAGGCGGGGGACCAAGAAAGAGGGATAGGGGACCTACTGCTGAGGAGGGCGGAGGGGAGCTTTCGGTATCTGGGGATCCAGATAGCCAGGAGTTGGGGGACCCTACATAAACTGAATCTGACGAGGTTGGTGGAGCAAATGGAGGAGGATTTCAAAAGATGGGACATGTTACCGCTCTCGCTAGCGGGTAGAGTGCAGTCGGTCAAAATGGTTGTCCGTCTGAGGTTTCTGTTTCTGTTTCAGTGCCTTCCCATCGTGATCACTAAGGCCTTTTTTAAGAGAGTAGGCAGGAGTATTATGGGGTTTGTGTGGGCGAATAAGACCCCGAGAGTAAGGAGAGGGTTCCTGGAACGCAGTAGGGACCGAGGAGGGTTGGCGCTGCCAAACTGGGGAGCTACTACTGGGCAGCAAATGTGGCGATGATCCGCAAGTGGGTTATGGAGGGAGAGGGGGCGGCATGGAAGAGGATGGAGATGGCGTCCTGTAAAGGAACGAGCCTGGGGGAGTTGGTGATGGCACCGCCGACAAAGTATACCACGAGCCCGGTGGTGGCGGCAACGCTAAGGATCTGGGGCCAGTGGAGACGGCACCGGGGTGCAATGGGAGCATCGGTGTGGTCCCCGATCGGGGTAACCACCGGTTTGTCCCGGGGAAGGTGGACGGGGGGTTCCAGAGCTGGCATCGGGCGGGGATTGGAAGAATGGGGGACCTGTTCATCGATGGGACGTTTGCGAGCCTAGGGGCACTGGAGGAGAAGTTCGAGTTACCCCCGGGAAATGCCTTGAGATATATGCAGGTGAGGGCTTTTGTGAGGCGACAGGTGAGGGAATTCCCGTTGCTCCCGGCACAAGAAGTTCAAGATTGGGTGATCTTGGGTGTATGGGTCGGGGGGGGCACGGTGTCGGAAATACACCAGGAGTTGAAAGAAGAGGGGGAAGCGCAGGTAGAAGAGTTGAAGGGTAAATGGGAGGAGGAGCTGGGGGAGGAGATCGAGGAAGGTCTGTGGGCTGATGCCCTAGGTAGGGTTAATTCCTCCTCCTCGTGTGCCAGGCTCAGCCTGATACAATTTAAGGTGGTCCACAGAGCGTACTTGACGAGGGCGAGGTTGAGTAGGTTCTTTGGGGTGGAGGACAGATGTGGAAGGTGCTCAGGGAGCCCGGCGAACCATGTCCATATGTTTTGGTCATGCCCGGCACTGGAGGGGTTCTGGAGAGGAGTGGCGGGAGCAATACCTAAGGTGGTGAAAGTCCAGGTCAAGCCAAGCTGGGGGCTAGCAATATTTGGAGTAGTGGACGAACCGGGAGTGCAGGAGGCGAAAGAGGCCGGCATTCTGGCCTTTGCATCCCTAGTAGCCCGGCGAAGGATCTTGCTAATGTGGAAGGAGGCGAAGCCCCCCAGCCTGGAGGCCTGGATAAATGATATGGCTGGGTTCATAAAGTTGGAGAGGATTAAGTTCGCCTTGCGAGGGTCTGCGCAGGGGTTCTACAGGCGGTGGCAACCGTTCCTAGACTATCTCGCGGGGTGTTAGAGGAAGGTCGGTCAGCAGCAGCAACCTTTGGGGGGGGGGGGGGGGGGGGCGGGCGGTGGTTGGGGGCGGGGACGACGACAGGGACGTCCTTGGAGGGGGGGGGGAGGGGGGGAAAGGGGAGACTGCCTGGGAGGGTGGATGAGCAAGAGATAACATGAAGGGTTGGGGAAACTGGCACGTACAGGTGAGGGCCAGTGTACAAAGCTGTGTAAATATATCATTTTGCCATGTATATATCTTGCTCTGCGCGATTTCTCATTTTTTTTTGTTACGAGGTGGGGGGGTTATTGTTTGTATGGGAAAAAAATTGTGTTAAAAAACTTTAATAAATATATTTTTTTTAAAGAAAGATATGAGGAGTGGAGTGTCATCGGGATCATTGCAGCGGCCTCAACTGTTTACAATTTATATCAAAAACTTGGATGAAGGGATCGAATGTAGGTTGTTAAGTATTCTGATGACTCAATGTGGGAAAATGTGAAATTATCCACTTTGGCAGGAAGAATAGAAAAACATGTTATTTAAATGGAGAGAGATTGCAGAACACTGAGGTATGGAAGAATCTGGGAGTCCTGGTGCATGAATCACAAAATGATTCGGAAGGCAAACGGAATATTGTTGTTTATTGCAAGGAGAATGGAATACAGAGGAAGGGATGGTTTGCTACAGTTGTACAGGATATTGCTGAGATCACATCTGGAATGCTGTGTACAATTTTAGTCTTAGTTAAGGAACGCTACACAGGCATTCAAAGCAGTTCCAGAGAAGGTTCACTCGACTGATAGCTGGGATAGTGGGATCACTTATGAAGAAAGGTTGGACAAGCTAGGCCTGTATCCATTGGAGTTTAGAAGTGTGAGAGGTAATCCTATTGAAACAAGTAAGATCCTGAGGGGACTTTACAAGGTGAATGCTGCAAGGATGTTGCCCCTTGTGGGACTAGAACTACATGATGCACTTTCAAAATAAAAGGCCTCCAATTCGAGATAGAGCTAAGAAGAATGAATTTTCTCTTGGAGGGTTGTACACCTTTGCAACTCTCTCTCTCGGAGAGCAGTGGAGGCAGGATCATTGAATATTTTCAAGGCAGAGGTTGATAGATTCTTGACTAACAAGTGAGTCATAGATAATTGGGTGCAGGTGGAATTTGGAGTTGAGGCCACAATCAGATCAGCCATGATCTTACTGATTGTTGGAGTAGACTCTAATGGCTGAATGACCAAATCCTACTTCGAATTCATAGGTTCATATATTCGTATACCTCTCTGCCTTTTTTCCCAACTTCGGGAAGGAGCGACAGTCCAGAAACACCATGCTATCTATCGGGACACCGTGGCCGCACTTCGTCCTGTTTCCTGCATTGAGGAGCTCCACTCGCTGGAATTCCTCAGTGCAGGAAAAGATCGGGACGCCAAGTTTAAATGGCATCCTGATCTCGGGACCCCGGCGCAAACACCGAACCCGCCAAAGTCCCAACTTATCTAGAAGACACAGGCATGGCACCCCAGGCCCAGTCCCTGGCATGAGAAAAATGTCAGCCTGACACCCTGGCTCTGCCATCTGGGCAGTGTCAAGGCGCAAGGCTGGCACTGCCAAGGTGGCACCAGCAGTGTCAGGATGACATCCTACCCAGAGGGCAACCACCTAGGGGCCTCTGATCACCTGGGAGACCCACCTCCCCCCACCAAATGCCATTCTGTCTGGTCCCCATTTGTAGAGACCTGTACTGAACAGTGCTCGTCTGAAGTCTCCAAGGTGAAAGGGTTAGATCCCAGGATCTCAGTAGATCAGGTGAGTGCATATTAGAGCGGGACTAGCTGTCTCGCTCTAATATGCAGATTTGCCAAATACTGAACCCGCCCACAATGGGTGGGATTCAGTTCACAACATCACGCGAGAACGCGTTAGATCTCATGAGGCGTGGCGAGCCTGGTGGACCCTGGAAGAGCAATCTACTGGCACCTAATGGCCACGTCACAATACGGACGCAACATGGCCGGTGGATCACGCCCACTATCTGCAGTTTTTGTGGAACTCAGTTCAAATTGATTGTGAGGTTGTGGACAGTCTTGTTCAATTTGACCAGAAAGGTGAATGGAGTCTTTAACAATTATATGAAATTGTGGCAGGTCTTCCTCATGGGTTTGGTCTCCCATTCAAAGTTATATTCTGGGGTTAATATTCAGATAATGAGGTGTTACCAATTAACTTATTTGCCAGTTGATATATTGGAATCACTTGCAGCTTCAATAACCCTTTCTCTACACATGTCTATTTTCCTGCTTGCAAGCATGAATGCAGACTGGGTGAAAGCCACATTGAATTCTGCTAGCAGATATTGAAATCTATGCAACAATTACGGCAGGAACAGGTAAAGCAGAATCCAATGTATAAGCATAATGCTGTTGAAATCTAGACCACCTTTGTTTTCTCTTTTCATTGAAATACTTTGTGATAAAGTTTATAAACAATCTGAGGACCAGATTACATTACAAGTGTGTCCTACATTATAACAGGCTTAGGGGTGATCTTATAGAGGTCTATAAAATAATGAGGAGCATAGATAAGGTACCTTTTCTCAAAGGTAGGGGAGTCTAAAACTAGAGGGCATAGGTGAGAGACGAGAGATACAAAATGGTCCAGAGGGGAAATTATTTCACATAGACGGTGGTGAGTGTATGGAACGAGCTGCCAGAGGCAGTAGTAGAGGCGGATACAATTTTGTCTTTTAAAAAGCATTTAGACAGTCGTATGGGAAAGATGAGTACAAAGGGATCTGGGCCAAATGTGAGCAATTGGGATTAGCTTAGTGGTAAAAACTGGGTGGCATGGACAAGTTGGGCTGAAGGGCCTGTTTTCATGCTGTAAACCTCTATGACTCTTGATGTGTTGGGTAGGCTGGGTCGAGGTGAACTGCACTTGATGCAGTGTAGCGAGAGACAGACCTCCAACACTTGATAAAATGCAACACAATTTTATTCAACATCCAAACTATTATACATGTTCAACTGTGGGTTGACACTATGCTGACTTGACTGGAGACCTGACACTAGCCTGACCAGACTAACCTAGCTACCACATGGTGTAGGCACTGGCTAGCTCACGAGCTCTGACTGTCTCAGAGGCTGGGTTCCGAGAGAGCGGGAAAACTGGTGCCCTCTGGCTTTATAGGTGTTGTGTCCTGTCTGGTGATTGGCTGCTCTGTTCTGTGTGCTTACTGGTCATCCTGTGTGTCAATCACTGCCTGTGTGCACTCCATTGTATACATAGATGTATATTATGACATCTCCCCGCCCCCTTTTTTTCTATATTGTGTGTGTTGAGAGAATAAATATTCAGGTGCATGTGCGTGTTGGTGTGTATATGTGCGTGACTATATACAGAATGTGCTAAAATGATCTTATGTACACAAGAAGGTGTCGCTAGTGCAGATATCGGGCAGATGAAACGGTAAAAACGATATTTACAGAGGTCAAAACGATAAGGTAACACAGTTGTGCAAAATTTCAGTCTATAAGCTTAGTCTCTGCGGCGGGTGACAAATTCTGGTTGACCGCCTCAAGGGTGGATCAGGGGCTGCCTGCACTTGGATAGGCGGGACCACCGCCAATGTGGTGGTTGCAGATGTCAGCAGGATTGCTGGTAGATCGGTGGCCTCGTGGTAGGGCACGTCCGGAGGAAGCATTGTATGAGGCGGGACATCATGGTTAGGTGGCGGGCGTGGAACTATGCACAGCGCCCGTCTGTTGCATCGTAGGAAGGAGCCATCAGCCATGCGGACGAGGAACGATCTCGGGGCCACTTGCTTGACCACCACAGCTGTGGCAGACCAGCCGCCGTCAGGAAACTGCACATGAACACGATCAGTTGGGACCAGTTCGGGGAGATACGTGGCATGAGCGTTGTATGCTGATTTCTGTTGGGCCCGAGACTGCTGCATCTTTTGTATGACAGTGAGGTGGTCAAGGTCTGGGAACATGGATGGCTGGAACCGTGGTTCGCAGAGTGCGATTCATGAGCATCTGCGTGGGGGACAACCCAGTGGACAGCGGGGATGCTTTGTATGCCAGCAGCGCCAGGTTGAAGTCGGAGCCTGAATCTGCAGCCTTGCATAGTAATCTCTTGACGATATGGACCCCTTTTTCGGCCTTCCCGTTTGACTGCGGGTAGTGGGGGCTGGAGGTTATGTGACGAAAGTTGTATAGGCGGGCAAAATCAGACCATTCCTGGCTGTTAAAACAGGGACCGCTGTCACTCATCACCGTGAGCGGTATCCCATGCCTGGCAAACGTTTCTTTGCATGCTTTAATCACCGCCTTCAACATGAGGTCGGACAGTTTCACCATTTCAGTGTAATTGGAGAAGTAGTCGACCAGGAGGACATAGTCACGCCCCTTAGCGTGGAAAAGGTAGACACCGACTTTGGACCATGGGGAGGTCACTACCTCATGTTGCTGCAGAGTTTCTTTGGGTTGAGCTGGTTGCAATTTCTGACATGTGGGGCAGTTGAAGATCGTGTTGGCAATATCCTGGCTGATGCCCGGCCAATAGACTGCCTCATGAGCTCTGCGTCGACATGTCTTGACCCCAGGTGACCCTCATGGAGTTGGCCGAGCACCATAGCTCGCATGCTCTGTGGAATCACAATCCTATCGAGCGACATGAGTATGCTGTCCACCACCGTCAGGTCGACCTTGACATTGTAAAACTGGGGACACTGTCCCTTCTGCCAGCCATTCGTGAGGTGCTGCATCACACACTGTAGCAGAGGATCCTTGGTGTTTCCTCACAAATTTGGATGACCCTCTCATCAGTCGCCGGAAGGTTGGAGGCACGCAATTATACCTGCACATCGATTTGGCAGACAAAGTCAGTTTGTTCACACGGTATGGTGGAACTGGAAAGGGCATCTGCAACAATGAGTTCTTTGCCTGGTGTGTAGACAAGTTCAAAGTCATAGCGGCATAGCTTGAGAACACAAGAACTAGAAGCAGGAGTAGGCCATCTGGCCCCTCGAGCCTGCTCCACCATTCAATGAGATTATGGCTGATCTTTTGTGGACTCAGCTCCACTTTCCGGCCCGAACACCATAACCCTTAATCCCTTTATTCTTCAAAAAACTATCTATCTTTATCTTAAAAACATTTAATGAAGGAGCCTCTAATGCTTCACTGGGCAAGGAATTCCATAGATTCACAACTCTTTGGGTGAAGAAGTTCCTCCTAACCTCAGTCCTAAATCTACTTCCCCTTATTTTGAGGCTATGCCCCCTAGTTCTGCTTTCACCTGCCAGTGGAAACAACCTGACCGCATCTATCCTATCTATTCCCTTCATAATTTTATATGTTTCTATAAGATCCCCCCTCATCCTTCTAAATTCCAACGAGTACAGTCCCAGTCTACTCAACCTCTCCTCGTAATCCAACCCCTTCAGCTCTGGGATTAACCTAGTGAATCTCCTCTGCACACCCTCCAGTGCCAGTATTTCCTTTCTCAAGTAAGGAGACCAAAACTGAACACAATACTCCAGGTGTGGCCTCACTAACACCTTATACAATTGCAGCATAACCTCCCTAGTCTTAAACTCCATCCCACTAGCAATGAAGGACAACATTCCATTTGCCTTCTTAATCACCTGTTGCACCTGTAAACCAACTTTTTGCGACTCATGCACTAGCACACCCAGGTCTCTCTGCACAGCAGCATGTTTTAATATTTTATCATTTAAATAATAATCCCTTTTGCTGTTATTCCTACCAAAATGGATAACCTCACATTTGTCAACATTGTATTCCATCTGCCAGACCCTAGCCCATTCACTTCGCCTATCCAAATCCCTCTGCAGACTTCCAGTATCCTCTGCACTTTTTGCTTTACCACTTATCTTAGTGTCATCTGCAAACTTGGACACATTGCCCTTGGTCCCCAACTCCAAATCATCTATGTAAATTGTGAACAGTTGTAGGCCCAACACTGATCCCTGAGGGACACCACTAGCTACTGATTGCCAACCAGAGAAGCACCCATTAATCCCCACTCTTTGCTTTCTATTAATTAACCAATCCTCTATCCATGTTACTACTTTACCCTTAATGCCATGCATCTTTATCTTATGCAGCAACCTTTTGTGTGGCACCTTGTCAAAGGCTTTCTGGAAATCCAGATATACCACATCCATTGGCTCCCCGTTATCCACCGCACTGGTAATATCCTCAAAAAATTCCACTAAATTAGTTAGGCACGACCTGCCCTTTATGAACCCATGCTACGTCTGCCCAATGGGACAATTTCCATCCAGATGCCTCGCTATTTCTTCCTTGATGATAGATTCCAGCATCTTCCCTACTACCCAAGTTAAGCTCATTGGCCTATAATTACCTGCTTTCTGCCCACCTCCTTTTTTAGCAGTGGTGTCACGTTTGCTAATTTCCAATCCGTCGGGACCACCCCAGAGTCTAGTGAATTTTGGTAAATTATCACTAGTGCATTTGCAATTTCCCTAGCCATCTCTTTTAGCACTCTGGGATGCATTCCATCAGGGCCAGGAGACTTGTCTACCTTTAGCCCCATTAGTTTGTCCATCACTACCTCCTTGGTGATAACAATCCTCTCAAGGTCCTCACCTGTCATAGCTTTATTTCCATCAGTCACTGGCATGTTATTTGTGTCTTCCACTGTGAAGACTGACCCAAAAAACCTGTTCAGTTCCTCAGCCATTTCCTCATCTCCCATTATTAAATCTCCCTTCTTATCCTCTAAAGGACCAATATTTATCTTAGCCACTCTTTTTTGTTTTATATATTTGTAGAAACTTTTACTATCTGTTTTTATATTCTGAGCAAGTTTACTCTCATAATCTATCTTACGCTTCTTTATAGCTTTTTTAGTAGCTTTCTGTTGCCCCATAAAGATTTCCCAGTCCTCTAGTCTCCCACTAATCTTTGCTACTTAGTATGCTTTTTCCTTCAATTTGGTACTCTCTCTTATTTCCTTAGATATCCACGGTCGATTTTCCCTCTTTCTACTGTCCTTCCTTTTTGTTGGTATAAACCTTTGCTGAGCACTGTGAAAAATCACTTGGAAGGTTCTCCACTGTTCCTCAACTGTTTCACCATAAAGTCTTTGCTCCCAGTCTACCTTAGCTAGTTCTTCTCTCATCCCATTGTAATCTCCTTTGTTTCAGCACAAAACACGAGTGCTTGGTTTTACCTTCTCACCCTCCATCTGTATTTTAAATTCCACCATATTGTGATCGCTCCTTCTGAGAGGATCCCTAACTATGAGATCCTGAATCAATCCTGTCTCATCACACAGGACCAGATCTAGGACCGCTTGTTCCCTCGTAGGTTCCATTACATACTGTTCTAGGAAACTATCGCGGATACATTCTATAAACTCCTCCTCAAGGCTGCCTTGACCGACCTGGTTAAACCAATCGACATGTAGATTAAAATCCCCCATGATAACTGCTGTACCATTTCTACATGCATCAGTTATTTCTTTGTTTATTGCCTGCCCCACCATAATGTTACTATTTGGTGGCCTATGGACTACTCCTATCAGTGACTTTTTCGTCTTACTATTCCTGATTTCCACCCAAATGGATTCAACCTTATCCTCCATAGCACCGATGTCATCCCTTACTGTTGCCCGGATGTCATCCTTAAATAACAGAGCTACACTACCTCCCTTACCATCCACTCTGTCCTTCCGAATAGTTTGATACTCTCGGATATTTAACTCCCAGTCGTGACCATCCTTTTACCATGTTTCAGTAATGGCCTCTAAATCATAGTCATTCACGATGATTTGCGCCATCAACTTATTTACCTTATTCCGAATACTATGAGCATTCAGGTACAGTACACTTATGTTGGCTTTTTTACATCTGTTCTGACTCTTAACACCTCGATCAGTAACCTCTCCTAAGTTATATTTCCTCTTAACCTTTCTCCTAATTTTCCTTGTCGTTGAACCCATATCTTCATGTAACAACCTGCCGCGTCGCTTACCATTCATGTTTTCACTTCCTGTTTTATTTGTTGTAACCGAGGCGTCATGCCATTCAAATCCTTCTGGATTATGTGGAGTGGCCTGTGGTCCGTCTCAACCGTGAATTTTGGGAGGCCATACACATAGTCGTGAAATTTGTTGATTCCCGTTTGGAGGCCCAGGCATTCCTTCTCGATCTGAGCGTACCGTTGCTCAGTGGGCGTCATGGCTCTGGAGGCATACACAACTGGGACCCATGAGGAGGAGTCATCCCGTTGGAGGAGCACCGCCCCAATACAGTCCTGGCTCACATCAGTGGATATTTTGTTCTCTTTGGCAGGGTCGAAGAATGCCAGAACCGGGGCTGTGGTGAGTTTTGCCCTCAGCTCACGCCATTTGTTCTCATGAGCAGGCAGCCACTGGAATTCCGTTGACTTTTTAATGAGATGGCAGAGGGCTGTGGTGTGTGCCGCCATGTTGGGAATGAACTTCCCGAGGAAGTTGACCATCCCTAGAAAGCGGAGGACCGCCTTCTTGTCCTCTGGGGTCTTCATGGCGTTGATCGCCGAGACCTTGTCAGCATCTGGCCGCATGCCTTGCTGCGAGATGTGGTCACCAAGGAATTTGATTTCTGATTGACCGAACGAGCACTTGGCTCTGTTGAGTTGGAGGCCATGCTCATGGATTCTGTGGAATACCTGCTTGAGGTGATCGATGTGTTCTTGAGGTGTTGTGGACCAGATTATGACATCGTCAACATACATGCGCACCCCCTCGATACCCTCCATCATTTGTTCCATGATGCGGTGAAATACCTCTGAGGCAGAGATGATGCCAAAAGGCATCCGGTTGTAGCAGTAGCGACCAAACGGGGTATTGAATGTGCACAGTTTTTGACTGGATGCATCCAGCTGTATTTGCCAGAACCCCTTGGAGGCGTCCAGCTTCGTAAAGAGTTTGGCATGAGCCATCTCGCTGGTCAACTCCTCTCATTTTGGTATCGGGTAATGTTCCCTCATGATATCACGGTTTAAATCCTTGGGGTCGATGCAGATTCGAAGATCCCCGACGGCTTCTTGATGCACACCATGGAGCTGACCCAGTCCGTGGGTTCTGTGGCCTTTGATATGATGCCCTGGTCCTGGAGGTCCTGTAACTGCTGCTTGAGGCGGGCCTTGAGGGGTGCCGGCACCCGACGTGGTGCGTGGATCACTGGGGTGGCGTTTTGTTTGAGCAGTATTTTGTATCGGTATGGGAGTGTGGCCATTCCGTCGAACACGCTGTGGTACTGCGTGATGATGTCATCAATTTCAGCCTGGAAGTTTTCATCAGGTGAGGACGTCGCCTCTGAGGATGACATGGTGTGGACTCGCTGAACCAAGTTCAGGAGTTTGCAGGCCCGAGCACTGAGCAGGGATGCTCCGTCAGGCCCCACGATCTCAAATCGCAGTGTCGCTTTGAATGACTTATTGGAAACTCCGAGTTGGCATGAGGCACTGGCAGCTATGGCATTGCCATTGTAGTCAAGGAGCTGGCAGGCCGGTGGAAGAATGCTTGGTCTGACGCGGATGGTGTCGAGATCGGATTTGGAGATGAGGTTCGCCAATGCGCCGGTGGCCAGTTTGAACCGGATGCAAGCCTTGTTGACTGTGAGGACAGCACACCACTTGTCGTCGGGATCCACGCTGAGGATCGGGAGGTGCGTCGCTGTCTTGGAGAAAGGCAGCGCATGCTTCGTAATGAAGTATGGAGATTTGAGGCATGCAGCATCAGGATCTGTTGGGCTGTCGGGGTCGGAGTCTGGCATGGCCTGCTGTATTGAACGGACGCTTCTGCGCCGCGGCTGGGATCGCTGGATGCTGGGCAGTGGAGCAGATCTGCAAAGGGCTGCGTAGTGGCCAAGCTTGCCACACTGTAGATACCGTCGTGATTTTGCCAGACATTGCCGCTTTAAATGGGCGGAGCCACAATTCGGACACGTCATGACGCCAACGTCAGCGCATTCCGTGCGCCATCGCGCATGAGCAGTGCAGTCTGGTCGTCGGTCACGCCGTCCCCTCGGTCGTGGCGCGCGTGCGCAGGGGCCCGGGAAAAGCACACGGAATGGCCACTCTCGTTGATACTTCGGCCCTGCATTTGTGCGATGGCCTGTACCCGTTCCGCCTCGTGGGAGGTTAGCTTTGCCGTTTCTGCCGCCCTGATGTGGGAGTACCGATTGTTAGCATGTTCGTGGAGAACGCACATTTCGATGGCAATGGTGAGGGTGAGCTGCTTGACTTTCAGGAGCTGCTGGCGAAGGGAATCAGAGTGGACCCTGAAAACGATCTGATCCCGGATCATGGAATCAGTGGTCGAGTCATAGTTACATGACTGCGCGAGGATGCGGAGATGGGTCAGATAAGATTGAAAAGGTTCATCCTTACCCTGAAGCCTCTGCTGGAAAATGTACCGTTCAAAGCTCTCATTCACCTCAATGTTGCAGTGGCTGTCGAACTTCAGTAGGACTGTTTTAAATTTCATCTTGTCTTCGCCTTCAGCGAAGGTAAGGGAGTTGTAGATGTGGATCGCGTGGTCCCCGGCTGTGGAGAGGAATAGTGCGATTTTCCTGGCATCCGATGCGGCCTCAAGATCGGTGGCTTCGAGATAGAGTTGGAACTTTTGTTTGAAGATCCTCCAATTTGCACCGAGGTTGCTGGCGATGCGGAGCTGCGGAGGAGGGCGGACGTTTTCCATGTCACTGGATGGCTGTTTGCTGGTCAGCGTTGACTCACTCAAGGTAGGTCCATCAAATTTTCAGCATCACTCAGCTGGTACCATGATGTGTTGGGTAGGCTGGGTCGAGGTGAACTGCACTTGATGCAGTGTAGCGAGAGACAGACCTCCAACACTTGATAAAATGCAACACGATTTTATTCAACATCCAAACTATTATACATGTTCAACTGTGGGTTGACACTATGCTGACTTGACTGGAGACCTGACACTAGCCTGACCAGACTAACCTAGCTACCACATGGTGTAGGCACTGGCTAGCTCACAAGCTCTGACTGTCACAGAGGCTGGGTCCCGAGAGAGCAGGAAAACTGGTGCCCTCTGGCATGAGAGTGGTTGTGTCCTGTCTGGTGATTGGCTGCTCTGTTCTGTGTGCTTCCTGGTCATCCTGTGTGTCAATCACTGCCTGTCTGCACTCCATTGTATACATAGATGTATATTATGACAACTCTTTGAAATGGCTATGGTTAATTCTAAGCACGAACAAAAGTAACAGCCTACTTTCAGATTTTCATACTTCTCTGAAAAAATATTTTGCAAATTTAACATAGGATTTCATCCATTTTATACTGATGGAGAGTCTCTTTGCAATTCCCTCTGTAACAATATGTATATTGTAAGGAATACAAAGGGTTAACAATATGATGTTAATACTTCTCACCACCAGATAGCGATAAGGAGCAGGCATATAAACATCATGTGACTCCTGGAATTCTGGGAGAAGATGTTTAGGTGTGAGATAGATTAGTTGCATAGTGTAGAGTTCTGTAGTTAGAGATATCATATAGTTTAATTTAATGACTTTTACCTTGTTGACTAGTGTAAATAAGTCAGCTTTGTTCAGTAACATTGCTTGATGTTCTTTGTTAACATGTTCTCAAGACAGCCTGATAGACACAAGAGAGAATATATCACATGGTACCAGGTGTAGTCACCAATGAAGTTTAGTTAGATTTAGAGAGAGAAAAAAAATCTTGGAAAAAAAAACTTGCGAAGTTCGGAAAAAAAATCTCATCTGGACTCCAATCACAACAACATCGTGGAAGCTAGTGGCATCAAACAGCAGAGCCCAGTCGAAGCTTCATGGAGGGATTGCAGGACATCAGGTAAAGTAGCTGTGATCTGGAGGAATTTCAAACAACAGTTTCAACTCTACCTCTTAGCCTCAGACCTCAAAGCGGCCGGTGATCAGTGAAAGATTGCGCTGTTCTTAACCATGGCTGGTCCGCAGGCATTAGAATTGTAAAACTCATTCCACTTTGAGAATGACGGTGATAAAAAGAAATATGATATTGTCGCAGATAAGTTCGGCAGACACTGTGAATCTCAGATTACTGAAACGACTGAGCGCTATATTTTCCGAAAACGAGTCCAAAAGGCAGGTGAAACGATTGACTGGTCTGTAACAGATCCAAGGCTCAAAGCGCAGACCTATAATTTTTCGTTAACAGACACTCTTCATGTGATCAGATTGTATTTGGCATAAAAAATGAAAAGATGCATGATAGATTGCTCAGGCAACAAAAGTTAACGCTAGAACAAGCTATCAGTATGTGTCGTGTGAGTGAACTTACTAAGAATCAGTACTCCAAAATGTTGATTCGCTAAAGTGGCGCAAAAACAAACAATGTGGCTGTCGCCATTGATGCTGTGGCACACTTGAGAAAACAGCGTGCTATGGACGGTGGCCATTTTGCACATGACGCAAACGTTGCAAACATTGTGGCCATGACAACCCAGTGAAAAAGTGCCCAGCCTTCTGGAAAGTATGAGCAAAGTGTCACAGGCAGAATAATTTCGCTGCGCAGTGGCGGACAGTACCGAAATCACTTTAGTCTAAGAAAAGAAGTTCAGATAACAAAGAGAAAACTGTGTAAATGCAAATAAAAATACAATGAAGTGATTAAACCTGACAATATTCCAGATATGTACAACCTGGAAGATACATTCTTTGTAGGCATAGTAGTGGAGATTGATACTACTTAAAATGGTATTTCTACAAAAGAAAACTTGAAACCAATATCAACAGTCAATACTAAAGATGGCTGGACCATTCCATTAACAATTAATGGAACGGACATTATATTTAAATTGGATTCAGGTGCTCATGCAAATTTAATTAACAAATTGGACTTAGCCAAATTAAATTGACAGCGTCCAATACACGACAATGACTGTCAATTACGTTTTTACAATGGCAATGTAATAAACACATTGGGAACATGTTATCTCACAGTCTAGAATAAAGACATGAAGATGCCTTTGAAATTTGAAATAGTGGATCCAAAAAGATCATCACAACTAGGCGTACAGGCATGCGAGTTACTGCAGCTAGTGAAAAGAATTCACAGCACAGACAGAATCTCAGTCCATGCACAAGATGAAATAGATGCCATTATTAAAAAATTTCCAGACGTGTTTCAAGGATTGGGTACACTTACATTTAAATACAAGTTACAGCTGAAGGAGAATGCCAAGCCGGTGATTCACCCACTGAAGAGGATTCCTGCTCCCTTGAGAGAACGTCTGAAACAGGAATTCAACCGTACGCAGCAATTGGGAATCATCACAAAAGTGATAGAGCCCACTGACTGGGTTAGTTCAAAAAACCAAATAGAGATCTCAGAATCTGTATTGATCCAAAAGACCTCAATTAGAATATTAAACGGCAACATTATCCCATCCCAAAGCGTGAAGAAATAACTAGTGAGATTGCACATGCCAAGATCTTTTCCAAATTAGATGCCTCGCAAGGATTTTGGCAATTGAAACTGGACGAATCCAGTAGCAAGTTATGCACAATCAATACTCCCTATGGTCAATAGTGCTTCAACAGAATGCCCTTTGGCATAATATCTGCCTCCGAGATATTCCATCATGCAGTGGAGCAGATGACTGAAGGAATTGAAGGTGTGTGGGTTTACATCGATGATATAATTCTATGGTCTTCAACCCATGAAGAACATAATGCAAGACTTCTGCAGTACTACAACAAGTAGACAAATTTGGTTTGAAGCTCAACTGGCCCAAATGCTAATTTGGGATATCCAAGCTGACATTCTTTGGTGACAAAATATCTGCTAACGGTATGCAACCTGATGAAGAAAAAGTTGCAGCAATTAACAGGAGGTCTATGCCCAGGGACAAGAAAGCACTTCTCACATTGCTAGGTGTCGTAAATTTCTTTGGAAAATTTAATCCAAACTTATCTTCTAGAATGAAAACTTTGAAACAGCTGATCAAGAAGAATGTTCTGTTCTCATAGACAGAAGAACATGAAAAAGAGTGGTCTGATTTGAAAATAGTACTTATAACGGCACGAGTAATATAATTCTTCGACCCAATGAAGAAAATGAAGATATCTACCGATGGGAGTAAGGATGGCATAGGAGCTGTGCTAATTCAGAAAACCTCTGATGAGCAACGGTACTTTGCATCAGTATTCACCAAAGAGAAGGAATTGGTAGATGTTGAGTCTGGAGAAGGGGGTGTAGATAGCCTGGGTCACATTGTGATCCAAAAAGACGAGGTGTTGGGTGTCTTAAAAAATATTAAGGTAGATAAGTCCCCAGGGCCGGATGGGATCTACCCCAGAATACTGAAGGAGGCTGGAGAGGAAATTGCTGAGGCCTTGACAGAAATCTTTGGATCCTCGCTGTCTTCAGGGGATGTCCCGGAGGACTGGAGAATAGCCAATGTTGTTCCTCTGTTTAAGAAGGGTAGCAAGGATAATCCCGGGAACTACAGGCCGGTGAGCCTGACTTCAGTGGTAGGGAAATTACTGGAGAGAATTCTTCGAGACAGGATCTACTCCCATTTGGAAGCAAATGGACGTATTAGTGAGAGGCAGCACGGTTTTGTGAAGGGAAGGTCGTGTCTCACTAACTTGATAGAGTTTTTCGAGGAGGTCACTAAGATGATTGATGCAGGTAGGGCAGTAGATGTTGTCTATATGGACTTCAGTAAGGCCTTTGACAAGGTCCCTCATGGTAGACTAGTACAAAAGGTGAAGTCACACGGGATCAGGGGTGAACTGGCAAGGTGGATACAGAACTGGCTAGGCCATAGAAGGCAGAGGGTAGCAATGGAGGGATGCTTTTCTCATTGGAGGGCTGTGACCAGTGGTGTTCCACAGGGATCAGTGCTGGGACCTTTGCTCTTTGTAGTATATATAAATGATTTGGAGGAAAATGTAACTGGTCTGATTAGTAAGTTTGCAGACGACACAAAGGTTGGTGGAATTGCGGATAGCGATGAGGACTGTCTGAGGATACAGCAGGATTTAGATTGTCTGGAGACTTGGGCGGAGAGATGGCAGATGGAGTTTAATCCGGACAAATGTGTGGTAATGCATTTTGGAAGGGCTAATGCAGGTAGGGAATATACAGTGAATGGTAGAACCCTCAAGAGTATTGAAAGTCAAAGAGATCTAGGAGTACAGGTCCACAGGTCATTGAAAGGGGCAACACAGGTGGAGAAGGTAGTCAAGAAGGCATACGGCATGCTTGCCTTCATTGGCCGGGGCATTGAGTATAAGAATTGGCAAGTCATGTTGCAGCTGTATAGAACCTTAGTTAGGCCACACTTGGAGTATAGTGTTCAATTCTGGTCGCCACACTACCAGAAGGATGTGGAGGCTTTAGAGAGGGTGCAGAAGAGATTTACCAGAATGTTGCCTGGTATGGAGGGCATAAGCTATGAGGAGCGATTGAATAAACTCGGTTTGTTCTCACTGGAACGAAGGAGGTTGAGGGGCGACCTGATAGAGGTATACAAAATTATGAGGGGCATAGACAGAGTGGATAGTCAGAGGCTTTTCCCCAGGGTAGAGGGGTCAATTACTAGGGGGCATAGGTTTAAGGTGAGAGGGGCAAAGTTTAGAGTAGATGTACGAGGCAAGTTTTTTACGCAGAGGGTAGTGGGTGCCTGGAACTCACTACCGGAGGAGGTAGTGGAAGCAGGGACGATAGGGACATTTAAGGGGCATCTTGACAAATATATGAATAGGATGGGAATAGAAGGATATGGACCCAGGAAGTGTAGAAGATTGTAGTTTAGTCGGGCAGTATGGTCGGCACGGGCTTGGAGGGCCGAAGGGCCTGTTCCTGTGCTGTACATTTCTTTGTTCTTTGTTCTTTGTTCTTTGTACCCATCGCCTATGCATCAAGGGCAATGACCCCGACTGAACAACGCTACGCACAGATAGATAAGGAACGTCTCGGCCTTCTCACAGGCATTGAGAAGTTCCATGACTATGTATACAGATTATCAACTTTTACAGAAGAGATGGATTATCATCCACTTGTCCACATCATAAAAAATAATCTAAATGATATGCTATTGAGTTTAAAAAGAATCATAGTGAAACTTTGTCATTATGATTTCCAGCTTGTACATACCCCCGGTAAGGATATCATGGTAGCAGGTGCACTGTCCTGTGCTACTGAAGAAGATACTCTGATGAATGATAGAGTTCAGGTGGTAGAAGCTCAAGCTCATTCTTGGAAGAGAACTTACCTGTCTCAGATGAAAAACTGAAGTTGATAAAAGAAGAAACCACAAAAGATAACATATTACAGCGTGTGATGCGATACATGAAAGATGGTTGGCCTAAAAGAAATTATTCTTGTTATAGGAACATTCGAGCTGATCTAAGCATAATCAATATATTCCTGCTTAGGCAAGATCACATTGTGATTCCAACTACACTAAGGTGGATGACCCTAACCAAGGTTCACGAGGGTCACTACGGAGTCAAAAAGTGCAGAAGAAAAGCTCGACAGTCAGTCTACTGGCCAGGCATTAATGCAAATATCACTAACCTCATGTTAGAATGTGACACATGTCAACGCCACCAATCACAGCAACAGAAAGAGAAGTTAACGATGCATGCTCTTGTAAAGACTCCATGGTCAAAGGTTGGCATCGATCTATTCTATTTTCATGGTAAAGATTACTTATTAATCATTGACTGCAATTCAAATTACCCAGAGATGAAAAGATTACCGAACTCTAGTTCGTCAGCAGTAATCAAAGCCACCGGAGAAGTGTTTGCTCGACAAGGGATTCCGTTCACACTCATGACAGACAGTGGTCCATGCTACGACTGGAAGGAATTTTCAAAGCAGTATGATTTTGTACGCACAATATCTAGCCCATTACATCCACAATCGAACGAAGAAGCGGAGAAAGGTGTTCAGCTTTGTTCAGTAACATAGCTTGAGGTTCTTTGTTAACAATACGTTCTCAAGAAATCCTAATAGATACAACAGAGAACATCATACCCTCTACAAAGAATCCCTATTGTTGGTGCGCATAGACTCTCATTTTCTTTTCAGTCTATAATAAATGAATGACGTGTTTGAGTGAATATTCTGTAATGAGAAAAAGCCTAAAAGGTGATCCTGATTCCACAGGACCACCCCCCCCCCCCCCCCGATCCTGTGTAACTCCAATGCATTAATTCCAGTCTTTGAAATAAATGTTTGAATACAGAATTCCTTGGATACTTTAAAAGGAAATTTAAAATTTTGGTTATTGAATACATAGCTTATTTTGAGAGCACTAAGCCTGTGAGTTTTCTTTTGTGTTCATTCAAGGTACAGGCTGATTTTTCGTCTTTGAAAATGGATTTCACCTGCAACCCAACAAGAACTGAAATCAAAACTGATCAAAAGGAAGGCAGCAGCTGAGGAAAGTGCCCAGAATTCAAATTCACAATGCTGCAATTGGGAAGATCCGCTCTGTAATTCACATTGCAAAGATAATTTGCTGTTTTCCTATGATACACAACTGTTATATAGAGTACTAAGAATCTACAGATCTAGGTTTGTGAACTTGGAGGGCAATGGGTTCTGTTAAATAATAATTAGGATATTGGATGTTGTTGTTACAATACCCTGGGCTGGTGCGCGGTCAATTCCAGCCCCATACATCCCAGAGTCATAACACAAGTGAATTAACCAATAATTCTTATAAAATATCCGAAGTCTTTGGCCCTTGGCTGTCCAATAATTACAATCACCAGGTTTGTAAGTTGAAGCACAATTACTGCGTATTTATAACAAAATCCATAATGAAATATGCAGCAAATACAGTTGGTTGAATATTAATAAATACCTAACTCTTACTTTAAATGAACCCCCACCCTCTATACACAGATACAAGACAGACAAACATGGAGAGGTGAAAATGTAAATGAAAGAGAAAAGAGGCTTTGCTTCAGATTATAGGTCTTGGCAATACTTTCTTCACAGTAAGCTTGTGTATTACAGTCTTTGTTTTTCAGCCTGTACTGGTTTTCCTGCAGTTTTTAAACACACCATCCTCACATCTTTCCTGGGGAGGCAGGGACTTTGTTACATCAAACTTTGCTTTCAGTTTGATGCCTGCCTTCAAGCCTCTGTGGTTTCTGGTGTCCAACCCCCACAGGTGTATTGGGGAGAGAATTAGGTGGTTCTCTCTGGTCTTTGCCTGCACAGCCTGTTATGGTTCTCCTGTAGATGGATCCCTCCCGGTTCAGAAACACATCATTTCTGGAGAAACGCGGAGCAGGACTTTTCCTGGGGCTGCCAGGAAAACTGAAATCAAACTGAAAACCTCATGACTCTGAACCATCCCACTGGGATAAGATCCAAACAACACCCATTACTGGGTAGAACACAACCTTTTGAGCCAATTCTAATCATTCAAACTGACTCCCAGCCAATCTCTGTCATTGGTGCCGGTCAGTCCACAACTCCAGTTTAAACCGACACCGACTAGCACAGGCTTCTACTTGAATTAAAGGTACAGGCTGCTTAAAGTCACATGGTCCATCCATGGATCAAAAATGTAACGGCAAAAACAAAAAAAAGGGGAAAGAAGGGAATAAACAGGAATGATCCTTATACCTCGCTATGTATGTTGAAAAATAGTTTATATTTGTGATTCAGCTTTCCATAGAATTTGCTGGTGCTGCTGGTAAGTCGCCTTCCACAATAACAGGAGGGTAGTAGATATCGAACAGGCAAAGCCCTGTCACCTATTTCTCACTTGTAAAATGAATGATGAGCAGCTGAACAATGTGACAGGGCACCTTGGCACTCTATTGATGCCTAAGTTGAAGTCAAACCTATAAATAGGTGTGCAACCAGTGTAATTAAAACAGACAGGATGTGGCTTCAATATGTAAATTATGGTCTCCTCTGTTGTAAGATGATGGTGGCAATCTTCAGGTACAAATATGTGTTTGTGGAAACTGGCTATTTCCCTGCCTTCCTGAACTCAAACTCACTCTGCGCATCAAGTTCTAATGATGGACCATGTTCAAGGAGACATGGGCTACAGAGGTAAGCTAATTAACTCCAACATTTACTCATTTTAAGCATCAGTCCTTGGTGGAAACAAATACCAGGCAGTGATTATGAGATAGTAATTTGATTAACAGACAAAGGGCTGGATTCTCCGCCATCAGGATGCTCTGTTTTATCGGCAGTCCGGGGATTTTCCGATGGCGTGGGGCTGCCTCACAATGGGAAACCCCATTGAACAGCCAGCAAAACTAAAATGTAGTCTGCATTCATTATTTTAATTCATCTTAATTGGCCGTTAAAATTTTGAATCATGTTTCTAAACGATGTTACAACCACCCTCAGGTGAGATTCCCCAAAGTTGTTGATCCAGCCGAGACCCCTAGAATTGCCACCGTCCGGTGGGGATACGCTATCCACGGGAATATGCCCAAATTGTTAGAAACCCAGATAAGGAAGGATGAACTGGCTTTATTTAACTCCCTTTGCTTCTAGCAATAAGATTTGATCTAACAAGGCTCCTGTGATGTACTCTGCTTTCTTGATAAGGATGGCTTTGTTGTGTAGTGTTCAACAAAGAACATCAAGCTATGTTGATTAACAAAGCTAATTTATTAACATTACCTATAACTAGATTCGAACGCCTTACTAATATACAAAGGTTGCTAAATAAACTATGCTATAATTCTATCTATAGATCTCCTCAACATACACTACTCTCTCTCATGCCTAAACACCTTCTCCCAGAATCAAGAATGTCACGTGATCTACTGCTCTTGATCACCATCTAGTGGTTAGAAGTATTGACATAAAATTGTTAACCCTTCATTTACCATACACAATCCATATTGTCACAATTCCCTTTCCCTTGGGCACCTTTTCCCAGAGCCAAGAGTTATGTTTAAAAAGGAGCCAATTTAACCAGGCTTTCTTGAGTTAAGATAGAGTGAGTTTTTTAACTACTAAAAAGGCAAAGCGAAAAATAGTAAAACAGGTGCATATACATTCATACAGATAAGGAGCGAGATTCTCCGACGCCCCGCCGGGTCGGAGAATCGCTGGGGGCTGGCGTGAATCCTGCCCCCGCCGGTTGCTGAATTCTCCGGCACCGGAGATTCGGCGGGGGTGGGAATCGCACAGCGCCGGTTGGCCCCCGGCAATTCTCCATCCCCCCCCCCCCCCCCCCCCCCCCGCGATTCTCCGGCCCGAATGGGCCGAAGTCCCGCTGCTAGAATGCCTGTCCGGCCGGCGTGGATTGAACCACCTACCTTACCAGCGGGACAAGGCGGCGCGGGTGGGCTCTGGGGTCCGCAGGGTGATCTGGCCCCGGAGAGTGCCCCCGCTGTGGCCTGACCCGCGATCGGGGCCCACCGATCCGTGGGTGGGCCTGTGCCATGGGGGCACTCTTTTCCTTCCGCCTTCGCCACGGTCTCCACCATGGCGGAGGCGGAAGAGACCCCCTCCGCAGCGCATGCGCGGGGATGCCGTGAGCGGCCGCTAACGCTCCCGCGCATGTGCCGCCCGGAGATGTCATTTCCGCGCCAGCTGGCAGGGCACCAAATGCCTTTTCTACCAGCTGGCGGGGCGGAAATCAGTCCGGCGCGGGCCTAGCCCCTCAAGGTTGGGGCTCGGCCCCCCAAGATGCGGAGGATTCCGCACCTTTCAGGCGGCGCGATGCCCGACTGATTTGCGCCGTTTTTGGCGCCGGTCGGCGGACATCGCGCCAATACCGGAGAATTTCGCCCCAGAAGTGAGAATTGAGTCCAAAGTAAGTAAATATATTTTAAAAAGTTATACGGAATAGTCCTTGACTTACGAGGTGTAGATGATAAACCATGCAGCCTTTACCATTCGAGATTCCAGTAGAGTTGACTTCATTAGGCAAATAGTTTGTTCCCGTATCCTGTGGTTTGGCAGAGAAACATCCTAGTTCTCTTTTCAGCTGCGATCCTTTGTTTGGCTGGGATTGAGAGAGAGAAAGATCTGTAAAAAATAACTATTTTGCAGGGCACTGCTGGCTGCGTCTGTTACTGTGTCACAAACCCTCAGTGTGAAAAATTTCCAGCTTCTCATTCTCACAGAGAACAGGCAAACACACACTTGGGCAGCTTTTCACAGGATTTCTTGAGATACGATGACCATCATGTCCTTTTGCCTTTACCGGAGATGATAATCAGTTTCTGGATGCTTTGAGAAGTATGTCTTCAAGAAAACGGAGCGATTCCATTGTCTCTATGAGTAACAACCTGCAGCAGTCCATGGAAATCCCAATGTAGGGGGACGATACAGTGAGGAAGGCCGCTAATGGGATTTAATTGTATTTAAATGAAGATTCCCAATCTTCCTGGGTGTGGTGGGTTCAGATGGCCCGATGAAGACGTAAGGAGGGCGTCAGGGTGAGGGCTCACAATGGCAAGGGGAGGGACAAGGATGTAGAAAAACAATGGAATGCAGAGGGAAGACAGACGGTTGGGAAGCTGGACCCTGACAAGGCTGCATGAAAGACTCTAATACGGGGGAGCCAAAGAGATACATCGTTTACTGAAAGGGGATGCCCAAATAATGCAGATATGTGGGTAGCTGTCCAGGTGGGACATGCGGGCGGGGGGGCGGGGAAGGTGATTGAATTGAGGAACAGACTTAAAGAGGTTGCTATCCATTTCCCTCTGTGCTGCTGACATTCTACACGGACTGGTGAAGACAGGTGGGCTGGAGAGAGATATGAGTGTGCTGGATTGGTATATGAATATGTGGCCAGGACCTTCGAGCCTGGCAGCTGAGGGCGGGTGGATGCATCAGCTGCCGGCCCACCAGACAAATTGGAGGGGAACTTGCCTGTGCACAGTCGATGAGGTTCCAAGGCTGAACCCATTAGTCCAGCCAGTGGGACAGGTGCTGCCAGAGCAGCCTGCCACCGCACTTAGAATCATAGAATTTACAATGCAGAAAGAGGCCATTCGGCCCATCGAGTCTGCACCAGCCCTTGGAAAGAGCACCCTACTTCATCCCACATCCCCACCCTATCCCCGTAATGCAGTAACCCTACCTAACCTTATGGACACCAAGGGGCAATTTAGCATCGCCAATCGATCTAACCTGCATATCTTTGGACAGTGGGAGGAAACCCACACAGCCACGGGGAGAAAGTGCAAACGCCACGCAGACAGTCACCCGAGGTGGGAATTCACCAGTGAGGCAGCAGTGCTAACGACTGTGCTACCGTGCTGTCCCCTGTCTCAAAATGAGAGAATTCTGCCCATGGCCTATAACTGCCAAACATCTTATTCATGTACAAATAAATAGGAACTATTGATAAGATTTAATCACCTTAGCAGAGATTCAAATCCCAATATAAAATTCCTTAATTTCTTTCCCTAATGTGTTCAGGTTTGTGGACTGAAAGATGAGAATTGTTGCAGTTCTGATATTACGCTGTGGTACAACAATTACATTGATGGCAAAATTATATCAAGGGAGTAGGTTCTCAAAAAGAATTGTCTCTCTATGTGGGATGATTAAAGTAAATTGGAATATTTTCTCAGGGATGATTAAAGTGGAATATTTTATCTTTTCATGAGGGAATTGCAAACGAGGAATTATACAAAGCTTGATTTTCCACAATGAAATGAGAAGGGGGGATTGTGCTGCAAATGGCAAACTGAAAAAACAACATTGATAGTGTATATAAAGGCAAAAGGAAATATCAATTGGAACTTATATAGGAAGAGGACAATTATAGGAACCTTTTTTTTTTCGGGATCAATCATCGTTTAATGGGTTGAAGGTGTCAAGGGGAAATTATTCATGAATGGTTCCTTTTTAAAATTTCCTCCCCTTTCACCTTCTCCACCAAGGGCAGTGACCTATGCTGTAGTTCATTTCCATAAGAGACAGTACTCCATTGTCCATCTCCTTGTCATCTCCAGAATTGAATATCATCAGTGACTGTCACTGAGCCATTTGACCATTAAGGTTGTTAGTGGCTCCATGCCCATAAAAGCAGTGACCAGGAACACAAGCTCATTATTTTTATTTTACTAAGCACAGAATTAGAAAGATTATGCAGCCGTGAACTAATCCTAAATTAGGGATAGGTTTGTGTAATTAAAACAGTGAATGTTTGAAATTGCCAGGTTGATCATGCAGTATCTATGGAGAGAGAAGCAGAGTTAATGGGAATACTTTTAACCCCATATCTCCCAGAATTAGTCAGTTTGGTCATGGTGGATTTTTAAAGAGCCCAGAAATCTGAAAAAGGAACTCAAGCCGCTTCCCAGCCATTTCCAGTTTTAACGGAGGTGAGACATGGAAAAGGCAACCAGTCTGCTCATAGAAACCTGTGTGTCTTCATTTTAACTGCAATTCGATTTTTAACCATAGGTGGTCAGGTCTTCCTGGCCTTTGGAAGTTTGTGAGGTGGGAGGGCTGAATCCAGGACAAAAACAGAAAGTACTGGGCAATCTGAGCAGGTTTGACAGCACCTGTGGAGAGAGAAGGGAGCTAACTTTCGGGTCTGGATGACGTTTTGTCAAAGCTAGAGAGAACTGGAAACCGGGTCAGATTTATACTGTTGTTGGTGTGGGGAGGGGGGTTCTTGGAGCATTGGGGCTGGATTGAGGGCCAGTGATAGGTGGAGATTGATAAAGATGTTGTGGACAGAAAGACAAAAGGAATGTAAATGGGGGTGATTAAATCTACTAAGGGTGCTGATTGTGGAATCCAGGAGGTAATAATAATAATAATCGCTTATTGTCATAAGTAGGCTTCAATGAAGTTACTGTGAAAAGCCCCTAGTCTCCACATTCCGGCACCTGTTCGGGGAGGCCGGTACGGGAATTGAACCTGCGCTGCTGGTCTTGTTCTGCATTACAAGCCAGCTGTTTAGCTAAACCAGCTCTTAGGTACATTTACAGTACTGTTCTTGGCCAGGAATTTATCCTTCAAGCCAACATATTATCCTGTTAGCAGCAAACCTCTCCACCCCCTTTAACACCTGGTGATCTGCCTGTTCCAACCCCCTTCTTGTGAAGTACCATCTGCTCCATGCAAAATAATAATAATAATCACTTATTGTCACAAGTAGGCTTCAATGAAGTTACTGTGAAAAGCCCCAAGTCGCCACCTTCTACTTCCCTTAACAACATTTGCTCTCAATCACAATCAGACTTAACACATGCCTCGGTGATCAGATATCTCCTTATCTCTCACCCCGCGCCCAAACCTCCATGATCTTTCCACTATGCTGTACGATGGCACGGTGGCACAGTGGTTAGCACTGCTACCTCACAGCGCCAGGGACCCGGGTTCAATATTAGCCTTAGGTGACTGTCTGTGGGAAGTTTGCACTTTCTTCCCGTGTCTGAGTGGGTTTCCTCCGGGTGCTTTGGTTTCCTCCCACAGTCCAAAGATGTGCAGGTTAGGTGGATTGGCTATGCTAAATTGCCCCTAGATGGGGTTACGGGGATAGAGTGCGGGATTAGGCCTAGGTTGGATGATCTTTCAGAGGGTTGCTGCAGACTTGATGTGCTAAATGGTCTCCTTCTGCGCTGTACGACGACTATGAAATTCTATTCCATTACACCAACTGCTCTCAGCCTAGCCTATCTACAGAGTTGTGCTGCAAGGTTTCTCGAGCAATAGCTATTCAGTCTGTCAGTCAGGTTGTCTGTGGGTCGGAACCCAAATTGATTTTCTATTCATTCATAGGATGTGGGCATCGCTGGATTGGCCAATATTTATTTCCCATCCCTAATTGCCTTTGGGGAGGTGGTAGCGAGCTGCCTTCTTGAACTGCTGCACCCACAGTGCTGATGAGGAGGGAGTTCCAGGAATTTGATCTTGTGACAGCGAAGGAATTGCGATATAGTTCCAAGTCGGGATAGTGTGTGGCATGGATACGAATTTTAAAATCCAAAGGTGGACTGCAAGTGTTCAAGCCAGCCCCCTTGTTCCTTCCCGATCTCTGCCTAATAGCCATCCCAATGTTTCAGATCATTCATATAACACTTTTTAAGCAACTGAACAAGAATTGGAGGTGGATGCTGTTGGGATGATAAAACAAAATGGGAAGATCTGTGAGAGGGCTGGAGAGATTCAATGACATCAGGGATCCTGGTGGGAGAAGACCCCAGATGTGGTGGGTAATGGGATAAGTGAAGAAATAAGATGAGTCTAGAGGAGCTGAAGATCAATACCAACCCAGGCCATCTGAAAAAAATGTGAACAATGGTTCTGATGGTGGTTTGTGCATTCATGACAGTTTATGGTGTAAGTTTGTGAATATTAATCTGAACATTATTCCTTTGGGTGCAGTTATAAATATTTATGGATGAATGTATTTGGAATATTTACCACACAAAATTTTTGATTTGAGTAACTATTTTCCCTTAAGATACATTTACAAATAATTATTGTGTGTTTTTCCTTTTGCTAAAATTTAAATATGTTTATATGCTATCCCATCCTGGCTTCATCGCTCTCTATCTCTTCCTATTCTGCAAACCTCCAAGAAAACCGCACTTTTCCAATTCCCTATTGGTGGTCATCATTTCAGCTGCCAAGGTCCACGTTCTGGAATTTCCGCCCTAATTTGCTGTGTTTCTCTACCTCACATTCTTCTTTTAAGATGCTCCTAAAAATCTATTGTGCTGGTGTGCCCCTTTAAGGTGCCGAGAGCCCTGGGGGCGGAGTGCAATTTCCCAGTCAGTTAGGAGTTTGGAATCTTTGAAAACGTGGTAGTGTTTTATCTCAATCTCTGAATATAGGTATTACTTTCCTGAACCGTTATTCGTTCATCAGCTTGGTAGTCACCTGTCTGTCCAGATATTATATTGGCGACAAAGATCAACCGGAGTTACTTCCTACCGCTACAGTAATCAGGAGAGCAGACGGCATGTGAAAGCTATTCCTTGAAGTAAAATTGTTCAGCAGTCTGTGAGTGTCAAAATGCCTCTTTCTGGCAAACTAGAACCATTCGACCGCAATACGGAGAAATGGGGACCATATGTCAAAGGCCTCTGCTATTTTTCTAAGGCCAATTAAATTGGCGGGGGGGGACGGGTGCGGGGGGAGAAAAGCAGCAGGTAATCCTATTGTTGACCTACGGGGTTCCCACATGTAACCTGATTAGGAGTCTGACTTCCCCAGACGGTCCCGACTTAAAAGTTTTCGAGGAGCTTGTGGACTTAGTCAAGGGACATTATCACCTGAAGCTCTCGGTAGTAATACCATGGTGCAAGTTAAATTTGATGACAAGGGTCCAGGGAGATGATTTCAGTGTTCATGGAGCGCCTAAAACAAATGGCTGAAAAATGCAAGTTGGGGTCTGCACTCAGAAACATTATTTAAATGATTTAATAAGCCAGAAAAAGGCTGAAAAGAGAGAAATGTGCGTTCCAAGCTCAGGAAGTGGCATACAGGATTCAGGGTAGATGTCACAAGGCATCACCCTATAAAGGAGCAGGTCAAAGCAATTAAGCAAGCACTGGCCCCCCAAAATGCATTAGAATTGAAAGCCTTCATAGGAATGGCAAGCTATTATGGCAGAATTATTCCTAATCTTTCTACAATGTTGTCACCCTCACATACACTGTTCAAGAAGCACCAGGTGGTATTGGAAAGAGCATCTGAAAGAAGACTTTGAACAATTTAAACTGGCTTTACAGTCATCCATTCTCTTGGTCAATTTTGACTCTTCAAATGTGATCATTCTTATCTGCGATGCATCCCATTATGGAATCAGAGCCCCTTTGACCCATAATATGGAAAATGGTGTAGGAATGTCTCTCGCCTAAGCCTTGAGGACTTTGACCGGTGCTGAACAAGCTTACTCGCAAATCAAAAAGGAGAGACTAGCCAAAATATTTGGAGTGAAAAAGTTCCAGCAATACATATACAGATGACATTTCATTATTGTTATTGACCACAAACCTCTGCTGGGGTTATTTCAGGATAAGACCATTCCACCCATAGCTTCAGCTAGGGTTCAATGCAGGGCATTATTGTTAGCAGCCTACAAGTATACATTTCAACACTGGCCGAACACCCACATTTCAAATGAAGATGCTTTGAGCGGTCTTCCCCTACGTGACAGTGTACTGCCTCCTCCAGTACCACAGGGAATCATTCTTGCTTTATACCTTGTAGATGCACTGCCAGTGTCGGCAAGACCTGTCAAGCTTCAGACCCAAAAGACCCCTTATTATCTCGAGTCAGGAACATGGGGCGAAATTCTCCCCCAGCGGCACGATGTCCGCCGACTGGCGCCCAAATCGGCGCCAATCAGACGGGCATCGCGCCGCCCCAAAGGTGCGGAATGCTCCGCATCTTTGGGGGCCGAGCCCCAACATTGAGGGGCTAGGCCGACGCCGGAGGGATTTCCGCCTCGCCAGCTGGTGGAAATGGCGTTTGTTGCCCCGCCAGCTGGCGCGGAAATGCGGCGCATGCGCGGGAGCGTCAGCGGCCACTGACAGTTTCCCGCGCATGCGCAGTGGGGAGAGTCACTTCCGCCTCCGCCATGGTGGAGACCGTGGCGGAGGCGGAAGGGAAAGAGTGCCCCCACGGCACAGGCCCGCCCGTGGATCGGTGGGCCCCGATTGCGGGCCAGGCCACCGTGGGGGCACCCCCCGGGGCCAGATCGCCCCGCGCCCCCCCAGGACCCCGGAGCCCGCCCACGCCGCCTGGTCCTGCCGGTAAATACCAGGTTTAATTTACGCCGGCGGGACAGGCAACTTCTGGGCGGGACTTCGGCCCATCCGGGCCGGAGAATTGAGCGGGGGGTCCCGCCAACCGGCGCGGCCGGATTCCCGCCCCCGCCCAATCTCCGGTACCGGAGACTTCAGCGGGGGCGGGGGCGGGATTCACGGCGGCCAACGGCCATTCTCCGACCCAGCGGGGGGTCGGAGAATGACGCCCATGATCCTTCACGGCTGGCATTGTGATAACAGGGCAGTTGCGATCCTTTCAGATAAGAAAAGATGAGTTAAATTGCGAAGACAGTGGATTATTATGGTGAGCAGGAGTGGTCGTTCCCACTTCCCCGTGGAAGCTATTATTAAAGGAGCGACGCTGTTCCCATCCTGGGATGACTATGATGAAAATGCTTGCACACAGTTACATGAGGTGGCCCGGGATAGAGAATCTGGTCAAACAATGTGACCAATGTCAAATGCAGCAGACCTTGTCATCTGCAGCCCTAAGGCACCCTTGGGATTGGCCCAGTTGAACTTGGATGTGACTACACACCGCTTTCATGTGCCCATTTATGGGCTCCATGTTCTTGCTCATCGTAGATGCTCCTCCAAGTGTTTGGACATAAACAAAATAAAGTTGAGAACTTCATCAGCGACAGTAGAAAAATTGCTACAGACATTCACCACCCGCCAATTGCCTGAGGTTCTGGTCTCAGATAATGAGACTGCTTTTACCATTGAAGAATTCCAATGGCATTCGACATATTCAAACCTCTCTCTACCACCCTACTTCAAATGGACTGAACGAGAGAGCTGTCCAAACGTTCAAAGCTGCCATAAAGAAACAGTCATCAGCCCCGCTACAACTCAGACTGGCTCGGTTACTTTCACCTCTCAGACTACACCCCTTATCACCACAGGTGTCACACCTGCTGAGTTACTAAAGGGCAGATGCATTAGAGCACAAATCAATCTTATATTTCCACTTTTGGCAGGGAGGGTGGAGGTTAAACACAATGAACAGAAAATATACCACGATTCAAAGAAAGCTGAAAGAATGCTTGAGGTAGACTATCTGATACATTGAAGAATTTTGCTGCTGGCCCAAATTGGATCCCGGGGGTGGTTGTAGTAAAAATAGGTCCAGTATTGTGGATGTTCAAGGGAGAAGGTTAAAAAAATCCTGAACAACCTGAGGAACAGCACACAGAACTATTGGGACAACCTAGCCCGTATAGGCTTTTCAATGATATGGCTACGAATGAAAGTGACACCTCAGCAAACTATCCCAAGGACAAACCCAGCAATGTTCCAGGGTGAACTGAGGAAACTACCTGCACAGATGCACCTTTGCAAATTGAGAGTCAACCCGATGAGGTTCAAACAAAAGTTACCTCTACTGTTGAAGTACCTGTTACTGAATTACGTCACTCTCAAAGAATGAAGAATTTCCTGACCGACTTTCCCTATAAGAGACTGTTTTGTGAGACACGTGTTGTGCATTTTTATAAATTAGGGGAAAGGGATGTGGTAGTGTGCCCCTGTAAGGATGTGAGCTTCCAGAGTGTCATGCGACCTGATTGGCCAACGTGGCCTGAGCAGGCGAACCCTGGTGACGGAACATGGTTTTTCCAGTCAGTTAGGAGTTTGGAGTCTTGGAACATGGTAACCTTTTATGTCACTGTCTGTACATGGTTATTATTTTATTACACTGTTATTCATTAATCAACTTGGTGGTTGCTGTTCTGTCAGGATATTTGTATTAGAATTCCTACAGTGCAGAAGGAAGCCATTCAACCCATTGAGTCTGCACCGACCCTCTGAAAGGGGTCCCTACAAAGGCCCACTCCTCCGCACTAACTCCATAGCCCTGTAACCCCATCTAACCTTTTGGACAATAAGGGGCAATTTAGCATGGCCAATCCATCTACCTTTCACATTGGATGAAACCTGTACAGACAAACAAAGAACAAGAACAAAGAAATGTACAGCACAGGAACAGGCCCTTCGGCCCTCCAAGCCCGTGCCGACCATGCTGCCCGACTAAACTACAATCTTCTACACTTCCTGGGTCCGTATCCTTCTATTCCCAACCTATTCATATATTTGTCAAGATGCCCCTTAAATGTCCCTATCGTCCCTGCTTCCACTACCTCCTCCGGTAGCGAGTTCCAGGCACCCACTACCCTCTGCGTAAAAAACTTGCCTCGTACATCTAGTCTAAACCTTGCCCCTCTCACCTTAAACCTATGCCCCCTAGTAATTGACCCCTCTACCCTGGGGAAAAGCCTCTGACTTTCCACTCTGTCTATGCCCCTCATAATTTTGTATACCTCTATCAGGTCTCCCCTCAACCTCCTTCGTTCCAGTGAGAACAAACCGAGTTTATTCAATCGCTCCTCATAGCTAATGCCCTCCATACCAGGCAACATTCTGGTAAATCTCTTCTGCACCCTCTCTAAAGCCTCCACATCCTTCTGGTAGTGTGGCGACCAGAATTGAACACTATACTCCAAGTGTGGCCTAACTAAGGTTCTATACAGCTGCAACATGACTTGCCAATTCTTATACTCAATGCCCCGGCCAATGAAGGCAAGCATGCCGTATGCCTTCTTGACTACCTTCTCCACCTGTGTTGCCCCTTTCAATGACCTGTGGACTTGTACTCCTAGATCTCTTTGACAGACACAAGGAGAAAGTGCAAATTCCACATAGACAGTCACCCAAGGGCAGAATTGAACCCGGACCCTGCCACTGTGAGGCAGCCATGCGAAACACTGCAACTGTGCCGCCTTATACACCTACCTCTTTGATCCAGCTTTTTGGTCATGTGATCCAATATGCCCATATGTGGTTCTGTGTTGAATTTTGTTTGATAACATTTCTGTCAAGCACTTGGAATATTTTACTAAGGTATAAATACAAGTTGCTGTTGTATTACGATGCACAGTCATGTTGGTTGTTACAATATTAAAGTCATATTCAAATAATAATATTAATTGATTGGTCAGTTGCCAGTCGAGGTAACCACCCCGCATGTTCAAATATAAACATGTTGCAAGCATTTGTATTTTTACAGAAATACTGATGCAAATATTGCAGTGCAGTTAATTTCCATTTACTATAATCTAAGACAAGTCAATAGACTATTGAAAAATAATCAACGCTTGTCAGGCAACATTTCACTGGATAAATACAAAATATTTCAAATTTTAATCTACTTTAATACAAAATCCATACTAATACTCCAATGGCATAATGATAAATGATTACACTTTTGGGAATTCCTTATGGATGAAATGTCAAACCAAGATCCAACTTGTTTGGTATTTCAGAAGGATATCCAGAGGTCTTTGGCACTATTTGAAGAGGAAGAAAGAGTTTGACATGTGTCTTAGCCAACATTCCTCCAATAGTTAACATGAGGAAGGCATTCAAATTGTACACAAGCAATGCATTGAATTACAGTGGCAGTGTTGATGTTGGGAAACATAGCAACTGGACTGCACACAATCGGGACCCACAACCATCAATGAAGTAAATGATTTTAATAGCAGTTTTGCCAAAAGGTTAATGATGACCAGGATATCCGTCTTCTTCAACTAATGCCATGGGATTTTTAACATCCATTCAACCCTCCAGGAGAGGTTGTCAGTATACTATGAGCTAGATTTTGCAGGTTTAGCACAGCGAGCTAAACAGCTGGCTTGCAATGCAGAATAATTCCAGCAGCGCGGGTTCAATTCCCGTACCGGCCTCCCCGAACAGGTGCTGGAATGTGGCGACTAGGGGCTTTTCACAGTAACTTCATTGAAGCCTACTTGTGACAATAAGCGATTATTATAATTATTATTTTAGTGTCTCTTCACAGCCACATTAATTTCTGTTGGCCTTTGGGGAAAAGTGGGGGAAGTAGTGGAAGGATTCCCGAGCGGTTTACCAGCCTATTGGACCACGTTGAAAGCTCCTATGTAGCCTTGAATCCGGGGCATCTGGTCCAGTGGTAGGGACGCTACCATTTTGCCACAAAGCCTCCTCAAAGGCGGTGAAACAAGGGCACTCACTGATAGCTATGATCGCTGTGCAGAAATTGAAGCATTCTTTACCGGGCATTCACACTGAAGAGCAATAGTGATATAATCAGGCTGCCTACTTAAAAGGTTTTCACTAACACGCAAACTGGAAACCTAAAGCATTGCAATAAAACCACTTTTTAAAAATTTACATAGAGAAAATTAAAGATTGGGACATACACATGAGGTGGAGAAATGAACTAAAATATTCTGAAAAAAAAAGTTCTAAAAGCAATTATTACTTAAAAAAAATAATTGAATTAAAATATCTGCTAAGTAATCATTTAGCAGCACTCCGCAAATCCAAAACAATTTTTCAGGGTAATTTCTGTTGCTAATTAAATATTATTAATTATATTAATCATATCACTGCCCAGTGACACCTAATTGAACAAGCGGTAACTGTTACAGTATCAAGTGGGCGGCACGATAGCACAGTGATTAGCACTGTTGCTTCACAGCGCCAGGGTCCCAGGTTTGATTCCCAGCTTGGGCCACTGCCCGTGCAGAGTCTTCACATTCTCCCCGTGTCTGTGTGGGTTCCTCCGGGTACTCCAGTTTCCTCCCCCAAGGTCCCGAAAGACTTGTTGTTAGGTGGTTTGGACATTCTGAATTCTCCCTCTATGTACATGAACAGGCGCCGGAATGTGATGACTCGGAGCTTTACACAGTAACTTCATTGCAGTGTTAATGTAAGCCTATTTGTGACAATAAAGATTATTATTATTAGAAATGTTGTTTCAGCGTACCAATGGTCTGCTCAATCACACTGGACTGCAGTTTCCAAGACCCCTAGAAAAATGACAACCACATAAAGGCAGCAATGTTTTAGTGTTCATTGTCGTATAAAGAGGACTTCGTAATGCCCTATATCTACTTGTGCAATAATGCACCTGGGGGGAGGTGTGACAATAATATCTTGACTGTACATTTGTGACTTGCACACATTGTAATTCTTCAGCTCTCTGAATACAGAATGAACACTTGGGTTGATATAATTCATTAAGGTGCTTTACTTTGCACACAGATCAACAGCTATGACCACTTTTACTTTTCTGTCACAAAAGCCTGTCTTTTTATAAAAATAGACTAGAATGAACATCCAGCCTGCACTTCTACACATCAGTGGATTATCGTTACTAACAGAACGATTCCACTGAATTCTGGTCTGCAGTCCAGGAAACATCTTACGGTCTACTGTCTTTCCGTTGAGTCTGCTTTTGCTGGGACGGACTGCCTCTGCAGCATCCTGTTGTATAAAAAACATTTTTAAATCTCTCTTTGCAGAGAGATTAAAGGGATTTCTAACATCTTGCCTGTGAAGTGTTGTTTTGATCACCTAGATATACAAACAAGTTGATTGTGGTTTATTCACTACAAAAGAAAACTGCCAATTAGCATATTAATCATCTTTCGCCTTGAGTCTTTTATCAACCCGTGGGAATATACACTTTCCTATAAAAAAAACTAAACGCACTGGATATTTTCAGCTCTTTTCTGTGTAGAAGGTTTTAAAACCAACTCAATCGTGCCACGTAAACTTTGGAAAGAGACCAAGTTTCAATTAAAAACTTTAAGGAAAACATGAAAAGACAATAGGCATTTCAAAAGATAAATTGTGAAATTGAATCTTTTAAATGTTTTCACCCTTTGCTTTGGGCACTGAACTACCTGAGAAAAAGAAATCATACTTAAAGAAGATGCTTTTGCTTTGCAGTCAGTGTTTTCCTTGGCCTTCGATTGTTTCCACTGAGTTCTGCCCATTTCATGTTCAGCTGTATTCTAATAAGATAGACAGGAAATTTTAGCATAACTTGCCACCTGCGGAATCCTAATTCTTCATTTCAGCACGTTTTTGTATCTAACTTTGGGGTTGCGCCCACAGAGCATGTTCCACGCCATGGTCATTGCTCTCAGTGATGTAGCTTTTGGGAACCATGGAAAAAGTGTGTTATGCTAAATAGGGTGTTAACAATTAAGAAGGTGTTTGAAGTAATTTCTTTATCACAGAGACCACATAATAGTCCGCTCCCCAATGAAAGGCGGTTAGGCTCTGTAAATCCACAAGGACCGAGAGCACTGTGTTGGGTAATTAGCACATGGTTTGTGATGCAGAGCAAAGCCAGCAGCGTGGGTTCAATTCCCATCTTGGCTAAGGTTATTCATGAAGGTCCCCCTTTCTCAACCTTGCCACTTGCCGGAGGTGTGGTGATCCTCAGGTTTAAGTCAGCTCACCACAAGTCAGCTCTCTCCCTCAAAGGGGAAAGAAGCCTATGGTCATCTGGGACTAGGGGCTTTAGCTTTTACCTTTACTGTTCTGCCAAGTCAGAGTGGGGAACCTTCCAAACTTTTTCCTAGTTACACCCCTCTGTACAGTTGTCCTTCTTTAGGGTGGACAAAGGTTCAGCACCAATCAAGACCCTATCCAAGGAAAATTCCACAAAAACCTTTGGATAAAGGTTTTGGACCCTCATCCCAGATCTTTACTCTTCACATCAACTGTTCCATAAAAGGCTCTATGTGACTACATCACTGCTTAGGTGCTCCAGTCTGGATGGACAATCTTTCACCACTGGAGTCACAAGGTCCTGAAGATCAATCTCCCGGACACTGCTATGAGCATTAGAAGAAAAAAGTAGGAGTATTGAAAAATGATCTCTTTATAATTTTCTTTGAACACCGACACTTATTAGTTATAAAAATAATTGTGATGGTCATTTCACTGAGAGTCAATACTCAACCAATCAGATCTTGAAAAATCTGGGGCGGGATTCTCGGACCTCCCGCCAGATCGGAGAATTGCCGCGGGGCGGAGTGAATCCTGCCCCCGCCGGTTGCCGAATTCTCCGCCGCCGGGGATTTGGCGGGGGCGGGAATCGTGCCGCGGCAGTCAGCGGCTGCTGGCAGCGGCCCAGCCGGCGATTTTCTGGCCCGCGATGGGCCGAGTGGCCACCTATTTCGCGGGTCCTGCCGGCGTATGTTACGACAGGTACTTACCAGCGGGACCTGGCTCAGCGGGCGGGCTCCGGGTCCTCGGGGGGGGGCACAGGGGGATCTGGCCCCGGGGGTGCCCCCATGGTGGCCTGGCCTGCGATCGGAGCCCACCGATCCGCGGGCGGGCCTGTGCCGTGGGGGCACTCTACTCCTCCGCGCCGGTTGGTGTACCGGTCCGCGATGGCCGGCGCAGAGATGAACCCCCCTGCGCATGCACTGGGATGACGCCAGAACACGCTGGCGCTCCTGTGCATGCGCCAACTCCCACCGGCCGGAGAAGGCCCTTCGGTGCCGGTTGGCGCAGCGCCAAGCCCCTTCTGCGCCAGCCAGCACGGCGCAAACCACTCCGCCGCCGGCCTCGTCCCTGAAGGTGCGGAGTCCCTGAAGGTGTGAAGGGGGCGGCCCGACGCTGGAGTGGTTCACGTCACTCCTTCGCGCCGGAGTTGCCCGCCCCGCCAGTTTCTGAAGAATCCCGCCCCGGTTTCTTTTTGGGAGACCATGGGCGGGATTCTCCGAACCCCTGCCGGGCGGGGGAATCGCCGGGGGGGGGGGGGGGGGGTGAATCCCGCCCTGCCGCTTCGACACCGGCTGCTGAATTCTCCGGCACCGGTTTCTTGGCGGGGATCACGTTGCACCAGTCGGGGGTCATTGGCAGTGGCCCCCGGCGATTCTCCGGGCCCCGATGGGCCAAGCGGCCGCCCATTTTCGGCCGGTCCCGCCGGCGTGGATTAGACAAGGTCCTTACTGGAGGGACCTGGCTTTGAGGGCGGCTTGCAGAGTCCGCAGGGGGGCGCGCTGGGATCCGGCCCTAAAGTGGCCTGGCCCGTGATTGATGCCCACCGATCTGCGGGTGGGCCTGCGCCGTGGGGGCACTCTTTCCCTCCGCGCAGGCCTCTATAAAGCTCTGCCATGGCCGACATGGAGGAGAAACTCCTTGCGCATGCGCAGGGATCACGCCAGCGGTTCTGCGCATGCTTCAGAACACGCTAGCGCTCCCACGTATGCGCCAACCCGTGCCAGCCGGCAGAGGCCCTTCGGTGTCGGTTGACGCGGCGCCAACCACTCCAGCGCTGGCCTAGTCCCGGGAAGTGCAGAGGATTCCGCAACTTCCGGGCAGCCCGACGCCGGAGTGGTTCACGCCACTATTTGGCGCCGGTACGGCCCACTCGCCGGTTGAGTGAGAATCCTGGCCCATATCTTCAAGAACGCATAGAATGTACAGTGCAGAAGAAGGTCATTCGGCCCATCGAGTCTGCGCCTTGAAAAGAGCACCCCACTTAAGCACACACCTCCAACCTATGCCCATAACCCAGTAACCCCAACTAATTTTGGACACTAAGGGCAATTTAGCATGGCCAATCCACCTAATCTTTGGACTGTGGGAGGAAACTGGAACTCCCAGAAGAAACCCACACAGATATGGGGAGAACATGCAGACTCCGCACAGACAGCGACCCAAGTGGGAATCGATCTTGGGACCCTGGAGTTATGAAGCAACTGTGCTAACCATTGTGGAAGGACATTGCATTGGACTTTTTTAAAAAAGTCATAAATTCACCTTTTGAATAATGCCTTTTCCATAAAATCACCTGGCCTGCATGGCACTTGATGGGGGAGTGGGGGAGAACAACTTGCTTGTTTGCATGCAATTATTGTGATATTCGATAAATTAGTGCCCCACCAGCTGGCGCGGAAATGACATTGCCGGGCGGCGCATGCGCGGGAGCGTTAGCGGCCGCTCACAGCACCCCGCGCATGCGCAGTGGAGGGAGTCTCTTCCGCCTCTGTCATGGTGGAGACCGTGGCGAAGGCGGAAGGAAAAGAGTGCCCCCATGGCACAGGCCCTCCCGCGGATCGGTGGGCCCCGATCGCGGGCCAGGCCACCGTGGGGGCACCCCCCAGGGCCAGATCGCCCCGCACCCCCCCCCCCAGGACACCGGAGCCCGCCCGCGCCGCCTTGTGCCGCCGGTAAGAGAGGTGGTTTAATCCACGCCGGCGGGACAGGCATCCTAGCAGCGGGACTTCGGCCCATCTGGGCCGGAGAATCGTGGGGGGGGGGGGCCCGCCAACCAGCACGGCGCGATTCCCGCCCCCTCTTAGCTCCTCTACCCAATTTAGGTTTCTATTTTCCAAGGAGTAAAATGTCTCTATTCTTACCATCAAAATGCATCATAATCCTGATGTCACCCACAAGTCTTGAAATTGTACTTATCATTTCAGAACACAAATAATTTATATAAATGGTGAATAACAACGATCACAGCACCAATCTATTGAGGCACCACCTGCTACTTTTTGAAAGTCTACCTTTAAGCACGGTAGCATTGCGGATAACACAATTGCTTCACAGCTCCAGGGTCCCAGGTTCGATTCCGGCTTGGGTCACTGTCTGTGCGGAGTCTGCACATCCTCCCCGTGTGTGCGTGGGTTTCCTCCGGGTGCTCCGGTTTCCTCCCACAGTCCAAAGATGTGCAGGTTAGGTGGATTGGCCATGATAAATTGCCCTTAGTGTCCAAAATTGCCCTTAGTGTTGGGTGGGGTTACTGGGTTATGGGGATAGGGTGGAGGTGTTGACCTTGGGTAGGGTGCTCTTTCCAAGAGCCGGTGCAGACTCGATGGCCTGAATGGCCTCCTTCTGCACTGTAAATTCTATGATCTATGAACCCCTACTCACTGTTTCTGCTTTGTAGCCAGCTGGTTAGCTCAGATGGCTCATGTGTGGATCACATTAACAACAAAGCATGCGGTTCAATCCCTCTTCCAGCTGAGATGGACTCAGGTCTTGCCTCCTTGCCCTACCTGTAGTAAAATATCACATCACTTTTCCATAGTTCAACAAATAATCAGCAAGGACCTGCCTTCAGGCAGGGAACTGAAGACATTCTACTTTACCTTCAATTTTATCCGTACCTTTTTCTTAATCCATGGTGTTTTATTGTTGCTAGCTTCTTGTTTGTTCAAAGAATATGTATTTTCTGAACTCTGTTAATCACTGTTTTAAATATTTCCCACTGCTGTTCTATCCCTTTGTCATTTTTTCTCTTAATTTTCCCTACTTCCATTCTTAAACCACCCACCCCCCCCCGAAATAAGCTTTATTCCAATCTAATACCATGCCCTTTGTCTTACCTATGTCTTTTTCAACCATTATTTAAAATGTTATTCTATTCTAATCACTTTATTGCTTAGACATTCCCTATGCTTTCTTCCCTTATCTGTTCTGTCTCAATTTCCATTACTCAATCCAATAATGATTCCCTTCATGTGGAGCTTTGAATTGGGTAAGGAAGGAATCCTGAAAACAATGTAAAGACTCCATTCCCCATTTATATATCTCTTCCTGCCCGTTTATTTGGGTTAGTTGAAATCTCCCATGTGTATTATTTTATTAATTGACTGATAGATCACCTACATGTTTCTTATTCACGTCCCTTAATGCCAGAGTGCAACCAACATTATTTTGGATTTGATGTTTTATTGATGTCCAAGCATGCCTGTCTGAATTCAATATTTACTAAATGAATTTAAGTGTTGTATTTTTTTTAAGGGCTCGAATGCCTTTATCAACAACTTGCGTTTGTGAGTCATCATTTTTACAATAGATCCACAAAGTGAGTGCCAGAACCGTCAAGGAGCTGCACTTTCCAACAATGTTATTTAAAAAGATTATTAAATTATCTTAACTAAATCACAGTATTACTCATTTTGATTGGTGTCTTCATTGTTCTATTACAGTGTGCTGTAGCTGACATTAAACTTTTCAGAAAGTTATCTAACTGAGTATAGTGGAATATTGTTCAAGAGTTTCTGGGAAACTAGGTTGGTGTTATGTGCTTGGTGATTTGGATGCCAATGTGGCTGGAAAAGGAAGAGGAGCTGCAAAGAGAAGAGGTGGAAAGTGGGAAGCCTGCAGGAGTCTTTGTTGCACCAGAGTGAACAGGCCAAGAAATTCATGCCTGCACTTCAGTGAGGAACAGAATGTGAGGAGACTCTGCTTTATCAGGGAGGAAGTCACTGTGCTATACACCTGCTGAAACAATAACTGCAGCTCACCACCAGGGTTATCCTGTGATCTCTTCCAATCCTGCAATCCTCTGAGATCTCTGTGCTACTCTAGGTTTGACCACGTGTGCATCCCCTGTTTTAATCATTGGTGGCCATGCCAACAGCTGCCTCAGCCTTAAGCTCTCAAATTCCCTCTCCAAAGCTTACTGCCTCTCTACTTTTTTCTCCTCCTTTAAATCACTCTTAAAACCTATGTTTGACTAAGTTTTCTGTCACCTGTTCTAATATCTCCAGAAGTATCTGGTTGTCCCATTTTGTTTGACAATCACACCTATGTCGTGTTGGGTGCTCTGCTACACAGACGAACCAACACGGTTGCGGATGGCACAACTCAGTTTTATTACTAACAATAACAACATCTGTAAACTGGTTACTGTGGCTCGTTCATTACCCTCTAACCTGTGGACCTAGCCCTAACACTATCTTGGAGAAGCACTCAGCACATGGTGAATGTCTAAGTGGCTTGCTGTGAGCTCTGTGCCCTGAGCTGTCTCCTGCTGGAATGAGCGCGAAGTGTCGTGTTCCCATTTTATAGTGTGTATGCTCTTGCCTGTGATTGGCTGTGATGTTGTGTGTGTATTGATTGGTCCGCTGACCTGTCCATCAGTGTGTATGTATGTTTGCACCATGATGTTTATCTGAATATCATGACATCCTCCCTTTTTTACAAGAATATGTGCTTATGTGGTAATAAATATAGATGTGTACTGAGCGCAGCTGAATGTGTGTGTGCAACATCTAAACATGTACATGAGGCTAAACTATATACATAGGAAGGTGTCAGGTGCAACATAGCAACAAGGTTGTACCATAAATAAAACACGTGTAAACATCAAGCATCGAAACGAACTCCTGTAACGACAAAAAGAGAAACATATTAACATTGTGGCATAATACGTCAGTGAGTTCAATGTTCAAGCAGGCTCATAAGTCCAGCCTAGTAGGTGGGCGACGAATTCGGGTTGACCGCTAGGGTGGCACACCATTCATCACCCGGATTGACACTGTTCATTGGCATCGGCTGGTGGGTCCTGCTTGGAGACATTCGGTTCCTGTCAATGACCGCAATGCGGAAGGCTTCCCGGTCGTCTGTATCACCGGTTTGTATATCGTCCGGGTATGACTCGGAGTACGGAGGCTGAATGGTCTGCACGTCCCTGTGAGGCTGTCGGAATTGGGGAGCGTTGGCAGATTGAGCTGCTCGACAGCAGGCAGCGAAGTGGCCCATCTTGCCACAGCGGAGTTATTGTCGGTTCTTTGCCGGACATTGCCGCTTTAAATGTGCGGATCCACAGTTGCCGCACGTCGTGATGTCATGGCGTCGTTGCGCCATCGCGCATGCGCAGTTTGGTCCTGCATAGAGCGCGCCTCTGCGTCACGTCCCTCTACGTCGACGTTTCTTTTGGCGCGTACAAACGCGGGAGGCCGCGGAAAGCGCGCGAAATGGCCGCCCTCGTCCGGGCCGCGGGCCAGGAGGAACTCGATCGCCTGGACCTGCTCGGCCTCGTAGGACCGCTGCCATGCCGATTCGGCCTCGTAGGATCCCTGCCGCGCCGATTCGGCCGCCTGGAATTGGGAGTAGCGGCTGGTCGCGTTTTCATGGAGGACGCAGGCTTCGATGGCGGTGGCTACGGTGAGGCTTTTAATTTTGAGGAGCTGCTGGCGTAGGGTGCCCGAGGTGATCCCAAAAACTATCTGGTCCCGAATCATGGAATCGGAGGTGGCCTCGAAACCGCAGGAATGCGCGAGGATACGGACGTGTGTTAGGAAAGATTGAAAAGGCTCATCCTTACCCTGCAGGCGCTGCTGGAAGAGGTACCTCTCGAAACTCTCATTTACCTTGACGCTGAAGTGTTGCTCGAGTTTGAAAAGACCATCTTGTACTTCGTCTTGTCCTCACCTTCCGCGAACACCAGGGAGTTGTAGATGTGGATGGCGTGTTGCCCTGCCATGGAGAGGAGGAGGGTGATTTTCCTGGTGTCTGAAGCATTCTCCCTTTCTGTGGCTTCTAGGAAGAGCTGGAAGCGCTGTTTAAGCAGCTTCCAGTTGACACCGAGATTTCCAGCGATTCGGAGCGGCTGCGGCGGGCTGATGGTGTCCATGGCGCAGGATGGCGGATTCCTTAAGATGCGTAGGTAGGTCTCACAGTTACTGGGTTCCAATCCTGGTACGATGTCGTGTTGGGTGCTCTGCTGCACAGACGAACCAACACGGTTGCGGATGGCACAACTCAGTTTTATTACTAACAATAACAACATCTATAAACTGGTTACTGTGGTTCGTTCATTACCCTCTAACCTGTAGACCTAGCCCTAACACTATCTTGGAGAAGCACTCAGCACATGGTGAATGTCTGAGTGGCTTGCTGTGAGCTCTGTGCCCTGAGCTGTCTCCTGCTGGAATGAGCGCAAAGTGTTGTGTTCCCCGTTTTATAGTGTGTATGCTCTTGCCTGTGATTGGCTGTGATGTTGTGTGTGTATTGATTGGTCCGTTGATCTGCCCATCAGTGTGTATGTATGTTTACACCATGATGTTTATCTGAATATCGTGACAACCTATGGGGCGGGATTCTCCGTTGCCCGACGCCGATATCGTAATCAGCAATCGGGCAGAGAGTCCACTCCGACACCCAAATCGAGACTGGCTTGCCAGTCTCCGCCCTCTCCAAAATGGCGTAATTGCATCGTGTGCCATTGCAACGCTGTCGGTACATCATCAGCAGGCCCACCCCCGATGCTCCGCCCCCGATGGGCTGAGGTCCTGACTGCGCGGGACATGTGTGGTCTCAGTGGTCGAGTACCCAGCATGCCGTCTGTGGGCTGTGTCCAGCTCCGCCACACTAAGCCGGGATCCGTGCCGCTGGCCGGGGGGCTTCCGTGTGTTGTGTTATGTAATTTGGAATAACACAAGTTGCCACTTGATGCAGTTTTGATTAAAAGATGCTCCAGACTTTGAAGTGAGTTCAATGGGTTTTATTGAACTATTAGCACAGTTCTCAATGAGACTCTCTGCTAATCTAAATGTAGTAACTCAGTCTAACTGAACCAGCCTTGCTCTAAGCCACGTGCTGGGGTGTGATGCTGAGGATACACCCTGTCTCATTCTGTAGATGTTGGTCTGTGGAAAGAGGTGGGGTGTGAGTGCCTCATCCCTTTTATAGTGAGATACCACCCCTGAGTGTCCTGGCTGCTCATTGGTCGTGTCCTATTCTATGTGTTCATTAGCTGCATGTTTGCATATCATGACACCATGAGGGCCTGGGGACTGGTGGGGGCGTCCAGGGGTGGCTAGGGGGTGACCTGTGGGATCACGGATGGTGGGTCGGATCCGTGCACGGCCGGCGCCATATTGTACGGCGCAACCGCTGAGGTTGTCGCCGTGCACAGGTGCAGCCATGGACCCGGCCATTCTCCGGCTGTTTTCGGTGCGGGAATCGGGAGTTTCACCCAGCGACGCTGCTAGCCCCTCACTGGTCCCGGAATTGGTGAAGGGTCGGCACCGATTTTGGCATCGTAAAACACCCGCAAAATCTTTGTTCCAGCTGGCACTTAGCCGCTAAAAAGGAGAATCCAGCCCATGAGCTTTAAGGTGATATATAAATGTAAGTTGTTGTGCTGTTGCCTTATGCTCTGTAAGTAACTTTGGCCCTGTATTTTGACAACTCAGAGTAATTCCAGACCACTGCAGGTAACATCAGCAAGATTAGTCAATAAGCTTGTCTGCATGAAGCATTATTTGCCAGGAACTACAACTTTGTTTCCTTCTCACTGCTATGCGCAGGAAGACAGATCTCTGGGATTTGCTGGGATTGCAAGCTTTCCCTCAGTGCATTAATAGCTGCTTTCACACAGACTTATGTGATCCAACACAAGACCTGGAATACACATTCCAGGATGGAATTTCACCCGCCGAATGTGCATCTGATGGGTGATGACATTGTGTATCATGCAAGGCTGTGCGGCTATCATGGCAACTTGGGGTGCACAAAGTGAAGACTATGCCTGAGTACGATGTAAACCAAGTGTGTCAGGAATTTAATTCACCTGGGAATTTTGTGCAAAGGAGGAAAGAGATACTCCTGTTTCAACCTTTCTTCAGCCTCCAATAGCTGTCCAGGTTCTTCCTAGAAATAACGACGAATCAGACGACAGAAGGGAGATAAATCACTTGGTTGCATGGTGTACCGAAAACCTCTCTCTAAATGTCGGAAAGACCAAGGAACTGATCATCGACTTCAGGAAGCATAGCATGACACACACTCCTGTCTGCATCAATGGCTCCAAAGTGGAGATGATCGGTAGCTTTAAGTTCCTGGGAGTCACCATCACCAACAGTCTGTCCTGGTCCACTCACGTTGATGCAACAGTCAAGAAAGCCCAACAACGTCTATACTTCCTACGGAAGCTAAAGAAATTCGGCATGTCTGCATCGACTCTCACACACTTCTACAGATGTGCGATAGAGAGCATCCTATCCGGCTGCATCACAGCTTGGTATGGCAACTGCTCGGTCCAAGATGGCAAGAAACTGCAGGGTGTGGTGAACTCAGCCCAACGTATCACACAAGCTTTCCACCCTCCCATTGATTCTGTCTACACCTCCCGCTGCCTCAGGAAGGCAGACTGCATTATCAGAGACCCCTCCCACTCAGGCATTGCTTTCTTCCAGACCCTTCCATCAGGCAGAAGGTGCAGAACTCTGAAGACCCGCACATCCAGACAAAGGAACAGCTTCTTCCCCACAGCTACAAGACTCCTCAACGACTCCCCTTGGACTGATCTGTTCCTTGTAAGAACACTGTTCACGTCGCCCTATGCTGCTCTTGCTCATGTATTTGCTTTGTTTCGTCCCTTGTTCCGCACTGTAGCCAGTCACTATTTGTTGATGTATTCTGTTGATTATTCTTTTCGTCTACTATGTACGTACTGTGCAAGGTCCCTCGGCCGCAGAAAAATACTTTTTACTGTACTTCGGTACATGTGACAATAAATCAAATCAAATCAAAAAAATATGTAACCCAGAGACAGCGTTGAGAAGTTGATTAGTTGAGGGTGGGGCTGGGGGAGTGGGTCTGTGACATCTGAACATTTCAAATAAAATCATTGGTTGGTGAGCATTTTCTGTACTTTTCTTATCTAAACTTGGGAATTTCAATCAGATATAGCATTAATGGAAATAATAATAATATAAGCACACGCAAGGCTAAAATTTAAACAAATGTCCGATAGGTTTGAGGTTCTTGCCTGAATGGGCGAGGATGAGGGTTGCAGGGTGGTTGAGTGAACTGGCCACAGCACCATGGTACAGGAAGCTATTCAAGCAGGGGAGGGGGGGGGGGGGGCTAAGAGGAATATTATGGTACTCGCGGAGAGCATAGAAAGGGGGTTAAACATAGTTGTCTGTTTTTGACAGTGCAAGTCCAGAAGGCTGTGTTTTCTGTCTGCTGTTTGGGTTTGGAACATATGCTCAGGGACTTGCAGTGGGAGGGGGAAGGATCCAGTTGTCGTGGTCCATGTGGGGACAAGCAACATGGATTGGGGTAGAAATTAGGTTCTACTTAGGAATTATTAGAAGTTAGGGGCTAAATTATAAAACAGAACTACAGAGGTAATAATCTCTGGATTACTATCTGAGCTACACGTGAATTGATACAGATTAGATTGTTGGCGTGGGAGAAATGAGTTTCACTTCATTAGGCATTGGCGCCAGTACAGAGGAAAGGGAGAGCTGTACCGTTGGGATATCCTTCATCTGAACCATGCCGAGACCAGTGTTCTGGTGAGCAGTATAACTAAGGTGGTAGAGAGGGCTTTAAACTGAATAGTGGGGGAGGGGTCACATGAGGGGTGCTCTGGTAAGTTTTTGAGAATGAGTAAGGCGCCAGAGCAGGGTAGTGACACAGGTAAAGATAGTCAGAGAATAGCAACAAGGGACAGAACATGTAAACCTAAGGTCAGAGTTTTCAAGATGGCAAAAAATTAAAGGTCATGTATCTGTAACAAAACAGGTGAATTTATAGCACAAATAGAGATGAATATGTATGATCTGATAGCCATTACAGAGATGTGATTGTACGGTGACCAAGAGTGGGACCTAAATATTTCAGGCCATTTGACATTTTGGAAGGATGGGAAACTAGGAAAAGATGGTGGGGTAGCTCTGTTAATGAAGGAAAACATGAGTAATATAGTGAGGAATGACTTTAGTTCAGAACATCAAGATGTAAAGTCAGTTTGGTTAGATATAAGAAATAGCAAAAGTAAGGGCTCACTTGTGGGAGTATTTTCCAGGAAACCTAACAGTAGCTACATTGTGGGACAGAATATACAGGAAGAAATAATGGGGGCTTGTAAAAAGCAACTGCAATGATTATAGGTGATTTTAACATTCATACAGATCGGATAAATCAAATTGGCAAATGTAACGAGGAAGATGAGTTCATACAGTGTTTTTGGGTCAATTCCTTAAAGCAATACATTCTGGACCCAACCAGGGAGCATGACTGGTAATGTGAAATGCGATAGGATTAGTTAATAGCCTCATGGTAAATTAGCCTTTAGGCAACAGTGATCATAAAATTAAAGGGTGGGATTCTCCATCTCTGAGACTAAGGGCTGGATTTTCCAATTGCCGACGCCGAAATCGCATTCGGCGATTGGCCGGAGAATCCGTTTTGATGCTGAAATCGGGGGCAGTGCCGTTTTTGGATGCTCTTCCCCCTCAAAAACGGCATCATCGCTGAGCATGCCACATGCCTCAGGACGTCACCTGAAGACCCTCTCCCAATGCTCTGCCCCCAATGGGCCGACTTTCCGACGGCGGAGGGGCGCGTCTGCTCACAGTATTTGGGGACCTCTCGTGGCGGTAGACGGAGGGCAGGATGATCGGAGGCCAGGGGGGGCCTTGTTGGTGGCCGGGGAATTATTGTGCGGGGTTTGAGGGTCGTGCGTGCGGCCGATTGGGGAGTCTCTTTTTTGGGTCCAGCTCTGCAGTCCAAGTCCACCATGGAGCAGGGCGTGGCCACTGCAGGCCGCCGCCGTGCGAATGCGCAGCCTCTGACCCGGAAGCGCGGGGGCCCATATCTACAGAAAAAGCGGCAAGATTTACTCCGTGTCCCTGCTAGCCCCCTGCAGGGCTGTGAATTCGTTTCACTTTTTTCCAAGATTTTCAGGAATAAAACTCCACCATTTTGACCCCGGCATGGGGACATAGTCTCAATAATGGAGAATCCAGACTTTGGTCTGCATTTCAGAATGCAATCTGCAAAGAGAAAAGATAATGATGCAAGAAGATTTTAAAGCGTGTTTTTGTGAGTTTGGGAACTCTCTCGTGACAATCAATCGGGGGATTCTGAGGAGATATCCACCAATATTAATTTGGAGTTCAAAGTGGAGAGTGTATTCCCCACAGCCATCTTATGTGCTTAAAAGAGACTTTGTGTTATGATGCGACCATCAATTCACTGAGAGACACGTTGAGAAGTAAACCGTGGTTTTAATCAGCTTACAACTGAGCCGGCCTGTGACCGGTACAACAATGAATGCGGCCCCGCAGGTCAGCTGCCTTTATACTTCCTGTAAGGGGTGGACCCATGGGCGAGCCCATACATGCCCCGACATATCCTCCTGTGGGTGAAGCCGTACAATGGCCCATAGGTGGAGCCCACAGGATTAAACACATAACGTAACACGATACAGCAGTAACATGATATCACAGTGCACTGGTGAACTAACAGTAGTTCCATTCACCACATGTTAATCATTCTAAGACTAAGATGTATTTTGTAATCCTTGTAAATCCTACAACCTGTGTGTTATTCTTAAGGGGGGGGGAGTAAACGAGTATTGTATCATAATCCAATTTTTTCATGATTAATAAATATTTTTTTCTTCGTATTTAAAATCCGTCCATGGTTCTGTGATTCTGTTCCTCCATGTTTTATACAAAAAATAAAAGTGAGTGGTCTTTTGGGACAGGGTTCCTTTCTGGGATCTTTCTGTCCAGTTCTAACATCAACAGGGATCGTAACAATTATCAATCTCTCATCAGGTGCAATGTATGCGGCTTTTCTGGTTCTAGAATATTAAATTGTTTCAATTGTATATTGGGCATGATTTAATGGCTGCATTGCACCCGGAGCGAATCTGGGGGTACCAGTTATAAAGTGGCGGATGCCAAAATCGGTTTGTGATCTAATTGGCCCACTCCAGGTTGGGGGGGGGGGGGGGATTCCAGCTCCCGCCCAGATATGGTAAAGCATCAATTAAGACAAATCTCCATCTCATTCGCGAGATATAAGTCCAATCTAATGGCCTGCCAGTATCAAACTTGCTCCCCAGAGAGTGATCACGTGGGCACCATTTACCACTCCTTTTTAAAATCGGGAAGGGACGCAATGGCTGCTGAATGGAACCAAGAAGGTGAGTAGCCATTTCCATTCCCCGGCATGCAGCCCAGGAGAACTGGAGCTGCTGTCTCAGTGCTTGTGGTCGTGGTGGTGGCGCGTGTGCGGGGCGGGGGATGAAATGGGGGGGGAGGGATGGGGGAAACATCCCCCAATATTGTGTACCCATAACAGCACCAACTACAGATGCTGCCTGCCTGTTTTAACAAACACTTCCAGGACAGAGTCTTGTCCTTGGTTATATGCTGAAGGTCACTTTAACTCCATTTGACTGTGAGCAGCCTCTAGCTGCACAGGCTATTGATGATAAGGAATTGGCATTATTAGTTATGTAAGCACTTCACATCTGCAGGTTGTGTTGCTGCTTGGTCCTGCTGGTGGCTGCAGATGTCTGAAGGCTGCTGTTGCTGTTTCCTTCCTTTTCTATAGCTGGAAAAAAGGACACATTTTTCTCAGATGCCTGGCTACTGGAGCTCAGGGGTACATGTGAGTCCAGGGAACGGTGCGGTTTGAGATGGGGGGACGCTACGGGACATGGTGTACGACATTGTTCCAGGTGAGCCTCCTGCTGATGCTGTTTGGGAGGAGCTTCGCGGATTGCTGGTGCTTTTGTTGCTGGTGTGGTGGGTGCTGCATGTGGCTGGCACGTTGCTGCGATTTGGGCATGCTGGAGATAGGGATGTTCGGTGAACCTTGAGCACCGGTGGAGTGTATGGATGCCGGGATTTGGTTCCGTTGGGATTGGATCAGGTGGGGGGGCCTGCACAGCTGCGGCTCCTGGGCAGAGAGTGATGCTGATGCGTGAAGTGGGTCACATGGACGGATAATTACTGCAATGATGTTCTAGACATGGTGGAACATTTATATAATCATAGAATTCCTACAATGCAGGAGGAGGCCGTTCAGCCCGTCGAGTCTGCATCGACCCTCTGAAAGAGTACTTCACCCAAGCTCACTCTCCCGCCCTATCCCATAATAATAATAATAATAATCTTTATTGTCAAAAGTAGGCTTACATTAACACTGCAACGAAGTTACTGTCAAAATCCCCTAGTCGCCACACTCCGGCACCTGTTCGGGTACACAGAGGGAGACAGAATGTCCACTTCACCCAACAGCATGTCTTTCGGGACTTGTGGGAAGAAGGAGCACTAGGAGGAACCCCGTGCAGGCACAGGGAGAATGTGCAGAATCCGCACAGACAGTGTCCCAAGCCGGCAATCGAACCTGGGACCTGCAGTTGCGCTATCATAGAATTTACAGTGCAGAAGGAGGCCATTCGGCCCATCGAGTCTGCAGCTGCTCTTGGAAAGAGCACACTACCCAAGGTCCACACCTCCACCCTATCCCCATAACCCAGTAACCCCACACAACACTAAGGGCAATTTTGGACACTAAGGGCAATTTATCATGGCCAATCCACCTAACCTGCACATCTTTGGACTGTGGGAGGAAACCGGAGCACCCGGAGGAAACCCACGCACACACGGGGAGAACGTGCAGACTTCGCACAGACAGTGACCCAAGCCGGGAATCGAACCTGGGACCCTGGAGCTGTGAAGCAATTGTGCTAAACATTGTGCTACCGTGCAATTTAATCTAGCCTACACATCTTTTTGGACTCTAAGAGGTAATTTAGCATGACCAAACCACCTAACCTGCACATTTTTGGACTGTGGGAGGAAACGGAGCAGCTGAAGGAAACCCACGCAGACATGGACAAAACATACAAACTTCACACCGACAGTGAACCAAGGCCGGAATTGAACTTGGGTCCCTTGTGCTGTGAGGCACCCAGTGTTAAGCACTGTACCATCGTGCCACCCATATTCTTGGGCTTGTCCTCCGTTTGGTGTTGGGGAGCCTGCGAGAGGTGATGCCATGTGTTTACTGTTTTGTGCTGGTGAGCTGATATAGTTGTGTGTTGGTGCCAGTGTGGGGCAGTGACATTTCCTGGTTGTTTGATGGTTGATATGGTGTGTGGAATGTTGTGTGATTAATTTTCGGATCTTTGTTCCTGTTGCCAGTTTAATAAACAAAATATTCCCAAGTGCATCGTCATGGGTACATGTGCCATGTCTCAGCTGAATGTTATTGTCAAGCATTGCAATCAAATTGTGAGGCCTGGACACTTTACCTGAAGCCTGGAGGCATCAGCATCACAGAGGCAATAGCCAACAAGCAAACACTCTAGAGCTGGGCTTCAGCACTGGCGATAGCTCAGCGACCAGAGGGTGAGTGTGTGGATCTGGTAAAGGCATCTGAGCTCAGTCTCCCCAGTGTTCACGGCAGGGGTAATGGGTCTCGGGGCTCCTGCTGTTCAAGGTGGGGTTCTCCAGCACAACTGGCTCAGTGCATGGCACTCTGAGAGAAGGCAAACACGTAAAGGTGGGGGAAGGTCACGGGATATGAGGGTCCGGAGGTGGAACCCCGAACCGATTGTTGGTCTCTCTCCTTCTCCAATTCATGACAGATACCACAATGGATGGCGTTGACCCTGCAGAGGCTGCCCTAGCAGTGCTGCCCTTCATTAACAGGAAGGGGTTCCACTCCCTGAATGTTCAACTTGTGTACAGCCACCGCCTTCAGATCACGTGTGTGCACGCTTCCCAGGGAGTATGCATGACAGCTACACCCTGAGACACTCGGAGATCCCTAGCACCTTCGAGGGTCATCCCAGGATGGGGGATTGGCTCTTGGGGGAAAAAGGGTACCCGCTGAGGTCTTGGCTGAAGACGCCAGTACGGAGGCTGATGACTGAGGTGGAAACCTTATGTAACAACACCCATGTTGCCATGTGTGCTGTCATTGCGCGGTGAATTGGACTGCTCAAAATGCAGTTCCGATGCCTGGACTGCTCTGGTGGTGCACAGCAGTACACCCCCGAGAAGGTCTGCTGCTTTGTGGTAGTCTGTTGTGCCCTTCACAAACAGGCACAGCAGCGGAGCGACGTTCTGGAAGAGGAGGAAGAGGGACATATGACCTCGTCTGTGGACGGGCTGGACCAGGAGGGGCTGGAGGACGAGTCCAGAGAGGACCAGCTGGAGGATGGAGAACAAGTGGCGGTGAGGTTCCAGTATGCCCAGAGGGTGAGGGAGGCCCTCATTCTTGCCCACTTCTCATAGGATGAGGCTTTGTTCATCAGTTCTCCCACTCACCCCCCCGCCAACTACCACCCATTCACCCCCTTCCTTATTGAACACCCCACCCCATTCCCCTCCTTCCTACCCATGTCCCTCCTTCCCCACCCCATTTCCTGACCCTCCCACATCCCCCTCCCCAACTCCTTCCCATTCACCCAATCCCCCCATTGACCACCCTAAACCCCTTTTCCCTCCTTCCCACCAATTTCCCTCCTTCCTCTCCCCCCCGCCCCCCCCTCCTCATTCATTGACCCTTCCTATTACCTTGTTCCACCATCCCAGGATCTGTGTAATGTCGCCGCGGGATGATGGGCCTGTGTCGGCACTGTCAGCGGGTCAAAACAAGGCAGGAGAGTGATGATTACTCGCTGTGAGATTAGCTCGGTGCTTCTCAGTTTGTGCCAAATTCTGGCTCCTGTCTTCCTGCTGACAGCCTGCTCACACCTATCACCTGAAAGGGGTCTGCACCAGATACTGATCTAGGGCCATGGTGTCCGGGGGGCAGGGGTGGGGCAACGGAGGACAACATGGGTGGAGGTACAAGCTGGCCTGTTGTGGAGAATAACATGACGCAGGCTGCAAATATATCAGGTGTTAGATGTTTAATGGTGAACATTTGAACCTCCCATTATCCCTAGCTACGGGTAATGCCCACACACCGCCCGCGTGCCCACTCAGTGATGCTCAATCTTCTCAATCTTCTAGTGCTATGTCTATGTGTGTCTCCAGGATGCACAGCAGAGGTGGAGGCAGCCTGCCCTGCATCCGCAATGCATGGATCAGGTCTGCGTGGTCTTTAATGCCCTTGGCACTCGCCGTCTGGAGGACGAATTACTGGTGTCATCGGCATCGCCATGCCACCCTGTTCTGCCCATTGACTTTGAGATGGGACGGTATCAGGCGGCAGGGGATTCGGGTGAGTTGGAGACCGCCATCGTCTCCCGGGTGGCCTGTACCAGGTCAACCTCCAGGGCTCCCTCCTCTTGGATGCTGCCCGTAGGTCCTTGGCCCTGGGGGTCTCCATGGGATGGAGGGGCAGCTGCATTGAGCTCCAGAAGCCTCTGCATTATCTGTCTATGCTGGACCTGGAGCCTTCCCATTGTCTGCACAAAGGGTATTGACGTCCTCAGCGATGGCCTTCGGTGACAGGGCCATGCTCTGCAGTGCCTCGGCAATGTCCTCCTGTGTCTGGGACATGTGCCTCAGTAACTGGGACTTGATTTTGAGGCCCTCAGCCATGGTTGTTATACACTGAATAATGCCTTGGACACCACCACTCAAGACACTGACCTTGTGCTCCAGGATTTCCACTGGGGTCACCATCCTAGCAGTGTTGTCTTTGGTGTCACGCTTTTCCAGCGCCATTTCCTGTGCCCGTACACTTTTGGACTCCTCCAATCAGCTATGCACTGTCTGGAGTGTCACTGCCATCCCCTCCTGAAGCTCACAGCGATGCCCCAGCATCTGCATTTGCTCTGGGTTAACCTTGTCCAGAGACTCGCCATCTTAATGGTACTCAGCTGAATCCTGGGATCCAGCAAACTGCTGATTCCCTTGGATATTCCTGCCTCTGCCTGTGAGCATCAACAATTGTGTGGTGCTCAGCAGATTGTGCCCCAGAAACATATAAACTAATGTCGCCCACCGAGGTGTGTGTCTCTGCATTGCTGGAGGGTGGGGATGACAGTTGTGGTGTTCTCTTAAATGGCGCTGGGCGGAGGGGTTGGGGGCACCCTGGATGGCCCTGCCCCAGCTGGTGGAGATGCTGCGAGAGAAGAGACATGGTCAGTGGGAGGGAAGGATCATTTTGTCTGTCACGAACAACTCACTTGAGACACGTCATCTGGGTGAAGGGGCAGTGGATCCTCACCTCTACAATGCAGGCCAACATCGGTGTCGGTGACTGATCACTCCTTGGCCAACAACGCAATCTCCAGGGGCTGTTCCTCAAATGTATAAGGACTCTGGGGCAGGATTCTCCGACCCCCCGCCGGATCAGAGAATCCCGGGGGGGGGCGGCGCGAATCACACCCCATCGCCGGCTGCCGTGTTCTCCGGTGCCGTTTTTCGGGCGGGGGCGGGATTCCTGCCACGCCGGTCGGGGGCCGTTGTTAGTGACCCCCCCACCCCCGGTGATTCTCTGGGCCCTGATGGGCCGAGCGGCCGTCAACATTTGGCCAGTCCCGCCGGCGTGAATCACTAAACTCACGTACCGGCGGGACCTGGCAGGTAAGTCGGCAGGGGCGGTCCTCGGGGGGGCGGAGGGGGATCCAACCCCGGGGGGGTGCCCACTGTGGCCTGGCCCGCAATCGGGGCCCACTATTCTGCGGGCGGACTTGTTCCGTGGGGGCACTTCTTCCTTCCGCCCGGCCCCTGTAGGGCTCCGCCATGGCCGAGGCGGAGAAGAGAACCCTCCGCGCACGTGCCAAAATACACCGGCCAGTCTGCGAATGCGCGAGATCACGCCGGCCCCCGCACTTTCGTTGCTGTTGACGCTGGAGTGGTTGGCGCCTGATCTTCCGCCGGCGTAGGGACTTAGTCCCCAGAAGGGAGTATCACGGCCCTGATGTCTGAGCCAGTTCGTGCCCATTATGGGCTAACCTCTCCAGCGGGGATGGAGAGGGGGGGTCTATGGTCGGTTGCATATGTGGGCACTACACCAGAACATGTAGGGGTTGTGCTGGTGAGTGCCAGGGTGTGCTGGGGCATAAGCATTGTGATCGTATGAGGGGAGGGTTCGACAAAGAACAAAGAACAAAGAAAAGTACAGCACAGGAACAGGCCCTTCGGCCCTCCATACCTGTGCTGACCATGCTGCCTGTTTAAACTAAAATCTTCTGCACTTCCTGGGCCTATATCCCTCTATTCCCATCCTATTCATGGATTTGTCAAGATGCCCCTTAAATGTCACTATCGGCCCTGCTTCCACCACCTCCTCCGGCAGCGAGTTCCAGGCACCCACTACCGTCTGTGTAAAAAACTTGCCTCATACATCTACTCGAAACCTTGCCCCTCGCACCTTAAACCTATGCCCCCTAGTAATTGGCCCCTCTACCCCGGGGAACAGCCTCTGACTATCCACGACGTGCCAGCTGCTGACCTGTTGAGAAGGGCCTGAGATTAGGGGTGTGGCAGGCGAAACAGATGCTGGGGGGCCGGTGTTAGCTTACCCTTGCAGCCTGGTGAGGGTCATTTGTCTTCTTCCTTCACTGTATGGCGGTACTCCAGGTCATGCTGTCTGAACTGACAGCTGGTGCCACTGCATCCTAAGCGGCATTGGTAGCCCTGCTGCAGATCCTTCGACCCCCTCGGTAGAACAGGGCGTCATGTCTCCCCTCCACAGGGTCCAGAAGCCTGGCCAGATTGGCATCCCCAAAGCATGGTGCTATGCTTATGTGCTGACTAGGCGTGACTTTGAATTCAGCGTTTAAAAGCTGCTCCCCGTTGAGAGCAGGGAGTTGCCAGGCAGGAGTCTGGCAACTCTGCTGGAGGGACAGCCATTACTGGCTTGAAGCTCACGGGGATCATTTGTGGCACCAATTGCTGCTAAATACGGGCCATGGTCACTCCGGGTCAGCCGTCGGGAAACACCCAGCAAGTCAAGCCTGATATGACACTTCAAACTTTTTCCATTAAATTGCACCCATTATTTTTGATTGACATTATTAAGCTGCCCAATTTTGTTTTTATTCAGTTTTTTAATATTAAATATAAATACAAACAATACAAAGAATAACAATAAAAACAATAAATTCCCTTCCCTCCCTTTTCAATAATAAACAAATTTCTCCAACTCCTTCCCCACACTTATTGGACAGGATTCTCGAAATACGCGGCTAAGTGTTGATGCCGGCGTAAACACCACCGCAGTGTTTCACGCCAGCGTCAACGGGCTTCTTGGCTCAGCAATTCTGTAGCCTACAGGGGGCCAGCATGGCGCTGGAGTGCTCCGCGCTAGTCCAGCTGCCGTACACGGCCCTGCACTGCTGGCCATGGGTCCGTGCATTTGCGCGGCGGCCGTTTCCGCTCCGGCACCGTGCAACATGGCGGAGCTACACAGAAGGCCGGCACAGCCCCCCAGATCGCTCGCGCCCGCCGATCGGTGGCCCCCGATCGCGGGCCTGGCTGTCGTGGAGGCCCTCCCCCTGATACCCATGCCCCCCACCAGGACGACCATCGCAGGTGCGACGCCGAGCTCCCGCCAGGTGGAACCATACATGAACCATGCCGGCAGGATCTTGGGCGGTTGACCGTGGAGAATCGCCGTGGGGGCCTCTTTCAACAGCCCCCGACCGGCGCTGTGTCAACTGGAGACTGGAGAATCGCGTCCCGACGACGGACCCGATCACGGTTCTGAGGACCCAGTCTCCACCCCCGCGCCGAGCGTCGAGGCTGCGGAGGCTTGGAGAAGCTCGCCCATTTTCTTTGAACAGGAACGGTGATTAACTCTTTAAATGCAAAATGAATGGCTGCCATCTACGTGAAAATTTGTCAGTTGAGCCCTTCATGATATATTTAACTTTGTCAAGATATAAAAATTCCACAAGACTTTCAAGCAATAGTGAGGCATTGGGCGGAGAAGTTGATTTCCATTCTATTAATATCTGCCCATTAACAATCAGTGAGATGAATGCTAGAATTTGTATTGGATTGGATTGGATTTGTTTATTGTCACGTGTACCGAGGTACAGTGAAAAGTATTTTTCTGCGAGCAGCTCAACAGATCATTAAGTACATGAGAAGAAAAGGGAATAAAAGAAAATACATAATAGGGCAACACAACATATACAATGTAACTACATAAGCACTGACATCGGATGAAGCATACAGGGTGTAGTGTTAATGAGGTCAGTCCATAAGAGGGTCATTTAGGAGTCTGGTGACAGCGGGGAAGAAGCTGTTTTTGAGTCTGTTCGTGCGTGTTCTCAGACTTCTGTATTTCCTGCCCGATGGAAGAAGTTGGAAGAGTGAGTAAGCCGGGTGGGAGGGATCTTTGATTATGCTGCCTGCTTTCCTCAGGCAGCGGGAGGTGTAGATGGAGTCAATGGATGGGAGGCAGGTTCCTGTGATGGACTGGGCTGTGTTCACGACTCCATGAAGTTTCTTGCGGTCCTGATCCGAGCAGTTGCCATACCAGGCTGTGATGCAGCCCGATAGGATGCTCTCTATGGTGCATCTGTCAAAGTTGGTAAGGGTTAATGTGGACCTGCCGAATTTCCTTAGTTTCCTGAGGAAGTATAGGCGCTGTTGTGCTTTCTTGGTGGTAGCATCGACATTTTGGAGATGTGCACCCCTAGGAATTTGAAACTGCTGACCATCTCCACCTCGGCCCCGTTGATGCTGACAGGGGTGTATACAGTACTTTGCTTCCTGAAGTCAATTACCAGCTCTTTAGTTTTGCTAGCATTGAGGGAGAGATTGTTGTCACTACACCACTCCACTAGATTCTCTATCTCCCTCCTGTATTCGGACTCATCGTTATTCGAGATCCGGCCCACTATGGTCGTATTGTCAGCAAACTTGTAGATGGAGTTGGAACCAAGTTTTGCCACGCAGTCATGTGTGTACATGGAGTAGATTAGGGAGCTAAGTACGCAGCCTTGCGGACGCCGGTGTTGAGGACTATTGTGGAGGAGGTGTTGTTGTTCATTCTTACTGATTGTGGTCTGTTGGTCAGAAAATCGAGGATCGAGTTGCAGAATGGGGAGCCAAGTCCTAGGTTTTGGAGCTTTGATATGAGCTTGGCTGGGATTATGGTGTTGAAGGCGGAGCTGTACTCAATAAATAGGAATCTAATGTAGGAGTCCTTGTTTTCGAGATGCTCTAGGGATGAGTGTAGGGCCAGGGAAATGGTGTCTAATGTGGACCGGTTGCAGCGGTATGCGAATTGCAGTGGATCAAGGCTTTCTGGGAGTATGGAGGTGATGCGCTTCATGAACAACCTCTCGAAGTACTTCATTACGACTGAAGTCAGGGCCACTGGTCGGTAGTCATTGAGGCACGTTGCCTGGTTCTTCTTTAGTACCGGTATGATGGTGGTCTTCTTGAAGCAGGTGGGGACATCAGCTCCTGCCCTTATCTGCAACTCTGGTACATCTGAAACCCCAAATATGGCTATTAGAGGACAGGGATTAATTTGTAGAATGGCTGACATGGTGCTGAAGAAGGAGACCCAAAAACTCACGAGTCCAGGACATGCCCAGAACATATACAAGTGATTGTCAGGGCCCTTTTTATACCATTCACATTTATCTTCCATTTCCACAAACATTTTACCTATTTTGAATTCAGGGGCAAAATTCTCCGTTATCGGCGGAAAGTCCGCCGATCGGCGCAAAAAACGGCGCAAATCCGACTGGCGTCACGTCGGAAAAATGGGTCGAAAGTCTCCGGCCCGAAATGGGCTAGCAGCGACGTAACGGGATCCGCGCTTGCGCAGTGGTTCACGCCGTGCAGCGTCATACGCGCCGCACGGCGTGACGGCTCATAAGGCCGCGCTGCTCCCCCCCACCCGACTGGAACACCCGACCGCAACACCCGACTGGATGGCTGGCCGCCGGTCAGCCCCGAGGTTCGAGTCACGGGATGTGGAAGCGCTCCTGGACGCGGTGGAGCAGAGGAGGGACGCCCTGTTCCCGGGCACGGCCGCAGAGTTGCCCCACGCCACAGCCGGCGTCTGTGGAGGGAAGTGGCAGAGGCCGTCACCGCTGCGGCCCTGACACCACGGACAGGCACCCAGTGCCACAAGAAGGTGAACAACCTCGTCAGAGCAGGCAGGGTGAGCCTCCCCCATATCCCCCCCTCCCCATTATCCCCCCTCCCCCATATCCCCCCTTCCCCCATATCCCCCCTTCCCCCATATCCCCCCTTCCCCCATATCCCCCCTCCCCCATATCCCCCCTCCCCCATATCCCCCCTTTCCCCATATCCCCCCCATCCCCCATATCCCCCCTCCCCCATATCCCCCCTCCCCCATATCCCCCATATCCCCAAGTGAATCCAGCCATAACCTTAACCTCTGCAATGCACGTGCAACCGATGGCGTGCATTCATATACCTGCCTAACACTGTTGCCTTTTACCCCTGCCACACCCCCCCCCACAGGAGAAGCGCGCACACAACAATAGGGAGCATGTGAGGACTGGAGGAGGGCCCGCTGATGAGAGGCCACTGACCGAACACGAGAAAAGGGCCCTGGAACTGGCTGGCGGACCTGACGACCGGGAGGTTGCTGATGCAGAGGTCGGGGGCGTAGTAGCAAGTGAGCCACCGACAGCCCGTCCCTATATCCCCCCTCCCCTATATCCCCCTCCCCCATATCACCTGATCACTGCCTGATGTCTAACCATGCATGCTTCATTGTGTATCGCAGGACCAAACGTCCAGGCACCCATCCCCGCAGATGTAGACCGCCCGCAGGATGCCCCTCGGAGGCCACGGGAGACGGAGAGACACGAACCCTCCAGCATGCGACGCCCGCAGGATGACCCTCGCACACCATGGGAGACGGAGAGACACGCACCCTCCAGCATGCGACGCCCGCAGGATGCCCCTCGGAGGCCACGGGAAACGGAGAGACCCCGACCCTCCAGCATGCGACGCCCGCAGGATGCCCCTCGCACACCACGGGAGACGGAGAGACCTGGAGCAACAGGGAGACGACACCCCCGTCACGTGCGGGAGCGACGAGGGGGGCAGCCACTGGCCCCCGTCACATCCGAGCCAGGACACCACTACCCAGGACACCACTACCCAGGACACCACTACCCAGGACACCACTACCCGGGACAGCACTGCCCAGGACACCCCTACCCGGGACAGCACTACCCAGGAAGGCGAAATACCGGACAGTGACTCAGAGTGGATGGGTGGAGACGAACCCCCACCCCAAAGTGCCATGGACTCAGAGTGGGACGATGAGCACGACACAACGCCACTGCTGTCACCAACACCCTCCACCATCGCAGAAACACTCACCTCGGTTGGGCACTTTAGTGATGAGGCGTCTGGTACACTCACTGGTGCGCACAACACAGCCGTCCCGGTACAGCAGGTGGAGGTAGGAGCAGCAGAGGGGCCGGGCGGTCGGAGGGCAGCCCAGCCCAAGCGAACATCTGCCGCCCAGATGGATCCCGGGTTCCTGGAGTTACCACACCCACACATAGATCCGATGCAACCACCGACCCGGAGACGAGCGAAGAGGGTGACGGGCGGCTTGCGGCGGCTGCAGTCGCAGGTGGAGGAGTCCACCCGCGTCCAGGAGCTGGGAGTGGTGCCGGTCATGCGTGCCACCCAGGCTGACACCGCACGGGTGGCGTCCGCGGTGGAGGCAATGGGTGCGATGGTGTCAGACATGGGGAACGGTTTGCGAGGCCTGGGGCTTTCCGTGCAGGCGGCGTCTGTGGCCCAGGACATGGCTGCCCTCTCACAGGAGGCCATGAGCCAGTGCCAGCGCCAGATGGCAGAGGCGCTCAACGCCATGGCCCAGTCTCTGCAGGCCATCGCTGTGGGCATCGGCGCCAGTGGCCATGTGCGAGCCGGCGTCACACTGTCACAGACAGGGTTTGCCAACCCCCTGGGCTCCATGGCTGCAAACCTGCAGACCCCTGTCGATACCAGCACGGGCCTCCAGGACTGGCAGCACCAGATGTCGGGGGGGGCGTCGGATGGCCAGTCCGTTCTCATCCCCCACCCATGTAGAGGCCTGGGGGCCATCGGGCACCCCGAGGGAGGAGGAGGAGGTGGTGTGGTCCGTCCCGGCTCCCCCTGTAGGGGAGGTCCCGGTACACCGCGACACCTCGGACTCCCCCCCTTCCGTCCCAGGTGCATCGGGTGGGCAACGGGCAGGGCAGGCTGGCAGCTCGTCATCCCAGTCGCCCGGGCCGCAGCCTGGCCCATCTAGGCCAGGACGCCCCAGGAAACGGCCGCCAAAGGGATCCCGTGTCAGAGGGCAGGAATCACAGGAGTCCACCTCCAGTTCTGCTGTACCGTCTGGGGAACCACGTAGACGTAGTCAAAGGGCCCGTAAGGCCAAACAATTAGACACTGAGTAAGTTGGCACGGGTGCAGGGCACAGATGAGTTTTAGGGGCTAGGGCACGTGCATGAACTCCTTTGGTTATTAAAGTCAATGTTACACCTACAGAAACTGCCTTTGTGCTCTGTCCAAAGCGTGCGGGGGTGTCATGTACGTTGAGCGCAAGTGTGTGTGTGAGGGGTGGTCTTACCTCTGCCCCAGGTGAGTCTGCCCCCTTCCCCCTGGGCCGCCATCAACATCCCCCGGGCAGAGGACGGGGCCATGCGCTGCAGTGTCACAGCCGCATGCAGGGATGGTCCGGGTGGATGGTGGTACTGTGGCCATGGGTCAGACATAGTCCAACGATGTAGAGCCAGGAGCTCACCGCTGGGCGGGTTGTCATCATCCTCTATGTCCTGCAATAGACACGCGTCCACCCGCAACTGTGTGAGCCCGGCCCGTTGTGCCTCATGTGGATCGGCAATGGGGGGTGGTGGTGTGCATGTGGGTGGGGTGGGTGGGGTTGGGGAGGGGGGTGAGGGTGCTGGGTGGGTGGATGGGTGGGGGGTGTGGGTGGTCGGCTGTTGCCATGGTGTGCGGTCTGTGGCCATACTACCCGATTCCCACGCCCATCTAGTCAGTGAAGCGGGTGGCTATCAGTCTGTCCCGTGCCCGCTGGCCCAGCCGGTAACGGTGGACAGCCACCCGCCTGTGTCTACCCCGTCTGCATGACCATTACCCCCATCCCCCTCATCTGGGAGGACTGCGCCTCTTCCTGCTGCTCCTCCACTCCGCCCTCCTCTGCCTGCGGCACATCGCCCCTCTGCTGGGCTATGTTGTGCAGGACGCAGCACACCACAATGATGCGGCCGACCCTATCTGACCGATACTGGAGGGCGCTCCCAGAGAGGTCCAGGCACCTGAAACGCATCTTCCGCACGCCAAAGCACCTCTCTATACTGCCCAGGTACCGGGCGCAGACGTGCAGGATCATCATGCGGTGGTTATCTGCAGGTGGCCGCCCTGGACCATGGGGAACCCGGCCACGGCAGAGAAGCCCACGGCCCGGGCATCTTGGCTGGCCCGGTCCACAGGGAAGCGGATGTATGGTGCGCCATGGCATACAGGGCGTCTGTCACTGCCCGGATGAACCGATGTCTGCGATATGCCGGACAGGTCCCCACTCGGTGCCTGGAATGACCCCGTTGCATAAAAGTTCAGGGTCACCGTAACCTTGACGGACACGGGGAGAGGGTGTCCCCCGCCAGTGCCACGCGGTGACAGGTGCGCCAGCAGGTGGCAGAAGTGTGCCACGGTTTCCCGGCTCATCCGGAGTCTCCTCCTGCATTCCCGGTCCGTGAGGTCCTGTTTTGACAGCCGGCGCCGGTACACACGGGGCGTCCTCGGGTGCCTCCGTTGCCGTGGGGCCGCGACGTCCTCCTCCCCCTCCTCGTCCTGTCGGTCAGGTGTCCCTCCAGCCTGTTCGGCTGCCGCCTGTCCCTCTGCGGCAGCCTGCGCCGCCTCTCTGGCACGCTCCTCCTCCTCCTCCTCATCCAGGGCAACATGGACATTAGCGGCTGCCGCCACGGCGGCCAACATCGCTGGCTGACCGGAAAACATGACGGCGTGCGGCGGGGGGCGGGGGGTAATGTCATGTCATCATTGCCCATACCCCCTCCTTCCCCCAGCCAGGTGGCATGGACCGCATGGGTCCGACTGTTGGAGGCTGGCGCCTGGCCAGGTGGACCAACTCACTTGCCCTCGCATCCCCCTCCCCGGCACGGACCCCGTCCCCCCGTCCCCCTCCCCGGCATGGACACCCGTCCCCCTCCCCGGCACGGGCCCCCGTCCTCCTCCCCGGCACGGACCCCGTCCCCCCATCCCCCTCCCCGGCACGGACCCCGTCCCCCCGACCCCCTCCCCGGCACGGACCCCCGTCCCCCCGTCCCCCTCCCTGGCACGGACCCCATCCCCCGTCCCCCCTCCCCGGCACGGACCCCGTCCCCCCGTCCCCCTCCCCGGCGTGGACACCCGTCCCCCTCCCCGGCACGGGCCCCCGTCCCCCTCCCTGGCACGGACCCCGTCCCCCCATCCCCCTCCCCGGCACGGACCCCGTCCCCCCGACCCCCTCCCCGGCACGGACCCCCGTCCCCCTCCCTGGCACGGACCCCATCCCCCGTCCCCCTCCCCGGCACGGACCCCGTCCCCCTCCCCGGCACGGACCCCCGTCCCACCCGTCCCCTTCCCTGGCACGGACTCCGTCCCTCGTCCCCTGTCCCCCTCCCCGGCACGGACCCCGTCCCCCGTCCCCCTCCCTGGCACGGACCCCCGTCCCCCCCCGTCCCCCTCCCCGGCAGTCATCCTCCTGTCCCCGGCACTCACCCCCCCCTCCCGGCACTCCCCTGGAGCCCAGCCCACTCTAACCACCCCCCCTCCCCCCCGCCGCACACACACACACAACCCTACACACACCTCTCCCCCACACATACAGACTGCGGCCACGCCATCATCTCTCCAGAGGCCAACCCCCCAGGCCGTCACCCACCTCCACGCTGGTCGGCGTGAACCTTGAGCACTGGTTGACGCCGATTGAAAGGTGGTTTGATTTACGCCGACGTGACCACTTCGACCCATCCGGACGGGAGAATATCGGCAGCCCCGAAATCCATTGCCTTGCGCCCACCCGTGCTATTCTCCGAGGCGTGCGGCGCCATTGACGCCCCGCCGACTTTTCTCCCTTCGGAGAATTCGGCGGGCGGCGGGGGGCGGTATTCACGACGGCCCCCGCGATTCTCCGACCCGGTGGGGGGTCGGAGAATCTCGCCCCAGGTCCCAGCTTTCACTCCCTGTCTGTGCTCAATTCACAACTCTCCAAGGCTCTGTAATTGCCCTCAGCGCTCTGGCCAAGGGACAGAGCATGTGTGTGTGTGTGGAAATTGTCTTTGGTTCCTCCTTCTGAGCATGACCCAGTAACAGCTGCATAAAAATGTGCTCATGTAAAAATCCAGTTTAGGACAAGAGAACAATCATGGTTCAGTTATGCTCCATAGTTAGAGGCTGGCTAACAGTCACTGAATCACATGTGAGGTACCAGAGGCTGGCTCCGCCTGTGGCCCCTCCCCTCGGGCTCATGTATAAAGGTGGCAAGTCTCCTCCTCCGACCTAGTTCGGGTCCAGAGGCAGGAGGCTTGCCCGAGGAGAGGAGCCACAGGCGGAGCCAGCCTGGACAAGCCCTGGCATGTACAACACAACACAATGCCATACAATGCAATACCGTGGTTTACCACAACAATGTTCTGTGGTGCATTTTACAACAGATTGCAGTGACCCCTTTCAGGACAGCTAGGTCAGTCACTCAAAGATATTCGTATGTATAGATGGCTTGAAATCAGGTTGGGCAGACTTTGGGTAGCTGGTGATCAATTAACTATTAAAGATATTTTATCTGCGTACATCCCTGATTTCCAGCATTAACTCAATGGCTCGGGATGGGAGAATGGGGCTGGCTTGGGGGGGGGGGGGGGGGGGGGGTGGGGGGGAGGGAGGGGGGGGGGGTTGTGGGGGAAGAAGTGAGGGAGTATAGCCAAAGAAAAACACTCCGTAATTTTATAGTCCAAATTACCTACTTTTTTAACAATTGAATTTAAAAAATCAGTAGTAAAGAAAGCACACTTAAGGAATTAAATGGATTCAAAGACCTACTTATTTATAATCAAACAAGCAGACAAGAAGCTTTCTTTCATAATTATTGCTAGACCAACATTGGTATATTGGCTGCATAAATAAAGGGTGGAATTCTCCCATTTTGGGATGATGTCCTGTGCCGGAGGCAGGACCGTGGAGAGTATTTCCCGCTGCAGAGATCGGTGAGAAAACACGCCAAATCTTCTGACGCCGACATCATTAACCTGACGTCGACACCTGGGTGCTTCGCACTGTATTCCATTGCGGGGCATGTCTGATGGTGCATAGTCCATCATCGTGTCAAAAAGGCTCCCAACTTCACTGACCCACTATTGAAGAAAGGAGATAGACTTCCTGGCAACAAAGATAGATCTCCAGGAACATTCTAAGGCTGGAAGATGGAACCCTTCCAGGACACCAAATCTGGGAGGACCATGCGCAGATGCACCACCAACCCACTGCTGTCGTGTTCCAAGATCCAGGGATGTGGGCAGCCTTCATCCCAAACTCTAGAATTAGCTCCAGGCATTCAGGTGAGTTCTGACATCTGCACGCCACATTGGTCCAAACGTATTTTGCATTGGCATGTTTTCCAACTGGCATCGTGGAGAATCCGGCATGGGGTGAGTGGTCGAGCCTTCATCTGCCCTCCGTTCACGGGATGCAGATCAGTTTCATGCCGGCCTGCAATGAGTTTTCTAGCCAGCCATGGCACGCACCATTGGAAAATCCTGCTTTAAGTTCCAGCCATTTGAAACTGATTTCTGGGCCTCCACCATGTTCTCCCTCCATGCCCACCATCGAACTCAGTGGTGGGGGATGGGAAAATCCGGCCAAAAGTCTTGCCCATATTATAAAAATTGTAACTCGAATGCTGCACACTTGAGCTAAATAGCTTTTGTGGTATTATTCATAACATCTCAATATTGTAATTTTATTTTTAACACAATTTGTGCTTTTGCAGTAACATGTTCTTTAAAAACGATCAAGTGTCTCATTTTTATGGAAATAAAATTAACCTAGAAATTAGTATTGAAAATATTAATTGCCAAATGTGTAATGCATTCATAAGATACACAGCTGTCCGACATTGTAACAGACTTAACCTATTTATTTTAAATATATAAAAATTAGACACAAATATCACACGAAGGCACAAGATATTTATCTGCTGAAATGACTAAAATTAATTTCGAGGCTGTCTTTTTTAAAATGGAGTGAAGGGACATTTTGAAAAGAAGCAGATATTTGTATTTTATTTCCCCCTTCATAGAATCATAGAATTCGTACAGTGCAGAAAGAGGCCATTCGGCCCTTCGAGTCTGCACCAACACTTCCAAAGACCACATTACCGAGGCCAAATACTCTGCCCTGTAACCCACCCGAAGGGGCAATTTATCATGGCCAATCAACCTAACCTGCACATCTCTGGACTGTGGGAGGAAACTGGAGCACCCGGAGGAAACCCACGCAGACAGGGGGAGAATGTGCAAATTCCACACAGACAACTACTCAAGGTTGGAATTGAACCTGGGTCCCTGGCGCTGTGAGGCAGCAGTGCTAACCACCGTGCCACCATGCCACCTGAAAAGGCGTAAACAAGGTACAGTATTGCACAAGATATTGTCCTTAGGCAGCTGTAGATGACAGCATGCGGCGCCTCAGGTATTAGGTGGGCTTTTGTACATGTATACTATTATAAATATGTCAACAGGTTTTGAGAAGCTAAGGTTATTTGGCTCATGTGTAGAAAAGGCTAATTTTCACCTGCACCAGTTGTGTAGTGAATCTATCACAGAACCGGACCGATTTCCATTCCATAGATTAAATGACTTCCCTGTAGGCATATTCAGATTATGGCAAGTCTAACACCACTCCCCAGGGAAATCAGAGAAATCTCAGTGCAGTGTAAAGGGGACAGAGACCAGACAAATCACCCATCTTTTTCTGGCCCTATCCACCCACAAAACTGTCAACATTCAGGAAGGTCAGCCTTAATAGTCTGCTGAAATGCAAAAGAGGCCTTTCTTCCTGGTATTGCTCAAAGTTACGTTAAATTTATGTTAAATTATTAATACAAGGCTACAATTGCTATAAAAATATAAAATAGATAAAATTAATGAAATAATCTCTGCACAGCGGTGCTTATCGTGGCTAATCCTCAGAAAATTGTGTCATTTTTTAAATATTGTGCAATAAGATTCCACAATCACCATTGCCTACTGCTGAACATCAATAGTCAGGGCACATATCTGTTATTAAGTGAGACTGTGACTTGTTTTTTAACTAAATCACATGAGCTGTTTGCTGGCAATAGGCATTTCAGCTGATCAGTTTTTAAACAGGGATTTTATCTGGTTTCTATATATCATTTCCATTATACTGGTCTCCATGTCCCTATCGCAAACATGCAACCAATCTGCCTAATTTTCTTTCAATTACCTTTCTGAATTGTACCTTCATCCTGACCATTGCATTTGTTTCCTTTGATAAGCTTGCACGGCAACCTGACCTAGTCCTCAACTTAAAGTTGTAGGGTAAAATAGACCGGACATATTATCATTCTTACTCTTAAATGATTGCTCACAGTAATAAACAAAATAACAATTTGCACATTTTCCACAAAACATCATTATTTTCTGTTATGATAGGACTGAAGGCAGCTGAATACTGTCATGATATGCAGACAAGCAGATAATGATATACAGACAGGCACAGACAGGTAGCTAATGAACACAGAGAACAGGACATGACCAATGAGCAGGCAGGACACTCAGGGGTGGTATCTCACTATAAAAGGCACGAGGCGCTCACACTCCGCCTCTTTCCACTGATGAACATCTACAGAGTGAGTGAGGGTGTATGTACAGTATCACACCTCCAGCACGTGGCTAAGAGCTAGTCTGGTTCAGTCAGACAGAGTAACCACATTTAGGTTAGCAGAGAGTCAAACTCATAGAGAACTGTGCTAACTGTGCTACTGGTTCAATAAATCAGATTGAACTAACTTCAAGGTCTGGAGTATCTTTTGGTTAAAGCTGCATCCAGTTGCAGCCTGTGTTATCCCAGAGTACATAACACGACATGCTACCAGGAGACTGCTTAATCTAGGTGGTTTATCTCAGTCCGTTCCGTGACGACCAGCGAATGTATCCCGGTACCATGAAGAAGATTCAGGCTCCTCACCAGCTCAGGACCTCCGGCAATCTCAGTGCCAACTGGCGCACATTCAAGCAAAAGTTTCTGCTGTACATCGAAGCTTCAGACCTTGTTGGTGCGTCTGATGCAAGGAAGATCGCGCTTCTCCTATCAACAGCGGGTGATCAAGCCATCAAACTCTTCAACTCTTTTCACTTCACCGAAGGCCAGGACAAGACAAAGTTTCAGACAATCCTGGATACATTTGACAGTCACTGTGAAGTGGACACCAATGAAATCTTCGAGAGCTACATACTCAAACAGCATCTACAAGGTAAAGATGAATCTTTCAACTCCTTCTTAACTAACCTCCGCCTGCTAGTGCTGTCCTGCAACTTTGGTGATATGATATTGCTGATTCCATGAACAGAGACCAAATCGTTTTTGGAGTTCACTCTGATCCTCTGAGAGGTTATGACCCTGACAGTCGCGATTGAAACATGCACAGTGCAAGAGCACGCCAAAAATCGCTATGTCCAGTACAAATCGGCTAAAAACGAGAAACTTGCTTCCCACGAGGCAGAGTGCGCAGGCCATCTCCAGGATGGAGCGCCTCAGCATTGAGGAAAGCGGCCATTTCGCACCCTTTTCCCAGAGCCCCATGCATGCGCGATGCGAACGGGATAACGGAGCGGCCAATACCCGCACGCGTGGAGCGCCAGAACGCCGATGTCATGATGTGCTCAAACTGTGGCAACGCCCACTTAAAGAAACACTGCCCTGCAAAAGGCAGGCGATGTTTAAACGGCAGGAAGCCTGGACACTATGCAGGTCTGCACCACCAGTCAGGGGCCAGCGCTCCCAATTCCAATGACGGCGCGTTCAGAGTGTGCAACAACGTTAACAGGATTCTGATCCTGGCAGCACAACGGATGCAGGGGAAGAATGCCTGGACTCCGCCTACTGTGTGGGCATCATTACCAAATGTGAATATACCACATCCAACTCATCACAAAGTCAATCCATCCTCGCTGTGGGTTCTGCGGACGAATGGCATGCGGTGATGCAGGTGAACCACTGCTCCATCCAGTTTAAGCTGGACACAGGTGCTTTTGTCAACCTCCTTGTGGTGAACCACTGTATTAGGGGATATAAGGTAGGACCTGCACTACAGGTTCGCCGGTAGCCCCTGCCGGCTGGCTCCGCCCACTAAGATCTGTATAACTATGCATGACCTCCATTGCCCTGCCATTTCGCCAGCTGCAGCAGGAGGCCACGCATCTGACTGCAATAAAGCCATAGTTGTACGCAATCTGTGTCTTTGTGCAATTGATTGCGCATCAATTTATTGCAGTCAGAGTTTTCCACAGAATGGATATCAGAATCAAACCAGATCGCCTGTAGATGGATTCGCACTCGCCCGACGCCAGAAAAGACTTTACTCACTGGCGAGCATGTTTTGAGGCCTACATCAACGCTGCGGACCCCGCGCCAATGGAGGCTCAGAAGATAAACGTCCTGTACTCCAGACTGAGCTCCAGCGTGTTCCCGTTGATCCAAGACGCCTCGAATTATGCGAAAGCAATGGCACTCCTTAAAGAACACTATGCTCAGAAGACGAACACGCTCTTCGCCAGGCATGTACTCGCCACCCGCTCGCAACTACCTGGTGAGTCCATCAAAGACTTCTGGCGCGCCCTAATTCCACTCGTCCAGGACTGTGACTGTCAGGCCATTACATAGAACATAGAACATAGAAAATACAGCACAGAACAGGCCCTTCGGCCCACGATGTTGTGCCGAACCTTTGTCCTAGATTAATCATAGATTATCATTGAATTCGGCCCTTTGAGTCTGCACCGGCTCTTGGAAAGAGCACCCTACCCAAACTCAACACCTCCACCCAACACCAAGGGCAATTTGGACATTAAGGGCAATTTGTCATTGGCCAATTCACCTAACCCGCACATCTTTGGACTGTGGGAGGAAACCAGAGCACCCGGAGGAAACCCACGCAGACACGGGGAGGACGTGCAGACTCCGCACAGACAGTGACCCAAGCCGGAATCGAACCTGGGACCCTGGAGCTGTGAAGCAATTGTGCTATCCACAATGCTACCGTGCTGCCCTTAAGAACAAATAAATCTACACTATATAATTTTACCGTAATCCATGTACCTATCCAATAGCTGCTTGAAGGTCCCTAATGTTTCCGACTCAACTACTTCCACAGGCAGTGCATTCCATGCCCCCACTACTCTCTGGGTAAAGAACCTACCTCTGATATCCCTCCTATATCTTCCACCTTTCACCTTAAATTTATGTCCCCTTGTAATGGTGTGTTCCACCCGGGGAAAAAGTCTCTGACTGTCTACTCTATCTATTCCCCTGATCATCTTATAAACCTCTATCAAGTCGCCCCTCATCCTTCTCCGTTCTAATGAGAAAAGGCCTAGCACCCTCAACCTTTCCTCGTAAGACCTACTCTCCATTCCAGGCAACATCCTGGTAAATCTTCTTTGCACCTTTTCCAAAGCTTCCACATCCTTCCTAAAATGAGGCGACCAGAACTGTACACAGTACTCCAAATGTGGCCTTACCAAAGTTTTGTACAGCTGCATCATCACCTCACGGCTCTTAAATTCAATCCCTCTGTTAATGAACGCGAGCACACCATAGGCCTTCTTCACAACTCTAACCACTTGAGTGGCAACTTTCAAAGATGTATGAACATAGACCCCAAGATCTCTCTGCTCCTCCACATTGCCAAGAACTCTACCGTTAACCCTGTATTCCGCATTCATATTTGTCCTTCCAAAATGGACAACCTCACACTTTTCAGGGTTAAACTCCATCTGCCACTTCTCAGCCCAGCTCTGCATCCTATCTATGTCTCTTTGCAGCCGACAACAGCCCTCCTTACTATCCACAACTCCACCAATCTTCGTATCGTCTGCAAATTTACTGACCCACCCTTCAACTCCCTCATCCAAGTCATTAATGAAAATCACAAACAGCAGAGGACCCAGAACTGATCCCTGCGGTACGCCACTGGTAACTGGGATCCAGGCTGAATATTTGCCATCCACCACCACTCTCTGACTTCTATCGGTTAGCCAGTTCGTTATCCAACTGGCCAAATTTCCCACTATCCCATGCCTCCTTACTTTCTGCATAAGCCTACCATGGGGAACTTTATCAAATGCCTTACTAAAATCCATGTACACTACATCCACTGCTTTACCTTCATCCACATGATTGGTCACCTCCTCAAAGAATTCAATAAGACTTGTAAGGCAAGACCTACCCCTCACAAATCCGTGCTGACTATCCCTAATCAAGCAGTGTCTTTCCAGATGCTCAGAAATCCTATCCTTCAGTACCCTTTCCATTACTTTGCCTACCACCGAAGTAAGACTAACTGGCCTGTAATTCCCAGGGTTATCCCTAGTCCCTTTTTTGAACAGGGGCACGACATTCGCCACTCTCCAATCCCCTGGTACCACCCCTGTTGACAGTGAGGACGAAAAGATCATTGCTAACGGCTCTGCAATTTCATCTCTTGCTTCCCATAGAATCCTTGGATATATCCCGTCAGGCCCGGGGGACTTGTCTATCCTCAAGTTTTTCAAAATGCCCAACACATCTTCCTTCCTAACAAGTATTTCCTCGAGCTTACCAATCTGTTTCACACTGTCCTCTCCAACAATATCGCCCCTCTCATTTGTAAATACAGAAGAAAAGTACTTGTTCAAGACCTCTCCTATCTCTTCAGACTCAATACACAATCTCCCGCTACTGTCCTTGATCGGACCTACCCTCGCTCTCGTCATTCTCATATTTCTCACATATGTGTAAAAGGCCTTGGGGTTTTCCTTGATCCTACCCGCCAAAGATTGTTCATGCCCTCTCTTAGCTCTCCTAATCCCTTTCTTCAGTTCCCTCCTGGCTATCTTGTATCCCTCCAATGCCCTGTCTGAACCTTGTTTCCTCAGCCTTACATAAGTCACCTTTTTCCTCTTAACAAGGCATTCAACCTCTCTTGTCAACCATGGTTCCCTCACTCGACCATCTCTTCCCTGCCTGACAGGGACATACATATCAAGGACACGTAGCACCTGTTCCTTGAACAAGTTCCACATTTCACTTGTGTCCTTCCCTGCCAGCCTATGTTCCCAACTTATGCACTTCAATTCTTGTCTGACAACATCGTATTTACCCTTCCCCCAATTGTAAACCTTGCCCTGTTGCACGTACCTATCCCTCTCCATTACTAAAGTGAAAGTCACAGAATTGTGGTCACTATCTCCAAAATGCTCCCCCACTAACAAATCTATCACTTGCCCTGGTTCATTACCCAGTACTAAATCCAATATTGCCCCTCCTCTGGTCGGACAATCTACATACTGTGTTAGAAAAGCTTCCTGGACACACTGCACAAACACCACCTCATCCAAACTATTTGATCTAAAGAGTTTCCACTCAATATTTGGGAAGTTAAAGTCGCCCATGACTACTACCCTATGACTTCTGCACCTCTCCAAAATCTGTTTCCCAATCTGTTCCTCCACATCTCTGCTACTATTGGGGGGCCTATAGAAAACTCCTAACAAGGTGACTGCTCCTTTCCTATTTCTGACTTCAACCCATACTACCTCAATAGGGTGATACTCCTCGAACTGCCTTTCTGCAGCTGTTATACTATCTCTAATTAATAATGCCACCCCCCCCCCCACCTCTTTTACCACCCTCCCTAATCTTATTGAAACATCTATAACCAGGGACCTCCAACAACCATTTCTGCCCCTCTTCTATCCAAGTTTCCGTGATGGCCACCACATCGTAGTCCCAAGTACCGATCCATGCCTTAAGTTCACCCACCTTATTCCTGATGCTTCTTGCGTTGAAGTATGCACACTTCAACCCATCTCCATGCCTGCAAGTACTCGCCTTTGTCAGTGTTCCCTTCCCCACTGCCTCATTACATGCTTTGGCGTCCTGAATATCGGCTACCTTAGTTGCTGGACTACAAATCCGGTTCCCATTCCCCTGCCAAATTAGTTTAAACCCTCCCGAAGAGTACTAGCAAACCTCCCTCCCAGGATATTGGTGCCCCTCTGGTTCAGATGCAACCCGTCCTGCTTGTACAGGTCCCACCTTCCCCAGAATGCGCTCCAATTATCCAAATACCTGAAGCCCTCCCTCCTACACCATTCCTGCAGCCACGTGTTCAACTGCACTCTCTCCCTATTCCTAGCCTCGCTATCACGTGGCACCGGCAACAAACCAGAGATGACAACTCTGTCTGTCCTGGCTTTTAACTTCCAGCCTAACTCCCTAAACTTGTTTATTACCTCCACACCCCTTTTCCTACCTATGTCGTTGGTACCAATGTGCACAACGACTTCTGGCTGCTCACCCTCCCCCTTAAGGATCCTGAAGACACGATCCAAGACATCCCTGACCCTGGCACCCGGGAGGCAACATACCTTCCGGGAGTCTCGCTCGCGACCACAGAATCTCCTATCTATTCCCCTAACCATTGAATCTCCTACAACTATTGCTTTTCTATTCTCCCCCCTTCCCTTCTGAGCCCCAGAGCCAGACTCAGTGCCAGAGACCTGGCCGCTAGGGCCTTCCCCCGGTAGGTCATCCCCCCCAACAGCATCCAAAACGTTATACTTGTTTTGAAGGGGAACGGCCACGAGGGATCCCTGCACTGTCTGCCTGTTTGTTTTTTTCCCCCTGACTGTAACCCAGCTATTCTTGTCCTGTGCCTTGGGTGTGGTTACCTCCCTGTAACTCTTCTCAATCACCCCCTCTGCCTCCCGGATGATCCGAAGTTCATCCAGCTTCAGCTCCAGTTCCCTAACACGGTCTTTGAGGAGCTGAAGTTGGGTGCACTTCCCGCAGGTATAGTCAGCGGGGACACCGGTGGTATCCCTCACCACCCATATCCTACAGGAGGAGCATGTAACTGGCCTAGCCTCCATCCCCTCTTACCTTACAGAATATAGCTGCTGTGTGGACTAACTAGATCTCCGCCCTCCGACTCTGCTCCCAGTCAGCTACACTTTCTGTAAACTCCTGGCTCTCTTCTCACTCTTTGCGGAAATGTCGGAAACAAAATGAAAGGAGCACCTTACTCCCTCCTCAACTAACTCCCTCGGTCACCAAACTCTCACAATCGCACTCAAATGCACCAAATTCAGCACTCCCTCGGTCACCAAAATCTCACTATCACACTCAAATGCACCAAATTCAGCACTCAGTGCAAACAAGTTACGGCCGCTGAACACGCGAACCTCCTCATGCGCGATGCTTTCGTGACGGAGATTGCGTCGGACAGCGTCCGAGAACGATTACTGGAAGGGGCCACGCTCGAACTGGCGGAGACGAAAACCTTGGCACTCTCCATGACTGTCGCATCCCGTAATGTACAGTCCTACCCCTCCCGCCGCGCTGCCCACCCTTCTACCCCTTCCTACCCCTCCTGGACCCCGCCGATGACCTCCTTAGCTGGGGCCCTGCCTTCCCAATACGCCTGCGCCGCACGCCGATCCGCGCACCCCGGGGGTCCCCGCTGCTACTTTTGCAGTCAGCAGAAGCACCCCCGCCAATACTGCCCGGCCCGCACTGCCGTTTGTAAATCCTGCCGTAAGAAGGGCCACTTCGCGGCTGTGTGCCAGGCCCACGCAGTTGCTGCGATCATGCCCGGTATAGCCCCTCCCCCACGCCAAACGCACAATGGGAGCCGCCATCTTCTCCTCCCGGGGCCACGTGCGACCAATGGGCGCCGCCATCTTGTCCCCCTTCGGCCACGTGCGCCCCATGGGTGCCTCCATCTTGTCCCGACCCCGCAATGTGCGCACCATGGGCGCCGCCATCTTGTTCCCCACAGGGTCTTCGGACATCCCGAGTTCAGAACCGCACACGCTCGCCATCCGAAGCATCCGACGACTACCCGCAGCTCGCTTCGATGACGCTCGACCAATCTCGCCGCACAACCTGGCCACCGCGCCGACGACGGTGAAAATCAACGGCAATGCGACCTCATGCCTGCTGGGCTCCAGGAGCATCGAAAGCTTCATACACCCAGATACGGTAAGGCGCTGCTCCGTCGCAGTCCATCCTGCCAATCAAAGGATCTCCCTAGCCTCTGGATCCCACTCCATCATGATCCGAGGCTTCTGTACAGTCACCCTCGCTGTCCAGGGCGTAGAATTTAGTAACTTCCGCCTCTATGTCCTTCCTAATCTCTGTGCTGCACTCCTGTTGGGCCTGGACTTCCAGTGCAATCTCCAGAGCCTTACCCTCAAATTCGGCGGGTCCCTACCCCCCCCTTACTGTTTGCGGCCTCGCGACCCACAAGGTCGATCCCCCCCTCCATTTTTGCCAATTTAGCTGCGGATTGCAAGCCCGTTGCCACCAGGAGCAGACGGTACAGCACCCAGGACAAGACCTTCATCAGTTCCGAAGTCCAATGGCTGCTTAAGGAGGGTATTATCGAGGCCAGCAACAGTCCCTGAAGAGGCCAAGTGATAGTGGTTAAAACTGGGGAGAAACACAGGATGGTCGTGGACTACAGCCAGACCATCAATCGGTACACGCAGCTCGACGTTTACCCCCTCCCACGCATATCTGATATGGTGTTGCTAACTTTGGTTGGCTCTTAATTTGGCTCTGTTTAATTACGTTTGCTCAAGAGTCGGCAGGTATCTTTCGACACCGCCACAAGGTTCCAAAGGGAAATGGACCAAATGATCGACCAGTACGGTTTGCGGGCCACCTTTCCGTAGTTAGATCATGTCACCATCTGCGGCCACGACCAGCAGGACCACGATGCCAACCTCGATAAATTCCTCCACACTGCCACTCTTCTCAACCTGACCTATAACAAAGAGAAGTAGGTGTTCAACACGACCCGGTTAGCCATTCTCGGCTATGTAATCCAAAACGAACTTCTCGGGTCCGACCCCGACCGCATGCGCACCCTCATGGAGCTGCCCTCCCCCACTGCCCCAAGGCTCTCAAACGCTGCCTGGGGTTCTTTTCCTACTACGCCCAGTGGGTCCCAAACTATGCGGACAAGGCCTGCCCACTCATTCAGTCCACCCAATTCCCCCTTGCGGCCGAGGCACAACAGGCTTTCGCCCGCATCAGAGCAGACACCGCCAAGGCCGGGATGCACGCAGTGAACGAGTCACTGCCTTTTCAAGTAGAAAGCGACGCTTCAGACATCGCCCTTGCCGCTACTCTAAACCAGGCAGGCAGACCCGTGGCATTCTTTTCCCGCACCCTTCATGCCTCTGATATCCGACACTCATCCGTCAAAAAGGAGGCCCAAGCTATCGTTGAAGCGGTGTGGCATTGATGGCATTACCTGGCTGGTAAGAAATTCACTCTCCTCACTGACCAACGGTCGGTAGCCTTCATGTTCAATAACACACAGCGGGGCAAGATCAAAAATGATAAAATCTTGCGGTGGAGAATCGAGCTCTCCACCTATAATTACGAGATCTTGTATCGCCCCGGTAAACTCAACGAGCCCCCAGACGCCCTCTCCCAAGGTACATGTGCCAGCGCACAAGTGCACCAACTCCGAGTCCTACACGACAGCCTTTGTCACCAGGGGGTCACTCGATTGTACCATCTGGTCAAAGCTCGCAATCTGCCCTACTCCGTCGAGGAAGTAAGGACAGTCACCAGGGACTGCCAGGTCTGTGCGGAGTGCAAGCCGCACTTCTACTGGCCAGACCGTGCGCGCCTGGTGAAGGTTTCCCGCCCCTTTGAATGCCTCAGCGTGGATTTCAAAGGGCCCCTCCCCGCCACCGACCGTAACACGTACATTCTCAGTGTGGTCGATGAGTTTTCCAGATTCCCCTTCACCATCCCATGCCCCGATATGATGTCTGCCACCGTCATCAAGGCCCTCAGCACCATCTTCGCTCTGTTCGGTTTCCCCGCTTACATCCACAGTGACAGGGGATCCTCATTCATGAGCGATGAGCTGCGTCAGTTCCTGCTAGTTCCTGCTCAGCGGGGGTAAAGCCTCCAGCAGGACGACCAGTTACAGCCCCCGGGGAAACGGGCAAGTTGAATGGGAGAATGTGACGGTTTGGAGGGCCGTCCAGCTGGCCCTCCGGTCCAGGAACCTCCCAGCCTCTCGCTGGCAGGTCCTCCCTGACGTTCTACACTCCATCCAGTCACTATTGTGCACCCTGACTAATACCACACCCCATGAACGTGTTTTTACCTTCCCCAGGAAGTCCACATCCGGGGTGTCGCTCCCGACTTGGCTTGCAGCTCCAGGACCGGTCCTTCTCCGTCGGCACGACTGACTCCACAAGGCGGACCCCTTGATGGACTGGATTCATCTGCTCCACGCCAACCCTCAATATGCCTACGTGGAGTTCCCCGGCGGCCGCCAAGATACTGTCTCACTCAGAGACCTGGCACTGTCAGGTTCCACCCCAACACACTCCCCCACCCATGTGACCCCCCCCCCCGTCCACTCCCACCACGCCGCCAACATTGACCCCACCAGACCCCCCCCACCTTTCCGCACAAGAGGACAAAGAGGATTTTGGCATGCTCCCAGAGTTCCCCGATGACTGACCAGCATCAGCACCGCCACCACCGCCATCGGTGCCACGTCCACCACCGCCAGCACCGATTTCGCCGTCACCGTTACGCCACTCCCAACGAAGCACCAAAGCACCGGATCGGCTGAACCTTTGACCGACTCTGGACTGTCAACATGGACATTTCTTTTTTTTCTTCTTAACACTGTACATAATTGCACTATTTGTATATAGTTTCACATCACCCCCGCCGGACTCATTTTTAACAGGGGGTGAATGTGGTGAACCACTGTATTAGGGGATGTAAGGTCGGACCTGCACCACAGGTTTGCCGGTAGACCCTGCCGTCTGGCTCCGCCCACTAAGATCTGTATAAATATGCATGACCTCCATTGCCCTGCCATTTCGCCAGCTGCAGCAGGAGGCCATGCATCTGACTGTAATAAAGCCACAGTTGTACCCAACCTTAGTCTTTGTGCAATTGATTGCGCATCACTCCTCTCACAGGCAGATTTCAAACTCATCAAGAAGCCTCCCAAGGTCCTTCCAGCAGCCTGCAGGCTCCTGGACTACAACGGAAATGCCATCACGGCACTGGGATCCTGCCATCTACTCGTCTCCAACCGGAGCACCCATGCATGGTTATGTTTTGAAATTGTCAAGCCAGACAGGGCATCCCTACTTGGCGCGCAGGCCTGCAAGCAGCTGAACCTCGCGCAACGGGTTTACCACAACGACATCCTCCAATGTGGATCTTCAGACCGGCATTGACGACATCCTCGCTCAGCATCCAGATGTGTTCGACGGGATGGGCACGCTGCCATATCGATACAAGATCCTGCTACGACCTGATGCCAAGCCATTGATCCACGCTTCATGCCGGGTCCCGGCTCCGCTGAGGGAGCGCCTGAAGGCACAGTTCAAGGATCTTCAGCAACAGGGCATCATGTCCAAGGTAACCGAACCGACTGACTGGGTCAGCTCGATGGTATGTGTTAGAAAGCCTTCAGGAGACCTGCGCATCTGCATTGATCCCAAGGATCTCAATAAGAATATAATGCGTGAACACTACCCCTTCCCGAAGCAGGAGCAGCTCACCAGTGAGATGGCACACGCACGTTTTTTCACCAAGTTAGATGTGTCACATGGATTTTGGCAAATCCAGCTGGATGAGTCCAGTAGAAGGCTCTGCGCCTTCAACACACCGTTTGGCAGATACTGCTATAATCGCATGCCATTTGGCATTGTCTCGGCATCGGAGATCTTCCATCTCATCATGGAGCAGATCATGGAGGGGATTGAAGGGGTTTGTGTGTACGTGGACGACATCATCATATGGTCCACGACCCCTGAAGAGCATGTTTCCCGTCTCCAGCAAGCCAATGGCCTGAAGCTGAACAGGTCCAAATGTTGCCTTGGCATGTCGACACTCAAATTCCTCGGTGACCAGACCTCTCAGCAGAGCATGCGCCCGCACACAGACAAGGTCAAGGCCATCAAAACCATGAAGGTCCCTGAAGACAAGAAGGTGGTGTTGCGCTTCCTGGGCATGGTCAATTTTCTGGGCAAGTTCATCCCAAACCTGGCCTCACACACCACGGCCCGACGAAACCTGGGGAAAAAGTCCACTGCCTTTGAGTGGAAGGCAGCACATCAGGCAGAGTGGTTGGAGCTGAAAGCTAAGCTCACCACTGCACCCACCTTGGCATTTCTCGACCCAGGCAGGGAGACGAAGATCTCAACAGATGCGAGCCAGGATGGCATAGGTGCGGTGCTGCTTCAACGCGATGACACTCATCCTGGCCGCCGGTAGCCTACGCATCGACGGCCATGATGCCCACCGAAACAAGGTATGCGCAAATAGAGAAGGAATGCCTGGGTCTTCTCACTGGCATTCTCACGTTTCACGACTATGTCTACGGGCTGAACGACATGACGCCTCAGTTGTAGCGCATCCTCCTCAAACTCAGAAGGTACGACTTTGACTCAGTGTACACGCCTGTCAAGGAGCTCATCATCGCTGATGCATTGTCCCGCTCCATCACATTGCCCAGTGAACCGCTGGAAATCATCCGGCCGATTGAATCACAGGTGCAGTTGTGTGCTAGCACCCTCCCGGCGTCTGATGAGAAGGTGGTTTGTATCCGCGAGGAGACAGCCAAAGACCCCCTCTTGCAGCGTGTCATGCACCACTTTGCCAATGGCTGGTAGAAATGGCAGTGCCCTCAATTTTACAATGTAAAGAACGACCTGACGATGATTGATGGTATCCTCCTCTAGCTGGACCGGATTGTCATTCTACTCAGTCTCCAGAGCTTGGTACTCCGCCAAATCCATGAGGGACACCTGGGCGTCGAGAAGTGCAGGCGCAGAGCCAGGCAGGCTGTCTACTGGCCCAGTATTAGCCAGGACATCTCGAACATGGTCTTCAACTGTGCGACCTGTCAACGCTTCCAGCCAGCGCAGAGCAAGGAGACGCTCCAGCAGCATGAAATCGAGACCTCCCCGTGGTCCAAGGTTGGCATCGACCTCTTTCGTGTGAATGGTCGTGACTACGTGTTTATTATTGACTATTTCTCTAATTACCCTGAAGTCATGAAGCTCTCAGACCTCACATCTCGGACCATCATCAAGGCCTGTAAGGAGACATTCTCCAGGCATGGTATCCCACTCACTGTCATGAGTGACAATGGCCCGTGCTTCAACAGCCACGAGTGGTCTATGTTTGCCAAGTCATACCATTTCAAACATGTCACTTCCAGCCCACACTATCCACAGTCCAATGGGAAGGTTGAAAAAGGGATGCATATTGTGAAACAGCTCATCAGCAAGGCCGCGGATTCTGCTTCTGACATCTACCTCACGCTGCTTGCGTACAGGGCGACCCCACTGTCCACTGGCATGTCGCCGCCTCAACTCCTGATGAACAGTGACCTGCGGACGACATTTCCAGCCATACACCTGCCCAACCTGGATCACCTCCCGGTGCTGCAGAAGGTGCAGCAGCTCCGAAACCAGCAAAAGCAGGGCTATGATGCTCATGCCACCGATTTGCCCGTGTTATCCCCAGCAGACACTGTCAGGATCAAGATACCGGATGGTGGCTGGTCTGCTCCAGCTGTCGTTGTTCGACAGGCTGCGCCCGCTCGTATGTTGTACGTATGGCTGACGGTTCTGTTGTGTGATGAAACAGACGGGCATTGCGCAAAATTGTCTGCCCACAACCGCTTTCTTCTCTGTTTCTGTCCATTGTTTTGCCACCTCCTGATACCTCGAACTGTGAGGCCACCAGTCAGGCTTCCATCCCGCCTGTCAAGGCGCCGTCGTCCCCATCACCACCTCTCCGGCGGTCGACAAGGATCAGACGCAGCCCCAGAGACTGGACTTATGAACATTTGTTTTGTTTGCGATGTTCTGTTTTCACACATTAGGCAGCTGTCTTCACATGTAAATACATTCACATATGCCACCGCTTGTAAATATGTTAATATATGCCACCACATGTAAGTACGTTCCCATATGCCAACAAAACATTTTTAAAAAGGGGAGATGTCATGATATGCAGACATGCAGATAATGATATACAGACAGGCACAGACAGGCAGGTAATGAACACAGAGAACAGGACATGACCAATGAGCAGACAGGATACTCAGGGGTGGTATCGCACTATAAAAGGCACGAGGCACTCACACTTCGCCTCTTTCCACTGATGAACATCTACAGAGTGAGTCAGGGTGTATGTACAGTATCACACCTCCAGCACGTGGCGAAGAGCTAGTCTGGTTCAGTCAGACAGAGTAACCACACTTAGGTTAGCAGAGAGTCGAACTCATAGAGAACTGTGCTAACTGTGCTACTGGTTCAATAAATCAGATTGAACTAACTTCAAGGTCTGGAGTATCTTTTGGTTAAAGCTGCATCCAGTTATCATAGATTATCATAGAATTTACAGTGCAGAAGGAGGCCATTCGGCCCATCGAGTCTGCACCGGCTCTTGGAAAGTGCACCCTACCTAAGCTTGTGTTATCCCAGAGTACATAACACAGCAAATACAATTGGAATATATTATACAAATAGCCCTGCTTTATTTAGATCTTTATTGATTTATGTTCCTGTGACCTATTTGTCAATGTAAATTCAGCTCATCGTAAAAGGATACCTGAATCCAACATGAGGAAGTGACTTAGAAATGATCACATTTTGTGATTTATGAATGACCAAGTAACAGAAGTGGGACTGTTCCGTGAACTCAAAACAAATATGGGTAAATAATCACAAAATGCTGCAGTAATCCACATATTATTCACCATAGACATTAACTATCCTGTAAATCAGGGCATGATAAGTTTGAATCGCAAGTGCCTATGAGTTAAATGTATTTATCTGTAAGGAGTGATCAACAGCAATTGAAATTCAAGATGGTCCATAAAAACTAACATTTCTTTACATTCTTCTTGGAAAATAAATATTACAAAGTGATACGAGAGTAAAATATTGCGATCCTGGAAATCTAAAATAATAACAGAAGGGGAAATCTGAAATATTAACAGAAAATAAATACTCAGCCTGTCAGGCAGCATCTGTGGAGAGAAGCATGTGTTTCAGGTCAAGATGACCTTGCATCAGAACTGATGAAAGGTGATGATGAAATTGAACTCCCCTGTCGCAGGCTCAATGGGCCGAGCGGCCTCCTCCTGCTCCTATTTTTTATGTTCATACTGGCTAGTCACTTGAAAGCTTCTGCTTGTTTGGTGCCTATACTACTCAAGAATATTTATGAATGCAACCAATTAAAGTGAATACAAATAGAAAGCTCTATGTGGTCCAGAAAGAACAGGTGGAATTTTAACGATGTTGTTTCAATCTCAAACATAAAATGGGGGGGGGGCTGTGATGTTCTTTGTGATTCTTATTCTCAGGATGAATGTTCACAAAGACCACAGAAGCTAAGTTCATAAACAAAGCTAACATTTATTTACACCACTTAAATTAAGCTTGACCACTTACTCCTGAAGTAAACAATAATCTAATCTACAATCTATACTCAACTACACTAGTCTCAACACTCTATCTAATACTGTACTGAACTCTCTCTCGCTCTCCTCTCCAGCTCTTTCCCAGAGATCTGTGGGTTGCTGCTACAGTCCTACATCGATATAGTCCTACATCTAGCTCCATCGAGTGGTTAATTATAATATGACATTAACCCTTTGTCATCTGTACATTTCCTATAATGTCACAGGGGCCACTTCTATTCTCTTGATTCTTGCTAGTTCCCATGTGATTGCAACTAACATTGCAGCACTGTGCATGAAAGACACATATGATCACACAGTAGGAGAAACTTTTCCTTGATAAAATCTGCCATCAGTTAACAATGCAGCAGGTAAAGTTGGGCTAGAAAGAAGCCTCCTGGACAAACAGGAAGGTTCTTCACCAGAGCCACAACTTTCCTGTCCAACTCGATTGCCATTAACACATTGAGAACACAAAGATGTCTTGGGATTTATTTTCAAATTTAAATTTCACTTGTAAATATTTCACATTTTATATTAGTTTCACTTTATTCATGTTGACATCATTGTTAGGGAGGTCAGTTAGCTCAGTTGGCTTGACGGCTGGTTTGTGATGCAGAGCGATGCCAAAAGCGCCAGTTCTAGTCCCATACTGGCTGAGGTTACCATGAAGGCCCACCTTCTTCACCTTGGCCCTCACCTGAGGTGTGGTGACCCTCAGGTTAAATCAACACAAGTCAGCTCTTTCGCTCAAAGAGGAGAGCAGCCTATGGTTCTCTGGGACTATGGTGAGTTTCATTTGTTGAGACTAGCTTAGTCGGGGAACTAAATGTACTGACATGTACCATGATTGGTACACACTGCTGGTTACACTGGAGTAGTGGGCATTTCTTTACTGAAAGAAACATCATGGGCTGGATTTGCCATTCCTGAGATGAAGTGTTGAAGCCTGCGCAAGATTCATGGGCTTCCATGACAACAAAACTGCCGCCGCATCTTGGCCGATTCAGCGATTCAGCAGCTGTTGAGGGGCTAGCACCGGCACCACGTGGAACACAATTGATTCCAATGAGAAAAGGTGCGGGATTCGCTGGATTCACAACTATCACTCAGGAGGCTGACAAGCTGCAGCCACATACACACACCTCACTCCCCACACACACCATCCCAGCCAACAAGATGGCAGCATGATGCGCGGCCCAACTATTTACGCACGCTGACCTGGAGACCCGACTGGACGCGGTGGAGGAGAGGCAGGCCAGCCTGTACACCGGCCCGGGAAGGAGGCTGCCACCCGCTGCCATTCACCATGCCTGGGCGTATGTGGAAGAGGCGGGCAGCACCACCTGCAACACTGTCTGGACCGTCCAGCAGTGCCTGAAAAAATTACACAACCTTCTCAGACAGCCAGTGTGAGTAGACAACACTGTGTCCCTGGCACCAACCCTGTCCCACACACCTGTAACCCTACCCCCCAACCCTGAGGGCAGCTGAACACCCACCCTACACCACATGCCTGCCCCCATAAAGGCCGCCAAGGCCCTGGCTCTGGCCATTGTGGTCACCAGCTACCCATCCCCTGGGCTGCATGCGACGGATTGTCTAACACTGTGCGTTCTCTGTTCCCCCACCACCCTGGGGCATTCTGTGCAGGTGCTGGGCGAGATCCAAGCCAGGTTTGCTGCCTCACAGGCAGCCATGTGTGAGAGCCATATGGTCATTGCAGCGGTGCTTCTGAGTGTAGCCCATTCACAACAGGCCATGGCTGAGAATGTCAGCAGCATTGCCCAGGCGCTGGCTGACATAGTGCAGACACAGAGGGAGGTGGCCCAATCCCAGAGTGAGATGGCTCAATCACTGGCTGATGTGATCCAGTCCCAGAAGGTGGTGGCACAGTCAATGGGTGATGTGGCATAGTCCCAGACGGTAATGGTCCACTCCCTGTACTCCATGGCTACGAGCAAGCAGACCTTGGTCAAGACCAGACTGGGCCTCCAGGACTGGCACCGCCAGGTGGCAGGCGAGCCTCAGGAAACAGCTTTGCTCGCATACCGTCCCATGGGGTAGGCCGGGGGCCATCGGGCACCCCGGGGGAGGAGGAGGTGATGGGGCCCGTGCCGGTGACTCCCGCTGGGCAGGTGCTAGAACACTGCAGCACTTCGGACTCCCCGCTCCTGTCCCTGTTACACCTGCCTCAGTGCTCAGTCAGATGGGTGTGAGTAGGTCTGGGCTGGCCAGAGAGGGGGTGCGGAGGGGTGGGGGTGGCCAATGGGCGGACTTAGTAATAATAAGAAAAATAATAATAATCTTTATTGTCGCAAGTAGGCTTACATTAACACCACAATGAAGTTACTGTGAAAAGCCCCTAGTCGCCACATTCCGGCGCCTGTTCGGGTACACGGAGGGAGAATTCAGAAAGTCTTAATTGCCTAACAGCACGTCTTTCGGGACTTGTGGACGGAAATCGGAGCACCCGGAGAAAACCCACGCAGACACAGGGAGAACGTGCAAACTCCACACAGGCAGTGACCAAGGTCGGAAATCGAACATGGGATCCAGGCGCTGTGAAGCAACAGTGCTAATCACCATGCTACTGTGCTTTGTGGCTGTACTCCACCCCCCACCCCTGACCGTCCCCACTACCATCACCCCAGGGATCCGATGGGACTGCTTGATGGAATGGGCAACTCGCATGCAGGGAACACCCAGGTGGACGGTGGAAAGTGCTACCGTGGGCAGGAATCAAACTTTGTCATAAAATACTGAACACCAGAGCTCATTACAGATTATCATCATCCTCCATCCCTTGGACCAGACCCGCTGTTGCTGCCAACCCAGGGCACACACCCTGTAGTGTGGCAGGTATGTATCATGGAGGGGGTTGCAGGCAAGGGCAGGCTTAGCGGGGGGGGGGGGGGGGGTCTGTGCCCCTGGCCAGTTTGCACCCTCCGCAGTAGGTGAACCTGGAAGCAATCAGAGCGTCCCATGCTCGTTGACCCTGGCGCACACGTTGTGCGGCCTCCCCTGCCTCCCGGGGCCCATGTCCTGCCCATCCTCCCCCTCTTCCACATCCGCCTGACCTTCAACGTCTCCTTCAGCACGTCGCCCCTCTGCTCTGCGATATTGTGGAGGACGCAGCAGGCCGCCACGATGTTGGCGATCCTCTCAGCGTCATACTGGAGGGCCCCTCCAAAGCGATCTAGGCACCTGAACCACATCTTCAGGAGGCCAAAGCACTGCTCGATTACCTCCCTGGTTGCTGCATGAGCATCATTGTAGCAGGTCTTGCCGTTGGTCTGTCGTCTCCGGATAGACGTAATTAGCCACGACCACAGTGGATAATCTCTGTCGCCCAGGAGTCACCCCCCACCCCCCATCTCAAACATGTCATGAATCATCGAGTATGCCAGGATGAAAACGTCGTGCACACTGCCCGGGTATCGGGCACAGACATGCATGATGTGCAGCTGATGGTCACATATAAGTGGAATCTTTTTTGGATTGTGTCGAGCGGCAAGTCATTTGTAGGTGCTCAGAGGGACAAGCATCCTGTGTAACAACCCCTGGACCCGGAGCATGTAGGTTGCGAACCACACTGCCGGGGCATCCTTTCGAGCTTGGTCCATATTGAAATGGATGTATTGTGCAGACTGGGCATATAGGGCCTCCGTGATGGCGCGGATGCACCTGTGCACCGAGCTCTGTGAAATCCCAGACAGGACACACTCGGCGCCTGGAAGGACCCTATGATGTAAATGTTCAGGGCGACCGCCACCTTGACAGCCACTGGGAGCTGGTGTCCTCCCCCAATTCCCCCCGGAGCCAGGCGAACCACGATCTCACAGATATGCCACACTGTATCCCTGCTCAGCTGGAGTCTTCGATGGCATGCTCGGTCCGGCGGGTCCTTGAATGATAGGTGCTGCCAATACACCTCATGTGGCACTTCCTTTGCACCTCCTCCTCCTCAGCCTGTTGAGCGGTCCACCCTGAGCAGTTGCTTCCTGTTCCTCTGGACCAGGTTCCGCTGCTGCAACTTCTTTCTCTTCGAGCAACTCCTACTTATACAGCCGCAGGGCATCCTCCAGGGCTGCGGCGGCCAAGAGGAAGGCCACCATTCCTGGTTGAATTCCAATATCCGTTGTCTGCAGGGGGTGATAGGCTGACATGCTAGTCAGGTGCATACCCCCTTGCCCAACCAGGTCCAACGGGCTGCATGGTGCACCCAGTTAGTTTTGCGGACACTGCTCCCAGATGTCCCCCTCCCCCATTCCGGGCCGCGTCGGTGCCAGGCACCGTGGGGGCTTTAGGCCCTTTCGTCCGGTCCTGCTGTCAGTGGTATCATCGAATGATACTGCCCTTGCCAGCGGTAGGCTCTGCGACACCATGCCCGCTGCCCACGTAGGAGCTACTGTGGGTCTTGCCTGTGGATGGGCCACGTGATGCCCTGCCGGCGGTTGGATGCCAGGCGGGGGTGATATGGCGCATGGTAGGGTGGAGGGTGGCGGCTGGGGTACAGGGGTGATGGGGGGGTCACCTATATGCCTGGTGTCACTCATAGAACATAGAACATACAGTGCAGAAGGAGGCCATTCGGCCTATCAAGTCTGCACTGACCCACTTAAGCCCTCACTTCCCCCCTATCCCTGTAACTCAATAATCCCTCCTCACTAAGGGCCAAATCATCGGTCCAAATAAAAAAAAAATCATATTTCGCCATTAAAGATTTTTTGTTTCAATTGAGTGATTGAAGAAATTATACAACATTGCAAATATTAATGTAAAACCTTCAGATGATGCAAAGCTATGAATGGTTTAATGGTTTAGTGGTGATCTTTTACTGGACTTCATCAAGGGCATGAGGGAAGGTTAAGATAAATGAAGCACTGCAACCATTGAATTTTCAGCTATTTCACAACACTGAGGCTGTACCTTCTTGGGTCTGTGCAGCTAACTTATACTTTATTGACTCCATCAATCTCTGCCAGTTAGGCATGACTCAGAGGCTACAATTTTTACCTAAGTTTATTAGGACACAAAATGATGTGCATGAACAACGTCAATTTCACATTATCTGATATAAATAATGGGATAAATTACTTGTCCATTTCATCATAATGTTAGAATTTGGAGAATTTTTTCAAAGCACTGCTGAGGTGTCTTTAGTGGAATTTCACCCTCTGACATCTCCAAGGTTACTGGAAAAGAAAGCCATGTGTCATGTCTGCCACCAAAGGATTTCGTTTTTAGCCCGGCCTCTGATGAAGTGTGCTGTCGGTGCTAACCTAAATCCTGTTGCTGAGGGTAGTCAGGGCAGGTAAAGGACATGTCAAATGATGAACTAAGTAGTTGAAATGAGCCCACCGCCTTGTATAAGCTACATGGCAGTTTGGCAATTGGTGGCCTCTTGGCTCACGTTCCAGCTATGCAGAGTCATTAATGCAACCCAATTGTTGCTGTTGCAGCTTTAAAACTACTGCTCATTTCCAGTTAGTTTAAATTTAGGCCTAGCCACAGTAGACATCACCATATAATATAAAGAGGGCAAGTCCAACAGCATAGAGAGTGGCAGTCACTGCAGGCAGCAGAATTAGGGAAGAATGTTATGAGTTGGTTCCTTATTCAGCTTTCCCCTTGTTACATGGGGTCGCCACAATGCTGGTTGACATCAACTATTAGTCTTTGGAGTTGATGGGTGATTTTACAAGCAGATGCTAGAAGGATATCAATAATGTCCTTTTTAAAAAGGACTTGGGCTGGATTCTCCGGTCGCCGACGGCGAAATCGCGTTCGGCGATCGGCTGGAGAATCAAAGTCCCAAACTCATAGATTATCATAGATTATCATAGAATTTACAGTGCAGAAGGAGACCATTCAGCACCAGCTCTTGGAAAGAGCACCCTACCCAAGGTCAACACCTCCACGCTATCCCCATAACCCAGTAACCCCACCCGACACTAAGGGCAATTTTGGTCACTAAGGGCAATTTATCATGGCCAATCCACCTAACCTGCATATCTTTGGACTGTGGGAGGAAACCGGAGCGCCCGGAGGAAACCCACGCACACACGGGGAGGATGTGCAGACTCCGCACATACAGTGGCCCAAGCTGGAATCGAACCTGGTACCCTGGAGCTGTGAAGCAATTGTGCTATCCACAATGCTACTGTGCTGCCCACTAAGTCCTGTAGGGCCAGCTTTTGGCGCTGGAGCAACGCACAGCACTCCGCCACCATTCCCGCACCCGAGGAAGGGGAGAATGACTGAGCCTGGAGGCCCATTGATGCCGGCGTTACTCGCATCGGTTTTGACCACGGCGTCAACACTTGGCTGGGATTTCGGAGAATCCTGGACCTGGTATTTATAAAGTGCCTTTCACAAACTCAGTACATTTTAAAACATTTTATAGCCAAGGTAAAAGTCCTTCCTGTTTATTTTCTTTGTTGTCATTTATTTTATTTTATTTTTATTATTTTGGTCCGTGGACCCATAATTGGGATGTGCCTTTAAGCAGAAGATTCAAAGTTGAAGCAGCCTGCTTACCGGGACACTGTGTTCCCAGGTTTGTATTTTGGAGAGGAGAAACCGGACTGCTTAGCACCGAGTGGATCTTAGGAACCACTTTGGAGGGACATAACAGGCAACTGGTGAGATGGCCAGGGACAATATTCTGCCTGACAATGGTCAGTGATTGGTTCCTGCCTAACGCTTTATGACAGAACTTAGCAGAAGTACTTCGACCTAGCAAGTGAAAGGAACGCTCTCACTGCTGCTTGCTGAAGTGAAACAACAGCTCCATTGTTCTGAAAGCTGTGAGTGCCTGGCACATCCTTTGTTGTAAACCTGAAACGTCTGCAGAGAAAGCATACAGACTTGTCAGAGAAAACCATCTTAAGCCTCGAGAGAAGAAATACCAAAACGAAAGCCTGAACTTCAGAAAGACATTGACTGGAAGTCATTCCAGTGCATCAAAGATCCTTATCCTTTTATTTTTATTAATATTTTTTTTCCCTTTCCACCACCCTTTCTCTGTGTTGTTTGTCTGCGTGTTTGTGTAGAGAGTAGGACAGGGAGGCGGGTGTTGGGAAAGGGGTAGTAGGTAGTCATTTACATTTTCTGTCTGTTTAATAGTGATGTATATAATAAAAGGTTACTTGTGTTTTAATGTTACAAACCTGGGGCGTCATTCTCCGACCCCCCGCCGGGTCGGAGAATGGCCGTTGGCCGCCGTGAATCCCGCCCCCGCCCCCGCCGAAGTCTCCGCTCCCGGAGATTGGGCGGGGGCGGGAATCCGGCCGCGCCGGTTGGCGGGACCCCCCGCTGGATTCTCCGGCCCGGATGGGCCGAAGTCCCGCCCAGGAATTGCCTGTCCCGCCGACGTAAATCAAACCTGGTATTTACCGGCGGGACCAGGCGGCGTGGGCGGGCTCCGGGGTCCTGGGGGGGGGGCACGGGGCGATCTGACCCCGGGGGGTGCCCCCACGGTGGCCTGGCCCGCGATCGGGGCCCACCGATCCGCGGGCGGGCCTGTGCCGTGGGGGCACTCTTTCCCTTCCACCTCCGCTACGGCCTCCACCATGGCGGAGGCGGAAGAGACTCTCCCCACTGCGCATGCACGGGAAACTGACAGCGGCCGCTGACGCTCCCGCGCATGCGCTGGGAAACTGACAGCGGCCGTTGACGCTCCCGCGCATGCGCCGCATTTCCGCGCCAGCTGGCGGGGCAACAAACGCCATTTCCGCCAGCTGGCGGGGCGGAAATCCCTCCGGCGTCGGCCTAGCCCCTCAATGTTGGGGCTAGGCCGCCAAAGATGCGGAGACTTCCGCACCTTTTTGCCGGCGCGATGCCCGTCTGATTGGCGCCGACTTTGGCGCCAGTTGGCGGGCATCCCGCCGTTGGGGGAGAATTTCGCCCAAGGTGACTGTATTTTTGGGAGGTTCAACCAAAGACATTGGGTGTTTTAAATAAAATCTAATTTCACCTGTGTTGTGACTCCATGTCAGATGGGGCTGGAATTGGCCGCGCACTCGCCCAGGATATCATGGCACCAATTAAGCACTTTTAAAGTGCAATTCTGTTGTATATTTGGCAAACATGCCAGCCAATTTGCCTGCAGTAAGACCCATAAAACTGCAATGAGATAAATAACCAAATGATTTGTTGGTGCCGCTAATTGAGGGAGAAATGTTGTCCTGGGTAGATTAAAAATTCCCCTGCTGTATCTATTCCCATGAATAGTGCATGGGATATTTGCATCCACTCAAAGTGCAGCCTGTTTCACATCCCCAAAATGACACCTCCAACAGTGCACCAGAGTATTAGTCCAGATTAGATAAGTGTGGCTAAAATCAAAATTGCAGAGGATGCTGTATCTGGGCCATTGGTAACACATGTGAGTATTCATCTCTCAGGACTCAGGATCACATCATTCATTCTTCCTTCAGCCCATCACTCCACTCAGTACGCTTGTTGTCTGTCTATTAGCCAAGGCTACTGCCACCCACACTCACAATCTGAAGCTGAGTGCTTGAGGGCAGCCCGCAAGGCCTTCTGCAGTCTCTTCTATTAATTATTAGGAGCCTTGCCCTAACGAGGTGCAGCCACTGGGGATGCACTGTGTAGAAGCGCTCAGGCAGGCAACTGCAGGCACAAAAGAAATACTTTATTGGTGGTAGCTTTTATTTTTGCATCATGGCCAAACTGACTCTGTAATGTCGAGTGCCAAATGAAAGTTAAGGCATGGAATTGTTGGTGAAAGGGAAGTTAGGATTTTGATTACTGATATATCACACAGGTGAATACATCATGGGCAACCTGGGCAGAAAAGGGCAGTCTAGGTTACCTCCTCCATTCCTCTTTCCTTTCCCCCACCTCATATTATTCCTTCTCAGCCACTTGCAGTACATCTGGCAGCAAGCAATGTCCCCACATGATCATGAGTTGTGCAGCATGCAGAGTGATACCATAAATCTTCATACCTGCCCCGTTGAACACTGCAGAGCATTCCAGAGCAGTAGAGGCAGCTGAAATGTTGTTTCAGTGTACCAATGGTCTGCTTAATCACACTTCATGTAGCAGCATGGCTTTCATTGTGTGCGAGCATTGCGCAGGAAGTCATCAGTCATGTGGCCAGCGGGTGGCCCTTGTCACCTTTGGATTGCTATGGTGAGTCAAATGAAAATGGCTCAGTGGCTCAGCAGACTGGGCAGAATATAGGCATCATGCCTGCTGCCAAGGTACCAGTCATTGACCTGCATGATTCCCTGCCTATGAATCATAGAAATAGAATTGTTACAGCACAGAAGGAGGTCATATGGCTTTTTATGTCTGTGTCAGCCCTCTGTGAGGGCAAATTATCTAGTGCCACTCATTTGTCTTCTCCCCAATGCCCTGTGTCATGATATCCACATCAGCATATCATGGTGCAATCACACACACACTGATGGACAGGCAGTTGGACCAACCAGCACACACATAACATCGCAGCCAATCACCAGTGAGAGCACACGCACTATAAAACAGCTCATTCTACCAGGAGATAGCTCAGAGCACAGAGCTCACAGCGCGCCACTCAGACATAGACCATGTGCTGAGAGCCTCACTAAGATAGTGATAGGGCTGGGTCCACAGGTTAGCTGGTGAAGCACGTACCCAAGCCAGCAGTTAGTTGTTACCGTTGTTTAGACAATAAAACAGAGTTGTACCATCTACAGCCGTGTTGGATCATTTGTGCATCAGAACACCCAACACGACATGATACCAGTAGTGGACGCAAACCAACGAGTGTGAGACCTACCTGCACCCTTTCAGAAATCCGCCATCCTGCTCCATGGAAAACATCAGCCCGCCGCAGCCGCTCCGAATTGCTGGTAATCTTGGCGTGAACTGAAAGCTGGTTAAACAGCGCTTCCAGCTATTCCTCGAAGCCACAGACAGGGAGAATGCATCGGACACCAGGAAGATCGCCCTCCTCCTCTCCACGGTGGGGCAACACGCCATCCACATCTACAACTCCCTGGCATTCGCAGAGGGCGAGGACAAAACAAAATATAAGACGGTGCTTCTGAAGTTCGATGAACACTTCAGCGTGGAAGTCAATGAGAGCTTCGAGAGGTACCTATTCCAGCAGCGCCTGCAGGGTAAGGATGAGCCTTTCCAATCTTACCTAACACACCTCCGTATCCTCGCGCAGTCCTGCGGCTATGGGGCCACCTCCGACTCCATGATATGGGATCAGATAGTTTTTGGGGTCATCTCGGACACCCTACGCCAGCAGCTCTTTAAAATAAAGCGCCTCACCCTAGCGACTGCCATCGAGACCTGCGTCCTCCATGAGAACGCGACCAGCCGGTACTCCCAAATCCAGGCGGCCAAAACGGCACGGCACGGGTCCCACGAGGCGGAGCGGGTCCAGTCGATCGAGTTCCTCCCGGCCCACGGCCCGGATGAGGGCGGCCATTTTGCGCGCTTTCCGAGGCCTCCCGTGCTTGTACGCGCCAAAAGAGGGGACGTTGACGCAGAGGAACGTGATGTGCAGGCGCGCTCTATGCAGGACCGCACCGCGCATGTGCGGTGGTGCAACGAATGCCATGACGTCACGATGTGTGGCAACTGTGGCTCCACCCACTTAAAGCGGCAATGTCCGGCCAAAGCGCGACAATGCCTTCGATGTGGCAGGATGGGCCACTATGCTGCCTGCTGTCGAGCAAGCTCAACCTGCCAACTCCCAACAATTCCGCCAGCCTCGCAAGTACATGCGGGCGATTCTGCCCCCCTACACTGAGTCATATACAGATAGTATGCAGACCAGCGATACCGAAGACAGGGAGCCAGGGAAGTTAGGAAGTTCATTCCTAACCTTGCTTCGCACACGACGGCTCTTCGCCACCTGGTCAAAAAGACAACGGAATTCCAGTGGCTGCCCGCACACCTGAGTGAATGGGAGGAGCTCAAGGTCAAGCTCACCACTGCCCCGGTACTGGTGTTTTTCGATACCACACGGGAAACAAAGATCTCAACTGACTCCAGCCAGTCTGGCATTGGGGCGGTACTCTTGCAACGGGACGACACCGAATCATGGGCCTCGGTCGCCTATGCGTCGCGGTCCATGACCCCCACAGAACAGCGCTGTGCGCAGATTGTGAAGGAGTCCCTAGGCCTGGTGACTGGCATCGACAAGTTTCACGACTATGTATATGTCTTCCGCAGTTCACTGTGGAGACCGACCATCGTCCCCTGGTCGGCATCATTCAGAAGGACCTCAACGACATGACCCCTCGCCTCCAGCGCATTCTGCTCAAGCTCCGGAGGTACGACTTCCAACTTGTCTATACCCCGGGAAAGGATCTCATCATCGCAGATGCTCTGTCCAGGGCGGTCAACACACCACCCAACTCGGAGGGGTTCGTTTGTCAGGTCGACGCACAGGTGGCCTTCACATCGGCCAATCTGCCGGCCACTGATGCACGTCTGGCCCACATTCGCCGTGAGACTGCGGCTGACCCCCTTCTACAACGTGTGATGCGCCACATGACGGAAGGGTGGCTTAAGGGGCAGCGCCCACAATTTTACAACGTCCGGGATGACTTGGCCATCATTGATGGTGTCCTCTTGAAGTTGGACTGGATCGTGATCCCACACAGCATGCACCGGCTTGTCCTCCAACAACTGCATGAAGGCCATCTCGGAGTTGAAAATTGCAGGCGGAGGGCCTGGGAGGCTGTGTACTGATCGGGCATCAGCGACGACATCGCCAACATGGTGCTCAATTGCCCCACCAGCCAGAGGTTGCAGCCGGCGCAACCCCATGAGACCCTTCAGCCCCATGAGTTGGTCACGTCCCCCTGGTCGAATGTGGGCGTGGACCACTTTCATGCGCTCGGCAGGGACTACATTATTCGTATTGACTACTTCGCAAGTTATCCGGAGGTCATACGCCTGCACGACACGACGTCATCAGCTGTCATCCAGGCATGCAAAGAAACCTTCGCTCGCCATGGAATTCCACTCACCGTCATGTCTGACAACGGGCTTTGCTTTGCGAGTCAAGAATGGTCTTCCTTTGCCACTTCATACAACTTCACACACGTGACGTCCAGTCCCTTGCATCCTCAGTCGAATGGCAAGGCGGACAGGGCGTCCACATTGTGAAGCGGCTCCTCTGCAAGGCTGCTGATGCGGGATCTGACTTCTGTTTAGCCCTGCTGGCCTATCGCTCGGCCCCACTGTCCACGGGCCTCTCGCCAGCCCTGCTGTTGATGGGTCGCGCCCTCAGGACCACTGTGCCATCCATTCATGTTCCTGACCTCGACCATGCTCCAGTATTGTGAAGGATGCAACAACAGCGTGCCAAGCAGAAGGAGGCACATGACGCTCGGGCGACTGATCTTCCTGCCCCGGCGCCTGGAGACAACGTCCGCATACACATACCGGAGGGTGGCTGGTCGGCAACCGCTGAGGTTCTCCGCCACGTGGCTCCCCGCTCATTCCTGGTTCGTATGCCTGATGGCTCCATTCACCGCCGTAATCGGCGGCCCCTTCGTCTGGTTCCGCGCTCGCTCCGAGATCATGGACCGGTGCCACGCCCTCCTGTTGTCCCTGATGTCGACTTTGTTGAGCTTCCTGCCACTCTGCCTCTTCCTCTCTTGCCCATGGCCAGGCCCATTCCTCAGCCAGTGGATCCTGACCCACCCTTGAGGCGGTCAACCCGAATTCGTTGCCCACCTGAGAGACTTGACTTATGAGCCTGTTAGCACATTGGACTCACTGAATTGTTTTACAGTACTGTTAACAAGTTTTTTTTCTTGTCATTCATTGTTTCAGAAGTTTTCTCTCGTCGTTTGTGGATTGCATTTGTTCTGTTATTGGTACAACCTCGTTGTTCTGTTGCACCTGACACCTTCCTCTGTATATAGTTTAGCCTCATGTACATGTTGTAAGTATTACACACACATACTTAGATGCACTCAGTCCACATTTCTATTTATTATCATGTCGGCACATATTCTTTGTGAAAGGGGGGGATGTCATGATATCCACATCAGCATATCATGGTGCAATCACACACACACTGATGGACAGGCAGTTGGACCAACCAGTACACACATAACATCGCAGCCAATCACAAGTGAGAGCACACGCACTATAAAACAGGGAACACCACAGTTCCCGCTCATTCTACCAGGAGATAGCTCAGATCACAGCGCTCACAGCGCGCCACTCAGACATAGACCATGTGCTGAGCGCCTCACTAAGATAGTGATAGGGTTGGGTCCACAGGTTAGCTGGTGAAGCACGTACCCAAGCCAGTAGTTAGTTGTTACCGTTGGTTAGACAATAAAACAGAGTTGTACCATCTACAGCCGTGTTGGATCATTTGTGCATCAGAACATCCAACACGACACCCTGCACTTTCAGAAAACAATCTAACTTTCACTTGAATGCCTCACTTGAACCTGTTTTGTTAACTGTGTGGCAGGTAACATGTGCTACTCATTTCAGTTACAGCAAAGGCTTTCAGTAGAAGGCTCGAAGTCGTCCAGAAGTTTTACATAAAGTTTATTGAGTAACACAACTTAAATAACTGCGTGAGCTCTTACTTTAAGAACTGTACTAGTAGAAGGTTACAACTTTTCTGTACACTACAACTAGACCTGACCACACTCGCAGCCCTGAGCTAAATCTCTGCCTTTGTTCTCCTCACAGTCTAATCAGCCAAAGAGGCTTGAGGGCTGTTTGCTTTCCCCTTTAGACCCACGAGTGCTGCCCCCTAGTGGTATTTCCATGTCCCATCAGCCCCTTCTCTACATACCCATGTAAAGATCACTACAGAACGTATCTTCATTTTTTGGTCAATTGCTTTAAATTTCTGTCCCCTTGTTCTTGATCCTTCCACCAATGAGAACAATTTTCCCACATCGACTGTCCAGACAACTCATAATTTTGAATACATTTCTCATATCTCCTCTCAGCCTTCTCCAAGGAAAACACTCCCACTTTCTCAAATCTAGCTATGTAACACAACCTCCTTGCTTTTGTATTCGATGACCCGATTGCTAAAGCCATTATTACCTGCTTTATTAAGCACTCTTTCAACCTGTCCTGCTCCCTTCAATGATCTATATACATATACACCCAGGTCCCTCTGCTCCTGTACTCACTTTAGAATTGTATCCTTTATTTTTAAAAATTTATCTGTGGTTCTTCCTACCAAAGTGGGCAGCACGGTAGCATTGGAGATGGCACAATTGCTTCACAGCTCCAGGGTCCCAGGTTCAATTCCGGCTTGGGTCACTGTCTGTGCAGAGTCTGCACATCCTCCCCGTGTGTGCGTGGGTTTCCTCCAGGTGCTCCGGTTTCCTCCCACAGTCCAAAGATGTGCAGCTTAGGTGGATTGGCCATGATAAATTGCCCTTAGTGTCCAAAATTGGCCTTAGTGTTGGGTTTGGTTACTGGGTGATGGGAAGAGGGTGGAGGTGTTGACCTTGGGTAGGGTGCTCTTTCCAAGAGCAGGTGCAGACTCAATGGGCCAAATGGCCTCCTTCTGCACTGTAAATTCTATGATTCTATGAAAATGAATCACTTCATACTTCTCTGTATAACAGGAAATGCAAGGGTCCCAACACCTACACTGGGGAACTCCACTATAAACCCTCCTGCAGTCCAGAAAATATTCATTAACCACTACTCTCTGTTTCATAGCAGTAGGACGTTTAAAGAAAGGATCCCTTTCGGTTCCGGTATAGGACACAGTTAAAAATCTGTGTCCCAAGCTGTATACATAAGTTCAGTGGCACCCTGTACTGTGGTAAATCCTGCACTCCTAGCACAGTTGGATGCTTGCTTTAACTATTTCTGTCTGGCAAGAGAGAATGAAACATAGTGAGATTACAGTAAATAAAAAGACTCAGGGAGCTCACTTGTGCAACAGTTGATGGCAAACTGGAAGATGTTGCCGATATCATGGAAAGAGCCTGATGCATAAAAGTTCATTGGTTGCTGACAATGTGATGTTAGCTCTGCTCCAAGGTTGATGTTTGGCAGCAGCAGTTGACATATTTCCTCAGACATCTCACACATTGATCCTCACTGACATTCAGGTAGAAGAATTCCCCCCTGACAGTCTGGGAAGATATGGGCCAGAATTCTTCGCAGTGCATCCTGCCGGTAGTGCATCCCCACCTGTGGATTTCCTGGCAGCGTGGGGTGGCTTCAGTGAGTATTCCCATTGACCGGCGAATGGCACGCCACCTATCGCCACTGGGAAACACGCACCCCAGAGGCCAGAGAATCCTGCCCATGGTCTCTTATTCTAGCATCGTATGGTAATGGTGGCTTGTTGGTCTCTTGGGGTATAATTCTTGCCTGGGCTCCCCAGTCCAGGTGCTTATGAGAGATTCCGGGTTCAAATCCCGGTTGAGCCCTTTTATGGAGAGAGCGGAGCCAGGAGGATAAAGTGGCACGAGAAAGAGCGAGACTGAGAGTGGAGCTGGAAGGGTTAAAAAAGCATGAGAAAGGGCAGAGCTGGGAGTATGAAAGAGGGCCTGACAGCAGAACTGGAGTAAAAGAGCATGAGAAAGAGCAAGATTGGGAGCGGAACCAGAGAGACGAAAGAGCAAAACCTGAGAGCTGAGCTGGAGACACGAAAGAGTGAGACTGAGAGCAGAGTGCTTGGAGTTTGGAGCACCTGAAGCAAAGAAAGGAATCAAAAGTGATACACCGCGATTGGAAGTAGCTGATTATGTGAGTTTGGTCAGGTAAGTATTTATTATTTTTATCGCTTATAGTTTGCTAGGTCTATATTTTGTGGTCTATAGTTGGAAAGGGCTATATTCTGTAGTAATGAGGGCCAAAGATAAAGGGTCAGAGAGTAATGCATATTATTTGATTTTAAGTATCTTCCAAAAGATTTAGTTTGAAGGTGCAAGTCATGGCAGGAGAGCTCAAAGCAGTGATGTACTCCTCCTGTTATCTGTGGGAAGCCAGGACCATTTCCAGTGCCAGGGGCCAGCAAGTGTACAGGAGGTGTCTCTGGATGCAGCTTCTGGAAGCTCAGGTTTAGGAGCTGGAGTGGTGGCTGGGAACACTGTGGAGCATCAGTGACATGGAGAGTATTATGGATAGCATGGAAAGAGAGGTGGTCACACCATCGGCTAAGAGGCCAGTGGCAGGAAAGGAATGGGTGACAACCTGGCAGAGCAAGAGGACTAGGCAGGCAGTGCAGGTATCTCCTGTGGCCATTTTCCAACAAAACAGATATACCACTTTGGATACTATTGGGGCATGGCCTCTTAGGGGAAAGCAGCAGCAGCCAAATTCATTGTACCACAGTTGGCTCTGATACACAGGGGAGGAGTAAAAAGGGTGGGATTCAATTGTAAGGGGAGTAGCTAGGCGTTTCTGTGGCAGCAAATGAAACTCAAGGATGGTATGTTGCTTTTTTTGTATTCATTTACTAGATGTGGGCGTTGCTGGCTAGGCCAGCATTTATTGTCTATCTCTAATTGCCCTTCAGAAGGTGGTGGTGAGTTGCCTTCTTGGAACACTGCAGTCCATGAGATGTAGATACACCCACTGTGCTATTAGGGAGGGAATTCCAGGATCTTGCCCCAGCGACAGTGAAGGAGCGGTGATATATTTACAATCAGGTGGTGAGTGACTTGGAGGGGAACCTCCAGGTGGTGGTGTTCCCAGGTATCTACCTCCCTGGTGCTAGGGTCAAGGATCACTCAGAGCAGCAACAAGGACATTCTAAAGGGGGAGGCTGAATGGCTTGTAGTTGTGCATCCTGCCGGCACTACATCCCTGCCTGTGGGTTTCCTGGCGGCATGGTTGTACATTGGTACAAATGACATAGGTAAAAAAGGGATGAGGCCCTAAAAGCAGAATATGTGCAGTCAGGAAGCAAGTTGAAAAGTAGGACCTCAAAGGCAGTATTCTCAGGATTATTACCAGTGCCACATGCCAGTCAGAGCTCTAGGGACGGCACGGTGGAACGACGGTTAGCACTGCTGCCTCACAGTGCCATGGACCCGGGTTCAATTCTGGCCTTGGGTGACTGTGTGGAGTTTGCACTTTCTCCCTGTGTCTGCATGAGTTTCCTCCGGGTGCTCCGGTTTCCTCCCACAGTCCAAAGATGTGCAGGTTAGGTGATTTGCCCATGCTAAAATTTCCCCTTAGTGTCCAGGGATGTATGGATAAGGTGAGGTTACAGGGATAGGGCAGAGGAGTGGGTCTAGGTGGAGTGCTGTTGTCTGAATGGCCTCCTTCTGCACTGTAAGAATTCTTTGAACAGGATAAATTGGATGAATGCATGGCTGAAGAGGTAGTTCAAGGGGAAGGGTCTCAGATGCCTGGGACATTGGGACCAGTTCTCGGGAAGGTCGGACCAGTATAAACTGGATTGGTTACACTGGGCAGGAACAGGACTCAGGTCCTGGGAGATTATTTGTTGGAGTGGCTGAGGTGGGTTTAAACATTAAAGGCAGGATGATGGAAAACTATGCAAAGAGTCAGAGGTAGGGGAACACAGACAAGATCAAAAGAGAGAAAGAGGAAACATGATAAGCAAAGAAATCAAGGACAGTCACAAATATGGTGGTAAATAATGGGAATGGGACAAGGAATGTTAAAAAGACAAACCTTTAGGCTTTGTTCCTTAATGCGCAGAGTATTCACAATGAAGTGAATGAATTAATCATGCAAATAGATATAAACGGGTATAGACATAGAATTTACAGTGGAGAAGGAGGTCCATTGAGTCTTCACTGGCCCTTGGAAAGAGCACCCCACTTAAGCCCACACCTCCGTCCCATATCCGTAACCCAGCAACCCCATCCAACCCCTTTGGACATTAAGGGCATTTTAGCATGGTCAATCCACCTAACCTGCACGTCTTTGGACTGTGGGAGGAAACCAGAGCTCCCGAAGGTAGCCCACGGAGTCACAAGGAGACTCCGCACAGACAATGACCCAGCCGGGAATCGAACCTGGGATCCTGGAGCTGTGAAGAGACAGTGCTAACTACTGTGCTACCATGCTGCCAGTTAAGGTATGTTAAAAGTAAAGTCCCCAAAGTCTCAGATGAGCAGAGGCCACTTTCCCCTTTGAGGGGGAGAGCTGACTGGTGGTGATTTAATCTGAGGATCACCACATCTCTGGTGAGGAGCAACATTGAGAAGCTGGGGGCTTCATGATTAACCTCAGCCTTGCTCAGCATCACAAACCAGCCATCCAGCCAACTGAGCTAAACCGGCCCCAGTTACAGTTAGAACTACAGCTGCAGGGTGACCAGGGTTGGGAATTGAGCATTCAGTATTCAGTATTTGGGAAAGACTGATAAAAACAAAAAGGCGGTGGGCTTGCATTGCTGGTTAAAGAGGAAATTAATGCAACAGTGAGGAAGGACATTATCTCCGATGATGTGGAAAGAGCTGAGAAACACCAAGGGAAAAAAAAGTGGGGATTGTCTATGGACCCCCAAACTGGAATACCATTAAACAGAAAATTAGATATGCATGCGATAAAGGAACAACTGAAAATATGGGTTACTTCAATCTGCATATGGATAGGGTGAACAAATTTAGTAACAATACCAGAGAGGAGGAATTCCTGGAGTGTATGCGGGATGGTTTTCTGGACGTTGAAGAACCAACTGGAGAACAGGCCATCCTAGACTGGGTATTTTGGAATGAGAAAGGAATAATTGGTAATCGAGTTGTGTGAGCCCATTGGGGCTGAGGACCATAATATGATAGAATTCTTCATCAAGATGAAAAGTGACACAGTTGATTCTGAGACTGGGGTCCTGAACCTAAGTAAATGAAACTACGATGGTATGAGGCGTGAGTTGGCTATGATGGATTGGGGATCATCACTGAACGTCCTGACGGATGACAGGCAATTGCAAACATTCAAAGAGCCCATGGGTGAGCTGCAACCATTGTCCATTCCTGTCTGACGCAAAACTAAAATCAGAAAGGTGGTCAAATCATGGCTTACAAGGAAAATTAGAGAAAGTATTAAATTTAAGGAAGAGGCATACAAATTGTCCAGAAAAAACAGTAGACCTGAGAATAAAACAGTAGACCTGAGAATTGAATGCAGTTTAGAATTCAGCAAAGGAGGATAAAGGGATTGATTAAGAAGGAGAAAAAGAGTGCGAGAGTGAGCTTTTGGGGAACATAAAAACTGACTGTAACGCTCTTGTAGGTATGTGACGAGAAAAGGATTGGTGGTAGGTCCCTTACAGTCAGAAACAGGGGAATTTATAATGTGGAACAAAGGAATGGCTGACCAACTGAATACATACTTTGAAATGAAAATCGCTTATTGTCACAAGTAGGCTTCAAATGAAGTTACTGTGAAAAGCCCCTAGTCGCCACATTCCGGCGCCTGTTCGGGGAGGCTGTTACGGGAATTGAACTGTGCTGCTGGCCTGCCTTGGTCTGCTTTCAAAGCCAGCGATTTAGCCCTGTGCTAAACAGCCCCTTTGGTTCTGTCTTTACAGAGGAGGACACAAATAACAGAAGTGCTAGGGAACGCAGGCTTTTGTGAGAGGGTGGAACCGAAGGAAATCAGTGTTAGTCGGGAAAGGGTATTGGGGACATTGATGGGATTGAAGGCTGATAAATCCCCATGGTCTGATCATCTACATGCCAGAGTACTTAAGGAAGTGGCCTAGAAATAGAGGATACATTGGTGGGCATCTTCCAAGACTGTCGACTCTGGAACAGTTCCTACAGATTGGAGGGTAGCTAATGAAACCCCTCCATTTAAAAAGGAAGTTAGCAAGAAAACATGAAATTATAGACCAATCGGCCTGACGTTGGTAGTGGGGAAAATTCTAGCGTTCATTATAAAAACTTTAATAGCATAGGATTTGGGAAACAGTGGCAGAATTGGACAGAGTCAGCATGAAATTACAAAAGGGAAATCATGCTTGACAAATCTACTAGAATTCTTTGAGGATGTAACTAGCAGAGTTGACGAGGTGGAGCCAGTGAAGGTAGTTTATTTGACCAAGAGAAGGCTTGGGACAAAGTCCAACATAAGAGATTAGCGTTTAAAATTAAAGTACACGGGATTAGGGGTAGTGTATTGCGATGGATAGAAAACTGGTTGGCAGGCAGGAAACAAAGAGTAGGAAGGAATTAGTCTTTTTCCAAATTTCAGGCGATGAATAGTAGGGTACCACAGGGTTAAGTGTTCGGACTCCAGCGATTCACAATAAATATTAATGATTTAGATGAGGGAATTAAATGTAATAAAAGCTCTGTGGGAGGGTGAGCTGTGAGAAGGATGCAGAGATTCCTCAGTGTGATTTGGACAGGTTGAGTAAGTGAGAAAATGCTTGGCGGATGCAGTGTAATGTGGATAAATGTGACATTATCCACTGTGGTAAGAAAAACAGGAAGGCAGATTATTATCTGAATGCTTAGAGTTTGAGAGAGGAAAATGTACAGAATGTAGAGAAGGCAAATGGTATGTTGGCCTTCATAGCGTGAGGATTCAAGGTGTCCCACCTCTCCTCGACTACATCCAATATTCAATCGTGCTCCACATCAGCGAAGCGTGGTGCTGCTCTTAGTGGAGCCATCTTCTTGGCTGGAATGAGAATATGTGGGGAGTGGAATGCTTATAAGCAGCTCCAGCTTGTCAAGCTCTCCAGTGCCAATTCCGGCCCCAGCGAACCAGCACTGGTGGGAATGAAAATTGCTCTCAATTCAATTGGGCAGAGTGCTGGCCCATTAGCATGTCCTGAATCACTTTCCAAATAGCGCCCACGACATGAACGCGAACCGCACTGAATTCAGTACCGGCCTCAACACTTAGACTCCCAAATGAAGAATTTCACCAAATGCCTCACGTAATTTCCTGCTTCCATTCCTGAGAACCAATGTCAGTGTCTTGATTTGCTAAACTTTCGTTAAATGTAGTGCTCCTGTTGCAAATTCAACACTTAAATAAAACATTTACTCCAAATCCTTTCTATGAAAACTGAAGTAAAAATAAATCCAAAATTCTGAAATGAGACTGATAGATTGGTGTTTTTTTTAAATCATACTTCGAAAATCCAGTAATTTATGGTAATTTATGATTAAGCTTTGAGGTCACAACCAAGTGCCATTCTTCAAATGGTAACGTAGACAATGGACATTGGCAATACAAACTAAAAGCTTTGGAAATATTCTCCACAGATTCAGCCAGACCTGCTGAGTATTTCTAGCATTTTCAGTTTTTATTTTAGATTCCCAACGTCCACAGCTTTTTGTTTATGGAAGTTGTCAAGCTATCCAATCAGGAATAACATCTAGGCTGATTTGCCAATTCCACCAAGCCCAGAAAGGTTGCGTTCAATTCATGCACCCACTCCCAACTGTGATCGGCTAACTCACGACAGGAATCAAACCTGTAATCTTGTGGTTCGTCCATCTCAACCAGAAGTTGTCTGTATGAGCTGAGACATCAGGGAGAGCTTACATAACTAATTTTTAAAGAATAAAAAGGGCAGCATCATGAAATTCTGCAAATTGGATAAAGTATCGGTCAGGATTCTCCGTCCCGCCAGCCCCATTTTACGGAGCAGCGCGCACCCGCGAACAGCAGGATTTTCCGTTCCTGCAGCCATCGAATAAGGCTTCCCATTCTGGCCACCCCCATGCCTTCGGGAAACCCGAGGGTGTGGGTGCGTTGCCGGCGGAGCGGAGGACCCCCCAATGGAGAATCCTGCAGATCATCTTAGTGATAAGCACATTTTAGCCACTCACATCAATTTAAATCTTAGTCTTTGTGATAAGCAACTGAATCGAATGGAGAAAATCAGTTATCCAGATGAGCTGAAAATATGTTTGATGCCCGATCAATTGCACAAAGACTAAAGTTGGGTACAACTGTGGCTTTATTACAGTCAGATGCGTGGCCTCCTGCTGCGGCTGGCAAAATGGCAGGACACTGGAGGTCATGCATATTTATACAGTTCTCCGTGGGCAGAGCCAGCCGGCAGGAGCTACCGGCGAACCTGTAGTGCAGGTCCTACCTTACATCTCCTATTACAGTGGTTCACCACAATGTCGTGATGGGTTTTAGACTTCAAACTGTGAGACTGCTGAAAAGACTGGTTTTGGAAGAGTGCCACTGGCTGCTGATTGCTAAGAATGCCTAGAGGTAGAATTTAATCAATTCTGCTGGTAATATTCACAGAGCTCTTAGCACAACATTTGCAGTGGTTACAGTTGTTGTTTGTTTTCCACACACGGGCTTGGTTTTCCCTGTTGACAGTTCATTATAGCAGCTAATGAATGACCTTTGACCTTGCAGCATATGTGGTGATACTGTACAGTATTATTATCCGATAATACAACAGGAATTGTGCGAAAGAGCAACACAGTAGAATTAAGCAACACCTCTGGAGAAGAGCAGGAATAGTGTCATAAATGAAGAGCTTGGGCGGGATTCACCCCTACTCGGACGGAGTGGCGTGAATCACTCTGGCGTCGGGCCGCCCCAAAGGTGCGGAATCCTCCCGGAGTGGTTTGCGCCCCGCCGGCTGGCAGGAAAGCGGCTTGGCACCACGCCAACAGGCACCAAAGAGTTGGAGCATGCGCGGGAGCGCCAGCACGTGCTGGCGTCATCCCCGTGCATGCGCAGAGGGATTCGTTTCCGCACCGGGAATGGCGGACCGCTACAGCCTCCGGTGCGGAAGAATAGAGTGCCCCCATGGCACAGGCCCACCCGCGGATCGGTGGGCCCCGATCGCGGGCCAGGCCACCGTGCGAGCACCTCCCGGGGCCAGATCCCCCCCGCGCCCCCCAAAAAACCCCAGAGCGTGCCCGCGCCGCCAGGTCCCCATTTACGCCGGCGGGATTGGCAAAAGACAGGTGGGACTTCGGCCCATAGCGGGCCGGAGAATTCGTGCAGCCCCGGCGCCCATTGAGTCGCGCCGGACCCCGCCATTCTCCGTGGCAGGCGGCACAACTCACGGCGCGCCGATTGTTTTGGGGCCGGAGAATTAGGAGGACAGTAGGGGCGGGATTCACGCCGACCCCTGCTGATTCTCCAACCCGGCGGGGGGTCGGAGAATCCTGCCCCTTATCTTTGGAATTCAGAAGTGTGAAGAGCATTTTTCTTGTGCTTCCTCGACCTGAGAGCTAAAACGTTTTTACACTTCTATTAACTATTCCTGTCAATTCTAAGAGCGGGGACGGCATGGTGGTGCAGTGGTTAGCACTGCTGCCTCACAGCGCCAAGGGCCCGTGTTCGATCCCAGCCCCGTGTCACAGTCCATGTGGAGTTTGCACGTTTTCCCCCTGTCTGTGTGGGTCTCCCCCCACAACCCCAAGATGTGCAGGGTAGGTGGATTGGTGACGCTTAATTAGAATTTTTTAAAAAGTTTCCAAGAGCGTATGGATTTCTTGTCCAAGACCCTTTGCATTGCCCAGGGACAGTCCTGTTGCAGATCCGCCGCTGACAGGGCATTGTGTCTAATGGTAGTGCTATAACCCCCACGATACCCATGGGGACGACCTGATTGATCTCGCCGTGGAATACGAACTCCCCCACTGACGGAAGGCCCATCAGTGGGCTAGTTAATTCACTCAGTATCATGGAAGCCAGCTCAGGTAGGAACTGAGCTGCAGAGTAATCCCAACTGCTGTTACTTACTGCAACTACTTTCCTTTTGGAAATAAACCACTTTTTGACTCTCCTTTTCAGACTCCTCCTTGACTACTAAATTAGCAAAGAAGATAAAGCAGAACAACAATGCTGATAACCATTTGGAGCACAGTCACCTCTCTTCACGAAGGAATAAGGTTTGCACCATTTTGAAAATGCCGCTCTTTGGCAGACACGATGCATTCGATCTGGGTGTAGGGTACTGCACTGAAGCGCATTTTTAAGGGTGAACGTTATCGTTGGGGATGATCGCCAGACGGTAATTCTTCTGACCACTGTGGGGCCCACACTGCCAGCATCATAAAGAGTCTGATGTACCCCGTGACCTCTGACTCCAAGACATTCAAAGAGCTAGTGGCGCTCGTGGCAAACCACTCCGACCACAAGCCGCCGGTTTTCAGACAGAGGTACCGATTTTAATACGGATGAGTCGGTTACCGAGTTATTGGCGCAATTGCGCAAATTGGCAGAATTGTGCGACTATGGGCCATCCCTACCCTAGATGCTATGGGACTGCCTTGTGTACAGAGTAAATAATATGACGACCCAGCAGAAATTGCTGGTTGAGCCATTGCTGGACATAAAAAAGGCCGTCAAGCTCTCCGTTTCGTGGGATAGTGCAGAGAAGGGAGTCTAGGAACTCCAGGGGATGTCAGGGTTGGAGGTAAACAGTGTAGGATGTCCCCCTTTCTGACACAAGGTGCCCCTAGGACTGGGACCCCCGGTTCCCTGTCTTGGCACCGTCAAAACCAAGTCCTTGACCAAGGGTCACTGCAACCATGTGAGACCCCTCCCAGAATCAATGGAGGATTTCAAAACCTGCAGAGATGGGAAATCACAGGTCTGTCAGCAAAATCGCCACCTTACTCGAGGGAGTCCGCAGCCCAGAACTCAGACTCTGCACTTTGAAAAACCTGGTGACGAGGAGTGTATGCAATTGTGTTGCATTTCTGTGACACGAGCAGCCCCCATCAGACTGAACGGCCACCCATTAGAAATGATGTTGGACACAGGGGCCGCATTTTCAGTAATAGGGAGGCAGAGCTTCAAGAAAATCAGGACTAGAGTTCAAATATTGGGTTTGCAGGATATCGAGGCTCGGCGAGCAACCTATACAGGGGAACCCCTAGCCATAGCGGACGTGACGATGACCCCACTTACTTATGGACAGCAATCCATTAGGCTGCTGTTCGTGAGGGCCCCTGGGCAAAGTCTGCTGGACTGTGACTTGCTACAACCATAAGACCATAAGACATAGGAGCGGAAGTAAGGCCATTCGGCCCATCGAGTCCACTCCACCATTCAATCATGGCTGATTTCAACTCCATTTACCCGCTCTCTGGCTAGACTGGCAACAGATCTTCCGGGTGGGCACCGGGGACTTTACAAAGTCTTGGGGAAGTACCCAGAAGTCTTCGAGGCGGGCCTGGCAAAATTAAGGGTGCCATGGTCAAAATATATGTGAACCCATCCTAAGTAGTGTGCAGGTCTTGCTGCATTTGGACATGGACTGCTTCATTGTCTGAGGAGTCGCGAATGGTGCTGAACATTGTGCAGTCATTCACAAACATCTCCACTTCTGAACTTATGATGGAAGGAAGGCCATTGATTAAGCAGATGAAGGTGGTTGGGCCTAGGACATTACCCTGAGGAACTCCTGCGGTGATGTCCTGGAGCTGAGATGATTGACCTCCAACCACCACAATCATCTTCTTTTATGCCAGATATGACTCCAACCAGCAGAGAGTTTTCCCCCTGATTCCCATTGACTCCAGTTAAGCGAGGGCTCTTTGATGCCATACTCGGTCAAATGCTGCCTTGATGTCAAGGGCAATCACTCTCACCTCACCTCTGCCATCCAGCTCTTTTGTCCGCGTTTGAACCAAGGCTGTAATGATGCCAGGAGCTGACTGCCCTGGCGGAACCCAAACTGAGCATCCATGAGCAGGTTATTGCTGAGTAAGTGTCACTTGATAGCACTGTTGATGACTCCTTCCATCACTTTGCTGATGATGGATTGGATTGGATTGGATTTGTTTATTGTCACGTGTACCGAGGTACAGTGAAAAGTATTTTTCTGCGAGCAGCTCAACAGATCATTAAATACATGAGAAGAAAAGGGAATAAAAGAAAATACATAATAGGGCAACACAACATATACAATGTAACTACATAAGCACTGGCATCGGATGAAGCATACAGGGTGTAGTGTAAATGAGGTCAGTCCATAAGAGGGTCATTTAGGAGTCTGGTGACAGTGGGGAAGAAGCTGTTTTTGAGTCTGTTCGTGCGTGTTCTCAGACTTCTGTATCTCCTGCCCGATGGAAGAAGTTGGAAGAGTGAGTAAGCCGGGTGGGAGGGATCTTTGATTATGCTGCCCGCTTTCCCCAGGCAGCAGGAGGTGTAGATGGAGTCAATGGATGGGAGGCAGGTTCGTGTGATGGACTGGGCTGTGTTCACGACTCTCTGAAGTTTCTTGCGGTCCTGGGCCGAGCAGTTGCCATATCAGGCTGTGATGCAGCCCGATAGGATGCTTTCTACGGTGCATCTGTAAAAGTTGGTAAGGGTTAATGTGGACCTGCCGAATTTCCTTAGTTTCCTGAGGAAGTATAGGCGCTGTTGTGCTTTCTTGATGGTAGCGTCGACGTGGGTGGACCAGGACAGATTTTTGGAGATGTGCACCCCTAGGAATTTGAAACTGCTAACCATCTCCACCTCAGCCCCGTTGATGCTGACAGGGGTGTGCACAGTACTTTGCTTCCTGAAGTCAATGACCAGCTCTTTAGTTTTGCTGGCATTGTTGTCGCTACACCACTCCACTAGGTTCTCTATCTCCCGCCTGTATTCTGACTCATCGTTATTCGAGATCCGGCCCACTATGATCGTATCGTCAGCAAACTTGTAGATGGAGTTGGAACCAAATGTTTCCACGCAGCCGTGTGTGTACAGGGAGTAGAGTAGGGGGCTAAGTACGCAGCCTTGCAGGGCGCCGGTGTTGAGGACTATTGTGGAGGAGGTGTTGTTGTTCATTCTTACTGATTGTGGTCTGTTGGTCAGAAAATCGAGGATCCAGTTGAAGAGTGGGGAGCCACTCTGGAGAGTAGATTGATAGAGCGATAATTGGCTGGGCTGGATTTGTCCTGTTTCTTGTGTACAGGACACACCTGGGCAATTTTCCACATTGCCTGGTAGATGCCAGTGTTGTAGCTGTACTGGAACAGCTTGGTTAGGGGTGCTGCAAGTTCTGGAACACAAGTCTTTAGAACTATTGCCGGAATATTATCAAGATTCATAGCCTTTGCCGTATCCAGTGCCTTCAGCCATTTCTTGATATCATGTGGAGTGAATCGTATTGTCTAAATACTGACATCTGTGATGCTGGGGACCTCTGGAGGAGACTGAGATGGATCATCCACTCGGCACTTCTGGCTGAAGGTTGTTGGGAATGCCTCAGCCTTGTCTTTTGCACATATGTGCTGGGCTCCTCCATCATTGAGGATGGGGATATTTGTGGAGCCTCCTCCTCCAGTGAGTTGTTTAATAGTCCACCACCATTCACGCTGGATGTGGCAGGACTACAGAACGTAGATCTGATGCGTTGGTTGTGGAATCGCTTAGCTCTGTCTATTACTTGCTGCTTACATTATTTGGCACACAAGTAGTCCTATGTTGTAGGTTCACCAGCTTGACACCTCATCTTTCTGTAGACGTCATGTTGTTCCTGGCATGCTCTCCTGCACTCTTGATTGTGCCAGGGTTGATCCATTGGTTTGGTGGTAATGGTAGAGTGGAGGATATGCCGGGCCATGAGGTTGCAAATCGTGGTTGAATACAGTTCTGCTGCTGATGATGGCCCACTGAGCCTCATGGATGCCCATTCTTGAGTTGTTGGATCTATCCCATTTAGCACGGTGGTAGTGCCACACAATATGATGGAGGGTATCCTCAATGTGAACGCGTGACTTTGTCTCCACAAGGACTGTGCGGTGGTCATTTCTACCGATATTGTCATGGATAGATGCATCTGTATTTATTTAGTTTAAAGCCTCTCTACTTCCCTTGTTATGCGGTTTGCAGGAACACTGGTCCCAGCACAGTTGGTCTCCTTACCTGAGAAAGGACATATTGGCACTGGAAGGAGTGCAGAGGAGATTCACTAGGTTGATCCCAGAGTTGAGGGGATTAAATTATGACGAGAAATTGAGTAGACTGGGACTGTACTCATTGGAGTTTAGAAGGATGCGGGGGGATCTTATTGAAACATATAAAATTATGAAGGGAATAGATAGGATAGATGCGGGCAGGTTGTTTCCACTGGTCGGGGAAAGCAGAACTAGGGGGCATAGCCTCAAAATAAGGGGAAGTAGATTTAGGACGGAGTGTAGGAGGAACTTCTTCACCCAAAGGGTTGTGAATCTCTGGAATTCCTTGCCCAGTGAAGCAGTTGAGGCTCCTTCTTTAAACGTTTTTAAGAAAAAGATAGATACCTTTCTAAAGAATAAAGGGATTCGGGGATATGGTGTACGGGCCGGAGAGTGGAGCTGAGCCCACAAAGATCAGCCATGATCTCATTAAATGGCGGAGCAGGCTCGAGGGGCCAGATGGCCTACTCCTGTTCCTAGTTCTTATGTTCTTATGTAACAGGCAGGTTGGTGAGAATGAGGTCAAGCATGTTTTTCCCTCTTGTTGGTTTCCTCACCACCTGCTGCAGTCCCAGTCTAGCAGCTATGTCCTTTAGGACCCAGCCAGCTCAGTCTCTGGTGGTACTACCAAGCCATTCTTTGTAATGGACATTGAAGTTCCCCCTCCCAGAGCATATTCTGCGCCCTGCCACTCTCAGTGTTTCCTCCAAGTGATGTTCAACATGGAGGAGTATTGATTCATCAGCTGATGGTGGCCAGTACGTGGTAGCGGCTATAAGATCATACGCATTAACCCCAATTTGTTCCGTTAATTCATTAATTCTTTTGCCGCATGTTACATGCATTTAAATAAAGAACAATTAATTTTACCTTGTACCATTTTTTTCCCTTTTGACACTATTTGTTGCTTTTTTTATGTTTTTACACTCTGTCCCTTCCTGTCAGACTCTGGGTATCAATACCTAAATAACTGCCTTGTAATGCTGTCATATCTTTTTGCTTTGTAAGCCTACATATCCCCTTTATAGAACCAGCCCCATATTTATTTAGTTTAAAGCCTCTCTACTTCCGTTGTTATGCGGTTTGCAGGAACACTCGTCCTAGCACAGTTCAGATGTAGGCCATCCCAACGGTACAGCCCCACTTTCCCTAATACTGATGCTAGTGCCCCACAAACCAAACCCCACTTCTCTCGCATCAGTCTTTACGTCACATATTAGTCTCTCTAATTTTATGTACCCTGTGCCAATTTGCAGGTGGCTCAGGTAATAATCCAGAGATTATAACCTTGGAGGTTCTGTTGTCTACTTTAGCGCCTAGCTCCTCAAACTCTTTCCTTGTTCTACCTATGTCATTGGTACCTACGTGGACCACAGCAATGGAATCCTCCCACTGCAAGTTCCTGTCCAGCCTGGAGCAGATACCTCAAACCCTGGCACCCAGCAGGCAACACAGCCGTCAGGACTCTCAATCCTGGTTGCAGAGAACAGTGTCAATTCCCCTAACTATACTCTCCTGAGTACGACTATTTTTCTTTTCTCCCCCCCACTTGAATGACCCCCTGCACCACGGTGTTGTGGTCAGTTTGCTCATCCTCCTTCAGTCCCTGCTCTCATCCACACATGGAGCAAGAATCTCAAACTTGTTGGACAAGGGCAGGGGCTGAAGTGGCTCCTGCAGTGCTACCAGCTCGATCCCTCTACCTGCCTCACTCATAGTCACATGCTCCTGTCCCTGACCACTGAATAAATTTAAGGTGGTTAATCTAATGGTGACCGTCTCCTGAAACACAGCGTGCCGGTAACTGTCCCATTCCCTGTTGTGTTGTAATGTCTGAAAGCTCAGACTTTAGCTCATTAACTCTGAGCCGAAATTCCTCGAGGAACTAACATTTGCTACAGATGTGGTCGCTATGAACCACAATGGTTCCACCAGCTCCCACATGCTGCAGTTACAACACACCCCCTTTCAATTTGCTTTTAATTTTACTGCTGATCTTTAGTTCTTCCACTAACCTTTCAACCTAGCCTAGTAATTTAAAAGCAAGTCCGAAAAGGTAGAACGGAGAAATACTCACAGGCCAAGCCCTTAGCTGCGATATCATACGGGCGTGTTCACTTGATGTTGCAGGACTACTGTATCTCCCAGCTCACTGCCTTTCGTCTGCACCTGGCCCACTGACCTGTGGACGAAGTAAGGGAAACAGGGCACAGCAATACGACCCTCCTCCACTTCTCTAAACTCCCACAGTTACTGCAGCTGGCATTCCATGAAGATTAGGGCAGCACGGGCACTGTGGTTAGCACTGCTGCATCACAGCTCTAGGGTCCCAAGTTCAATCCAGCCTCGGGTCACTGTCTGTGCGGAGTTTGCACTTTCTCCCCGTGTCTGTGTGGGTTTCCTCCGGGTGCTTCGGTTTCCTCCCACAGCTCAAAGATGTGCAGGTTAGGTGGATTGGCCAGGATAAATTGCCCCTTAGTGTCCAAAAGGTTAGGTGGGGTTACGGGGATAGAGTGGAGGCGTGGGTTTAAGTTGGGTGCTCTTTCCAAGGGTTGGTGCAGACTCGATGGACCAAACAGCCTCCTTCTGCACTGTAAATTCTATGATTCTAAGGTTGCACTTTTGAGGCCTGTTTTTACACTCTCAGACTCCACTGTTTCAAGAACTAATCTTTGCCAGTTACCAACTGCACTAATTAATTCCCCCCAGCTTGCCCCACCAGAAGACCTTGGGCTGGATTCTCTGCTCCCCGACGCCGAAATTGTGTTCGGCGACGGGGCGGAGAATCCATTTTGATGGCAATATCGGGAGCGGCGCTGGTTTTTGTTTTCTCCGCTCACTGAAAAGTGCCGCACTCTAGGAGTACGATGCACCGATTATCCACGGCCTCAGGCCATTACCTGAGACCCGCGCCACGGTGCTCCGTCCACGACTGGCCGAGTTCCCGACGTGGGGGTGACGTGTGCTCACACCGTCCGGGAACCTCACGTGGCGGCTGCGGACTCAGTCCAGAGCCGCCACAGTCGGGGTAGGGCCGATCCGCAGGCAAGGGGGGCTTCATTCGGGGCTGGGGGCACCGTGGGCGGGCTGTCCGGAACACACGCGTGGCCAAAGCGGGGCACTACTTTTGCGGTCCGGGTCCGTGGGCTAAGTCCACCATGGAGCACGGCGTGGCCGCTGCAGGCCGCACCGTGCACATGCGCGGCCACGGAACCAGAAGTGCTCAGGGCCGTATCGGCAACTAGAGCTGCGAGCCCTATGCTGCCACCTGGGGAATCGGTGGCTGTTTTGCGCCAGTTTTCCTGGCATAAAAGACCACCGTTTTACGCCGGCGTGGGGACTTAGTCTCCCAAACGGAGAATCCAGCCCTTTGTTTTTACTTTACACTGAAAATATGCTTAAACATCTACACTTCAACTACCAGCAATTTTTGTTAGATTGTAAGAAGATAAAAGATGAAGATTTATTCTCTTAAACTCCCACACTTACCTCACTCCAGAGTCTCATTCACTGCAGCTAGCATCCTGTGCAGACTATAATTTTGAGGCCTGTTTTTATATTTTCAGCCTCTCCTGTTCCAGGAATCAGTATTAGCCAGTTACTAACTGCCTTAATTAACTCCCATGGATTGCCCCACAAGGAGAAACTCAGTGCTCTGGCTTCTCTGATAAAGCTCCAGCTTATTCACGCTGTTGGTGTCCGAAACCTGGAGGAGTAACTGGCTGAACTATGGCAAGTGGTCGAAGAATGTTGCTGTGATTTGGACCTGCAGCATTTAGCAAAGTGGTTCCACTTGCTACGGTTGTTACAACGTTTACTTGTTGGAAAGCAAGCACTTCTGTTCTGAGTGATGGCTGCCACAGTTGGAGCCAGGCGTGTTCTGTCCTGCAAAAACCTCTATTGCCCACTTTAACGTTTTGGTGTGTCTTTCTGACTGCTCAATTTGCATGCAGATTCTGACGGCAGATTCTAGTGTTAGCTTTTTCTCCGGAAACAACATTTTATGCACAAAAACGCTGTGGATTCCACAGACAATGCCATCTCTCACAAGTTCATCAGAGAGTGCTGACTGCACACTTTTTGGCAAGGATTTTAAAAGTCTCTGTATAAGACTGTATGGACTCATCAAGTTTTTGATTAGCAGTGTTAAACACACGTCTGTCCATTATGATATTATTCAATGTTATGCATTTCTGTTTGAATTTATTTAACAATACCTCCAGCTCCTCTTTGTCTCCCCTTGGAAGACAAAGAATTCAAATTTTTCCACTGCCTCAGGGCCCGCTAAGTTTAACGGTTTGTGCGCTTTTAAAAAATAAATTCAGAGTACCCAATTCTTTTTTTTCCAATTAAAGGGCAATTTAGCGTGGCCAATAGACCTACCCTGCACATCTTTTTGGGTTATGGGGGTGAAACCCACACAGACATGGGGAGAATGTGCAAACTCCACATGGACAGTGACCGGGGACCAGGATTGAACCCGGGTCCTCAACGTTGTGAGGCATCTGTGCTAACCACTGCGCCACCGTGCTGCCCCAAGTGTGTGTGCCTTTACCTATTTTGAAGTACCGGAGAGGCCAGCATCACAATGGATGTGCCATTCTTTTTCGAACTTGGTCCAGTTATCCATGATGTTTTCATCAGAGACGAGCAGGTCAAAGTGCTTGTGCTATCTCAGTCAGCTTCTGGCACCATGTTGAAGTTTCTGGGTTGTGTAGACTGACAACAAGGGACTAACAGAAGGGTTTATTCAATAACTCTAGCAGCTCTTACATGTTGTGTGTCTGTCCATGCTGGATACATCACTTCCTGTGTCCACATCATTCGATGTAGACGAGACCATCCGGTCTACAGTATAGAACCCATGCTTTGACTAGTCTGGTTCATAGTTCATTCCACTAGTAAGAAATCATGATAACAAATACAATGTAAACTAATCTAAAATGTAATTAATTTATAAACCTATTAATTCTGGTTGCTAGTGTTCGTGGATGAATGCTGATGATAGCATGATAGTCTTTTATATACTATTTCAATAGTGTTGTCACCCCAGGTAATATCAGTTGAGCAAAAGAGAGAATATGACAGAAAACCACACCCAATGTTTACCAACAGAATTGAATTTAGACGTGGAAAGTGAGGAGTAAGAAGAGAAATATTACTTGTTTTCTCGAGTATTCTCTTCCCACTAATTTTCCCTTTTATCCTTCTGAGGGGTTTGATTCTCGCTGAAGCACAGTTCCACAAGCTAGTTAACATTTGATCTCCCTCAAAATTGATGACGTTACAATACGCTGCCCTGATCTCCTGTTCAAATGAACCTGCTATTTGGGCCAATCTAACGTGGAGGCGGGGGGGTAGTAGGATGGGAGCAAATTCAACTAATTCCTTTTCAATTGTTGATACTTCTGGGATTTTGCACGAGATGACAAAGTTGTATATATTTAGCCAAATGATGGGACGAAGCTCTACAATGTATTTCTCCTCAATACTACCAACCGCACTAGGTGTAAAAGATGCCATAAAGTTATTGGCATCCAGTGTTATTGTTACTTGTTGGCAGGAGCACTTGATTGAAAAAAGAATGTTGAGAATTTTTTTAAAGCTTTTTGGCGCTCCTGGAGACATTCTCTAGAGCTCAATCTCTAGCTAGCCTTTCTCCCCGTGTCTGCGTGGGTTTCCTCCTGGTGCCCCGGTTTCCTCCCACAGTCCAAAGATGTGCTGGTTAGGTAAATTTCCCTGCAGTGTCCAAAGGTTAGGTGGGGTTACTGGGTTACGGGGATAGGGTGGAGGTGTGGGCTTAGGTAGGGTGCTCTTTCCAAGGGCTAATGCAGACTCGATGGGCCGAATGGCCTCCTTCTGCACTGTAAATTCTATGATTCTTTCCAACACAGATGAAAATCCCACTCGACTTCAGTAGGGATGATTTAATGGAATTGGTTTACCCAGGGAAATCACCAAGGTTAATACTGGGCCAACTTTCCACCAGGTTTCCATCAAATTGTGATATCCTGGTTTATGTGTCAGAACATTATGGGACTGTGGAGGGCAATATAGCCATGCTTGACAATGTCCTTACCCTCACAGACATAATTTCAGCCAGAAATCGTTGATGGCAATCAAAAGTGGGAATCTACATTCATTTTCCTCTCTAACTCAGAACAATTGAGGTCAACTATAATGCCCGTAATCGCTGCTATGAGATAATTATTTCAACACACATTGCAACTGGAAGATCGTCAACTGTACGACTCAGTGCTGAAAAAACATGACATAATCATAGTTAATAATAAATAGTTCTGATGAGAGTTCATCAAGAACATTTGTTACCTCTGTTTCTCTCTCCATAGCTGCTGTCAGACATGTTGCATATTTCCATCATATCAGATTTGTAGCAACTGCAGAATTTTGCTTTTGAGCCAGTAATAATAATTATTTTAACTCTCCTGTTACAGACAGGAGGTTAATTTAAACCACATTGATTTATCCTCCCACCACCCATCCGCAAACAGAAAGGTGTTTTTGATTTCTTCCTTCTTGACATGCAGTGGAGTATTTCCCAACCCCTTGGTTTTGGTGTGATCCAATTTCTGCCAATAACTTCACAGCAAACTCAAGATAGGATGAACTCAAAGGGGTAGTTTATTCGTACACACTCAAAATGCCAAGGGGAGTCACCACATTGTTCTCTTTGCATTCAGACAGTTAAAAAAATGTAGAGAAAAGATTTACAGTGCAGAGACAACAGAGAAGGTAAATATTGTTTCACATGGGTTCCAGAATCAAAGTCCAAAGAGCTATTCCTTCATGGAGGTCTATGAGCTGAAAACTAATGCTGATTAGTTCACTTTTCTGGTGGTGTTGACTTGACACAACGAGATAAGCACACATGGATGAGTCAGTCTTTTAGGTGATGGTACAGAATTCTCAGTAGTAGCAATGTAGATGGGGAAGGTGTCCAAGCCTGGGCCAAAGCCCCTTTTCCATGAGGTTGCTTGTAGGATGGAAAATAGCAGACTGAGCTTGCAGTACAACAATGCAATATTACTGGTTTCACAAACTAAAGGTCCATGTCATATGACTCCTACCTCTCCATATTCTGTTTGACAAGGGATGTGTATTCATTGTCTGGGTACCCAAGATTGTTAAATGCCTAACCATTAAGAATCAAAAGGAAGGTTTTGGGGCCCTTTGTCCCAGCAGGTGAGTAGGCTCAAATTGGCCACCCTGACTTATGAAATGCAGGTGACCTCTGTAGAGCTCTCTGAATTTGGCATGTGCAGCCCACAATGTTATTAGTAGCTCTTCAGAAATAATAAGGTGCAAGTTTCTGTGATACTGCCAGGATGCTCCATATTATTATTATTATTATTTGTTCAGGATCAGTCAGAGGTTTAGCCATTTTAAAAGGTCTTTATCCAGTTTGTAACATTTTACAAATAACTATGGGGATATCTCTATCTCCTTTGTAAAAACTATATTGGGTGAGGTCTTGATCCCCTCACACTCCAACCTTGTACTTTGCTCCCTGGGTCAGAGTATTACCTCACCTATTAACTAGGGGAAACATCCATGGCCGTTGTTAGTGCTATTTATGATTACTAATGGGTGGTGTGATCCAGGTAGAGCAATGTCAGATTTCTCCTTGTCATACTATTGACTGCTTTATTTCACTGATGCTCAGTCCAGCAAACCAGACACAAACTGCCAGGGACTGAAATCCACTTGACTGAGGCAGGCATTGAAATACCAGACAACCTGGGAATAGTACAGTGAATGTCATTCAAGTGTCACATTGATTGTGCTGTGAATATCAGGTAGCTGTAGGACTTGAACTCACAATCAACTTGTCATAAGACATAACTGAGAAGTTACAAATGCACTGTAATTTTAATTTAATGTTTCTGGTTAATGACCTTTCTAGTCCAGATATTCAAATCACATATCATTCTGCTGTCAAGTTGCATAAAATACTGAACTTATGCTTGGACTTTCATCTAGAAATTGGATAGGTGCCAATCTTTGTTCAGGTTTATGGCTACTACTGAGAGGAACTTGACAGATAAAATGTCGATGGCTCTTTCTGGCTGTGAAACAAAGCACCAAAATGTGACACAGTGGGTGAAATTCTCCGGTATTGGCGCGATGTCCGCCGACTGGCGCCCAAAACGGCGCAAATCAGCCTAGCATTGCGCCGCCCCAAAGGTGTGGAATGCTCCGCATCTTGGGGGGCCGAGCCCCAACCTTAAGGGGCTAGGCCCACGCCGGACGAATTTCCGCCCCGCCAGCTGGCGGAAAAGGCCTTTGGTGCCCCGCCAGTTGACGCGGAAATGACATCTCCGGGCGGCGCATGCGCGGGAGCGTTAGTGGCCGCTGACGGCATTCCCACGTATGCGCAGTGGAGGGAGTCTCTTTCGCCTCCACCATGGTGGAGACCGTGGCGAAGGCAGAAGGAAAAGAGTGCCCCCATGGCACAGGCCCGCCCGCGGATCGGTGGGCCCCGATCGCGGGCCAGGCCACCGCGGGGGCACCCCCCGGGGGCAGATTGCCCCGCGCCCCCCCCCCCCCCAGGACCCCGGAGCCCGCCTGCGCCGCCTTGTCCCGCCGGTAAGGTAGGTGGTTTAATCTACGCCGGCGGGACAGGCATTTTAGCAGCGGGATTTTGGCCCATCCGGGCCGGAGAATTGCCGGGGGGAGGCCCGCCAACCGGCACGGCGCGATTCCCGCCCCCGCCGAATCTGCGATGCCGGAGAATTCGGCAACCGGCAGGGGCGGGATTCACGCCAGCCCCCGGCGATTCTCCGACCCGGCGGGGGGTCGGAGAATCTCGCCCAGTATGTATGAATTCACCTAACCCACCTCCCATCCCCTCCTGCCCCATCCACCCCCCCCATGAAGGACTGAGGGAAGAGATGTAGGAGGGATTCTAATTCAATAATCAAAAATCTGGCAATAACCCACCTTCAACGTGTCCACAGCCAGTTTTAATGGGGGCAGGGGGAGGGTTAGAGATTGGGTGGTTAGCCTGCTCATGAGAAAGGGGTTAGTTATTCAAATACATTAAAGGCACTGCATGCCTTGAATTTAAATGCATTTCCAGCACTGCCTGTGGGCTAAGAGGAGCAAGAATACTTCCTCCCCACCCCTCGAGCAAACCTGCTTCCCTTCTATCATCCAGTAACTCCTCCTCCTCCTCACATTCTGAATTCCCCCCAGTGATCTCCTACTGGCCCACCATCTCTTTCTCCCTTCAAATCTCCCCACCACTGACCGATGACCTCTCCCCCAATTCACACTCCCACCCCACTATATGTACTTCCTAGATGCAATCTACCAGCAAAGGCCTTCTTGCTTGGCCTCTGGCATGCCATTCGGGAAATTGAGAAACAAAAATCAAATGAGATCCCGCTGTTAAATTTGGCAGGATCTTTGGACTTTCTGCATTTTCTGGGTTACTGAGCAGCTATGAGCCCCTCTCAGTTTCCCCACTGTCTCCCCATATATTCATGTAATTGCACTAAAAGTGTGCAACAAATGTTTTTTTACTTTTACATTGGCAGTTCTTATACATTAGAGAACATTTATCATGTATACTTGCTGATCACAAGGTCAATCATTTTTAAAAGTCATCTTTCTTTCTCTAACTATCCCTCCTTCTTTTTACTTCACTTTTTTCATCTTATGCATTCTGTTTGTTTTCCACTTTTTCAAGTTAAGACAGACAGCAGAAACCGATCCAAACTTTTGTTTTACTCAACAAGTGTTCACTTCTGACCACCTTCCACTCTTCCCTCCATCTTCCCTTAGTCAAAAAATGTGAAGGAGTCATGGAATTTTTCATTCCAAAATTGAGGCCATTACTCTGCTGCCTCTGCTCCTCCAAGCCCTCCTTCTTCCAGTCTTTGTTTTCTCACTCTTCCTTCAGTACCTGTCCTCTCTTACTCCACAGACTTTCCTCCATCTCCACCATAGCCTTTCCATGAAACCTATCAGATGCTTCCTAGACCCCTTTCTGTCCATCCTCAGTCCCAAATATTAGTTGTCATTAACTTGGTCCTATTCTTTAGCTGAGACCTTGGAGTTTTCAAAAGCACTGTTTTACTTCCCTTTTCAAAGAGCATTTGGCCAACTGCTTCAGCCTCTTTAACTATCATTCCTATCTCTGCACTTCCCTCTCCTTCTAAGGTCCTGAAATACATTGTTATTGCTCCCTGTTCAAAGTCGACCAGTCAGGCTTCTGTCCTACCCTGCACCAACATTTTATGTGACAGTGGCTGCAATCGCAATTTACAATCCCAACCTTTTCCGCTTTGACGTATCAGCTGCCTTTGTCACTGCTGACCACTCCATTTCCTCAAATATTGCTCCTCTGGAATGCACCTCTGTTGTCCTCTCTTTGTTTTGTTCCTACCTGTTGCACTGTGCATATTATTATCACCTGACAAAGGAAACCATTTCAAATCCGAAGTAGGTTCTCCTGGAACTGAGCAAAGTGACCAGAATGTCACATATGCAAGTCCTAGCCTATTTCCTGAGCTTTCTGTCACATATCCACCAGGGATGTAGCATAAGTGCTCTGTGGAACATTAATTTCTCGCTCTCTGAGCTTAATGTTGAAGGAAAGGTCTGAACATAGGCTTAAGGAGAGGAGCAAAGCAGAGCTGCCAAATCTAAGAGAATGGATGGCCTAGAACTTAGGTTGCCAAAAAGGCCTGCACCTAACAACAGGGGAACTAAGGCACTCTGAGCATATGGGACATAAAGAGATATGCAGAGAATCAGAAAAAACAATTAACTACATGGAAGAAGCTAATTAACACACTATAAATAAATGTTTGAATGATAAATCGACAGATCAAAAGATGGTAAACAAAGGTATACATCTAATTCTGTGTGCTAACGACATGGAATTTCCCTTTAAACCGATTGATGATAAATATGGTTTTGTTTAAATTACATTTTATATTCCAGTCAGCTAAGACCTTGTTTTAGGTATTCGTTAACCATGGTAACAAAAGTAAAATAAGCTTGCATGTCAGATAGATAATTGAGTATAGTTCCATCCAAACAAGAATGAAATCATTCTACCCTTATGGCTACGTTAGAAGACTCCCTTGGGCTTGCTCTGTGTTTTGTTGTTATTCTCTCAGCGAGCGTAATATTGTTGTGAGCTCTCTGCTAAATCTGCCCACCAAACATTGTTGTACTTCTGTGATGATAAATGGGAGGAAATGATTTATATGTTTTCTCCCTCTTTTTTTATTTTTCACCCCGTGTCATCCACAGCTTCATACGGGAATCAGTGTGGCAGTATTTAAAGGAGGCCCAGGTCCTTTCCTTATACTAATGCACCACCACCACCTCACACACACTATCCCCCTATCCTGGGGCTTGCACACTACTCAGAAAAAATTAGGGTTCTGGAGTCAGCATCAAGCACTCCTAGATCAGTTCAGTTCTAATCTCCTCCCTCTAACTTTCCGCAAACTCACAAGTATCTGACTGAACCATGTGACATTTTTCCATTTTCCAGGAGTGAGATTGCCAATTAATGCTGAAATAAAATTAGCCCTCTGCTGTAGGCTTGGCCTTTCACATTCAGAATTAAGTAATGATTACCTAAACATTTTTCCCATAGGACCTACATAATCAGCAGGTCAAAGACAGCTTCATTGGATTAGGCTTTGAACTCAGGTTCCAGAGGTGAAAGACAGCATCTGACCCACACTGCCGCTTGGTTTCCGAAGCTTTGTAGTTCTGTGGTAAAAATGTAAAAAGGACTCGTGCTCAAAATATTGGAAAGTCCAAAACCGTATCTTTGTCGGAGTTCAGTTTCTGCCATAATCACCATTCCCTAGCCAACTGACTCCATCCTGCCTCGATCAATTTATGAAGTTGAACTTGACTGCTCACAACCTTGAGCCTATCTGACCCTGAGATGAGGTTTTGACCACATGTCTACTCCATTACCAAATGTGCCTACTTCCATCTCTGTAACATTGCCTGCCTCTGCCCATGATTTAATTCATCTGCTACTGAAACCCTCATCCATGCCTTTGTTACATCTAGGTTTAGCTATTCCACTATTCCTTTGGCTGACCTGTCATCTTCCACCATCCATAAACATGAACTCATCGAAAACTCTGCTGTTTGCAACCTGACTTGACTGTAGTTTCCTCAGCGCTAGGCTCTGCAATTCCCTCCCGAAGTCTCTCCACCTCGCGAACTTTCTTTCTCTTCCTGAAGACACTCCTTAAAACCTACCTCTTCGACTTATCCTGGCATCTCCTTATCTGGCTTAGTGTTACATATTGGTTGATAACATGCCTGTGAAGCACTTGGGGAATGTTGCTTTGTTAAAGGGCCTTTTAAATGCAAGTGATTGTTATCATTATTTGTAACCAATTTCTCTTCAATAATATTTGTCCTGAAAGCCAGTCTAAATGCATATGGTGGTGGTCAGCACAGAAAATGGCCGGGATTCTCCATTGCAAGTCCGTCCTGCTCCCGCTGTGAGTGAGCACGGAGTATTTAGCACTCAGCAAAATCTCCCATTCACTGCAAGAGGTTCGGAGAATCCCACTGCCGTGACCGGGCAGACAATCCCGCCCATTATCAGGTGGTCTATTTTTCAGAAACAGGTGACTAGGTGGTTGAAGCCAGGATATTGGAATCATTTAATATCCAGTTAAATCTTGTAATCGGAAGATAGTGGGGCTTGTGTGAATGAATGAGATCTGTTAGACTGAAAGACCGCTGAAACGTATCTTGTGAGGTTATAAACCAAAAACACTGTACACTGTGCTTCGGCAGTGTTTGGTTAAGGACTTAAATAATTGTGCTTCTTTCCCCTCCCAATCTCAGTTTTCATTTTCCATCCTGCTGTTAGATTATGGGTTCCCTTCTGGTACCTTGCCCATGTAGCCAGTATTCATATATGGGCCATGAGAATTATTGCTGGTAAGCTTTTTAAACGCAGTAGGCCATTTTAGGGATTTAAAAAAGTATTGATTTGAACTACACAACAAAAGATAAAATCTTGCTGGGAATTGTTTGACATAGTTTAATGCTTCTCTTTCTTATGTTTCTTGTTTCTTTTGAGCAATTCTTGTATACATGGGTGTTTACCATTGTTGAGCAAAGTTTTGTTGTTGACTGTGACTGTGTTTATCATTCCGGTCTTGTTCACTGATGATCCCTGTCTATAGAGTAAATCCATATTTTGGCTGTTTTAAACTTTCAGAGAACAGATTTAAACTGAATTAAGTGGGTAGAATTTCATTGACAGCTGTGCAAGTTTAGGAAAGTGAAAGTAGCGAGCTGATTTCTCTCAGTTTCAGACAAAGGAGCATTATAGATTTAATATGTCAGTAATTCCTCATCATTACTGTCGTGCCAAATAGCAGGATTGACAAGTGTCGGCAGATGAGCCTGCTGGTAGAATAGTTTTCAGTTAAAGGGATTAGGGATGGGGACTAAGCTGTGCTGAGCTCTGAGCTGGCTCTTGGCAAATTAGCTCACACAGTAAATGTTGGTTTTCCTTTTGATCTGTCGCAGTTCAATTTATGCGTTTTCAAGATTTCAAGGCTAAAGGAACTGACACTCACTTTGCACTGGATTGAGTTCAGGAACATCAGAGGAATTCACTGCGTGTACGTGACTTTGTGCCACATCTCAGGCTTTGTAGGCAGAAACCAATTCAGATGAATTAACTTTGCATTATGCCATTAAGCCAATTCACCTGAGTTTGTGTACACATGAATTGATCTGAGAATCAGCACTGCTTTTTCCCATGGCCAGATGAAAAATACTGGCCGGGATTCTCTGAAAACGCGGCTAAGTGTTGACGCCGGCATAAACACCGGAGTGTTTCACTCCGGTGTCAACGGGCCTCTTGGCCCAGTGATCCATTGACCACAGGGGGCCAGCACGGTGCTGGAGTGCTCTGTGCTGCTCCAGCTGCCATACGCGGACCTGCACTGCTCGTCGCAGGTCCGCACATGTGCACGTCAGCTGGCCGCGGGTCCGCGCATGCATTGCCGCGCAACATGGCGCAGCCACACAGCGGGCCGGCATGGAAGAAGGTAGGCCCCCCCCCGGATCGCGCGCGCCCACCGATTGGTGGCTCCTGATTGCGGGCCTGGCCATCGTGGAAGCCACCCCCGGAGTCTGATCCCTCCGCCTCCCCACCAAGACAGCCACCGTAACCGCGGGTCCGAGCTCCCGCCGGGTGGAATCATGTTAGAACAACGCCGGCAGGAACTCAGTCGGTCGATCACGGAGAATCGCCATGGGGGCCCCAGCGCCGCGTCGACCGTGCGCGCACGGCTGGCGATGATTCTCCGGTCGCTGGAGAATCGCGTCCCGGCGCCAGAACAGCGTCATCTCTGATTCTCTGAGTCGGCGCGGGCTCAGAGAATCCCGGCCACTTTTTTTCTCACTTCTTATCAACTGAGATGTTCAGCTGAATTAGGTACACCAATCTATGTACACAGTTTACATTTATAGCTAGATGAAGTATCTGCACGATGACAGGGTGCAAAATTCCGCTTTTTTAAAAACGTGAAATAAAGCAAGTTCAATTCACTTTAACTTATTGACTTTGGTTCAAGGTCTGTGGCATTGCAACAGATCACACGGCTGTACACAATTCAAAACACTGAAAGCACATGATCAGGAATATTAACACTGTGCCTTCTCACTGATGTATCCGGGAGATTCTATGGCAGCAGTTTATATCATAATGAATCTCTGCAAGTTTTCCAGTACTACTTCAGTATAATCTCCGCCATTTGTTCAGCTCCGGGAAAGGCAATGACCCAGACTTGGGGATGCGGGGGGCATGAGAGGGAGTTTATGCCGGCGATCCTTGGGGGAGGGGGAAGAGGGGAGAGAGGAGTTATACCGGCAAGGATGGGGGGGGAGGCGGAACTGTCACTGAAGCCCCGATACTTGTGATGGCGTTTGGGGCGCCATTGAGTCGCAATGCCGGCGATGGTGGCTTGTGAAGCCAGGCTTGCTGGCATGTTTAGCTTAGCACCCTTGTCCCCTCTCAATGCCGGTGCTAAACACGCACCACATTTCCTGCCAGAGACTACTTTGAAATTGTTTGGGAGAATGCGCCCCATACTTGTAAAGGCGTTTGCAATTGTACACTTAGGGCGCGATTATCCCAAAAGGAACAAAGTCCCCTAGCGAGCATGTTTATCCGTATGTTTCCCGGCACTTGCATTGCCGAGAAACACATTGCTATTCAACGCGACTCTCGTTGAATAAGGGGCCTGAACGGGGACGCGCGGCAGAGGCCGCACATAGCCACATTTTGTACAGTGGGGGCTCCACTCCCCGGAACTTCTTATTGGAGAGGGAGGCCCCCAAAACAATCTCCGACCTCCCCCCAGTCTGAACGCACTGTGGGAGGGTCCCCAGCTGCCCGTCACCACCCCCCCCCCCCCCCCAACACCCACGCTAGGCAACCCCGGCTCGATCGCACTTTCTAAAGATGATCATAAAACCATTGTCAATTATTGTAAAAGTCCATCTGGTCTTTGTGCTTTAGAAAAGGAAATCTGTAGTCCTTACCTGGTCTGGCCTACATGTGACTCCAGATCCACAGCAATGTGGTTGGCTCTTAAATGCCCTCAGGGATGGGCAATAAATGCTGGCCCAGCCAGTGACGCCCACATCCCACAAACAAATTTAAAAAAAGAAGAGTGCGCCCTGTGCTGATATGCATATGCATAGTAATGCATATAGTTAGATATATGACCTCTGACCAGCAGGTGGGGACAAAGATCCACCAGATGACTCCACAAAATAGGCAGTTGGTAGTAAGTCATACTAGAGGACAGTCACATTAGAAGTAGGTCCAGGAGAATTCAATTATTCGTTGCTGTTTGTATTATAGTTTGTTAGTTATCTTTCTACGTGTTCATTTTGTTAATAAACTATTTTACTACCAAAGAACTAGATGTTCTGTGTGCATCTTTACCACAGCCACAACACAGAACATAATACTCCCCCTTTCATTGCTGGCAGGGAACTGCCGCTGATGTTGAGATGGATGATGGAAAGGGATATGAAGTGGGGACTCAGCTCCACTCCACACAAATCCGCAAATACCGCCATCCCCACCACATCCCTCACCTCAGTAAGTACCCATTATTGCAGTTTCAAATCCCCATGGCTGAGTCTGCCCCTGCACATGTGCAATTGATGCAGTTTTTTGGCAGGGCCATCATGAATAAAATGCAGGACAGATCAGCAGCTCAGTAGCAGGGTTCTGAATGGACTGCCTCTATCTCTGCTGAAACCGCAGGGCTTTAATGCACCAGGAAAGGGAAGAGTACAGTTTTGGAGCTGCCTTATTGTTAAGTCCCTGTTCATAGAATCCCTATAGTGCAGAAGTAGGTCATTCGGCCCATTGAGTCTGCATCGATCCTCCGAAAGAACGCCATACCTAGGCCCATCCCACAACCTTGTAACCTAACCTATACCTCCCCGGACACAAAGGGGAAATTGAGCATGGCCAATCCACCTAAGCTGCACATATTCGGACTGTGGGAGGAAACCGGAGCATCCGGAGGAAACCCACGCTGACACGGGGAGAAAGTGCAAACTCCACACAGTCACTCAAGGCTGGAATTGAACCCTGGTCCCTGGCACTGTGAGACCACGGTGCTAACCACTGTGCCACCATGCCACCCATTGTTGTCTCTTCGAATTGCATAATTATTTTCCTTTTGTACCACTTCCTGTCTTGTCCTTTAATTGGTTTCTAGCTGGAAAGTGGCTTTTTCAGTTCTACAATAATAAATGGAAAAACATGCAGTTGGCAGGTATCTGGATGTTTCAAGAAACAAAGATAGAACAAAGGCTAATTCTAATTTTTCGTTATAAAATTCACATGCCCAGTGTAAGCAAGGAGGAAGTGGCGAGTGTTTTCCAGCAGTAATATGACCAGTAGGATCGAGGAAGGGCATTGCTCATTAGATTAAAGTGAAGATAGCCATTATGATGTGCATGCAAGAACTTTTCTCCTGGGTCGCAGACAGCAGGGACCTAGAATATTGGCAAATTGAGCTGCAGAACATCTCCTCTCGATGTAAATGCTTATGTGGGTTTCCCTGAGATCTTTGAATCCCTTTGATCTGTCTGTGAACTATCTGCAAACTTTGCCGAAGCAAGTTCAAGCTGTCCTTTGCTGATTCTTATATCTTGTTACAGTTTGAACATCCTTTGCATGCTTTATTTTGTGTCCAGTGCCAATGATAATTTTTGCAGACAAGCCCATTCCTCCTCTGTAATAAACATGACCTCATACATAATAGCAGCCTGAGGTGTAGTGGTATCCTGAAAAAAATTTAAACCGTGTTTACCATTAATAAGTAGGTGTGCAGCATCTGGGGTGAATATCCAAAGGTGTTCTCTTACTTGACCACTGTAACTTAGTAAAGGGGTTGCAGAGTCCATCCAAATAAACAGAATACACAGGAAAACCCCTATAGAAATTAATCCATAGTAATTTAAAGTCCGCTGGCTAATGAGCAGATCCTGACAGACTGATATTCTCCAGGACTATAATTATAAATCTGAGGTAAAATTAGGAATTGAAAACAATAAAATTCAGATTATTGCAGCCAAATGAATGACCGTGATCCGGTTAACTTATACTTCCCAATGAATGTCCATAAGCTTTTAGGAGTGCTCAGAATTATTTTAAAGCATTTCCATTTTTTGAGCTGAAAATAAATTCAGGCCTCCTTTGTTTGCCTCCACCCATGCAGCAACACAGTCAAGGGAGAAGTAGAAAATCTAAGCTCCTGCCTTGACATATGCTTCTCTACCCTGTGAAGTGTGGGAGATCAAAAACATGTCAATCAAAGTACAGTTCAAAAGAATATCCTCGAAACCTGTTTCAGGTCACACACTCTTGCTCAGGTTAAAGCCAAGTTTAAGAAAGTTTTAGTTTCAGGCTCTCCACACGGTACAATGGCAAAGACCCTAAGTAGATTAGACAGTTGATTGCACAGATTCCCTTTTGCATTAATCGGGCAGTCAATCTGGACAGAAGTGCATTACCTACCTTTAGACTAGTATTTATGGATGAGCTCGAAATGTGTATTTCATGTAAAAATGTGCAAATTGATCCTGGCATGCAATTAATGACTTCTTACAGCTGTCCAGCTACCAACATCCCATTAATAAAATATTCAAAATGTAGTCTTTTTTTGACTGAAAATAAAACAGATTCCCATCGTCTCAAAAATAACAATGTGTCAGTTCCAGTGAGAAAAACGGTGCGAATCCCGCCAACACCGTCAATGGGATTTCTCACTGAATTTTGAACCTCATAAAAAAATAAAATTCCCCCACGTGTATCACACTGTGCTCTTGGTGGCCTCCCATTGATTTGGTCGCCCCACAGTAACTTAATCACTGGGGAACTCCATATAAACGCCTCCACAGCACTCCCCATCATTTTTTCCAGATTATTTAAGAGGATGGTTGCCAGGAATCCAGCACCACATTTCTCGGAGGGAGCCCTGACCAGGCCCCTGGTGTACAGCCTAGGTGGGACGACCTGTACCCGCCTTCCAGAAAATGGCCCACTAGCAAGGTGACCACCCCCGCCGAGGAGGGCATTTCTGTTTTAGTAAGTGCCAGCTCCCTGCAGAAAAGGAGGGGCTGGCAGTAACATAAAAAAATAAGTGACCTTCTTAATGCTGCCAGGGTAAGTCTGCCACCTGCAGCCTCTCAATGCACGCCACAACTGAGAGTTTCAAATGCATGGTGCAGGCACTGCTGGGAATCCACAAGTATCTGCGTCAGAAGACGGCGGGGCTTCTGGATCTCACTCCAGCTGCCCCAATCTCCTAAGGAGGAGCACATGAGCCCCCAGACACCCAAAGGGAAGAGGATTGGCTGGGGCGCAGTCCAGGCCTTCCCCTCAGTGGACCCCTGGGGCATCCAGCCCATCTGACACCTCCCTCCCTGTGAGCGACACACCTCCAGCTCTAAACACAGAAGAGGGTAGCACTCCAGCCCCCGTGGTGTCTGAACATACACTTGGACCCTCAAGGTCCAGGTCCTCCTGGGCAGTGTTTTTCAAACCTTCTTTCTGGAGACCCATTTTTACCAACCAGCCAACCTTCGGGACCCAACCCGACCAACCTTCGCGGCGCACGCTGGCCGACCTTTGCGACCCACGCCGGCCGACCTTCGCGGCCCACGCCGGCTGACCAGCGCGACCCACCATTTTCTCTTACCTTGTAATGTTTAGGTGAAATGTGGTGAACCTCCAATTTCTAGAGGATGAAAACATTTTCAGTTTCTGCATTTTGTTCCTGTAAACGTTTATCAAATAAAATCTCCCCCGAACTTGTAAAAAAAAGGCTGCTACCATATAACAAAAATGTGGCCTCACTGCTCAGCGGGCACGCATGCGCAGTGCGGCCACATGTTTTTTATATGTGCGTGGCCATTTTGAAGGCAGCTTGCAGCCACCGTTATTAAAAGCAGCTGCTGCGGCTGTTGCACGTGGATTTGCACGACCGGGAGCAGCGCGACGGACGACGCCGCGACCCTCTCGACACCCGCCCGCAACCCACCCGCGGGTCTCGCTCCCGACTTTGACAATGCCTGCCCCAGGGGACACTCGCCAAGATCATTTCAGGCAACAAGGCGTGGTAGGCAGCAGACTGCCTCATGCCCAGCTGTGAATCCTGGGGAGAAACCTGGATGTAATGGGAGGGTTAGGAAGAGTAAGAAACTTTCGGCACCTAGTGGGCACGGGTGAGCAGAGGCACTAGCTAAGATAAGTAACCACTATAAAAAAAACACATTAAATAAACATCACATTGTTCACCAGCAGGTCCTCCTCCCTGTCATTTGATGGCGCTATGCTCTGCGAACCCCCGAGCATATTCGGCATTTCATCCCTGTGCAGTGTGAGAGAGGCAGCACCACGTCTTTGCGGCCTCGCACACTGATGATTCATTGAAGAAGCACTGCTACTGCCCACCTCCCCCAGCGGCAGCAAGACTCAGCCCTCTCATTGCAGCCACTCTTCTCCAGTGATGAGGATTCAATGGGCTAATAAAGTGCAGAGAGGCTGACCCACCCCCGAGATTAGTTGGAGGAACACAACAGATTCCCTGACCTCAAAGGAGGCTGTTGTAGCTAAGAGCTCATGCCACATCTCTGAACCCCATGATAAGCCCATTTATTGGCAGGATGCATTCATCTCCCTGTCAGGTAGGAGTCAGATATATCGCTGAAGAAGTGAGGAGCAGCTCTCTGCCCTCAATGCAAGTCATCATCATTCTCCTACAGAGTCCGGCCAATGGATTTAGTGCCCTGCCATTGATATCGGGCACCATCATGGAAACCTACTGCTGGCACCACACTAATGCAGAGATCACAGTCCCCATGGTTGGCGATCTCCTTACCTCTAGTCCTGCTCATCCCCAATCCTAAAGGCTATGAGGGGTCATAGATTCATAGATTCATAGAACATACTGTGCAGAAGGAGGCCATTCTGGCCATCGAGTCATTTAATCCCTCACTTCCACCCTGACCCCGTAACCCAATAACCTCTCCTAACCTTTTTTGGACACTAAGGGTAATTTAGCATGGCCAATCCACCTAATCTGCACATCTTTGGACTGTAGGAGGAAACCGGAGCACCCGGAGGAAACCCATGCAGACACGGGGAGAACATGCAGACTCCACACAGACAGTGATCCAGCAGGGAATCAAACCTGGGACCCTGGTGCTGTGAAGCCACAGTGCTAACCACTTGTGCTACCTTCCCTAACCCAATGGGCAAAACAGGCCCTCGCCATGGCCTGAGGTCCTTTCTTCTCCTCCTCCACGGATTGCCCCTCACCGCCCTCCTGACGTCCTCATCATCTGAGGAGGTGTGGCACTCCTCCATCTCCTTCTGTTCCAGGGCCAAGTTGTGGAGAGCGCAGCAGGCCACACTTATGAGGGACACTCTCTGGCGGCTGAATAGATGGGCGCCCATGACGCGACCAGGCATCAGAACCCCATTTCAGCTGTCCAATTGCCTGGTGCACCAGCACCCGCATTGAAGCACAAGCCTCATTATAGTGAGTTTCCAACTCAGTTTGCAACCTCCACACTGGCATCACCAGCCACCCTTTCATTGGGTACCCCTTGTCTCGGAGGAGCCATCCCCCCAGATGCCGCTCTCCCTCAAAAACGTCTGGGATTTGTGAGCGCTACAAGATGTAACTGTCATGGACGCTCCCTGGGAAATGGGCAGACACGTGTGGTGTCAGACGATCAGGACATTGAGGGAGTGGAATCCTTGCAGCCCATACATGGCACTGCCTGTTGTCACGAAGACTGCAGGGCCATGTGGGTGCAGTCTATCGCACCCTGCACCTGGGCCATGCCAGCTAAGTGAGTGAAGCTCATGACCCTGGCGTCTTGGCTCCCCTCATCGCAGTCCAAGTTTCTATACATATGGGCCCTCGCATAAAGGGAATCTGTAACCTCCCTGATGCATTTGTGTGTGGTTGAGTGGGAGATGCGACACCAATCACCGGTGATGCCCTGAAACAAGCAGCCCAAATGAAAGTTAGGAGTGGTGGTGACTTTAAGGGCCACGGGCTGTGGGTGTCCCCTCATTCCATATGGTGCCAGCTCTTGCAGGACATGACAATGGTGGTCCACCATCCCCCAGGACAGGCGCATTCTTCTCCAGCACTGAGGGTCCGACATCTGTCGGAAGTCTGATATCGGAGTATCCTTTGCTGGTACAGGCTCAAGCGGGCTGTTCCCTCTGCGGTACTGCTCTCTGTACATCAACGGGCCCAACCTCCCCCTTCTTAGTAGGGTACAGGTCCTGACCTCATGCAGTGGCACGTCTCTGCCTCTGCTACTGCTCTATCGAAAGTAGTAGAAACACCAACTCGACAGGCCCCATGATTCTCTAGAATCATGCAGTGAAAAGAGAAGAAAAACAATGTGAGTGGTGAGGATTCCTGAGAAAGTCCTGACCCTCAGTCCTCCACTCCTCTGGGTCATCCACCCATGTGCTTCCCTCTTAGTAAGGGTCTCGCCACTGAGCCTCACACCCTCCCCTCTCACACTGACATACACCCACTCTTGTCCCCTCAACTCCACCAGGATTACGTGCCTGGACACTCGAACGTCTCACTGGCACATTTCTTCCAGCCATTCCGTAACCAGTGTGCCCACCCACCCCCACTCCTTATGTTAGCTCACAGGGCATCCGCATAGATATCGCAAATAAGTCCCTCATCATGACCTAGAACAGGGTGAGCAATGATAGACTTCACCATCAGTCTATCTTGTGTGATGTATTGAGCATTAGTGTTCAATGCTTGGGAGTCCAACTATTTTGTATGAAAACCAAATAAACTAAACTGAAAGAACTGATGTGAAAGTAAAAGAGTCAGCCCCTTAAAGGGACACTGCCTTAAACAAAAACAAAACCCAAATGAAACTTAAAATGTGATTAAAAATGTCAATAAGGCACCATCCCCTGCTGCGCCCTGTGGACACAGAAGGCGAATCTCCTCTGTGATATGGCCATGCTCTGCTGCTCCCTAATGTGTCCATCAACTGCGGGATAGACTGTTCCATAGGCTCAGCATCAGGCTGGAGCCCAGCTGGGTTCTGGGATCCAGCAGACCTCTGACTGCTGTCTCACCTGGGGGTTCCTGCCTCCACCTGATGTACATCAGCAGCAGTGTGGTGCTCACCAGATTGTGCCCCAGAAGCCTGACCACAAACTGTTCCCACCGAGGTGCGTGTTTGGCAAGTCCTTTGGTTGGGGCACGGTCATACCTCATCTCTGCGGTGTCCGCCAGACTCCGCGTTGGTGACGCCTCTGTAATCGGCCACCCCAGTCACTTCCAGCACCCGCTCCTCGAAGGTGATGTAGATTCTTATTCTACCACCAGTCTGGGTCCTCTCCCGATGATTGTGGGAGAGCTTTTCCTGAGGAGACACAGAGAGGGCATCGTTAGCCACATGCGTGGTTCACAGTGGTGGGGGGTGTGTGTGAAAGAAAGGTTGGGGGGGGGGGGTTGAAAGGAAAAGGGGTCGAGGGAGGGTATGGGGTCACATGGAGAGTTGGGGGGTGGACGCTCGCGTGGAGGCAGAAAGTTCTCAGGGTGGGTAGGGGTAGGGGGGGGGGGGGGGGGGAGAGCCGCGTTGGTGTCTACTTGCTCATGCTGCCCGGTGTAGGTCATTGACCTTCCAGCACTGAATGCCAGTCCTCCTGGACACATCCCGACGCCCACAGCCACTGCCACCTAGTCCTAGGCAGCACTGGCTGCCCTACAGCTGACCCCCCTAGAGCCTCGGGAGAACAAGACATCCCTCCTGTTGTCCACTGCATCTAACAGCCTCCCCAGATCTGCATCCCGGAATCTTGGTCCTGTCTCCTGGGCACCATTGTTGCGAGCTGGCTAGGGTTGACTGAGCAAGTGCTGCTTAAGTGCTGCTCGACCCTGTTAGCGGGGGGCTGGCAAGAGCAGTGCCGGCGAATCAGCTGATGTGCCTTTATTTGTGGCAAGAAGCCCATGAGGCCTCGTTAAGTGGACCAATTACGTTGAATAGCATTGCCGGCCTCACTCAGCCGTGCGCCGGGAAGCTCGCGGAAGTTCCCGCTCGCTACAACATTGACAAATCTTTCCGGAGAATCATGCACTCAAACAAATCTTAGGAAAATTTAGCCCTATATTTCAAAACACTAATTGCAGCAGTGTGAAGAATCATGAATGATGATCCAAGTGCTGTTCATGACTTGGGTTATTGCAATCATGATTGCATTTTCCAGTGGCGATGTTTCCTGTTTAACAGCAGACTACAATGCAGATAACCATTCATCAAATACAATGAGCATGGACATGTTCGTCTGAAAAATGATACAAGATAAACCATGCGATTAATTTGGTACATCCTAATTTTTAGTTTCTCCTCCCGTTAATTGCACTCTGCAATGATTAAGGGCTGTTAAAGATGCTCCTGCAAAGGTTCACAATTTGTTCCATAACTCTGTGTAGATTTGGTCATGAAATATTTGAACAGTAAGAATTAAGACAGGCTTAGCAACTTGCATTCATTCATTTTTGATGCCTTTATTCTATTTCAGACTTCACTGTGTCTCTGTATGTGGCCCAAGTAATCTAGCCTGTGATGCACTTAATATCGGGGTGTCAGGATATTTGCCCTTTCTGGGCTCGGAATGTTGATCGTTGTGTGGACCTCCAGTTCCCAAGAAGCAAAATGGGCCTTCTTTAATTGTTGTTTTCCTGCACAGAATGAGTGAACTATCATTTACACTTGTTAAATTTAAATTTAGCTGATTGAAAGTGCATAGCAGCATCATTACCAGTGTGTTTAAATTGGCCATTTTATTTCATATTCCTGTTATTGAAATTGTATTTCAAAATACTATTGGCATCAAAATCAAGCATGCCTTTCATTTTGGCCTTGAGTCATTATATGGTTTGAAATAAAAAGAAAAAATAGGCCTGATAGTATAAGTTGTGGGGAATGGTTTAGTTGAATAAAAACGTATCTTTGAGGCAGTGCATGTCATTATGTTATCATGATGTTGTCAGGAAAGAAATAAAATCCAAAGAAGGAACACATTGTACTTGCCTGGTATATTGCAAGCTGTAATAATACCTAAGTGTTTTATTATTTATCTTTCAGTACTATCTCTGTCTGCTTAGTGCACCTAATGCAGTCCAGAAGTGGTTGTCAGCTTCTGTTCAGAATGATGGTTTATGTCTAGAGATTTGGCAGATAGCTGTGAATATGTAAAGGAGTTTTATTTTATTGAGTGAAATGGTCTGTTTACTGATGCACTTGATTGCTCTTGATATACCTGTACTTTGTAGACCTCGACATTAATTCTATGATGTGATTTCTAAATATTTAGAAGTTCTTGTGTGGCCTACGCAGCATTTTGAGTACAGTATTGAATCTTTCTCTGAACTCATACTGTTAAAATAGGTGTTTTAGTGCCATAGGCACCTTGGAACTTTATTGCCTGATTTCTCACCATAACTTTAGCAGTAAATAAATGGAGGCACAAGTGCTGACAGTTCCATCCCTGTTCAATCAATTTAACTGCTATGCTGGAATTGTAATTACAAAGCAGGAGGAGAGATTTGCAGAATGCTGAGTTTCTCCACTATTTGTGGTACTGTATTACCTCCCAGAATCCAAAACATTGGATTGGGTAGACACGGTTCCTACAGTAAAACAATTGTGTACAGGTGAAGTGGGAGGCAACATGATATAAACGTCTATTATATGATGCTTACTGTATCACTTGAGGCAATTCACATTTACAATTAAAAATAAATGGCGCACAGGATTCATACAAGGTAGTACTGGACTGTGACTTTATTTCCAATTTTCCTCCCTATTTCTCCTTGTCTTTAAGGCAATTTATTCTAATTCAATCTGAACCATTCAGTCTAATGATGTGGAGATGCCGCCGTTGGACTGGGGTGGACACAGTAAGAAGTCTTACAACATCAGGTGAAAGTCCAACAGGTTTGTTTCGATTCACTAGCTTTCGGAGCACTGCTCCTTCCTCAGGTGATTCGAAAGCTAGTGATTCATTCTAATGGTTTCAGTGGCACTGACAACCCAAAGAAATCAAGTGTGAAGTCACTAATCATTATGCATAGTATTATAGAAATGCTACAGTGCAGAAGGAGGCCATTCGACCCATCAAATCTGCACTGACCCTCCAAAAGAGCATCCACCTATGTCCACACCTCCACCCTATTTCCCGTAACCCAGTAACCCTACTTAACCTCTTGGACACTAAGCGACACTTTACCATGGCCAATCCACCGAACCTGAACACCTTTAGACAGCGGAAGAAAACCAGAGCGCCCGGAGGAAACCCACGCAAACGTGCGGTGAACGTGCAAACCCCACACCATTATCCAAGGCTGGAATAGAACCCGGGTCCCTGATGCTGTCAGGCAGCAGTGCTACCCACTGTGCCATCATGCCACCCACATAAATCTTAGCTGATGAGTGAAAATAGGCTATTCCGCCATGGAGGCTCCAGTTCTGTCCACGTCCGAGATCCCACAAATACACACTTAAGCACAAATCTTTGGATACCAATTGGGATCAAAATCGATTAAAATATGACTATTCTTCTTTTTGTTTTAATCATGGATGAGTTTATTCCAGTCAGAATTACAAAACTTGAGCCAAAAAAAGGAGTGAATACACTGTTTCAGGGTTACATAGTAGTGGCACCTCATCTAATTGATGAAGCAAACCATTTCAGTTGCAATGTACCTGTTTTGTGCTCTTGCCGCATAAAATTCTGAACAAAAAAAAGGGAAATCATGGGCAGGGTTCTCTGATCCTGAGGCTAAGTGTTGACACCGTCGTAAACGCCTTCGCATTTCCTGACGGCGTCAACATGGCCTCAGGATCAACAATTCTGGTCCCTACAGGAGGGCAGCACGGTACTGGAGCGACCCATGCCGCTCCAGCTGCCGATCCCGGTGTCAGATTGGTGCCACGGGTCTGCGCATGCGTGGTGGGACCAGTGCGATTTCTGCGCATGCGCGGTGTCTCCTTCTCCGTGCCGGCCCCGACACAACATGGCGTAGTGCGACAGGGACGAGCGCGGAATAAAGGAGGCCCCCAGCTCAAGAGACTGACCCGCCGATCGGTGGGCCCCGATTGCGGGCCAGGCCACAGCGGAGGCCTCCCCCCAGGGTCGGACCCCCCACCCCTCCCACAGGCCGCCCCCGGATCCTTCTACGCCGAGCTCCCGTCGGCTAAGACCAGGTTAGAACAGCGCCGGTGGGACTAGGGTTTTTTGGTAAGGCTGCTGGGCCCATCCCGGGCGGAGAATCGGCGGGGGTTGGAACCGTAGAGCGGCCCCCGGCCAGTCCCGCGCCGACCATGCCGGTGCCACGCTCTGCGGAGAATCGCGTCAGGGCGGCGTGGCGCAATTGACGCTGGTCGCAGCGATTCTTCGGCCCCGCACCGGGGTTAGAGAATCCTGTCCCATGTATCTTGCTGTCTTCGGCTTTCAATAAAATTGACATTCTTTAAAACATTGATAATACTAATTGCACCTAATGCAGTTTTGAATTGCGGTGATTGTTTGCAGGATGCACACCTCTGATTAAATCATGCCATGAAAGCTTCAGTTCATTTCACAAATGCAGCTGCAGCTGAGGTACGTACTCATTAATCCTTACACTGTGATTAAATTGAGGCAAAAGCAGCCTTAAGGGGATGGGAACCAGGCAGGGACAATATTTAGATTTTTGGAGGAGTATTTCAAATGAACACAAACATTGGACATATAAAAACTATAATTACTGGATATCAGCCACAACAAATAGGAAAGCAATAAACCTGCTTTAAATCCGTGTATTTGCAGAGTCTTTGGAATCCTCCAGTATACACGAACACGTAAGAAACTGCAAGCACAGATTTGTACACGCATTCCTCAGTGAAATACTAACCAGGAGCAGGCACGTGAGAAGAATTTTATGCTCCTCTTGTCATAATATACACCAGTATATCATGGTGCAGACACACACACTGATGGACACACAGCAAGACCAATCAACACACACAACACCGCAGCCAATCACCAGTTAGAGCACACTCACTATATAGACAGGGGGCATCAGAGTTCCCGCTCATGCGGGATGCAACCTCTCAGTAGGACAGAGCTTACAGCTTACAGCACAGATCCTCACCATGTGCTGAGTGCATAGACTGGTTAGGACAGGCATAGTTCTTTAGTTTAATCTAACATCGTGTTAACCCACAGTGAAAGTATGTTCAACAGTTTCTAGCTTAATAAAATAGAGTTGTACTATTTTAAGTGTTGGTGGCCTGTATGTGTTCCACGGATCCAGAGCACCCAACACATCATGATACCAGTAGTTGAGGGAAATTAGAACTTCTTAGACCAGCAAGTGATCTGCCTTCCACCAGCATACAGCCATCCTGCAAAATGGACAGCATCCGCCCGCTGCCGCCGCTCCGCATCACCGGTAACCTGGGGGCCAACTGGAAGATATTCAAACAACGCATCCAGCTCTACCTTGAAGCCACAGACCGGGACGATGACTCAGACACCAGGAAGATCGCTCTTTTCCTATCCACGGCCGGGGAAAATGCCATCTACATTTTCAATTCTCCCACCTTTACTGATGATGAAGATAAATCAAAATTCAAGACGGTCCTCCTTAAGTTTGACAGTCACTGCGACATCGAGGTGAATGAAAGTTTCGAGCGCTATGTATTCCAACAGCATTTGCAGGGTAAAGATGAACCTTTCCAGTCCTTTCTCACCCACCTCCGCATCCTTGCGCAGTCCTGTAATTATGGGCCCACCTCCGACTCCATGATACGTGACCAGATCGTTTTCGGTGTTCAGTCGGACCCCCTACGCCAGCAGCTCCTCAAGGTAAAGCAGCTCACCCTAGCGATTGCCATCGAGACCTGCGCGCTACATGAACACGCCACTAGTCGGTATTCCCACATCCAAGCGGCTGAAACGGCGCGGCAAGGTCCCCACGAGGCAGAACGGGTCCAAGCAATCGAGCAACTCCAGGGCCTCAGCCTGGATGAGGGCGGCTATTTCGCATGCTTTTCGCGGACTCCCGCGCTTGTGCGCACCGAACGAGGGGACGGCGACATCGACGAACGTACTGCGCAGGCGCGCACTACGTATGGCCGCACCGCGCATACGCGGTGGCGCAGCGAACATACTGATGCTACAACGTGTCCGCCCACTTAAAGCGGCAATGTCCTGCCAAATCCCGACGATGCCTGCGATGTGGCAAACTTGGCCACTATGCTGCTTTATGCAGATCAGCTCAGCCTGCCAACTCTCGTCGCTCCAGCCAGCCTCGCAGGAATGTCCGGGCCATTCAACCCACGGTCACCGAGCCAGATTCGGACTTGCTACCCGATATTGACACCGAGGACCCGAAGGCGCCTTTTCGAGTCGGTATCATTGCAAAAAACAGGGTGTTCCCGAAGCAAAGAATCCAGCCTCTATCGGAATACAGCATCGATCCGGACGATGAGTGATGTGCCACCCTTATGGTCAACCAGAATTCATCGCCCACCTCAAAGACTAAATTTATGAACTTTTCGAATTTATGGACTCTCTGAATTGTTTAGTTGCTTTGTTTGATCGTTTCCCTGGTTTGTATATAGTGTTGATCTCATTATTCTTGTTGCATACTGCTTCTCTGTACCAGGCACCTTCCCATGTAAATAGCTTAGTTCTCATGTACATAGTCCTATAAATGTGTCTTCGCACCCCACACGTAGTTCCCCACACACATACATTTTTTATAAAAGGGGGGATGTCATAATATACACCAGTATATCATGGTGCAGACACACACACTGATGGACACACAGCAAGACCAATCAACACACACAACACCGCAGCCAATCACCAGTTAGAGCACACTCACTTATATAGACAGAGGGCATCAGAGTTCCCGCTCATTCAGGATGCAGCCTCTCAGAAGGACAGAGCTTACAGCTTACAGCACAGATCTTCACCATGTGCTGAGTGCATAGACTGGTTAGGACAGGCATAGGTCTTTAGTTTAATCTAACATCGTGTTAACCCACAGTGAAAGTATGCTTAACAGTTTCTAGCTTAATAAAATAGTGTTGTTCTATTTTAAGTGTTGGTAGCCTGTATGTGTTCCACGGATCTAAAGCACCCAACACAAGCACTCCGTGGGTCCTCAGAGTGGCGCGGTGCGATCTGGCCCTGGGGGGGGGGAGCCCCAGGGTGGCCTGGCCTGCAATCGGGGCCCACCGATCCGCGGGCGGGCCTTTGCCGTGGGGGCACTCTATTCCTCCGCATCGGCCGCTGTGGTCCTCCACGATGGCCGATGCGGAGACAAATCCTCTCGCGCCTGCTCCAGGATGACGCCAGCACACGCGGGTGCTTCCGCGCATGCGCCAACTCACGTCAGCCGGTGGAGGCCCTTCGGCGCCGGTTGGCGTGGCGCCAAGCCCCTTCCCCGGCGGCCAGCAGGGCGCAAACCACTCCGGGGCGGGCCTAGCCCCTGAAGGTGCGGAGGATTCCACACCTTTGGGGCAGCCCGACGCCGGAGTGGTTCATGCCACTCCTCGGCACCGGGACCCCCGCCCTGCCGGGTAGGAGAATCCAGCCCATGGCTGAGTTGGATCGACCATTGGGGAGAATTCCCAGGTTAGGTATTCAAAGGTGGAGACTGGAATTCCTTGTGAGAGAGAGAGACAGAGTAAAAGTGAGATTGATTGACTTACAGTGTTTACTGAAGTCTGGATGGTTTTTTGAGAAATCCATGGGCTGTGTCTTGACTACGTCTATCATTTATTGTGTAGTATGGTGCTTTAGACCACAGTTTGTCTGTTAATACACATGTACCTCATATTAACCCTGAACGTTAGAGTATAGATATTGTAAAAAAAATTCTTTCTGACCTTGTGTAGCAACGTTTATTTTGTTTCATCAATATATGTGGAATCTTGTGGCCGTATTCACTGCACAAGTGCCTTAAAATCCAAACTTTGTCTCCTTTAAACAAAATGTCTAGTTTAAGCAAACCGGATCTTTCCAAAAATTTGGGAGTCAAGCCTAAGATTGTAACACTGCACAAAAATGCATAAGGCAGATGATGGATTGATTGTTTGCTGACTTGACAGATGTGTAAACTTCCCTTGTGATGCCAACAGCCAGAATGAGTGGGTAATCGGATTTGCATCCTTGGATAGCATCCCCCAGGCAGAATGCCTTCAATTGGACACACATGGCAAACCAACAGATAAACCAGGATAAATCTGTCAACTGCAAGAGATTTCATTCTATCAATGTTTAGCTTGTGTGCAACCACATGGAAAAGCAGATTTACACCAGATTCCCTGGGAGCTGCCATGATGCTTTCATACTGAACAGTAAAATATCCCTGGTCTGTTTGTCAGTACTCTTATTAGGTGATCGTTGGGTAACAAATGATACCATCTTCAAACCTGAATGTTGACAGTTCTGAAGAATACTATCAATAAAGCTCAAGTGTCCTACAATGACAGTCATATGACAAACAGATATTGAGCAAGTCAACAGCAAGCTCAAGATACGCTTCAGATACCTGGACAGGTCTAGAGTCTTTGCGTACTGACTAGCAAGGATTCCTCAGTTAACTGTCTTGTGCTGAGTTCTGCACTACTTAATGCAGTAAAAAGGACTATAAGTGGAGATGAACAAGCTGTTCAGCATTCATCCCCTGATGATAAATTCACGGAAGGGAGGAGGAAGAAGCTGAAGGTGGGACAACAAACCAGTAGTAACCATTCACATTGTTCCTTGGGATGTCAGAAATTCCCTGATAGTGTGAAGGTTCCGTTAGTCACTCCCACAGGTCCACTTTCCACCCAGCCCCCTTTAACCCACCTGATACTGTTACAATGTTACGTTGTTACAATATGATTTGGGAGCTGCACATGTAAATGTGTGCCCAGGGCAACACGGTCATCTACAGTCAGGTTCTGGCTAGCAATGTATCAGCTAGCCCTCAGCACTAGGTGAGATCTGTGAAATAGATTTGAAGAAAGCTCCAGCATTTTGTGTCGAAGAGTGTGGTTATTTTAGACATCTGGGGCGAAATCCTCCGTAATCGACGCGATGTCCGCCGACCGGCGCCAAAAACAGCACAAATCAGTCCGGCATCGCGCCACCCCAAAGGTGCAGAATCCTCCACCCCTTGAGCGGCCGAGTCCTAACCTTGAGGGGCTAGGCCCGTGCCGGACTTAGTGCCCCGCCAGCTGGCGCGGAAATGACATTGCCGGGCGGCGTATGCGCGGGAGCGTCAGCGGCCGCTCATGGCATCCCCGCGCATGCGGAGTGGAGGGAGTCTCTTCCGCCTCCGCCATGGTGGAGACCGTGGCGAAGGCGGAAGGAAAAGAGTGCCCCACGGCACAGGCCCGCCCGGGGATCGGTGGGCCCCGATCGTGGGCCAGGCCACTGTGGGGGCAGCCCCCGGGGCCAGATCGCCCCACGCCCACCCCCCCCCCCCCAGGACCACGGAGCCCACCCGCGCCGCCTTGGCCCGCCGGTAAGAGAGGTGGTTTATTCCACGCCGGTGGGACAGGCATTCTAGCAGCGGGACTTGGGCCCATACGGGCCAGAGAATCGCCGGGGGGGCCTGCCAACCGGCGCGGCGCGATTCCCCCCCGGCCGAATCTCCGGTGACGGAGAATTCGGCAACCGGCAGGGGCGGGATTCACTCCAGCCCCCAGCGATTCTCCGACCCGGCGGGGGATCAGAGAATCTCACCCCTGGGACCCATAAGACCTAACAGACACTTAGTTGTCCTCCACCCACCGATTGCACATCCATTAATTGATCCCTGTCAATACAAGTCTTCACATTCCACTTGTGACAATAAGCGATTTTCATTTCATTTCATTTCATTAACAAGCAACTGAAATGGTGAGTTAACTCCTGGAATGCAAGAATGAGCAATCCAGTAAAGTGGGGCAAGTCAATACATTCTAATTTGATGTGAGACTTGGGAGCACCATGATTACAACTCCCACTTCCATGTTCGCTCTTTCCCTTATATCTCTCCAGGATCTAATGCCCATCAGCCCTGTTTAAAGCAGCAGACATGGTGGTATCCAAAGTTTGTATGGCCCTGTTCATCGTTTCCGTGAGCTCAGTTGATTACCACTCTTGAAGTTCCATGGAGGAGGCTATTCTATCTTGGGAGAAGATGCTCGTGCAATGGCCTGTTACATCAATCCATTAATGGTTAAACTGAATTCCTCCATCCATTCAACTATTGTGGGCTGTATACATGCCAGGAGTGCCAGTACCTCACAGATTTGCTGCAGTCTCTCTATTATTATCATTTTCATCAATGGTCCCTTGGTCAAGCTTCTGTATCCAGATGAACAAAGCTTAGGAGTGTGTCCCCCAAAACAAACTCTCAACTGTTGTCCCTGCCAGCACTCTTTTTATAAATATTTTTACTTGCGTTTTCAAAAATCTTTACATAATTTACATTACACACAATTAACGATCCCTCCCTCAGCCCAAAAACAATTCATCAACTAACTAACTACCCCCTCCCCTTTTAGCTGCTGACTTAGGCTAATTCCTTGAAGTGAGATAAGAGCGGATGCCATCTCTTGTGAAATCCCTTCTCATAGAATCATAGAATCACAGAATTTACAGTGCAGAAGGAGGCCATTTGGACCATCAAGTCTGCACCGGCCCTTAGAAAGAGGTCCCTACTTAAGCCCACACCTCCACCCTATCCCAGTAACCCCACCTAATCTTTTTGGACACTAAGGGCAATTTAGCATGGCCAATCCACCAAATTGCACATCTTTGGACTGTGGGAGGAAACCGGAGCACCCGGAGGAAACCCATGCAGACACAGGGAGAAGGTGCAAGCTCCGCACAGACAATGACCCGAGCCTGAAATCGAACATGGGACCCCAGAGCAACAGTGCTAACCACTGTTCAAGTTGTGCCGCCCATTCCCTCTGAGACTAAATTTAACCTTCTCTTGGCTTAGAAACTTCATTAAGTCTCCCAGCCATACTGAGGCACAGGGTGGAGCAACTGACCTCTACCCCACAGGATCAACCTCCTCACTACCAGCGAGGCGAATGCTAAAATATCTGCCCACACCCCTGCCTGGAGCTCTGGCAAGTCCCACACCGCAAATATGGCCCTAAGGGACTGCGTTCTAGGTCCAACTGTAACACAGTCGAGATGGTGCTAAAGAAGTTGCTCCAGAAAATCCTCAGTTTTAGGCTTGACCAAAACATGTGCACATGATTAGCCGGCCCCCTCTCGCACCTTTCACAAATGTCCTCAACTTCTTTGAACATGCAATTCATTCTTGACCTCGTCAAATGTGTTCTGTGAACTACCTTCAATTGTATTAATGCCAACCTCGTGCACGAGGTCGATGCATTTACCCTCTGTAAAATTTTGCATCACAGCCCTTCAATGTCTCCCCCAATTCTTCCTCCCATTTGGCCTTCACCCCACCCAGGGATTCTATTCCCGATTCCATAATTTTCCCATAAATAGCCACGGTGACTCCCCCCTCTAATCCCAACAACATCAACACCTCTTCCAGTAAAGAAGAATGAGGTAACAATGGGAACGTAGGAAAGGTCTTCTTTACAAAAACCCATATCTGCATATATTTAAAGCCTTCCCTCCTTGGGAGCTCATATTTCTTCCTCAAATCTTCAAATGTTGCAAAGCAGCCTTCCAAAAGCAAGTCCTTCAACGTGATCACACTTTTTTTTCCCCAGTCTTGGAACCCAGCGTCTATTTTTGCCGATTCAAATGGATGGTTTTCTCGGACTGCCATCAGTTTCGACCCTGCCCCTAACTTAAAATGTTTGTGAAATTGCTTCCATATCTTCAGCGTTGAAACCACAACCGGGCTCTTCGAGTATTTCTGTAGTGAGAAAGGGAGTGGCACTGTAGTCAGTGCCCAAAGCCCCTTTCTCCATCTGTACCCACACCGTACCCCGTTCCCTACCCCAGCACCGAACCTTCTCAGTGTGCACTGCCCAGTAATAGTGCATATGATTCAGCAGGGCTCGGCCGCCCAATTGTCACCCCCTCTGAAGCAACAATTTATGAATCCTAGAGACATTCACAGCACATATGAATGACGAGATCAATCGTTCCACCCCCACAAAAAACGCTTCAGATAAAAAGACTGTGACACTGAAATAAAAACAAAACCGTCATAGAATGTTCATTTTTACCACTTGCACTCGGACCGCAAGCAATAGGGCAGACTATCCCACCTTTGTAAGTCTTCCTTAACCTTTGCTGTTAGGCTTGTAAAATTTAATTAACGGATCTGAGCCCAGCGTTGAGCCACTTGTACCCCCAAATACCTAAAGTGGTTGCTTGCTGCCCGAAACAGCATCTCTCCCAAGTTCTGTCCTTCCCTCGGTGTTGAAATTGAAATGCACTCACTTTTCCCAAAATTTAACTTATAGCCTGAGAAGGCTCAAAAACCTTTTTTAGTCGTCTCATAATGTCTCAAATCGTAGGGTTCGGATCAGAAATCATCGCCGTATAATGGTAGCATGTGTTCCACCCCTTCACCCCCCTCATTATCCCTCTCCATTTATTTGAGCTCCTCAGCGCAATGGCCAAGGGCTCTATCACTAAAGTAAATAGTGGAGGCAACAAGGGGCACCCTTGTCCCTTGTCTCATTCCCCTCTGTAGCCAAAATTACTCTGAGCTCATTTCATTTGTCCGTATACTTGACCATTGCATACAATAATTTGACCAATGCTGCAAATTTAGGCCCAATTCCAAACTGTTCCAACAAATACTTTCATTCAACTCTATCAAACGCTTTCTCTGTATCTCATGCCACTATTACCTCCTACTCCTTCCTCTTTGCTGGAGTCTAACAGGCATCGTACATTCAAAGCTAATCGTTACCCTTTACGAATCCCGTCCGGTCTTCCCCCACTATCCACGTGGCAAGCACTTCTTTAATCTATGAGCCAACACTTTCGCCAATGTAAGTTCCTTCACAGCACCAGGGTCCCAGGTTTGATTCCCGGCTTGGGTCACTGTCTGTGCGAAGCCTGCACGTTCTCCCCGTGTCTGCGTGGGTTTCTTCCGGGTGCTCTGGTTTCCTCCCACAGTCCAAAGATGTGCAGGGTAGGTAGATTGACCATGCTAAATTGCCCTTCGTGTCCAAAAAGGTTGGGTGGGGGTTACTGGGTTAGGGGAATAAGGTGAAGGTGTGGGTTTGGGTTGGGTGCTTTTTCCAAGTGCCGGTGCAGAATCGATGGGCCAAATGGCCTCCTTCTGCATTGTAAATTCTATAAACATCTTGTTTACCTTTTCTGGTGCTGATACAACCTCCCCGTTTCATCCTGGACCTGTAAAATCTCCTTTGAGGCTGCCTGATGCCTAAGTTGGCTTTTCAACATCCGACCAGCCTTGTCCCCATATTGATTCACCATGCCTCCAGCCCGTCATAAATGGTGAACCGCTTTTCTAGTCGATAGTAAATCAAACTTCTTCTGAAGCTCCTTCCTGCTGTTCCATAACTCCAGTTTTGGTTTCTCCGCTGCAGTGATATGCATTAACAAATGAATGTGCAAATATGTATAGTCTCCGACCACTAGGTGTCTGGCAAGTAATAGCACGTGACACTGTAGCCTGGATGGGAATCTGGAGGAGAAAACAGCGTGGTCAGTTGTTTTGGATTAGTTCCAGTTTCATGGCATTAGTTTCTTACCCACAGTTCATTATACTATAATAAAATGGTCTCGTCTTGAACTAAATGTAGTTTAGAATGCCAACTCAGTAATTGTCTCTGTGCAATAATATAACATGGCACCAGGCGTGGTCAAAAACTAAAAGATCAGAAGATTTGAACGACACAGTCTTCAAATTTGATGAAATGGTGCTGCAAGGAAAACATGCAGCATTGAAGATAATCTCTGAAAACACAACACCAATGCAAAAAGAAGATGGATAGTTTCAAAAATACAGAACAACTTCTAGTAAGCGGTAATGTTGATGACAATTGGCGCATATTTAAACAATAGTTTGCACTGTATGCAGCAGCTCTAGGATTGCAGGAACAGCCAGATGAAAGAAAGGTAGCATTGTTGCTAACGGTAGCAGGCCCACAGGCGATTGAGATTTATAACTCCTTCATATATGAACAAGAGGATGATGGTAAAAGCTTTGATACCATCATAAAAACATTTGCTGAGCATTGCACGCCGTAAAAGAAAGAAACTTTTGAGTGATATATATTTAGAACGCGCACGCAGAAGACGGACGAGTCCTTGGAAAGCTTTCTTACCGACCTCAAGTTAAAAGCACAAACGTGTAACTTTGCGCCTTTAAAATCCTCATTGATTCAGGATCAAATTTTCTTTGGAGTAAATGATGATAAGGTGCGTCAACGTCTCTTACAGGAGAATGAGCTTCAGGTAGAAGGTGCGATTAAGATTTGCCACGCTAGTGAACTAGCTGCGCACCATATCGGCACATTTAATGCACAAAGTTTTGGCACGAAAATTGGGAACGATGCTGATGCCATAGAGGTTGTGATGCACTCAAAAATAAAATGTGGTCTCAGAAATGGTGGTAAACGCTCAGTAGAAGCTGCCATTACATGCAAAAGATGTGGAAACAAGCACCTACCGAGCAATGTCCAGCTTATTGCAAAATTCGCACAAAGTGCAAAGGAAAAATCATTTTGCAAAACAACATTTCACAAGCAAAAACGTTAATGCAGGGAGTCAATTAATACAATTGATGACATTAATCTGGAAGGCACATATTTTGTTGTTGTAGTCTCGGATGAAGACAGAGCAAACACAGCCTGAAAAATAAAATGCCGTCCAAAAGAACAAAAAGTGATAAAAGTGATAATGGAATAGTGACAAAGGACAAATGGACAGTTTCTTTGTTGATAAATTGATTGCTTATCACTGAGAAGATAGATACAGGAGCAAAAGTAAACCTTATACGCATTAATGATATCAAGACTATGCAATTAAAACCGAGAATATTGAATAAAACAGTCTTGATGATGGACTATAATGGTCAGAAAATTGACACATTGGGAATGTGTGAATTGGACGTACAAGTAAAAACGAATGTGCACAAATTAAAATTCTCAATAGTTGCTGAAGGTCATGAATTATCACAAGTGATGAAGCGTGTGAAGCACTGGCGCTGGTGAGAAGAGTGCATAGCACTGACTGTGCACTGAGCACACACAGTGGATCAGTCGAGTCCGTTGTGCAGTCTTTTCTGGAAATCTACCAGGGTTTTGGTGTTTTACCTTTCACTTACAAGATTCAATTAAAAAAGGATGCTCAGCGGGAGATACATGCTCTGAGATGAGTTCCAGCACCATTGCGTGACCGTCTAAAGGCAGAATTAGACAGGATGACACACCTTGGCATTATAAAAAAGATTGAAGAGCCGACAGATTGGGTCAATTCGATAGTATGTGTAAAAAAAGAAACAATGATCTTCGAATATGAATGGATCCGAGATTTAAATGCGAATATAAATAGGGAACACTATCCTAAAAGAGAGGAGATCACAAGTGAATTATGTGGTGTGAAATATTTCAGCAAGTTTCATGCTTCGCCAGGATTCTGGCAGCCTAAGCTAGATGAAGAAAGTACCAAGTGTGACGATATGTATATTGTAAGGTGAATGAACAATTTAACGTGAATGCATCCAACCGCGAGATGGTGATCAAGAGCATACATGTGGATCATGTGATACCCTTGATTCAGGGAGTAGGTGATTAGACGGGATAGAGAGTAGTTGTGTTTTCAGAAGCTCTGTCGATAGAATCATAGTCTTAACTTATTTATGTTTTAGTCAGTGAGTTGAATCTATTTAATAGTAGTGTTAATAAATTAGCTTTGTTAAAAACATAGCTTGATGTTCTTTGTGAGACACTGCAGTTTGAAGCCATCCTCTTCCACAAAGCAAAGAACATCACACCAAGTACTGTACATTCAATACTCTGGCAGATATTGCTTTCTTCATATGCCCTTTGGCATAATCTCTGTGTCAGAAATATTCCATAGAGCGATGGAACATATTATTGAAAGCATTCAGGGTGTTCGAGTATATGTTGATGACATCATAATTTGGGGTTCCGCCCAAGAGGAACATAATGACAGGCTAATTAGGGTATTACACAATATCAGAAGAAATGGGATACAACTCAATAAGACCAAATGTCAGTTTGGTGTAAAGGAAATAACGTTCAAGAAGACAGATTATCTGCTCAAGGAATAAAGCCTGGTGACATGACGATACAAGCCATCATAAATATGCCTCGACCTACAGATAAAAAGGTAGAGTACTTCATTGGAAAATTCATACAAAATCTCTCAGCAAACAGAGCATGTCTCAGAGATATCCTGAAGAAAGTGAACAACTTCACTTGTACCGAACAGCATGATCAAGAATGGATAACAGTAAAGAAAGCTCTAACAACCACACCAGTATTAACATTTTTCGAACCAACAAAAAATACCAAGATTTGAACAGATGCATCGAAGGATGGTCTAGGTGCAGTGTTGCTGCAACAAAAAAATGGTAGTGATTGGAAACCAGTAGTGTATGCTTCAAGATCCATGACAGAATCTGAATGTCATTATGCACAAAAAGAAAAAGAGTGTTTAGGGCGAGTGAATGGTTGGAGAAATTCCACAGCTACATATATAGTCTCCCTACGTTCATTGTGGAGACAGATCATAGATCGCTGGTTGCAATAGTCAAGGAGAATCTCAATGAGATGTCGCCTTGTATTCAATGCCTAATGATGAAACTTCAGAGATATAACTTTGAATTAACCTATAGTCTCCCTACGTTCATTGTGGAGACAGATCATAGATCGCTGGTTGCAATAGTCAAGGAGAATCTCAATGAGATGTCGCCTTGTATTCAATGCCTAATGATGAAACTTCAGAGATATAACTTTGAATTAACCTATACACCGGCCAAGCTTATTGTAGTAGCGGATGTGTTGCTTAGAGCTACAACAGCACAAGATGACAGCTCTACTGGAGAGGATGTGCTGGCTCATGTAGATGTGATTACGGAAACGCTACCAGTGTTGGATGCAAAGTCAAAACTGATTGTTGAAGAAACAGAGGATAAAGTATTACAAATGGTGATACACAATCTCAACAATGGATGGCCGAAAGGTTCATGTTCTAAATATCAACACATAATGATCAAAGCTAAGTGTAGAAAATGGTTTGTTACTGAGGCAAGAGAGAATCATAATTCCACGTCTCTGCATAAGGAGTTACTACAAAAAATTCATGAGGGTCACCTTAGAATCGAGAAATGCATCGAAGAGCACGAGATACTGTATATTGGCCGGGAATAAACAAAGACATACAGAATATGGTGGAAAAGTGGACCACTTGTCAACGATATCAACATTGACAAGCAAAGGAATTGAAGAAGATAGGTGAAATTGTGTCAGTTCCTTGGCAAAAGGTTGGAATGGACTTATTCAACCTTGATGGTAAAGAATATTTGGTAGCGGTAGATTATTACTCAAATTATCCAGAGGTAGCACAGTTTTCTAGCTCATCAGCAAATTGTGTTGCCATGCATACAAAAGCAACAGTTGCACAACATGGAATACCTGAGTTAATAATGAATTACAATGAACCATGCTTCAACAGTAAAGAATGGCAGGAATTTGCACGGCAATATGATTTTAAGCATGTAACGTCAAATCCATTTTACCCGCAATCAAATGGCAAAGCAGAAAAGGGATTGAGATAAGCAAGCAGTTACGGAAGAAGGCTATGGACAGTAAAGATGATCCATATTTAACATTGCTCAGCTAGCAAACATCTCCATTAAGTTATGGTTTATCGCCAACATAAATTTTGATGAATCGGAAACTACAAACAACTCTGCCATGCCATGCCAAGCAATGGCTGAATGAGAAGATAAGAGATCAAATGGAATCTCAGAAGAAGAAACAAAAGGAAGGTTATGACACGTCAATCAGGAGTCTGAAACCTTTGAAACCAAATGACATGGTGAGAGTGGAGGATCCTGATGACTGGTCAAAATGTGCTAAGATATTGCAGAAAACAGGTCCAAGGTCCTATTTTGTGATAACTGAGCAGGGACACATTTTCAGGAGGAATAGACGAGCACCTCCAAAAGTGAAACAACCTATTGCTGAACAGCAAGATGATGACGTATATGAACGTTTACATTCATCGAAACCGACACTAGCAGTGAACAAGTTAAATGTCAATGTACAGAATGCTGTTCAGGACAATGATACAATAATATTAGGCGTACCTACAGATGTTAAGAACTATCACACAAATTCACCAGATTTACCAAAGTTGAGACGATCAACGAGAAATAGAAAGAAACCGGAACAGTTGGATCTGTGAATGGACAATATAAATGTACATGATGTAAAATTCATTGTTATGAATATCATATGTAATACTTACTGAAATAATGTATTTTATGTTTCCTTCAAAATCTCAAGGAAAGGGGATGCAGTAATATGCATTCACAAATGTATGTGTAAATATGTATAGCCTCCAACCAGTAGGTGTCAGGCAAGGAATAGCCCATGACTCTGTAGCCTGGAGGAGAGTCTGGAGGAGAAATCATTGTGGCCAGTCGTATTTGTATTAGTTCTAGTTTCATAGCATTAGTTTCCTACCCACAGTTTATTATACTACAATAAAATGAACTAGTCTTGAACTAGATGGTCTTTAGTAGGCCGACTTAGTAATTGTCTCTGTCAAGAACATAACATCCGCATACTTCCCATCCACCTCCAAAATTTTGTCCATTAGCTGTTGGTGTCCCTCCCTCACTTTCCTAACCATTTGTGCCTTGTATGAGATCATTCCCCGCCCCTCCGCACCACTGCCTTTAGAGTTTCCCAAACCATTGAATGTGAGACCGCCCCATTATTATTATGCATAATACATTCATCAATAACTTCACTCATCTTTTCGCAAAAAACCCAAATCCGCCAACAATCCCACATATATATGCCAAGACCTGTTGTACCAAGTGTGGGACATAGTCCAAAATATGCATGGTGGAATAATCCGTTTTCCTCATCCCCGGTAGTTGTGCCCTCCCTATGATGAAAAAAATTAATCCTTGAATGTACATTGTGTACTGGAGAGAAGAAGGAGTATTCCCTTCCCTCCGGGTGTAAAAACCACCACGGATCTATGCTCCCCATCTCCTTCATAAATGCTGCCAACACTTTCACCTTATCTGAAGGAGTAAATGTGCGCGCTTCCAATGATCTAACTTCAGGTTCAGTACAGTGTTCAAATCCCCATCTAGAACCAACTAATACATGTGTATCTAAACTAAGAATGGCTGCCAGCCTTTTCATAAATCCTACATCGTCCCAGTTCGGGGCATATACACTGACCAGTACCACCGCTCTTCGCTACAATGTACGTTTGAAAATGACGCACTTGCCCCATTGATCTACTATTATCTCCTCCATCTGGAAGTTAACTCTTTTGCTTACCAATATTGCCACCCCTCGGGCCCTTCAAAACCGAGTGGAACATCTGACTCACCCATCCCTTTTGGAGCCATAACTGATCGTTTACCCTCAAATAAGTCTCCTGTAGCAGCACTACGTCAGCTTTCAAACTCTTCAGGTGTGAGAGGACTCTTGTCCTCTTCACCAGACCCCCCATCCCCTTGCGTTTCATGTCACCAATGGGACTGGGTGTCTCTCACTGCCAGCCCCCCTACTCATTCAACCATCATCCTTCTGAGGAGCATGTCTGTACTCCCCCACCAGTATTTCAAATTCCTCACCTCATTTTTATAACTCGACCCTTATCCCTTATCTCCACCAGCCAGCTTTCGCCAATTCCAACCCCCACCCCCCACCCTTTCCCATAATCCCCCAGATATTTACTCTTGAATCTATTTTCCTCATCCTTACCCCTATTCTCCATTCATTCACACCTCCTAGGCCGGCCAAATCCTGTTTTAGCAGGTTCAGCCCACCGCAGCCACTCAACCCACCATGCTTCTGTTCACTAGCCAGCCTCAGCTCACTAGCGAGGTGGCTCCCATTAAAGCCCTCTTCATTAACGTTTCAAACATAAGGGACGTGACGTTGCCCTTCTCCCTCACTTCTTTTCTTTTGTAATATATTTTATTTTTATTGTTTTCTTTCCCCTTCTTTTTAAAAAAATTTAGAGTACCCAATTCATTTTTTCCAATTAAGGGGCAATTTAGTGCGGCCAATCCACCTAGCCTGCACATCTTTGGGTTGTGGGGCGAAACCCACGCAAACACGGGGAGAATGTGCAAACTCCACACGGACAGTGACCCACAGCCGGGATTGAACCTGGGACCTCAGTGCCATGAGGCTGCAGGGCTAACCCACTGCGCCACTGTGCTGCCCTTCTTTCTCCTTCTTAAACACACAAGTTCTCTCCCCCCAATTCTTGGGGAGAATCCTAATCTTAATATAATACAAACAACTAAATATGTTAAAAATAAACATCAAAACCATATATAAGGCGCATAACTATAACACAACATCCCATCACTTCCAAACCAATCCGCCCTAACCATAATATCACTGCTCCAACATAAGATTTAATCCAGTCCCAGGCCTTCCGCCCTTACGAATGCCTCTGCTGCCTCCGCAGAATTTTTAAAAAGGTCCTTGGAGTTGTCTGTCACTCGTAACCTCTCTGGGCAGACCATTCCGAATCGTTATACCCCTCTTCTAGAGTGCTGTTTTCACCTTGTTGAAAGCCATACGTTTTTTCGCCAGCTCCGTTGATGTGATTATTAGATGTGAATGACATTGTCTTCCCATCTCACCTCCTGTTTCAGCTTCGCCCATTGCAATACTTATTCCTTAGCCTGATACCTGCTGAAGCAAACGATCAGTTGTCTTGGTGGTTGGTTCACCTGTGCTTTCAGGTGAAGAGATCGGTGAGCCCTGGCTAACTTGAAAGGGGTAACCTTCTCTTCTTCACTCAACAGCTTCACAAACATTCTGCCAAAGTATTCTGCTGGTCTCTGGCCTTCTAGCCCTTCCGGCAGCCCTAAAGTCTGAAGATTGTTCAGTCTCCACCAGTTCTCAAAGTCTTCCATCTTTGTCTTCAGGTCTTAATTGATGGTACCTCTATTTCTAGTGATTCGAGGTGGTTGCTATGACTTGATAGTGCTTCTTCCATCCCCTGTTGTTGATATCTTGCTGAAAGCCTCCTTTATTGGGCCCAGTGTGTCCCCCACCAACTGCTTTAGGGTTTTCATCATCTCATTTCCTTGTCTTTCAAAGTGTTTGGTGAATTGCTTTTCAAATTCAGCAGACATGACTTCAAAGAGGATATTCACTGTGACAAGTGTAGCAGCGCCGTCCGATGGTTTTATTTTCACCATTTTGTATATGCAATCTGACTGTATTGTCCTGTCCTTTTGCTTCTTTCTGGACTTTGACATTTATTTGGAACTACTGTGGTAAGCACAGCAGCAGCATTTGGGGATTCTTTTTAACTACTGTAAGTGCAGCAGCAACAACAGCACCATCATCCAATGACTTTACTCCCATCCTGTTGGCCACACTATCTGGCGACATTAACACCTCCACCCTGCCTTCCTCAGGGCTCAAGCCTTCATTCGCCACCATTGATGAAGAAACGCTAAACGTTATTTTTTTACCAGACAGCTTCTGCTGGGCTTGATGCATCGTCAACATTAAATTTTACTAGGATCAATTTACGGCAAAGTTTTTTTTTAAAAACAGAGAAAGAAGAGCGAGAATCGAGGACGTCAACAGAGCCACCCAACTTGTGGCCACCTCTATATATTGTCAACCGGAACACCCTGCGAGCACTCTTTACTCATACTTGTGAACTGTGAGTCACCAGGTGAGATCCCACCTCACTTCTGACATGATTAACTGATCCCACCTCACTTCTGACATGAAGTGTATGTAACTATGCTGGTGTTTTGTAAGCATATGTCCTGCGATGATACATTCTTAGAAGGAACTAGCTCCTCTACAGAATTGTCATCGGAAAGACCACAAATTGTTATTCTGTGTGTGAAGGCCCTGGATGAGAGATGAGATTGATGTGAATAATTATCAGCAATGTCAAAATGTTGCTGCTTGGAAAATTAAGATAATGAGATTACATTTGTTTCTGAAGTCAAGTCAACATGACAGAGTAATGCATGAAAAGTGAGTCACAGTCTCACCATCTCTGATCTGTCACTTAGTTCCTTGGCATCTTTCCCTGATTATGTCGGCAACACGTTCTGTGGATATCAATCTGTAATTGATCTCAGACCTCCTCGGTTGGCCAAACCATCCAGGGACCTCTATCAATCCTCACCAGAAATTCAAATGTGAATATTTGGTGAGGCTGGATTCAGGTTTGACAGCCATGTTCAATGGTAACTAAACTGCAAACATTCACTGTTACAACCAACATGTGAAGAAACACCATCTTGGAAATGTAGCAGAGGGAGTGCAGTTGGCAAGTAAACAACTATACTGCAATAATATGGTGGTACCTTTAGGAAGGTTGGGGTGGTTAGGAAGCCTGCCAAAGAAAATTGGCAGGAGAAAATAAGTGCTTCAGTTCAAGCTTTTAAAAAAAAACCACCAACCGTACTTAAAATGTGTTTGAAGTTAACCTGAAAGTATTATCCACAATAGTTCACGTTGCAGCAGCAGATCCTCTGCCTCCCACAGCACAGACATTTTAAGGTTCCCACTGGTGAGACTGAAGAAGTGTTATGGAGATGGCTTTTCCTGGAATTCAAATTATACAGAACCACGCCAAATAATCGCATCTGCTAAATATACCAATTTTCTTTCAAATAAAATTATAGGGCCTCAGAGGGAAAAAAAAGTACGGAATAGATGCATGAAAACTGAATTGCATACATACCAAGCTGGGAAACTAGTAAAAGTTTACCGATGATTTAAAAATTAAAGCATGCACGGCTGCCAAAAGCTGATGATTCTAAAACAGTCCCAAATTTGGCCTCTTGTTGACCTGAAGCTTGTTGCTTCTACCCAATGTGAAGAAGCCCCTGCAATTTCAGCTGAACCACACTGGTAAGCTTCATGCACCAAACGAGTGTTCTGAGACAGCTCACCAACTTTGGTCGCAAGGAATGTCGGCCAGCTAGGACCTGGGTGTTGGAAGGCATGAAGTGGGTGAGGAGAGTGGTCCAGAGCAAGCCCACCTGACAACACCTCTGTTATTTGTTTGAGGCCCAGCGAAGCCCTTGAAAGTGATTCAAAGGATCACGGGAGGTCCCAGATTCAACCTTATTCAACACTGAGTTCGTTGAGCTCATTTAGAATTCAGGAGAACAGCTAGTAAAGAAAGATTGTTGTGTGGTTGAATTACATGATAATTATTTTGGTAAATTTTACTCTATGTTTTCTGAGTCCCGAAAGTTTGAAATAATCACAGTGGTCGATACAGACATTGCGTGTTTCTTACAACTTTTAATGTGACTGGTGGACTGATACTTTAAAGGATATAATCTTCTAATATAGGAATGCACATGACCCAACTTAAGCTGTTGGTGCATCTTGAGATCCTGTGGAGGTGCTCGGTACGTATGTGAAAAGTTTAAACTTCCGATTGCCCATTTTACTCTCCTTGGACTGCTGCATGATTCTAATGACAATGGAATTAAATGGTCAGGTCCACACTGACTGCACTTTTGTGCAGATTTATTTAAAGCAAGTGTAAAGCCTCCTGAACAGTGTAACTTTACCTAAACCAGTCCAGCATCAATGCAATTGGCAATCCGAACACACCTCTACGCCGATACAACTCACCATCCCCCAACAATGCGCACATCCCTGCAACACCCCCAACAATACTAATCCCCCTCTCACAACCCTGACAATATTCTCCAACCTCCCCCCCCCTCAAAATTGCTCACCCTCTCCCACACACCCCCGCACTGCTTACCCCCTCCCCAACCCCCAATGATGCTCACACCCTTCCCTGCTATCAGTGTGAAGGACAAGAGCAGGAGACACATGGAAACACCATCACCTGGAAGTTTCCTCCAAGCCACATACCATCCTGACTTGGAAATATTTTGCTGTTCCTTTATTGTCGCCGGGTCAAAATCCTGGAAATCCCTCCCTACAGCACTGTGGATTTACCTACACCACAGGGATGGCAACGGCTCAAGAAGGGAGCACCTTTTCAAGGGCAATTCGTGATGGGCAAGAAATACTGGCCGAACCAGCAATACTTACAGCCCATGAATTTTTTTTTTTTTAAATCACCATTAGCAGGGTTTGCTGGAGAGGAGAGGTGGAGGAAGGGGGAATGAGAATTATTGGGGATGCACGAAGAAAGCACTGCCAGAGTTGAGGGTGGGGGGTGGGGGGGTTGAAGAGCTGAGCATTGTCTTTAAAATAAAATAATCCCTCTCTATCATTATAACTGTTTCAATCATTAACTTTTTAATATTAACTAAACCAAAGAAGATTAACAATCGATCTTTACAATCAATCAATCAAAATTAACACGTTTAGAGTTTTTTAGAACTTGATTTCTTTCTCAAAATATTATTCATGGTATTCCTTAGGTGGTGGGATGTTGTGCCTATATTTTGTAATTTTTGTACATATGGCATTCATTGCTCGCATTGGTGAGTTGGAACACTTCACCGGTGATGTTGTGCGTGTTGCTCCTAGTGTTATAGGAGTCCTGCTGGAAGTCGTGTCATTTGCTGATGACGTTGTTGATGTTGCATTGCTTGTTGGTATGCTGATGTGTCACTGGTTTGTGATATTTCTGGGGTTGTTGATCTTTTTGGCCTCAGGTGTAAGCCGAACATTGATTCTGTTCCTTCTCTTTTGCTTATTGATTTTGGTCTCAATGACTTTAGAATCTCAGCTTCACCACAACCTTTGCTTGGTTCCAGGTTTTCATCATTGGATCCTGCACATGTATAGTTGGTCCTTTCAAAACTTCGGCAGGGATTTAACATGCTTGTTGAAGCGTTGACCTCCCCCAGCCCTACATGTGGCTGGTGGATTGATGTATTACTGTTTGACACCAGACTGTAGTGCAACAGTATATATGGCACCCTGGATATACATTCTCAAAACAACTAGTTCCGAAAGGAATATACCAACATAACTCTGATTGAACTAAATTAATCTGATCATGACATGGAGGGTTACACCAGGAAAAAGAGGGCCTATCAAAGTCATAATCACCCTCAAGCTTTATGCCTCCATTTCCTTCCTGGTAAGAACTCCAGGCACTGTAAACATTTCCCAGGATGGCATCTATCGCTGCATCTAGGAAGTGACTAAGGCCAAATACGCCAGACAAAAAACCCTCCTGATTTTCTCACTCAAAAGGACCAAGCAGGATGAAAGTGATGTGTTAGGCAGGTAGGTTCGCAAGTGGACTGCACTCGATGCAGGGAAGCTAGAAACAGACGTCTAACACTGGAGAAGATCCAACACTGTTTTATTCAACAATAAAACTGATATACATATTCAGCTGTGGGCCGACACTATACTGAACTGACTGGAGACCTTTTAGTAGCCTGACCAGACTTACTAGCTACCACATGGTGTTTGCACTTGCTAGCTCGTGGACTCTGACTGTCTCAGTGGCTGGGTCTCAAGAGAGCAGGAAACCTGGTGCCCTCTGGCTTTATAGTGGTAGTGTCCTGTCTGGTGATTGGCTGCACTGTGTTGTGTGCTTACTGGTCATCCTGTGTGTCAATCACTGCCTGTCTGCATCTCATTATATACATGAGTGGATATTACGACATCTCCCCTTTTCTTTTTTGATAAATAAATACTAAGGAGTGCGTGCGTATATATATATACATGCCTGACTAAAGACAAAAGGTGTCTAAATGAACGTATATACATAGGAAGGTGTCGATAGTGCAGAAACATGGCAAACGAAACAATATTTACAGAGGTTAAATCGATGAAGTCACAAAATGTACAAAAGTTCAGTCTACAGATTCAGTCTTTGTGGTGGGCGACGAATTCTTGTCGATCACCGCAGAGGTGGATCAGGAGCCACCTGCACGTGGATAGGTGGGATCACTGCCATCGCGGTGGTCGCATGGGCCGGCAGGATTGCTGGTAGATCGGTGGCCTCGTGGCAGGGTACGTCCGGAGGAAACATCGTAGCCGGCGGGGAACTTCGGTCAGGTAGCGGGCGTGGAACTCTTCGCAGTGCCCGTCTGTTGCGCCATAGCAGGGAGCCATCAGTCAAGCGGACAAGGAACGATCTTGGGGCCACTTGTTTGATCACAACAGCTGTGGCTGACCAGCCGCCCTCAGGCAACTGGACATGAACATGATCAGTTGGGGCAAGCGCGGGTAGATCCGTGGCATGAGCATCGTATATGTGGCCTTCTGTTCGGCCCGTGACTGCTGCATTTTCTGTAAGACCAGGAGGTGGTCAAGGTCTGGAACATGGATGGCTGGAACTGTGGTCCTCAGAGTGCGATTCATGAGCATCTGGGCTGGAGACAACCCAGTGGACAGTGGGGTTGCCCTGTATGCCAGCATCGCCAGGTTGAAGTCGGAGCCTGAGTCTGCAGCTTTGCACAGCAACCGCTTTACAATATGGACCCCTTTCTCGGCCTTCCCGTTTGACTGCGGGTAGTGGGGACTGGAGATTACGTGACGGGAGTTTTAGGACTGTGCGAAATCAGACTATTCCTGGCTGTAAAAGCAAGGACCATTGTCGCTCATTACCGTGAGCGGAATCCCATGTCAGGCGAACGTTTCTTTGCAGGCTTTGATTGCCGCCTTCGACGTGCGGTCGGACAGTTTCACCACTTCTGGTTAACTGGAGAAGGAGTCGACCAGGAGTACGTAGTCATACCCCTGGGCGTGGAAAAGGTCTACACCTACTTTGGACCATGGAGAAGTCACAATCTCGTGCTGGTGCATCGTTTCCTTGGGTTGACCTGGTTGAAACTTCTGACAGGTAGGGCAGTTGAGGATTGTGTCGGCAATGTCCTGGCTGATGCCCGGCCAATAGACCGCCTCCCGATTTCTGCGTCGGCATTTCTCGACCCCGAGGTGACTCTCATGGAGTTGGCCCAGCACCATAGCCCGCATGCTCTGAGGAGTTACGATCCTGTCGAGTTTCAGAAGGATTCCCTCCACCACCGTCAGGTCATCTTTTACGTTATAGAACTGGGGACATTGTCCCTTCAGCCAGCCATTGGTAAGGTGCTGCATCACACGCTGCAGCAGAGAATCCTTGGCCGCCTCCTCACAAATTTGGACCACCTGTTCGTCAGAGGCCGGAAGATTTATGGCACACAACTACACTTGCGCTTCTATGTGGCAGATGAAGTCACTTTGTTCACACGGTGTGGTAATGGACCTGGATAGGGCATCTGCAATGATCAGCTCTTTGCCTGGCGTGTAGACAAGTTCGAAGTCGTAGCGGCGTAGCTTAAGAAGAATTCACTGTAACCGAGGTGTCATGTCATTTAAATCCTTCTGGATTATATGGACTAGAGGCCTGTGGTCCATTTCTACCGTGAATTTTGGCAGGCCGTAAACATAGTCGTGAAACTTGACTATCCCTGTCAGTCAGCCCAGACACTCCTTCTCAATCTGAGCGTACCGTTGCTCAGTGGGCGTCATGGCCCTGGAGGCATACACCACTGTTTTGTTATGTTTCCTTTGTAACATAAGCGGCTTCCTTGTGTTGCATTTGTCAAAGGAAGGTCCAGACGTGTAGATAACTTCAACACATTTATTTACACTATGTACACTTTTATAACTTGAGTTCGACACTGCTGCTAATCCTATTATAGCTACCTAAACTGACTAACCAGTTGCTGTCATCCACGTGGTGGGTGTAATATAGAATCAACCCTGTGCCTCTCCTCACTGTCTCCACTGGCCAAAAGGGAGATCATGTGTGTGGTGTCCTTTATATATGGGTTGGTGTAATGCCCCCCCTGTGGTCGTGGCACCTCCTTGTGTATCGTGAATGTCCATTGGTCGCCTCCTATCTAACTTATCTAGTGGTTGAGTGTGTGTGTGTGATGTTTCTGGTGCTCCCTCTAGTGTCTGGCTAGCTTACATGTATTTACAGTGATGCACATCACCACAACCACTAGAGCCCAGGACGAGGCATCATCTCCCTGAAGGAGCACCGCCCCAATGCCATCCTGGCTTGCATCAGTCGATATCTTGGATTATTTGGTTGGGTCGAAGAACGCTAGAACCGGGGCTGTGGTGAGCTTTGCTGTCAGCTGACGCCATTCCTCTTCATGCGTGGGCAGCCACTGGAATTCCGTCGACTTCTTGACGAGATGGCGGAGGGCTGTGGTGTGGGATGCCATATTGGGAATGAATTTCCCGAGGAAGTTGACCATCCCGAGGAAGCGGAGGACCGCCTTTTTGTCCTCCGGGGTCTTCATGGCGTTGATTGCCAAGACCTTGTCGGCATCTGGCCAAACGCCTTGCTGCGAGATGTGGTCACCCAGGAACTTAATATCCGATTGACCAAATGAGCACTTGGCCCTGTTGAGCTGGAGACCATGTTCATGAATTCTCTGGAATACCTTCTTGAGGCGAGCGATATGTTCCTGGGGCGTTGTAGACCAGATAATTACGTCGTCAACGTATAGTCGCACCCCCTTGATGCCCTCCATCATCTGCTCCATGATGCGGTGAAATACTTCGGAGGCAGATCCCAAAAAACATCCGGTTGTAGCAGTAGCGACCGAACGGGGTGTTGAATGTGCACAGCTTGCGACTGGACGCGACCAGCTGTATTTGCCAAAAACCCTTGGAGGCGTCCAGCTTAGTAAAGAATTTGGCATGAGCCATCTCACTGGTCAACTCTTCACGCTTTGGTATCGGGTAATGCTCCCACATGATGTTGCGGTTTAGATCCTTAGGGTCAATGCAAATGTGAAGCTCCCCTGACGGCTTCTTTACACAGACCATGGAGCTGACCCAGTCTGTTGGCTCTGTGACCTTCGATATGGTGCCCTGGTCTTGGAGGTCCTGTAATTGCTTCTTCAGACGATCCTTGAGGGGTGCCGGCACCCGGCGTGGTGCATGAATTACAGGGGTGGCGTTCGGCTTGAGCAGGATTTTATATCGGTATGGGAGCGTGACCATTCCATCGAATACGCTGTGGTACTGCGCGACAATATCATCTATGTCGGCTTGCAAGTTTCCATCAGGCGAGGCCGTCGCCGGTGATGATGACATGGTGTGGACTCGCTGAACCAGGTTCAGGAGCTTGCAGGCTCGAGCACCGAGCAGGGACGCTCTGTCAGGCCCGACGATTTCAAACCGCAGTGTTGCCTTGATCGCCTTGTTGGATACCCCTCGTTGACAGGAGCCACTGGCAGCTATGGCATTGCCATTGTAGTCAAGGAGCTGGCAGGCCGGTGGAAGAATGCTTGGTCTGGCGCGGATGGTGTTGAGGTCGGATATTGAGATGAGGTTCGCTGATGTGCCGGTGTCCAGTTTAAATCGTATGCGAGCCTTGTTAACTGTGAGGACAGCACACCACTCGTCGTCGGGATCCACACTGAGGATCGAGAGGCGTTTTGCCGTTGTGGTGGAAGGCAGCGCATGTGTAGTTATGATGCCCACCCAGTATGGGGACTTGCGACACTCAGCATCAGGGTCTGTTGGGCTGTCGGGATCGGAATCTGGCATGCCTTGTTGTATTGAGCAGACACTTCTGCGCCGCAGCTGGGATCGCTGGCTGCTGAGCGGTGGAGCAGATCTGCAAAGGGCTGCGTCGTGGCCAAGCTTGCCCCATTGCAGACACCGGCGTCCTTTTGCCGGACATTGCCGCTTTAAATGCGTGGAGCCACAAGTTGGACACGTCATGACGCCGACGTCAGCGCGTTCCGTGCACCATCGCGCATGCGCAGTGCGGTCGGTCGACGTACGCACCTGCGCAGTCGGGTTGTCGGGCTCGTCGTCCACTCGGTTGTGGCGTCAATGCGCAGGGACCCGGGTAAAGCGCGTGAAACGGCCACTCTCCTCGATGCCCAGGCCCTGTATTTGTGCAATGGCCTGCACCCGTTCCGCCTCGTGGGAGGCCAGCTTTGCAGTTTCTGCCGCCCTGATGTGGGAGTAACGATTCTTAGCATGTTCATGGACAACGCACGTCTCGATAGCAACAGAGAGGATCAACTGTTTGGCTTTCAGGAGCTGCTGCCGAAGGGAGTCGGAGTGGACCCCGAAAACGATCTGATCCCGGATCTGATCATAGTTACATGACTGCGTTAGGATGCGGAGATGGGTCACGAAGGACTGAAAAGGTTCATCCTTACCCTGAAGCCTCTGCTGGAAAACGTACCGTTCGAAGCTCTCATTCACCTCGATGTCGCAGTGGCTGTCAAACTTCAGCAGGACTGTTTTGAATTTTGTTTTGTCTTCGCCGTCAGCGAACGTCAGGGAGTTGTAGATGTGGATGGCGTGGTCCCCCGCGGTGGAGAGAAATAGCGCGATCTTCCTGGCATCTGATGCTGCTTCGAGATCGGAGGCCTCGATGTACAAGAGGAACTTTTGCTTGAAGATTTTCCAATTAGCACCGAGGTTGCCGGAGATGCGGAGCTGCGGAGGAGGCTGGATGGTTTCCATTTCACCGGATGGCTGCTTGCTGGTCAATGCTGAGTCACTCGAGGTAGGTCCGTCAAGCTCAGTATCACTCTGGTACCATGATGTGTTAGACAGGTGGGTTCAATGTGGACTGCACTCGATGCAGGGAAGCTAGAAACAGATGTCTAACACTGGAGAAGATCCAACACTGTTTTTTTCAATGATAGAACTGATATACATATTCAGCTGTTGGTCTACACTATACTGAACTGACTGGAGACCTTTTAGTAGCCTGACGAGACTTACTAGCTACCGCATGGTGTTTGCACTTGCTAGCTCGTGGACTCTGACTGTCTCAGTGGCTGGATCCCGAGAGAGTGGGAAACCTAGTGCCCTCTGGCTTTATAGTGGTAGTGTCCTGTCTGGTGATTGGCTGCATTGTGTTGTGTGCTTACTGGTCATCCTGTGTGTCAATCACTGCCTGTCTGCATCTCATTATATACATGAGTGGATATTATGACAGAAAGAACACATCCTCTTGCCGGTATAGCAAGATTTCTGGGGCGAAATTCTCCCCCAACGGCGCGATGTCCGCCGACTGGCGCCAAAAACGGCGCCAATCAGACGGGCATCGCGCCGGTCCAAAGGTGCGGAATGCTCCGCATCTTTGGCAGCCTAGCCCCAACACTGAAGGGCTAGGCCGACGCCAGAGGGATTTCCGCCCCGCTAGCTGGCGGAAATGGCGTTTGTTGCCCCGCCAGATGGCGCGGAACTGCGCGCATGCGCGGGAGCGTCAGCGGCCGTTGACAGTTTCCTGGTGCATGCGCGGGAGCGTCAGCGGCCGCTGAAAGTTTCCCGCGCATGCGCAGTGGGGAGAGTCTCTTCCGCCTCCGCCATGGTGGAGGCCGTAGCGGAGGCGGAAGGGAAAGAGTGCCCCCACGGCACAGGCCCGCCCGCGGATCTGTGGGCCCCGATCGCGGGCCAGGCCACCGTGGGGGCACCGCCCGGGGTCAGATCGCCCCGCGCCCCCCCCCCAGGACCCCGGAGCCCGTCCACGCCGCCTGGTCCCGCCGGTAAATACCAGGTTTGATTTACGCCGGCGGGACAGGCAATTTCTGGGCGGGACTTCGGCCCATCCGGGCCGGAGAATTGAAACGGGGGGTCCCGCCAACCGGCGCGGCCCGATTCCAGCCCCCGCCCAATCTCCGGTACCGGAGACTTCGGCGGGGGCGGGGGCGGGGTTCACGGCGGCCAACGGCCATTCTCCGACCCGGCGGGGGGTCGGAGAATGACGCCCCTGATTGTTCTGGACACTATGAGTACACCTATGTAGCTCTGAATGCCCCTATGTTTACAGGGAGTGGGACAGGGACTTCAGATGCTTCCTTTCAATACACTTGAAGTTGGTATCTAATGTTCAACTCTGGCAGCAGCCACCAGCCACCTGTGCCAGTCAGTCCTACCCACCATCTTCAGCCCTTTTTGAAGAACCAAATGGTGGCTGGTAATGGCTGATGACTAGCTTCCACCAATCCAACATGTGTGCAGTCTGGGCCTTCAAAGAAAGCAACTCGCAACATAGCGTCCTGAACAGTGGTTTGTTTGCCTGGATCACTTGGGGGAATAGTGGGGTACAATCCAGAGAGGGTCTCAATGCCAGTGATGGCATGCTGAGTCCTCTATAACCTTTCACTTGACGCCACATCTCATAATGAGAGTGAGGAGAGAATTGAGATTGGATTTGATTGGATTTGTTTATTGTCACGTGTACCGAGGTACAGTGAAAAGTATCTGCGTACAGTTCAGACAGATCATCCCAAACATGAAAAGAAAATACATAGGGCAAACATAAAATACACAATGTAAATACACACTGTACACACAGGCATTAGGTGCATCATATAGGAGTGTAGTACTGCTGAGGAGGGAAGATGTGTTAAGAAATATAGTCAGTCCATGAGAGGGTCGTTTCGGAGTCTGGTAACAGCAGGGAAGAAGTTGTTTCTGAATCGGTTAGTTGCGTGTGTTCTCAGACTTTGATATCTCCTGGTGACCTAGGAAGACCTAGATTTAGGCACGATTAAAATTGGGTCTTTCAAATTAAAGAATTTGCCCGATTAAATTGGATATCCTAAATTAAAGAATTGGGCATTTTAAAAACATACTGGAGTCAAACTTTAGGCAGGCTGTTGGAATTCAATTTCAGCATTGAACCAAAGTCAAATACACAACCACCAGACAAACTGCAAGAACATGTCTGGACCTGCCCCGTCAATCACCCATCGGGAGATCATTGCGCCATATTGATATACAGAGGTCTTTTGTCAGTAGCCCAGATCGGGCCAGACTTTCCGTCACCCAGAGTTTCTGCTGTTACCTTTTATGGGAACATATTATGTGCAGCCCACACCACCAGCGATGGGACACCTGGGGTGGGCTCAGGTGGCCTGTCAAACTGTCATCAAACAGGCCATTGGCTGCTGAGACCCCCTACCAAGGCATTGGCAGAAAGCCAGAGGAAATGGCAAAAGGGCGTGAAGGTAGGGGGATAAAAGCAGGCACTTCGGACCCCTCGACAGCAAAGAGTCACAAAGATGTGTGAGGTGACCTTGACAAGATCGGATAAGATCAGACCAGACCAAACCTTGACCAGACCAGAAGGAAGGAAGGAAGCAAGGAAGAGACCGCCAGCGGGAGCCACCTCTATGAAGATGGGCCAGAGGAAGTCCAGTGATCCATAGCCTACCAAGCCATCTTTACGGGGAGAATACACTGATCTTGGGTACCTCAAGTATTTTGAGGGTAAGATAAGGGTTATATGTGTTAATAAATATTGTTGAATTTTGAACTTGTGTTTGTGGTTTGTTTCCTCGTAAATAAAGACACTCTAGGTAAAACCTTTGAATAAGTAAACTGGTCAAAAGAACCTTAGGTTTTACAGGTACAACATTCCTGAGAAGGTATCGGCGCTGTTGTGCTTTCATGGTCGTAGCGTTGACGTGGGTGGACCAGGACAGATTGTTGGTGATGTGCATGCTAGGAATTTGAAGCTGTCAACCATCTCCACCTCGGCCCTGTTGATGCAGACAGGGGTGAGTATAATACTTTGCTTCCTGAAGTCAATGGCCAGGGGCAGGATTCTCCGACCCCCCCGCCGGGTCAGAGAATCGCCGGGGGGCAGTGTGAATCCCGCCCTGCCGGCCACCGGATTCTCCGGCACCAGGGAATCGGCGGGGGCGGGAATCGCGCCTCGCCGGTCGGCGGCCCCCCCCACAGGGCGATTCTCCGGCCCGCGATAGGCCGAAGTCCCGCTGCTTCTATGCCAGTCCCACCGGCGTAAATTGAGCCAGGTCCCTTACCAACAGGACCTGGCGGCACGGGCGGGCTCCGGGGTCCTGTGGGGGGTGCGGGGCGATCGGGCCCCGGGGGGTGCCTCCACGGTGGCCTGGCCCGCGATCGGGCCCACCGACCCGCGGACGGGCCTGTGCCATGGGGGCACTCTTTTCCTACGTGCCGACCATCAGCCTCCGCCATGGCCAACGCGTAGGTGAACTCCCCCAGTGCATGCACGGGGATGACGTCAGCAGCCGCTGACACTCCCGCGCATGCGGGGCTCACGCCGGCTGGTGGCGTCCCTTCGGCCCCGGCTGGCGTGGCGCCAAAGGCCTTCCACGGCAGCCGGCGGGGCGCCAATCACTCCGGGGCAGGCCTAGCCCCTAAAGGTGCGGGCCTAGCCCCTAAAGGTGCGGAGGATTTCACACCTTTGGGGCGGCCCAACACCGGAGTGGTTCACACCACTCCGTCCCGCCGGGACCCCCCGCCCCGTCGGGTAGGGGAGAATCCTGCCCCAGTTCTTTAGTTTTGCTGACATTGAGAGAGAGATTGTTGTCGTTACACCACTCCACTCTGTTCTCTATCTCCCTCATGTCTTGTCATTGTTCGAGATCCGACCCACTATGGTCATGTTATCAGCAAACATGTAGAGGGAGATGGAGCCAAATTTTGCCACGCAGTCATGTGTGTATAGGGTGTATTGTAGGGGGCTAAGTGCGCAGCCTTGCAGGGCCTCAGTATTGAGGACTATCGTGGAGGAGGTGTTGTTGTTTATCCTTACTGATTCTGGTCTCTGGGTCAGAAAGTCGAAGTTCCAGTTGCAGAGGGAGGAGCCAAGTGCTAGGTTTTGGAGCTTTGATGTGAGCTTGGTTGGGATTCTGGTGTTGAAGGTGGAGCTGTAGTCAATAAATATGAGTCCGATGTAGGAGTATAGAGTTGATGCGCCTCATGACCAACCTCTCGAAGCACTTCTTTACGACTGATGTCAAGGCCACCAGATGGTAGTCATTAAGGCACGTTGCCTGGGTCTTCTTTGGCAGCGGTATGATGGTGGTCTTCTTGAAGCAGGTGGTGACCTTGGAAGGGAGTAGGGAGGGAGAGGTTGAAGATGACCGCGAACACATCTGCCAACTGGTCCGCTGAAGATCTGAGTGCATGACCAGGGACCCCGTCAGGATCCGTCACTTTCCAAGGGTTCACTTTCAAGAAGGCGGATCTGACTTTGGATGCTTTGATCGTGACTGTGGGTGTGCCCAAGGCTGTTGGGGCAGTTGACAGCGGTTTGATAGTTTCCTGCTGGAACCGAGCACAGAATGCATTGAGTTCATCGTGGAGGGGTGCGCTGTTGCCGGAGATTCTACTCAGCTTCGCTTTGTCGCCATTATGTTGCTTAAGTCTTGCCGCAACTGACGAGAATTTGTGACGTTAATCTGTGACTCTAGCTTGGTCTGATATTGTCTCTTGGCAACCCTGATGACTTTCCGAAGGTCGTACCTGGATTTCTTGTGTAGGTCCCGCCTTCAGTCGGGTGTCAATCTCCCGGTTAAGCCATGGTTCCAGTTGGGGAACGTACACATTACTTTCTTTGGCACACAGTCTTCTACACATTTGCTGATAAAGTCTGTGATGGAGATGTCAAACTCGTTTAGCTTGGTCGCTAACTTCTTAAATATGGACCAGTCCACTGTCTCCAATCAGTCACGTAGGAGCTCTTCTGTTGCCTCGGACCAGCACTACACGACCTTCTTAACCGGATTCTCCCGCTTAAGTTTCTGCTTGTATGCCGGGAGAAGGAGCACCTCCTGATGGACCGATTCTCCAAAGTGCTGTCAGGGGATGGATCGGTAGGCAGGCTCCCTTGATTTTTGAGTAGCAGTGGTCAAGTGTTTTGGCTCCCCTGGTGGGACAGGAGCTATGTTGGTGGAATTTTGGAAGTACACTCTTAAGGTTGGCCTGGTTCAAGTCCCCAGCCATGATGAACAAGGCCTCCAGGTATTCTGGTTCATTGTTATTTATAACTGTGTACAGTTTGTCCAGCGCCTTCTTCACTTCTGCCTGGGATGGGATATAGACCTCTGTGATAATGGCTAAAGTGGACTCCCATGGAAGGTAGTATGGGCGGCACTTCACAGTCAGGTATTCCAGCTCCGGGTGCAGTAGGTCGCTAGGGTTGCCACGTCCGAGAACCAGGAGGAGTTGATAAGGAGGCAAACCTCTGCGCTTTGATGGCTCCTGACGTGCTGAACGCCACAACTCTGTTGCTGTTGGTCCCATGATTTGAGACACCATCTCCTGAAGCAGGTTCAGGGGTTCAATTGTGCAGGATTTTGCATGTTCCCCAAATCACCCAGGTGTTGCTGAACACGTTATCCTGCAGGAGAGAGGGCAGACGGTCAATGTTTGTGTTGTACTGCGTTGAAGTGATTTTCTGCCATACTTGAATAGCTGGATATATGTAAAGGAAGCAAGAGGTATAATGATTGGAAGGTGTGTATGGGTGAGGCGGAATGGATTAATGTTAGGACTGAGTCCTGCACGTTAGCGAATGCTGCTGGGTGAGTGATGGAAATGGGAAAGCCGTGCACTGAGAATCTTGAAAGATCTGTGGTGTGATAGGTCTGAGATGTCATTTGAGGATGCTTTCACTGACCCTGATCCTCTACGAGGTCCTTTAATTTCTTCTGCACCATACACTTGCGACTCTGGGCATTAACCCCTTCCCCCCCACCCTCTCCACTGCTGTGGGGACTGCTGTGGTCAATGGGCAGCGTGGTAGCATAGTGGTCAGCACAATTGCTTCACAGCCCCAGGGTCCCAGGTTCGATTCCCGGCTTGGGTCACTGTCTGTGCGGAGTCTGCACGTCCTCCCCGTGTGTGGGTGGGTTTCCTCCGGGTGCTCCGGTTCCTCCCACAGTCCAAAGATATGCAGGTTAGGTGGATTGGCCATGCAAAATTGCCCTTAGTGTCAAAAATTGCCTTAGTGTTGGGTGGGTTTACTGGGTTATGGGAATAGGGTGGAGGTGTGGGCTTGGGTAGGGCGCTCTTTCAAAGGGCCGGTGCAGACTCGATGGGCCAAATGGCCTCCTTCTGCACTGTAAATTCTGTGATTCTGTGTCTCCTGCCTACCCCCAACTCCACCCGAGAAACATGGCCTTCCTCCTGGATTCTACCTGTGTAATTGATGTCTCCAAAATTGTGTCAGAGAATCTGGGAGACCCCTTCCTTACATGCTATGTCATGTCTGATGTTGGTCGCTGTCCCCAAATAAATTAATGGCGGCCGTTTGTTTTGTGCTGCAGGTAGCCTTTGAGATGGAGATGCTGACTTTAAAGGCTAGAGGCTAGCTGCACCATGCACTCACGTTGCACACTGCTCTCTCTCTCCCCTCCCCCCCTCCCCCCGCCCGACTCTGCAACCTGTCAACCAGCAGACACCAGGTTCCGCATGATAATCATGTAGACAAAGAGGCAGCACAAATGTATGTGCTGCCCCCTCAAAGGAAACAAATGTGGCAGGTTGCAAATCTATAACACCGTGCCCAAAGCAGGAGCAGATGAACTTTTAGCCCAAGATGCTTATGGGAGTGACCAACACTGTTACATTTAACGAATATGAACAGCAAATCCCTAAACTTGTAACATTCAGGAAGATTAAAAAGGCCCCCACCCCCCCCATGATTGTAACTGAAGCATTAGCACTAATCTTTTTATGATCTGCCATAGCAGTATATCTAATCAAAGCTTATTATCAGCTTGGTCAAGCCCAGAATACTGGCCCCTGGGAAACACCATACTATTTGCCAGGTCCTTCATCTCTCTTTGCCAACCATGAACGCACACATACATACTCATCGTGAGATTGAATGCAGCTTGTGGTTTAGCTGTGTAAGAAGGGGCTTGTCTAATGAGAAAGATGGGAGGACATGACTGGGATTCAGATTGGATTTCTCTGGCTGGAAGCCAAGAACTCGACTGTTAGTTGAAAGAAGGAAGAAAATAGAATATATGAAATGTATTTTCAGTTTTGAAATTTGCTGAGAAATCATTTATGAAATCTGATTGAAAATGCATCGACATAAAAGCCATACAGCATCCGGGGTGGGAGAGATTTTTTTCCTTGCATTATTTAAAATTATTTTCTCGTGCATCGTATGCAGAGAAAATCTTCCCCTCGGTGGTCACAGTGTTAATGCTCACAGTCTTGCTTTGCAAGATTCTATTAATGCGTCAATGAGTATTTTATGTTGTTGGGAGTTTTGTCTCTTCTGCTGACTCCCACATATTTTATCAGATTTTCTGCTGCTTTGTGCAGTACAAAAGAAATAAATAGTTCAAAAATATGCCACATGGTTCATAGAATCATAGAATCACTACAGTGCAGAAGGAGGCCATTCGGCCCACCGAGTATGACCCTCTGAAAGAGCATTCCACCCAGCCCACAGCACCGCTTTATCCCAATAACGCCTTAACCTAACCTACACACATCTTTGGACACTAAGGGGTAATTTAGCATGGCTAATCCACCAAACCCGCACATCTTCAGACTGTGGGAGGAAACCGGAGCACCTGGAAGAAACTTACGCAGTTAAGAATAGCGATATCTTGGTCTGACAGAAATGCAAAACAAACAGTTAAAGGTACCAAGTTTAATGCCTTGGTTTAAATTGTGGGCTCAGGAATTTATTACAGTAATATTACATAAAGCATAATTTCAATGCAGAAGACTTTTTCACAAAACACAGCATCACCATATGCATATTTTCTATTGAATGACATTTTCTGTGATTTAAAAAATGAATTTAGTTCTCGTAACTGGATTTCCAACTAAAAAGTTCTTGCCTTCATCTTCTTGACGTTCAAGTTGTCAGCTCTGTGAAATGTCCACATAGTCATTGAAAACAAAGATAGGAAACTACAAGAATATAACTTGTTATTGGTAACCCCAAAAGACATCACACCCTTATCTTGGGCTGGATTACATATTGAACCCTTTCAATCCTATCATTTTAACTAGAAATCATTACAGTGTGTTCTGTAAACCAGCACATTTCTGCAGAGTGGTAGCATGAAACTCTTGAGAGTGCTGAATGTGTATTAAAGTTTGCTTCAGTGAAGTGTGAAATGGATCATCTTTCTGAGTGCTGTTGGGCAGAGACAGATTGGTCAATATTCAGAATATTCCACGTCAGCCATTTCTATTTTCCACTTACTTTCCTTTTTTAGAATTCTATTCATGAATGAAAAAGAATAGTTTTTGGGTCTTGTAGTAATTTAAATAACTCAGAGACTACCAGACATCATGAAATATTTTAAAATAGCTTGCTACTCGCACCATTGGACATGTGAACAAATCCTTGCCTGGGCTTTGTAGTCAGCAGTGAAGCAAATGTGCCCATTGCTGACCTTAGAACAAACTGGCCTCAGGACCCCTCTCCTGATACCAGTTTAAATTTGTTTGGCGCTGAGTTTGGTGGGGTGTTTCTCGTCGGCCGCATTGGCGAGATTGCGGCCTGCATTCAACTGCACTTAGTCCCAAAAATGAGCCCCCCTATGAACCACGACTAGCCTGGCTCCCTTGCCATCTGATTCACCCGTCTGGCACCTCAGCTGCTCACCGATAACAAGGAGGAGCTGTTTTTAAACGCTCCCTCAACACTGACTCTCAGTCAACACACAAACAGACCTGTTCCTCGCTTTGGAAAGGCCGACCTTGTCATGATATTCAGGTAAACATCATTGCACATACATACTGATGGACAGATCAACGGACCAATCAACACACACACAACACCGCAGCCAATCACAGGCAAGAGCATACACAGTACAAAACAGGGAACACGACACTTCCTGAGCATTCCATCAGAAGACAGCTCAGGGCACAGAGCTCATAGCAAGCCACTCAGACATCCACCATGTGCTGAGTGCCACTACAAGATAGTATTAGGAATAGGTCCACAGATTCTAGGGTTATGATCGAACCTCAGTAACCAGTTTACCACTGTAACTAAATGTTAGCAATAAAACTGAGTTGTACCATTTGCAACCGTGTTGGTTCGTCTGTGTAGCAGAGTACCCAACACATCATAGTACCAGGAGTAACTGTGGGACCTACCTACGGATCCTCCGCAATCTGCCATCCTGCGCCATGGACACCGTCAGCATACCGCAGCCGCTGCAAGTCGCTGGAAACCTCGGCATTAATTGGAAGCTGTTCAAACAGCGCTTCCAGCTCTTCCTGGAAGCCAACGAAAAGGAGAGCGCTTTGGACACCAGAAAGATCGTCATCCTCCTCTCCACGGCAGGTCAACACGCCATCCATGTCTACAACTCCCTGGTGTTCGCTGAAGGTGAGGACAAGACCAAGTACAAGACGGTCCTTCTCAAACTCGACCAACACTTCAACGTTGAGGTCAACGAGAGTTTCGAGAGGTATCTCTTCCAGCAGCGCCTTCAGGGTAAGGATGAGCCCTTTCAATCCTTCCTTACGCATCTCTGTATCCTCATGCAGTCCTGCGGTTACGACACCACCTCAGATTCCATGATTCGGGACCAGATTGTTTTTGGGGTCACCTCGGGCACCCTATGCCAGCAGCTATTAAAAATTAAAGGCCTCACCCTAGCCTCTGCAATCGAAGCCTGTGTCCTGCATGAAAACGCGACTAGCCACTACTCCCAATTTCAGGCAGCTGAATCGGCGCGGCAGGGGTCCTACGCGGCCGGATCGGCGAGGCAGGCGTCCTACGAGGCCGAACGGGTCCAGGCAATCGAGTTCCTCCCGGCCCGGACAAGGGCAGCCATTTTGTGCGCTTTTCGAGGCCTCCTACGTTTGTGCGCGCCAAAACCGACGTCGACACAGAGGGACGTGATGCGCAGGGGCGCTCGACGCAAGACCGAACTGCGCATGCGCGGTGGTGCAACGAATGCCATGACGTCACAACGTGCGGCAACTCCGGAGCCGCACATTTAAAGCGGCAATGTCCCGCAAGAAACCGACAATGCCTCCGCTGTGGCAAGATGGGCCACTACGCTGCCTGCTGTCGAGCAGCTCAACCTGCCAATGTTCCCCAATTCCCACAACCTCGCAGGGACAGGGACGTGCGGACCATTCAGCCTCCTTACTACGAGTCGTGCCCAGACGATATCCAGACCAGTGACACAGACGACCGGGACGCCTTCTGTGTTGCGGTCATTGATGGGAACCGGATGTCTCTAGCCAGGACCCACCAGCCGTTGCAAGTGAACACTGTCAATCTGGGTGATGAATGGTGTGCCACCCTAACGGTCAACCGATCACCGATAACATTCCGTCTGGACACTGGCGCCTCCGCCAACCTCATAGCATGGTCAGCCTTCTACGCCATGAAGGTCAGACCACCAATTCGGCCATCCCGTTGCAAGATGGTCGAATACAATGGGAACGTTATCCCGGCTATGGGATCCTGCCAGCTCCAGGTGACACACAACACACACACGGCCACACTCTCATTCGAGATAGTCGGGTCATCAAAGGACTCCCTGCCAGGCGCACAGGCATGCAAGGTTCTCCACCTCGTGCAACGAGTCCATGCTCTGTCTCCAGAAGGCAGATCTGACTTCCCGGATGCAGAATTCAGGGCACAACTCCAATTGCTCCTCGCCCACAACCAGGAGGCATTCGAAGGCATGGGAACGCTGCCCTACACCTACAGAATTCGGCTCAAACCGGACGCCACCCCCGGTCATTCACGCACCTCACAGGGTCCCAGCGCCACTCAAAGGCCGCCTCAAGCAGCAGCTGCAGGATCTCCAGGACCAAGGGGTGCTATGCCGGGTCACGGAGCCCACGCCATGGGTCAGCTCCATGGTGTGTGTTAAGAAGCCCTCCGGCGAGCTCCGGATCTGCATTGATCCAAAAGACCTCAACAACAACATAATGAGGGAACACTACCCCACACCCAAACGGGAAGAGATCACGAGCGAAATGGCCCGGGCTAAAATCTTCACAAAACTGGATGCCTTGAAGGGTTTTTGGCAGATCCAACTGGATCAGTCCAGCCGAAAACTGTGCACCTTCAACACCCCTTTCGGCAGGTTCTGCTATAACAGAATGCCATTTGGCATCAACTCGGCATCCGAGGTCTTTCACAGGATCATGGAGCAGATGATGGAGGGCATCGAAGGGGTGCGCGTCTACGTGGACGACGTCATCATCTGGTCCACCACACCACAGGAGCACATCAATCGTCTCCAGCGCGTCTTTGCGCGGATACGGAAAACGGCCTGCGCCTCAACCGAGCCAAGTGTTCCTTCGGCCAAACCGAGCTGAAGTTCGTGGGGGACCACATTTCCCGGTCAGGGGTCCGTCTGGATGCAGACAAGGTGGGCGCCATTACAGCCATGCCGCAGCCGGCAGACAAGAAAGCAGTGCTACACTTCCTAGGCATGGTCAACTTCCTGGGGAAGTTCATTCCCAACCTTGCCTCCCACACGACGGCTCTGTGCCACCTCGTCAAGAAGTCCACGGAGTTCCAGTGGCTGCCCACACACCAGAAGGAATGGGAAGAGCTCAAAATTAAGCTCACCGCAGCCCCGGTATTGGCGTTTTTCGACTCATCTCGTGACACTAAAATTTCGACTGATGCCAACCAGTCCGGCATTGGGGCGGTACTCCTACAGCGGGATGACACTGCGTCATGGGCCCCGGTCGCCTATGCCTCGCAGGCCATGACCCCCACAGAACAGCGCTACGCGCAGATCGAAAAGGAGTGCCTAGGTTTGCTGGCCGGAATAGACAAGTTCCATGACTACGTGTATGGTCTCCCCCAGTTTACCGTTGAAACTGACCATAGCCCCCTGGTCAGCATCATAAATAAGGACCTGAACAGAATGACCCCTCGCCTCCAGCACATCCTACTTAAACTCAGGAGGTATGACTTCCAACTGGTCTACACCCCGGGAAAGGACCTTATCATTGCGGATGCCCTATCCAGAGCAGTGAGCACACCGCCCGATTCAGAGGGGTTCGTCTGGCAGGTCGAAGTGCAGGTGGCCTTCACATCGGCAAATCTGCCAGCTGACGACTCCAGTCTGGCCCGTATTCTCCGGGAAACTGCGGCTGACCCCCTTCTACAAAGGGTGATGCGCCACATGATGGGTGAGTGCCTCAAAGGACAGTGCCCGCAGTTCGACAGTGTCCGAGACGACTTGGCCGTCATTGATGGTGTCCTTCTAAAGCTGGACCGGATTGTGATTCCGCACAGCAAGCACATGCTGGTCCTCGACCAACTACACAAAGGCGATCTGGAGGTCAAGAAGTGCAGACGGAGGGCCCAAGAGGCGGTATACTGGCCAGACATCAGTGATGACATTGCCAATATGGTGCTCAACTGCCCCACCTGCCAAAGGTTTCAACCAGCGCAGCCTCCTGAGACGCTTCAGCACCATGAGCTGATGACATCCCCCTGGGCGAAGGTGGGTGTGGACCTTTTTCACGTGCTTGGCAGGGACTATGTAATCGTCATTGATTACTTTTCCAACTATCCAGAGGTCATATGCCTGCACGATTTAACATCGTCCGCTGTCATAAGGGCCTGCAAAGACACCTTCGCTCGCCACGGCATTCCGATTACTGTCATGTCGGACAATGGGCCCTGTTTTGCCAGCCAGGAATGGTCGTCCTTTGCTGCTTCGTATGGCTTCACACATGTGACGTCCAGCCCTCTGCATCCCCAGTCCAATGGAAAGGTGGAAAAGGGCGTTCACATCATCAAGCGGCTCCTCTGCAAGGCTGCTGCTGCCGGATCAGATTTTTGCCTAGCCCTGCTGGCCTATCGCTCGGCCCCACTAGCCACTGGCCTCTCACCAGCCCAGCTGTTGATGGGTCGCGCCCTCAGGACCACTGTGCCATCCATTCTGGTACCCACAACCAACCATGCTCCGGTACTACACAGAATGCAACAGCAGCGCGTTCGCCAGAAGATGGCATATGACTCATGGGCAACTGATCTTCCCGCCCTGGCGCCTGGAGACGACGTCCATATCCACCTACCAGAAGGTGGCTGGTCAGCACCTGCCGAAGTTCTCCGACCCGTGGCTCCCTGCTCGTTCCTGGTTCGCATGCCTGATGGCTCCATTCGTAGGTGCAATCGCCGGGCTCTTTGCCTACTTCCACGCTCGCTACAGGAACTTACACCGACACCGCGCCCTCCTGTTGTTCCTGATATCGACTTTGTGGAGCTTCCTGCCACCATGACCCTGTCGTCGCCCATGGCCAGGCCCATTCCTCAGCCGGTTGATCCAGACCCACCCTTTAGGCGGTCAACCCGAATTCGTCGCCCACCTACTAGACTGGACTTATGAGCCTGTTTGTACATTGAACTCATAATACCACTGTGTTAATATGTTTCTGTTCTTCCTTGTCGTTACAGGAGTTCGTTTTGTCGTTCAACATTTCCCCGTTCTTTGTTTATGGTATGTGGTAATACCAGGTATTGCGGTACCAGAGAGAGGAATAACCATTGGCTAGACCGCGGGGTCTACCATTGGGCAATGTACATAGCCCCGCCCTGAGAGGCGGGGTATAAGAACCAATGCCGTCCCAGCAGCCTTCACTTCTGTAACTTCGCTGCTGGGTACAGTTCTATCTGATTAAAGCTGAATCGATATGACTCCACGTGGACTCAAGCGTATTGATTGTGTATCATGGTACAACCTCGTTGTTATGTCGCACCCGGCATCGCCCCTTGTATATAGTTTAGCCCCATGTACGTGCTGTAGCTATTGCACACACACAATATCAGCTACTGTGTTGAGCACTAGAGGCATGACAGAAGAAAGTTTTGAGGAATGGAACTTGCTGACCCTGCTGCAGTCCACCGAGCCATTCATGGGAATAGGGTGCGCTGTCTCTCATCAACGCCGTTGGGAAGCCTGGTCAGGTCCGATGTGTTGGGTACTCTGCTACACAGACAAACCAACACGGTTGCGAATGGTACAACTCAGTTTTATTGCTAACATTTATTTACAGTGGTAAACTGGTTACTGAGGTTCAATCATAACCCTAGAATCTGTGGACCTATTCCTAATACTATCTTGGAGAGGCACTCAGCACATGGTGGATGTCTGAGTGGCTTGCTATGAGCTCTGTGCCCTGAGCTGCCTCCTGCTGGAATGCTCAGGAAGTGTTGTGTTCCCTGTTTTGTACTGTGTATGCTCTTGCCTGTGATTGGCTGTGGTGTTGTGTGTGTGTTGATTGGGCCGTTGATCTGTCCATCAGTATGTATGTGCTATGATGTGTACCTGAATATCATGACATCCCCCTTTTGTACACGAACATGTGCCTATGTGGTTATAAATAGAGATGTGTACTGAGTGCAGCTGAATAACCCCAACCTATCCAATCTCTCCTCGCAGCTATACTTTTCTAGCCCTGGCAACATTCTTGTAAACCTTCTCTGCACTCTCTCCAGAGCAATAACATCCTTCCTGTAATGTGGTGACCCAATACTCCAGTTGTGGCGTCACCAGTGTTTTATACAATTCTAACAATATCAGCAGGATTCTCCGACCCCCCGCCGGGTCGGAGAATCCCTGGGGGGAAGCGCGAATCCTGCCCCGACGCCGGCTGTCGTATTCTCTGGTGCCGTTTTTCGGGCGGGGGCGGGGTTCATGCCACGACGGTTGGGGGCCGCTGGCAGCTGCCTCCCTGGCAATTCTCCGGGCTCCGATGGGCCGAGCAGCCGTCCGTTTTTGCCAGTCCCGCCGGCGTGGGCATGATCCCACACAGCGGGACCTGGCAGGTACGTCGGTGGGGGCGGTCCTCGGGGGGGGGGGCGAGGGGGGATCCGACCCTGGGGGGTCCACCGATCTGCGGGCGGGCTGTGCCATGGGGACACTCCTTCCTTCCATGCCCGTCCCTGTAGGGCTCCGTCATGGCCGGTGCGGAGAAGAGAACCCCCGCGCAGGCGCCAAAACACAGTGGCGGTTCTGCGCATGCGCAAGATCACGCTGGCCCTTTGGCGCATGCGCGAACTCGCGCAGTCCCTTCGGTGCTGTCTGGCGCGGCACCAACCCCTCCGGTGTCCACCTAGCCCCCAGAAGCGCTGGCCAGTCCACCTTGGCCAATTTCCTTCTAATTTCTGCAAAATCTACCTTCCCCCAATTCAAAACTTTTATTCCTGATTGATCTCTGTCCTTTTCCGTGACAATACTGAATCTATTCGAATCATGATCCTATCCCTGATATGGTCGTCAACTGTCACTTCACCCACTTGCCCTTTTTCATTCCCCAAAACTAGGTCTGGAATTGCATCTCCTCTCGTTGGGTTTGTAACTAATTGGTTGAAAACATTTTCCTGGAAGCACTGCATGAATCTTTCTCCTTCAGTTCCCCTTATATTGTTTGAACCATTGTTGATATTGGGATAAAGTCTCCTATCACTATTGCTGACTTGTTCTTACAAGCAGAATTATGCCGACATATTTGATCCACTATCATCTTTTCGCTATTTGAGGGGCTGTAGTATACTCCCAGTAGGGTCACTGCCCCTTTTATTTCTAAGCTCAATCCATAAAGCCTCATTTGTTGACCCGTTTAGTATCTTGGGTGTGAACATCTTGGGTGTGAACAAAGCTGCTGTCACTATTCTTTCTAATCCCCACACATGCCAAACTCCTGCAACTGGATCCTCAAAATTTCTCATATTCTACCATGTCTTCTCTTATTAGGCAGCATGATGTTTTTCCTGCCAGTACTCTTGAGTGTGAATTATGGAGTGTTCGTAAAAATATGTTATGTCACTAGTGTTGAATGAAGAAGTATTGCAAAAAGGAGTTAATACACTGCATGTTTTGCAGCTCATCCCCTGGGGAACGTAGCTGATGAACATTTACATTAGGTCTATTTAAAGTGTGACAACAAAAGTGTGAGATTGGAAGTGTTAGATCTAGCCCTTATACATAACAGGAACATTTACATTTTGTTTACATTTGTCATACATGGCTGCATTGCCAAAATTTTCCTGACCTGTAACTTCCGTTGTGGTAACTTGAAATTAGGTTTGTTGAATTGTGTGTAAGATTCCTTTTGTATTTGCCTTTGATGTACTGCACTGTTAAAGGCCTTTTTAAGATTTTCAAACTCTTCAAAGCTGTGCATGCTTCATTTGCCAGGGTGGCATTGAAAACTGAAAAGTCATTGATGCTGATGCTGCATGGGTTATTCGGACTTCAGCAACTCCTGACAGTGAAGACATTGAGAATAGCTTTTGTTTACTGGTGATAGAGTTGTTTCCAGTCCACATTCCCCAGCTATGTTTTCTTTATCTTCACACTAATTTGGATGTGATTTGTTCTTATCAAGGAACAGCAGCCATTCAGTGCCTAAGGCCTGCATACAGCTTGTTCCATGGAACCTATCTGTAAAAGTAACAAGGCATAGTGACTTAAACTCAACAACAAATATTAACAAGGCATAACATGCGGCTGTGTCCAGGTTGCATAATTTTTTGCCATCTGGTGAATAAAACTGATTTTGGCAGTACGAACTGACATTATTAAATATAAATATTGCATCACGAGGAATCCAATTTTCATTGAACAGATCTGATTGCTGTATGGCACTAAAATAAAGACAATGTTGTACCTGTGGTATTATCAGGTATTGCAGTACCCGAGAGGCTGTAGACCATTGGGTAAACCTAGGAGTTTACCATTGGCTGTTTGGTATGTAGCTCCGCCCTGACAGGCAGGGTATGAGAACCGGTGCCGTCCCAGCAGCCCTCATTCTGTACCGAAGCTGCTGGGGAACAGATCGAGTCTATTAAAGCCTTCAGTTATGTTACAACCTCGTCTTTGAGTTTAATTGACCGTGCATCAATTTAATAGACTACTCTTATGCTGAAAGGATGGATCTCCGAATCAAGCCGGAGTGTCTACAACTCAGCCCCCACGCGGAGAACTCGGCGGCGATATTTAAGCACTGGCTGGCATGTTTTAAAGGCTACCTCGAGACGGCTGGAGGCACCCCCTCAGGAGAACAGAAACTGCATCTCCTGCACTCGAGAGTAAGCCCTGGAATCTTCACCCTCATCGAGGAGGCGGAGGACTATGATGCTGCGATAGAACTGTTAAAGGGACATTATATACGCCCTGTAAACCAGGTCTACGCATGTCACCTGCTTGCAACTAGACGGCAAAGCCCCGGGGAATCGCTGGAGGACTTCTACCGTGCGCTACTGGTGCTGGGCAGAAACTGTGGCTGCCCGCAAGTTTCGGGCAGCGAGTACATGGAACTTCTAATCCGGGATGCCTTCGTAGCAGGTATGAGCTCCTCAGAGATCCGCAAAAAGACTCTTAGAAAAAGACACCCTGGGACAGAGAGAGGCACGGGCCCAGGCAGGGTCCATGGATGTTGACTCCAGAAACGTGCAGTCCTATGCGCCCGACCGCGCGGTGGCCCCCTGGGCTGCGTGGCATCCCGCAGCGGCAGCCCCACTGACCTTCCCCGTGTCCCCACAGGCCTGCGCTGTAAGACGGCCCGCTAACTCCGTCGGGCCCCGCTGTTTCTTCTGCGGGCAGGCGAAGCATCCCCGCATGCGCTGCCCGGCCCGCACCTCCACCTGCAAAGGGTGCGGCAAGATGGGCCATTTTGTGGGGGTCTGCCAAGCACGAGCCGTGGCCGCGGTCTCCAGTGACTCCGGACCGCCACGGCAATCTTCCCCTCGGGCCCCAGGCGGCCAGCACTCACCGCCACCCCCCTATCCTAGGGCCACGTCCGACCCACGGGTGCGGCCATCGTGCCCCTCGGACACCACGCTGGACTAATGGACGCCGCCATTTTGTCCAACCCCGCCGCCATGTGCGATCCATGGGAGATGCCATCTTGGATGAGGCCCCAGGCCCCCAGCACAGCCGACTACACGCTGCCCGATCACAACCCGCAACTGCTCCATCTGGCCTCGGTGATGCTGGACCAAAATCGACCTCGGACACTCGCGACTGCAACGACAACGGTATTCATCAACGGCCACGAGACGTTTTACCTGATCGACTCTGGGAGTACGGAGAGCTTTATACACCCCGCCATGGTAAGGCGCTGTTCACTTGTTACCCACCCTGTAAACCAAAGAATCTCCCTGGCCTCCGGGTCACACTCAGTGGAGATAAAGGGGTTCTGCCTAGCAGACCTCACTGTCCAAGGCAGGAATTTCAACAATTTCCGCCTTTATGTCCTGCCGCACCTCTGCGCGGCTACACTCCTGGGGTTGGACTTCCAATGTAACTTGCAAAGCCTGGCCTTTAAATTCAGTGGCCCTATACCCCCCCTTACTGTCTGCGGCCTCGCCACCCTTAAGGTCGACCCGCCTTCCCTGTTTGCGAACCTCACCCCGGATTGCAAACCCGTCGCCACCAGGGGCAGATGGTACAGTGCCCAGGACCAGACCTTCATCAGGTCAGAGGTCCAAAGGCTACTGAGGGAAGGGGTCATTGAAGTGAGCAACAGTCCCTGGAGAGCTCAAGTAGTGGTGGTGAAGACCGGGGAGAAACATAGGATGGTCATTGACTACAGTCAGACCATCAACAGGTTTACGCAGCTGGATGCGTACCCTCTCCCCCGCATATCCGACCTGGTGAACAGGATCGCGCAATACAAGGTCTTCTCCACGGTGGATCTCAAGTCCGCTTACCATCAGCTACCCCTCCGCACTAGTGACCGCAAGTACACTGCCTTCGAAGCAGATGGGCGGCTCTACCAATTTTTAAGGGTTCCCTTTGGTGTCTCTAATGGGGTCTCGGTCTTCCAACGCGAGTTGGACCGAATGGTCGGTCGATACGGCTTACGCGCAACGTTCCCGTATCTGGATAACGTCACCATCTGCGGCCATGACCAGCAGGACCACGACACCAACCTCCGGAAATTTCTCCAGACCGCGAAAATCCTTAACTTAACGTACAATAAGAATAAATGCGTATTTAGCACCGACTGCCTAGCCATTCTCGGCTACATAGTGCGAAATGGAGTTATAGGCCCTGACCCTGAACGCATGCGCCCCCTCATGGAGTTCCCCTTCCCTCACTGTCCCAAGGCCCTGAAGCGCTGCCTCGGGTTTTTCAGTTATTATGCGCAGTGGGTCCCCAACTACGCAGACAAAGCCCGACCCCTGATCCAGTCCACAACCTTCCCTCTGTGACGGAGGCCCGCCAGGCCTTCTGCCGCATCAAAGCAGACATTGCAAAGGCCACGATGCGCGCCATCCAGGTCGAGAGCGATGCGTCCGACGTAGCTCTGGCCGCCACCCTCAACCAAGCAGGCAGACCCGTGGCCTTCTTCTCCCGTACCCTCCATGCTTCAGAAATTCGCCATTCATCGGTCGAAAAAGAGGCGCAAGCCATAGTAGAAGCTGTGCGACATTGGCGGCATTACCTGGCCAGCAGGAGATTACAGCGCCGTGTCAAATGCGCTGACGCAAATGGCACCAATTCTCTGCACCTCGGAGAATCCCACGCCGGCGTCGGGTCGTCGTGGCGCGGTTGCGGCGATTCTCCGGCCCGGCGCGGGGCTCTGAGAATCTCCCCCCAAGATGTTCGTCCTCAAACTTGCCAGGCTTAGTCTTCAAATGTCTTTGTCTAGGTCAACTTTGCGCTGTTTGAGAGTGGGACATGTCCCACAGTACGCCATCAAGGTCAGCCTGGTACTCGGTCACATCCCCCAGCGAGGCAGACATTCTCTGCGGTCGCCACCCTAGCAGTGTTGACCTCGATACCAAGCTTTGCCAGCGTCATCTCCTGCCCCTGAAGCCTCTAGGACTCCTCCAATCGGCCATGGACCTGCTGGAGTGTCGCTGACATCTCCCTCCGGATGTCCCGGCATCTCCCTAATGTCTCCATCAGCTCCGGGTGAACCTGTACAAGAGACTCAGTCTCTGGCTAGGATCCAGTTGCTCCTGGATCCAGCAGCCTTCCGAATGTCAGTAGAATCGGCAATGCTTTTTAAAGTAAAGTCCAAATTTCTTGTAGCTCTTTCAAACCGACCCAAAGTGGTCTCAGCTAAAAAACATTTTTCTATCATTTAAATATTTTAATGCATTTAAATCCCTCTTATCTGTATTTCAAGGTGAATATGACCATTCTCACCAATCTGGGATGTTTAGTGGGTTTCTGGTGGGTAAGTAGCTGACTGCTAATTGAACGATTTGCACCTGGAATGTTCTGCGATACAGCAGGATACCACAGGCAATTGAGTTTTGGATGAATTGTTTGCTCAGGATTTCCTCTCCTTATGTCGTCTCTCTACTTCTGATATGTGCTTGCTTTCGAAGGAGGACACACTGTTTTTTATTTAGTTGTGCCAGTAGATTTAAATGAGGTCTAGCTCAACTTTGTGCTGTTTAATATAATGAAAAAAATGAAAAATGAAAATTGCTTATTGTCATAAGTAGGCTTCAAATGAAGTTACTGTGAAAAGCCCCTAGTCACCACATTCTGGCACCTGTTCAGTGAGGCTGGTACAGGAATTGAACCATGCTGCTGGCCTGCCTTGGTCTGCTTTCAAAGCCAGTGATTTAGCCCTGTGCTAAACCAGCCCCAGATATGCAATAATTCAGGCAAGAGGTAAGCTTAAGCTCTAGAAATATTCACCGGATGGTTTGATACTGTGATGAGAAGAGTCATAGCTTTGTGTTGAAGGATGCATGACATGTCCCTTTAAAGCATATCCACCACTAATACAGCTCTCACCATGTACGTAATGGAATATGCACACCACTTGCCAGGATGGCTGCAAGAACACTGTCTCAATCCAGGCCATAACAATTGTCATGATATTCAAACACACACATCATGATAGTCAGACCAACAGACAAATTAGCACACATAACATGACAGCCAATCACAGACAAGGACAGAGACAGTATAAGACAAGAAACATGACACCTGGTGGCCAGTCCATCTAGAGACCAGGACAAGGACAGGACCTGATTAACAACACACTCAGGGAGTCACCACGTGCAGAGTATCAAGACAAATCTGTAAATAGCAAGTTGGAATAAAACAGCGTTGTACCAATTGCAACCGTGTTGGTTCATCTGTACCTCAGAGCACCCAACACCACATGGTACCAAGTGAGTGGATCGATACCTGCTGGCAAATCTGCCATCCTGAGCCATGGACATCAACAACAAACCGCAGCAGTTGCAAGTCGTTGGGAACCTGGGCACCAACTGGAAGCTCTTCAAGCAGCGATTTGAACTGTACATGCGAGCCAACGAAAAACAGGGTGCCTCGGACGAAACAAAGATTGCCATGCTCCTCACTACCGCAGGTCAGCACGCCATCGATGTATACAACTCATTGGTGTTCGTTGAAGAGGAGAACCAATCCAAATATGACACGGTCCTCCTCAAGCTCGACCAGCACTTCAACGTTGAGGTAAATGAAAGCTTTGAGAGGTATATCTTTCAGCAACGCCTGCAAGGTAAGGATGAGCTCTTTCAACCCTTTCTGACGCATCTCCGCATACTCGCGCAGTCCTGCGGTTACGGCAACACCTCAGAGTCCATGATCCGGGACCAGATCGTTTTTGGCGTTGCCTCCAGTGGCCTATGCCAGCAGCTTCTTAAAATTAAAGGCCTGACCTTAACATCTGCGGTGGAAGCCTGTGTCCTCCATAAAAATGCGACCAGCCGCTTTGCCCAATTTCAGACGACCGAATCAGCACGGAGGGGGTCCCTAGCGATCGAATCGGCAAGCCAGGCCACCCATGAGGCCGAACGCATCCAGGCAATCGAGTACCTCCCGGCCCGCGGCCCGGACGAGGGCGGCCGTTCCTGTGCTTTTCGAGGTCTCCCGAGCTTGTGCGCGCCAAAACCAACGGCAACATCGAGGGACGTGCTGCGCAGGTGCGCCCGATGCAAGACCGAACTGCGAATGCGCAGTGGCGTAACGAACGCCATGACGTCATGACGTGCGGCAACTGTGGAGCTGCACATTTAAAAGGGCAATGTCCTGCAAAAACCCGACAATGCCTACGCTGTGGCAAGATGGGCCACTACGCTGCCTACTGTCGAGCGGTTCAACCGATGGATCCTACACATCTCCGACAACCTCGCAGACACGTCAGGACCGTCCAGCCCACACATCAGGACATCCAACCCAATGACACAGATGACCAAGATGCCTTCCGGGTTGCGGTCATTGATGTGAACCGCGTCAACACCGTCAATCCGGCCGATGAATGGAGTGCCACCCTGACGGTCAACCGATCGCAGATCACTTTCCGCCTGGACACTGGTGCATCCGCCAACCTCATAGTGTATTCAGCATTCCATGCCGTGAAGGTCAAACCACCTATCCAGCCATCCCGGTGCAAGATGGTCGACTACAATGGGAACGTTATCCCGGCCATGGGATCCTGCCAGCTCCAGGTGACACACAAAACGCACAGGGTCACACTCTCGTTTGAAATAGTTGGCTCATCGAAGGATTCCTTGCTGGGCACACAGGCATGTAAGGCTCTCCACCTTGTACAGCGAATTCAGTCTCTCTCTCCAGATGACACATCTGACTTCCCGGATGCTGAGTTCAACGCAAATCTACAATCGCTCCTCGCTCACAACCAGCAGGCATTTGAAGGCATGGGAACACTGCCATACACATACCGAATTCGCCTCAAACCGGACGCCATCCCGGTCGTTCACGCACCTCGCAGGGTTCCTGCGCCACTTAAAGACCGCCTCAAGCTGCAGCTGCAGGATCTCCAGGACGAAGGGGTCCTATCCAGGGTCACGGAGCCCACGCCATGGGTCAGCTCCATGGTGTGTGTCAAGAAGCCCTCTGGCGAGCTCCGCATCTGTATAGACCCTAAAGACCTAAATAATAACATTATGCGGGAACATTATCCCATACCTAAACGGGAGGAAATCACCAGTGAAATGGCCCAAGCCAAGATATTCACCAAACTGGATGCTTCTAAAGGATTTTGGCAGATCCAACTGGACCCGTCCAGCCGAAAGCTATGCACCTTTAACACCCCTTTTGGCAGATTCTGCTATAACCGGATGCCATTTGGCATCATCTCGGCATCCGAGGTCTTCCACAGAATCATGGAGCAGATGATGGAAGGCATCGAAGGGGTGCGCGTATATGTGGACGATGTCATCATCTGGTCCACCACACCGCAGGAGCACATACATCGTCTCCAACGCGTTTTTGCCCGCATACGGGAAAATGGCCTGCGCCTCAACCGAGCCAAGTGTGCTTTTGGCCAGACCGAATTGAAGTTCCTGGGGGACCACATCTCCCGGTCAGGGGTCCGTCCGGATGCAGACAAGGTGAGCGCCATCACAGCCATGCCGCGGCCGGCCGACAAGAAGGCTGTACTACGATTCCTGGGCATGGTCAACTTCCTCGGGAAATTCATTCCCAACCTTGCCTCCCACACAACGGCTCTGCGCCATCTCGTAAAAAAATCCACAGACTTCCAGTGGCAACACACACACCAACTGGAATTGGAGAAGCTCAAACACAAACTTGCCACGGCACCAGTGTTGGCGTTCTTCGACATGTCTCGTCCCACCAAAATCTCAACTGATGCCAGCCAATTCGGCAATGGAGCAGTGCTCCTGCAGAGGGATGACACGTCGTCATGGGCCCCGGTTGCCTATGCATCACGGGCTATGACCCCCACAGAGCAGCGCTACGCGCAAATCGAAAAAGAATGCCTGGGCTCGCTAACTGGTTTGGACAAGTTCCACGATTATGTATATGGTCTTCCACGATTCACGGTCGAAACTGACCACCGCCCCCTGGTCAGCATAATAAACAAGGACCTGAACAACATGACCCCTCGCCTCCAGCGCATCCTACTTAAACTCAGGAGGTATGATTTCCAACTGATCTACACTCAAGGGAAGGACCTCATCGTGGCGGATGCCGTATCCCGAGCAGTGAGTATACCACCAGGTGCGGAGGGGTTCGTATGTCAAGCCGAGGCACAAGTGGGCTTGACAGCGGCAAATCTGCCGGCTAATGACTCCAGTCTGGCCTGCATACACAGAGAGACAGCGGCCGACCCCCTTTTACAGCGAGTGATGCGCCACATGACAGAAGGTTGGCTCAAAGGGCAGTGCCCGCAATTCTATAATGTACGGGACGACCTAGCCACCATTGATGGGATCCTTCTAAAGCTAGACAGGATCGTCATTCCGCATAGTATGCGCCAGCTGGTTCTCAATCAAATACACAAAGGCCACTTGGGGGTCGAGAAGTGCAGATGGAGGGCCCGAGAGGCAGTATACTGGCTGGGCATCAGTGACGATATTGCCAACATGGTGCTCAACTGCACAACCTGCCAAAGGTTTCAGCCGGCGCAACCTCCTGAGACGCTTCTGCCCCATGAGCTGGTGACGTCCCCCTGGGTGAAGGTGGGTGTCGACCTATTTCACGCGCTTGGCATGGACTATGTTGTCATCATGGACTACTTCTCCAATTACCCAGAAGTCATGCGCCTACACGATCTGACGTCGTCTGCGGTCATCAGGGCCTGCAAAGACACCTTTGCTCGCCACGGCATTCCGATGACTGTCATGTCGGACAATGGGCCTTGTTTTGCCAGCCATGAATGGTCGTCCTTTGCCGCCTCATATGGCTTCACACACGTGACGTCCAGCCCTCTGCATCCCCAGTCCAATGGAAAGGCGGAGAAGGGCGTTCACATTGCCAAGCGGCTCCTCTGCAAGGCTGCTGCTGCCGGATCGGACTTTCACCTCGCCCTGCTGGCCTATCGCTCAGCCCCGCTAGCCACGGGTCTCTCGCCAGCACAGCTGCTGATGGGTCGCACCCTCAGAACAACTGTGCCCTCCATCCTGGCACCAACAACAGACCATGCTACGGTACTGCAAAAGGTGCAACTGCAGCGTGAACGCCAGAAGAGTTTGTACGACACAAGGGCAACTGATCTTCCCCCCCTGGCCCCTGGAGACAAAGTCCGCATTCATCTACCAGATGGTGGCTGGTCAGCACCTGCTGAAGTTCTCCGACATGTGGCTCCCCGCTCATTCCTAGTACGCATGCCGGATGAATCTGTGCGTAGGCGCAATCGGCGAGCCCTTCGCCTCCTTCCGCGCTCACAACGGAACAGTACACAGATGCCGGGTCCTCCACTGGTTCCTGATAGTGACTTTGTGGAGCTGCCACAGACCATGCCCCTTCCATCGCCACCCATGGCCAGGCTCGCACCTCAGCCGGTGGTTCTCGACCCACCCTTGAGGCGGTCAACCCGAATTTGTCGCACACCTACTAGACTGGACCTATGAGACTGTTCACACGTCAAAGTTTAACAACTATTGTATTGTAACATGTTACTGTTTTATTATTCCAGATCTCGTTTGACCGGACCACACTTCAAAGTTTTTTTCTTGTTTTGTTATGGTACAACCTCGTTAGCATGACACACCCGACATCACCCCATGTATATAGTTACGACACATGTACATGCTGTAAATATCACGCACACACACTTTCATATTTATAACCACGTAGGCACATAATCTTGTAAAAAAGGGGGGATGTCATGATATTCAAACTCACACATCATGATAGACAGACCAACAGACAAATTAGCACACATAACACGACAGCCAATCACAGACAAGGACAGAGACAGTATAAGACAAGAAACACGACACCTGGTGGCCAGTCCATCTAGAGACCAGGACAAGGACAGGACCTGATTAACAACACACTCAGGGAGTCACCACGTGCAGAGTATCAAGACAAATCTGTAAATAGCAAGTTGGAATAAAACAGCGTTGTACCAATTGCAACCGTGTTGGTTCATCTGTACCTCAGAGCACCCAACACCACAACAATTTGTTTGATCAGCGTCCCTGCCACTTTACTCAATTTCCACATTTTTCCTATTTACTGCGGCCATGGAATGCACAATCTATAGAATGCACTGCAGAAAGTCACCTTTCAACCCTATATCTGCCACCAAGAAGGACAAGAGCAACATTGTAACGGAAACACCGACTATAACTCTATGTTACACCCCATCCTGCTTTGTTGATAGACCACCTTTCCTGAATTGAAAGGCTTGCAGTTCCCTACCATAGAACACCATCACAACAAAAGCTCCAGTAGTTCACCGAGAAGGCCCACCATTACTGCCTCAGGGCAACTTGAGATGGATAATGAACACAGCCTTTCCAGTTTTGTATCAAATACGCAAATATGTAAGAAAAGCACAACAAAGTTTGTGCTTTGTGAATCCATGGTGTATCTATTGGTTGCAAATAATTAATGCATGAGCAAATGAGTAAATTAACAGATGAATAAATTAAGAAATGAGTCCTTAATTTCCCAGGCCCCTCCTGAATAAATGTTGACATTTAGTGGACCTCTGCATATGCTGGACTTCCTGACACAAGTGACATAAAATATTCTACTGTAAGCAGGTTGAAAAAGAAAATACCTTGAGATCAGGAATACAAATAAGTATTTTTGTCACCTAAGATCAGTCATCTTGCTGTAATTATCTCTTTCTCTTTAGCTTTCAGAAAAACACAACACATTGAATCATTCTCTGTTGCTAGTTTGTCAGTGTTACATCATAAATAAATAAATAATCTTTATTGTCTTAAGTAGGCTTACATTGACACTGCAATGAAGTTACTGTGAAAAGCCCCTAGTCGCCACATTCCGGCGCCTGTTCAGGTACACAGAGGGAGAATTCAGACTTCTCAGCTGGCACGGGAGTTGAACCCGTGCTGCTGACCTTGTTCTGCATCACAAACCAGCTGTCTAGCCCACTGAGCTAAACCATCATGTGCTGTGCATTCCAACAATTGACTTAAGGAAGTTCCTAACACCTTAGCATCTGGCGGAATTTATTAAAACCAGCATGGCTCCTAACAGTGGGACTGGAAATGGGTACAATGTCTGCTTCCTTGTGAGGAGCTGCCACATACTCTATCGCAATGTAAATTGTAAGTGCCTGTGATAGGCACATGTCCCACATGTACTCGTGTGGCTGAGTAGGTGGGAAGTGTCCTCCCCTGCCATCAGCTGGCTCAATTCCAGGTGGTGGCAGATGTTAAAAAGGTGGGCTCTGTAAGCTTCCTGCAGAAAGAACTGGTACTGATTAGCAGAATCATCCACCAGCAGGTCCATGTGGAAACCTTTTACACGATTCACAGCCTCCATCCTCCCTTGACACCCTCCATCAGTTGGCCCCCATCACTGCCCCATTCATCTGCATGGTTCTCCTCTTTGACTCCCATTATTTTCCGTATGCCACTCACAAATATGTCTTGTCACAGACAAAGTGCAATCCCATAGTCCCTGCAGCTTTTCCCCCAGGCCATCGAGGAACGATGGGACATGCTCTTTCCGAGGAATGGCAAGAGGAAACCCTTCAATTGACAAAGGTAGCCTGGAATGAGATTGCAGAGGAGAAAAGCAGCCGTGGAATCCACCCAAGATCCTGGGTCCTGTGCTGCGAACGGATGAACATCTTCTGATCAGGCACGATATGTGGCAATGTGACACTGTATCAAATGCCACCCATGAGGGTATCAAGTCATGAGACTTTGTAAGTGAAGACAGTGGCCAGACTTGTAAATGTGTGCTCTTCATCAGTAAGACAAAGACAAAAATTCAGGTCAGACTGTGGGCAGGATTTTCCTCCCCCTCTGTGGCGTGTTCTGCAGCGGTGGAAGGCAGTTCACCAGTGGCCAGCGCGTGATCTACTGGTCCCGCCGTTGTCAATGGATTTCCCGTTGAATGCACTCCTCATCATCGCAAAACCCACGGTGGGGGTGCACCGCCAGGGAGACCGTAAGATCCTGTCAGCTTGAACGGCCAGAAAATTCTACCCCGTGTGACAGTTGTACATGATAAGGTGATTGGATACCAGTTAGACTTTATGGCCAGCATTTGGCATGGGGATGTGTAGGGACAAGATAATTAGATGTCTCTTTACGTGCCACTAAGTCACCATTTTGACTTGCAGGATAAGGAGACAATCAATGTCAGGGAGAGGACCAAGACTGGAGGAGGAGTGCCCAAGCTGAGTGTGGTCGTGCCTTTGAAGCAGGAAGACATGGGAATTTCTGGAGAACAAGGAGGACCCTCCATTACAGACTGTAGGTGATTGCCACAGGCTGAGAAGATCAAAGCAGATAGTACTAACAGGGCAATTCCACCTCTACTAGAGATGAAGAACATCCAAAGGGTGAATGGCCACCTGGCTCTCCCTTACACTCACATGGCTGCGTTTGTGTATAGGGGCACATCGCTTCACAGACATGTCCTAGCACTGAGGGAAACTGTATCAGCCAAGATCCTTGACAGTGGAACAGCTGTTGGGGATCAGGCCCATACTGAGCACCAGGCTGATGACAAGCCTAAATATCCAGGAAATGAAGAGACAAGCAGGAAAATATCGAGTGGAGGTACCAGAGACTATGGGGAACCTTACGTGCATGGTGGAGGAATCCAGCCATCATGACTTCTGCCATGGTTCTGGCATGCAAACACGTAGCTTCCTCTGTGGAGAAGTTGGCGACCACCCTGAAAAGCCAGGTTAACCACATGATCCATATGCACGAGGACCTGCATTCTGTCGCTCTGACCATGCGGTTAGGTGAGAGGGGCATGAGGCACTGGACTTTCCTCCAGGTGCCTATTCTCTCCAGGGATATGGGAAGGTGCCATTGCATACCAAGAGGGGGAGGAGTGTCTGTTGGCTGTCCTCTCAGAACACTCCCAGGGCGAGTTTCCGCTTATCATCCCCTCTGCCAATGACCCAGAGCCCCCAGTAGGTGAGGACGAGGACAGATCACAAAGTGAACTGTGTGAAGAAGGCAGGCAAATATATGAGCATCTCCTGTACATGGTATTCATTCTTAGACACCACCGATGGGACACATGGCGGCCATCATTTCACAGACCCTCGCCCCAGCGCTGAGACTGAGGGAGACAGTGGAAGGACTGTTGAGAATCAGGCCGAGTCCCAGGCTGATGACAAGACTATTTGGCCACGTAAACACCCAGGAAATGCTGGGGCAGGCAGCAAAATATCGAGTGGAGGTACCAGAGACTATGGGGAATGTTACGAAGGCTAAAGTCTGGCTCCTTTCAGACACGCTCTGCCCTCTGCCCATAAACATGTTTTACTGCTGTTTAAGGACCCGACCACCAGAGTCACCCTCTTAACAACCCAACTGCCGTGTGTTTGAGGACCCGACCAAATGGAGGTTGTTCACCTGGAGAGCTTCCAGACAATCAGCATGGCAGCACCACTGTGGAAGCGGCAACACCCACCTGAGACCGGGATCATCATTGAATCCAAGGCCAAAGGTTAGTGATAGCGGAACAGGGAATCACAGGGTTGTGGTTGCGGGGAAGGGTGGTCGGTAGCAAAGACTGGGGTGGTTCTCCGCAGAGTACCACACCTCCACTTCCCACTGCCGGGTCCCTCAATCAGACACTGAGCATGTTGGCAAACCCTCCACCACCTTGGGGGTACTCATTGCCTACTTAAGAGCTTCAATTGGCAGCAGAGTGGGAAGGCTGTCTGTGAGCTTTCTCAGCATGGATTTAATCATGATGGAGGCAGGATGCTGATAGAATCCCACCCACTACCATCCACCCGGTTAAATGTCTCCATCACCAAACTCACTGGAGGAGAGCCCAAGATTCCATCCACTGAGTGCTTTCATTGCCTTTTTGTAGCTTTAGAGAGCTGCAGTTAATCATGAAACAGGCAGAGGTGAAAAGAGTACTTATTTGACCCACTTCTCTGCTTCATCCGGAACCTGTTTCCAGATCCCAAACAGATAATATTTCATATTTTTCCCAAATGCCTAAACCCCTAGTTTTCCAATTCCCAGCTCAATTACGAATTGACCCAATTCTCAGAAACCTGTCTATTAAATGCAAACCAGATTTTTTGGAAATTTGAGTCCTAAAGTCCGATATCAAAAAAGGAAAGCAACGTAAATGATTCTAACTCACCTTGTGAGTCATTTTTTGTTAAATATAGTAATACGTCATGTTCACTGAGTTAATTTACTGTGTTATATGTAAAGGGGATGGACACTTTGATCTCTCAAAGTTTGATGTCCATCACAAGGATATTTATTTTAAAGGAGGGGTTAAGCTTATAAGAGACACTTTTAAGTCACAAGTGTAATTATTGTCTGAAGTATATTAAATTACGAATCAGTAAGAATGAATGAGATTCTGAGCCATGATGAATCATTTCCCTGCTGGCTTTAATAATACATTGTCATTCCCACCACTAATACTAAAGTTTTCCAGTGGGGTAAACTCACTGTTGATGTAAATGATCCCAGTATTAGCGATTTGAAACAGAGGATTCTGCACTATTTGCAAACTTAAAATAATTTTGAAGTTATTCGATATGGCTGATGTCTGAAGCACTTTCAGGGGAGCTTCAGGCAGTGTTTTTGTCCTGTCTGATTTGTTGTGAAGTTTGCCCTTTGCCATTTTCAAAGATATTTTGAAAAGATAAAGAAGTCTGCCTTTCAGCCCTGGAGTGAAACATAATTCACACATTTATATAACTACTAGGAGATCGCTCAAGGGAGAGAGAATAAATGGCTTTGTTGGATAGTACATTAGTCCTCAGTGAGAACTGTTGTTCTGACTTTAATGAGTATCATTAGTTACACAAAAGATGAAGATAATACATCTTCATCTGACGAACAGAATCCGAAATGTCTAAAGCCAAGCACAAGAAGACTTTCTTGAGGTGTAAAGCATCAAGTAACCATTAAGACGTTTTGGTGGGTGGACAACTATGGAATTTCTTATTATTCCCTTTGCTTAACTATAAATGGTAAGAAGGTTTTACATAATGGGTGGATTCTCCAATGCCCAACTCTGGGATCAGGGGCGTCATTCTCCGCCGGCGGGAGTCTCCGTTTTGCCGGCGCCCGGGGGTTTCCCGACGGCGTGGGGCTGCCCCACAATGGGAAACCCCATTGACCGGCCGGTGTTACGGAGACTCCCGCCGGCCGGTCGGGGCAGAAATGTGGCGGGGCGGGTAGGAGAATTTCGCCCCAGGATTCCCGATAGAGCGGAGAATGGCGAGTAGCCCGGAAACGGGTTTGGAGTCCAGCGCCAAGTCCATTGCCATGCTCCGATGCCCCACCAGTGGTGACAGGGTGCTACCCACCCCGTGCCGACGGGAACATGTAAATTGATATTGTGCATATGTATGCAATTAATGGGCTTGAAGTCTGAATTTCCAACCACCGTGATGCTCCAACCCCTTATTGAGAACTCCATCAGTCGGGCTTTGGTGCGAGGTTGGTCAAGCGCAGTCCTGGCGCCATGGAGCCCGAGGGCAGTCAAAGGGATCAGGGCACTGATGAAGTGCCCTTCTGCTCCTGCCAGGCTGTAATTACGAGGGGGGACCCCGAAGGGTCCTGGGGGTTGAGGGTTGTTCCCCCCCATCAGCCACCCCCATCAGACCACTCATCAGACACCCCATCAGAGACCCCCATCAGTCACCCACAGTATACTTCCCATCAAAGACGTTTATGCATGTGGCTTTGGGAGGGTGACCCGTTATTCCTGTGGTGGGAGAGGATGCCCCTCCTTGTCAGCATGGGGGGCGGGGAACAGGATTGGCATCCAAGAGAAAATGCTGGAAAATCTCAGCAGGTCTGGCAGCATCTATAGGGAGAGAAAAGAGCTAACGTTTCGAGTCCAGATGACCCTTTGTCAAAGCTGGATTAGCATTGTGGAGGGAGGGTGGCCAGCCTCTGGAGCTTCGGATTGAGCCACCCGCTTAAAATGGCAGCCCGATATCAGGATTCCAGCGGAATCTGACAAGCTCGCCACCATGCATATATTTGCATGGTTAAGGAGTGAGACTCGCTTCTAGGCCCCACTCCCACTGCCAGCGGAGACCAGTCCCAATTTGCTGCTGATGGGAGCACTTAGTCTCCAGAACGAAGAATTCCAGCCAATATCTGTCAAAATATGTTGATGCATTTTTGAGACTGGCGGCACGGTAGCACAGTGGTTAGCATTGTTGCTTCACAGCTCCAGAGTCCCAGGTTCGATTTCCGGCTTGGGTTACTGTCTGTGCGGAGTCTGCACGTTCTCCCTGTGTCTGCATGGGTTTCTTCCGGGTGCTTCAGTTTTCTCCCAAAAGACGTGCTTGTGGTAAACACCACTAGTGATATATTGTATGTATTACGGCCCTGCCCGTATATTACAGGTACGACGGTAAATCCCTGCCTGCTGGCTCCTCCCAGCAGGCGGCGTATAAAAGTGTATGCTCTCCTGCGCTGCTTCCATTCTGGTTCCAGCTGCGGGAGGCACAACATCTTGTGCAATAAAGCCTTGATTGTTTCACCATTCACGTCTCGTGGTAATTGACGGTACATCAGTGCTGTTAGGTAATTTGGACATTCTGAATTCTCCCTCCCCGTACCCGAACAGGCGACGGAATGCGGCGACTAGGGGCTTTTCACAGTAACTTCATTGCAGTGTTAATGTAAGCCTACTTGTGACAATAAAGATTATTATAAAAAAAAGATTGTGCATCAGTTTAACTGAATATAGGTTCCAAAGCAATAGATCGCAGGGTGTCATTTCCACTGTTTCAGGGATCATATTATAAAATGTTGAGTAGGTTGGCACAAAAGAGAGCATATCATCCTGATGGATTCCCCTGATGGGGACAGGCGATTCCCCCAAAGGCAGTCACCCCCACTTCCTTCCTGACAGCAGCCAGTCTGACTGCCTTCTTTCTGCTTTTATGCACAAGCTTAAAAACTGCAGCAGAGGCAGCAGGAGGTTCTTTTGTGGTGGGTAAGTGTCCACTTATGGGCCTCAATTGGCTTAAACGTGGGCTGGCTGCCTGACACCTTATCCCTCCCTGTAATTCACCCCACCCTGAAATATGGAGGACAGGTCAGGGGTGAGCAGGAAGGTTGTGGGCTAGCCACCCACTTTAAATTATGTGTCTGATATCATCAATTACATCAGCGGGGAGGTGTAAAATTAATTCCATAGAATCATAGCACGCTTACGGGATTGAAGAAGCCAACCGGCCCGCTGTGTTGGCACTGGGTCTCTGAAGGAGCAATTCATTGACTGCCACTTCCCGTGTAGCCCTGCACATTCGTCTTTTTCAGATAATAATACAATGCCTTCTTGAATACCTCAATTGACTCTGCCCCCACCATGCTGTCAGGCAGTGCATTCCAGATCCTAACCACATCCTCATCATATGTGAATGAGTGTGTGCATGTTTGGGGTGGAGTGATTGTACGTTAAAAGAGCAATAGCTCCAATGCCATTCAATGAATGGAACCACCTACCCCTAAAGACTAACAATGAAAGGCTACTAAAAGATATCAATAATTCATGACTATGAGGATCGAAGGAAGAATGAAAGAAGAGGTAACACATAAAAGGTAAAGATTTGACAGGAACAAATTAACCACAATCACTAATGCTTGAGCAGTGAAATTTCATTCACTGGGGGAGATTTTGGGCGTGATTCCCTAGCCTTGTTATGTTCTCGCTCAAGCGATATGAGGCTGGTGAATAGCGAGAGAGGCCAAAACGAGAACTGTGCCAGGTGCCAAACAGTTTGCGATGCAATCGGCCTTGTAGTGATCTGTATATTTGTACAGACATCTGCACATATACCAGGGACTACAGACAGATGTAACAGCCACAGCATCACTGGAGGACAGCATCAGAGACGGGTATAAAAGGTCCAGCCCAAGGGAGGATCCGCCTCTTTCAGAAGCACAGGGCTAGTGAGCAGCAGCACACGGGGACAGCTCAGCATAGGCAGCTTACCTTAGCTTCACTGGTCATACCTCTTGACTGTATTATATCTAGTTAAGCTCTGGAAACAGAACTAACCCATTGAATAAAGTATTTGTGTTAACTGGAAGTCTACAATCTTTAATCAGACTTAGAGAATAACATAGGCCTGTTCCGGTAGGCGAAATCGGGATCCCGCCATAGTGTGGCGTGATATCAATTATGACCACTTAAGTCCTATTTCCATACAATTAATGAGAGCCACCCCATATCCAATGGCCTGATTTATTGACCTCCACAGCAAGTATTCACGCTGGCGCCAATTAGTACTCCTTTTGAAAAACGTAAACCTGGCGGAAGAAAAATAATTTAAAACCTTACCTTTTCACGGTTGCCGGCTACATCGTCAGTAAATTCCGCTGCCAAAACTGTCATTCATGCTCTGACTTCCTTTGTCCACAACTGTGTGACACATCACTGGGATTTGTATATTAAAAGGCTTATCACCTGAAGTAGGCAGGCACTTTGACTACCTAGTGTTCGGACGTCTAATTGTGGCAATGGCAGCATTGGCGTTGTTTGAGTTGTAAGTACATTGGCCTAAATATAAGGCTCTTACCTCCCTCTTAACATGGATTTAGACATGTTAAAATATCAGCAACAACTTGCACCTTCAAAGTAAGCCCCAGGGCAGTTCACAGGCACATTCTAAAGCAATATTTGACACTGATCCACATAAAGAGATATTAGGGCGGATGGCCAGGAGCTTGATCAAAGAGGAAGATGTTGAGGAGTTCATAAAGGAGGAAAGAAAGCTAAAGAATTGGAAAGCTTTAGGGGTTTTCCAGAGCGGACGAGACAGCCAAAAGCACAGCCACCTATTGTTGTGCAATTAAAATCAGGGAAGATCAAGAGACCAGAATTAGGTGAGCACTGATATCCCAGAAGGCTGTGGAGTTGGACAGAGATAGGGAGGGGTAAGGCCATGGAGAGAGTTAAAACCAAATGTGAAATTTTAAACTGGAAGACAATATAGGTCAACAAGCACAAGGGTGAGTGAGACTTGGTGTAAATAAAGGATTGGAAAGGCCTGTCGGCTGTGCTGTGGAATAGTCAAATCTCAAGATGTCAAAGGCATGGATGAGGGTTTCAACAGCTGAGGCGGGGGCAGGTTTGGTCAATGTTACAGAGGTGGAAAAAGATGTTTTTTGGAGATATGCAGATATGTGGTCAGAAACTATTTATGGGTATGACAACACAGTTATGACAACACAGTTGTGGCTAGTCTGACAAGCATGACAATTGATGCCATATGGTTCAAAATTGCCATTTATTACTACTACCTGATAAGATTTAATTATGGAACAATTTTCTCACTGTTTGAATTAGTCAGCAAGTCTGGGATGAAGCTGGATTGTTGAAACGGTAAATAAGTAACCTTGTGATCTGTTTCATTCTCTGGAGATTTGAACTGAACATTTTGTAGCAGATGGTCAGGTGGTCTGTGTAGAACAGGTAACCACAGAATGCTCCACCAGGATTTTTTTGTTCTTAAGAAGCCAGCCTAGACCTGATGGGTGAAATGGGCTCCCTTCTGTGCTGACTCCGTAGCTTAAGCAAAGAGCCATAACCAAAGTTGAGAGGACCACAAGATATGCCAAGTGCAGCATGACTTAGCCCTTTTGCTAATGGCTTTACCATTGCTTTCCCAAAAGGAAAATGAGGTTTAAAGAAACAATAAAACCATTATTAGCCTGGGGAGGTGTTATAACTGTACTGTGCACAGTAAATCAAAATTAAAAACATGTTTTTTAATAGAAAGAATTGTTGGCAATGTTATGGTATGAATGTTGCATGTCTTAACATCAGGGTGCGGATTCTCCATTGCCCGATGCTGGTATCGGGATTGCCGATTGGCGGAGAATGGGGCGTTAAACACATTGCAATTCTCCGATCCCCCGCCGCCGGTGACAGAAAGCTATGTGCCCGCACCAGCGGCACCATGCAAAACCACAACTTGCATGTATTTTTTCTGATTAAAGGGCGAGAAGCCCGATTTCCCCCCCCACCCCCCCCGCCATGTTATGCTCCAACCCTCTCAGCTGGGAATCACACAAGTGAGATTTTGTGCAAGTATTTACAAGCGGGGCCCAGGTGCCATGGTTGTTGAGGTGAAGCAAGGAGATAAGTAAATCATTGAAACTTTTCGGGCCTGCTAGGGGGTGTAAGCCCGAACCTCAGAGAACGACTTGGTGTGTGTTGTGTTATGTACTCTGGGATAACACAGGCTGTAACTGGTGGAGCTTTAACCAAAAGATACTCCAGACCCTGAAGCGAGTTCAATCTGATTTATTGAACCAGTAGCACAGTTAGCACAGTTCTCTATGAGTTCGACTCTCTGCTAACCTAAGTGTGATTACTCTGTCTGACTGAACCAGACTAGCTCTTAGCCACGTGCTGGAGGTGTGATACTGTAAATACACCCTGACTCACTCTGTAGATGTTCATCAGTGGAAAGAGGTGGAGTGTGAGTGCCTTGTGCGTTTTATAGTGAGATACCACCCATGAGTGTCCTGCCTGCTAATTGGTCATGTCCTGTTCTCTGTGTTCATTAGCTGCCTGTCTGTGCCTGTCTGTATATCATTATCTGCATGTCTGCATATCATGACATCTCCCCTTTTTTCAAATGTTTTGTTGGCATATGGGAACGTACTTACATGTGGTGGCATATATTAACATATTTACAAGCGGTGGCATATGTGACCATATTTACATGTGAAGACAGCTGTCTAATGTGAGAAAACAGAACATAGCAAACAAAACAAATGTTCATAAGTCCAGTCTCTGGGGCTTGTATCTGATCCTTGTTGACCGCCGGAGAGGTGGTGGTGGGGACGACGGCGCCTTGACAGGCGGGATGGAAGCCTGACTGGTGGCCTCGTAGTTCGAGGTATCAGGAGGTGGCAAAACAATGGACAGAAACAGAGAAGAAAGCGGTTGCGGGCAGGCAACTTTGCGCAGTGCCCGTCTGTTTCGTCACACAACAGAATCATCAGCCATACGTACAACATACGAGCGGGGAGCAGCCTGTCGAACAACGACAGCTGGAGCAGACCAGCCACCATCCGGTATCTTGATCCTGACAGTGTCTGCCGGGGATAACACAGGCAAATCGGTGGCATGAGCATCATAGCCCTGCTTTTGCTGGTTTTGGAGCAGCTGCATCTTCTGCAGCACCGGGAGGTGATCCATGTTGGACAAGTGTATGGCTGGAAGTGTCATCCGCTGGTCCCTGTTCATCAGGAGTTGAGCCAGTGACATGCCAGTGGACAGTGGGGTCACCCTGTACGCAAGCAGCGTGAGGTAGATGCCAGAAGCAGAATCCGCGGCCTTGCAGATGAGCTGTTTCACAATGTGCACCCCTTTTTCAACCTTCCCATTGGACTGCGGATAGTGTGGGCTGGAAGTGACATGTTTGAAATGGTATGACTTGGCAAACATAGACCACTCTTGGCTGTTGAAGCACGGGCCATTGTGACTCATGACAGTGAGTGGGATACCATGCCTGGAAAACGTCTCCTTACAGGCCTTGATGACAGTCCGAGATGTGAGGTCTGAGAGCTTCACGACTTCAGGGTAGTTGGAGAAATAGTCAATAACCAACACCTAGTCACGACCAATCGCACAAAAGAGGTCGATGCCAACCTTGGACCCCGGGGAGGCCTCGATTTCATGCTGCTGGAGCGTCTCCTTGCTCTGCGCTGGCTGGAAGCGTTGACAGGTCGCACAGTTGAGACCATGTTTGAGATGTCCTGGCTAATACCGGGCCAGTAGGCAGCCTGCCTGGCTCTGCGTCTGCACTTCGCGACGCCCAGGTGTCCCTCATGAATTTTGTGGAGCACCAAGCTCTGGAGACTGAGTGGAATGACAATCCGGTCCAGCTTGAGGAGGATACCATCAATCACTATCAGGTCGTCCTTTACATTGTAAAATTGAGGGCACTACCCTTTCTGCCAGCCATTGGCGAGGTGGTGCATGACACGCTGCAAGAGGGGGGTCTTTGGCTGTCTCCTCGCGGATACGAACCACCTTCTCATCAGATGTCGGGAGGGTGCTAGCACACAGCTGCACCTGTGATTCAATCTGCCGGATGATTTCCAGCGGTTCACTAGGCAATGTGATGGAGCGGGACAATGCATCAGCGATGATGGGCTCCTTGCCAGGTGTGTACACTAAGTCAAAGTCGTATCTTCTGAGTTTGAGGAGGATGCGCTGCAACCGAGGCGTCATGTCGTTCAGGTCCTTGGGGATAATGTGGCCTATGGTCCGTCTTGACAGTGAATGTCGGCAGGCTGTACACATAGTCGTGAAACTTGAGAATGCCAGTGAGAAGACCCAGGCATTCCTTCTCTATTTGCGCATACCTTGTTTCGGTGGGGGTCATGGCCCTCGATGCATAGGCTACCGGTGCCCAGGGTGAAGTGTCATCGCGTTGAAGCAGCCTGGCTCGCATCTGTTGAGATCTTTATCTCCCTGTCTGGGTCGAAAAATGCCAAGACGGGTGCAGTGGTGAGCTTGGCTTTCAGCTCCAACCACTCTGCCTGATGTGCTGCCTTCCACTCAAAGGCAGTGGACCTTTTTACCAGGTTTCGTAGGGCCGTGGTGTGTGAGGCCATGTTTGGGATGAACTTGCCCAGAAAATTGACCATGCCCAGGAAGCGCAACACCGCCTTCTTGTCTTCAGGGACCTTCATGGCTTTGATGGCCTTGACCTTGCCTGTGTCCGGGCGCACAGCCTGCTGAGAGATCTGGTCACCTAGGAACTTGAGTGTCGACATGCCAAAGCAACATTTGGACCTGTTCAGCTTCAGGCCGTTGGCATGGACACAGCAGAATACCTGCTGGAGACGGGAAATATGCTCTTCAGCCGTCGTGGACCATATGATAATGTCGTCCACGTACACACAAACCCCTTCCATCCCCTCCATCATCTGCTCCAAGATGCAATGGAAGATCTCCGATGCCAAGATAATGCCAAATGGCATGCGATTATAGCAGTATCTGCCAAATGGTGTGTTGAACGTGCAGAGCCTTCTGCTCGACTCATCCAGCTGGATTTGCCAAAATCCATGTGACGCATCTAACTTGGTGAAAAAACGTGCGTGTGTCATCTCACTGGTGAGTTCCTCCCGCTTCGGGATGGGGTAGTGTTCACCCATTATATTCTTATTGAGATCTGTTGCTCTCTTTATTTGGTTCTAAATATCGCGGTCAATATGGTCACCTTCCTTAATTCTAATTACGTTTGCTTTGGAGTCGCCAGGTATCTTTCGATGCCGCCACAAGGTTCAAATCCGAATACTGATCAAAGAACCGGTACACCAGTTAGTTAGTTCAAAGTCAATACTATTTATTTACACACACAGCAATATCTACTCATGCATGAAATACTACAGACTAAACTGTCACTACTGCTAAAGCCTATACTTAGCTTCGGGCGCCCACTCAGTCAGAGGAACAATGGCCGTTGTTCGGGTCTGAGGCTGCTGGGGTCGAAAGGGGGTACAGGAGAACAGCTAAGGTCGTCCGTCTGGTAGCGAGCTTTGACCTTGGACTAACTTGCTTCTAGTGCAGCTGGTGGACGGGTCTCTCCCCTGTGAGAGCCGAGTCCAAGAGAGCGATTCTCTCTTGGGGCCTTCTTCTTATATCCGAAGGGGCTTCGCGCACTTTTGGGTGGGCCTTGAACTTGGCCCCAATCAATTGGGCCGTATCTTGATCACTTGTATTGATCTTGACCAGTAAAGGGGTGGGTGCCCTGATGGCTCGGCATGTCCTACGTGGCCGTTGACCTGCTTTGTTTGTGCTTTCGGTGTGGGGAACTGGTGCCGTGAGGTCTGGAGCCAGATCGGTTACTTGAGTATCTCCCTTTGTTCCCGGAGATGGGCCATCAATATGCTAACGGACCTACGGTTTCAGTCTCGTCTGGGAGCTGCGGTTCCAATACACGTATAGGCTCTGTGCCTGCCTGCTTTCTTAGCATTGTCCATAGTTCCCTGCAATCTTTGCAAACATCCATTTTGTATTCTGGAAGTGGCCATCCCTGATGGCTGCAGATCCTTGGGATCAATGCAGATGCGCAGGTCTCCCGAAGGCTTTCTAACACACACCATCGAGCTGACCCAGTCAGTCGGTTCCCCTGGAAATGATTCCCTGTTGCTGAAGATCCTTGAGCTGTGCCTTCAGGCGCTCCCTCAGCGGAGCTGGGATGCAGCGTGGTGCATGGACCACTGGCTTGGCATCAGGGTCGTAGCAGAATCTTGTATCGATATGGCAGCGTGCCTATCCCGTCGAATACATCTGGATACTGAGCGAGGATGTCGGCAATGCCGGCCTGAAGATCCACATTGGAGGATGTCGTTGTGTAAACCCACTGCGCGAGATTCAGCTGCTTGCAGGTATGCACGCCAAGTAGGGATGCCCTGTCTGGCTTGACAATTTCAAAACCTAACCATGCATGGGTGCTCCAGTTGGAGACGAGTAGATGGCAGGATCCCAGTGCCGTGATGGCATTTCCGTTGTAGTCCAGGAGCCTGCAGGCTGCTGGAAGGACCTTGGGGGGCTTCTTGATGAGTTTGAAATCTGTCTGTGAGAGGAGGTTGGCAGAAGCACCTGTGTCCAGCTTAAACTGGATGGAGCAGTGGTTGACCCGCATCACCGCACGCCATTCGTCCGCAGAACCCACAGCGAGGATGGATTGAATTTGTGATGAGTTGGATGTGGCATATTCACATTTGGTAATGATGCCCACACAGCAGGCGGAGTCCAGGCATTCTTCCTCTGGATCCATTGTGCTGCCAGGATCAGAATCCTGTAACCATTGTTGCACACTCTGAATGTGCCATCGTCGGAATTGGGAGCGCTGGCCCCTGACTGGTGGTGCAGACCTGCACACGGCTGCATAGTGTCCAGGCTTCCCGCAGTTTAAACATCGCCTGCCTCTTGCAGGGCAGTGTTTCTTTAAGTGGGCGTTGCCGCAGTTCGAGCACGTCATGACGTCGGCGTCCTGATGCTCCGCGCGTCGTCGCACATGCGCAGTGCGGTCGGCAGACATCTGCACCTGCGCAGTGTGGGTGTCGCCAGCTTTTTTATCCCGTTCGCATCGCGCATGCGTGGGGCCCCGGGAAAAACGTGCAAAATGGCCACTTTCATCAATGCTGAGGCGCTGCATCCGGGAGATGGCCTGCACACTCTCTTGCCCTCATGAGGGGCAAGTTTCACATTTTCAGCCGATTTGTACTGGGCATAGCGATCTTTGGCGTGCTCATGCACTGTGCATGTTTCAATCGCGACTGGCAGGGTCATATGCTTGATTTTCAGCAGCTGCTCTCTCAGAGGATCAGAGTGAACTCCAAAAACAATTTGGTCTCTGATCATGGAGTCAGCAATATCACCAAAGTTGCAGGACAGCGCTAGCAGGCGTAGGTTAGTTAAGAAGGAGTTGAAAGATTCATCTTTACCTTGTAGACGCTGTTTGAATGTGTAGCGCTCGAAGATTTCATTGGTGTCCACTTCACAGTGACTGTCAAACTTGTCCAGGATGGTCTGAAACTTTGTCTTGTCCTGGCTATCGGTGAAGTGAAAAGAGTTGAAAAGTTTGATTGCTTGATCACCTGCTGTTGAGAGGAGAAGCGCGATCTTCCATGCATCAGACGCACCTACGAGGTCTGAAGCTTTGTTGGACAGCAGAAACTTTTGCTTGAATGTCCGCCAGTTGGCACTAAGGTCATCACAGAACGGATTGAGGCAAACCACCTAGATTAAGCAGTCTCCTGGTAGCATGTTGTGTTATGTACTCTGGGATAACACAGGCTGCAACTGGATGCAGCTTTAATCAAAAGATACTCCAGACCTTGAAGTTAGTTCAATCTGATGTTTGAACCAGTAGCACAGTTAGCACAGTTCTCTATGAGTTCGACTCTCTGCTAACCTAAGTGTGGTTACTCTGTCTGACTGAACCAGACTAGCCCTTAGCCACGTGCTGGAGGTGTGATACTGTAAATACACCCTGACTCACTGTGTAGATGTTCATCAGTGGAAAGAGGCGGAGTGTGAGTGCCTCGTGCCTTTTATAGTGAGATACCACCCCTGAGTGTCCTGCCTGCTCATTGGTCATGTCCTGTTCTCTGTGTTCATTAGTTGCCTGTCTGTGCCTGTCTGTATATCATTATCTGCATGTCTGCATATCATGACAGTGTGGACGGGGTGCGACCCCCTCATGATCTCCCCCTCAGGCTGCCCTTGCTGAGACCCTCACTGCTGCATTTAAACCCATTCCCTAGCTTCAAATTACAGGCTTCTGGCTGTTGATCATGCTGACTGCTACAAATGCACTGAGGGTTACTGGTCATGTGGTAACCCCCCAGCCCACCCATCTGCATCCCCTCATATCCCAGCAGCATCATCAAGGGAATGGGCTTGACCATGCTCAATCGCTGGTCCACAGGGTGTTGGCACTCCTCAATGCACCCTTTAGAAATGCAATCTTGCAGCAGAGGAAGCAGGGGATTAGCAGAGCTCAGCCTAACAAAGGACACGTGCACTAGTGCTGCTGGAACCCTCCCTGGCATATCACCACTCGCAAAGTAGAAGCTTCACCAGTGTCACTGTCAACTAGCACATCCCTGAGGATCACAAGCCGTCTCCAATCCCTGCCTGTCCACCATACCTTTGATCCCATCCATCCTGCCCCCAGCCAGGAAACCTGACCAGCTCCATGTCACAACCTGTGTGTTAAACCATGGCTCCACATAACACTAAAGCTAAGGTCCCAGCAAATGCACACATTCAATCGCTCACCCCCATCTGTAGGACCTGCCCGCACACCAGCCTCTGAGCTTAGAGCCGCATGCCTGCACAGGGTGAATACCTCCATCATATGTACAGTGCTGCTCCAAGGAAACAAAAGAGCTCCTCATGACTGCTTCGAGACAGTGGACTGGTCCATATTTAAGAACTCAGCAACCAACTTAAATGACTATGCCACCACCGTCACAGACCTCATCAGCAAATGTATGGACGACTGCTTGCCAAAGAAAGCTGTATGTACTTTCTCCGAACAGATACCATGGCTCAATCGCGAGATTGACTCCCTACCGAAGGACAGGTATGAGGCGTGTTGTGTTGGGCGCTCTGGATCCGTGGAACACATACTGGTCACCAACACTTGAAATAGTGCAACACTACTTTATTGAGTCATTAACTGTTTAACATACTCTGACTGTGGGTTAACACGATATTAGCTTTAACTAAAGACCTTTGCCTTGTCCTAACCAGTCGATGCACTCAGCACATGGTGAATGTCTGTGCTGCAGGTTGTGAGCTCTGTCCTCCTAGCTGGCTGCAACTTGAAGGAGCGGGAACTCTGATGCCCCCTGTCTTTATAGTGCGTGTGCTCTAACTGGTGATTGGCTGCGGTGTTGTGTGTGTTGATTGGTCCCACTGTGTGTCCATCGGTGTGCGTGTCTGCACCATGATATACTGGTGTATATTATGACATCCCCCCTTTTATAAATGTACATGTGTGGCAATAAATAGTGTATGGTGAGAATGTCCCTAACTACGTGTGTGCGGAAGACATATTTACAGGACTATGTACATGAGAACTAAGCTATTTACATGGGAAGGTGCCTGGTGCAGAAAAACAGTATGCAACAAGAATAACGAGATGAACACTATATACAAACCATGTAAATGCTCAAACGGAAGAACAGAACAATTCAGAAAGTCTATAAGTCCACAAATTAAGTCTCTGAGGTGGGCGACGAATTCTGGTTGACCGCCTCAAGGGTGGGTCGGGAGCCGCCAGCTGAGGAGCGGGCTGGACTGCGTCAGAGTGAGGAGGATGCAGAGTGACAGGGATCTCTGCATAGTCCATGGCAGGGTCAGCAGGAGGGCGAGGCGACAGTGGAGGATCACATAGTGAGTGTGGAACGAGACGAAGGGCGCGTCGATTGCGGTGCCGATTGGAATCATCCGGTAGACGAAACAGGAACGAACGCGGGGCCACCTGCCGAAGGACAACAGCGGTTGCAGACCAGCCACCATCCGGAAGATGGATGCGGACGTTGTCATCTGGAGCCAGAGCAGGGCGATCAGCTGCACGGGAGTCATGAGCCGCCTTGTTCTGTGCACGAGACAGCTGCATCCGGCGAAGGACCGGAACATGGTCGAGGTCTGGGACATGAATGGACGGCACTGTTGTCCTCAGGGTACGACTCATGAGCAATTGGGCTGGTGACAGGCCAGTGGACAGTGGGGCAGAGCGATAGGCCAGCAAGGCGAGGTAGAAATCGGACCCAGCATCGGCAGCCTTGCAGAGGAGCCGTTTGACTATATGTACTCCCTTCTCCGCTTTGCCGTTGGATTGGGGGTACAGGGGACTGGATGTCACATGGGCAGAATTGTACCACCTGGCAAAGTTGGACCATTCCTGGCTTGCGAAGCAGGGGCCATTGTCCGACATAACCGTGAGTGGGATGCCGTGTCGAGCAAAGGTGTCCTTACAGGCATGGATGACTGCAGACGATGTGATATCGTGCAGCCGTATCACCTCCGGGTAATTTGAAAAGTAGTCCACGATCAGGACATAGTCTCTACCCAGCGCGTGGAACAGGTCGATGCCCACCTTGGTCCAAGGTGACGTGACCAACTCATGGGGCTGCAGGGTCTCATGTGGTTGGACCGGCTGGAAGCGCTGACAAGTGGGGCAGTTGAGCACTGTGTTGGCTATGTCTTCATTAATGCCGGGCCAGTACACAGCCTCTCGGGCCCGTCAGCGGCACTTTTCCACACCAAGATGGCCCTCGTGTAGCTGTTCCAGGACGAGCTGGCGCATGCTATGCGGGATGACAATGCGGTCCAGTTTCAGAAGAACCCCGTCTACTACCGCCAGATCATCTCTGACATTATAGAACTGAGAGCATTGGCCCTTGAGCCACCCGTCTGTTGGGTGGCACATGACACGCTGTAGCAAGGGGTCAGCCGCCGTCTCGCGGCGAATTTGGACAAGGCGTTCATCCGTGGCAAGTAGATTGGAGGCCACGAAGGCCACATGGGCGTTAACCTGGCAGACGAATCCCACTGGGTCACATGGAGTGTTGACTGCCCTGGAGATAGCGTCAGCAATGATGAGGTCTTTGCCTGGGGTGTATCCCAGCTGGAAGTCATATCGCCGGAGCTTGAGAAGAATACGCTGGAGGCGAGGTGTCATGCCGTTCAAGTCTTTCTTTATTATATTGACCAGCGGGCGATGGTCGGTCTCGACGGTGAATTGAGGAAGTCCGTACATATAATCGTGAAACTTAACCACACCAGTCAGAAGGCCCAGGCACTCCTTTTCTATCTGCGTGTAGCGCTGCTCCATGGGGGTCATGGCGAGTGACGCATATGCAACAGGGGCCCATGATGAGGCCTCATCGCATTGCAGGAGCACTGCCCAATGCCGGTTTGTCTGGCATCGGTCGAAATTTTGGTCTCTTTTGCTGGATCAAAGAAAGCTAAGACCGGGGCCGTGGTCAGTTTGGTTTTGAGTTCTCTCCATTCATGCTCGTGGGCAGGGAGCCATTGGAAGTCTGTCGTCTTCCTGACCAGCTTCCTGAGAGCAGTGGTATGAGAGGTGAGGTTAGGGATGAACTTCCTTAAAAAGTTGACCATGCCCAGAAATCGGAGGACCGCCTTCTTGTCCTCTGGCGTTTTCATGACTGTGATAGCTGCCACCTTGTCCGCATCCAGCCGCACACCCAACTGGGAGATGTGGTCCCAGAGGAACTTGAGTTCCGTCTGACCAAAAGAGCATTTGGCCCTGTTGAGGCGGAGGCCCTGCTCACGTATACGTTTGAATACGCGCTGGAGGCAACTGACATGCTCCTGTGGGGTGGTGGACCAAATGATTATGTCGTCGACATAGACGCGAACACCTTCAATGCCTTCCATCATTTGTTCCATAATCCTATGGAACACTTCTGAAGCAGATATGATCCCAAACAGCATCCTGTTGTAACAATATCTGCTCAAGGGGGTATTAAATGTACACAGTTTCCTGCTGGATTTGTCGAGCTGGATTTGCCAGAATCCTTTTGAGGCGTTGAGTTTGGTGAAGAGCTTGGCGCGGGCCATCTCGCATGTGATCTCTTCGCGCTTGGGAATTGGATAATGCTCCCTCATGATATTGCGATTTAGATCCTTGGGATCAATGCAAATTCTCAATTCACCAGAAGGCTTTTTTACACATACCATGGAACTGACCCAGTCAGTCGGTTCCGTGACTCTGGAAATCACTCCTTGGTCCTGGAGGTCCTGCAGCTGCTGCTTGAGGTGGTCCTTGAGGGGTGCTGGGACCCTGCGAGGTGCATGCACCACAGGCATGGCATTCTGTTTCAATAAGATCTTGTAGGTGTATGGGAGTGTGCCCATGCCCTCGAAGATATCGTGGTGCTGGTTGATGATGGCGTTGAGTTGCGCCCTGAAGTCGGTGTCCTGAAAGGCAGACGTGTCATCAGGAGAGAGAGAGTGAACTCTCTGAACTAGGTTCAACAGCTTGCATGCCTGCGCGCCAAGCAGGGAGGCTTTCGAGGAGCCCACGATTTCAAAAGGAAGGATAGCTTTGCGTGACCTGTGCGTCACTTCAAGTTGGCATGAGCCGCTGGCATCAATGGCATTGCCATTTTAATCCAATAGCTGGCAGGCTGATGGAAGGATTGGCTGGTTTGACACGAATGCTTTGGAAGTCAGACCGCGCAATGAGATTGGCGGAGGCACCAGTGTCCAGGCGGAATCGTATTTGGGACCAGTTGACCGTCAGGGTAGCACACCACTCATCGTCCGGATCAATGCTGTATACCGACAGCAGCTTGTGTCTTTGCTTCGGGGACACCCTGATTTTTGTCACAATGCCGACTCGAAAAGGCGCCTTCGGGTCCTCGGTGTCACTGTTGTGTGGGAGGTCCGCATCGGACTCGGTGACCGTGGGTTGAATTGCCCGGACATTCCTACGAGGTTGGCTGAAGCAATATGAATTAGGTATTGTCGAGATTTGGCAGAGCATTGCCGTTTTAAATGGGCGGAGCCACAGTTGCCGCACGTCGTAGCGTCAGCACGTTCGCTGCGCCACCGCGCATGCGCCGTGCGGTCATGCGTGGTGCGTGCCTGCGCATTACTTTCTTCGACGTCGACGTCCCCTCGTTTGGTGCGCACAAGCGCGGGAGTCCACGAAAAGTGCGCGAAATGGCCGCCCTCATCCAGGCTGAAGCCCTGGAGTTGCTCAATTGCTTGGACCCGTTCCACCTCGTGGGGACCTTGCCGCACCGTTTCACCCGCTTGGATGTGGGAATACCGACTCGTGGCGTTTTCGTGTAGGTCTCAATGGCGGTCTCTCGAAGAGCTGCTTTACTTTGAGGAGCTGCTTTCATAGGGGGTCCAACTGAACACCGAAAACGATCTGGTAGCATATCATAGAGTCGGAGGTGGGCCCGTAGCTGCAACACTGCGCAAGGATGCAGAGGTGAGTGAGAAAGGATTGGAAGGGTTCATCCTTACCCTGCAAACGCTGTTGGAACATGTAGCGCTCGAAACTTTCATTCACCTCTACGCTGCAGTGAGTGTCAAACTTGAGGAGGACCGTCTTGAACTTTGTTTTATCTTCATCATCCGCAAAGGTGAGAGAATTGAAAATGTGGATAGCATGGTCCCCGGCCGTGGATAGGAGAGCAACCGTCCTGGTATCCGAGGCGTCCTCCCTGTCTGTGGCCTCAAGGAAGATCTGGAAGTGCTGTTTGAATATCTTCCAGTTGGCGCCGAGGTTGCTGGCGATGCGGAGCGGCGGCGGCGAGCAGATGTTGTCCATGTTGCAGGATGACGGAATGCTGGCGGAAGGCAGATCACTTGCAGGTAGTCCCCCAATAGTCTGTAACACACTCATACCCACCATCACAGCTTCCAAAGTCAGATCGGCCTTCCTGAAAGTGAACCCTCAGAAGGTTCGGACGGGATCCCTGGTCGTGCACTCAGAGCCTGCGGGGACCAGCTGGCAGAGGTGTTCGCGGACATCTTTAACCTGTCCCTACTGCTCTCCAAATCCCCACCTGCTTCAAGAAGACCACCATCATACCAGGAGCAAAGAAAAACCAGGCAACATGCCTCAATGACTACCGTCCAGTGGCCCTGACTTCAGTCGTAATGAAGTACTTCGAGAGGTTGGTCATAAAGCACATCACCTCTGTACTCCCAGAACACCTTGATCCACTGCAATTTGCATACCGCTGCAACCGGTCCACAGCAGACAGCAACTTCCTGGCCCTACACTCATCCCTAGAGCATCTTGACAACAAGGACTCCTACATCAGACTCCTATTTATTGACTATAGCTCTCCCTTCAACACCATAATCCCAGCCAAGCTCATATCAAAGCTCCAAAACCTAGGACTTGCCTCCCCACTCTGCAACTGGATCCTTGACTTTCTGACCCACAAGACCACAATCAGTAAGAAGAAACAACAACACCTCCTCCACAATAGTCCTCAATACCGGGGCCCCGCAAGGCTGCGTACTTAACCCCCTACTCTACTCTGTACACACACGACTGTGTGGTAAAATTTGGTTCCAACTCCATCAACATGTTTGCTGACGATACGACCATAGTGGGACGGATCTCGATTAATGACGAGTCAGAATACAGGAGGAAGACAGAGAACCTAGTGGAGTGGTGCAGAGACAACAATCTCTCCCTCAATGCCAGCAAAACTAAAGAGCTGGTCATTGACTTCAGGAAGCAAAATATTGTACACACCCCTGTCAGCATCAATGGGGCCGAGGTGGGAATGGTTACAGTTTCAAATTCCTAGGGGTACACATCACCAAAAATCTGTCCTGGTCCACCCAGGTCAACGCCACTACCAAAAAAGCACAACAGCACCTATACTACCTCAGGAAACTAAGGAAATTTGGCATGTCCACATTAACTCTTACCAACTTTTTCAGATGCACCATAGAAAGCATCCTATCTGGCTGCATCACAGCCTGCTATGGCAACTGCTCGGCCCAAGACCGCAAGAAACTTCAGAGAGTCGTGAACACAGCCCTGTCACATGAACCTGCCTCCCATCCATTGACTCCATCTACACCTCCCGCTGCCTGGGGAAAGCGGGCAGCATAATCAAAGACCCCTCCCACCCGGCTTACTCACTCTTCCAACTTCTTCCATCGGGCAGGAGATACAAAAGTCTGAGAACACGCACATACAGACTCAAAAACAGCTTCTTGCCCGCTGTTACCAGACTCCTAAATGACTCTCTTATGGACTAACCTGATTAACAATCCACCCCTGTATGCTTCTTCCGATGCCGGTGTTTATGTATTAACATTGTGTACCTTGTGTTGTCCTATTATGTATTTTCCTTTTATTTCCTTTTCTTTTCATGTACGTAATGATCCGTTGAGCTGATCGCAGAAAAAGACTTTTCACTGTACCTCGGGACACGTGACAATAAACCAATCCAATCCAATTATACAAGCAGTTGCCACCCTTCTGGCAGGAGAGCGCATGGCTCACCCAGTGAAGGGAGCTACAGAAGATCACACTGGGGCCACAGGGCCCTTCGCAGCCATCAGTACTCCAGTTGACAGGCACTGTGCCATGTCACTCAGCAACGATGCCAGGCCGCTCTGGGACTGGCTCAGGTCAGCCAGTGCCAAGACAATGCTTTTGATGTCCACAGCCATGGCCCGTTGTGAATGGGCCACACTCTGGAGCGCTGCAGCAATGTCCATGTGGCCCTGGTATGGTTTTCCTGTGCCTCAGCCACCGCCCGCACAGTGTGCCCCAGGCTTTGGACATCCTGACCCATGGCCGATAGCTTTTCACCCAAGACCTCCACCATGGATGCCACTCGTGCGGTACGAATGGTCGGCACCAACTCCTGCAGGTGGTTGGACTCCTTCAACTGCACCTGCATGCGCTGGATGGTTGCTAACATCCCCTCATGTAGGCTCCAGCTCAGCGCCTTCATCTCCAACATCGACTGCACCACCCTTTCCAGAAGTGCCAGACCAGTCTGGATGGCCGCTAGTCCCTGGGGTTGTGCCACCCACCGACCGCCCGCCCGCCCCCTCGGGTGTTCCTACCTTCACCTGATCTACCGGAGTAGCTGTGTGGTGTGACCAGATAGTGGCCCAGCAGCCTCTTCACTAAAATGCCCAACCCAGATGAGCGTCTCTGGGATGTTGGAGGGTGTTGGTGACAGCTGTGATGAGAGCTCGGTGTTGTTCCCGGACAGGTGCTCCGGGGTGTTGTGGGGTGTGGACAGGGTCATTGGAACCCGGTTGGCCCTGCCTCATCGCTTGGTGATTCGGGAGCTTGCAGCTGGGTCAGGGGACACCGGCCGGATCTGCGTCATCTGCTGGTGATTCTGCAAGACATAAGACAAGATGCATGGTGAGATTGCAGGTTGGCGTGGTGTGTGGTGAGGGGTGACTTATGTGCGATTGGCACATCGCAACGCATTGCGGACACACTTGGTTGTCCCATGCCAATCTCTGCCTCTGCGACTGCCCATACTCCCACCCCGCCGATCAGGTCTAACGCACTCTGCTCGGCGATGGTAAGGGGCCACAAGTCAGGCGGACCCCCTCTGGTCTTTTCACTCTCCCGGTGATTGTGGGCCGCCTTCTCCGGGGTGGGACTGATAATGCACAGTGTGAGACACTTGTATGCAGGATGCACATGCGGTCCACAGCTGGTGGCCTATGTGCAGGGCACCCGGCCATGGAGGGTAGGGTGTGTGGATAGGGTGTGTGTGGGGGAGGGGTGGTGCCAGGGGCACGGAGGTGGTGAGGAGGCTTGAGAAGGCCATGCAGTTTTTCCGGCCCTGCTGCCCGGTTCTTGTGGTGGGGCCCCTGATACTGACTACCTCTGCCACCTTGTTGGCGGGTGGCAGCCCCCTTCCCACCCCGGGCAACATGATGTCCCGCCTCTCCTCCACAGCATCCAGCAGTATCTCGGGCTCTGCATCCGCGAACCTTGGGGCTGCTCTTCATGGTGCCATCTTCTTGACTGGAATGAGAGTGTGTGGGGAGTGGAGTGCTTCTATGGAGCTCCAGCTTGTAGGCTCTCCAGTGCCAATCCTGACCGCAGCAAATGCTACAAAGCATCAGTTGGAATTGCACTAGTTCCACATGGCACGAGCGCTGGACCATTTGCATATCCTGAATTGCTCCAGGACTGGTGCCGTCATCAGGTCCATGGAACACCTCCCTTTCAAACCCGGCGTCAGCACTTAGGGCTGGATTCTCCGATTTTGAAGCTAGGTCCAGAGCATGTGTCTATGACCAAAAAGACGGCGCCGCCCCCGCACTGATGCTCACGCGTCAACCGCGTCACGTAAAGCCCCCGGCTTTACCTTCAGATACGGACGGAGAATTGCCGGGTCCGTGGCCGCGCCGTACAACATGGCGCCGGCCGCACGCAGACCCGGCATGCCAGATAGTGCCCCCTTGCAACCCCCCTCGCCACCCCCGGACCAGCCCCCCAGCCCCCGCTGAAGCCCCCTCCTGCCAGCGGAACATCTCCGCCCCTGACTGTGACGGCGCTGGACACAGTCCAGTGAGGTCCCCGAAAACTATGAGTACACATGTCCCACGACGTTGGGAGGTCAGCCCATCGGGAGCGGAGCATCCGGGGAGGGCCTCTGGTGACGTCCTGAGAACGCCCCAATGGTGTGCAGCGTACTCAGGCATTACGCTGTTTTGAAGGGGGCGGAGCATCCTGCAAACACCGCCGCCCCCGATTTCGGCGTAAAAGCGAATTCCCCACCAATCACCATCAGTCTCTCAAATGGAGAATCCAGCCCTTAGTCTTCAGAGAGGAGAATCCCACCCCAAATGTCATTTTCTGCTCTTTTAACAGAGGCACTAATCCACTTAATTTACAACAAAATAGTGGATGGAAGAATTTGGTGCAACTCTGTCATCCAATCACATTGCTGTCCAGAACTCGTATACTATCTTATATGGAAATATCTCAAAGAATTCTCATAATAAACCATGTTTGGAGGATAGTCAGTTGTTTAGCAAACAGTTATATTGAAGGTAGTCTTCAAGTACCCAATCATTTTTTTTCCAATTAAGGGGCAATTTAGTGTGGCCAATCCACCAGCCTGCATATCTTTGGGTTGTGGGGGTGAGACCCACATAAACATGGGAGAATGTGGGAACTCCACACAGACAGTAACCGGGGTCAGGATCAAGCCCAGGTCCTCGGTGCCATGAGGCAGCAGTGCTAAATGCAAAATGGAAATATTATATAGCACATGTTACTCTTTTCAAAAATGCTTTTGTCAACCATGCCTGTGATAATACTATGGTATTTTTTTGTGTGGGCATGTTTAATTATGTGCCTGAACATTACATTTAATACTGATGAAGTGCGTGGGAAAAGATTTTTCAGAGAGTTGAGCAAGACCAAGGTGTCGCTGAAACCCCTTTTATTAAAAATGGCCTTTCCTTAAAAATAAAATCTCGATTCCTACTTGGCCAGGAGCTCTCCAACATTTCTAGTTTAGAAATTGGTATGATTTGTACCCATTCTCAGGTGTACTGTTTTCAATTTCGCCGACATGTTTGCAACATAATTTCAGGAGTGAATGCTGGGATTCGGTTGCATTAATTTGATTAAATAATGATCGATGAACGCGGTGATGCAATAATTTGAAGCTGCCCTGAGCAAAACAGTCCAGCCACTGTCCCGTAATTACAGATTGCTATCGATCATATCTTGTCAAAGTCAATTAGAAGAACTCAGTTCGTAGCCACGCGTGTCGATAATGCACTGTACAAAGCAAACAAACTCATGTGACCAATAGAAAGCAGCTTAGTTGTTGCGAGAGTGTGGGAAAAACTTTGTGCTACAAACGCCAAGTTTCACAGATAAACTCGTAGATTTGTAACTCAAGATTAGCAATAGAGCTTCTGTAGCAAATTCATAACTCAAGGAGCATGGTAGCATCGTGGATATGTTACTGACAAATGAAGCAGGGACATGACCTCAAATCCTACCATTACAGCTTAGAGAATTTAAATTCAATTAATTGAATAAATATGGAAGAATCATCTTAATTGCACAAAAGAAATTACTTGGTTGCTTTTCGCATTGGGTGGGATTTTCCAGCTCCTCTCCCAGGTGGAATCATACAGCCCCACTGAAGTCAACAAAGATTTCAATGGCCTACTGCATCTGCCACAAGGAAACCCGTCGCAACAGATCTGGCATTGTTACTTCCATTAATATTTTGCATTTGAATGAAATAAGAAATTTATGCTCATTTTCATGGCCTTCACTTAGTTTGAGCCCTCATTGGCACTGGCCAGTTTCATTCCATTGAATAGAGTGAGCAGCTTTGATGAGGAGAAAAGACTGGGAATGTGATGGTTGGCTGGGTGAAAGTTGGGAGGAGGATTGATGGTGTTAGTGCGGGCTGCAGCATAGGGGGCTATGTGGGCAGGGTGGCATTGGACTCTTGATGGAATGGTTGCAATGTCGCAAGTACAAATTTCAAGCAAAGTGTGTTTAACAAGATCAATGCAGGCTTCTCTGGTAGGTTGATATGGGCATACAGACACCAACAGCACATCATGATGCTCTCAACCCTCTCCTCCTCCGAGAATGCAGGCCAATCCCTGCCTTCCCCTTATGTCAACTCCAGTCCTTTCTGCAGAGAAATGCTGTGAAGGGGACAGTGGACCTCCATATTCCTGGAGACCCTTGCTGGAGCATGCTGAAGGATACCTGCAGATCAAGGTTGATCTGCAGTTGAACTTCATCCATGTCAAAATAAATGTGGTTGGAAAACATTGTGGGCCAGGCATCAGTGACCTCGGTTGTGTAGTTGTCGGCTCCAAATTGCAAAATTATACAGGTGTCGCTCGCTCATTCCTGGAAAGAACTGAGCAAAGAAATTGAAGGCATAGTGACCTTGGGAACCATTCGCAATAGGTGGCCACCACTTGGGCAGAAGTCTCCTTCCAAAAGGCTATAAATGTCTGTGTCTACCTGTTGCAAGAGCTAGAGCCTTCGGTGGGACTGCTATGTGGAGAGGTCAAGGATTATAACCGTTAATCTAAAGGCCTGTGCGGGGAGTATTGCTTCCTTTGAGGTGCAGTCTTGTGTCCATCTCCTCTGTTTCGCAAAGTTGAATGTGCCTATGGAGAGGCAGTTGCTGCTGGAGGAATTGCTGCCCTGTCGCTGTGGCTGCTGAGTCGGAGCAAGGTGCACCTTCCCCTCATAGGCCCAAGCAACTGCAGGATTTGTAGCCCCCATGTTGCAAAGAAGTCTTACAGGTAACATGTTGAGATTGACCTCAATGAATTCAAAGTCACTTGATAGTAGCTAACTTCAATCAGAGCAATGAATTTAGGCTGAAAAAACTTCCTGTCAGTGGTAGCCTTTCATATGGACTGTCCACAGGCTTGCTAATTACAGGTTTTAAACTGTTAGCGTCAAGTCAATTTCACTCAACAATTAATTCTTGCTGTGCACTCACTTTCTTTAATGTGACAAAGTGCAGACCCTGTGGAAACCGTGTGCTCGATGGGAAAGAACACATTTAGAGTTAAAGAAACTATTAGCTGTCTTTTTAATTGGCTCAATTGCTTTCCCACCATACCCAAGGGGGTTCCCCACTGGCCTCAGAACCTGCCAGGCAAAAAGCTGCAAGAGAAAGGGAAGACATCACATCCTGACTTGATGACAGTTTCAAGGGATTTGACTGCATGTACTAACTGTCACTTCCACTTTGTTGGGAAAATTTCCCCCTTTGTGAATTTTACAATTGCCCCACATGCAGTGAGGCTAATTGAAGCAGCTGAACTACTGCTGTGCTGGCTTCCTAGTCTGAATGGCTCAGTCTTGCACTGATCAATGCATTTGTAAATGAGAAATATATAGTAGGTCTCTTAATTTCCAACAGACAATATTCAGTCTTCCAATTTTTTCTCTTCCTCTCTACTTCAAAAGGTAACTACCTCTACCTGGGTGCTATCCATCATTCTCGCCCCATTTAGGTGGCACGATGGCTCAGTGGTTAGCACTGTTTCCGAATGGTCTCCTTCTGCCCTGTAGGGATTCTATGGGACCTATGGGATCCTGTAGTAACTTATCTAAGGCAGTGTTTTGCAAACTATTTTACCCAGGACCCACTTTTGCCAACTGGCCGACCTTCAGGACCCATGCCGACCAACGTTCGTGACCCATGCCGGCTGACCTTCGCAGCTCTTCGCTTACCTTCGTGACACACGTTAGTTTACCTTGTTGCCAATTTAATGAAATACTATCCCATCAGCGTCACCAATAATGTTGCTCTTTCGACTCGCCAATATGATACTGAGGCTCTTTTTATGATATGATGTTATGTCTCAACAGCGTCGCCAATACTGTGGGTGTTTCTATTTCTCTTACTGAACCTCAAAGCTTTCCCGTATATCGGTCAAATGACCACACAACCAGTTAGTCAGTTCAAGTTCAAAGATGGTTTATTTACACACAAGGGACACTTTGACATGCAAGCATAATATACTACAAGTTAAACTATACCTATCAACTACAATAACCTATACTTAACTTCAGGCGACCGGCACTGTGCAAGTGCATAAGGCCTTTATCTTGATCACGTGGCTGGTTTGAAGAAGTGGCTCTGTCTCTGCTGGGCTCATCCGTCAGGTAGCGATCGTTGGTCTTGAACTTGACTGTCTGGTCGTTATGCTGCAGTTGGGCTGGCACAGGCCGGATTCAAGGGAGGCTGGCACAGGCTGGGTCCAAAAGAGGCAGAACACATGGCTGTGTCCCCTTTTATTGCTCTGGGATTTTGCGCTCTTTGGGGCGGTCCTTGATCTTGGACCCAATAGTTCGACATGGCTTCGATCACTGCCTTCGATTTCGGCCAATAAAGGGGCGGGTGCTTTGTTGGCTGGGCGGATCCTTTGCGGTCTTTGACCTTGGCAGTTGGGGTCTCTGAGTAAAGGGAGTGGTGCCAATCAGTCTGTGGCTGTATCGGTTTCTTGAGTGCAGTTCTATTGTTCTGGGGAAATGGGCCATTAGAATGCAAATGAGCGGGGGTTTCGATCAGGTCTCGATACCTGCGTTTCAAATACACAGAAGCTCTGTATCTGTCTGAGTCCTGGGTTGGCCATAATTCCCATGGTCCTTTGCAGGTGGCCATCTCAGATGGCTACAACTTTTAATGCAAAAGGGGAGCCTGCTTGGTCATCATGATCTCACTCCAATCAGGTTCGCAGGAGGGGAGAGCAATGTGCATATGAAGTCTGTTCCTTTGTCCTGTTCATCTTTGTGAAATTGGAAAACCCAACCTCGCACATGTACATCATTGTGAAAGGCAATAACAACAAAATGCTTATTTTACTCAACACTGGATATTCCTGGGAGATACTATTCCAGAATGCTGACAGCCTCATGGGCCTTTTAATGGATGTTTTTGGGAGATACTATTCCAGAATGCTGACAGCCTCATGGGCCTTTTAATGGATGTTTTTGGGAGATACTATTCCAGAATGCTGACAGCCTCATGGGCCTTTTAATGGATGTTTTTGGGAGATACTATTCCAGAATGCTGACAGCCTCATGAGCCTTTTAATGGATGTTTTTAATGTGCTGTCACAGGTTAGGTACAGCAGCATAGTCTTTTCATTTGGAGTCAGCTGTAAGTTATAACTGACTCTGGAATCTCCACCTCAAAAGGGATTTTTCACCCACCATTTCTCTTTCAAAATCTGAAACTTCTCTCATTTGCCAGTACCTCCCTGTATGTAACACAGCTGGGCTTTACATTCTTATTTGCATTTGCACAATTGACAAAACAAGATCTCAAGAAATCACCTTTATACTGCTTTGTACCAGAGTTATGTTTCTTCTTCGTAGGCTGTTCAGAGACCCTGGAGCTCTTACAGAGCTAACAGTAGCACTGCTCTGTCCTAGCCTGGACCCTCCTGAGCAATTCTCTCCAGCAGATTCAGTTGTGGGACCTTGGCCAGTCGGCACACTGCCTATTCATGTCTCTGACCGTCTCTTACTTGTAAGAAAATGATTCATCTTCACAGTCTTCTTGCCTTGCTTGCTAGCAGCTAGAAAATGGAAGAAGCTCTCCTCCATGATTTGACACCAAAAGCACGTACATTCAAGGTGGCTAACATCAAGTGTACGTGCAGGGTGCGTGACCTGCTCATTGCTGCCGTTTATGGCCAGAAGACTGCACATAGCCTTATTACCTTCATATTTAAAAGGCCGCAGCGGCCGCCATTCCCAATAAAATTGCTGGAATGGCCATTGGACACTTCTTCTGACAATGAGGCCACAGTGGGATTTCCATAGCTGATCGCTCTGTGATCCTCCCGAGAAGCCCCCGCAGCCCACCCGAGGATATCGACCCGCACTTTGAAAAACCCTGGCTTAAGGAATTATTCCTCCTGCATGAGTTTGGACAATGGATGAAAATAGGCTACTTGATCATGCAATTATAGTTTACCCTGAACTCATACTCATCCAATTTATCGGTCATCTCTCGTGTTGAGGCTACTTCTTCACTGCGAACGACTGGGGGAAAGTGTGATGTCAATGTTGGCTGTGAGTTCAGAGGTGAGTCCTATTGTTGTTCTGCAACAGTGCAATAACTCTTTTTGTAACTTTTGGAACATTCCAGAAGTGTACCTTTTTTTTGGATTCTACCTGAGTGAAACAATGGAAAAATGTGTCCCAGTCCTCTGGAGGTTGAGTCATTTGTGTTTAGGAGTGTCACTGTCAATGGGTACAGGATAGAGTAGAATGGTGGTTGTGGTAAAGTACTGGAAATTCAGAGACTGGACTCATAATCCAGAGAGTGTGAGTTCTGTTTAAAATGCTGAAAATAAATGCTGAAATCAATAAAGTGACCCTGAAGCTGTCGGGTTGTCATATAAATTCAACTGGTTCAGCAATATCCTTTGGAAAGGAAACCTGGCAACCTTCAGAGCCTAGCCACTATATAAAACCAATCCCACATCTCTGTGGTTGATTCATAGCTTTTATCACCTACTGAGGGGAACTAACAAGCCGTCAAACTAAGGATGGACAATAAATGCTAATCTTGACATTCACAGATGAATTTAAAAATGCACTATAATGAGTACTTTCCGCATTACACCAAGATGTAACAACAAAAATTCAATCACTGAGGTAAATGTCACCTTCACTGCATTGGTTGTTGATTTGGCAGATCGTCCATTCAGTATAGAACCCAGCAATTTTCATTCCATCAAAATCAGTGATTACTGCCGAATAACCCTCATGCGGTGAAGATGAAAGTCTATCCTACCTTCTTTTTAAATCGAGATTGTTCCAAAAATTTTATAATTTCAGTAACAATAGGAAGTAACAATAGGAGCCTGTGAAGTGTCCTCAACCACTGCTGTAAGGGGAACATGAAACAGCTGTTTACTTCAGTTTCGCACTTATTCTGAACCACAGTTTCAAATACATCCTGCTGGCCACTGTTGCTTTGAAGAAAAATAACTAATCTGTAAAACCTCATGTGCAAGACAGATGTCGGATTGGCATGATGTCATGTGCTATATATGGTTTTGGAGTAATGCCATCTATATGCTATAAACATGGCATTGTTTATGGGTTTTTTTTGAATGTATCCTGTTTATTGTAACATGACTTAACACTCAGTCTTGCCCAACATGAATCTTAGCACTACAGATGTACCAGTATGAAGGTTTATGAAATTAGCTGCATTGTTCAAGGACCTTATTTAACCTTGGTACTCCCATGGGATGCAACCTCTATACAAAATCCTCTCGGAAGTCAGTAACCTTCAAAATTAACTTTACCAAGCAAATAGATCCACTGAGAGTTCCACAGTATGGAGATTGAGCAAAACTAGACAGCATACAATGGAAGGTAGGAACAGAGGAAGGCCATTTAGCTCCTTGAGACGATTTCATCATTCAATCAGATCATGGCTGTTCTGTAACCTAATCTCATCTACCTGCCTTACTGTATATCCTGTGATACCCTTGGCTAGCAAAATTCTATCAATCTCATATGTATAATTATTGATTGTAGAAGTCACTATTGCTTTTAATGGGAGAAAGGCTTACACATCACTACACCAAGTGGCCATCACAAGGTCTCCGCTTGTGGAGAGCAGTTCTAATCGGTGCCCGTACGGTCGGTGACTCCGGCTACCGGCTGAATGGGGCCTCAAATTTAAATGATTCTAATAACTGTATTAAATACCATTACCTGCATCACGTTGAGTGTAGCAGGTCGGTGACTCACGCACGGTTTTGCACCCGATGTGAAGCTGATTTGGGCCACTCCAGCAATGCTCCCGGTGCAAAAAGATCGGCAATGGGCGCAACGGGATGGCAAAATTGCGCCCTGATCTCATTGAAACCAACAAGATTCTGAAGTGGCTTGATGGGGGAGAAACTGAGAGGTTATTTCTGTGGGTGGAGAATCTGGAATACAGGAACACAGTCTCAAAATAAAGGCATGATGTGGAGATGCTGGTGTTGCACTGAGGTGGGCACAGTAAGAAGTCTTACAACACCAGGTTAAAGTCCAACAGGTTTGTTTCGAATCACTAGCTTTCTTCCTCAGCTCCTTCCTCAGCTAATTCGAAAACTAATAATTAATTCTAATGGTTTCAGTGGCACCTTCACCTGAGGAAGGAGCTGCGCTCTGAAAGCTAGTGATTCAAAACAAACCTGTCAAAATAAAGAGTACATCATTTAGGACTGAGATGAGAAGAAATTTATTCCACTTGAGGCATTGTGAATCTTTTGCATTCTCTGTTCCAGATTGTTGTGGATGCTCCATCACTGAATAAATTTAAGGCTGGGCGGTTTCTCATGGAATCAAGGGATACAGGGGAGCAGGTGGGAAAATAGAATTGGGAAACCCAAGATCAGTCATGATCACATTGAATGGTGATGGATCAAGCTCACAGACTGTTTAATGTATTCCTGCTCCTATCTCTTGTTTTCTTATGAGACTTTTCATGAAGGACACAGTGGGCCATGACAATCCTGAAGAGCTTTGCTTCTGTCAATGAAGTGAACCCTCATTTTAAAAAAAAGTTATATTTACTTTGACTCCTACCACATAATTATCCTCCTAACCAGGTCAATAATTTGTCTCCAATTCCATGAGCATTAATTTTAAGTTTCTTATCTGGAATCTCATTGAATGCTTTCTTGTAGTCCATATCAACAGGCTATAGTTACTTGGTCAAAGATTTCAATTATGTTCACTAGATCATGACTTACCCTTTACAAGTCCATGTTATTTCTCTCTCCAATTAGTTCAAATGTCTCTGATCAGTTACTGTGTCCTGATGGCACAGTGGTTAGCACTGCTGCCTCACAACTCCAGGGCCGTGGGTTCATTTCCGGCCTTGGGTGACTGGCTGTGTGGTGTTTGCACTTTCTCACCGTGTTTGCATGGCTTTCCTCCGAGTGCACTGGCTTCTTACCACAGTCTAAAGTTGTGCAGGTTAGGTGGATTGGCCATGCAAAATTACCCCTTAATGTCCAAAACGTTAGGTGGGGTCACTGGGTTATGGGGATAGGGTGGAGGCATGGGCTTAAGTGGGGTGCTCTTTCCAAGGGCTGGTGCAGACACGATGGGTGAATGGCATCCTTTTGCACTGTAAATTCTATGATTCTATGATTCTTCACACTAAAACTTGCATTTATAAATCTGCTTCAGCAAAATAAAATGTCCCAAAGAGCTCCTTGGAAAAATATGAAGCAAATTTTGACACCAATTCAAATAAAGGCAGAATAAGGATATTAGGGCAGATGACCAAAAGCTTGGTAAAATAGAAAAGAAATAGGAACGACCAACCACAGTTTATCGGTAATGTTACCCAATATTGGTTTGACTAGTTTGCTGTCAAGTCTCAACCTCATCCAATTAAAGTTAACCTTAGCAAAACCTAAAATCTTCAATTACTTTGTTACATTTCCCATTTTCAAATCTAACATTGAATTCAAATGCGTTATGATCATTCTTTATCCCCTAATGGTTATATTATTTCTTACATCTGGCTCATTACTCAGACTAAATCATGTATGGTCTGTCGTCTAATTAGTACTGGGACTTATTGCTGGTAGTATAATGCAGGAAGTTAACAGTTGGGAGAGGTTAAAATATTTTAGTCATGTCTCTCCAAATCTTCATCATTTCATAGACATGCCACAATCCTTACAATGACTAAGGGATTACTTGCATATGATTTTACTCCTCGTAGAATTTGTCTATTTGTTTTCTTTCTGAATCATACCAGCAGTTGCCCTCCAGTACCACACCCAACTACTCATTCTTCGCATGTTAACAATCATGAGGAATATCACAGACAAAGTAATCATGTTTCATTCAATATGCACACAAGTGCCGACTCCAGCCTTGGTCAGTGGATGGCAATCAAGTGCAAAAACCTTAGCTAAATTCTCCCCTCCCTTACCTTGAAGTATTGAGGTCAATTTTACTGCGTCAGCTACTGCTCTGAGTAAGATAATCTACGTCATCACATACTAGAGTCAAATATCAGACTTCATTGGTTTATATGATTCACGATTTATGTGAGATGCTGTTTTTCCTTTTTTGTGATAATATGATTACATTTAATGTCATCAAGCACTCAACACTTATACAGACAGAGGTGGAAATTAGTGATTTACAAAGGACAAATGTCCATTAAATACAGGATGAATTCGGACATATTGGCCGGAATTCCCTGGCCATTGGGATTCTCTTCTCCCGTCAGCAGTGCACTCCCGCCCATGGGTTTCTTGGGGGCATGGGGTGACATCAATGGGAAATCCCACTGACAAGCGGCAGGAAGAGAGAATCCCACTGCCAGCGAACGGCACGTTGCCGGGAAACACGTGGCTGAGATAAACCAGAGAAACCCGCCCATTAATTATAGATAAGTCTACTGAAGAAAAATCAAACTATCTGTATAAGGTATATATGAAAGAAAAATAAGTTAAAGAAATAGACCCTAACATGGATAAATAAAGAAATTAAAATGGGAATAAAAGAAGGATAATAGTTTATTCAAAGTCTATAGAGAAAAAGCCAGCGAACCCTTTGGATTAAACTAAAATTGTGGAACTACTTCCCTTGTTCTGCCTCGATAGCTGACTGTTATGCCAAGTTTGTTACTCCTGTCTTGCATACCACAGCAGTTAGTATCGCAAGTAGACCGGGGTGATGATGAATGGGGTGAAACCCTCTAACAAATGAGATAGCAGTTATGTTCTCATTTCTTTCATACATTCATCGAAAATGAGGAGAAGCGGGGCTAAACTAGGAAATGGGGCAGACAAGGGTGGTGTGGAGAATAAAACATATGGCACATCACTGTGGACTGTGGCTTACCCATGGCTTGTAATTTGGCCACGCCTGATTTATTGGATCACCTAGGCTCAGAAGAATTTAAAATATACAGGGCGGGATTTTCCATTGGCTGACACCGAAATCGTGAAATGCGATTGGACAGAGAATAGGTTCCGATGCCAAAATCGCAGAAGGCACCGATTTGATGCCAAATTGCTATTCTCCATTAGCTCGGCAGCGGAGTCATTATGGTCCGGAACGCACGTACAGTAAATACCATTTGTACATCATTAGCAGGCCCGACCGGTATTCTCTGGGACCTATGCGATCTCCGCCTCCATGCGGTGAGTTCCCGACAGTGCATTTCACTTGTGCTTTTAAAAATCATGAAACTGGTGTCGTGACTGATGAACAAGAGAGATGAGACAGGACACAGAGAGGTGCGACCGTGGGTTGCCGGGTTGGACACTGGCCAGGCTGGCTGGGTGGAAGATGTCATGATATGCCTGTAAGCAACATCATAGATGGCTGGTGGTGCGCCCTCCATCCAGCAGGTGACAGTACAGACACATCATGCGATCTTAAAACAGTGGTTATGTGACTCCAATATAAGTGGGGGCACATCCGGCATCAGGAGATGGTTGTAAGACGTACAAGTGAACAGTTGTGTGAGGTGTACTTCCAGAGGACAACAAAGAAACTCCATGATAACCTGGTCTGTAACAGATCGTTATCTCACCACGCGTGATTCAATAAAGATCCTGGTTTGGACAACTCAAGTAATTTTGTAGATTCCTTGCTAGACATCGAACACCAAAAACTATGTGGGTGGGGGCCCTGCCAGGGTTGGGGAAGGGGCATGTGGCTGGGCTGACCCCCCCCATGGGATTGGGGCGGTGTCCAGTCATGGACCGCCATTACCCTGGCCAGCAATGCAGCCACCGTATTGCGCACCCCATTGACCACTTTGGCCCCTGGTTCTGCAGAGTGACTCTTCTGCAGAGCTGGCAAGGCATCAGGCAGCCCACCCAAGGACAAAGCCCACCATAGCCACGAGGGGGACGCCGGGTGGGAGCCGCAGAGCGTACCACTGGCAAGGGCAGTGTCAGCCGATGGTACCCCTGGTATCAGGGACAGGTGCCAGGGCAGAGGAGGAGGTGGTGCCAAGTAGGTGTCAGATGAGGCCTCGTGTGTACCGGCACTGCCGGTGATTCGAGGACCTGCTGGACCGGGCATGCCGCTGAGCAAGCAGACAATGCGACATATCTGCCAGATCATGACCCACCTGCACCACAGGGGTATGGGGGACGACACCGGCTCCCAGTAGCCATCAAGGTGACAGTCGCCCTGAACTTTTATGTGAGATGGGTCCTTCCAGGTGCCAAGTGCGGACCTGTCTAGGATCTCACAGACCTCGATACACAGGTGCATCCGTGCCTGGAGGCAGTCTGCTGTGATTCCTACCCTGTGACCTTGGTCCCCATTGGCGGGTGTCTTCTGGGGCGACCAGGCCTGGATGAGTCCGGCTGCTGGTCAGGTGCGCCAGATGGCATGGTGCTGCCCTGTTCTGCCCACTGCCCACCAGATGCGCCAGGGACAGAGCTGGGGTGGGGGGGGTGGGGGGGGTGGGGGGGGGTCGCGGGGGGGAGGGGAGTACGAGGTGCTGCAGTGTTCCGGCATCTTCCCTCCGAGAGTCACCAACATGGGCCTCATCACTTACTCCTCCTTCTTCAGGGTGCCCGATGGCTCGAGGGCTACTCCATGGGACGGGGGTGCGAGTACAGCCCCCACCACCACCTGGCGCAGCCAGTCCTGGTGACCTGCTCTGGTCTTGACCAGTGTCTGAATACTCGCGCCCAGGTAGCACAGGGAGTGGACCATCTTTGTCTGGGACTGCGTCACATCACCCATTGACTGTGCCACAACCTTCTGGGTTTGTGTCACATCACCAGTGACTCCCCCATCTCCTTTTGGAACTGAGCCACCTCCCTCTGTGACTGCGCCACGTTGGCCAGCACTGGGCAATGCCGCCGACGTTCTCAGCCATGGCCAGCTGTGACTGGGCCAAGCTCAGAAGTGCAGCAACCCTGTCCAGGGCCTCGGCCAGCACGCACAGAATGCTCCAGGCCTTGGACATGTTGATCCATAGCCAAAACAATCGCCCCCAATGACTTCACCGTAGGCGTCACCCGTGCGGTGTTGGCCTGAGTGGCATGCATGGTCGGCACCAACTCCTGCTGCTGCATCCAGTTGGACTCCTCCAACTACGCCTGAACATGCTGGATTCTTGCTGACAACCCTCATTTAGTCCCTGGCTCTGCCACTGCATCTCCACAATTGGTGGAACAGTCCATTCCAGAAGACCGAAACCTGTTTGGGCAGCAGCTTGTCCCTGGAGTCGACTTGTCCTCCGCCCCCTCAGGAGTTCCTACATCCACCTGCCATACCAGATCAGCTGTGTGGTGCACATCAGATAGTGTCCCAAGAGCCTCTTCACTGAAGTGCCCAACCGAGGTGTGTGTCTCTGGTATGGTGGAGGGTGTTGGAGAGCGCTGTGATGGAAAGTCAGTGTCATCCTCCCACCCGAGCTCCGGGGTGTCCTGCGTCTGACTTCTGGGGCGAAATTCTCCTACCCGCCCCGCCACGTTTCTGCCCCGACCGGCCGGCGGGAGTCTCCGTAACACCGGCCGGTCAATGGGGTTTCCCATTGTGGGGCAGCCCCACGCTGTCGGGAAACCCCCGGGCGCCGGCAAAACGGAGACTCCCGCCGGCGGAGAATGACGCCCCTGGTTACTTAGGGCTGAATTCGCCACCGGTGAGATTCTCCATTTTGCCGGCCGCCTGAGGGTTTCCCGACAGTGTGGGGCTGCCCCACAATGGAAAATCCCAATGATCAGCCGGCGAAACAGAGAATCCCGATGGCTTGCTGAACCAGAAATCTGGTGCGGCGGGTCGGAGAAATCCGCCCTTAGTATCAGAAATGGAGAATCCAGCAAGTTTGTCATTCAAAATGTATGTGGCATAAGCGTGGCATAGCAGAAATAAATATTTCTGAACAGCGACTGGTATTTTAGTAAAACATGGAGTGTTGTGTGCCTTCAGAACTGTATTTATGTGGTCAAGAAGCCAGTCATTGGAAAGGGAATGAAACTCCACTGCTAACCATGCTGTCCAGTACAGTCACTCCACCCCTAACCCCACACCATCTCCATTACACAGATGAAAGGCAAGTAGCATAGAGATATCATGTGTACGTGGTTGTTACATGAATAAGTCAAATGAAGTAATGCCTTTAATTTAGGCAATTCAGAAGTACAAATATGTAAGTCTTTGGAAATGTGTAGATGTATTCATTTTTTGAAAAGTAATTTAAAATAAACTCTATGATAGATTCTGCCAGGCAGATTTCTGGATTATTTCCATCCAGACTTTCTACGATATGAGAATATTGATTTGATTTATTGTCACATGTACCGAAGTACAGTGAAAAGTATTTTTCTGCGGCCGAGGGAACGTATACTGTACATACATAATAGACAAAAGAATAATCAACACAGTACATTGACAAATGGTACAGCGACAGACAATGATTGGTTACGGTGCGGAACAAGGGGCCAAACAAAGCAAATACATGAGCAAGAGCAGCATTGGGCGTCGTGAATAGTGTTCTTACAGGGAACAGATCAATCTGAGGGGGAGTCGTTGAGGAGTCTTGTAGCTGTGGGGAAGAAGCTGTTCCTATGTCTGGATGCGCGGGTCTTCAGACTTCTGTACCTTCTGCCTGATTGAAGGGTCTGGAAGAAGGCAATACCTGGGTGGGAGGGGTCTCTGATAATGCTATCTGCCTTCCTGAGGCAGCGGGAGGTGTACACAGGGAGTTGTATCAAATAATGCAGTTTGACTCAGCTTGCCTGAGTGTATATGTGCGGAAGTCGTTGAATGTAGCAGGACAGGTGGAGAGAGCAATTACTAAAGCATACAGGCCGGGATTCTCCGATCCCGTGCCGGGTTGGAGAATCGCCGGGGGGGCGCGGGATTCGCGCTACGCCGCTCCGATGCTGGGCCGCCGATTCCCCGGCGCCCGCGGGGTCACCTCCCTGCCGGTCAGGGGCTGTTGAAAGCGCCCTCTCCCGGTGATTGTCCATGCCTCGACGGGCCTACTGCCCGCCGAGTTCGCCCGAGTCCCGTCAGCGTGGGTTACGTATGGTCCCACCCTGTGGGACCCGTCAGCGTGGGTTACTTATGGTCCCACCTGGTGGGACCTTGGAGTTGTTCTGTCTACGGGGGGAGGGGGGGATCCGACTCCGAGAGGAGGCCTCCACGGTGGCCTGGCCCGCGATTGGGGCCTACCAATTGGTTGGTGGGCTAATTCCGTGGGGGCTTACGTTCCTCCACACCGGGCCCCTGTAGGACTCTGCCATATTGCCCGGGGGCCGGCATGGAATCGGGAACCCATGCGCATCTGCAGACTTGCGCCAGTCGTGGTGCGCCGGCTTTCGAGCACCGGAGCAGCGGACACCACTCCGGCACCATACTAGTCCGCTAGGAAGGGGTGAATACCTGGGCCTGAAGGGATGTTGACGCCGGAGTGGCTCGCGCCGCTTTTGACGCCGACGTTAGAACTTGGCCGCGGGATCAGAGAATCCCGGCCCAGTTTCCTAGAAAGTATTAAGAAGGGCAGAGAATTAAAGAGCAAGGAGGTTATTCATGAAATTATACAAGACACTAATTAGAGCTCAGCTGGAGCATTGTGTACAGGGGGTGGTCCTGCATTTAATTTTCGGGAATAAAGCCGGGTAAATGGTTGACGTATCAGTGGGGCAGCATTTTGCAGACAGTGATCATAACTCGGTCAGATTCAAGACTGTTATGAAAAAGGGCAAGGAGGGGCCTGAGATCAAAGTTCTAAACTGAAGGAAGGCAGATTTTAATAAGGTCAGATATGATTTGACCAGAATAGACTGGGAACAGACACTTTTAGGTAAATCTGTGACAGAACACATTCAAGAAGAAAATAGGGAGAGTACAGGGCCAACATGTTCCAATCAAGAAAAAGGATGAACCCTGGATATCAAGGGATATACAGCATTGGATCAGGAGAAAAAGGGAGGCTCATGGCAAATATCTAAGGCTCAAAACAGCAGAAGCCCTAGAGGTGTACAGAATGTACAAGAGGGAACTTAAAATTTAGGGGATCAAAAAGAGACCATGAAAGGATACTGGCAGGTAAAATATAGGAAAATGCTCAGTTGTTTTCCAAGTACATTAAAGGTAAAAGGATAACTAGGGAAAGAGTAGGGCCCATTAAGCACCCCAGTGGTAATTTGTGTGTGGAGCCAGAGGATGTAGGTTGGGTTCTAAATTAATACTTTGTGTCAGTGTTCACTTGTGAGAAAGACAGTGTGGTATAGAAATCAAGGAGATTGTAATAAAATTAAAGAGATTGAGATTGACAAGAGAGGAAGTTCTGAGTCATCTGGCAGGCGTTAAATTAATAAATCTCCAAGGCCAGATGAAATGTATCCCGGGATGTTGAGTGAGGCAAGGGAGGAAATAGCAGGGGTGCTGGCAATAATTTTCAATTTCTCTGGCCACAGGAGAGGTGCTGGAGGACTGGAGAATAGCCATTGTGGTATCATTATTCAAGAAGGGAGGAAGGGATAAACCAGGAAACGACAAGCCAGTCAGTCTAACCTCAGTGGTGGGGAAACTATTGGAAGCAATTCTGAGGAACAGAATGAATCTGCATTTGGAGAGGCAGCAATTAATCAAGAACAGTCAGTGACGAATGTGATATAAAATAGTTACTTTAGAGTTACTAGTTAATGTAATGTAGAAATAAGCCACTTTGATTTTTGCAGTTAGGGACAAAGGAATTTGAGACCGCATGGAAAAAGCAGGAAGAGGTGTGTCTATGAGGGTGATGCTTCATTGATAGGGGCCAGAGAAAGGGATTGGAAGTGAGCCAATCAGAATAGATCGAACAGGTCAGGAGGGACCTAGGCTGACCTATGTCCGTCGAGTATGTGAAACTTGATACCATTTGAACTGATTTTGCAGAGATCCCTTTGTCTGTTAGTTCAGTCGTTTTCTGGAGTGTAAGAGGCAGGACGTCCTGTTACATTCTGTAAGATGATTAAGCTTGCAAGCTAAATAAATAACTTCTGTTTACGTGCGAATCCGTCTCAACTTTTATTGAGGCCAGACTGACAGAGAAAGAAATTTGGAGATCAACATTTGGTGCCGAAAACCGGGATTTCTCTGGGCGATCCTGTTCCAACTGCGAAATCAGAATTAGACTGATTATGAACAGGAGGATGGGAACAAAGGGCCCTCAATGTAGAAATGGAAAACGACCAGCATTGATTGTTCCCCTCTTCTTATCGTCTGATTAGTCTGGTCACTCGCGGTTGGCACAGAAAGACCGCCTCGACGAAATCACAGGTCAGTCTGGGGATTAGCACTTTAATTGATGGGATTTCATATTGTTGTTTCGGCTTGGGTTAGGGTTTTGGGCTGATGTGACTTTAAATAATAAAGGTTCAGTCTATTATCGGGGTTCAGAGGCTGATGTGACTTTAAATAATAAAGGTTCAGTCTATTATCGGGGTTCAGAGGCTGATGTGACTTTAAATAATAAAGGTTCAGTCTATTATCGGGGTTCAGAGGCTGATGTGACTTAAATAATAAAGGTTCAGTCTATTATTAGGGTTCAGAGGCTGATGGGACTTTAAATAATAAAGGTTCAGTCTATTATATGGGTTCAGGGGCTGATGAGACGTCAATAGATGGGGGTTCAGTCCAGTATAACTGTTTTTAAATCTGAAGATGGTTCAACTCTATGTGTGAGTGTTTTAAATATATAGTTGATTAAGCTAAAATTGTCTCCTTGGACTGTAAAGTTCCGAGGTCTAGTTGAGATTGTGAGGTTGAAGCAGAAGTCTCTCAAAGGGTTAACAGCAGCAGGCGGAGTTGAAAACAGACAGTGCTTCTCACTCAGGCCTTGAGGTAACAGTCTGCAGTGTAATCGGATACCTTTCCTTTGAGTCAGTGAACACCAGCAAAGTTACGTTTTGAATTAATTAAAGGAAACCAGTGGGTTTCTCCACCTCTTTGATAAAAGTTATTATTTTCGAAAGCAATTGATTGAAATTGCCAGAATCTTAAATTTTACTTACTTGAAATAAGGTTTATCTCATTTTATCTGGAGATTAATAGAAACTTAAATAAGATCATGGACACCATTTTAAAAAGTGTCAATCTGAAGATGATAATTGATTTTGCTAATACTTATGATAGTTGATTTTGCTAATACTTATGTGTATGTAACAGAAAAAAAAACTTGTTAAAAGAAAAAATTGTTAAGATAAAGAAATAATTAAGTTGTAAATGTTATACAAGTTTGTGTTAAGCAAATTGTAAATTTAGTTCTGAGTTGAGATCAGAGCTAAGCTTGCAAGTTGCAGTAATTCAATTTGAATTTTCAAACATTTTTAAGTTTTAAAAAAAAAGAGAGCAAATAGAGAAAAGAAGGACACAGATCTTGAATGCGTTGAATAGCACATTTCAAAGGCCCATAAATCTTTCTGTTATCTTAGACCTAAAACCTAGGAAGATTGATGAGCCATAGGAATGTCTGGGGCGTTTTAATGAAATCTACCGGGGGCAGTCAGGCGATTTGCTGTATCAAAATGGTCAGAATTCCCCTCAATACTGTGCTATGTTAATGCATTGCCTACCACCTTCTGTGGTTACTGCTGTGAAATGTAATAACATGAATTGGACAGAGAACGACCCTTCCCAGATGGCAAGGGCAGTCAGATTTTACTGGAAGGAGGGTGTAGGCCAAGAAGGAGGCTCAGTTACAAAGGTTAAGACTGAGTATGTAATGAAAAAGGATGATCTGCGATCCCAACAAGCGGCAGAAATGGTAGTTTACCAGCAGGAGCTCCAATATAGTGACTTTGGGTGGGTGGATCAGCGAAGAGGAGGATGAGACAACAGTGCTATATTTCTATCACCCCCCAGTGGTGGACGTTAGACATTGAACAGCCACTATCACTGCATCACGTTACCCTGGCCTATGACAGAACTGGACGAAACAGGGAGTTGGAGGACAAATACTGGCCATTACTTGAGACCGAATGGCCAGTCAAGGTTACAGCCACAGTCACGGGAAAAGAAGGTACAGCCGATTTTGTTACAATATCACCACATTTATGGCCACAGTCAGCTTCGGTAAGCCCTCATATTACACGTCAGGTCCATGATCAGTACCATGCCAGGGATATGGGGCGAATGGTCAGCATCTTACCGCAGCTCGTCAGAATAGGTATGAGATATACCTTTTGAACAATCCACGTCTGACATTTAAATACTTTACCACTATCAATCCAGCCTGTTTTCTTAGTGGTCCCCCTGTCCATGAAGACGCACCTGGCCACGACTGTTTAACCTTGATTCAGGAAACTACCACAATAAGGGGCGATTTGAATGACATTTCGTCAGAACAACCTGACATGATTATGTGTGGTCAAATATCCCACCAGGGTTTAGTTAATGACCTACTGCAGGCCCTCCTTCTGCCAGCGCAGATTTCCGTTATTAAATGTGCTGCCCACACGAATGGTACAACCCCAGTTGACGTTGGTAATGAACGAGCAGATTGTGCAGCGCGCACAGCCGCACAAATTCAGCAAGTGATGGTGCCTAAAATGTTAAGTCAGACTAAACGATCTACTATGAATGTGTCTGCTTCTGACAAGCCAATGCCAACCATCCAAGACGTCATAAGGTTACAGGAGGACGCTCCTGAGAGTGATAAACAAATGTGGAAACGGTTAGGTTGTACATATGATTCTGTTTCCTCTTTATGGACCACGCCTGCACATCAGACTTGTATGTCTGATGTACTGGCTTTATGGGTCATCGAATGTGTACACTTTGCAACTCATTGTGGGGCTCGGGGGACTAGTGATTTGTTGCTAGACACTTGGTGGCACCCTAAAATGCAGGGGTTGGCCCAAAGTATCAGTAATCGGTGTTTGATTTGTCAGCAATATAACACCGGAAAAGGTATCCCTTGTGGGAAGGGGCAAACCCCGTTGCCCAGTGGTCCCTTTGAGACGCTCCAAATGGATTACATTGAGTTGGAAAGGTGTCAATGTTATAAATATGTTTTGGTCATTGTGGATGTGTTCAGCAGATGGGTTGAGGCGTATCCGACTATCTATAGTAAAGCTGCTACTGTGGTTAAAGTCTTGATGAGGGAAATCATTCCCCGGTACGGTATACCAGCTCAGTTAAGTTCTGATAATGGGCCTCATTTTATTGGACAAATTAACAAGGAGTTTTGCTCCCAGTTGGGCATACGCCAGCAGTTACACTGTGCTTACAGACCACAGGCAGCCGGGGTGGTTGAAAGACACAATCAGACCCTCAAAACTAAATTGGCTAAATTAAGAGCAGACACGGGACTGACATGGCTTAAGTTGCTCCCCGTTGCCCTCTTCCAGCTGCGGGTTACACCTGCGGGACCGGCCCGGCTCTCTCCCGCCGAGATTCTCTATGGCAGGCCTCTTAGAACTCCTTGGAGCCTGCAGGTTCCCAGACGGGTTCAGTTTCATCAGATGACTGAGGAAATGACCACCTATGTTCTGGCCCTTATGCAAGTGCTCAAGGAACTCCATGGCCAGGTCCGCGCGGCTCACGAGCCATTGCCCAGTACCTAGCTCACTTTCAGTCCAGCCCGGTAGTTATGTAATGGTCAAAAATTGGACTAGGAAGGGGTCGGAGCCGCGATGGGACGGGCCCTTCCAAGTTCTCCTTACCACCCCCACAGCAGTTAAAGTGGAGGGGCGAAGTGCTTGGGTCCACCTACATCACTGTAAATTGAGCCCATCTCCACTACTGTAAAAGGTCGGATACTAACCTGCCTCCCTTCTCCAGTGCTATTTTACAGGTGTGGAGCATGATGGAGTGGCTACGCATCGTCTGTCTGATATTTGGCCTCACTTCGCTTGGCGTGTTATTGGCGATGGACATGGAAAAGGGGAATATTATGTATCTGTGTAGCCCCAACCAATCTACAAGGATACATCACCTATGCACAGGTGATGTTCTTCACTGCCCCCATATACGAGGACATGGTATCGACTCATGGAAGGTCATCAAAGTTAAGGAGAATGCGGGAGTCATGAAGCAGCTGCACCGGCCCCGGCGATGGGAAGGGAACATTATATGGACATTGACTTGTTTTTGGAATACATGTAAATTTGATTTTGGATGTGTTAAAAGTGGTACAATAAAGGTAACATCAGGCTGTCAGAAGAGTGTAGGAAGAGACCATGAGAAAGAGAAAGGGACTAGAGAGAGGACGGGGCGTGTGAGAAGGGAAGTACAGCTAGAACGTAGGTTACCGGGAGATGCACTTAAGTTAATTAAAGGCCTAACTGAGGAAAACCCGGGTAGTATGAATCTCTTCTACCTGATTTACCACCGTCTGTATGGCCAGGGACGGGTTGTCTGCTACCCAAACCCCGCAGCGGTGTCTAGGTTATTTTCTGTTTCACCGCTTTGGGGCACTCCCCAAACGGTGGTTCATTGTCAGCGTTCCGAGCCATTGCCCGAGCAAGTCACTCTTCCTTACGATCCGGATTCAGCACCACCGGCTATTTGCCTTCCCCTCCCTCGGGATAATTCCCATTCACAGTACGATAGGCTGTGACGGTGGAGGGCGTACATACCTAGCCACTTCACTCCCAATAGGGATTCCCGGTCGTACGAGAATTGCTTCAGCAGTGAAGGATATGGCTGTTTGCTGGTAGAGGTGGACACAAATATAACATGTCTGTTTCCCACCTGTACGGACAGGAGGTGCCATATCACCCAGGCGTCTGGCCAATGCGTTTGTTATAGCACCACTTGCGTTCCATTGAACGCTGGCCTCCAGCTCCTTTGTGGCTGGGCGAATGTCTCTCATATCACTGTTGGGAATAGGGCTTTCTGCATTGCTGGGCGGCCCGAATGGGCATTTCAAAATTGGATAAACTGGGCTACTGGGAGGTCCTTACGCAACCGGTATGCTCTTGACTATCTTCTGGCCCGTGAGGGTGGGGTATGCGCCATAGTACAGGGCAAGTGTATTATGGGGATTCAGGACTTGACTGCTAACATTACTAAATTTATGGATCGCATACGGGATCACTTGGACGGGATGCAGGATCCTGACTCTTGGGGTAACTGGGGATTTGGAGGATGGAAGGACTGGTTGATAAATATGGCCATGTATCTAGTGGTAGCTATCGGCTGCATCTTTGTGGGCCTGGCCATCCTTAAATGTGTGATGGGTAGAATGCTGGGTGCACTGGATCAGATCACCGCCCCAATCACCGAGAAAAAAATTTAACTGTTAAAATCCATGAGGGTGAAGCAGATGAAGGGGGGCTAAGACAGGAATTGGAAATGCAGCGACGAATCTTTTTAGATGAGGAACCGTAGCTATAGATTGGATAGTTCGGTTATCATGGAATGATAAAAGGAGGGAATGACGAATGTGATATAAAATAGTTACTTTAGAGTTACTAGTTAATGTAATGTAGAAATAAGCCACTTTGATTTTTGCAGTTAGGGACAAAGGAATTTGAGACCGCATGGAAAAAGCAGGAAGAGGTGTGTCTATGAGGGTGATGCTTCATTGATAGGGGCCAGAGAAAGGGATTGGAAGTGAGCCAATCAGAATAGATCGAACAGGTCAGGAGGGACCTAGGCTGACATATGTCCGTCGAGTATGTGAAACTTGATACCATTTGAACTGATTTTGCAGAGATCCCTTTGTCTGTTAGTTCAGTCGTTTTCTGGAGTGTAAGAGGCAGGACGTCCTGTTACATTCTGTAAGATGATTAAGCTTGCAAGCTAAATAAATAACTTCTGTTTACGTGCGAATCCGTCTCAACTTTTATTGAGGCCAGACTGACAGAGAAAGAAATTTGGAGATCAACATCAGCAAGGTTTTGTTAAGGGGAGGTCATGTCTGACCAACTTGAATGAATTTTTCAAAGAGGTGACCAAGTGTGTAGATGAGAGAAAGCCTTTGACGTAGTCTACTTGGACTTCAGCAAGGCTTTTGTTAAGGTCCCACATGGGAGACTGATAACGAAGGTAAGAGCCCATGGCATCCAAGGAAACGTGACAAATTGGATCCAAAATTTGCTGGCTGGCAGGAAGCAGAGGGTGATGGTCGAGAGGTGTTTTTCTGACTGGAAGCCTGTGTCCAGTGGAGTCCCACATGAATCAGTGTTGGAGTCCTTCCTGTTTTGTGGTTTTTTAAAATGATTGTAGAAATGAATGTAGGAGGGCTGATCAGTAAGTTTGCAGATGATACGTAAATTGGTACGTGGTAAATAGTGGGGAGACAGCCTTAGATTACAAGAGGATATAGACGGGCTGGTCAGATGGGCTGATCAGTGGCAAATGGAATTCAATCCGGATAAGCGTGAGGTGATCCACTTGGACAGGGCAAACAAGGCAAGAGAATACATTACAAACAGTAGGACCCTGGGAAGCACCGAGGATCAGAGGGTCCTTGGTGTGCATGTTCACTGGTCTCTTAAGGCAGCAGAGCAAGTGGATACAATGGTTAAGAAGGCATATGGTATACTTGCCTTTATTAGCCGAGGCATAGAGTTTAAGAGTAGGGCGGTTATGCTGGAACTGTATAAAATGTTGGTTAGGCCACGGCTAGATTATTGTGCGCTGTTCTTGAATCCACATTATAGGAGGGATGTGATAGCACTGGAAAGGGTGCAGAGGAGATTTACCAGGATGTTGCCTGGGCTGGAGAGTTCCTGCGTCAATTCCTGCTCAGCAGGGGCATTGCCTCAAGCAGGGCGACCAGTTACAACCCCCGGGGAAACGGGCAGGTGGAGAGGGAGAACGGAACGGTCTGGAAGACAGTCCTACTGGCCCTACGGTCGAGGAATCTCCCAGTCTCCAGCTGGCAGGAGGTCCTCCTGGATGCTCTCCACTCCATCCAATCACTGCTATGTACCATGACCAACCAAACCCCTCACGAGTGTCTCCTTGTCTTCCCTAGGAGGTCCTCCTCTGGGACCTCGCTCCCAATCTGGCTGGCAGCTCCTGGACCCATCTTGCTCCCCAAACACGTGCGGGTGCACAAGCCAGACCCATTGGTCGAGAGGGTCCACCTCCTCCATGCTAACCCTCAATACGCCTACGTGGCGTACCCCGACGGCCGACAGGATACGGTCTCCCAACGGGACCTGGCGCCCGCTGGATCCCCACCCACACCTCCACTACCGACCCCAACCTCCCTCCCACTGGCGCATCGCACAGCCGCCCCCTTCCCAGGTGGATCGGTCCTTCCACTGGGCTCAACTAGGGGTGATGAAGCTGCTGAAGAAGCCGGAGCCACACTCCCTGAGCCACGGATGCCCGAGCCGGCGCCTGCATCACCGCCGAAGCTACAACGATCGCAGAGGACGACCAGGGCCCCCGATCGACTAATTGCTTCACTCTGACTGTAAATAATTATTGTAAATAGTTGCGACATGTAACGAGACAAAACACTGTGCTAATGTATACTGGGTACCACCATAATCTACACCTCTACCACTGTATAACGCAAGACCACCACCCCCGCCGGACTCTTTTTTTTAACAGGGTGAATGTGGTAGTCGGTATCAGGGGTATTACGGTACCCTGAATAATGCTGTAAGACGATTGGTGTGGGGGGTACCTGAGACTGCTGTTTTCATTGGTGAAGCCTGCCCGCTGGTTCCGCCCAGTAAGGCGAAGTATAAGAGCCTGAGTCTCCCCCACAGCTGCATTCTGTACCTGCGCTGCTGGGGGAAATATCTAGTGCAATAAAGCCTTCAATTGTCTCCAATCTCGTCTCAGGAGTTATTGATCGAGCATGAGCCACCGAACGGGGAAGCAGGACAGGCATGCTTGTACTCGACCAAGCATTACGTCCGGCCCGACACCTTCACCAGTCACACAGGGGGCGAAGCTGCCAACAGCTGAACTCAGGGACAGCGCGCACCACGATATCGGACCCATCAACCCAAGGCCCAAGTCGGCATGGTATGCCTTCCGGCTACAGAGGGAACAGGTGGGGGGGAACCGCGAACAACGTCCACCTAAACATCCCGTAACTCCCAAATGCCCCTTAATTAAAAAAAAAAAAATCGGGCACTCTAAATTCTACCTAAAAATAAAGCACCTATCAAAATGCCCAGGGAACTGTCAACCCAACATTCTTACAGTAACTCTACACAAGCAAATAAACACAGAGCGCAAATTAAAAAAACCCAGAAGGGCTCCATGCAAGCTGCCACAGGACCAGAAGTCACATATGGAATGTCCAGTCAACTCAACACCAGAGTCTCTAGGCACAAAACCTGCAGTCGTACAATAACTGTCAACTCGCAGGCAAAACATCACTGTTGCAAATCCCACAGTCCAAGCAGCCGCAGAGCAGCCTTCCAAACACAACTCCGCACTCACGACTAGAATGATGTTCCAAAACGGCGGCGGCAACTCGAGAACGGACTCCCCGGCTGACCATTCTGCCAGCATCAGGAAACAACAGCAGACAGAGACAGATGAAACACCAGGGGCGTAATTCTCCGTAATCGGCGCGATGTCCGCCGACCGGCGCCAAAAATGGCGCGAATCAGTCCGGCATCGCGCCTCCCCAAAGGTGCGGAATCCTCCGGCCTTTGAGCAGCCAAGCCCAAACCTTGAGGGGCTAGGCCCCCGTCGGACTGATTTCCGCCCCGCCAGCTGGCGGGAAAGGCCCTTGGTGCCCCACCAGCTGGCGCGGAAATGATATTGCCGGGCCTCACATGCGAGGGAGTCTCTTCCGCCTCCGCCATGGTGGAGACCGTGGCGAAGGCGGAAGGAAAAGAGTGCCCCCACGGCACAGGCCCGCCCGCGGATTGGTGGGCCCCGATCGTGGGCCAGGCCACCCGCCGGGGGTCGGAGAATCTCGCCCCAGAAGTCGCTCAGAAGATACCACATCCGGTACTGCCGGACACGTCAGACTCCAGATCACTCCCAGTGGACACACTTCACAAGCCGGCTGCAAAAAAAAAACTCAACCCGGCACTCGCCTTCCATAACATTACAGGCTCAGGGAAAAAAAAAACACCACAGATACAAACTCTGTACTGTAGTCCACTCTTTAAAAAAAAAAAAATTCCGGGGAGGTAGCTCAGTCGAACAAGCAGCACGCCACCAATTCATCATCATCGCCAATGTGATAAAGCCAGGGGAGGCCAACGAGCTTCTTAAAAGTCCTTTATTTCAGCAACAGCATCATAATTCACAGGGCCCGGTTTACCTTTCACCAGGTCCTCATTCCTTTTTTAGCTGGCTATACAGCTGCCTGCCTTTTATATCAGTGTGGTAAACCACTGTATTGTATTGTACTGTCATATTGTTACATGCCTGGGCTTGTCCCTGCTGGCTCCGAACCACTGTAGTATATAATATGTGTATTGTGGTAAACTGCCACTAGATTATATGTAATGTGGTAAACCACTGCCTGCTGGCTCCACCTCCCCTCGGGCTTGGTATAAAGGTGGCTGGTCTCCGCCGCTGTCTCAGTTCGGGATCCAAGGCAAGCAGGCTTTCTGTTTAGTTTATTAAAGCCTCAGTTACGTTCACTACTCGTTTTGTGTTCATTGATGGCATATCAATTTAATAAACTAAACACCTAAGATGAATTCATCCCTCAAGCCGGATCGCCTGGAGCTGGACCCACAGGCAGCCAACGCCACTGCAACATTCGAGCACTGTCTAAGCTGCTTCGAAGCGTACCTCGGATCCTCCACCGAAGACTTCACCGACCTCCAGAAGCGGCAGATCCTCAACGCACGGGTGAGCCCGCAAGTTTTCCTTCTCATCAGGGAAGCCTCCTCGTATACGGAGGCGATAATGCTGCTGCAGGGACAATATGTAAAGTCTGTGAACGAGGTGTACGCCAGGCACCTTCTTGCCATGAGGCGACAATGCCCTGGAGAATCACTAGCCGAATTCCTACATGCCTTGCGGGTACTTGGCCGGAACTGTGCTTTCCAGGCGGCATCGGCTACCCAACACGCGGAGCTGTTGATCAGGGACGCCTATGTCGCAGGCATGAAATCGAACTACATCCGCCAGCGATTGCTAGAAGGGGATACACTCGGCCTCCCAGCGACAGTGCAGCTCTCAAACTCGCTGGAGGTGGCCTTCCAGAACATGGAGGCCTACAACTCCGACCACGCGGCACCCTCATGGACCTCGTGGGCGCCGCCATCATCCGACTCGAATGTGGTGCAGGCCTGTGCCACGCAGCAGCCCGCCAACGCCGGAGGACCGCAGTGCTACTTTTGCAGCCAGGGTAAGCATCCCAGACAACGCTGCCCTGCACGGAACGCGACTTGCAACGGTGTGGGAGGAAGGGTCACTTTGCGAAAGCCTGCCAGGCCCGATCTCTCCCTAAAACTCCTAGGCCCACCAACGCTGCCTGCTGCCTGTCGGGGCTGCCCCCAGCTGCCACGCCACCCGTCATGTGCTGCCCGTGCCCGCCGCCACCTTCACCGCCATCTTCAATTTCGCCCGCCACGCGAGACCCATGGGAGCCGCCACCTTTGACCCCAATTTGTACTCCAGCCGCCACACGCGACCCATGGGGCAGCCATCTTTGACGCCATCTCCGATGCCACTCGCCACGCGCGACCCATGGGGGCCGCCATCGTGGGACCACTCCGCAGCCTCCCGGGAACCCTGCTCACCCAGTTGTATGCTGGCCACCGCTACCTCAGACCAGCCTACCCATCACATTCCAAAGCTCGCCTCCATCACGCTCGACCAGTCCCGGCCTCATCACCTTGCAAAATCTACGATGACCGTCCGGATCAACGGGCACGAGACGGCCTGCCTTTTCGACTCCGGGAGCACAGACAGCTTCATACACTCAGATACGGTAAGGCGCTGCTCCCTCCCAATTTTACCCACGACCCAGAAAATCTCCCTGGCTTTAGGATCCCACGCAGTAGAAATCCGGGGGTACTGTGTTGCGGCCCTTACTGTTCAAGGCACAGAGTACACTAACTTTAAGCTCTACGTCCTTCCCCATCTCTACGCTGCCCTATTACTGGGGCTCAACTTCCAGTGCCACCTCTAAAGCCTTACTTTAAAGTTCGGTGGACCCCTGTCCCCCCTCACCGTCTGTAGCCTCGCGACCCTTAAGGTCACCCCACCCTCGCTCTTCGCTAACCTCATCCTGGACTGTAAGCCCGTCGCCACTAGGAGCAGACGATACAGTGCCCGGGACAGGGCCTTTATCAGGTTGGAGGTCCAGCGACTCCTACGAGAGGGGATCATTGAGGCTAGTACCAGCCCCTGGAGAGCCCAAGTGGTGGTCGGCAAGACTGGGGAGAAGCACCGGATGGTCATCGATGTAGTCATCGACTACAGTCAGACCATCAACCGGTACACGCAGATCGATGCGTGCCCTCTCCCCCGCATATCTGACATGGTCAACCAGATTGTGCAGTATCGAGTCTTCTCCACAGTTGACTTGGAGTCCGCGTACCACCAGCTCCCTATCCACCCGGAAGACCGCCAGTACACTGCCTTCGAGGCAGATGGCCGCCTCTACCACTTTCTCAGGGTTCCCTTCGGTGTCACCAATGGGGTCTCGGTCTTCCAACGAGAAATGGACCGAATGGTTGACCAGTACGGGCTGCGGGCCACGTTCCCGTACTTAGATAATGTCACCATCTGCGGCCATGACCAGCTGGACCATGACGAAAACCTCCGGCACTTCCTCCACACCGCTAAACTCCTGAACCTCACCTACAATAAGGTAAAATGCGTTTTCCGCAAAACCCACCTAGCCATCCTCGGCTATGTTGCGCCCCCTCATGGAACACCCCCTCCCCCACTGCCCCAAGGCCCTGAAGAGATGCCTGGGGTTCTTCTCTTACTATGACCAGTGGATCCCTAATTATGCGGACAAGGCCCGTCCACTTATTAAATCCACCATTTTTCCCTTGACGGCTGAGGCCCGCCTGGCCTTCAACCGCATCAAGGGAGATATTGCCAAAGTCGCGATGCACGCCGCTACCCTCAACAGGCAGGCAGGCCTGTGGCCTTCTTCTCCCGTACCCTCCATGCCTCCAAAATTCGACACTCTTCCATCGAAAAGGAAGCCCAAGCCATTGTAGAAGCTGTTCGATATTGGAGGCATTACCTGGCAGCAGGCAATTCACTCTCCTCACTGACCAACAGTCGGTTGCCTTCATGTTTAACAATACGCAGCGGGACAAAATCACGAACGACAAGATTCTGAGGTGGAGGATCGAGCTCTCCACCTACAACTACGAGATATTGTACCGACCTGGGAAGCTCAATGAGCCCCCAGATGCCCTATCCCGCGGTACATGTGCCAGCGCACAAGTTGACCGACTCCGGGCCCTCCACAATGACCTCTATCACCCGGGGGTCACCCGTTTTTTTCATTTTGTCAAGGCTCGCAATCTGCCTTACTCCATCGAGGAGGTCAGGACCGTGACCAGGGACTGCCAGGCCTGCGCAGAGTGCAAACCGCACTTCTATTGGCCAGACAGAGCGCACCTGGTAAAGGCCTCTCGCCCTTTGAGCGCCTCAGCATTGACTTCAAAGGGCTCCTCCCCTCCACTGACCGTAATGTGTACTTCCTCAACATTGTTGACGAATACTCAAGATTCCCCTTTGCCATCCCAAGCCCTGACATGACCTCTGCCACCGTCATCAAGGCCCTGCACAGTCTCTTCACCTTGTTCGGGTTCCCCACCTACATCCATAGCGATCGGGGTTTCTCCTTCATGTGCGGCGAGTTGCGTCAGTTCCTGCTTAGCAAGGGCATCGCCTCCAGCAGGACGACCAGCTACAACCCCCGGGGCAACGGACAGGTGGAGAGGGAGAACTGGAAGGCCGTCCTCCTGGCCCTATGGTCTAGAAGTCTCCCAGTCTCCTGCTGGCAGGAGATCCTCTCCAATGTGCTCCACTCCATCCGGTCGCTCCTGTGCACTGCCACCAACGAGACCCCTCATGAATGTATGTTTTCCTTCCCCAGGAAGTCCACCTCCGAGGTTTCGCTCCCGTCCTGGCTGACAGTCCCAGGGCCCGTCCTCCTCCGGAAGCATGCGAGGAGTCATAAATCAGATCCCCTCGTCGAGAAGGTCTTTCTCCTCCATGCCAATCCACAATATGTCTACGTGGCACATCATGACGGGCGACAGGACACAGTCTCCCTCCGGGATTTGGCACCTGCAGGTTCCCCAGCGTCACTCACCACCACCCCCGATCCTACACCGTCTCCCTCCACCACTACCCAGGTACTTCAAGGTCTGGCACCCGCAGGCCCACCGGCGGCCATCACCACCACTCTTGCCCACACACCGCCCCCCTCCCCTCCACCGACTCAACTACTGGGTGAAGAAGAGGACAGCACGCTCCCGGGCGCGCAGGTCTCGACACCGGTGCCCATACCACAGCCGGGACTGAGGCGATCATGGCGGAAGGCCAAAGCCCCCGACAGACTTGATCTTTAAGTCCACTTCACCCCCGCTGGACTCTTTTTTTTAACAGGGGGTGAATGTGTTGCCTGGTATGGAGGGCATTAACTATGAAGAGAGGTTAGATAAACTCGGTCTGTTCTCACTGGAACGACAGAGGTTGAGAGGCGACCTGATAGTGGTCTACAAGATTATGAGTGGCATGGACAGAGTGGATAGTCAGACGCTCTTTCCTGGGGTAGGAGAGTCAAGTCCTAGGGGACATAGGTTAAAGTGCATGGGGAAAAGTTTAGAACAGATGTGCGAGGCACGTTTTTTACACAGGGTAATAAATGTATGGAACTCGTTGCCTGGGGAGGTGGTGGGAGCAGGTACGATAATGGCATTTAAGGAACTTCTAGACAAATATATGAATAGGGTGGGAATGGAAGGATACGGACTCCGTAAGTGCATATGGTTTTAGTTTAGGCAGGTACTACGTTTGGCGCAGGCTTAATAATTAATAATCTTTTTAATAATCTTTATTGTCACAAGTAGGCTTATATTAAGACTTCAATGAAGTTACTTTGAAAAACCCTCAGTCGCCACATTCCGGCACCTGTTCGAGTACACTGAGGGAGAATTCAGAATGTCCAAATTACTTAATTGCATGTCTTTCGGGACTTGTGGAAGGAAACTGGAGCACCCGAAGGAAACCCACGCAGACACAAGTGCAGACTCCGCACAGGCAGTGACCCAAGCTGGGAATAAAACCTGGGACCTTGGCGCTGTGAAGCCATAGTGCTAACCCCTGTGCTACATGCTGCCCAGGCTTGGAGGACCAAAGGGCCTGGTCCTGTGCTGTATTGTTCTTTTTTCTTTTGTTCTTTGACTCCATACGTTTGTGACCATCTAAAATGACTGCCCGCAAAGGTCGATGGAATTGTGGTCAGGTTGGGACACACACAGGACACAACTTGTGTACATTGCAAACAATAACTCAGACTTATACAGAAACTCACACCTGCGAGAGGCCACTCATAGGTCTTCACGGGACAATGGGCTCCAGATTGAAGCTTACCATAAGTGGCAGACTCAGGGGGCCTACGTGCCTTGGACAATAATGGCCATGACTCACTGGGACCCGCCCAGCCATCAAGGCACCCGCCCCTAATTGGCCAGGATCGATTAGGGTGATCAAAATCCTATCGATCCATTGGATCCCTACCTTGGGCAGCCCAAAAGAATGCGAAAGATCGGCGGATAAGAAGAACTGCGCAACCAACATTCTGTCTCTTTTGGGACTGGCTTCTGTCTACCAACTGCAGCACATTTTCAAGGACCCGAGAACTCCACCAGAAGACGACACTCAGTCTAGACGATCCATCTAACCTCTAGCCACCACACGTCAGGAACCACATAAAGGCCTTATCTAACCTGCACAGAGCCGGTCACTTGGAAGTTAGGTAAAGGTCGTTTTAACTGATAGATATAGTCTACTGTGTAGTAGCTGTGATTTATTAAGCATAGAACTAATCCTATGTTCAATAATATACTGTCATTATGCTACATACTTGTGTGGTCATTTGTCCAATACACGGAGCACACTCACACACTGTGGTTATTAATAGTAAGAAAGATAGAAGTCAACAAGTTAAAATCATATCAGCAATGATTTTATTGAATGGCTTAGCAGGTTCAAGTGATCAAGTGGCCTACACCTGCTCGCAATTCATATTTTCATATGTTTGCATGTCTGTAAAATGTTTTTTTTACCATTTTGTGAGCAACCTCCATAATAATAATCGCTTATTGTCACAAGTAGGCTTCAATGAAGTTACTGTGAAAAGCCCCTAGTCGCCTGTTCGGGGAGGCCGGTATGGGAATTGAACCCGCGCTGCTGGCATTGTTCTGCATTACAAGCCTGCAGCTTAGCCCACTGTGCTAAACCAGCCCTAGTCAGGAGATCCTTTCAGGACCAATGGTTAGACAACTGAAGCCATAGAACAACTGCAAGCTCCACCTAGCTGTTTATCAATTCCACAGCTTGTGTTATGGCCGCAATTTTCATTTTCAGGGCATCCAATGCTTGTTTTAGGCAGGCTGTCTGCATAACTGGAAGACATTGCTTCCAATTTGACAGCCAGCACCCTTCTGGGGAAATTGAGTGCGAGAAATTGTGACCTGAAATTTGTCACTCCAGCCTCAATTTTCATCCAAAAGACTGGAGAGGTATGTTTCTCTGGGTGGAATTCTCCGTTTGGGAGACTAAGTGATGACGCCAAGACTGCATCACGAGTGTTCTACGTGGATGAAATGGTGCAAGTCCAGGAGTGATTTTGTTCTTTTCTAGACAGATACATGAATGGGCAGGGAGCAGAGGGATACAGATCCTTAGAAAATAGGCAACAGTTTTAGATAGAGGATCTGGATCGGCGCAGGCTTGGAGGGCCGAAGGGCCTGTTCCTGTGCTGTAATTTTTCTTTGTTCTTTGTTCTTTGTAATAGGCTAGCACCAGCATCATATGGAACTCGTGCAATACCAAATTATGCCGATCCACATCCCAGCCAAGATGCTGACACTGGTTGCGCTGGAGCATGCCCATCCTGTTGATATGTCGGCTGGGGCCAGAAGGTACCTAGGGGGATGGCTTGAGGGAGAACCCATTCATTCCGTTGCGCTAAGTTCACAGTGGGCAGTCAGCAGCATTTACAGTCATACGCTTGCCTTGCAGGCTGTGACAATGGTGGTCTATGCCCGACTACCCCGACCTCACTTCCCACCTCCTGGCCGTCTCGCACGATGCCCCCCGACCCTGGAAGATGCCCTTCAGCCAGCAGCACAACTGTCAGCATACAATACTGATGTTGGCCACTTTTTGTTCCCCTCTCTCCCTCAGCAACTACGGTGCCTGTGTAGCAAATGAAATACCACAAGTTCACCTCACTGTCGGTGCTTCATCCTGGTGAAGGTGGCGCATCGTGGAAGGTGCGGAAAATGCCGGGCCGGGCCGGTTAATGATATGCCAATGGCGTTTACTGTACAATTTGCATTCCTACACCAGCGGCCAATCACTAAACGCGATTTTGGCGTCGGCAATCGGAGAATCCCACCCATGATGTCTGTGATCCTTGCAAAGAAGGGAATTGCATTGTTTTTGTTTTGGGAACTAGAGCTAAATTGGTTTAAATTTATTACGTGAACCTTGGAACATTGTAAATACCCATTTGAATCATAGAATTCCTACAGCACAGAAGGAGGCCATTTGGCCCATCAAGCCTGCACTGATCTTCTGAAAGAACACCCTACCTAGGCCCAATCCCCGTGACCCCAACTAGGGGGCAATTTAGCACAGCCAATCCACCTAACCTGCATATCTTTGGACTGTGGGAGGAAACTGGAGCAGCCGGAGGTAATCTATGCAGACACGGGGAGAACGTGCAAACTGCACAAAGAAAGTCACCCAAGGCCAGAATTGGACCAAGCCCTCAATGCTGTGAGGCAGCAGTGCCAAACACTGTTCCACCATTGCCCCCCCCCCCCCCCCTTACTTCATCAGGCAAAAGAAAACGTTGTAAATGAGGGATAATTTAATGTTCAGTTTGAGGTCATCACAGAGCAAGTTACATCTATATGAAGATGGGTAGAGGAAGGTTAGGAAGGTTCTGTGGTTTTAGTTTATCTATGTGTTTGCTGAGAGAGAGATTTTCAGCTTGGAATTGGTGTGTGCAGTTTGCAACTCACTGAGAGAAGAAAGCTTCTCTAAGAAGATGTCAGAAGAAAGAGAAGTAAATGATAGTTGGCGAGACCTGCACTGGAAGCAGAATTTAAAAATTGACTTCATCAATCACCGTGTGGAATGGAGATGAGGCTTTATCTCAATTTGAATTTTGTGAGGGAACAGAAGCTTGAGGATTTCCTGGTTTGAAACTAGTAGAAGAATCTGCAGTGGTCCTCCATAGGGTCTTGTGCCAAAGAAAGCAACGAGCAGATGAATTTGAAAGAATTGCAAAAGTAACCAGAACAAAGGACTGAGTCATTCATAGTCAAGAGAGAGCAAATTAAAGTTTGACCTCTGAGAATAGATGGAGCTGAGGAGAATTTTCCAGCGAGCTGTCGCATACTTATGGGTGATCCCAACAGAAGTCAATGGGTGAAATTCTCTGTTTGAGAGACGAAATGCTGATGCCGGAAGTGAGTTGTGTGCGGCTCCCATACCCATTGGGGATGCTATTTGTGGAGGAATTCAAGACATGCTGATGGATCAGTACTCTTCCCACGTGAATCTAGAGCAATTCTCATTCCTGCCGGCATGGATTCGCTGGGGCCGGAATTGGCGTTGGACAGCTTGACAAGCTGCAGCTGATTATAAGCACTCCATTCCCCACACACTTTCATTCCAGCCACTAAGATGGCACAGAGGAGACCTGCCCCGAGGCTCACTGAGACTGAGATTGATCGAATGTTGAATACGGTGAAAGAGAGGCAGGGCCCCCTCTTCCCCAGGGTGGCAGGATGCTCCAGGCCGCGATCGTCAAATGGGCCGGGGTGGAGGTGGCCGAGGCAGTGAGTCCTATCAGCTTCACCAGGCAGACTGGCTCGCAGTGTCAGAAGAAGATGAATGACCTCCTTAGGGTAGCTCGGGTGAGTCATCATATCTGTTACCCTGGCATCACTCTTGTCCCTCACTCTACACATTGCACCCCCACTCCCATGGAGAACAATCAAAACCCACCTGCCTGCATCTCCCTCACATCCCATCCTGCACCAAACCCGAACACCTGTATTTGACCAGGTGCCTTACACACAATCTTTGACCAGGTGCCTTACACAGAAATGGCACCAGCTACAAACCGCATCCCCCCCATGTAACCCACTGCCATGCGTCTCCCCAGATCCTTTATGCGTCCCCTAGGAAAAGGCAGCCCATAACAGAAGAGAGCAGGAGAAGACCGGAGGAGCCGTCCCAAACTGGCTCTCACCCCCAAGGAGCAGAGGGCACTAAAGTTAGCCGGCTAGGGGGACATCCCGGATCCACAGAGCTGTCATAAAGCTGCTGCTTATTACTCCCCCCGTCCCTGGAAATCACCCCCCAGCAAGCGCTACAATTTTGAACAGTTTTTCAAACTTTGCCTACCTTTGCTCTCCCCCTTAGCAGTCATGGTGTCCACTTCTCATTTATAAATACCTGAAGTAAATTGCGCCCATGTGACTTCCACTTGAGAGGGGCAGAGCATCCGGGCCAGGAGCATATTTGGTCAAACGCGGCAAATACATTTAAATGCGGGGCACAAACCTCGTTATACCCGCCAGGGAAGGACAGGAGCATGGCTCCTGAATCGGCTCCGGATGCGGACCTCAATTTTGGCTGGAAGACTAATCCTCCGCCAGATCGCGGTTCGCATTCGCGAGTCACGAGGTGGAGTATTTTGCCCAATAACTTTAAGGTTGATGTGTTTTACAAGAGAATTCCTGGGGGAAGTAAGAATTAAACCTGTGTGCCTAGCACACCTCTGTATAAACCGTACTGTTTTGCCAATAATGCTTGCCTTGTTTAATTATTTTGCACACAATAAAGTTTGCTTTCTTTGAAATAAACGTGAAATCTGTGACTTAGATCGATTGGTTAAAAGGTGTTTCTCTTTAAATGTTGATGTTCCGAACTGGAATGTACCAATTTATTTGAATGAAAAAGAACAATGCAATGAAGTTTTTCATTTTTACAACTGATATTATCGATTTGCAGCTATGTTCTGTGCTCATTTGGTGAAATGTTTGTTTTTATCACTTCTTGATCCACCACATCAATTTCCGGATAAAGTGAAATGTCTTTCTCTCTCTTTCGCATCTAGATTTGTTTACTGAAGCTGATGGTTTGTGCTGATATATTGGGCTCTGTAGTGGCTATATTTTAGGTGTTACACAGCAACCTAATACTTAAAAAGTAGGTCTGAGATGCCAGCACACATTTTGATGAGAATAACAACATTTTAGTAAAGGTGTCTGCATGCAAGGCAGGGTCAAGAACAAGCAAATTGTGGCATCAATCACTGTGTCTTAACATCACTCATCTCTAGCAATGTTAAACGGCATGAAGGATTCCCCACCAACGCTCTTCACATATGACATGAAATCATTATCTTTGGCAATTCCTCTTGTTGTGGATGATTCATTCTTGCAGATGGGTGAATGAAAATGTGTTGGTTGTAGGATCGCAGATGGCTTATGAGTCCTGTCTTAGCTTTGCAGGCTTCCCACAGTAAGAAAATCAGTTGTCAACCCAGTAGAAGTATTGGTGGATTATTGGCTTGAACAGTTGCCCTCTCTTTCTGTCTCTTTCACTGTTCTCTCTGTTGATTAGAAAGTCTGGACTCTGTGTTTTGATGATGGATTATCATTTTGGTTATGAATGGGAATCTCATAGTCACAGAATTTACAGTACAGGGGGCCATTCGGCCCATCGAGTCTGCACCAGCTCTTGGAAGGTGCACCCTACCCAGGCCTACATCTCCACCCTATCCCCATAACCCAGTAACCCCACCCGACACTAAGGGCAATTTTGGACACTAAGGACAATTTAGCATGTCCAATCCACCTAACCTGCACATCTTTGGACTGTGGGAGGAAACAGGAGCAGCCGGAGGAAACCCACGCAGACACGGGGAGAACGTGCTGACTCCGCTCAGACAGTGACCCAAGCCGGGAATCGAACCTGGGACGCTGGAGCTGTGAAGCAGTTGTGCTAGCCACTATGCTACCGTGCTGCCCACTGCTTCTGCTTCTCATGTGTTGATATTAATAGAGCAGATCTTCATGGAGGCTTTGAGACTGTCTTTGGAACATTTCCTCTGTTTTTCGTGTGAACAGGCTCCCTGGCGCAGTGCTGACTAGAGCACCTGTTTTGGAAGTCATGAGTCAGATATCTTGACAACTTGTTTGATCCACTGCAGCTGATATGAGATTATCATGGCTTCTATACTTGCCATTTCCGTGTCCTGGAGGACGCTCACGTTTGATCTTTAGCCCTTCCACTTGAGTCGCGGGATCCTTCTAAGACAGTATTGTTCCATGGCCTTGATATGGGCGTGATCCTCCCAAAAAATTATTACGGGCACGGTCCAATGGCCACAATGCACCTAAAAAAGGAGCTGGCTGTGACGCAGCATGACCATTGAAAGCCAGGTGACCTTGCTCCCAGGATTGACCCGGCTCGCAGCGCCTTGTGGGATTCAACAATGGGCGGGATCACATTTTAGCAAATCTGCATATTAGAACAGATGTGTAGATTTCCGAAGTAACTGAGGCTTTGGGTTACAACCCCTTCACCCCCAAGACCTCAGGCAAGCGCCGTTCAGCACTGGTCCGCACAAACGGGGATCAGAAAGCATGGCTCTCATGGGGGTCTCCAAGTGGATTAGAGACCCCAAGCAGGGATGGGCAGGGTGGTGCCATGGCACTGCTGGTGCCACCTGGGCATCCTGGTACTGCCAACTTGTCAACCAGGCAGTGCCACCTGGGTGCCAACCTGGCACTACCAGGGTGCCCAGTTCCATGGTGCCCATGGGGCACTACCAGCTGACATGGGCACTGTCAGGTTGGCACTGTGAATGAAGCTTGCTAACAGTTGAAGCTGCAATTACAACCTGAAAGCAGGGTAAGCATAGCATTGGATAAGGCTATCATGGTTGAATAGCTGCCAGTGTGCATGAGCTGTGAGTTGTCGCTGTGAGGCTTACAACAGTACTTACGAACATAAGAACTAAGAGCAGCATTAGGCTATTTAGCCCCTCGAACCCGCTCCGCCATTCAATACGATCATGGCTGATCTCCTCTCGGCCTCAACTACTCTTTCCTGCCCGTTCTCCATAACCCTTCAACCCATTGCTAATTAAAAATCTGTCTATCTCCTCCTTGCATTTACATCCTCTGCACTTTGATTTCTATAGATTCACAACTCTTTGAGAGAAGTAATTTCTCCTCATCTGTTTTAAATCTGACATCCCTAATAACAATAACAATCTTTATTGTCACAAGTTGGCTTACATTAACACTGCAATGAAGTTACTATGAAAAGCCCCTAGTCGTCACATTCCGCCGTCTGTTCGGGTACACAGAGGGAGAATTCAGAATGTCCAAATTACCAAACAGTGTGTCTTTCGGGACTTGTGGGAGGAAACCGGAGACACGGGGAGAACGTAAAGACTCCACACAGACAGTGACCCAAGCATTGAACCTGGGATCCTGGCGCTGTGAAGCAATAGTGCTAACAATTGTGCTACCGTGTCGCTCCCTTATTCTAAAACCATGACGTTCTAGATTGCTCCTTAAGGGAAAGCATCCACTCCAAGTCTACTTTGTCAATACCTTTAATCACCTTATACACCTCAATTAGATCTCAGATTAATCTTCTAAACTCAAGAAAGTATAGGCCTAAACTGCTCAATCTCTCTTCATAAGACAAACCCACCATCTCTGGAATCAAGTGAGGGAACCTCCTCTGAATTGCCTCCAATGCAACTACAACCCTCCTCAAATAAGGGGACCAAAACTGTACTCAGTACTCCAGGTGCAGGTTACCCAATGCCTTGTACAGCTGCAGCAACATTTCCTTACTTTCATACTCTATTCCTTTAGCTATAAAGGTCAAAATTCCATTTGCCTTCCTTATTACCTGCTGTACCTGCACACTAGTTTTCTGCGATTCATGCACAAGGACACCCAGTTCCCCTGCACTCTGAAGTTTCTCTTCATTCAGATAATTAATTGCCTTTCATTTTTCCAACCAAAATGGACAACCTCACACTTATCCACATTAAGCTCCATCTGTCAAATCTTGTCCCACTCACCTAACCTATCTATATCCATTTGTAAATTTCTTATTTCCTCATTGCAACTTACTGTCCCACCTATTTTAGCGTCATCTGCAAATTTGGCTACAGTATCTTCTATCCCTACATCCAAGTCATTAATATATATTGTAAATAGTTGGGGACTGAGGACCGAACCCTATGACACCCCACTAGTTACAACCAGTACAGATGAGGTAAAGCCTATTGAACTTGATGGATGAATACTGATTGATAAAGTTGGTACCTGGTTGATGGGGTGCACTGAATGTTTTTGAATATATTTGTTCATGGGATCTGGGTGTCGTTGGCAAGGCCAGCATTTATTACGCACCCCTAATTCCCCTTGAGAATCTGGTAATTAGCTACCGTCTTGAAATGGTGTCATAAGACAGTGGGTGTGATTCTCTGGCCTCATTGCTCTCTCACTCAAGCGAACCGAAGCTGGTGAATAGCAGGAGAGGCCAAAAATGAGAACCGCGCAAGGCGCCAAACAGTTTGCAATGCAACCGGCCCGCTCCCGCAGGTGAAATCGGGATCTCGCCGTAGCGTGGCGAGAAACCAATTATCACCACTAAAGTCCAATTTCCAAACAATTAATGAAAGCCACCCCATACCCAACAGCCTCTTGAGAAAGCAGGGCAGAGAGCAAGGGCAGTCAAGATTAAACTGCATTTATTTCAATGCAAGAGGCCTGACAGGCAAGGCAGATTAACTCAAGGCATGGAATGGGTACATGGGACTGGGATATTACAGCTATTACTGAAACATGGCTAAGGGAGGGGCAGGACTGGCAACTCAATGTTCCAGGGTACAGATGCTATAGGAAATATAGAACAGGAGGTAAGAGAGGAGGGGGGGGTTGTGTTTTTGATTAGGGAGAATAACACGGCAGTACTGCGAGGGGATGTACCCAATGGTTTGCCCACTGAGTCTATATGGGTAGAACTGAAAAAAAGAAGGAAAAGATCACTTTGATAGTATTGTACTACAGGTCCCCAAATAGACAGGAGGAACTTCTCATTCAGTGTGTGGATGGCCCGACTAGAGAGGGGGTAAAACTTGACCTCCTCTTGGGAAATAAGGAAGGGCAGGTGACAGAAGTGTTATTGAGTGACCAGTGACCATAATTCCATTCATTTTAAGGTAGCTATGAAGAATGATAGGTCTGGCAAAAAGTTAAAATTCTAAATGGGGCAAGGCCAATTTTGCTGGTAATAGACAGGAACTTTCAAAAGTTGATTGGGGGAGTCTGTTAGCAGGCAAAGGGATGGCTGGTAAATGGGAGGCTTTCAAAAGTGTGTTAACCAGGATTCAGAATAAGCACATTCCTTTTAGAGTGAAAGGCAAGGCTGGTACAAGTAGGGAACCCTGGATAACTTGGGATATTGAGACTTTGGTCAAAAAGAAGAAGGAGGCATATGACATGCATTGGCAGCTGGGATCAAGTGGATCCCATGAAGAGTATAGAGATTGTCAGAGTAGAGTTAAGAGAGAAATAGGGTGGGCAAAAAGGGGACATGAGATTGCTTTGGCAGACAAGGCAAAGGAAAATCCAAAGAGCTTCTACAAATACATAAAGGGCAAAAGATTAACTAAGGAGAGAGTAGAGCCTCTTAAGGATCTATAAGGTCATCTATGTGCGGATCCACAAGAGATGGGTGAGATCCTAAATGAATATTTCGCATCAGTATTTACTGTTGAGAAAGGCATGGATGTTAGGGAACTTGGGGAAATAAATAGTGATGGCTTGAGGAGTGTACATATTACAGAGAAGGAGGTGCTGGAAGTCTTAAAGTACATCAAGGTAGATAAATCCGTAGGACCTGTGAAATGTATGCCAGGATCTTGTGGGGAGCTAGGGAGGAAATTGCAGGTCCCCCAGAAGAGATATTTGAATCATCGACAGCCACAGGTGAGATGCCTGAAGATTGGAAGGTAGCAAATGTGGTGCCTTTGTTTAAGAAGGGCAGCAAGAAAAAGTCTGGGAGCTACAGACCAGTGAGAAGTTGTTAGAAGGTATTCTGTGAGACAGGATTAGAGAGACAAGGACTGATTAGGGACAATCAGCATGGCTTTGTGAGTGAAAAATCATGTCTCACAAATTTGTTTGTGTTTTTTGGAGGAGTAACCAAGAAGGTAGATGAGGGCAGTGTGGTTGACGTTGCCCACATGGACTTTAAGGCCTTTTACAAGGCACTGCATGATAGGTTGCTGAATAAGGTTAAATCTCATGGGATCCAGGGTGAGGTAGCCAATTGGATACAAAATTGGCTTGATGACAGAAGAAAAACTGGAGGCCTGTGACCAGCGGTGCACCTCAGGGATCAGTGCTGGGTCCACTGTTATTTGTTATTTATATTAATGATTTGGATGAGAATTTAAGAGGCATGGTTAGTAAGTTTGCAAATGACACCAAGATTGGTGGCATAGTGGATAGTGAAGAAGGTTATCTAGGATTGCAATAGGATCTTGATCAATTGGGCCAGTGGGTCGATGAATGACAGATCGAGTTTAATTTAGATAAATGTGAGGTGAAGCATTTTTGTATATCATATTGGAGCAGGACCTATTCTGTTCATGGTAGGTTGTTGGGGAGAGTTATAGAACTAAGAGATCCAGGAGTACACGTTCATAGCTCCTAGAAAGAGAAGTCACAGGTGGAGAGGATGATGAAGAAGGCATTCGGCATGCTTAGTTTAATTGATCAGAATATTGAATACAGGAGTTGGGATGTCTTGTTGAAGTTGTATAAGACATTAGTAAGGCCACACTTGGAATACTGTGTACTAGTTCGGGTCACCCTATTATAGTGAGGGTATTAAACTAGAAAGAGTGCAGAAAAGATTTACTAGGATGATACCGGAACTTAATGGTTTGAGTTATTAGGAGAGGCTGGATAGACTGGGACTTTTTTGGCCTGGAGCGTAGAAGGCTTAGGGATGATCTTATAGAGGTCTAGAAAATAATGAGGGTCATAGATAAGGTAGATAGTTAACATATTTTCCCAAAGTGGTGGAGTCCAAATCTAGAGGGCATAGGTTTAAGGTGAGAGGGTAGAGATACAAAAAGGTCCAGAGGGGAAGTCTTTTCACACAGAGGCTGGTGAGTGTCTGGAATGAGCTGCACAGCCTCCCCAGATCTGTGTCCCCAAATCTTTGGGCTGGTCTCCTCGCCGCCATTGTTGTGAGCTGACTGGTGTTGGCTGAGCAAATGCTGCTTAAGTGCTGCTCGACCTTGTTAGCGGGGGGCTGGTGAGCGCAGTCCCGGCGAATCAGCTGGAGAGCCTTAATTTGCGGTAAGAAGCCCATGAGGCCTCATTAAGTGGACCAATTAATATTTAACTTTGTTGCCGGCCACTCTGGCCGCTCACTACCACATTTAGAGGTTTTTCCAGAGAATCGTGCCCATGAGAACAGAATTTGTCCATTTGGTCCATCGAGTCTGCTCCGTCATTCAGTCATGGCTGATATGTTTCTCATCCCCATTCTCCTGCCTTCTTCCCATAACTCCTGGTCCCCTTATTAATCAAGGAGCTATCTATCTCTGTCTTAAAGACACTCAGTGATTTGGCCTCGACAGCCTTCTGCGGCAAAGAGTTCTACAGATTCGTCAACGTCTGGCTGAAGAAATTCCTCCTCATCTCAATTTCAAAGAATTGTTCCTTCAGTCTGAGGCTGTGCCCTCAGGTTCTAGTTTTTCTTACCAGTGGAAACATCCTCTCTACGTTCACTCTATCCTGTAAGTTTCAATAAGAGCCCCCCCCCTCATCCTTCTAAACTGGAGTTCTCAACCGCTCCTCATATGACAAGCTCTTCATTCCAGAGATCATTCTTGTGAACAGCATAACCTCCCTGATTACTGAAAGATCACCACCATTGCTTCCACAATCTCCTCGGCTATCTCCTTTAGAACCCTGTGATGTAGTTAATTTTGGCCAGATTATTTGTCCACCTTCAGGCCTTTCAGTTTCCCCAGAACCTTCTCCTTAATGATGGCCATGACACTCACGTCTGCCCCTGATTTTTCTGGAGTTCTGGTATCCCACTGGTGCCTTCTACCATGAAGACTGATGCAAGATAACTATTCAGTTCCTCTGCCATTTCTTTGTTTCCCATTACTACTTCTCCAGCCTCATTTTCCAGTGGTCCAATGTCTATTCTTGGACTCTCGTATCTTTTATATATTGAAAAATACTCTTCCTATCTTCTTTATATTACTTTTTTAAAATAAATTTAGAGTACCCAATTATTTTTTTTCCCAATTAGGGGACAATTTAATGTGGCCAATTACTGCCCTATTTGTTGACTCTCCATCATCAACAAAGTGATGGAAGGAGTCATCAACAATGCTATCAAGTGGCACTTACTCAGCAATAATCTGCTCACAGGTGCTCAGTTTGGGTTCTACCAGCGTCACTCAGCTCCTGACCTCATTACAGCCTTGGTTCAAACATGGACAAAAAAGTAGAATGCCAGAGGTGAGGTGAGAGTGACTGCCCTTGACATCAAGGCAGCATTTGACCGAGTATGGCATCAAAGAGCCTAAGCAAAACTGGAGTCAATGGGAATCAGGGGGAAAACTCACCGCTGGTTGGAGTAATACCTGGCACAAAGAGAGATGGTTGTGTTGATTGGAAGTCAATCATCTCAGTTCCAGGACATCACTGCAGGAGTTCCTCAGGACAGTTTCCTGGGCCCAACCATCTTCATCTGCTTCATCAATGACCTCCCTTCCACCATAAGGTCAGAAGTGGGGATGTTTACGGATGACTGCACAATGTTCAGCACCATTCGCGACTCCTCAGATAATGAAGCAATCCATGTCCAAATGCAGCAAGACCTGGACAATATCCAGGCTTGGACTGACAAATGGCAAGTTACATGTGTGCCACACAAGTGCCATGCAATGACCATCTCTTACAAGAGAGGATCTAACCACCGCCTCTTGACATTCAATGGCATTACCATCGCTGAATCCCCCACAATCATCATCCTGGGGGTTAACATTGATCAGAAACTGAACTGGATTAGCCAGGTTAATACTGTGGTTACCAGGGCAGGTCAAATGCTAAGAATTCTATGGCAAGTAACTCACCTCCTGACCTCCCAAAGCCTGTTTACCAATTACAAGGCACAAGCCAGGAGTGTACTGGAATATTCTCCTCTTGCCTGGATGAATGCAGTTCCAACCACACTAAAGACGTTCGACACCATCTAGGACAAAGCAACAACACTTGTTGCTCCCCCATTCAAACCTTCCATCACCTATGAACAGTGGCAGCCATGTGTACCATCTACAAGATGTACTGCAGTAACTCACCAAGGTTCCTGAGACAGGACCTTCCAAACCCACAACCACTACCATCAAGAAAAACAAGAACAGCAGATACCTGGGAATCCCACCACATTGGAGATTCCTCTCCAAGTCACTCACCATCCTGATTTGGAAATATATCGCCGTGCCTACACTGTTGCTGGGACAACATCCTGGAATTCCCTCCCTAACAGCACAATGGGTGTACCTACACCACAGAGACTGCAGCGGTTCAAGAAGGCAGCTCACCACCACCTTCTGAAGGCCAACTATGATCAGCAATAAATGCTAGCAGAACCAGCGACATCCACATACCGGAAATGAATAAAAACAAATAAATAAAATAAGTTAGATCTCAGCCCTGATCCCCTTGCAGTCGCATCTCTGTGATGCCCACAACATTATCCAGCCAATTTCAATGTGCACAACAAGCTCATTTACCTTGATCCGTATACTGCGCGCATTTAGGTACAACACCCTCAATCCTGCATTGACCACCTCCCTTCTAATATTTGTTCCTGTTTTCTTTCTCTGCCTGAAGTTAGAGTCCTGTCACCTTCTATTTTCGCTGTTCTATTACTTGTCCCAGAAACTTTACTAAATTCTCCTGAGCCCTCAGCCCCTTTAATTGGTTTAAAGTCCTCGTCATTAACCTGCACTTCTACCTTCTCCTTTAACTTTGATTTTCTAATTCCCACACAACTGGAATCCCCTCCCCCACACACACACATTATTTAATTTAAAGCCCTATCAACAGCAATAGTTATGCTCTTGAGTCATCCATGTAGATTAGAATACCCACAGTGCTGTTAGGCAGAGAGTTCCAGCATTTTGACCCAGTGACAGTGAAGGAACAGTGATCTAGATCCAAGTCAGTATCATGTGTGACTTAAAGAATTTGCAGGTGATGGTGTTCCCATATATCATCAGCTAATCACTGGATGAGGCTACTGGCACAGAAGGTGGGATATGACATTTGAAAATGAATTCATCAGCCTTGTGTGAGATTGCTAAACTTCTTCCTGCACTGCATCACAGTGTTGTCGCTATAATCATGCCATTGACCACCACCACAACTTCCTCCCACAGCCTCCTGACTATTAGTCTGGAGGCCTCCTGACTCCTTGTGGATACAGAACATCTCTTCTTTCTATGTCTTGCACAAAGACTTCCAATACAAGAAAACCGTGGTGTTTACTCCCTCCCATGATCAGCCATTTTGTAAGTATCATAGCTCAGATTCACCTTTCAACCCCCCCCCCCCCCCACCCCCCCACTTCTTGCAGCCACAATTCAGCTCCCTTTACCCAGTGTAGGCTGCCTCCAAGTAGCACGAGCTACTCATTGTAGAGCTATCTATGCTGTTCATTGGTTACATCCATAAATCACTTCACAGGAGATAACATCAATTTAATGTGCTGCCTGCAATTTAATAGACAGATGTGGGGGATTAATTATGTACCTCAATATCCCACTGTCCCTTTGGAGGAGTTACCCAATTTAACTGCATGGTTCCATGAGATCATGATCCTTTCTAAGGTGTGAGTTCAGCCAGTGAATATCAGCTAGCTATTCAACATTGGAGGGCATCCACAGTTTTACTTCTCAGTCTGTGCTGAATTAAAGGACCAGAGCAGAGGCAATGGTTGCCGCAGGTGTGTCACCATTGGTCTCAGTGCCTTTGCCTCAAGCAGGAGAAAGAAAATCAGCTTTTCTACTTTGTATTTCTATTCAACGGCTACTATCAGAAATGGGTTTTGTGTTGATATTAGATTCATCAATAATGCTTCTTTGGTCCAATCCCCTGCCAACATTCATGGGCTGTCACATTATGTGATAAAAGAAAGACTTGTATTTATTTAGTTATATCATCAGGGTAACAAAAAACACTTTACGCCCAATTCATAACTTTCTTAACATACGCTGCAGGAAAGGATGTCCCGAAGCGTGGTACATTGGCGAGACCATGCAGACGCTGCGACAACGAATGAACGGACATCGCGCAACAATCACCAGGCAGGAATGTTCCCTTCCAGTCGGGGAACACTTCAGCAGTCAAGGGCATTCAGCCTCTGATCTCCGGGTAAGCGTTCTCCAAGGCGGCCTTCAGGACGCGCGACAATGCAGAATCGCCGAGCAGAAACTTATAGCCAAGTTCCGCACACATGAGTGCGGCCTCAACCGGGACCTGGGATTCATGTCGCATTACATTCATCCCCCACCATCTGGCCTGCGAAATCCTACCAACTGTCCTGGCTTGACACAATTCACACCTCTTTAACCTGGGGTTACCCCATCTCTGGATCTGTAAAGATTTAATCACCTGCTAATGGTCGCATTCCAAGCATTGTTTGGCATCTTTGAATTTGTCTATATATATGTTTCTGGAACGTACCTCTTCATTCACCTGAGGAAGGAGCAGCGCTCCGAAAGCTAGTGACATCGAAACAAACCTGTTGGACTTTAACCTGGTGTTGTAAGACTTCGTACTGTGCTCACCCCAGTCAAATGGCCGGCATCTCCACATCATTTCTTAACGTAGTCACTGGTGTTTGTAGGCAAACAAGGAAACAATGCTTTATTCTTTCACAGAATGTGGGTACCACTGGCTATGGCAGTGTTCATTGCCCATCCCTAATTACCCTTCATATCATGGTGGTGAGCAGCCTTCTTCAGCCACCGCAGTTCTTGTGGTGTAGGTACCCACACAATGCTGTTAGGGATGGATTTTGACCTAGCAATAGTGAAGGTACACCGATATATTTCCAAGTAAGGATAGTGTGTGGCTTTGAGGGGTGGTGATGTTTTGCAGGTGTGATGTTCCCATGCATCTGCTGGCCTTGTCCTTCTAGGTGGTAGAGGTGTCGGATTCGGAAGATGCTGTCGAAGGAGCCTATTTAAGTTCCTGCAGTGCACCTTGTCGATGGTACATAATTCTGCCACTGTGCATCAGTGGTGGAAGGTGTGAATGTTTAAGGTGGTGGATGGGAAGCCAATCAAGCGGGCCGGTATTGGATTCTTGAATGCTGTTTGAGCTGCACTCATCCAGGCAAGTGGGGAGTATTCCATCACACTCCAGACTTGTGCCTTATAGATGGTGGACAGGCTTTGGGGAGTGAGGAGGTGAGTAACGCACCCAGGTCTGACCTGCTCTTGTAGCCACAGTAATTATATGACTGATCCAGTTAAGTTTCTGGTCAATGGTAACCCTCAGGATGTTGATAGTGGATGATTCAGCGATGGCAATGCCATTAAATATCAAGGGGAGATGGTTAGATTCTCGCTTGTTGGAAATGGTCACAGCCTGTTACTTGTATGACATAAACTTTATTTGCCACTTATCAGCCCAAGCCTGAATGTTGTCCAAGTTTTCCTGCAGTGAACATGCATGCTTCAATACTTCAGGAATCATAAGGATGCTGAATATTGTATATTGATAAGCAAACATCCCAATTCTGCCCTGATAATAAAACAGCTGAATATGGTTAGACCTTACACAGTTTCCCCCCCGATTCCCATTGCTGGCATTCCTTGATGCCACACTCTGTCAAATGCTGCCTTGACATCAAGTGCAGTTGTTGGCACATCACCCATTGAGTTCAGCTCTTTTGTTTGTGTTTGGATCAAGGCTGTAATTAAGTCAGGAGTTGAGTGACTCTGGAGGATCCCAAACTGAGCATCATTGAGCAGGTTACTGCTCATTAAGTGTTCCTTGTTAGCATTGTCGATGACTCCTTGCATCAACTAGCTTACTGATTGTGATGAACGGTTACTGCCTTATCATCATGTAAGGTGATGTCCCCTTTAAGACCGGGCTTGGAACCCTGGGGACTCCGCCTCTGGCTCCGCCCATCTGTGAGCCATACATAAAGGGATGCCTCATGGTCTGTGTAACAGTTAGTTTCATCTCTAGCTCTAGCATAGTTATTAGTCTAATAAAGCCTTCTTTACAGTTTAATCTCTAAGCATCATTATTGAGGGTACCTCAATTTATTAGACTAAACTAGATTCAGGATGGACGCAGGCCTAAAACCAGAGAAGCTCAATCTGGAAGCACGAACGCCGGAGGCGAAGGAAATTTTTTAATACTGGCTGCGGTGCTTCGAGACCTACCTGGACTCGGCAGAGACTCCCATCCTGGGGCCACGCAAGCTGCATCTACTCCACGGCCGGGTGAGTCACAGAATCTTGGCCACGCTCGAAAAGGCGACGACTTATGATGAGGCGATCGAGTTACTCCGCAAAAGGTTTGTCAAACCCATCAATAAGTTGCACGTCCAGCATCTGCTCTCTACCTGCCGACAGCGCTCGGGGGAATCGCTCGACGAGTTTGTTGAAAAACAAACCCGCTTTCCAGGGACTGTGACCATCAGGATGTGACAGGGGAAGTCCATATGAACCTGCACATCAGAGACACTTTCGTGTCCGGCGTCTGCTCGACCTACATCCGGCAGCGGCTGCTCGAAAACGTGGCAAACGACCTCCAGGAGATGCTAACGCTCGCCTCCTCACTGGAGGTGGCCCGACATAACTTGGGTACGTACCCCGCGGACTCTGCCAGCCCCCCCCCTGGACTTCCTCAGACTCACCCGTATTACAGGCCTGTGCCACGCAGCGACCCGCTCACCTTGGGGGTACACCTTGCTACTTCTGTGGGCAGGGCCAGCACCCACGCCCACGCTGCCCAGCCCACTCCGTGATCTGCAGCAACTGCGGGAAGAAAGGGCACTTTGCGAGGGTCTGCCTGGCCAGACCCATGGGCCAGAAAAACAAAGAACAGCCGGCCCGAAAATCAGGCTCTCAGGCCCGCAGGCCTTGCAATGCTGCTGCGCACCGACCCGACACGTCCTCTTCTGACGCGTCATCAGCCTCGTGCGAATCATGGGAGCGGCCATCTGTTCGGCGGCCATCTTCTCGACCTGACACGTGCGACCGACGGCGGTGGCCATTTTACGAGTCCGACTCGGCTGAGGACTCCGACTACCCACGACTGGGTGCGATCACCCTCGATCAAACTCGGCCAAAACACCTGCAGATCTCCATGATGCAGGTCCAGGTTAACGGGCACAACACTGCATGCCTCTTTGACTCCGGGAGCATGGAAAGCTTTATCCACCCTGAAACGGTAAGGCGCTGCTCCCTACACACCCATCCCGCATCCCAAACCATAGCCCTCGCATCTGGGTCCCACTCGGTACAAATCACGGGGTACTGTATTGTGGATCTCTCGATCCAGGGCGCCAAATACACCCGTTTCAAATTTTATATCCTCCCTCACCTCTGTGCCCCCCTGCTGCTCGGGCTGGATTTCCAGTGCAGCCACCGAAGCCTGACACTGAAGTTCAGCGGACCCTTGCCCCCCCTCACGGTGTGCTGCCTTGCGACACTGAAAGTCGCACCCCCCTCGCTATTCGCGAACCTCACTCCCGACTGTAAGCCCGTCGCCACCAGGAGCCGGCGCTACAGTGCCCAAGATATAGCTTTTATCAATTCAGAGGTCCAGCGTTTACTGGGCGAGGGGGTCATCGAGGCTAGCAACAGCCCTTGGAGAGCGCAAGTGGTGGTAGTCCGGTCCGGGGAGAAGATACGGATGATCGTGGATTATAGCCAGACCATAAACCGATTCACGCAGCTTGATGCGTACCCCCTTCCTCGCATCGCGGAAATGGTAAATCGGATCGCCCAATACCGAGTCTTTTCCACGGTCGACCTCAAATCCGCCTACCACCAGCTCCCCATCCAACCAAAAGATCGCCCTATACTGCCTTTGAAGCAGCCGGCCGGCTCTTCCACTTCCTCAGGGTCACCTTTGGTGTCACAAATGGGGTCTCCGTCTTTCAAAGGGCGATGGATCAAATGGTGGACCAGTACGGTTTGCGGGCTACATACCCGTACTTGGACAATGTCACCATCTGCGGCCATGATCAGCAGGACCATGACGCTAACCCCAAAAAAGTTCGTCCAGATCGCCCGAGCCCTTAACCTGACCTATAACGAGGGCAAATGCGTTTTCCACACCACCCGGCTCGCCATCCTCGGCTATGTCGTGGAAGACGGGGTCCTAGGTCCCGACCGCATGCGCCCCCTTAAGGAACTCCCTCTCCCCCGCAGCCTCAAGGCCCTCAAACGGTGCTTGGGGCTTTTCTCCTATTACGCCCAGTGGTCCCCAAGTATGCGGACAAAGCCCGCCCACTCCTAAAGACCACCACTTTACCCCTCTCGGCTGAGGCTCAATTGGCCTTCAACCGCATCAAGGCCGACATCATCAAGGCCGCCATGCACGCGGTGGATGAAACCATCCCTTTCCAGGTAGAGAGCGATGCATCAGACATCGCCCTGGCTGCTACCATCAATCAAGGAGGCAGACCAGTAGCGTTCTTCTCCCGAACTCTCACCGCCTCCGAGATTCGATACTCTGCAGTCGAAAAGGAGGCACAAGCCATTGGGGAGGCTGTACGGCGCTGGAGACACTACCTAGCCGGTAGGAGGTTTACGCTTGTCACTGACCAACGGTCGGTCGCCTATATGTTCGATAACACACAACGGGGCAAAATAAGAAACAATAAAATTTTGAGGTGGAGGATCGAACTCTCCACCTACTCGTACGATATCAAGTATCGTCCAGGGGAGCTCAACGAGCCCCCAGATGCCCTGTCCCACGGCACATGCGCCAACGCGAAGGAGGACCGCCTGCAAGCCATCCACAATAACCTCTGCCACCCGGGGGTTACCCGGCTCGTCCATTTCATCAAGTCCCGCAACCTACCTGACTCAACCAAGGAGGTCAAGGCCATGGTCAGGGCCTGCCAAGTCTGTGCGGAGTGCAAACCGCACTTCTATCGGCCAGACAAGGTCCAGCTCGTGAAGGCCTCGGGCCCCTTTGAGCGACTGAGCGTGGACTTCAAGGGGCCCCTCCCGTCCACCAACCGTTATGCCTATTTCCTCACTGTGATCGATGAGTTCTCCCGTTTCCCATTCGCCATTCTCTGCACCGACATGACCTCAGCCACAGTGATTAAGGCACTGCACAGCATCTTTACCCTGTTCGGTTTCCCCGCTTATATCCACAGCGACTGGGGTACATTGTTCATGAGCGATGAACTGCGTCAGTATCTGCTCAGCAAAGGCATCGCCTCAAGCAGAACGACCAGTTATAACCCGCGGGGAAACGGGCAGGTGGAGAGGGAGAACGCGACAGTGTGGAAGGCTGTCCTTCTGGCCCTGCGGTCGAGAAATCTCCCAACCACCCGCTGGCCTAGTTCCCCTGCCCCGACCCGGACCGAAGCTCCGACCGCTGTGCTCCCGGATGTGCCCTCAACCAGGACGCCCGTGCCCGCCGCACCACCGCCCGAATTAAGGAGGTCGAGGAGAACGATCTGGCCACTGAGACGGATGGACCTATGATGGCACTTCACCCCCGCCGGACTCCTTTTTAAACAGGGGGTGAATGTGATGAACGGTTACTGCCTTATCATCATGTAAGGTGATGTCCCCTTTAAGACCGGGCTTGGAACCCTGGGGACTCCGCCTCTGGCTCCGCCCATCTGTGAGCCATACATAAAGGGATGCCTCATGGTCTGTGTAACAGTTAGCTCTCGTCTCTATCTTTAGCATAGTTATTAGTCTAATAAAGCCTTCTTTACAGTTTAATCTCTAAGCGTCATTATTGAGGGTACCTCACTGATAATTGAGAATAGGTGGATGGAGCGGGAATTTGCCAGGTTAGATTGTCCTGTTTTTTGTGTACAGGACATGCTTGGGGAACTTTCCACATTGTTGGGGAGATGCCTGTGTTGTAGCTGAACTGGGAGAGATTGGCTAGGTGCCCAGCTATTTCAGGAGCATGAGTCTTCAGTACTGTTGCCGGAATGTTGTTAGGGCCCATTGCACTTACAGTACCCAGTGCCCACAGACATTTATTGATGTCACATGGAGTGAATCAAATCAGCTGAAGACCGGAACCTGTGATGCTGGGGACCTCAGGAAGAGGCCAAGATTGATTACTCGGCATTTCTGTTTGCAAATGCTTCAATCTTGTTGTTTGTACTGATGCGCTGACTCTTCCCATCATTGTGGATGGGAATATTAATGGAGCTGCCTCCTCCAGTTAGTTGCTTACTTATCAATCACTGTTCGTGACTGGATGTGACAGAACTGCAGAGCTTAGATATGATCTGTTGGTTTTGGGATTGCTTATCTCTGTCTATCACTTGCTGCTTTCGTTGTTTGGGGTGCAAGTAAATAATAAATAAATAAATAAATACTCTTTATTGTCACAAGTAGGCTTACATTAACACTGCAATGACGTTACTGTGAAAAGCCCTCAGTCGCCACATTCCGGCGCCTGTTCGGGTACAGTCCTGTGTTGTAGCTTCATCAGGTTAACACCTCATTTTTAGGTATGTATGATGCTGTTCCTGGCAGGCCCTTCTGCACTCTTCATTGAACCAGAGTTGATCCCCCAGGTTAACGGCAGTGTGGGGGGATATGCTGGGTCATGAATTACAGATTGTGGTTGAATACAATTTTCTGCTGCTAATGGCCCACAGTACTTCATGGATGCTCATTTGTGAATTGTTCAATCTGTTCAAAAGCTATCCCATGGATCGCAGCAGTAGTGCCAGATGACATGATGGAGGATATCCTCAATGTGAAAACCGGATTTCATCCTCACAAGAACTATACGGTTACCATTCCTACTGAAACTGTTATGGCCAGATGCATCTGCGGCAGGTAAATTGGTGTGGAGGAGGTCAAATAGGTTTCTCCCTTTTGTTGGTGAGGCACGATCAATTGAACAAAGACTAGAGTTGGATACAACTGAGGCTTTATTGCTCTAAGATGTGTGGCCTCCCACAGCAGCTGGCAAAATGGCTGCTGAATGGAGGACACGCATATTTATACTCCGCCTACTGGGCGGAGCCAGCAGGCAGGGACTACCAGCGAACCTGTAGTACAGGTCCTAACTTACATCATCCAATACAGGTGCAACAGTGGTTTACCACATTCACCCCCTGTTAAAATTGAGTCCGGTGGGGGTGGTGGAGAACTATATACAGCAATGAATTTATAGTTACAGTATTTGATCAGAAAAAAAAATGTCTTTTGAAGTCCGGTGCCAGTTAGAGATTTAACCGGTCTGGTGCCTTGATGTTCCGCTGGGAGTGATGTAGCGGTGGCGGCGATGTCGATGCTGGCCTGATGTTCGGTGACTCCGGGAGTGTGCCAAAATCCTCTTCATCCTTGGGCATGGGCAGGGGGAGGACGGATGGTCCCAGGGGGGTTGCTGCTGGGAGCGCCGGGGGAGGGTAGGTTGGTGCCAGGCCGGGTGTGTGTGTGTGTGTGGAACCTGCTGGTGCCAGGTCCCTGAGGGAGACAGTATCTTGGCGGCCGTCGGGGTAAGCCACGTAGGCATACTGGGGATTGGCATGGAGCAATTGCACCCTTTCCAGCAACGGGTCCGCCTTGTGGAGACGGACGTGCCTACGGAGCAGGACTGGTCCTGGAGCTGCGAGAGAAGTCGGGAGCGACACCCCGGATGTGGACTTCCTGGGGAAGGCAAAAAGACGTTCATGGGGTGTGTTGTTAGTAGCGGTGCACAGCAGTGACTGAATGGAGAGGAGTGCATCAGGGAGGACATCCTGCCAGCGAGAGGCTGGGAGGTTCCTGGACCGTAGGGCCAGTTGGATGGCCCTGCATAGCGTCCCGTTCTCTCTCTCTTCCTGCCCGTTTCCCCGGGGGTTATAGCTGGTCGTCCTGCCGGGGGCGATACCCCTGCTGAGCAGGAACTGACGCAGCTCATCGCTCATGAATGAGGATCCCCTGTCACTGTGGATATAGGCGGGGAAACCGAACAGAGCGAAGATAGTGTTTAGGGCTTTGATGACGGTGGCAGACGTCATGTTGGGGCATGGGATGGCGAAGGGGAACCTGGAGTACTCATCGACCACACTGAGAATATACGTGTTTCGGTTGGTGGGGGGGAATGTGGTAAACCACTGTTGCACCTGTATTGGATGATGTAAGTTAGGACCTGTACTACAGGTTCGCCGGTAGTCCCTGCCTGCTGAACGTTGAGGCGTTCAAAGGGTTGGGAGGCCTTCACCAGGCACGCACGGTCCGGCCGGTAGAAGTGTAGCTTGCACTCCACACAGACCTAGCAGTCCCTGGTGATTGTCCGTACTTCCTCGACGGAGTAGGGCAGGTTGCGGGCCTTTATGAAATGATACAACCGAGTGACTCCCGGGTGACAAAGGCTGTCGTGCAGGGTCCGGAGTCGGTCTACTTGTGCGCTGGCACATGTACCTCGGGATAGGGCGTCTAGGGGCTCGTTGAGTTTGCCGGGGCGATACAAAATCTTGTAATTATAGGTGGAGAGCTCGATCCTCCACTGCAAGAGTTTATCGTTTTTGATCTTGCCCCGCCGTGTGTTATTGAACATGAACGCTACCGACCGTTGGTCAGTGAGGAGAGTGAATCTCCTGCCGGGCAGGTAATGCCTCCAATGCTGCACAGCTTCAACGATAGCTTGGGCCTTTTTTTCGACGGATGGGTGCCGAATTTCTGAGGCATGAAGGGTGCGGGAAAAGAATGCCACGGGTCTGCCTGCCTGATTGAGGGTGGCGGCTAGGGTGACGTCTGATGCGTCGCTCTCTACTTGAAAGGGCAGTGTCTCATCTACTGCGTGCATCCCAGCCTTGGCGATATCGGCTCTGATATGGGCGAAGGCCTGCTGTGCCTCTGCCATCAGGAGAAAATGGGTGGACTGAATGAGTGGGCGGGCCTTGTCCGCATATTTTGGGACCCACTGGGAGTAGTACGAGAAGAACCCCAGGCAGTGTTTGAGGGCCTTGGGGCAGTGGGGGAGGGGAAGCTCCATGAGGGGACGCATGCAGTCGGGATCGGGCCCCAGAACTCTGTTCTGGACCACATAGCCGAGTATGGCTAAGCGGGTCGTGCTAAACATGCACTTCTCCTTGTTGTAGGTGAGGTTGAGGAGAGTGGCGGTGTAGAGAAATTTGGTAACGTTGGCATCGTGGTCCTGCTGGTCATGGCCGCAGATGGTGATGTTGCCTAAGTACGGGAAGGTGGCCCCTAAGCCGTACTGTTGCTAACTTTTGGTTGGTTCAACTGGCTGTTTTATAACCTTTGCGCTCAAGTCGCCAGGTATCTTTATGATACCGCCACGAGGTTCAAGTCCAAGTAATGATCAATAACTCAATACACCGATTAGTAAGATTCAAATCAAAGCACATTTATTATACACAGTAATCACTACTCATGCACAAATTCTATGTCTAAGCTACTTTTATAACTAACAGGCCAATACTTAACTTCGGACTGGCCCACCAGGTCAGGGAAACAAATGGCCTTTCGTTCGGGTTCTGAGTCTGCGGGATTCAAAGTTGGTACAGATTGGTAGCTAGGAGCGCCTATCTCGTAGCGAGTGTTGACTTAAGACTTACTGGATATCGGCGGCAGTTGAACCGGTCACGGTCAAGGTTGGTTCGCGTTGCTGAGTGACCCGGTCAAGAAGAATGATTTGAACTTGGGGGCTTAACTTTATAGTCCCCAGGGGCTTCCCGCCTTTCGGGGCGGACCCTGTACTTCCAAGTGATTGGACTTCGTTCCAATCGCTTGGTTCGATTTCTCCAAGACTGAAGCGGTTCCCTGATCGATGGGCGGTCTTGAGGTGTCCCTTAACCTCTTTTGTGTTGGCTCCTGCTGGCGCCGGGGAGTCTGGCTTAGCTTTGTTTGTCCCAAATGTTTCGATTGGTCCCGGGGATCGCTCATCAATATGTAGATGGCTGTTACATTATTATGCAGATGGCTGCTTGTATCGATGCTGTCTGGGCTTTTGCAGAGTTTAATACACAGTTACTTACACCTGCTGGTTTCTGCATGTGTTGGCTGAATTTCCCTGCAGCCTTTGCTGTTCTCCATTTTACATTGGGAGTTGGCCAGCCCAGGTGGCTACAGTACAGGTCGACCATTCGGTCCATCTCCCTTTGGAAGACCGAGACCCCGTTAGTGTCGCCGAAGGGAACCCTGAGGAAGTGATAGAGATGACCGTCTGCCTCGAAAGCGGTGTATGAACTGTCTGATTTACGAATGAGGTCTACCGTTGAGGATTTGAGGTCTACCGTTGTGCAATCTGATTGACCACATCAGATATGCGTGAGAGGGGGTACGCGTCGAGCTGCCTGTACCTATTGATGGTCTGGCTGTAGTCCACGACCATTCTGTGTTTCTCCCCAGTTTTAACGACTACCACTTGGGCTCTCCAGGGGCTGTTGCTGGCCTCGATAATGCCCTTCCGAAGCAGCCGCTGGACCTCGGACCTGATGAAGGTCCTGTCCTGGGTGCTGTACCGCCTGCTCCTGGTGGCGACGGGTTTGCAATCCGGGGTTAGATTGGCGAAGTGGGAAGGCGGATCTACCTTTAGGTTCGCGAGGCCGCACACAGTGAGGGGTGGTAGGGGCCCGCCAATTTTGAGGGTTGGCTCTGGAGGTTACACTGGAAGTCTAGGCCATGTAGTAGGGCAGCGCAGAGGTTAGGGAGGACGTAGAGGCGGAAGCCACTGAATTCTATGCCCTGGACCGTGAGTGTGACCGTGCAGAACCCCCGGGTCGCGACGGAATGGGATCCGGAGGCCAGGGAAATTCTTTGGTTGGTGGGGTGTACCGCGAGGAAGCAGCACCTTACCGTATCCGGGTGTATGAAGCTTTCGGTGCTCCCGGAGTCCAGCAGGCAAGAGGTCACGTGGCTGTTGATTTTCACACTGGTTGATGCGGTGGCCAGGTTGTGCGGACGAGACTGGTCGATCGTCACTGAGGCAAGTCGTGGTCGGTCGTCGCTGACGTCGGATGATGGGGAGCCTGGGGGGCCCAGGTCCTGGAGTGCTGTCGGTGTTCATGTCCCGTGGGTGAGATAAGATGGCGGCGCCTGAAGATCCTGCGGGGAACAAAATGGCGGCGCCCATGGGCCGCACGTTGCGGGGATTGGGCAAGATGGCGGTGCCCATGGGCCGCACATGGACTGAGGGGGAGAAGATGGCGGTGCCCACTGGCCGCGCGTGGCCTCGGGAGGTGAAGATGGCGGCACCCACTGGCCGCGTGTGGCCCCGGGAGGTGAAGATGGCGGTGCCCACTGGCCGCGTGTGGCCCCGGGAGGTGAAGATGGCGGTGCCCACTGGCCGCGTGTGGCCCCGGGAGGTGAAGATGGCGGTGCCCACTGGCCGCGTGTGGCCCCGGGAGGTGAAGATGGCGGTGCCCACTGGCCGCGTGTGGCCCCGGGAGGTGAAGATGGCGGTGCCCACTGGCCGCGCGTGGCCTCGGGAGGTGAAGATGGCGGCACCCACTGGCCGCGTGTGGCCCCGGGAGGTGAAGATGGCGGTGCCCACTGGCCGCGTGTGGCCCCGGGAGGTGAAGATGGCGGTGCCCACTGGCCGCGTGTGGCCACGGGAGTTGAAGATGGCGGCGCCCACTGGCCGCGCGTGGCCTCCGGAGGTGAAGATGGCGGCGCCCACTGGCCGCGTGTGGCCCCGGGAGGTGAAGATGGTGGCGCCCACTGGCCGCGCGTGGTCCAGGGAGGTGAAGATGGCGGCGCCCACTGGCCGCGCATGGTCCGGGGAGATGAAGATGGCGGCGCCCATTGTGTGTGGGCTAGGGGGGTGGGGGCGATAGCGGCGACTGCGCGGGCCTGGCGCACCGCAGCGATGTGCCCTTTTTACCGCAAGCCTTGCAAAGGGCAGTGCGGGCCGGGCAGCGTTGGCGAGGGTGCTTCTGCTGGCCGCAGAAGTAGCATCGGGGACCCCCGGGGTGCGCGGGCTGGCATGTGGCGCAAGCGTACTGGCTGGGTAAGGCCCCCGCTGGGGCGGCCGTCTGTGGGTCCACGAGGGGTAGGAGGGGTGGGCTGCGCGGCTGGTGGGGTAGGCCTGAATGTTACGTGAAGCAACCGTCATGGAGAGCGCTAGCTTCTTTGTTTCAGCTAGGTCGAGCGTGGCCCCTTCTAACAGTCTTTGGCGTATGAGGTCCGACTCAATCCCCGTTACGAACGCGTCCTGCATAAGAAGGTTGGAATGTTCGGTGGCCGTAACTACCTGACAGTCACAGTCCCGGACGAGTGGGATTGGGCCCGCCAGAAGTCTTCTATGGACTCACCAGGGAGTTGAGAGCGAGTGGCGAGTACGTGCCTGGCGAAGAGCGTGTTTGTTTTCTGTGTGTAGTTTTCTTTGAGAAGCGCCATAGCGTCGGCGTAGTTCGGGGTGTCCTGGATCAGCGGAAACATGTTGGAGCTCAACTTGTGTACAGGATCTGAATCTTCTGAGCCTCCGGAACAGGGGTGGTCGCTGAGTTGATGTACGCCTCGAAGCAAGCTAGCCAGTGATCAAAGTCCTTTATGGCGTCGCTTGATTGCGGATCCAACTGCAGACGATCTGGTTTGATTCGGAGGTCCATCTTTTCGAAAATCTTAGAGCAATAAATTGAGGCACGATCAATTGAAGAAAGACTAGAGTTGGATACAACTGAGGCTTTATTGCTCGAAGATGTGTGGTCTCCCACAGCAGCTGGCAAATGGAGGACACGCATATTTATACTCCGCATACTGGGCGGAAGCAGCAGGCAGGGACTACCAGCGAACCTGTAGTACAGGTCCTACCTTACATCACCTAATACAGGTGCAACAGTGGTTTACCACATTTGGTTCCCTCAGTATTTGCCGCAGACCCAGTTACCGCCACGGCATTTAGGACTCAGCCATCTCGGAAGGTAATGGTGCTACCGAGACACTCTTGGTGATGAACATTGAAGTCCCTCACCCAGAATACTTTCTGTGCCTTTGCCACCCTCTTTACTTATACCAAGTTGTGTTCACCATGGAGCAATAATGATTCACCTACTGAGGGGGAGCAGTAGAACCTGGGATACAGGGTAACTCGACCAGGTGGATTCAAAATTGGCTTAGCTGTAGGAGACAGAGTGATGACAGACGGCTGCTTTAGTGACTAGAAACCAGTGTCCAGTGGTGTACCATGGTTGCTGGGTCCCCTGTTGTTTGTCATTTATTTAAGTGACATAGATGACTATGTGGGGGATCAGTATCAGTAACTTTGCGGATGACACAAAGATTGGCCGGGTAGTTAAGAGTCAGGTTGAGTCTCTTGGGTTCCAGGAAGATATAGACGGGATGGTCAAATGGGCAGAAAAGTGGCAGATCGAGTTTAACCCTGAAAAGTGTGGGGTGATATACTTTGGAAGGAATAACGTGACAAGGAAGTATTTAATGAATGGCATGACACTGGGAAGTTCCGAGGAACAAAGGGACCTTATCGTGTTTGTCCATAGATCTTTGAACGCAGAAGAGCAGGTTAATAGGGTGGTGAAAAAGGAATATGGGACACTTGACTTTATCAATCGAGACATAGAGTACAAAAGCAGGGAGGCCATGTTGGAGTTAGAGAACCATAGAATTTACAGTGCAGAAGGAGGCCATTCAGCCCATCGAGTCTGCACCGGCCCTTGGAAAGAGCACCCTACCCATCCAAACCTTTTGGACACTAAGGGCAATTTAGCATGGCCAATCTACCTAACCTGCACATCGTTGGACTGTGGGAGGAAACTGGAGCACCCGGAGGAAATCCACTGTCAGATGTGAAGCCACTGTGCTAGCCACTGTACTACCGTGCCCCGAGTTGTATAAAACTTTGGTAAGGCCACAGCTGGAGTACTGTGTGCAATTCTGCTCATCACATTATAGGAAGCATGTGATTACACTGGAGGGGGTGGAGAGGCGATTGACCAGGATGTTATCTGGGATGGAACATTTAAATTCTGAAGAGAGGTTGGATAGGATTGGGTTCTTTTCACTGGAGCAGAGAAGACTGATGGACGGCTTGATCGAGGTGTACAAGATTATGAGGGGCATGGACAGGAAGGAACAAGAGCAGCTGTTCACCTTAGTTCAAGGGTCAATTACGAGTGGACACAAGTTCAAGGTGAGAGGTAGGAGGTTTAGAGGGAATTTGTGGAAAAACGTTTTTACCCAGAGGGTGATAATGGTCTGGAATGTACTGCCTGGGAGGGTGGTAGAGGCAGGCTGCCTCACATCCTTATAAAAGTACCTGGATGAGCACTTGGCACGTCATATCATTCAAGGCTATGGGACAAGTGCTGGCAAATGGGATTAGGTAGGCAGGTCAGGTGTTTTTCATGCATCGGTGCAGAATTGATGGGACAAGGAGCCTCTTCTGTGCTGTATTATTCTGTGATTCTATGAGTAGTTGGGAGGCATCAGGAGGTTCGCTTGCTCATCTTTGACCTGATGCCATGAGACTTTATGGGGTCCCGAGTCAATGTTGAGAACTGCCTGGGCAACCCCCTCCTGAGTATACACAATGGAACAGAACATGGCCAGAGTTGGGATTGGTGGTGTCTGGCACATTGTCTGTCAGGTATGATACAGTGAGTATGATTATGTTAGGCTGTTGCTTGACTAGCCCGCGGGAGAGATCACCCAATTTTGATACAACCCCCAGCTGTTATTAAGGAGAACTTTGCAGGTCGACGGGTGTGTTGTTAAACCTTAAATCAAGGTTGTCCTTTCATTCCTTTTGGAGTTTCCTGTCATGGTTTGATAAACTGAATGGCTTGCTATGCAATTTTAGAGGAACTGAGCATCTGGACACATCTAAGCCAGACGAGAGAAGGACAGCAGAGTTCCTTCCCTAAAGGACTATAAGCGAACCAGATGTTTCTTTAGCACCCTTACAAATACTAATACAAGCTTATAATTGCAGATTTCTTAATGGAATTTAAATTCCACGAGCTGCCGTGGTGGGATTTGAACCTCTGTCCCCCCTGCCCTGAGCATTTGCTTAGGGTTCTGGATTTCTGGTCCAGTGACGTTACCACTTCGCCAATGTCTCCCCTTTAAGAATAATTGTGCTCATATAATATCTCAGTTACTCTGTTTATACTGACAGTAGTTGAGAAATTAATATTTGCTGGGACACTGAGAGAACTATTCTTTGAACCGTGCCGATGGATATTTTTTGTTCACGTAAAGAGTCAAACAGGTCCTCAGTTTAAAGCCTCATTCTACAAAACGGCTAAAGAAAGAATTTTAATTTATGGAGTGCCTTTCACAGCCTCAGTATGTACCAAAGCATTTTACAGCCAGTGAAATATTTTGAAGTGCAGTCACTATTGTATTCTTCCAGTTAAATGTGCAGATTTGTTTTTTTCAAAACCAAAATGTTAAGCAGGAGAATTCAGTGAAAAGAAAGGGAATAAGAAACCGACCTAGCCTGAGGTGAGGAAACATCTATTTTGCGCCTATTCAAGTCTAGTTATATCTACACATGGGCCTGTTGGTACCTCGTGAACTGGAGAAAATGAATTTGGCAGATCAATTTAGAACAATGGTGATCTATTTCATAGCCCAGAACCATTATTATTTCTAGCTCCGTTCATATGTCTCTCAGATATTAATGTCTTATTTTACGGTCTGCTGCCTTGGTATTAGATTGTGAGACAGTTATCTATATATCATTAATAGATACTCATAAAGTATTACTTAAATATCAATTATTGATGTGTATAGAAATATAGAAATTGATGAAGCACTGTTAGTGGAAGTTGTGGAGGGCTAAATTGGAAAGTCCTTAAATTGGACACAGGGATCCTGATGTGCCTGTTGATGGTGATACAGACAGCATACCATTTCCGTGCTCGTTGCTCATCTGAATGACCTCTGCATTCAGCCAGAGACTGTACTGGTCATTAGCTGGTCGCATTGCCGAGGGCAAATTAAGCACAATTTACAGCTAGTTTGCTCAGTTTAAAGTTAGTCGGCATCTCTTAAAGGGTATGTGCATTGTGCTGCAGCAGGTGTTAGAAGTTATGGTTGCAAAGAATCTGACCTTGGAAAAAGTTGCAAAGGAGATGCCCTGTATCGGCAGTGGATGGGACAGGGGGAGCGAGTTGGGTGAAGGAGGCTCTACAAATTCACAATGGAAAGGCATTGGTAACAGATAGTCACAAAGGTCACTGCCAGGAGTGAAGCCCTAAGAGCAAAGTGTAGTCATGCCAGGAGTTCATTCACCATGCACAAATGGTCAAGCACGGCGAATACAGCTTCAAATCCCATAAGCTATGAATTGCACCAGTGGCCTCAGCCGTAGCTCAAATCTCCACATACGTGTCACTCACCTACCAACAATGTCCATCACTTTGGATCCATTCCCAACAGTCATACACTTCACTTCACCGTCTCAGATTGGGAAATGCTGCAAACCTCATACAAACATCCCACAAATTGCACATTCTGCGAACTATTCAACCATGACAGCCACTTCACCAAAAAGGTTGCTCATTTACATGTCACACTTCCCTCTCTCTTGCAGGACAAGGTGACAGACAATCAGAGGCAGCAGAAGCTAAATGAAGTGAGGAAGGCATACATGTTTCAACTGCCATGCAGGAGACAGCGCTGGCCATTATTGGGGCATGCTTGCTAGATCCATGGCCAGTGTGGGGCTGGATCATTCAACAATGATAGCAGCTTCAAACCTCGGCGTCATTCTCCGACCCCCCAGCGGGTCGGAGAATGGCCGTTGGCCGCCGTGAATCCCGCCCCTGCCGGTTGCCGAAGTCTCCGGTACCGGATATTCGGCGGGGGCGGGAATCGCGCCGCGCCGGTTGGCGGGCCCCCCCGCTCAATTCTCCGGCCCGGATGGGCCGAAGTCCCGCCGATAAATTGCCTGTCCCGCCGGCGTAAATTAGAGTACCTATTTACCGGCGGGACAAGGCGGCGTGGGCGGGCTCCGGGGTCCTGGGGGGGGCGCGGGGCGATCTGACCCTGGGGGGTGCCCCCACGGTGGCCTGGCCCGCGATCGGGGCCCACCGTTCCGCGGGCGGGCCTGTGCCGTGGGGGCACTCTTTCCCTTCTGCCTCCGCCACGGTTTCCACCATGGCGGAGGCGGAAGAGACTCTCCCCACTGCGCATGCGCGGGAAACTGTCAGCGGCCGCTGACGCTCCCGCGCATGCGCCGCCCCGACATGTCATTTCCGCGCCAGCTGGCGGGGCAACAAACGCCGTTTCCGCCAGCTGGCGGGGCGGAAATCCCTCCGGCACCGGTCGAGCCCCTCAATGTTGGGGCTCGGCCCCCAAAGATGCGGAGCATTCTGCACCTTTGGGGCGGTGCGATGCCCGTCTAATTGGCGCCGTTTTGGGCGCCAGTCGGCGGACATCGCGCCGTTTGGGGAGAATTCCGCCCCTGATCCTTCCTTTCACATCTCACCTCCTCCTTACCCACACCCCATCTGACTTACAAACTGTATATGGTTAAACATGCAGCTCTTACTTGTCCCCCTCTCCCTGCAACATAATCCTACTATTGTGTCTTTTTTTTCAGATACCCAAGAGAGGAAAGCTGGCCAGACAGTGGAGGAACAGCAGAGTGATGATGAGGAGACATAAATGTTATTTGCTATAACACCAACTCAGATACTAACACATCACATATAGTCAGGAATTCTGCCAGGTCGCTCACCCACACGTCCATGTTTGGTGGCTCAAAGTCCCTCCACTCCAGCATAATCCCTCTCCTGGCTATCAGGGAGGCAAAGGGCAAGACATCGGTCTCTCTCGCCCCCTGGACTCCCGGATCTTCTGTCACCCCAAATGCCACCACCTCTGGATGTGGAACTATCCCTACACCCAACTTCACATATATTCAAGGACAGATTGTAGGTGAGATCTGCATGTGGTGAGATACCAGGGGCAGGATTCTCCATCCCGCTGCACCAGTTCCCTGGTGTGGCGCGTCCCCACTGACAGTGGGATTCTCTGTCCTTCCAGCCGGCCAATAGGGTTTGCCATTGTGGGCAGCCCCATGCCGTCGGGAAATCCCCGGGTGTGGGTGCACCTCCGGCACAATGGAGAATCCCAACAGCGCAGAATCCAGCCCGATACATGTGAGCTGCAGCTAGGGCAGAGGGTTTTTGGTTCACCAGATTACTCAAATGAGGAGTTCTACGGAGCAGCCTAGTGAAGAACGTATCTGGGTATGCACAACAAAATGCTTAGTGCACTGGGAAACCTGCCAGAAAGCTTTTGGTCAATGTGAAGGAGCATGGCGAAGTGCAGCATAACGTGGCTTTGTTACACAGCTTTGAGTATCGTTTCCATCATAGAACTGTTGGCCATGGATGGTCTTTCGGGTAACTGGGGAGTGGACCAGGGTGTCACAAGGGGAGTGACCCCTGCATAATATTGAAAGGGAAGGGAAAGAGAAGGTGTATTTGTTTTTTTTTAATAAAATATTTTTATTCAAGTCATTTTCACATATATATACACACAAAATATCAGAACACCAAAACAACTAAATAAACAACCTGCATGCCCCCGACACCAACCCCTGCCACATTCCACCTTCACCACTTCAACCATCTTACCACCGCCAGCCCCCCCCCCCCCCCCCCCCCCCACACACACACACCTGACACCACCCTCCCCCTTGCTGACCCCTCAACCCTCCTTGAAGAAATCAATAAATGGCTTCCAGCTTGGGATGAACCCCTCTGCCAACCCTCACAGAGCGAACTTAACCTTCTCAAGCCTCAGGAATTCTGCAAGGTCGCTAACCCACACGCCCATGTTTGGTGGCTCAAAGCCCCTCCACTCTAGCATAATCCCTCTCCTGGCTATCAGGGAGGCAAAGGGCAAGACATCGGTCTCTCTCGCCCCCTGGACTCCCGGATCTTCTGTCACCCCAAATGTCTCCACCTCGGGATTTGGAACTATCCCCACACCCAACACCTCGGGCATCACATCCGAGAACCCCTGCCAGATTCCCCTCAGTCTTGGACATGGCGAGAACATGTAGACGTGGTTCGCGGGCCACATGCATATTGCCCATACCTATCCTCTATCCCCGAAAGGAGCCTACTCATCCTCGGCACTATCATATGAGCCCTATGCACCACCTTAAACTGGATGTGGCTTAACCTCGCACATCACGAGGGCGCGTCCACCCTCCGCAAAGCCTCCGCCCACGCCTCGGCCACCACCTCCCCTGCAAGCTCTCCCTCCCATTTATGCTTAATGTCCCCCACCAGGGCTCCCTCCCACTCCATCAATTCCTTATATATATTCAACACCACCCCCTCCCTTGTTTTGACCTTCAACAGCACCAGGAAAGGACGACAACTCCTTACTCACGAAGTCCCGAACCTGCAGGTACCTAAAGCCAATCCCCTTGGGCAACTCATACACTTCCTCCAAGTCCTCCAGCCCCGCAAACTTGCCCCCTATAAACAAGTCCCCAAAACACTCAATCCCCCCCCCCCCCAAACCTCGCATCCAGCCTCACCGGCACAAATCTATGGTTATCGCAGACAATGCCCACAACGAGGCACCCTCCAGCTCCACCCTCAAACTCGTTCCCCTACATGCCTCCCCACAGCCCATTTCCTCACTATTGCAATATTGGCCACCCAGTAATAATTATCATATTCAGCAACGCCAGCCCTCACCCCCACTCCAAAAACGCCAGCCATACTCGTGGGGTCTTCCCCTCCCAAACAAACCCAGAGATCAGCCCAGTAACTTTCCCAAAGAATGACTTGGGGACAAAGATTGGGAGGTTCTGAAACACAAACAGAAACCTCGGGAGCACCGTCACTTTCACTGGCTGCACCCACTCTGCCAGCGACAGCAGCAGCGCATTCCACCTCTTACATTCCGGCTTAAGCTGCTCCATCAATCGGGCCAAGTTCAGCTTATGCAGCTACGCCCAGCTCTGAGCCACTTGGCTGCTCAAATAACTGAAACCGCCACCCCCCCCCCCCCCCCCCCCATCACCTTCATATCCAGCCCCGCATGGAACACCTGCCCCACCCATCCCTTTCTCAGCCTCGTCTAATTCCCCCAACTTCAGGTGCGACTCCTGAAAAAATGCCACATCTGCCTTCAGACTCCTCAGATGCACGAAAACACGTGATCATTTACCCATCCCATTCAACCCCCCTCTTGTTCCACGTGACCAGCATGGCTGTGGGCTCCCTGCCCCCTTCCGATCAGTCATACTCATTTTTGGGCTAGCCCCCGGCCCACGTCACGCGACCCTCCAGGCCCGCCCTCGGATGTCCACCACCATTGATCCATTCCCAACAGTGCCACACCAATCACAACCTTGTCAGCACCCATCCCACACCTCTTCCCACCCTCAAACAAAAAAACAACAACCCCACCTTCCCCCTCCCCAATACCTGCCTCCTGGCAAAGCACACTTCACTCCCATTAACTAGTCTGCCCAGATAGCATGGTGGCCCCCGCCCAAGGCCTCCAACTGCTCCTCTTCCCTCCAGTTCCCCTCCCTGCCCATCCCAACCGCCAACACCTAAGAGTAACAAAAGGCACACTGACCATCACTGCTCCCCGCCAAGACCTGCTGCGGAATATCCACCCGCAGACATTTTAAAAAGCACACAAAACTCCTCCAAAGCTCAATGTCCTCACACTCCTCCCAGTCCATTGTCCCTCATTAATTCCATCGCCTCCTCTGGCATGTTGAAATAAAGCTCCTGCTTCTGGAAAGTCGCCCACAGGCATGCTGGGTATAATACTCCAAACTACACCACCTTCGCAAGAGAGCCGCCTTTATCCGGTTGAACCCGGCTCTCCTCTTCGCCAACTCCGCACCCAGGTCCTGGCACACCCGCAGCTTGCTTCGTTCCCAGGTACACTTCTTGGCCTGCCTCGCTCATCGCAAGATCTTTTCCTTGTCCAAAAAGTGAAGCAGCTGCACCACCATTGCCCCCAGCGGCTCACCCACCTGCAGCCTCCTCCTCAGCGCCCTGTGCGCTCAGTCCACATCGAGAGGCTGATAAAGGTCCCCTCCCCCATCAACTTCTCCAGCTTTCTCGCCACAGACTCAGCAGCCTCCACACCTTCAGTGCCTTCAGTCATCCCAACAATCCTCACATTTTGACTCCTGGAATGGTTCTCCAGGTCCTCCACCATCTCCCTCAGCCTCCTCTTGCTTTCCTGACAACTCTACTGCCAACGAGGCCATCTGCTCCTCGTGCTCCTCCATCGCCTCCTACACTTTCTGAATGCCTGGCCCTGAGACTCCAGCCTCTGTTTAACTTGCTCGATCCCAGAACTCAGCAGCTCCACCACCTTGGCCAGGTCTTCTAGAGCCTCTTTCCTCTGCTGCTGGAACTTGTTATTCAAGGACTGCACCAGCTACTCCGTCGACCACTGGGTGGGCAGCGTGCCCCCTTGCCCCCCCACCATCTTTACATGTGGCTCACCACAAAAACTCTCCTGCTCCAACAGCTCTTTCCTTCTCGTGGTGCTTCTCATCTGCTGATCCATACATCAGCCACACCAGAGGAGTATTATCTTCCCTGGGCACTCCTGTACCTTTTGCCCTCAAATACTACACTCTTTGGGCGGAGAATGTCTGAAAAAATCCACCTTGAGCAGGAGCCACCAAATGAGTAACTACTCACTCCATGGCCACCACTGGAAGTCCAGAAGATGTATTTGTGGAAGCAGAAATGACAAGGGATGGACAATGAATACAGAGGCTGGTGAGGTGCAGGCTGAGGACAAATGGAACTGGGAGTGAGGGGAAGGGGTTCAAGCAGAAATGCATGCTTTGTGCAGTTGATTGAAGGCAGATATTGGCTTGGAAATCAAGGACAAGTCCCTTGCTTTTTCTTCAAGATAATACCATTGAATCTTTTAAATCCACCCAAGCATGCAGGCAGGCAGAACTTTGGTTTAACGTCTGGTCTGAAAGTCAATACACCACAGTGACACTACACCACTCCCTGCACTTCTGCACTAGAGTGTCAGTCTTGCTTTATTGTGCTCTAGCCCTGGTGTAGAATTTGAACGATGTGGCTCAGAGGCAAGATTTCTACCCACTGAGCCACGGCTGACAATTGTTATGGGCGAGGCGTTTTCAGAACCCCAAAATGTATCATGGAGTTCAACCAACCTCTCCCTTTAATGGATTTGTTGCTTTTCCTAGCACACGGCTTTTCCCCTAGGTGCGGGATTACAATTATGGACACGTGGGCTTTAAAACACAAGACACTGTTTATTCCATGAACTCAACTTAACATCTTAAATAAACATTGGATCTCTTAACACCTCTTACTTCAAAGATAACTCAGAAAATATGTATGTTTGACCAAATTCTTTCCTTAAATTTCTAAACCTTTGTCTGTAAGCTTCAGGCACTAGCTCATATGCACTTAAGGTGGATTTCTTCACCTCCTCATACGTTCCTCCTCCGGTAGTGATGCAAACACTTCACCAGTTCTACCTACCAGCATTGTTTGAATCAGTAACACCCACATGTCCTGTGGCCATTTCATTTGTTTAGCTACCTTTTCAAATGAAATGAAAAAGGCTTCCATTTCCTTCTCGTCAAACCTTGGCAATGCTTGGACATATTTAAATAGATTCCCACCAAGCCTTCGACTAGGACGCTCTTTCTCACTATCCTCATCACTATCATCCAACTGTATGTTTCCCTTTATGTCTGCCAATTTTCACTGATTGTCATGTTTCATGGCCATTTTCTGAAGTTCAAACTCCCTCTCTTTATCTTTTTCCCTGATCTGTATCTCCCTTTCTTTGTCTTTTTGTTCTGCTATGGCTATTCTTTCTTTTCTCCCTTCTTCTCTCTCCTTTTCTTTTTCCTCTCTCTCTCTTTCTCTTTCCTCTCTCTCACTCTCATATGCCAGCCAGTTTAATTCTTTCTCATGTTCCATTTGTTTAATTTGCAACTGAATTTTTGCCATTTCCAATGAGTCAAACTCTATCTCAGGCAACTTTAAATGCTTAACCACTGCCATAATTACCTCATCTTTTCGCATTTTGTCAGGTAATGTTAACTGCAGTGTTCTTGCCAAATCTAACAGTCTGCTTTTTGTTTCTGTCCATAAGGTACTACGTGTAACATTCTCCACCCCCAAAAACTTATGAGCCTCTGAAAGAGCCATTGTTCACAACACTCTCCCCACTTAAACTAAAATACCACACCGGAAAAGCAACAATCCATCACTGTCTATAAGTTCACAAAAGCCAATCCAATAGATAGACTTTTATCCCCCTCGAGCCCCAATTGTTATGAACGAGGCATTTTCAGAACCCCAAAATGTATCGTGGAGTTCAACCAACCTCTCCCTTTAATGGATTTGTTGCTTTTCCTTTCATACGGCTTTTTCCCTAGGTGCGGGATTACAATTATGGACACGTGGGCTTTAAAACACAAAACACTGTTTATTCCACGAACTCAACTTAACATCCTAAATAAACATTGGATCTCTTAACACCTCTTACTTCAAAGATAACTCAGAAAATATTGAAACAGTAAATAACTCCTTAAAATGTTCCTTCAAACTTCCAAGATACTTAACACCTTTAAACAGTATCACATCAGGTTAAAGGATATGTAAATTTTCTGTAGAATGGCAGAGATATATATGCTTGGTTGACTTCAGCTCCAGCACCTTGCTTTCTTCCTGCAAACTGCAAAACTAAACTGCAAAGCAAAACCTGCAAAATGGCTGAACTGAGCTGAGCTCCACCCACTCTATGATATCACTGTTTTCTTAAAGGTACATTGCTTAAACATCCAGTTCTTAAAGGCACTCTTGCATGACACAATGAAGGAGTCAAAACATAAAAGTTAATTATCACTGTCATCTTCACATTTGGGAATTGTTGACACCAGGACTGAATTGCATGCAGTTCACGTTTCCATTGGGAATGCTATTTCTGAAGCAATTCAGGACATGCTAATGGGCCAGCATTTTGCTGCCGTTTATTCCGACCAATTCCCAGCACAGCGGGCACTCTAACTGCTGGGGCTGGAGTTAATTCCAAAGAGCCTGGCAGCTGGAGCTGTTTTTAATAGCTCTGTTTAACCACACTCACTGAAGCCACCAAGAAGGCGCAGAGAAGACCTGCCCCCCGGATTGCGAGGTGGGCCCACAGCTTCATGCTAGCGAGGAGCAGAGGAACACCCTCTTCCCCAGCATGGGCCACAGACTCAAGTCTGCCCTCCTGAACACTGCCTGGGAGGTGGTAGCAGAGTCAGTCAATGCTGCCAGTCTCACCAGAAGGAGACAGCTGGTGATCCAGAGAGATGGGATCTCTGAGAGGGGCAGAGAACCAGGCAGGGTTCCGAAGGTTGTGGTGCAGGTGTCCTCTGGTTGTATCTATCCAGGTTGTTCTGGGAGCAATTTTCCTATGTGAATCTCAGATTGATTGTGGTGAGCTCTGCTGATCCCCTGCTTTGCCTGTAATGGGGCAGCGCTTCACTCCTGATTGATCTTGGCCTCTTGATGATACAGCTGGGGTATGAGGTATCCAGAGGGGCAGCCTGGGAGGGCTCCCAGATGACCAGAGGCCTTCTGAGCACTTAAAGGACACATGCAGCACTCAGCAGAGTGAGCAGTCAGGAACCTGCAAGTAGCACCAAGGGGTGCATTTAAAAGACAGACTGCTGCAATGGTGGTCTGAGCCAGGCCACCCTGATCCAGAGGCAGCACCCCAAGTCAACGGACATGGCAACAAGTCACTGCCCATTACTGCTCGCAGCCCGGGTAGCCATCCCTCAGCAAGCCCAACAGTTTTCAATGGTTTTTCAGTGTTTTTTAGCCTCCCGCTCCCCCTCACAGCCATGACACTCAGTCCACGTTTGTAAATACTTGTAGTAATTCAAGCCAGCGAGACTTCCGCCTGAGAGGAGTGGAGCATTGCAGAAGGGTGGAGTTTACTGTGTCCAACCTGCTAATCACAGTTAAATAAATGCAAATGCCGGTTTTGCATTCTGCCGCTGGCGAGGGGCACAAACCTCGTTATCGCCACCAGCAAGGGAACGGAGCATTGCTCCTGAATTGGCACTGGTCGCGTACCTCCATTTTGGCCGGATGTCTGATTCTCTGCCCAATTGCAGTTCACATTTACAGCATTGCGAGGCAGAGAATTCTGCCCGTAGTCCATGTCATGCTTTGAACTTGTAGTTGTGTCTGCAGCAGGTGGCAGATTTCAGTGAGGATATCTGTACTGAAGTACAAATGCCTCACACATTCTTTCTCACTGATATTCATATAGGAAAATTGCTCCCAGAACACCCTAGATAGATATTACCTCCTAATAAAATCCTTCTCCTCCTTCGCCATCTTTCTTCAGCACCTTGTCCTACTCTGCATGGTCTCCATCACATGTTGTATTCAAAGGGGAATATTTACTCCTGCACCCATGTCTAGGGCAACTGGTTGTGCAAAAGCTTTGAAATCACCAAAACGTCATCCAGTGCCTGCCACATCACTATCTGTAGACTTAAAATAATAACAGCAAGCACAAAACATTTGTAGAATCATAGCGAGCGCGAATCATTTGTAGATTCATACCGATTGACCTCATGATCTACCCGCTCTACGTACTTCTGGTGGACCGTCACGTTGTGTGTGCTAACACCTGCACAATATGGCGTCCAGTGCAAATTGCGATGTCCACTGCAAGGCAACATTTTGCAGCTTGAAGGAAACGCATAGTTCCATGAGTGCAATTTTTCACATGTACAGGTCCAGCATCACACATACATCTATTATTTATGTTAAGCGTAATAGTTAGTTGTGAAATAGATTGGGCAGAACGTTACTGGAAAAATAACAACTTGTTAATAACACACATCACTACTAATGAACAAATCAACCAGCAAATTCAGGGAATTAAGTTACACCATCAGTTGCAAATCTTCAGAATCTGCCAATTGATTTACACTGTTTCACCATTTAGTTCTTACAAATGGCATCTCACCTGAGCTCTCCTGTTATTTTTAAGAACTTGTTGGATTTGTACATTAACTGCTCTTTAAATTTCTCCATGGAAAGTTAGTCCTGAAACTTTATTTTACAGATTTTTAGCAGCATGATAATTAATGCAATGCGAATCAACCTAGCTGGCCCTGAAGGGAACAATTTAAGCTTTTCAATATCATTCCAGCATATCGTAAATCATTGTTAGAGATATTAAAAATGTGAACTTTTTAATTTTGTCTTTCTTACTTTTCCTTTAAGTCTCTTTCTTTCTTTAGTTTGGAATCCAATATTTCTTTCCCCCTCTCTATTTTTATTTCTGTACCGGAATGGATTTTAATTCACCCAACTTTTCTTTCATTCTTCTGCTTCTTTCTCAAATCTTAATTCTTTTGATTTAGGAGATATACTTTAGGTCGGGATGTACTCCAGGATCCAGATGCTTCATTGCTCCCATTGTGGCATTATTACCTCAAAATTCAGCAAGTTAGACCACAAAAACATTCTAGCTAAAGGGGACAGGGAAATATTTTTGTGAGGGCCACGAAGAATCCAGCACGAGTTTCAAGGATACAAAGAAATAACATTTATTTACAATAACATATATGTACACAACAGCAGCAGCAACTTCACTTGCTGCTCACTCCTTCCTGCTGGTTCCAAACTGGCCAGCTTTATTTACACAGGGAGTCTGCTAATGATTTCTCTGCCCCCCCTCATTGGGGAAGCTCATACTCTCACAAGATTGTGGGATTGTCATTAGTCCCCAGCCAATGGTAAGCAAGCAGGTTATAACATCCCTCCCCTCCCAAAGTCCAAGGAATCCACTGAAGACCCTGGCAAAGGAGGGTGTCGGACTCATTTTGCCGCAGGCCGGACACCATTTGCACAAGGCGCTGGATCGGGCAGCGTGTAACGAGATGGAGACCGGCGCTTCCGTGATCAACGGCGTAACGGTTGTACATCCACGGCCCGTGGGCCTGAGGATTCCCCCTCTGATGCGTCCTGTGTCTCCATCTCGGAGTCAGAGTCTGCTGCCTCCGTCATCTCGGCATCTCTATCTCCACGTGGTTCTGTAACGACCTGCGCAGGCTTTGACTGAGGCACCAGAGGAAGATTGTGAGGACTATTTTCCATTGTCTCTGGTCTCCGTGGCAGTACAAATGAGCTCCGGGGGCGGGGAATCTTTGGAAGGGATAGTCTTCTGGACCGAATGTGATCTACATGTTTGCGCTGGAGACGACCCTGGGTTGCACCTCGTAAGATGTAGAGCCCGTTTGGCGAACACTGGATCACCTGCGCAAACTGCTGAATCGGCCGATGAAAAAACATGTCCCTGCCATTCTTGTGTGCAGTGTACTTTTGCGCCAATATCCGGGAAAACCATGCTAAGGCGGGTGTGACGTCTACGGCCCATTAGGAGTTCTGCGGGAGCTACGCCAGTCACCGCATGGGGGGTGGTCCAATACGAAAACAAAAAGCGAGACAGTCTCGTGTCCATTGACCCGGAAGACTGTTTCTTTTTAGGCCTCGTTTGAATGTCTGCACTGCACGCTCCGCCAACCCATTTTAAGCCGGGTGGTAAGGGCAGTGCGGATATGGCAGATGCCGTTCATCTTCATGAACCTCGCAAACTCCTCACTTGCGAATGGAGTGCCATTATCCATGACCAGCACCTCGGGGAGGCCATGCGTACTAAAAGACAAATGCATCTTCTCAATTGTTGCGCAGGACGTTGTGCCGAGCATCTTATGCACCTCTAGCCATTTAGACTGGGCATCGATTAATAGAAGGAACATGGATCCTTGAAAAGGGCCGGCGAAATTCACGTGCAAGCGCGCCCAAGACCGCCCTGGCCATTCCCAGCGATGTAGGGGCGCAGCCAGCAGAAGCCTCTGATGCTCCTGGGCCACCTTCTCAATGTCGTGTCGAGGCCTGGCCACCAGACATAACTCCGGACCAACATTTTCATTTTGGTCACACCTGGATGCCCATTGTGCAAGTCTCTTAGTATCAGCTCCTGTCCTTTTTCCAGGACAATCACACGCGTCCCCCATAAGAGGATGCCGTCTTCCACGCTGAATTCTGACAGCTTGGAGGAAAATTCCCGCAACTCGCCTCGGAGCAGTCTATGCTGCCCACCATACAGGACTATGTGCCGAACCTTTGACAGGACTGGCTCCGTCTGGGTCCACTCAGGGATATGTGATGCCGTGACAGGCAAGGTGTCCACAAAATTTAGGGTTGCAACCACATCACCGGTCGTGGTGGTCGACATGGGGCCGGTCGATAAAGGCAATTGGCTCAGTGCGTCGGCATTCGCTATCTGAGTTCCTGGTTTGTGCTGCAGAGAATACTCGTATGCAGCGAGCAACAAAGCCCAGCGCTGGATCCATGCAGAAGCAATGGGCGGTATTGGCTTATCCTCTCTGAAAAGTCCCAGTAGGGGCTTATGATCAGTCACAGTAGTGAAGTGGCAGCCATACACGTACTGGTGGAAACGTTTCACCGCAAAGACCACTGCCAGGCCCTCCTTCTCGATCTGCACGTACTTTTGTTCCGCTGCAGTCAATGTGCGGGAGGCGAAAGCTATCGGCCGCTCGGCCCCGTTCTCCATCTTGTGGGACAGGACGTGCCAATACCATATGGGGATGCATCACATGTGACGAGCAAATGCTTTCCGGGATCAGAGTGGGTTAGTAACCCAGACGACAACAATTGTTGTTTTACCCGCCGGAAAGCGGTTTCTTGTGGCTGACCCCAAACCCAGGTGTGATTTTTCTTTAGCAGAAGGTGCAACGGGGCCAGCGTAGTTGCCAGATTGGGAGGATGAACTTCCCGTAATAGTTTATCAGGCCGAGAAAAGAACGAAGATGTGAAGTGTCAGTCGGGCAGGGGCCTGTTGAATCGCGCGCACCTTCTCTGCGACGGGGTGCAAACCTTTGCAGTCTATCCGATAACCCAGGTAGACTACTTCCTTCGCCTGAAAAACGCACTTTGTGCGACGTAAACGGACTCCAGCCTCCGAAAAGCGTCTAAGGACAGCCTCCAGATTTTCCAAATGTTCCTGCTCCGAAGTCCCTGTGATCAAAACGTCATCTAAGTAGACATCAACATGCGGTAAACCTCTCAAAATGCCCTCGATAACGCGTTGTAAAATAGCGCAGGCAGAGCATGCTCCAAAGGGCAAACGTGTGTATTCATACAGGCCCCGGTGTGTATTAATCGTTACATATGGTTGGGAGGCAGGGTCCAGCTCCAACTGTAAGTAGGCGTGACTCATATCTAATTTTGTGAACGAGAGTACGCCTGCAAGGTTCGCGTAGTGATCCTCTATGCGAGGCATTCGATATTGGTCGAGTCGGGAAGCCGTATTCACTATACGTTTATAGTCGGCGCACAAGCAAACTGTGGCATCTGGCTTCGTTACAGGTACAATTGGTGCTGCCCAGTAAGCGAAACAGACGGGCCTGATAGGCAATGGAGTTTGTGATGACCAAAGTCAATGGATTTATATATTTAGTTGGAGAAAATGTCTGCTTATCAAACAGTCAGCAATGAGATGGATGACCAATTAATTTACATTTGGTGGCATTAGTTGAAGGAAAAATATTTGCCAGGTCAGAAGGAGAACTCTCTGCCTCTATTTTTGATAGTTGAATCCAATCTTTAATGTCTATCTGTACCAGCTGAGCAGGAAGAGAGTACCTCATTTTAAGTCATAGCCGAAGCAAATCACATATGAAAATGACGTGCACCCTCAGCATTGCATTTGTGTATCAGCTTAAATATGTACTTCAATGTTGGAGTGGAACTTGTATGCACATTTTTCTGATCCTGAGATAAGAGTCTGATCAACTGATGCACGATAATGCAGTCTCATAACTCTCCCAAACACCTATTATTACGAATGTAGCAAACAAAAACTTATAACCTGAGAAGAGAATATGATCCCGATTTAAAAAGGGTGTGGTATAGAGTGGTATGGAGGTGTAGCAACTGGAAATTCCGAGAGCACGGCTTACTCAGAGGTTCTGTTGAATTTGACAGCAGAGTCAAATAAAAAGTTTTGGACCGTTTTCCATCTGGCCTACAGCCAGCTAGGTTGTGATGCATTTGGTCCGGAAGGTCGATGCCTCCAGGTTACTTTAGGGACCAGAGTGCAGATTAGGGGGGGAAGCGATCATGGATCAGGAGAATCATCAGTTTGGGTTGAAGAGCATGGATAGATTGGGAACAGGGAAGGGAATTCAGACAAGGGGTCGGTGAAGAAATCAGGAGGTCTGATGAGAGAAGTAAGAGACAGGTTTGCTTGGGGCTGCTGGGGGAACTCTCCTGTTCCTCCTGGCCCACAATCAATGCTGGAAAGGCACCAAACTGCTGGACTTGGTCACTTTCACCTCCCATCAGTTGCCTTGGAGATCAAGCCCAAAGCCATTACATTTAAAACATGGCTAAAATCTCTGAGGCACATGGGGCCGGTTCGCCGAGCCCGCGTCAGGTCAGAGAATTGCCGAATCGCGAATCCCGCCACGCTGCTCTGACGCCGGGCCGCTTCGGCGACCGGAGAATCGGCGGCAATCGCGCCGGCGAGGTTGCCGCGGCACCGGTCAGGGGCCGTTGAAAGCGCCCCCCGCAGCGATTCTCCATGCTCCACAGGCCGAGTTCCACCGCCGCCGTTCGCGTATGGTTCTACCCGCGGGACCTCAGTCGGCGTTCTGGCTGCCGGGCCGTCCTGTTGGGAGGCGTGGGGAGCCGACTCTGGGGGGTGGCCTCCATGGTGGCCAGGCCCGCAATCGGGGGCAACCGCGCCGGGCTCCTGTAGGGCTCAGCCATGTTGCCTGGGGGACTGGCGCAGAGCCGGCCGTGGCGCGAATGCGTGGACCTGCGCCGTCTGTGTAGGGCCGGCTTTCAGCGCTGGAGCAGCGCACAGCACTCTGGCGCCATGCTAGCCCCCGGGGAAGGGGAGAATGACTGGGCTTGGAGGCCCGGTGGCCGGTGTCGCTCATGCCGGTTTTGACGTCGCCGTCAACACTTGGCCAGGATTTCAGAGAATCCCGGCCATGGTCTCACTAAAATATTTAAATTACGGACCTGTCTTTGGAGAGCAGATTGGTCAGCCACAATCAACCTCTGTTCAAGCCAGAAGTAGATGGGTTTGTAATTATGAATTAACTGCCGCACCCTTCTCCCACACTTTTGGGTGGGGCAGGGGTGGGAGAGCATTAAGGTTCATCCCTTTACTTTTTAACAACACACCCTTTTCCTGGAATCATAAATTTGCAAAATATACCTGTCTCCTGTTCCATGTGAAACATCTGGGCAGGATTTGTAGCCATGGCAGTGGCTGTAAGGGAAGGGATAGACCCCTGTGACAGAACCCAAAGGACAAACAAAAGTCCGCTTGTGCCATAATGAAGTAAAATGTCTGAGATCAGGAGAATGGTCTAATTTTGGAAGATGATGACTGAGCTTCGCTCTAATAGCCTGTTTGTCATTCAATTCCTCCAGCCTGTTGTATCCAAGTAAAACATTCCTATTCACCTTCTATTCCCTGAGCCGTTCCAATCTACTTAATGTAATCAGCCAAACCTGTGAATGGCCCTCAGAGTAAAGCATACGCGAATGGAGTCACAGCTCTGTGCCGAAGGTCAAACAATAAATTTGACAATTCTTTCTCCAGAAGATTGAAAACAATGTATCTATAATAACTAATAACAGAAAGAAAGAAAGAAAGGGGTATAACTCATCATTAGATTCAGATAACATTTACAAACCGTTCATGGTATAAACTGAAATTTTCAATCATATCGTAGGGCTTAGAAATTCTTCCACATTCTATATTTTTTCCATATTTAAATCATTAAACTAAATGCCACAAAATATTACCCATTAAGAGGTAAATATTCAGGTATTCACATTAGAAGACCACAATGATGATTTGCTGTTTTGTATCGAGATTGGATAAATGTATTATGTCACACACAGAAAATAGTGGCTACCTGAGAGTCAGTACAAGACAGTAATCCAATTGGAGGGGTCTATTGAAGTTATAAATTGTGATGCCAAAGCTTGAGCTGTTTAGACGTGTCTTCTGAACCTGAAGAGTAGAGTGCTGTTTGAAATCACTCCAGCTCTCTTTAATGTTATACCATCGTCTCTACATTTAATGAGGTTCTTTTATTCTGCTCGCAACTGTCAGTACTAAAGCTGAGTGTCTATATACTCCAGACTGTTGATGATGCTGATATTGTTCATACTGAAAGACTAATGATTGTAACATTATTTGAGCAACTTTAATAATAAATAATTTGCTGTTGATTATAAAAACAAACAATCAGTGCTCGAGTATATCTACACACTAAAAAGCAATTGTTTTATTTTTATACAGTTTCACCTATGATCATTGACAGTGGAGTCTAGGCCAGCTCTAAACAAGCATTAACAATCTCTTTTGTTATAAGAGGCTTTTTTCCAGAATATTATATCATTAACCATCCTATGTACTTGGAAATCTGTATCTCATTTGCCTTTGAATGCTTTGTTCATGTACCAGGTCCTTCTTAACACTTGTGAAAAACAGATTGCAATTAATTAATCTGTTCCTCATTCTGGCTTCTCCCCAAATTTCATTAAGTAACATAAAGTAAGAAAATAATGGAAATCCCACTGGAGCAGAGAAAAGTTACCTGTCAATGAATAAAAGCTATTTATATTCCAATCCCATTATTCTGAAGTAGGCTTTAGTGTGCGTAATCTCATGCTGAATATTAAATCGATGTGAAAAGTTATAGCCATCTGATCTAATGGGATAGAGATCTCTGATGTTATGGATAAAGATTAATCAGTACAGAAAGCAAATCATCCCAGATATGGACTTGTCAGACTGCAACAAAGGCTTGTATGAGGGTTTCAGTAGCAGCTGAGCTGAGGTAAGAACAGAAATGGGTGATAATCCAAAGACAGAGCTGGGCAATGATCAAAGGTGGAGGGAGAGAATGGCCTGGATGTGGAAGTAGACAGTTGTGATAATGAGAGATGAAAGTGCATTCCATCTCCCAAGCGTGTGATTTCACTGCACTTATTTCCCTTTGATGTGGTCAATGTTTACAAACATTGGGGCACTGACGTGAGAAGAGATATGAATGCATCAAAGTGGCAGATGGTTTTAAAGAACTGTCAATCATAAACCACTGCTCCAAAGCCATCAATGACATGCAGACAGTGGATCTGTGGGAACCAGACACAGGAACAGCTGTTCTCCTTCGACACATTGAGCTGCAAGGTAAGTATTACAGCTGTAATGCTTCTCACAACCCCTGTCTGGACTGCTCTCTACCTTCCAGACAGGGGTCCCTTTCTGTAGGGGGGTGGGGGGGGGGAGATTTGTGAGTGTGGGGTTGTAGGTGTGGGGAGGGGGCAAATGGGAGGGGTTCCTTCAGGAAGGGGATCCCTGAGGAGGGAGGGGTCCCCCATTACAGGAGTCCATGGGGGGATCTCCTTATTACAGGGACCCCTGTGGTGGGTCTCCCTACTACAAGTGCCCCTGTGGCCATTCCCCTATTATAGGGGCCCCTGGGAGGGCGGGTTTTGTCACCCCCATACTTGGGAGTGGGCATCCAGGCAATTTAGGGATTGGGAGCTGCAACGGTTGCCCAATTGGCTCACTGTGAGTTCACCACATGAGGTCAGGGTGCAAGTGTCGCACTGTCACTTGGTTGAGATGGAGTCCTCTGCGGCACATGCTGTCTGCCATCTCCTTGGAAGACCAAAGATGCTTCTACACCTTGGGCGTCGCTAGCATCCCCCTCAGGGTTCCTCCTCGTCCTGATGGTTGGCCGGGTCAAGGTGCTGTGGGCCCCTGCACATGGGGTGCACATGTGTCGATGCTGTTGCCGCCTTCTCTGCCATCTGGCCAACTAGACTACCAACAGCACTGCGAGGACATCCTCTGCGGGACTGACACCACCATTCATTTTGGTGTCTGTGAGGAATTAGTGAAGGAGAGAGACTGGCAATCAGTATGGCACCATCCCGGGACCCTCAAATCCCCCAAGCCTCCCCCACCTTATGTATCCCACCTTCTCTCAGAGTGTCATCCACCAAGCCAGTTATGCTGGAAAACCTCGTTCTGCACACTATCCCCTGGCCACAACAGGAGCCCCTAGACCCCAGATCCCTGACCCCTGCTGGGAACACTGGGAAGACTATGCTCAGGTGCCCACCCTTCATCCACACACTTTGGTCACGGGAATATCCCCAGTGCTGAAGCATAGCTCTTGAGTGTTTGATTGTTGGCTGCTGCCTCGATGCTGCAGTCGCTTCTCAAGTTCAGGCAAACTGTACAGACTTCAAAGTTTGATAAAAATGCAAAGCAATAATTATGGTCTGAGACATGGCACATGTACCCACAAGAATCCACTTGAGAATATTTTGTTTGTTAAACAGTCAACAGTAACAAAGATTTTGAAAATCAACTACGTAACATTCTACATATCACACTAACCATTAAACAACAAGGAAACATCACCGTTCCATATTGGTACCAATATAAAGCTATATCAGCTAATTTTCACAGAAAGGCAAACCCATGATATCACGCCTCGCAGGTTCCTCAACAGGACCAGAGGATTAGCCTGAAAATATGTTACCACGTCCAGAACTTTGTCGTAGAAATTATCTGTCCATCGATGTGTGACTTGTTCCGCATATCAGTGCCATTCTCCGTCCAGGAGCTGCAGCTGTGCAGGCCCTCCCACACGGCCCAATCTCACCGGAACCAAATTCTGGAATCTACAGATTTCACTGGCGCTCAATGTGTAGTTGAACATCCTTGGCTCCCAGTGTGTTTAACCTTTGGTGACGTGCCAGTTACATGCAGCACTCACCACACCAGCAACAAAAGCAGCGGCAATCCGAGAAGCATTTTTTCAACGGCATCATCAGGTGTCCCATTTTGTCCCACACCGTCTTCCTGATTCAAACTGGATTGCCTTCTGGACTTATACGTCCCCCTTGAGCCCAGTGTTCCAGGACCCAGGTATCTTGGAAAAAACTGTCCTTCTTTCCAGCTACATAAAGCAAGGAAACAGCAACAGCAGCCTCCAGGAATTTTGCATGGACCTCCCCCTCCCCACCTTCCCCTCCCCAACCCTGGCAGCATCTTCCAGCGACTCCCAGGCCACAGAGGCAGAAGGATTTGCAACTGGCACAAGGATAATCCGCAGTGACATAGTATCCATTGTACAATTCCACCCCCCCCCTGCCTCCGACAAACATAGACCAAACACAGTGCTAAAAGGAAACCAAGGAACACCAGTGACCTGCACGGCTCCCATAACGAGAGCAGCAGGTGGCTACTGTACATTAAAAAGTCGCTGGTAGTCCATGAAAGTGTCCCGGCACAAACTCCAGGCTGCGTAGTCGAGTCGGTCCATCGCTCCTTCTCTCCTGCAGTATCGGCATCTGATCTTCCATCACCACCCTGTCTGAGGACTGGGCCACAGGAACACAGGAGGTATTAACAGGTAACTCACAAACCCAGAACAGAATTCACAGTCAAGACAGAAACAGGCCTTTACATACATGCACAGACTGCTCAACCAAGTTCTCCTGCATCCTCAGCCCGGTAATAGGCCTGCCAGAATCCTCCCCTTGCCGCACTCCAGGTAAAAGAGACCAAAAGGTAACAACCTTCTTTCTTCCTTCTCTTCATCCAGAAAGCAGCAAGTAAGCCCAAGCAGAAAAGGCAGCAGGCAAGCAGAAAACAAACCCTCAGCAACAGCGGCCACCAGGCATTTGCAGCTAAGCAGGAGCAAGCAGCAAATACAACCTGCACTGTGAAGTGCCCTCACAACTAACATGGCGAATTCTTCATTAGCAATAGCCTTCAGCTGTGCAGCTAAAGGCTGTTCACAGCCAAAGCATATAACCAAGAACAGGGTTCTGCCCTGGAGGTTGTTGAGCTGTAGTTTCCCCTGTTATGGGCATCCAAAATATTTAAAGATGGTTCAAAGGCTCAAGGCCTCACAGATAAAATGCCCTCCCCGCGCACTCCCCAACAGCCCAGGGGCGACCCCCAACCTGAAACGTTGTGATTCGGAACTCATCATCAGGAGCGGGCCGGTCAGCTGGCAAGCTAATCCATGCCTGATTTTGGCCATTCCCACTATTAGAACTGTTGCTTCACAGCGCCAGGGTCCCAGGATGTTTTTTTTTATAAATGTTTTTTATTGGGTTTTTGAAGAGGGTCCCAGGTTTGATTCCTGGCTTGGTTCACTGTCTCTGTCTGCACAATCTCCCGTGTCTGCCTGGGTATATTACAGGTGCTCCTGTTTCCTCCCACAAGTCCTGAAAGACTTGTGATTAAATTGTGCCCAAGGTGTCTCACCCCCTCACTGAGCAGAGGGTGTCGCAGCCCCTCACTGAGCAGAGGGTGTCGCAGCCCCTCACTGAGCAGAGGGTGTCGCAGCCCCTCACTGAGCACAGAGTGTCTCACCCCCTCACTGAGCACAGGGTGTCTCACCCCCTCACTGAGCACAGAGTGTCTCACCCCCTCACTGAGCAGAGGGTGTCGCAGCCCCTCACTGAGCAGAGGGTGTCGCAGCCCCTCACTGAGCAGAGGGTGTCGCAGCCCCTCACTGAGCACAGAGTGTCTCACCCCCTCACCGAGCACAGGGTGTCTCACCCCCTCACTGAGCACAGAGTGTCTCACCCCCTCACTGAGCAGAGGGTGTCGCAGCCCCTCACTGAGCACAGAGTGTCTCACCCCCTCACTGAGCACAGGGTGTCTCACCCCCTCACCGAGCACAGGGTGTCTCACCCCCTCACTGAGCACAGAGTGTCTCACCCGCTCACTGAGCACAGAGTGTCTCACCCCCTCACCGAGCACAGAGTGTCTCACCCCCTCACTGAGCACAGAGTGTCTCACCCCCTCACTGAGCACAGGGTGTCTCACCCCCTCACCGAGCACAGAGTGTCTCACCCCCTCACTGAGCACAGGGTGTCTCACCCCCTCACTGAGCACAGAGTGTCTCATCCCCTCACCGAGCACAGAGTGTCTCACCCCCTCACTGAGCACAGAGTGTCTCACCCCCTCACTGAGCACAGGGTGTCTCACCCCCTCACCGAGCACAGAGTGTCTCACCCCCTCACTGAGCACAGAGTGTCTCACCCCCTCACTGAGCACAGGGTGTCTCACCCCCTCACCGAGCACAGAGTGTCTCACCCCCTCACTGAGCACAGGGTGTCTAACCCCCTCACTGAGCACAGAGTGTCTCACCCCCTCACTGAGCACAGAGTGTCTCACCCCCTCACCGAGCACAGGGTGTCTCACCCCCTCACCGAGCACAGGATGTCTCGCCCCCTCACTGAGCACAGAGTGTCTCACCCCCTCACTGAGCACAGAGTGTCTCACCCCCTCACCGAGCACAGGGTGTCTCACCCCCTCACCGAGCACAGGATGTCTCGCCCCCTCACTGAGCACAGAGTGTCTCACCCCCTCACTGAGCACAGGGTGTCTCACCCCCTCACTGAGCACAGGGTGTCTCACCCCCTCACCGAGCACAGAATGTCTCACCCCCTCACTGAGCACAGGGTGTCTCGCCCCCTCACTGAGCACAGGGTGTCTCACCCCCTCACTGAGCACAGGGTGTCTCACCCCCTCACTGAGCACAGGATGTCTCACCCCCTCACTGAGCACAGTGTCTCACCCCCTCACTGAGCACAGGATGTCTCGCCCACTCACTGAGCACAGGGTGTCTCACCCCCTCACCGAGCACAGAGTGTCTCACCCCCTCACCGAGCACAGAGTGCCTCACCCCCTCACTGAGCACAGGGTGTCTCACCCCCTCACCGAGCACAGGATGTCTCGCCCCCTCACTGAGCACAGGGTGTCTCACCCCTTCACTGAGCACAGTGTGTCTCACCCCCTCACTGAGCACAGAGTGTCTCGCCCCCTCACTGATGCAATTTCAATTACGACGAGACGAGAGTAGAGAGTAATCGAGGCTTTATTACGCAGAGATGTGGAGCCTCCTGCAGCTGCTGCTGAAATGGCCGCAGCTCGGTGAGCACATACATTTATACTCCGCCTACTGGGTGGAGCCAGCAGGCAAGGATCTACCCCCGTACCTGCAGTACAGGAGCCTTACCGTATTACATCTTGTATGTGATATATACAACAGTGGTGACTACCACATTTACCCCCTGGTAAAAAAAGAGTCCAGCGGGGGTGGTGGAAAACTATTTACAAATTCACAAAAGTTCACAAATTCAGCCGATCGGGTGCCTTGATCCTCCGTTGTGAGCGACGCAGTCCCGGTGGCGATGTAGGCGTTGGCTCGGTCGCCGGTGACTCTGGGAGCGTGTAGACCTTATCTTCATGCCCGGGTGGGACCAAGGGGAGGACGGATCGTCCTGGAGCAGGGGCTGTGGTAAGGTGCGCTGGGGGGGAGGGTGAGTGGCGCCGGGGCAGAGGGAGGGGGTAGGACCCAGCTGGTGCGAAGTCCCTGAGGGAGACTGTGTCTTGGCGGCCGTCGGGGTACGCCATTGTGGTAATACCAGGTATTGCGGTACCTGAAAGGTGGATGACCATTGGCTAGACCCAGGAGTCTACCATTGGCCGATTTACATAGCTCCGCCCTGAGAGGTGGAGTATAAGAACCAATGCCGTCCCAGCAGCCTTTACTTTCTGTATCAAAGCTGCTGGGGAACAGTTCTAGCAGATTAAAGCCTATTAGTTATGACTCACCTTGTCTCGAGAATAATTGATTGCGCATCAATTTAATCTGCTGCAACTTCAATTGAAAGGATGGATCTCCGTATCAAACCGGAGTGCCTTCAGCTCAGCCCCCACGTGGGCAACTCTGCTGCTATCTTCAAACATTTGCTGCCGTGCTTTAAGGGCTACCTCGACACGGCCGCCGACACCCCCGCGGAAAGACAAAAGATGTACCTTCTACGCTCGCGGGTCAGCCCTGGGATCTACCCTCTGATCGAGGAGGCGGAGAATCATTCTGCAGCGATCGAACTGCTAGAAGGACATTACATCCGCCGTGTGAACCAGGTCTATGCTCGTCACCTGCTGGTGACTAGGAGGCAAAGCCCCGAAGAAATGCTGGGAGACTTCTACCGGGCGCTGCTGGTGCTGGGCTGAAACTGTGGCTGTCCGCCAGTTTCGGGGAACGAGCACATGGAACTTTTAATCAGGGTGGCTTTCGTGGCAGGTATGACCTCCCCCGATATCCGCCGAAGGCTCCCAGAAATGGATACTCTGGGACTTACTGAGGCACGGGCCCTGGCGGGGTCCATGGACGTTGCATATAACAACGCGCTGGCTTTTGCTCCCGGACGCACGGTGGCGCCTTGGGCTGCGTGGCACCCCATTGCGGCAGCCCCTCAGACCTTCCTCCTGACCCAGCAAGCTTGCGGCGAGACGGCCCGCTACCGCCGCCGGACATCGCTGTTTCTTCTGCGGGCAGGAGAATCATCCCCGCCCGCGCTGCCCGGCCCGCACCGCCACCTGCAAAGTGTGCGGCAAGAAGGGCCACTATGTCGGGGTCTGCCAGGCCCGCCCTGTGGCCGCGGTCTCCAGCGACTATCGGCAGCCCCTTTTTCAGGCCCCGGCCATCCAGCGCCCACCGCCACCCCCCTATCCTCAGGCTGAGTGCGACCCGTGGGCGCGGCCATTTTGCCCCCCGGCCACCACGCTGGACGGGTGGGCGCCGCCATCTTGTTCCTCGCCGCCGCCATCTTCTGCATCCCTGGACTCCATGTGCGACCAATGGCTGATGCCATCTTGGATGGGGCCCCAGGCTCCCAGCACAGCCGACTACACGCTGCCCAACCAGAACTCTCCATTACTGCAGCTGGCCTCGGTGACTCTGGACCAGAGTCGGCCCCGGACGCTTGCGAAAGCTACAACGACGATCTCCATCAACGGCCACGTGACGTCGTGCTTGATCGACTCTGGGAGCACGGAAAGCTTTGTTCACCCGACACGGTAAGGCGCTGTTCCCTTGTCACCCATCCCGTAAACCAACGGATCTCCCTGGCCTCCGGGTCACACACGGTGGAGATGAAGGGGTTTTGCCTAGCGAACCTCACTGTCCAAGGCAGGGAATTCCGCAATTTCCACCTGTACGTCCTGCCGCACCTCTGCGCAGCCACCCTCCTTGGGCTGGATTTCCAGTGCCATCTGCAAAGCCTGACTTTTAAATTTGGCGGCCCTATACCCCCCCTGACTGTCTGCGGCCTCGCGACCCTTAAGGTCGACCCGCCTTCCCTGTTTGCGAACCTCACCCCAGATTTCAAACCCATCGCTACCAGGAGCAGACGGTACAGTGCCCAGGACCGGACCTTTATCATGTCGGAGGTCCAAAGGCTGCTGAGGGAAGGGGGTCATCGAAGCGAGCAACAGCTACTGGAGGGCTCAAGTAGTGGCGGTAAAGACTGGGGAGAAACATAGGATGGTCATTGACTACAGCCAGGCCATCAACAGGTTTACGCAGCTGGATGTGTACCCTCTCCCCCGTATAGCCGACCTGGTAAACAGGATTGCGCAATACAAGGTTTTCTCCACGGTGGATCTCAAGTCTGCCTACCACCAGTTATCCCTCCGTAATGGTGACCGCCAGTACACTGCCTTCGAAGCAGATGGGCGGCTCTATCACTTTTTAAGGGTTCCCTTCGGTGTCACGAACGGGGTCTTGGTCTCCCAACGTGAGATGGACCGAATGGTTGACCAGTACGGCTTACGCGCAACGTTCCCGTATCTTGATAACGCTGCCGCCATCTGCCGCCATGACCAGCAGGACCACGACACCAACCTCCGCAAATTTCTCCAGACCGCGAATATCCATAATCTGACTTACAATAAGGATAAATGCGTGTTTAGCACCGACCGTCTAGCCATTCTAGGCTACGTAGTGGGAAGTGGAGTCATAGGCCCCGACCCTGAGCGCATGCGCCCCCTCATGGAGTTCCCCCTCCCTCATTGCCCCAAGGCCCTAAAGCACTGCCTCGGGTTTTTCAGCTATTATGCACAGTGGGTCCCCAATTACGCAGACAAGGCTCGACCCGTGATCCAGTCCACAACCTTCCCCCTGTCGACGTAGGCCCGCCAGGCCTTCTGCCGCATCAAAGCAGACATTGCAAAAGCCACGATGTGCGCCATCGATGAGTCCCTCCCCTTCCAGGTCGAGAGCGATGCGTCCGACGTAGCTCTGGCGGCCACCCTCAATCAAGCAGGCAGGCCCGTGGCTTTCTTCTCCCGTACCCTCCATGCTTCCGAAATTCGCCACTCCTCGGTCAAAAAGGAGGCCCAGGCCATAGTAGAAGCTGTGCGACACTGGAGGCATTACCTGGCCAGCAGGAGATTTACTCTCCTCACGGACCAACGGCCGGTTGCCTTCATGTTTGATAATGAGCAGCGGGGCAAGATTAAGAACGACAAGATCTTGCGGTGGAGGATCAAACTCTCCACCTACAATTACGAGATCTTGTACCGTCCAGGGAAGCTGAACGAGCCTCCTGATGCCCTGTCCCACGGCACTTGTGCCACCGCATAAGTGGACCGCCTCTGATCCCTCCATGAGGACCTCTGCCACCCGGGGGTCACTCGTTTCTTTCATTTTATCAAGACCCGCAACCTGCCCTACTCCATCGAGGAGGTCAGGACAGTCACCAGGGACTGCCAAATCTGCGCGGAGTGCAAACCGCACTTCTACCGGCCAGAGAGGGCGCACCTGATAAAGGCTTCCCGTCCCTTTGAACGCCTCAGCATGGATTTCAAAGGCCCCCTCCCCTCCACCGACCAGAACACGTACTTCCTGAACGTGATTGACGAGTACTCCCGGTTCCCATTCGCCATCCCCTGCCCAGACATGACCACAACCACCGTCATCAAGGCCCTCCAGGATATCTTTGCACTGTTCGGTTTCCCCGCATACATTCACAGTGATAGGGGGTCCTCCTTTACGAGTGACGAACTGCGTCAATTCCTGCTCAGTAAAAGGCATCGCCTCAAACAGGACGACCAGTTACAACCCCCGGGGAAACTGGCAGGTTGAGAGGGAGAATGGCACGGTCTGGAAGACCGTCCTGCTGGCCCTACGGTCCAAGAATCTCCCAGTCTCCCGCTGGCAGGAAGTCCTCCCGGTGGCCCTTCACTCCATCCAGTCGCTGCTCTGCAATACCACAAATCAAACACCTCATGAACGTCTACTTGTTTTCCCCAGGAATTCCTCTTCCGGGACCTCTCTCCCAACCTGGCTAGCGACACCCGGACCCGTCCTGATGCGGAAACATGTGAGGTCGCACAAGTCAGACCCGTTGGTCGAGAGGGTCCACCTGCTGCACACCAACCCCCAGTACGCCGATGCAGCGTTCCCTGACTGTCGCCAAGACACGGTCTCCCTTCGGGACCTGGTGCCCGCCGGAGCCCCACACGCACCCGCACCGGTGCCCCCAACCCCACCTCCCCGCAGCACCTGACTGGAGGGTCAGTACTCCCGCCGCCCCTGCCTAGGCCCGAACAAGCACTGACACCCCCTACAGGCGCCCCCCGCCCACTTTTCACCCCAACAGCGCCACCTAGGGGTGATGAACCTGCCTGGGAGGACGACACCATGTTACCGGAGTCGCAACCGCCGGCACCCCCATCAGGATCACCGCCGAAGCCCAGATGCTCCAGAAGGACGACCAGGCCACCCGACCGACTGATTGCTGCACCATGAACACTTTGCTACTCCCCTCGATATCACGGCACCTCCATACCTGGTCCTACCATGCGAAAGGCGACATTAATGCTGGCCATCACCCTGCCGGGCTCTTTTTTAACAGGGGGTGAATGTGGTAATACCAGGTATTGCAGTACCTGAAAGGTGGATGACCATTGGCTAGACCCAGGAGTCTACCATTGGCCGATTTACATAGCTCCGCCCTGAGAGGCGGAGTATAAGAACCGATGCCGTCCCAGCAGCCTTTACTTTCTGTATCAAAGCTGCTGGGGAACAGTTCTAGCAGATTAAAGCCTATTAGTTATGACTCACCTTGCCTCGAGAGTAATTGATTGCGCATCAGCCATGTAGGCGGACTGCAGGTTTACATGGAGTAGCTCTATCCTCTCGACCAACGGGTCCGCCTTGTGGAGTAGCACGTGCTTGCGGAGGAGAACGGGTCCTGGAGCTGCCAGCCACGTTGGGAGCGAAACCCCGGAGGTGAAGTTCCTGGGGAAGGCAAGGAGACGTTCATGGGGGGTTGCATCAGTCGCAGTGCAAAGTAGCGACCGGATGGAGTGAAGGGTGTCGGGAAGCACCTCCTGCCAGCGGGAGGCCGGGAGATTTCTGGACCGTAGGGCCAGCTGGACGTCCTTCCAGACCCTCCCATTCTACCGCTCCACCTGCCCGTTTCCCCAGCGGTTGTAGCTGGTCGTGCTGCTCGAGGCAATGCCCTTGCTGAGCAGGAACTGACGCAGCTCATCACTCATAAATGAGGATCCCCGGTCACTGAGGATGTAGGCGGGGAGACCGAACAGGGCGAAGGTGGTGTTGAGGGCTTTGATGACGGTTACAGATGTCATATGGGGGCATGGGACGGCGAAGGGGAATCTGGAGTATTCGTCGACCACGTTAAGGAAGTACATGTTTCGGTCGGTGGAGGAGAGGGGCCCTTTGAAATCCACGTTGAGGCATTCAAAGGGGCGGGAGGCCTTCACTAGATGCGCGCGGTCTGGCCGGTAGAAGTGCGGTTTGCATTCCGCGCAGACCTGGCAGTCTCTGGTGATTGGCCTGATCTCCTCCATGGAGTAGGGCAGGTTGCGGGCCTTTATGAAGTGAAAGAACTGGGTGACCCCTTGGTGACAGAGAGCGTCGTGTAGGGTCCGGAGTCGGTCCACTTGTACGTTGGCACACGTACCTCGGGATAGGGCATCTGGGGGCTCGTTGAGCTTATCGGGGCGATACAAAATCTCGTAATTATAGGTGGAGAGCTCGATCCTCTACCTCAAGAGTTTATCATTTTTGATCTTGCCCCGCTGTGTGATATTGAACATGAAGGCAACCGACCGTTGGTCAGTGAGGAGAGTGAATCTCCTGCCGGCCAGGTAATGCCTCCAATGCCGCACAGCTTCTACAATGGCTTGGGCCTCCTTCTCGACGGATGACTGCCGAATTTCGGAGGCATGGAGGGTGTGTGAAAAGAATGCCACGGGCCTGCCTGCCTGGTTGAGGGTGGCGGCCAGAGCGATGTCTGAAGAATCGCTCTCGACTTGGAAGGGCAGCGTCTCGTCAACCGCGTGCATCACGGCCTTGGCGATGTCGGCCTTGATACGGTTGAAGGCCTGGTGAGTCTCGGCCGTCAGGAGGAAAATGGTGGAGTGAATGAGTTTGCGGGCCTTGTTCGCATAGTTAGGGACCCACTGGGCGGAGTAGCCTTGGGGAAGTGGGGGAGGGGGCGATCCATGAGGGGGCACATGCGATCGGGGTCGGGCCCTAGAACTCCATTTTGCACCACATAGCTGAGGATGGTTAAGCGGTTTGTGCTGAACACGCACTTCTCCTGGTTGTACGTTCGGTTGAGGAGTTTGGCGGTGTGGAGGAATTTGGGAAGGTTAGCGTCGTGGTCCTGCTGGTCGTGGCCGCAGATGGTGACGTTACCCAGGTACGGGAAGGTGGCCCGCAGTCCGTACCGGTCAACCATTCGGTCCATCTCCCGTTGGAAGATGCCGCAGGGAACCCTAAGGAAGTGATAAAGGCGGCCGTCCGCTTCAAACGCGTTGTACGGGCGGTCCGCCTTGCGAATGGGGAGCTGGTGCTAGGCAGATTTCAGGTCCACTGTCGAGAAGACCCGGTACTGTGCAATCTGATTGACCATATCAGATATGCGTGGAAGGGTGTACGCGTCGAGCTGCGTGTACTGATTGATGGTCTGACTGTAGTCAACGACATCGTGTTTTTCTCCCCAGTTTTCACAACTACCACTTGGGCTCTCCAGGGGCTGTTGCTGGCCTCGATGATGCTTTCCCGCAGCAGCCGCTGGACCTCAGACTTAAGGGCAGCACGGTAGCATTGTGGATAGCACAATTGCTTCACAGCTCCAGGGTCCCAGGTTCGATTCCGGCTTGGGTCACTGTCTGTGCGGAGTCTGCACATCCTCCCCGTGTGTGCGTGGGTTTCCTCTTGGTGCTCCGGTTTCCTCCCACAGTCCAAAGATGTGAGGGTTAGGTGGATTGGCCATGATAAATTGCCCTTAGTGTCCAAAATTGCCCTTAGTGGGGTTACTGGGTTCTGGGGATAGGGTGGAGGTGTTGACCTTGGGTAGGGTGCTCTTTCCAAGAGCCGGTGCAGACTCGATGGGCCGAATAGCCTCCTTCTGCACTGTAAATTCTATGATGACCTGCCCTGGGCACTGTACCGTCTGCTCCTGGTGGCGACGGGTTTACAATCCGGGGTGAGGTTTACAAACAATGAAGGCGGGTCGACCTTAAGGGTCGTGAGACCGCATACAGTAAGGGGTGATAGGGGCCCGTGGAATTTCAGGGTCAGACTTTGGAGGTTGCACTGGAAGTCCAGGCTGAGTAGCAAGCCACCGCAGAGGTTGGGGAGGACTTAGAGCCGGAAGTCGCTGAACTCTACCCCCTGGATGGTGAGGGTGGCGCTGCAGTACCCCCAGATCTCCACGGAGTGGGACCCGGAGGCCAGGGAGATTCTCTGGTTAATGGGGTGTACCACGAGGGAGCAGTGCCTTTCCGTATCGGGGTGGTTGAAACTCTCTGTGCTCCCGGAGTCAAGAAGGCATGATGTCTTCTGCCCATCGATCTTTACCGTCGTTGACACTGTTGCGGCCGGGACTGGTCGATCGTGATGGAGGCAAGCTGTAGCTGGTGTTGGAAGGCCCCTGGCTGGTCAGCGGCGGTTGCAGGCGATGAGCGGCCGATGAAGTGCCCAACGAGCAGGAGTCCTGAGACGGAGAAGATGGCGGCGCCCGGGGGGCGCATATGGCAGGCGGCGTTAAAGATGGTGGCGCCCATGGGCTGCACGAGGCCTGATGGGGAGAAGATGGTGGCGTCCATGGGCTGCACGTGTGCTGAGGCAAGCAAGATGGCGGCGCCCACGGGCCGCACGTTGTCTGAGGCGAGGAAGATGGCGGCGCCCACGGGTCGCACGTGGGGGGTGCAGGAACAATGGGCCTGGTTACAGCGGCAATCGAGTGGGCCTGGCACACAGCAGCGAAATGTCCTTTCTTTCCACAGATTTTGCAGAGTGCGCTCCACGCCAGGCAGCGCTGCCGGGGGTGCTTTGTCTGTCTGCAGAAGTAGCACTTGGGTCCCCAGTGGTTGGCTGGCTGCTGCACGGCGCAGGCTTGGGGTTGGCTGGGGGCGGTCGCTGGTGGGGTCCACAATGGGGTGTTCGCTGCTTAGGTCCACAATGTCCAGGAGGGGAGCGCCGTGCGGTCAGGGGCGTACGCTTGTACAATACCGGAGGCGACCGTTAGTGAGATCGTGAGTTTCTTGGTCACCGCGAGGTCGAGGGTAGCCCCTTCTAAGAGGCGCTAGCGGATGTATGCCGACCCTATGCCCGTAATGAAAGCGTCCCTAATTAGGAATTGGGAATGTTCAACGGCCGAAACGGCCTGGCAATCGCAGTCCCTCGCCAGAAATCTTCCACAGACTCACTGGGGAGTTGATGCCGCATGGACAGGAGGTGCCTGTCGTAGAGGTTGTTGATTTGCTGGGTGTAGTTCTTCAGTAGCGCCATGGCCTCAGCGTACGTCAGTGTGTCCCGGATGAGGGGAAAGATGTCGGAGCACAGCTGCATATACAGGATCTGGAGCTTCTGTGCCTCGAAGGGTGGTTCAGTCGCAGATCCGATGCAGCTGCAAAGCAAGCTAGCCAATGTGCAAACGCCTGATGTGTTGGACGCTCTGGATCCGTGGAACACATACAGGCCACCGACACTTAAAATAGTGCAACACTATTTTATTAAGCTAGAAACTGTTGAACATACTTTCACTGTGGATTAACACGATGTTAGATTAAACTAAAGACCTATGCCTATCCTAACCAGTCTATGCACTCAGCACATGGTGAAGAACTGTGCTGTACGCTGTAAGCTCTGTCCTACTGAGAGGCTGCATCCCGAATGAGCGGGAACTCTGATGCCCTCTGTCTTTATAGTGAGTGTGCTGTAACTGGTGATTGGCTGCGGTGTTGTGTGTTGATTGGTTTGCTGTGTGTCTGCACCATGATATACTGGTGTATATTATGACAAGGCCGACTTGGCGTTGTCTGCTTGAGGGTGCAGCTGCAGGTGATCAGGCTTGATGCGGAGGTCCATCGTTGTAAAATCTCAGCTTAATAAATTGATGCACTATCAATTACGACGAGACGATAGTAGAGAGTAATCGAGGCTTTATTAAGCTGAGATGTGTGGTCTCCTGCAGCTGCTGCCGAAATGGCCGAGCTCGGTGAGCACATACATTTATACTCCGCCTATTGGGCGGAGCCAGCAGGCAGGGATCTACCCCCGTACCTGTAGTACAGGAGCCTTACCGTACTACATCTCGTATGTGATATATGCAACAGTGGTGACTACCACACTCACTGAGCACTGAGTGTCTCACCTCCTCACTGAGGACAAGGGGTGAGATTCTCCGTTGCCCGATGCGGATATCGTAATCGGCGATCGTGCGATGAATCCCTGTTTACAACTGAATCATGGGCGGGGCCTGTTTTCAGATGCTCCGCCCCCTCCAAAATGGCATCATCGAGGAGTACGTCCCACGCTGTTGGGATGGTCTCAGGCTGTTATCTGAATGCTCTCCCCGATGCTCCGCCCTCGATGGGCTGAGTACGCAACGGCGCGGTTCACTTGTGCTCTCAGTTTTCGTGAACCCAGCATGGCGGCTGCGGACTGTGTCCAGCGCCGACACAGTCGATGGGAGTCGAGCCGCAGGCCGGGAGGGCTTCGGCGAGGGATGGGGGGACTGGTGGGGGTGGCCCGAGGTCGCGATCTGTGAGATTCTGCTGCAGGTCACAGCCGTGTGCATGTACGACCATGGTCATGGCAATTCTCCGGCCGTTTACTTCGTGAAGGCCGTATGTTTTAGGTGGCATGGCTGCTAGCCCCTCACCGGTCGCGTCGCCGAGGTTTTCATCGTAAAACTAGATACTTCTTCTGGACATAGCCTCAAAATCGGAGAATCCAGCCCAAAGGTGTTAGCTCCTCACTGAACACAAGGGGTTCCTGGGACACTATCTGGTGCGCACCACACATCGCATCTGATAGAGCAGGTGGAGGTAGGAGCAGCCGAGGGGCCGGATGGGCCCAGGAACCAGCTGCCGTCCAGACGGGTTCCGGTCTTCTGGGATTTCCATGCCAGTCACAGTTCGGATGCGATCAGACAGCCAGGGGCTACAAGGGGGGATGATGATGGGCATCTAGCACCTGCAGGTACAGGTGGAGAAATCCATCTGTGTGCAGGAGCAGGGTGTGGTGCCAGCCATGTGTGCCACCCAGGCCGACTCGGCACGGGTGGCGTCCGTGGTGGAGGCATTGGGGGCGACGGATTCAGCTGTGGATCAGCATGTCCAAGACCTGAGGCATTCTGTGCAGGCGGGGGCCAAGGCCCAGGACAGGCCTGAGCCACCGGGACATTGCAGCGGCGCTCCTCAGCATGGCCCCGTCAAAGCAGGCCATGGCTGGGAATGTCGGTGGCATTGCCCAGGCGCTGATCGGCGTGGCGCAGACAGAAAGGGAGATGGCCCAGTCCCAGATGGAGGTGGCCCCATCACTGGCAGATGTGGCGCAACCCCAGATGGAAATGATCCACTCCCTGTGCTCCATGGCCGCGAGCGTGTGGACCCTGGTCAAGACCAGAGCCGGCCTCCAGAACTGACAGCGACAGGTGGCGGGGGGGCCTCAGGGGATGAATCCGCTCACACCTGCTCCCACTGAGTAGCCCGGGGGCCATCAGGAACCCCGAGGAAAGAGAAGGTGATGGGGCCCGTGCCGGTGACTCCCATAGGGGAGGTGCCAAAACACCGCAGCACCTCGGACTCCCCCCTCCTGTCTCTGGTGCATCTGGTGGCAGCGGGCAGAACAGGCCACCTCCACTCCTGCTGTACTGTCTGCAGAACCATCTAGGCGTAGTGTAAGGGCCCATAAGGCCAGAACGTTACACACCATTAGGTCTGCACGAGTGCAGGGCACAGTTCAGCTATAGGGGCTTGGGCACAGACTATGTATTTTGTCACCTGTTACCACCGTTACAACTTGTCTCGGTGCTCTGTCTGATCGGTGTGGAGCAGTGCTGGTGCGGGCTGGCCCGGGTGTGGTGGTGCCGGTGAGGAAGAGGGGAGTGGAAACCAGTGCAAGCAATGAGGGAGCACCGTGGTTCCCCCCCCCCCCACTCCGTGCCCTGACTGCCCCCCACACCCCCAGCCCAGGGATCCGACAGGGCTGTGTGTAGCGCACAATGACTTACAAGAGAGACGAGAAGTGATGAAGTCGATTCAGGCTTTATTAAGCGAGACTTGTCCCCAGCAGTTCAGCAACAGAATGAAGCGGCAGGGAGAAGCTCGGGTTCTTATACTCCGCCTTCAGGGCGGAGCCAGGAGTCAGCAGCCAACCAGGACCCGGGATCTGTCAACCAATAGCATCACGGCTTCACAGTCCCCCTCACCCTCCTCGTTGATTGAGGCCTGCCATTCCTCCTCATCCCCCACCTCCAGCACATTGCCCCTCTGCTGCACGATGTTGTGCAGGATGCAGCTAGCCACCACGATTCGGGCGGCCCTCGCAGCATCATACTGGAAGGCCCCTCCAGAACGGTCCAGGCTCGTTTTGGTGTAACGGTGGTAATTGAAGTGCATATTCAGGAGGCCGAAGCACTGCTCAATCACACTCCTGGTCGCTGTATGGGCGTTGTTGTAGCGGGTCTCTGCGTTGGTCTGTGGTCTCTGGATAGGTATCATCAGCCATGGCAGCAGCGGGTAACCCCTGTCACCCAGGAGCCAGTCCAGAGAGGGGGGCACTCCGTCTGCTCATCATGCTCCCTCCCCCTGCTTGTCCTGCTCCCTCCCCTCCCCCAGCCCTGGCAGGAGGCCCCCCACCGCAGCCAGCACGGCCAGTGTTCGGGCCGGCAGCCCATAGTGACTCTGCTCCATTTCCTACCTCTCTCTCTCGCTCAGCAGCCACAATGCCAGGTTCACGATTTTTGAGACCAGAGTGAACCACGCCATCAGGAACTCTGCCCATCGGACACGGTGAATCTCAGAGGCCCCGGAGAATAGAGGGTTGGATTCTCCGAGTCCGTGATCGGCCGGGGAATAGGCTTTTACTCCGGAATGGGCGCAATTCGGCGCCGATTTTTGATTCTCCGCACCTCAAAAAAATCACGCGATGGTGGCGCACGTGCTGGCCCCTTGTGGGCTGTTGAATCGATGGACCTGGGGGCCCGTTGACGCCGTCGTAAAACTCAACAGTTTTTAAGACGGCGTCAACATTTAGCCCCATTATGGAGAATCCAGCCCAAGGTGTCAGGCTTGCTAATGATATGCCTACCGTACTTTAACGCCACCTGGCGAGCGACAGATTTACGGAATTTTTGGGGTGCCGGAGAATCCTTATTTGACGTCTAACCGGCGCCTACCGCAATTTTGGCGTCAGAGACTGTTCCCCTCCCAATCGCGTTAGCGATTTCGGCGCGGCAAGCGGAGTATTCCACTGATCGAATTTCATCTTGAATGTCTCAGTTGAACCTACTTCCACCACACTCTTCGGCAGTGCATTCCAGACACTATCCACTTGCTGTGTGAAATTTAGGATGGAGAAAGGATTGTTATGGGCCAGGGTTTAGAGAACCCCAAAGTGTATCATGGAGTTCACCTGACCCACAACTTTTAATAGATTGTGGTATGGGGAGCACACGGCCCACTCTATAGGTATGGTACAGCAGAAATGGAAAAGTATTTTTTAAAGCAAAACAATGTTTATTCTATGAACTCAAATTAACCTTTTTAAAACATAGAGTGAACATCTTAGCAACCATCAATTCAAATAGAACCCCCAAAGAATACAACACTAAGTAATCCTTTAAGTTTTCCTTTTAACATCCATAAGACTTAAAACACCTTTTACCAGAAGCACATCTGGTTAAAGTCACTACTGTTATTAGTTTTAAATCACCAGGATCGATTTACAGTCTTCAGGTTACGGCGAGAGATTCGAATACACCTTCTGGCTGTGACTGCAGCTATCCAGCTCTGAAAACAAAACTAAAACACACCCTGCAGCAAACAGCCTAAAACAAAAGTAAAAAAACTGACAGGCAGCCCAGCTCCACCCACTCTCTGACATCACTGAAGTAAAAAACACCCATTTCTTAAAGGTACTCTCACTACAAATATTTATATATCTACCCATTGATAAACACCCATTTTTTAAACGTACTCTCACATGACAATGGACAGGAAGTAAAGAGTAGGGATTTTGGAAGTAACTAGTGGAGTGCAGCAAGGAGTGCTTGCTGCAGCCTCAGCTATTTACAATCTATATTAATGACTTTGACAAAGAGACAGACAGTATTATATCTAGGTTTTCTGATTTTACAAAGTTAGATGGGGATGCACACAGTGAATAGGATGAAAAAAGATATAGACAGGGTAAGTGAGTGGACAACAAGGTGGCTCTTGTGGTTCAGCATGATCAGTTTGACCATGAATACCTTTGACCACAAACGCAGGAATCAGATAGGAGAGAGAGAGGTATAACCATTTTCTGTAGTATTCCGAAAGGTAGCCTCTATACCTGTATGCTTACATCTCACTTAAGAGACACAAAACTCACTCTGAGGGCGCGATTCTCCGGAAAGATTTCTAAGTGTAGTAGTGAGTGGGAAATCCCGCAAGTTTCCCGGCGCTCGGCCCAGCGTGGCCAGCGATGCCATTCAATGTTAATTGGTCCACTTAATGAGGCATCACGGGCTTCACGCCCCAAATGAAAGCTCGCCAGCCGATTCGACAGCACTGCGCTCTCCAGGCCCCGCTAACAAGGTCAAGCAGCACTTGTTCAGCCGACCCCAGTCAGCTTGCAACAATGGCACCGAGGAGATCAGCCTCAAGATTCACGGATACAGACCTGGGAGGCTCGTAAACGCAGTGAAGGTCACGAGAGGTGTCCTGTTCCCCCAAAGGTCCCGGATTATCAGCCACAGGGCAGTCAGTGCTGCCTGGGTGAGGTGGCAGCGGCTGTAAGCTCCGGGAGTTGGGCCAGGAAGATTGGCCTCCAGTGCCGAAAAAAGGTCAAGGACATACACCGGCAGCACGAGTGAGTAGACACCAACGCCCCCCTCCTGAGACCTTTGCGCCCACACGCGAGCATCCACCCCCCCAACCCTTGATGCGGTCCCCAACCCTCCCTGTAGCCCCTCTCTTCAACCCTCCCTTCACACCCCCTCTCCCACCACTGTGAACCACGTGTGTGGCTAATGATGCCCTCTCTATGTCTCCTCAGGAAAAGCTCTTCCACAATTGCCAGGAGAGGACCCAGACTGGCGGGTGGGTGCCGGACTTAAGAATCCTTACCTCCGTCGAGGAACGGGCCCTGGAGGTGATGGGGGTGGCCAAGGACAGGGCGGTTATCCACGCGGAGATTGGCAGATACCAATTGGCGAGGAAGCACCGGGCTCCACCCGGAGGACCTGTCAAACGTGAGTTGTTATTTCCATACTGACTGACCCATCCCTCCCACTGACCACTTGTCCATTCTCCCCCAGGTCCTCCAGCCGACGGTGCCGGCCCATCCCGGCTGGCCCCCTCTCTAGACTCCTAGGAGACCACTTCAGAGGAGAGCTCCGAGGAAGAGAGGCTCGAGGCATCACAGCTGTTCCCCCGCCCTCCAGCAGTGCAGATACACGCACCATGTGGGAAATGTGAGTGGTCAGGCTTCTGGGCACAATCTGGTGAGCACCACACAGCCTGCTGATACACATCAGGTGGAGGCAGGAACCCCGAGCCGAGACAGCAGTCGGAGGTCTGCTGGATCCTAGGACCGAGCTGGATCCCAGCCTGGTGCTGAGCCTATGGAAGAAGTATTCTCGGGGCTGAAGGAGACATTAGGGAGCAGTCGGATCATTCAGAGGGAGATGTCAGCGACACTCCAGCAGATCCACAGCCAAGTGGAGGAGGCCCAGAGGATACGGGCGCAGATAATGTCACTGGCGATCCGAGGTCAATACTGCTAGGATGGCGACCGCAGTGGTGATCCAGGTGCATGATGTCGACACTGTTAGTGAAGGTGTCCAAGACGTCCCCCAATCGGTGACGGCCATAGCTGAGGGTCTCAGCAAAATGTCCCAGATGTGACCCAGTACCAGGCTGACCTTGATGAGGTTCTATGGGACATGTCCCGCTCTCACATGAGAATGGTCGAGGTGCTGCAGACAATGTCCCAGTCACTGAGGAGCATCAGCGTGGGCATCGACACATTGGTGCAGACATCGGGGAGCTGCCGGGACTGGCAGAGCCAGATGAATTAAATCTGATTTATTGTCACGTGTACCGGGGTGCAGGGAAAAGTATTGTTCTGCTCACAGTTTAGACAGATCGTTCCACACAATGAAAATACATAGGACATGCATAAATTCACAATGTAAATACACAGACACAGACATCGGGTGACGCGTACAGAGTGTAGTACTACTCAGCAGAGAAGCTGTGTGAAGAGATCAGTTCAGTCCGTAAGAGGGTCATTCAGGAGTTGGGTAACAGCGGGGAAGACGCTGTTTTAGAACCTGTTAGTACGTGTTCTCAGGCTTTTGTACCTCCTGTCCGATGGAAGAAGTTGGAAGAGTGAGTAAGCCGGGTGGGAGGGGTCTTTGATTATGCTGCCCGCTTTCCCAAACCAGCGGGGGTATAGACAGAGTCAATGGATGGGAGGCAGGTTCGTGTGATGGACTGGGCGGTGTTCACGACTCTTTTGAAGTTTCTTACGGTCTTGCGCCATGCAGTTGCCATAGAATTTCATAGAATTTACAGTTCAGAAGGAGGCCATTCGGCCCATCGAGTCTGCACCGGCTCTTGGAAAGAGCACCCTACCCAAGGTCAACACCTACACCCTATCCCCATAACCCAGTAACCCCACCCAACACTAAGGGTAATTTTGGACACTAAGGTCAATTTATCATGGCCAATCCACCAACCTGCACATCTTTGGACTGTGGGTGGAAACCGGAGCACCCGGAGGAAACCCATACACACACGGGGAGGATGTGCAGACTCCGCACAGACAGTGACCCAAGCCGGAATCGAACCTGGGACCCTGGAGCTGTGAAGCAATTGTGCTATCCACAATGCTACCATGCCGCCCGTCCAGGCTGTGATGCAGCTAGATAAGATGCTTTCTATTGTGCATCTGTTAACATCGGGAAGAGTCAATGTGGAAGGATTTAAAGGGCTGTTCGGGATTACAGGGGCAGCTGGGTCTTAAACCAGCTGCCTTTCTGCCCCAAAGTAAACCCCAGGGCCCTATGAGTCCCAACCAGGTGGAGGGGGTGCTGGGTGGCAACCCGGACACATCCAATGGAGTGGCGGCTGTGGCCTCCAGCTTCCCCGAGTTCAACACCTCTTATGAGGCCATATCTCACAGTCAGCACCCGGAGCAGGGTGGCATGGTTGTGTATGTGCCGCTGTCAAGTGCACCGGGGCCCTCCACAGAGGACGCCCGCCAGGAGCATCGAAGGCCACGGGAGGAGGTTAGCAGCCGGCTGCCTCCACCTCTGGTGAGCATCCTGGTGATATACCAAGGGGAAGGGGGAGATAGGTAGGGGGTGAAGGGGGGGGGGGGGGGCAGCACCTTCGGGAGAATAGGGAATTGTAAAACACAATAAATACCCTTGACCACACCCAGTATGACGCCGGTGTCACTTTCTTCCACAATGCAGACCGACCTCCAAACCTTTGGTCCATCTCTCCAGGCATCTCCCCCTCCCCGTGGCACTCACCTCCCTTCCGACCTTGGACATATCCCCGGAGTTGTGTCCCATCCCCCGGTTGTTCAGATGTTGGCTGCTGCGTGTGTGGTGTTGCCTCCCAGTGTTCAAGCAGAGTGTCCATGCATCAAGGTGTGATTGGTGTTAAGCAATGACTCCCACATGTTACATGGCCTCCCCACCCACAGAAATCCACTTGGGTTCTGTGGAGTGCTCACTTAACCACGATTGCCAATTAGCAATAGCCTTCAGTCGCATGGCCAGAGGCCTTGAGTAGGTGGGGGCTCGGGGTAGTTGGTGGGATAGACAGGAAGGGGCTAGCATTGCCACAGGAACACGTTACACATAATCCAGGGGTTGGCATGCTGGTGACGCACGCGGTTGCCCCCCAGCACCTCCCCCACTCCCCCCTTCACATGGCAGTCCACCCATCTGGATAGTGCCCTCCGCAACCCAACTGAGGATCCCCACCCGCCGCCAAGCACTGGGGTGGCAAGCCCAGCACCCCCCGGGCTGTTTGTCTGTGAGCAAAGATGGCTACTCACTTCCTTGGCTGCCCACAGAAGCCCTTCCGCCAGGTTCACATTTAAAAAAAGGAATACTAATCGGTGCCAGCGTGACCACTTGCCGAGAAGACTGATGAATAACGGGAGGCTGTGGGATATGGGGGTCACTCCCGTTAATTGTATGGAAATAGGGCTTAAGTAGTAATAATCGGTTTCTCGCCACGCTACGGCGAGATCCTGACTTTGCCTACGGGAGTGGCCGGTTGCATCGCAAACTGTTTGGTGCCTGCCGCGGTTCGCGGTTTTCTACCTCTCCCGCTATTCGCTGGCCTCGTTATGCACGAGCAAGAGCCCTGTGTTCAATTACGGCTGAGGAAGCTGGCCCTCTTATCGTAATCCACTTTCATTGGTACAGTTGAATAATTTCCGGGCCTAAAGGCGAGCTAATCTAACTTTACAACATAACTCAGTTGGTCATAATGGGCAAATAATTTGTTTCAACTCCTTTTCGAATACCTCTTTGATCCTGTGAGAAACTTAAGTAAATCTGAAGCAGGTGGAATTGATCAGATTAATCACAATGTCAGCTGCACCATTTCAGTAAATGAACTGCCTGATTAATATCGTGTTGTCAGGCCGCAATCTTGTAAGGATCATACCCCTATTATAGTTTTTATTTCAGTAGTCCCTGTGGAGATTCTTGAGCACAAGAAAAAAAGATTCCATAATAGTAGCTGATTATAATTTTGTTACCATAGTTGATAATTGCTCTGAAAAAGCCAGTGTTCATACCAAGATTTTAAATAGGTTTAAGCAAAGGGATTGCCTTTGCAGAACTGTTTGTATGTTTACTTATTAATTGGATTTAAGGGTTATTTATCTAATGTTTTCTTATCCTTTTTATTTTTAAAATGCTTTTATCGTTCAATCTGTAGGTATCTTAAATATCTTACAAACCCGTTTTATGTCTGAGAGTTAACAAACAATTGCAATAGGTGAATAGTGCACAAGTGCTTATCCCACATGAGAAGTATTCTTCCTGGCATATTGTAGGTGTTCAGAGTGCATGCTGGAAGCACACAAGAATTTTATTTAATTCAGAGTCAAAGGCTGGTTGTCTTGGGCAGTGCACCATGCACCTCTTGTGCTCAACATCCTGGAATTAGCTATGCTTCATTAATCCCATACCACCTTTATCCTAACCAGCCAAACACATGACAACGCGACAAGAGATATCCAGTCTGGGCTTGACTCATGCTTTCTGTCAGGAACCTGCATATGGATTTTGAACATGCTTACAATAAAAGCCATGCTGCCATTAGAAATCTCTTTGAGCAAACTATCCAAACGTTGAAGAAGTACATTTGATGCCTGGATAGAATGGGAGTAACTTTATACATTCCTCTGATGGTCCCTGATTTGTTATGAAATGAAATTCGCTTATTGTCACAAGTAGGCTTCAAATGAAGTTACTGTGAAAAGCCCCTCGTCGCCACATTCCGGCTCCTGTTCGGGGAGGCTGTTACGGGAATCGAACCGTGCTGCTGGTCTGCCTTGGTCTGCTGTCAAAACCAGCAATTTAGCCCTGTGCTAAACAGCCCCATATTCTCTGCCGCGTGCTGAATAACATCATGTTACCAAGGAGTCAGCTTGGGCAACAAAAATAGAGGAGGATGAGAAGGAAGAATAGCGCAAAGAGCAGGAAAAACATTAATTATTCCCTCACTGCCAGAGATTTCAGATAGCAAATGATGCAAGTGCTTAACCTGGACCAACTCCCTGTGACAATAAGCGATTATTAGTGTCCTAACCTGCATCCATTCACACGTCATCCCTGTGCTCACTGAAGTGCATTGACTCCCAGTCCAGTAACAACTCAATTTTAACATTTGCATCCTCGTTTTAAGACCCCAATTGTCTCACCCCTGCATATCTTAATAATCTTCTAGCCTTTCGATCCTTCAAATACTTTGTGCTCCTCAAAACACAACCCCTAGCAAATCCCCGATTTCAATTGCTCCACAATAGTTGGCCATGCCTTCAGCTGCCTAAACTCTCAGCTCTGACATTCCCTCTCCAAACTTCTCCACATCTCTACTCCTTTAGGATGCTCCTTAGGACTCACCTCTTTGACCAAGTTTTTAGTCATCTGTCCTAACATTTCCTTGCATAGTTAGGTGGCAGATTTTGTTTGATAGTTGCTCTTGCAAAGCACCTTGGGATGTTTCACAGTGCTAAAGGTGCCAGTTAAATGCAAGGTGTTATTACTATCTGATAATATCTAGCAGTTGCTAATAGTAGAAAATTACAGAAATACTAAATGGGAGGTAATACAATGGCACAGTGGTTAGCATTGTTGCCTCACAGGACCAGGGACCCGGGTTCAATTCTGGCCTTGAGTAACTGTGTGGAGTTTGCACTTTCTCCCCGTGTTTGCATGGGTTCCGCCAAGTGCTCCACTTTCCTCCACAGTCCAAAGATGTGCAGGTTAAGTGGATTGACCTTGCTAAATTGCCCCTTAGTGTCCAATGATGTGCAGGTTACATGGGGTTACAGGGTTACGGGGCTAGGATGGGGTAAATGGGCCTAGTTAAGATGCTCTTTCGGAGGGTCGCTGCAGACTGAATGGGCCAAATGGCCTCCTTCTAAACTATTGGGATTTGGTTCTATATTTCTATGGAGTAAGATTAGGCGAGAAATCTAATAAAAGTAACATAAACTGAAGTTTAAAAATAAACGAGTGTAAAGTCAGACCAAGACGAAGAATGAAGGTAACATAAATGGATAGTGAACAGATACAGTTATAGAACCTACGTATAACATGACCATTAAAATTAAAGTGTGGAAAATATTTAATAAAAAAACATTGAACAGCCGGTACAGCAATGTGCAGAGGATCAAAGGAAAACTGGGAAACTGGAGACAATAATTCATAATGAGGATCCAGATGTAGTAAAGAGAACCGATATATGGCTTAATAAAGAGCAGGGCTGGTAGTGAAATATTTCAAGATATTATACCAGAAAAGATAGGGAAGGAAGAAGGATTCTGTGGACCGGGTAGCTGTACTAATTAGAGATAACATAATGACAGTAGACAAAAAACATTAAAATAGAAACAGAAGTGGTTGAGACAAACGGGGCTGAATTCTCCACCAGTGGAATTCTCTGTTTTGCTGGCAGCCCGGAGGTTTCCCGATTGTGTGGGGCTGCCCCACAATGGAAAACCCCACTGACCAGCCGGCGAAACGGAGACTCCCGACGGCGTGCTGAACCAGAAATCTGGCACAGCGGGAAGGAGAAATCTGCCCTCGATACAAAAGAATTGATCATATTAGTGTCATGATGTTCAGGTAAACATCAATACACAAACATACATACATACTGATGGACAGATCAACGGACCAATCAACACACACAACACCACAGCCAATCACAGGCAAGAGCATACACACTACAAAACAGGGAACACGACACTTCCTGAGCATTCCAGCAGGAACAGGCTGGGAACAGACGAAGCCTGCGTGGAATATAAGGAAAGTAGGAAGGAACTTAAGCAAGGAGTCAGGAGGGCTAAAAGGGATCACGAAAAGTCATTGGCAAATAGGGTTAAGGAAAATCCCAAGGCTTTTTACACGTACATAAAAAGCAAGAGGGTAGCCAGGGAAAGGGTTGGCCCACTGAAGGATAGGCAAGGGAATCTATGTGTGGAGCCAGAGGAAATGGGCGAGGTACTAAATGAATACTTTGCATCAATATTCACCAAAGAGAAGAAATTGGTAGATGTTGAGTCTGGAGAAGGGTGTGTAGATAGCCTGGGTCACATTGAGATCCAAAAAGACGAGGTGTTGGGTGTCTTAAAAAGTATTAAGGTAGATAAGTCCCCAGGGCCTGATGGGATCTACCCCAGAATACTGAAGGAGGCTGTAGAGGGAATTGCTGAGGCCTTGACAGAAATCTTTGGATCCTCACTGTCATGATATTCAAACACACACATCATGATGGACACACTAACAGGCAAATCAGAGTACACAACACCACAACCAATCACAGACAAGAACACCAACCACATAAAAAGCACGAGCACGACACCTGGAGGTCAGTAGGTCTGGGGAGAAGGAAGCATGAAAGAGCTGTTGAAACACCACAAGCAGGGAGCCCCCCACGTGCAGAGTGCAAAGACCAAGTTGTAAATAGCGAGTTTAAATAAACAAGTGTTGTACCATATGCAACTGTGTTGGCTCTTCTGTGTGTTAGAACACCCAACACCACATGGTACAGGAGTGGATCGATACCTGCCTACCAACCTGCCATTCTGGACATGGACCACACCGGCAAACCGCAGCCGATGCAAGTCACGGGGAACCTAGGCACCAACTGGAAGCTCTACAGGCAGCGATTTGACCTGTACATCCGTGCCACCGAAAAACAGAATGTCTCGGATGATTCGAAGATTGCAATGCTCCTCTTCTACGCAGGCCCCCACCCAAATGATGTCTTTAATTCACTGGTGTTCGAGGAAGGCGAAAACCAGGCCAAATATGACACGGTCATCCTCAAAATGGACCAGCACTTTCAAACTGAAGTAAACGAAACTTTCGAAAGATACATCTTTCAGCAACGCCTGCAAGGTAAGGAGGAGCTTTTTCAACCCTTTTTGACGCACCTCCGGATTCTAGCGCAGTCCTGCGGTTACGGCACCACCACAGAGTCCATGATCAGGGACCAGATTGTTTTTGGCGTTGCCTCCAGTGGCCTACGCCAGCAGCTTCTTAAAATAAAGAGCCTCACCTTAGCGTCTGCTGTGGAAGCCTGTGTCCTCCATGAAAATGCGACCTGCCGTTTTGCCCGATTCCAGGCGTCCGAGTTGGCACGGAGGGGGTCCCCAGCCGTCGAATCGGCAAGCCAGGCCGCCCACGACGTTGAACGCATCCAGGCCGTCGATTTCTTCCCGCCCCACGGCCCGGACGACAGCGGCCGCTTCCCGCGCTTTTCGCGGTCTCCCGCGCAGGTGCGCGCCAAGAATAACGGCCACAACGAGGGACGCACTGCGCAGGCGCGCCCACCGCAAGATCGCACTGCGCATGCGCAGTGGCGCAACGAACGCCGTGACGTCATGACGTGCAGCAAGTGTGGAGGTCTACACTTAAAAGGGCAATGTCCTGCAAAATACCAACAGTGCAACAGATGTGCCATGATAGGCCACTACGCAGCCCGCTGTCGTGCGGCTCAACCCATGGATCCGGCGCATCCTCGACAACCTCGCACACGAGTCAGGACCGTCCAGCCCACGCATCAAGACTTCCAGTTAAGTGATGCAGATGACCAGGATGACTTCAGAGTTGCCGTCATTGATGTCAACAAGGTCAATGCCATCAATCCAGACGATGAGTGGTGTGCCACCCTGACGGTCAACCGATCGCGCGTCGCCTTCCGTCTGGACACCGGCGCATCCGCCAACCTGATTGCTTACTCTGCAGTCCAGGCCATGAAGGTCAAACCACTCATCACACCAGCCCGGCTTAAGATGGTTGACTATAACGGGAACGTTATCCCGTCCGTAGGATCTTGCCAGCTACAGGTGACTCACAAGGGGTACACGGCCACACTCCCCTTCGAAGTTGTGGGCTCATCAAAGGACTCGTTACTGGGCGCACAAGCGTGTAAGGTCCTTCACCTGGTACAGCGCATCATGTCTCTCTCTCCAGATGAGATATCCGACTTCCCGGATGCTGAGTTCCACGCGAATCTCCATTCCCTCCTCGCTCACAACCAGGAGGTTTTTGAAGGCATGGGGACATTGCCACACACGTACAAGATTCGACTCAGACCGGACGCCATCCCTGTCGTTCACGCACCTCGCAGGGTTCCTGCGCCTCTCAAAGACCGCCTCAAGGCACAACTGCAGATTCTTCAGGACCAAGGGGTCCTATCCAAGGTCACGGAGCCCACGCCATGGGTCAGCTCCATGGTCTGTGTAAAGAAGCCCTCTGGCGAGCTCCGTATATGTATAGATCCAAAAGATCTGAACAACAACATCATGCGGGAACACTATCCCATCCCAAAACGAGAAGACCTCACCAGCGAGATGGCGCGAGCCAACATATTCACTAAATTGGATGCGTCCAAAGGATTCTGGCAGATCCAACTGGACCCGGCCAGCCGAAGACTATGCACATTCAACACCCCTTTTGGCAGATTCTGCTACAACCGGATGCCATTCGGCATCATTTCGGCATCTGAAGTATTCCACCGCATTATGGAGCAGATGATGGAAGGCATCGAAGGGGTACGTGTATATGTGGACGATATCATCATTTGGTCCACCACTCCGCAGGAACACATGCATCGTCTTCGACGTGTCTTCACCCGCATACGGCAAAATGGCCTGCGTCTCAACCGTGCGAAGTGTGCTTTCGGCCAGACGGAGCTGAAATTCCTCGGGGACCACATCTCAAGGTCCGGGGTCCGTCCCGATGCAGACAAGGTTAGCGCCATCACAGCCATGCCACGACCGGCTGACAAGAAGGCTGTCTTAAGATTCCTGGGCATGGTCAACTTCCTTGGGAAGTTCATTCCCAACCTGGCTTCTCATACAACAAACATGCGCCATCTCGTAAAAAAATCGACGGAATTCAACTGGCACCAGTCGCATCAGCAGGAATGGGAGGAGCTCAAGCACAAACTGGTCACGGCACCAGTGCTGGCCTTCTTTGACGCGACTCGCCCTACAAAGATCTCAACAGACGCCAGCCAATCTGGTATTGGAGCGGTACTCCTGCAAAAAGACAGCACGTCATCATGGGCCCCGGTTGCGTATGCCTCACGAGCCATGACCCCTACCGAACAGCGCTACGCGCAAATCGAAAAAGAATGCCTGGGCTTGTTAACTGGACTGGACAAGTTCCACGACTATGTGTATGGCCTGCCACGATTCACGGTCGAAACTGACCACCGCCCCCTGGTCAACATCATTAACAAAGACCTGAACGACATGACTCCTCGCCTCCAGCGCATCTTACTCAAACTCAGGAGGTACGATTTTGAACTGATCTACACTCCGGGGAAGGAACTCATAGTGGCGGACACTCTTTCCCGAGCAGTGAGCACACCACCAGATGCGGAGGGGTTCGTGCGTCAAATTGAGGCACACGTGACTCTGACAGCAGCAAATATGCCAGCTGATGATCCTTGTCTGGCCCACATACGCGCAGAGACGGCGACTGACCCTCTGCTGCAGCGAGTGATGCGCCACATGACGGAAGGGTGGCTAAAAGGGCAGTGCCCCCAGTTTTACAATGTGCGAGATGATCTCACCAATATAGACGGGGTCCTTATGAAATCGCATAGGATCGTCATTCCACACAGTGTGCGCCAGATGATTCTTCGTCAACTACACGAAGGCCACTTGGGTGTCGAAAAATGCAGACGAAGGGCCCGGGCGGCGGTATATTGGCCGGGTATTAATGAAGACATAGCCAACATGGTGCTCAACTGCACAACCTGTCAGAGGTTTCAGCCGGCGCAACCTCCGGAAACACTTCTACCACACGAGATGGTGACGTCCCCCTGGGCGAAGGTGGGTGTTGACCTATTTCACGCGCTCGGCAGAGATTACATTGTTATTATAGACTACTTCTCAAACTACCCGGAAGTCATGCCTCTCCATGATCTGACGTCGTCCGCAGTCATTGGGGCCTGCAAGGAAACGTTTGCTCGCCATGGCATTCCAAGGACTGTCATGTCAGACAATGGACCTTGTTTTGCCAGCCGTGAATGGTCGTCCTTTGCCGCAGCATATGGTTTCACTCATGTGACATCCAGCCCTCTGCATCCACAATCGAACGGGAAGGCTGAAAAGGGTGTCCACATCGCAAAGCGGCTCCTGTGCAAGGCGGCTGATGCCGGATCGGACTTTAACCTTGCCTTGCTGGCCTATCGATCGGCCCCGTTATCCACGGGCCTCTCGCCAGCGCAGCTACTAATGGGTCGCTCCCTCAGGACGACGGTACCTTCCGTCCTGGCACCGACAACAGACCATGAGGCGGTTCTTCGGGACATGCAACTGCAGCGTGATCGCCAGAAAGGTCGGTACGACACACGAGCGACGGACCTGCCCCCCCTGTCCTCCGGAGACAAAGTACGCGTCCATCAACCGTATGGTGGCTGGTCAGCACCGGCCGAAGTCCTCCGACAAGTGGCTCCCCGCTCGTTCCTGGTTCGCATGCCGGATGGTTCCGTGCGTCGCCGCAATCGGCGCGCCCTTCGCCGACTTCCACGTTCACAGCCACACAACACGCCAGATCCTCAACAGGCTTCCGAGGATGACTTTGTGGAGCTGCCGCACATCACGCCCTTTCCATCGCCACCCATGGCCATGCCTGCACAGCAGCCGGTGGTTCTTGATCCACCCTTAAGGCGGTCAACCCGAATTCGTCGCAAACCCATTAGAATGGACTTATAATACAGTTCATATGTTTAATAAGTTGGACAATTTTACATGATAACCTGTTGTTGTTTATCGTTCCAGATGTCGTCTGACTGGACAACTGTTCAAAATTTTTTTTCTTCTTCTCTCGTTCGCATTTCTGTTATGTTATGGTACAACTGGATTCATGTGACGCACTCGACATCGCCCCATGTACATAGTTCCGTCATAGACACATGCTGCACACGACACACACACACTCTTAGATGCACTCACGTCACGATCATATTTATTACCACGTAGGCACATATCTTTGTAAAAAGGGGGGATGTCATGATATTCAAACACACACATCATGATGGACACACTAACAGGCAAATCAGAGTACACAACACCACAACCAATCACAGACAAGAACACCAACCACATAAAAAGCACGAGCACGACACCTGGAGGTCAGTAGGTCTGGGGAGAAGGAAGCATGAAAGAGCTGTTGAAACACCACAAGCAGGGAGCCCCCCACGTGCAGAGTGCAAAGACCAAGTTGTAAATAGTGAGTTTAAATAAACAAGTGTTGTACCATATGCAACTGTGTTGGCTCTTCTGTGTGTTAGAACACCCAACACCACACTCACTGTCTTCAGGGGATGTCCCGGAGGACTGGAGAATAGCCAATGTTGTTCCTCTGTTTAAGAAGGGTAGCAAGGATAATCCTGGGACCTACAGGCCGGTGAGCCTTACTTCGGTGGTAGGGAAATTACTGGAGAGAATTCTTCGAGACAGGATCTACTCCCATTTGGAAGCAAATGGACGTATTACTAGGGGGCATAGGTTTAAGGTGAGCGGGGCAAGGTTTAGAGTAGATGTATGAGGCAAGTTTTTTATGCAGAGGGTAGTGGGTGCCTGGAACTCGCTACCGGAGGAGGTGGTGGAAGCAGGGACGATAGTGACATTTAAGGGGCATCTTGACAAATACATGAATAGGATGGGAATAGAGGGATACGGACCCAGGAAGTGTAGAAGATTGTAGTTTAGTCGGGCAGCATGGTCGGCACGGGCTTGGAGGGCCGAAGGGCCTGTTCCTGTGCTGTACATTTCTTTGTTCTTTGTTCTTTTGTTTGAGACAGCTCAGGGCACAGAGCTCATAGCAAGCCACACAGACATCCACAATGTGTTAAGTGCCACTACAAGATAGTATTAGGAATAGGTCCACAGATTCTAGGGTTATGACCGAACCTCAGTAACCAGTTTACCACTGTAAATAAATGTTCGTAATAAAACTGAGTTGTACCATTCGCAACCGTGTTGGTTCGTCTGTGTAGCAGAGTACCCAACACATCATAGTACCAGGAGTAACAGTGGGACCTACCTACAAATCCTCCGAAATCTGCCATCCTGCGCCATGGACACCGTCAGCACACCGCAGCCGCTACAAGTCGCTGGAAACCTCGGCGTTAATTGGAAGCTGTTCAAACAGCGCTTCCAGCTCTTCCTGGATGCCAATGAAAAGGAGAGCGCTTCGGACACCAGAAAGATCGCCATCCTCCTCTCCACGGCAGGTCATCACGCCATCCATGTCTACAACTCCCTGGTGTTTGCGGAAAGTGAGGACAAGACCAAGTACAAGACGGTCCTTCTCAAACTCGAGCAACACTTCAACGACGAGGTCAACGAGAGTTTCGAGAGGTATCTCTTCCAGCAGCGCCTTCAGGGTAAGGATGAGCCCTTTCAATCCTTCCTTACGCATCTCCGTATCCTCACGCAGTCCTGCGGTTACGACACCCCCTCCGATTCCATGATTCGGGACCAGATCGTTTTTGGGGTCACCTCGGGCACCCTATGCCAGCAGCTCTTAAAAATTAAAGGCCTCACCCTAGCCCCCGCAATCGAAGCCTGTGTCCTGCATGAAAACGTGACTAGCCGCTACTCCCAATTTCAGGCGTCCGAATCGGCGCGGCAGGGGTCCTACGTGGCCGGATCGGCGAGGCAGGCGTCCTACGAGGCCGAACGGGTCCAGGCAATCGAGTTCCTCCCGGTCCGCGGCCCGGACGAGGGCGGCCATTTTGCGTGCTTTTCGAGGCCTCCCGCGTTTGTGCGCGCCAAAAACGGCTTCGACACTGAGGGACGTGATGCGCAGGCGCGCTCGACGCAAGACCGAACTGCGCATGCGCAGTGGTGCAACGAACACCATGACGTCATGACGTGCGGCAACTGCGGAGCCACACATTTAAAGCGGCAATGTCCCGCAAGAAACCGACAATGCCTCCGCTTCTATAGATATTAAAAGAAGAAAAGAGTTAACAAAGTGAGCATTTGTCCTATAGAAAGTGAGTCTGTGGAATTAATGGACAATAAGGAGATGGCAGATGAATTGAACAGCTATTTTGCATCAGCCTTCAGTTTAGAGGATACAAGCAATATCCCAGAAATAATCTAAAGCAGGAATTGGAGGGGAGGGAAAACCCAAGAAAATTACAATCGCCCAGAAAGTTCTACTTCGCAAATAGTTGGAACTATGGGTTGACAAGTCCTTGGGTCCTGATGGATTTCATCCTAGGGTCTTAAAAGAAGTAAATTGTGCGATAGTTAATGTGTTGCTTTTATTTTTACAAAGATTCCTGGATTTGGGACAGCTTTGATTAGATTGAAAAATAGCGAATGCAACTCTTTTACTCAAAAATGGCGAGACAGCAAGCCGAAAACGATAGGCCAGTTAGCTTAACATCTGTCAGAGGGAAAATGTTAGAAGCTATTATTGAAGATGTTATAACAGGGCAATGATATAAATTCAATATCAGTTAGAGTCAACATAGCTTGTGAAAGGAAATCATGGGCGGGATTCTCCAATAATGGGGCTATGTCTCCACGCCCGCGAAAAAACTTGTGCGAATCACTCTGGACTTATTTTGCAATTTGCAGGGGGCCAGCGGGGCCCCGGAGTGCTCCTCGCAGCTCCGGCTGCCGATACGGGGCCCTGCACTTCCGGTCGGGGGTCTGTGCACGGCGGCGGCCTGTATCGGCCACCCCGCTCGACATGGCCAATCCACACCGCGGACCAGCACCAAGAAGGTAGGCAATATTCCGGGGACCGGAGAATCACGGGAGCGGCGTCTGACCCAACCGCGGGTCTGACACCCATTGTCCGCCTCCCTGCCAAGCGCGATTTCGGCGCAGAGGCTCAGAGATTCCCGCCCCATGTTTAACCAATTTGTTGAAGTTCTTTGAAGGAGTAACAGTGCTGTGGATAAAGGGGAATGGGTGGATGTGCTTTACTTGGATTTTCAAAAGGCATTTTATAAAATACCTCATCAAAGGTTTTTTGCAGAAAATAAAAGCTCTTGATATAGGGGCAACACATAGGCATGGATAGAAGATTGGCTGGCGAACAGGAAAACATTACTGGTTGGCAAGATGTGACGAATAGTGTGTCACAGGGCTCAGTGCTGGGACCCCTTTATAATTTATATAAATGATTTGGATGAAGGGCTGATGGTATGGTCGCTAAATTTTCTGAAAATGCAAAGATCGTTAAGAAAGTAAGTTGTGAAGAGAATATAAGGAGGCTTCAAGAGGATATAGATAGGTTGGGTGAGGAGGGACAGATCTGGAAAATGGAGTACATGTAGGAAAATGTGAGGTTGTCTAAATGGTGAGAGATTGCAGAGATCTGAGATGCAAAGGGATCTGGGTACCCTAGTGCTTGAAACACAAAAGGTTTGTATGCAAGCAAAGCAAGTAATTTGTAAAGCTAATAGAATGTTATCATTTATTGCAAGGGCAATTGAATACAAGAGTATGGAGGTTGTGCTTCAATTATATAGGGCATTTATGGGATTTCGGGCGCAATCTAATGGCCTTGTCATGCCTGACTTGGGACACAATGAGGCCGTAAATCTACCGACAGGCTTGTTACATCTCACATCAGGAGTGGGGTATTGTACAGCGCATTAAACACGTTTTTGCACAACCATTATGATGGCTCTGACATCAGTGCCCCGGTTAGCCCCGATTTCCTCCCCCCAGTGCCTCCCCCCAACCCCTCCCCATGGCAGCCCCATCCGTGCAGAGTGTCCTTCATCCCCAGCCGAGCTTTCCCCCCTCCCACCGAGCACTGGGGTGGCAATACCAGCATCCCCGGGATCTTTGTTGTGAGCAAAGAAGACTACTCAGCTCCTCGGTTCCCCACTGAAGCCCTTCTGGCAGGTTCACGTTTTTCAAATTATGAATTTGCGCCAACGTGACCACTTGCTGGGGAGGCCGCAGAAGGACAGGAGGCCATTGGGTATGGGGTCACTCTCGTTGATTGTTGAAATGGGGCATTAGTGGTGAGAATTGGTTACTTGTCACGCCATGGCAAGATCCCGACTTCGCCTATGGGAGCGGGCCAGTTGCATTGCAAACTGCTTGGTGCCTGGCGTGGATTCTGTTTTTGGCCTCTCCCCTATTCACCAGCCTTGTTACGCATGAGCAAGAGCGCAATGAGACAGAAGAATTGCGGCCAAAATTTCAGGTTAGTGATGTTTCATCTGGAATAAAGAAAAGTTAGAGATTTAACAGGTTTCAAGCAACTGGAGGTGTGGGGGCAGGAGCATGAGGGAAATGAACAGCAAGATCTGTGATAGGGTAAAAGGCAAAAGATCGCTCTGGAGGTGGCGAGAAAGGGAAAAACTGAATCATCACCAACAGTTGACATCTGAAAAATAAAAGGCAGAGGCTTTGATCTAAAATTGTTGAACCTGTTTTGCGCCCGGAAGGTTGTAAAGTATTCAATCAAAAAAGGAGACATGTTCCTTAAATTTACATTGAGTTTTATTAGAGTAGTGTCGGTGGCTGAGGGCGGAGAAGACAAGGGTGGGAATGGGGCAATGAATTAAAATTTTGTGTGACTGGAAGTTCAGCAACCTGCTTGCGAATTTCACAAAGGTGTTCATAAAGTGATAACCCAATCTGTGTTTGGTCTGTCCAATATCATCATGGATCATAGAATTTACAGAGCAGAAGGAGGCCATTCGGCCCATCGGGTCTGCACCAGCCCTTGGAAAGAGCACTCTATGCCCATGCCTCTACCATATCCCCGTAACGCAGTAACCCCACCTAACCTTTTTTGGACACTAATTTAGCATGGCCAATCCACCTAACCCACACATCTTTGGACTGTGGGAGGAAACCAGAGCACCCGGAGGAAACCCACAGAGACACGAGGAGAAAGTGCAAACTCCACACAGACAGTCACCCGAGGCCAGAATTGAACCCCGGGACCCTGGAGCTGTGAGGCAGCAGTGCTAACCACTGTGTCACTGTGCCACCCCAATATAGAGGAGAAAAGATCATAAGCAGCGAATGCAGTATACCAATTTGAAAGAAGTAGATGCAAAATCGTTTTGTGAGATTCTCTGGCCTCCATGTGGTGTGGTTTTTGGCGGTGTGAGGTGGTCTGTCTTTGGCCAGTGGTGGGATTTTCAGAACCCGCCGCTGTCTATGGGATTTACCACTGAATCAATCCCACACCACCTGTAAACTCACACTGGTGGTGCACCATTAGTGGGTCCCTGGAGAATCCCACAGGTGTGAACAGTCAGAAGATCTCACCCACTGTTTCAACTGGGGCTTTAGATGGTGAGGATGGAGGGGGGGAAAAGGGCAGGTGTTGCAACTCCCCTGCTTGCATGGGAAGGTGCCATGATGAAATGGAGAGTGTTTTGGGGGTGATTGAGCGGTCAACCAGGTTGCCATGGAGGGGATGATCCTTTGAAATACTGAAAGGCAAGAGGAAGATGTGTTTACTGATGACATCATGCTGGGAGTGGTGAGATTAGCACATGTCACCAATTCAGACACACGCTGCCCATGATTGTCTATCTATTAAAAACAATGGTTGGAAAGTTGTGTGCAGTATACTGTACAACTAAATGTCCAATATACACTCTCAGCATGATGCTCCCTATGGTCAGGGCACAATCAAAAATCATGCACTAAATGTCTTCTTTCACTTATGGAATCTCAGTAGCACACCTTCAATTAACTGAATGCCTTGACCAATATTTGATTGCGACAAATGGACCATGTCTCACATGGTGGCACAGAAGAAATCTACTTTGAGCAATTAAAATGAACTAGAAGCCATGATTGGATGTCAATGTAAATGCAACAAGAAGAGTGCTAAGATCATTTGCCATATCCTCCCGGACATAGACTGGGAAATGGTCATATCTTTTCTACAAAAATAGATAAATGAGTATCCAAATTTTGAGGATCTTCTACAGTCAAACTACAAGTAGTGTTGTCAATGCTGAGGGAAATATTGGGTCCATTTTTAACCAATAAACACTCTTCATTCTCTCTTGTCCTTCACAAGGCTACCTTCAGCAACAAGTGCAGCTGAGGGTTCAATCTTCTCAGAGTTGGTTGACTTTATGTGCACCATTCTTTGTGTTACAGTTTTTACCTCCTCATTAGTTTCCTAATCACAACCCTTATCTCCATTTGGTAATATGGACTGAAACAATGTGTACTTTCCAGATTTCAATTGTTCTTTGCTTTCAAAATCAGAGGATGGCGCGTTATTGGCGCCACAAACTTTCTGGTTGTTGTTAAAAGACACGGTGGCAGAACCATCCCCTCTCCATCCTCCTTTCCCTTAATTTTAAAAAGGAATTGTTTACTGAGTAGTTCATCTCCTTTGCTATTTGCTCCCTTTACCTCGAAGAGGCATTGTGGACTTTTAAAAGGATATGGGCTAACCAGCCGTTCGCTTGGTATCGCGTCACAGTCCTTAATGCCCTCGTCCTGACCAACTGATGCTATGCGATCATGTATGCTTTCCTTCAAAACAGGCACCCTCTGGGAAATATTTGCACCTAAAGTGAATGGCAGTGGGTTTACTGTAACAGTCTCTAACAAATTCCCTTTAGAAAAGACCAAATCACTTTCTCCTTCTGATTTGCTGTCTTCTTTACTAGCTTTGGTAGAATTACTTGCCATTTGTTGAAGCTTAGTTAGTGACGGGTCTATTCGATAGCAGTTGTTTATCATTATTGCATAATCAGAACCAAGGTCAAATTCAAAACTCCCGCCTGAATCTTCATCACTGGCATTACTATTAAAACGGACTCTTCTTTCTTATGGTCACAGCCCGTCTCAGAATTCTCAGAATCTGGTTCTCCACTAGATTTTATCTTCGCCAAATCAATGTGAGGAATCACTCCTGTAAAGATAGTATCAGTCGAATCAGATTCACTACCATTGTCACTAGATATGTGATCAACGTCTATCAACATTTGCTTCTTTGAGTCACTTATTGCCCAATGGGTTTTTCTAACTCCCGCATGTCCTACCATTGGAATATAATGTGCTGTCTGCAGTACTTCCCTGGAACTCTCTGCAATCATGGGTGAAACTACAGCCACCACTCCTGCCAAATCATTCCCCAAAAGTAAGTCTACTACTTCCACTGGGAATTCCTTAACCACTCCGACAACTAATGGACCTGACACTAAATCACACTGCAATTGTACTTTATACAATGGAACTGGGATACAATTTCCACCTATCCCATTCACCACTACTTCAGCTTTCATAGTACTCTCTGGAGAGAAAACCAAATCCTTTTCCAGTACAAGAGTTTTTGTAGGACCTGTGTCCCTTAAGATAGTTATGGATTTGGCTACCTCAATTGATGAAAATGGGGTGATCTTCCCCTTGGACCTGCATATCTCTCATCTGCCTCATTTCTCACTCCTTCTCCCACAGCAGTGTTTACCTCAAGCCTCCTAATGAAATCGGCAACCGACTGGAAGGGGACATTCCTGCCTGGCGATTGTCGCGCGATGTCCGTTCACCGTTGTCGCAGCATCTGCATGGTCTCGCCAATGTACCACGCTTCAGGACATCCTTTCCGGTGGTACATTGGCGAGACCATGCAGACGCTGCGACAACGGATGAACGGACATCGCACGACAATCGCCAGGCAGGAATGTTCCCTTCCAGTCGCGGAACACTTCAGCAGTCAAGGGCATTCAGCCTCTGATCTCCGGGTAAGTGTTCTCCAAGGCAGCCTTCAGGACACGCGACAACGCAAAATCACCGAGCAGAAACTTACAGCCAAGTTCCGCACACATTAGTACAGCCTCAACCAGGACCTTGGATTAATGTCGCATTACATTCACCCCCCACCATCTGGCCTGGGCTTGCAAAATCCTACCAACTGTCCTGGCTTGAGACAATTCACACCTCTTTAACCTGGGGTTACCCCTAACTCTGGATCTGTAAAGACTTATTAACCTGAAAATGATCGCATTCAAAGCATTGTCTTGCATCTTTGACTTTGACTATATATATGTTTCTGGAACCTACCTCGTCATTCACCTGAGGAAGGAGCAGTTCTCCGAAAGCTAGTGATTCGAAACAAACTTGTTGGACTTTAACCTGGTGTTGTACAATTTCTTACTTCGTCCACAATAACCTGGAACTCTGCATCTGTGAACATTGAGGCTGGCATGTTCTCTTGGCTGCTGCCTGGTTGGTACATTCTGGTATTGAAATGCACAAATTATAGACATCAGTCTGTGTGTTTGCTTCTTGGCGAGTATAGCATCATTTAGGAAAGAATGCATGAATGTGAGGGGCCAGTTTGTTGAGTTCATTACAAGTAATGGGTATGGATCAGGTGAATGCTTGGTTGCCTCGTTTTGTGTGTATAAGCCATGATTAAATTAATTCCTGTGGCAAGGTATTTGGGAAACAGGCCTCCTTACTGCCAATGGTATGGGGTGAAATTAGGGTTTCCCAGGGCAGTGCACAGTCAGCATCATCATATCTAAAAGGTAGTCAGATCTATTATTGGGAGAGTAACTTAACTTTCTGAATATCTCTGGAGTGAAAGCCTGAAATGTGTTGCTGTGCTCTATTACAGCACAGAGCTGGGACTTGTGACAGCTGCATACAAAGAAATGCAAACATATTCATAGAGAGCAAAGACGGATTGAGCCATGAGTTTGGCAGCGAGGGAGATCAGTGGCAGCGAAATAAAGGATCCAAAGAGTCTGCAGTGATTCCTCCAAATCACAAGGGCTCAATGATGTTGTGCTTTCTTTCAGAGGGGCCTTCGGATATGATGTATAGCAAAGAAAAGTGTGCCGGCCAGTACCCACATTCGAAAGGGCAGGCAACACTTTTATGTTACCTCAATATCTGCTAGGTACTGAGCTTTGATCCCGAAACAAAGAGTTTTATTTGTCCCCATCCAGAATCATCTCACCTGGGAACGGCAAAACTGCACAGCCCATCAGCCTGGAGGTGGAAGCAAGAGCTTGACTACTATTCAACCCTGGTCCCAATTCCCACTTCCCACACTAAAATCGGGTCTCCTATTTAAACCTGCTTCTCCACAACCCAGACTAAACATTGGGGATTCCTTAATTGGCAGGGTCATAGTTCATGCTTCAAAAGGGCGGGATTCACTGATTCAGAGATTAAGGGCGGGATTCTAAATTGCTGACGCCAAAATCACATTCGGCGATTGGGTGGAGAATCCCTTTTGACAATGAAATCAGGGGCGGCTCCTGTCTCCGCTTGCCTCCTCCAAAATGGCGTCATCGGTGAGTACACCGCACACCATTGGGAGGGCCACAGGACATCATCTGAAGGCCCTCCCTCAATGCTCCGCCCCCTATGGGCCGAATTCCCGATGGCATGGATCACTTTTGGTCTGAGATTTCGTCAACCTCACGTGGCGGCTGCGGACTGTGTCCAGCGTCGCCACAGTCGGGGGAGAGCCGTTCTTCAGGCTGGGGGGCTTCGGCGCGGGCTGGGGGGACTGGTGGGGTGTGGTCTGGGGATGGCAAGGAGGGTTACAGGGGGCACTACCTGGCAGGCCGGGTCCGCGCATGGCTGGCGCCATGTTGTGCGGCACGACCGCTGCAGGTCGCCATGCGCATGCGTGACCACGGATCTGGCAATTCTCCGTCCATATCTGTAGGGAACGCCGGGGGTTTTACGTGGCTCGGCTGCTAGCCCCCCACTGAGCGGAGCATCAGTGCAGGGACGCGCAAACGTTTCTGTCATAAGACTAGACACCCTCCGGACATAGCCTCAAAATTGGAGAATCCAGCCCTAAGGGTGTGATTTTCCTGATAGAGTTCTAAGTGTGGTAGAGAGCAGGAATTGCTGCGAGCTTCTCGGCGCTCAGCCCAGCGAGGTCAACAACACTATTCAACATTAATTGGTTCACTTAACGAGGCCCCACGGGTTTCTCGCTGCAGGTGAAAGCTAGCCAGCCGATTCGGCAGCCCCACGCTCGCCAGCCCCCCGCTAACAATGTCGAGCAATGTTAAGAAACACTTGCTCAGCCAAACTCAGTCAGCTCGCATTATGGTGTTGAGGAGACCGGCCCCAAGATTCAGTGATGCAGACCTGGTGAGGCTCCTAGACGCGGTGGAGGCCAGGAGAGATTTCCTGTACCCCCGAGGGTGCCGGAGGGTCAGCGACAGGGCAGTTAGTGCTGCCTGGGACGAGGTGGCGGCAACTGTAACCTCTGGGAGTGTGACCAGGAGGACTGGCCTCCAATGCTGAAAAAGGGTCAATGACCTACACCTAGCAGCACAGGTGAGTAGACACTAACGCCTCCCTCCCCCGAGCCCTCTCTGCCCTCACGTGAGCACCCACCCAATCAAATCTCCATGAAGCCCCCAACCCTCTTTTCACCCACCCTCTCCCTTCAACCCCATCAACGCTTTCTTCACAGCCCCTCTCCCAGCACTCTGATCGGCGCGTGTAGCTAATGATGCCCTCTCTGTGTCTCTTCAGGATAAGCTCTCGCACAAACATCAGGAGAGGGCCCAGACTGGCGGAGGGGTCCTCACCTCCTTCGCGGAACGGGCACTGGAGGTGACGGAGTTGGCCGAGGACAGGGTTGTCAGCCATGTGGAGGTTGGCGGAAGCCGCAGAAGTGAGGAACCACCGGGCCCCAGCCAGAGGACATGTCAAATGTGAGTTGTTATTGCCTTACTGACTGACCAATCATTCCCATTGGGGCAGCACGGTAGCATTGTGGCTAGCACAATTGCTTCACAGCTCCAGGGTCCCAGGTTCGATTCCGGCTTGGGTCACTATCTGTGCGGAGTCTGCACATCCTCCCGTGTGTGCATGGGTTTCCTCCGGGTGCTCCGGTTTCCACCCACAGTCCAAAGATGTGCAGGTTAGGTGGATTGGCCATGATAAATTGCCCTTAATGTCCAAAATTGCCCTTAGTGTTGGGTGGGGTTACTGGGTTATGGGGATAGGGTGTAGGTGTTGACCTTGGGTAGGGTGCTCTTTCCAAGAGCTGGTGCGGACTCGATGGGCCGAATGGCTTCCTTCTGCACTGTAAATTCTATGATAAACATGTTCAATTTCCTGCACCTCCTCCAGCCGACGGCGCCGGCCAATCCTGGGTGGTCCCGACTCTAGCTTCCCAGGAGACCATGTCGGAGGAGAGCTCCAAGGAAGTCACTATAGCACGGTAGCACAGTGGTTAGTACTGTTGCTTCACAGCTGCATGATCCCAGGAACGAATCCATGCTTGGGTCACTGTCTATGTGGAGTCTGCACATTCTCCCTGTGTCTGCGTGAGATTCCTCCGGGTGTTCCGGTTTCCTCCCACAAGTCCCAAAAGAGGTGCTGTTAGGTCATTTGGACATTCTGAATTCTCCCTCTGTGTACCCAAACAGACGCCAGAATGTGACGACTAGGGGCTTTTCACAGTAACTTCATTGCAATGTTAATGTAAGCCTACTTGTGATAATAAAGATTATTATTTGTTATTTTTATTATTATCGAGCTGTCACAGCTGTCATCCCTACCCTCCACCAACGCAGATACACACACCTCGGTGGGAAATGCTCGTGGTCAAGCTTCTGGGGCACAATCTCCTGAGCACCACACAGCTGCTGGCGAAGTACCAGAGCATGGAATTCTGTTGGATTTTCGTTTTACGTGCTTATCTCCGCCCAATCATGTTTTCTGATTCCAGTATCAGCTGACGGGGAATCCCGCCACGTGTTTTTAACATCATCGTAATTTCTAGCTTCACCCCAAGAGACAAATGGGTGAGAAATGATAATCTCTAGCTTATTATATTTTATTATTGGCATTATAAATTATGCTTGAGTATTACTGAATAAAGAGGCATCCTGTCGAAGATTTTCATTATGTACTCTGTTCGCAAGAACACCAACTGTAAAGGGAACAAAAAAAATATTGCATGATTGGTTGACAAATGGATTCTGATTGGTTGAGTCACTGCCATAGAGAATGCATCAGGCAACAGTTAACTATTAATTTTGGCTCAAATTCGAACCAGGCAGGTCTTCTCGTCATGGGGAAGGAACAAGGGAATGGCAGTCCCTCAAACTTTCATATAGTTGAAAAAGGGTCAAAGCAGGGCAGCACGGTGGCACAGTGGTTAGCACTGCTGCCTCATGGCGCCGAGGTCCCAGGTTCGATCCCAGCTCTGGGTCACTGACCGTGTGGAGTTTGCACATTCTCCCCGTGTTTGCGTGGATTTTGTTCCACAACCTAAAGATGTACAGGGTGGATTGGCCACGCTAAATTGCCCCTTAATTGGAAAAAATGAATTGGGTACTCTAAATTTTTTTTAAAAAAAGAGACAAAGCAGGCTCATGGGTCTGGATTCTCCGCCCCGCTGTGCCACATTTCTGCCCCGACCCGCCGGCTGGATTCTCCTTTACTTCCTCAGGAAACTAAGGAAAACCGGTCAATGGGGTTTCCCATTATGGGGCAGCCTCACACCGTCAGGAAACCACCGGGCGGCGGCAAACGGAGAATCACGCTAACGGAGAATCCCACCCATGATCTATCTGTCTGCACACGACAGGGCCCATGTGTCGCTTTTAACATGTATAAGTGAGCCACAATGTGAGCCTGGCTGATAATCTTAAATTGGTTTTTGATTGGATTGGATTTGGATTTGTTTATTGTCACGTGTACCAAGGTACAGTGAAAAGCATTTTTCTGCGAGCAGCTCAACAGATCATTAAGTACATGAAAAGAAAAGAAAAGAAAATACATAATAGGGCAACACAAGGTACACAATGTAACTACATAAACACCGGCATCGGGTGAAGCATACAGTATTAATGAGGTCAGTCCATAAGAGGGTCATTTAGGAGTCTGGTAACAGTGGGGAAGAAGCTGTTTTTGAGTCTGTTCGTGCGTGTTCTCAGACTTCTGTATCTCCTGCCCGATGGGAGAAGTTGGAAGAGTGAGTAAGCTGGGTGAGAGGGGTCTTTGATTATGCTGCCCGCTTTCCCCAGGCAGCGGGAGGTATAGATGGAGTCAATGGATGGGAGGCAGTTTGTGTGATGGACTGGGCTGTGTTCACAACTCTCTGAAATTTCTTGCGGTCTTGGGCCGAGCAGTTCCAATACCAGGCTGTGATACAGCCCGATAGGATGCTTTCTATTGTGCATCAGTAAAAGTTGGTAAGTGCTAATGTGGACATGCCGAATTTCCTTAGTTTCCTGAGGAAGTATAGGCGCTGTTGTGCTTTCATGGTGATAGCGTCGCCGTGGGTGGACCAGGACAGACGTTTGGAGATGTGTACCCCCATGAATTTGAAACTGCTAACCATCTCCACCTTGGCCCCGTTGATGCTGACAGGGGTATGTACAGTACTTTGCTTCCTGGAGTCAATGACCAGCTATTTAGTGTTGCTGGCATTGAGGGATAGATTGTTGTCGTTGCACCACTCCACTAGGTTCTCTGTCTCCCTCCTGTATTCTGACTCGTCGTTATTCGAGATCCGGCCCACTATGCTTGTATCGTCAGCAAAATTGTAGATGGAAATTTTGCCACTCAGTCGTGTGTGTACAGAGTAGAGTAGGGAGTTAAGTACGCAGCCTTGCGGGGCCCCAGTATTGAGGACTATTGTGGAGGAGGTGTTGTTGTTTATTCTCATTGATTGTGGTCTGTGGGTCAGAAAGTCGAGGATCCAGTTGCAGAGTAAGGAGCCAAGTCCTAGGTTTTGGAGCTTTGATATGAGCTGGGCTTGGATTATGGTGTTGAAGGCGCAGCTGTAGTCTATAAATGGGAGTTTGTTGTAGGAGTCCTTGTTGTCGAGATGCTCTAGTGATGAGTGTAGGGCCAGGGAGGTGGCATCTACTGTGGACCGGTTGTGATGATATGTGAATTGCAGTGGATCAAGGCGTTCGGTGAGTATGGAGCTGATGCGCTTCATGACCAACCTCCCGAAGTACTTCATTACAACTGAAGTCAGGGCCACCGGATGGTAGTCATTGAGGCACGTTGCCTGGTTCTTCTTTGGCACCGGTATGATTGTTGTCTTGTTGAAGCAGGTGGGGACCTCGGAACAGAGTAGGGATAGGTTAAAGATATCCGCTACCACATCTGCCAGTTGGTCCATGCAGGCTCTGAGTGCACGACCAGGCGTCCCGTCTTGACCCGTCCCCTACCGAGGGTTCACTTTCAGGAAGGCCGATCTGACTTCGGAAGCTCTGATGGTGGGTATGGATGTGTTATGGGCTGCTGGGACACTCAACAGTGGATCGTTGGTTTCCCGCTCGAACCGAGCATAGAATGCATTGAGTTCATCGGGGAGGGGTGCGCTGCTGCTGGAGATACTGCTTGGCTTCACTTTGTAGCCCGTTGTGTTGTTTAGGCCTTGCCACAACCGCTGAGTGTCTGTAATGCTAGTCTATGACTCTAGCTTGGTCTGATATTCTCACGTGCCATCTCGGATGGCTTTGCGGAGGTCGTACCTGGATTTCTTGTATAGGTCAGGGTCGCCTGACTTGAACGCCCTAGACCTGTCCTTCAGTAGGGAGTCAACCTCGCGATTGAGCCATGGTTTCCGGTTGGGGAACGTACGTACTGCTTTCTTTGGCACGCAGTCGTCCACACATTTGCTGATGAGGTCTGTGATGGTGGTGGCATACTCATTTAAGTTGGTTGCTGAGTTCTTAAATATGGACCAGTCAACTGTGTCTAAGCAGTCACGTAGGAGCTCTTCTGTTTCCTTGGACCAGCACTGCACGACCTTCTTAGCTGGATTCTCCCGCTTGAGTTTCTGCTTGTATGCCGGGAGAAGGAGCACCGATTTATGGTCTGATTTTCAAAAGTGCGGTCGGGGATGGTACGGTAGGCTCCCTTGTTTTTTGAGTAGCAGTGGTCAAGAGTGTTGTCGCCCCTGGTGGGACAGGAGATGTGCTAGTGGAATTTTGGCAGTACACTCTTGAGGTTGGACTTGTTGAAGTCTCCGGCCACGATGAACAAGGTCTCCGGGTGTTCTGTTTCATTGTTTATAACTGTACAGTTCATCCAGCGCCTTCCTCACTTCTCCCTGGGGTGGGATGTAGACCGCTGTGATGGCTGAAGTAAACTCATGTGGAAGATAGTATGGGCGGCACTTCACGGTCAGGTATTCCAGGTCCGGGAGCAGTAGGTCGCCAGGGTCACCACATCCAAGCAGCAGGAGGAGTTGATGAGGAGGCAAACCCCTCCACCCTTCGCTTTGCCTGATGGCATGGTTCGGGCTGCCCGATGAATTGAGAAGCCTTCAGGTTGTATGGCACAGTCCGGTGAGGCAGGGGAGAGCCATGTCTCTGTGAAACAGAGCACACAGCAGTCTCTTACTTCCCTCTGAGTGGTAAGTCTCACGTTAAGTTTATCCAGCTTGTTCTCGATCACTTGTATGTTTGCCAGTGGTATGCTGGGGAGAGGTGTCTTGAAACCGCATTGCTTCAGTCTCACCTGCAGACCGCCCCAGTTCCCTCGCTTCCTCGGTCGGCGGCTGTGGTTGGATGGTCCCGGGGTCTGATGGGAGACATCAGCCTTTGTGGAAGGTAGGTGGTTGCGTCTGGCGGGGACCAGGGCACTGGTTACGTTTCCAGGGTTGCGTTTGCCATGGTCCCGGGTGCTGGTTGTGGTTTTGGGATTGCTGGGCCGGCCTCTCTGGGTCGGGTCTCATGATTGGGGGCTAAACCAAGTGGTCTGGGGGTTTGCGTTGGTTCTTAGGCCAGGTCGGGCGCTCCGAGGTCCGGGTCAGCTCCAAATCGAGGTTGGGGTCTCACTTCCGGTTTGGGCCTCATCTGCTTCCAGGTCGTGGAGGTCAGCTTGGGTCGGGTCAAAAGGTCTCCATGGGCCTCGGAGGTTGTTCAAACCTGCAAGAAAAGATAAAAGAGAGAGGTTAGCAATAATGTTAGTCTTAGAATTAAATTTTAAAAGATTAGAATGATTGTAAGATAAGTGAAAAGAGGATCTGTTAGGCAGAGCTTGCAGAGAGCCTCCACGCTCCAGCGCCATCTCGTTGTCATTCTTCGCACAATCAGGATTGTTTAGCAAGTGTTGTCCAACCACAAAATCACATCTAATGTTGGACAGGCTGGGTTCTCCGACCCAGCCGCCTGTTTCTAGGCAGCGGGAGGTGGCAGGCTGTTTGCTGGCAGCGGGATTCTCTGTTCCCGCAGCTGTCAATGGGAATTCCCACTGAAACCACCCCATGCTGCCGGAAAACCCACTGGCGGAGGTGTGCTGCCAGCGGAACAAGGGAATCGCACCGCCAGCGAATAGCCAGAGAATTCCAGCCTATGTTTTGAGTTTTGCAAACACTGGCTGGTTAGGTACAGTCCATGCTTTACCTGATGCGAACAGCTGCTTGATGTGATCTGCCAGTCGTTGGGACATATGGTTAACATACCTGGCATTACACTGGCGCTGAAATTCATCTACTATGTTACTTTTTTGCATGATTGGCAGGATGTATTTTTGGCTTGATGGCACCTCCTATGGGGGATGCCCAAAAGTGGAGACTACCGCTTGTGCTGTGTGGTGATTGTCTCTTTAAGAGCAGCACAGCAGATGAAGGGTCACCTCACATAAGGGACCAATTGGGGCTCACAGTGGGGAATCATCCCAGTGGATGGAGTCCTCTTAGGCAAGAGACATATAGGGAGCTAGCTGCAGCCATGTAGCTGAACAATTCTTACTAATAAATCCTTTTTGTGTTCATTAATGAAATCTGTGAAAGTGCACATTTACATAATGCTACTACATCACCTGTTGTTCAAATACATTTTTGAGACTTCTTACACTTGCAGGGCAGTTTAAGGTAGACTGGGCACTTTTCAGGTCTGAGAATGGCAGCCTTAGGCCCATTCATGCATTTGTGCGATATACAGTGAGCAATGATTTAATTAATGTAGCCATTATCCCACAGAATGGCTTTGGTGGGCCCTATTTCAACATCAACCTTGCACAGTGAACATATGGCTCGTGTCGTATTTACGAAGTTGCCGACAAGGCTAATCTATACCGTGTGGAACTGTAACAATTCCAACCCATATATTTGACCAGGGAAGCTAGGCTTGTGGTAGACTTGTGGTCGAGAACCCAGTGGCAGATTTTTCAGCTCCTTTGATTGCTCTGTTTCAAAGGTGAATTTGAGCGCTGGATGGAGCCCATTAAGGTGTGTATGGAAATTCTTACATATGCAGCTGCAGATTCAAATATAGCAAATGTACCTTCTACGTATCATAAATATGCAAAGGGTAGGAGGTCGGGTTTCATTTCATGCTAGCTCTATTTACTTAATCGTCAATTAGTTAATAATTTACACAGATAAACTTTTCTTGAAGACAAGGAAGGAAACTCTCCAACCAGTGGCGGCTGAAAAAAAAAGTCGAAAAGGGAGCAGCTCTTTGCCCCTCTGCATGGAATTCCCACCTGCACCCAATTGCCAACTCCTCTCTTGACCAGTGTCTTACTCAGGCGTTGTCTGCCCCTTTCAGATGAACCTGAGAAAGCATAACAAACCAGAATGAATCTTATTTAATCTGTGTGGATACTCTGAGAGGAGCAGGTTGTCTCCTGTTATCTGTCGTAGACTTTGCAGGTTGAAAGGAACTGAATTTATCCCATCGTGGCTGCCTGAGTATTGCTTTTTGCTCAGTCCATTTTGTTTAACTGAATTGAAATTTGGTGGAGCCGTGAAAGACTTTGTTTTCTGAATGATTTGCCAGACTGCAGCGCTTTCTCAGAATTGTAAACATTGCTGCACCCAGCTGACAACTTATTTTAAAAGAAATTTTAAATTCATCGATTCAGCTTTAATATTTAATAAAAGAGAATTGATGAAATTACATTGTTATCTCTACTTAGTGGGTATCTGAAGAAATATCGCTTAGGTAATCCACAGCTAGTGGGATAAACAAAACAGAAGTGTAGGTTGGGCTGAATCCAGGTTTGCTGATTCCCAAGTTGCTGTCACATCCACCTGATCTGCTACTGCCTCCTCCCCATTTGATCTGAGCCAAGAAAAGCACGAAATCCATTGAGGACAGTTTTGGGCCTGTATAATGTGAATCGTGAAGGAAATTTTTTCAGTTCTGTGTTCATGCAGCTCGTAGCGCCTTGGCATTAAAATAGCAATGCTGGAGAAGTGAGATGGAAAATGAAAGGCATATGTGGAAGAAAGCAAAGGCTACTTTGAAAACTGGGACTTTGGAAATACAAGTCTGATAGAATCATAGAATTTACAGTGCAGAAGGAGGCCAGTCAGCCCAGCAAGTCTGCACCGGCCCTTGGGAAGAGCACCCCACTTAAGCCTATGCCTCCATCCCATCCCCGTAACCCAGTCACCCCACCGAACCTTTTTGTACACTAAGCGCAATTTAGCATGGTCAATCCATCTAACCTGCCCATCTTTGGACTGCGGGAGGAAACTGGAGCACCCGGAAGAAACCCACGCAGTCACGGGGAGAAGGTGCAGACTCTGCACAGACAGTGACCCAAGCCGGGAATCGAAACTGGGACCCTGGAGCTGCAAAGCAACTGTGCTATCCACTGTTCTACCGTGCGGCCCTGTGCTGATAATTGGAAGAATAAAAGAGGGTAAGCAAGGAATAAACCAGAGACAGGGGAAAGGGTTAGTAACTGGCAAGAATAACAAACCTCAAATTAGTGCAGGAAAAATTAGTTCAAGAAATAGAGACCTTGGGTAAACAACCAAGAGACAAGAAACATCGTGAAATAAATTCAAAAGCCAGTACAAGAATTTGTATTTATTCATGGTTTTAATGTACAACTATTTTTCAAGGCAGGACGTTACTTTGCGAATACCAGGTTAACATGACTTGATTCAGTCATATCTGTTCCAAAATATAAGATAAGTACAAGTGTAAAACAAATCTAATTTTTTTGTCAGAGAGGAGAGCATGGGTAGGAAATTAATGTTGATTTTAGCTTCGGCTTTCAGTCTTCCTACAGTTTATGTACATTCCCTGAGACCACACCCAGAATTTTCTGCTGATCCAGGCCTGGTCAAAGAGATGTTGCGATTCACTAGCACAGGTAGTTTACCAGACGCTCTTCAGCAACACAGAAATGCTTTACCATAATTTTTAATAATTATTTTAATGATGCTAGTGGATCCATACTTCTGGGAGAAAAATAATTACTTTTATCTGATTGTGCAGGATTCCAACTATCACTCAGCTGCCCTGAAATGTGTGTGGTATTAACCCTGAATCCCATTAATCCTGTAATCTTCCATTTACCATGTTTGACGACAAAAGGTGGCCTTGCATTTGTATTTCTTGCACTTTCTTAGTCATAATTGTCGTAACTGCATGTAGCCTCAGATAGATGAGAAAGGGAATCGTCACTTCACCTTGCCACATTTCTCAGGTCAATGTACTTATTTTCACAGGCGATGGAAGGGAGAGAAATGGCTTGCCTTTCGATTACTGGAATAAAATACATTTCACCATAAATGGAGATCTGATTCGTGAGGTGTTTTTTGTTGCCTTTTTCTCTGTGCTCCACAGACAGCATATATCGTGGCAGTGTCGCACGTCAAAGGTTCTGAGGGAGTAAATTCAATCCATCCACATTGCATATCTGACAGTTGTGCTGTTATGAAATAACTGTGATGAAAATGATTTGTTTCAGAGTTCCTGATATGTCATGCTCTACATTAAATGCTGATACTTTTTCAAGTATCGCTTAAGGATATGAAATGCCCTCAGGATATATGAGGAAATGTGATGGGAAGTTGTTTTCTGATGGCCTGCTAACGTGCAGAAAACATTGAAGTTACTTTATAATTGTACCACGATTGTTTTGACAGTAGTTCAGCAGTGGGATCAGTAGAGTGTAAACAGCTTGTGATAGTCACTGGGAAAACAGCACAATGAAGTAACATCATTTTCAACGGCAACACATACTGTTCTGGTGTAATTAAGCATTTTGATTGGATCTGGCTGCTTTACTGGCACAGGAAAATACTGCAGATTCTGGAAATTTGACAGAAATACAGAAAATGGTGGAAGCAGCCAGTCAAGGAGCTTTTGTAAGAGAGGGTGGTTGGAATGTCAGGCTAGTGAATAGTTCATGATTCAGTTGAAAACTGGAGGCAACTGAAATTTTGCTGAGCTAAGTTGAAAATAATGTAAGTTCTGTAAATGCACTCTGTGCATCACCTGATTTATAGGCAGGCACTGACACCATTTATAAAGGCCTATCGGAGCTGCAGTCAGTTTTGCCTTGAAAGCTACAAAAGGCACATCGCTACTCTTCAAAGTGAACTTGTTTTAAAGTAGGCTCCTTCAACCAGTGGGCAGCTGAATGGAGGATTCAGAGGATCAACCATCGTCAAGTTGAGAGCAATGGCCAGGGGGGTCTACTTGGCATGTTGGAGGAAGACATTGGATAGCCCTAGGGTTTACAATTCCTCCCTGCATCTTCTCCTCAAGGCTGCACAAGAAAGTCAGTAGCTAATCTTTCTAAGTGATGGAGAAGACACCTTCCCCTTGTATATTTTATATCTCAGATCTAGATAAAGGTGGCACTAGTTTTTGTGCGTAACAGGTTTTATTCATGGTACCTCAAAATGTCTACTCCATGCAGTTTATGTACATTCCCTGAGTTGACACCCAGGCTTAACCAATCAAGCACAGTGAGCATCAAAAGTAAACAAACTCACAAAATCAAAACATCAAACACGGAACAATTGAATACCATACCTCCCTCCTGAACAAGGCTGGATGGAGATAGTAGTGGAGGCCAACATCTATTCCGTGACCCTTATTTCTAGGTGCAGCCCCGAAAACGGCACAATGAACTCCACCACTCCACCATGCTGAGCCCTATTACTGATATCCTTGTATGGGATTGCAGTTGGCCATGCACGATGGATCACCGCATGGGGAGGGAGTGACCAACTGAGTTCAGGTGGCAGTAAGAGCGGTCACAAGACGCCAATCCCAACATCACCTGATTTGATAGACTGGAGCTAGCACCATTTATAAAGGCCTGTTAGTACTGTAGTCAGTTTTGCCTTGGAAGCTGCAAAAAGCACAACAGCAATCCTCAAAATAAACTTGCTTCAAAGTGAACCCTGTCAACCAGTGGGCAAACCACTGCTGAGTGGAGGAACCATTGCTGGAACGAAAGCAATATCTGTTGTATGATGCAGGGCTGCCTTGGTCAGTCAGCACCTATCTTTGCTTACCCATTCCATTGCTACTCCCTTCAGAGTAAATGTATGGAAGAGAGATCCAGGAGCTCATGGACCAAAGGGATGTCAGCAGCATATGTGGTCAGCTAATCATTGTGTAGAGATGCAGAATGTTCTTCCTTCCATATTCAGGGGAAACAGGCAAATAACACCAAGAGGCCTGGACCAGTGGTGGAGTGTCAGACATTTTTGCAGACCAGGAAGCCCTTGAACTGGCTGGAAAACAGATAATTGCAGATGACGAGACTAGAATAGTGAGTGAAGAGAGTGAGGAGACTTTGAGATTGTATGTCCACCACTGGAACAATTCACAATGCGTTTAGCTAGGATGAGGATATGTGAAGCCCTTAAACCCTAACTGTTCACGCTCTTTATGCAGATCTCCACATTTCAGAAGGATAGGTAGCGAAAGTGACTAGGGCCCTGCAGTCCAACTTTGAGGAGGAGGGATTCTCTCAGGGTGCAGAACCACATAATTTCTCTGCACCCTCTAACAGCACAAATACAGTCAAGTTGGGAGGGCATTCATTCGTGATCAGATTCAGGCTGGTGAATAGCACTTGAGTAGTGGGACAAAGGTTGTAATAACTGACAACCAGCAGAGTATGGGAGGCCAGGCCATTGCTCATGACCAGCATCTAGCATCGGTCCCATGGAACCTTCTGGAGTTGCAGAGACAGGCAGGGCAAAATCTGCCGGAGCTGCCAGAGGTTAAATGTAACCATGCGTAAGCAAAAGAGGAGTCCATCCAGGCCGTAAATGCTGTCATGTCTCAGGCATGCACATACATGACTTCCTCCACCGAGAGGTTGGCACCCATTATGGAGAGCCAGATTCACTACAGACGTGAATGCTGCAGATGCGTGCTGACTTGCATGTCCATGCAGCATTGAAAAGGTGAGGGAGGGAGGAGGCATTCGGAAACTCCAGCGGGTCCTCATCTATCTCTACTCAGCAGGGAAGTACAAGTATGCCTTGCAAGGGAGGAGGAGCAGCTTCCTGCTCCGCCTGGGCGTTTCTCTTAAGCTGCTCTGAGTAAGGATACAGTCCCCCTCAGCCCCTCAACCAGTCACACCAGTGCTGCCTCACAGCTCCAGAGTGCACCGGGTTAAATTCCAGTCTCAGATAACTGTCTGTGTGGAGTTTGCACTTTCTCTCCATATCTGCGCGGGTTTCCTCCGGGTGCTCCGGTTTCCTCCCATTGTCCAAACATGTGTAGGTTAGGTGGATTGGCCACGTTAAATTGCTCCTTAGTTTCCAAAAGGTTAGGTGGGATTGTGGGTTACGGGATAGGGTGGAGGCGTGGGTGTTAAGTAGGGTGCTCTTTCCAAGGGCTGGTGCAGACTTGGTGGGATGAATGACCTCCATCTGTGCTGTAAATTCTATGATCCCATGATCTATGTGTCATAATATACACCAGTACATTATGGTGCAGACACACACACACACACTGATGGACATGCAGTGGGACCAATCTGCATACACAACACCGCAGCCAATCGCCAGTGAGAGCAGACGCACTATAAAGACAGGGGACAGGAGAGTTCCCGCTCATTCTAGTAGCAGCCAGCTTGGAGCACAGAGCTCACAGCCTGCAACACAGACATTCACCATGTGCTGAGTGCATCACCTGGTTAGGACTAGGCAAGGGTCAACAGTTAAAGCTGGTATTACATTTACCCACAGTTCAAGTATGTTAATATAGTTAACCTTATAATAAAATAGAGTTGCACCACAGCCAGTGTTGGTGACCTGTTTGTGATCCAGAACACCCAACACATCACTATGATCCTGTGCAGAGAGAAATAGAGTTCATTTTTTGAGGAAAATATGACTCCTCTTCGGACGATGAGTTTCCAAATTTTTTGTTTTTATTTCAGATTTCCAGCATCTGCAGTGTCTTGTTGTTACTGAAGGTAGAAATGTGATGGGTTATAAACTATGAACGGTAGGGAGTGGGACAAAAACCTAAAGGGAAGATCTTGGATAGGGTAGAAGACGCGAGAGATTGAACGGCAAAGATGTAATGGAACAAAAGGCATTGTCAGTGGTTGTAGTCAAGAAGCAAGATATCTGTCCAGAGTGACTGTGAATGGCAGAATCTTTTTTTTACATGTTTTTGCTTTTGGACAGAGTGGTTCATCATTCTGACATTCACACTCACTCAAAGCTGGGGTTGAGATTTTATTGGTCAGCTATTGAAAGGGCAGTCAGCTGATGTGAATGAGATTGTTCCCAGCATCCCAAGCTCATCAATGATTCTTGTCTCTAGTTCAGGTGTCCATCATCCTCCTTCCACTCTGCTCCTTCCTCCATGTCCTTTTGTCAGATGAGGAATAAAGCTCCTGGGCGGGATTCTCTGTTTGCCGCCGACACAGGATTTGTGGAGTTTCACAACAGCAAACTGGCACCAAACCTGGATCGATTCAGCAGCTGTGGAGGGGCTAGCACTGGCATCATGTGTACACAATCGATTCCAACGGAAAATGATGCGGGATTTACCGGGTCCGTGATTGACATCCGGGAGGCTGACAAGCTGCAGCCGCATTTCCACATTTCAATCCCTACACATACTCATCCCAGCCAACAAGATGGCGCTGATTGTGCTGGAGCGCGCCCATACATGTGATGGGTCGCCTGGGGCCAGAGGGCACTTAGGGGGATGGCCTGGGGGGAACACCTATACAACCTATGGCCCTTAGTTCGTAGTGGGTTGTCAGCGGTGTGCGCAGCTGCATGGCTGCCTTTCCAGCTGCGGCAATGGTGTTCTGTGCCCGTCCACCCCGACCCCACAGCCCACCTCCTGCCCACCCCCGCTACCGTCCACCCCCCCCCCCCCCGGCCCTGGCAGAAGCCCCCCCAGCCTGAGCACAACTGTCTGCAAACTATGATGATGTTGGACACTTGCCGTGCCCCATCTCTCTCCCTTAGCAGCCATGACAACGGGGGCGAGATTCTCCGACCCCCCGCCGTGTCGTAGAATCGGCGGGGGGGCGGCGTGATTCCCGCCTCCGCCGGCTGCCGAATTCTCCAGTGCCGGGGATTTTGCGGGGGCGGGAATCGCGGCGCGACGGTCGGCAGCCACTGGCAGCGCCCACCCCTGGCGATTTTCCAGCCCGCGATGGGCCAAGTGGCCGCCCGTTTTCGGCCGGTCCCGCCGGCGTAAATTAGAGTAGGTACATACCGGCGGGACCTGTCTGCGCGGTCGGCCTCCAGGGTCCTCGGGGGTACTGGGGGATTTGACCCCGGGAGGTGCCCCCATGGTGGCCTGGCCTGTGATCAGGGCCCACCGATCCGCGGGCAGGCCTGTGCCGTGGGGGCACTCTATTCTTCTGCGTCGGCCGCTGCGGTCCTCCGCCATGTCCGACGCAAAGATGAACCCCCCCTGCGCATGCGCTGGGATGACGCCAGCACACACTGGCGCTCCCGCGCATGCGCCAACTCACGCTGGCCGGCGGAGGCCCTGCGGCGCCAGTTGCCGTGGCGCCAAGCCCCTTCCCCGCCGGCCGGCGCGGCGCAAACCACCCCGGCGCCGGCCTAGCCCCTGCAGGTGCGGAGGATTCCGCACCTTGGGGCGGCCCGACGCCGGAGTGGTTCACGCCACTCCTCGGTGCTGGAGTTGCCCGCCCCGCCGATTCCCGCAGAATCCCGCCCCGGTTTCACGATTTTTAAAAGCACAAGTGAACCGCGCTAGACCCTTCGGAGGCAGAGCACCGTGGAGGCCCCGGAGAATACCGGGTCGGGTCCGCTAATGATATGCAAACAGTGTCCACTGTTCACGTGTTCCGGACCGCATTGACGCCACTGTTGAGGTTACAAAGAATAGCGATTTTGCATCAAATCGGTGGCAGCCGTCATTTTAACGTTGGAACCCAATCACGTTTTGCCATTTAAGCATCAGCCAATGGAGAATCCTGCCCCATGTATAGCCTCCAGTTGCAAAGCATCCTCCTTTTACATGGTTGTGCAGAGCACGGTAGATGGCGATGATATGAGAAACTATTACTTGGCCATACCGTGACACTCCACCTGATTTGTCCAAGCAATGAATTTCATCTTCAGAAGACCAATAACTTGCTCAATCTTGGCTCGGGTAGACGTTTTAAATAATCTTTATTATTGTCACAAGTAGGCTTGCATTAACACTGTAATGACGTTACTGTGAAAATTCCCTAGTTGCCACATTCTGGCGCTTGTTCGGGTACAGAGGGAGAATTCAGAATGGCCGATGCACTTAATAAGCTCATCTTTCAGGACTTGTGGGAGGAAACCAGAGCACCCGGAGGAAACCCACGCAAACACAGGGAGAACGTGCAGACTCCGCTCAGACAGTGACCCAAGCGGGAATCGAACCCGGGACCCTGGTGCTGTGAAGCAACTGTGCTAACCACTGTGCTACCATGCCACCCCACCACTGTGCTACCGTGCCGCTCTTGTGGCAGGCATTCTAATGTTCACTGGCTGCAGTGCAAGAGTTCCGCTCTGGCATGAGCAGCCATGTCCCCGAGGATCCATCCCTGAGGGCACACAATGGACTGTCAAAATTATGTACACTAGTGACTACTCCAGGTGAATCAGACACACACATCTGCAGGATGTGATTTTAGTGGTCACTGACTAGTTGCATGATGATGGAGCGGAATTCCTTCCAGTCATTGAAAGCCACTGGCTGGCCCCAAGTAGCCTTTAAGATCACTTGGGTACAATTGATGAGTCTTTGCACTGAATGAATTCTGTGATGGCCCTGAAGCCAATGCACGTCTCTGCCTGATTATCAGGGTTAGTTTGGTAGCACACAAACTTATTGGCCCTTTTTAACAAGGCATTGGTGAGCTCCTTAAAGTAGAGATGAGCTGAAGACTGGGAGAAGCCACACATGTCTCTGGTGAATCCCTGGAAAGAGCTAGCTTTAAAATTAGATTGCAGTGGTTATGATCTGGGCCACGGTCATTGAGTATCCACTGAAGCACATGGACCTCAGGTGCATAATTCATTGAAAGTTCCCTTGATGGCCACGGTTTTCACTGACATTGTCGTTCTGAAATCTGCAGGTAGGTGAATCTCAAACTCATTGAAGCATGGTTGAGTCTTTCCTGGCATGGCTGCCTGCTACCACTTCATTATGCACTCTTCACTGTTTGCTCAGCCTAAGACTGCTCCTGCTGCTACGGAAGTGCTGCTTCTGGAGCTTGATCCTTCTTCCGAATGTGCCATTTCTCCTCTCCGGTAAGGACGTTCATTGCCCTTGGAGGAAAGTCCCCCTTGTTTACATGCCCTGAAACCAGCATGAACCGACCGATTGCAATTTAAATCTGCTGGGCACAAACATTGGCCAAACACAATGGGGTCCTTTTTAACATGGGCATTATAACAAATTGGGACCAAACTGCAATTTTAACTTGCCGGCTTCAGTGAGAAAAGGCAATGAGTTTTCTCATCAACCCCGCAAGCAAGTTCCTTCGCTATTGCTGGGTCAAAATCCTGGGACTCCCTCATTAACAGCACTGTGGGTGTACCTATGTCACATGGACTGCAGCGGTTCAAGATGGCAGCTTGCCACCACCTTCTCAAGGGAAATTAGGATGGGTAGTACATGCTGGCCTAGCCTGTGAGGCCCAAATTGCTTCAATGAACAAAAAAAAAAGGATTGAAGCCAGAGAACACGCTGAATGAAAAATCTTCACTTTATTTTTACTTTCCTTGTGTGGCCAGGCAGAGCAGGGATTCATTATCAGCCATAAAGGTTTAGATTTTCCCAAAGCGAAGGCAACAATTTGTGTGAAAAGTTGCAATGTTGCTGTTACAGTACAGGTATCCATGTGAAAGCTGTTTAGCAATATAATCGGATCTGAAGTAGACTTGCCTCACTGATTCACCAGGAAATGAAGTTCTGCACAAGTGTGCCTGCAAACTTTCTGGCATCTGAACTTGATAAACTTAGTTTCTCCTGGGCAACTGTAAGTGTTGTGAGATTGTCTCCAGCAGGTGGTCTCACACTTCCCTAAGCGTGATTCGGATGACTCGACACCGAATTATTTTGCAAAGCTGATACTGCTTGCATTAACACACGCTATGTATTAGAGCAGACCCATGTGTCGATGTGTAACTCTCCCTATTAACTCAAGGCAGTGCAAATTCTGCATGGTGTTGATTTTCAGCTGCCTGCTCTGGAAGCATTGAAGGATCAATTTTAACTTTGAGCATTATGTGAATGCTGATGGCACTGCTCATGGGTGCTATGTGGTTAGGTGGGGGGCTGGGAAGGATGGTATGGTCACGTACAGTGAGGCTAAGACAAAAAAGGAGCCTGCTAAAACAGAAGGTGGTGTTTTCTGTAATGGTGCCTGGAAACTGTGGCTGGAATTTTACTGATAAAAGTGAGGTTCTACCGTCGGGGTCAAACACGTGACCCAAGATTCCGCAAGGATGGTGTTAAGGATTTTTCCAATGACTGCTAATTGAGAGACCACTGCTGGGATTGCACTCCTTCCTGCCTTGAAAGCTGCAGGCCCAAGCCCAATTTGTGGATCAGTAGCTCAGCAGCCTTGGCAGTGCCACCAATCGAGGAGGCTGCTGATGAAGCTGTAGGGTGAAGGAGGGTGTGCTTTAATGCTGAAGTACCCCCAAAGGCCAGGTAAGACAATTAGTAACCATGTCAGAGCCAGGTAGGAGGGTTGAACCATCTTGTGGTTTTGAAGCCACAGAGGAGGTTACTGGCACCAGGGGGTATGGGCTCTCCACCAGTGAGCCTCTTAAACAAGTGGCCAAAAAGAAAGGTAGCCTCCAGGAAGCCATTGGAGTAACCAACAGTCTCTCCACTCCTGATACCCATAAAACACTGGTGGGAATGTGAAATGGCCATCAGTCGGCAAGTTAATTGGACTAATGTGATGAACGGTTACTGCCTTATCATCATGTAAGGTGATGTCCCCTTAAAGACCAGGCTTGGAACCCTGGGGACTCCGCCTCTGGCTCCGCCCATCTGGGAGCCATACATAAAGGCCTGCCTCATGGTCTGTATACCAGTCAGCTCTCGTCCAAATCTGTTGCATAGTTATTAGCCGAATAAAGCCTTCTTTACAGTTTAATCTCTAAGCATCATTATTGAGGGTACCTCAATTTATTAGGCTAAACTAGATTCAGGATGGACGCAGGCCTAAAACCAGAGGAGCTCAATCTGGAAGCACAAACGCCGGAGGCAAAGGAAATTTTTAAATACTGGCTGCGGTGCTTCGAGGCCTACCTGGACTCCGCAGAGACTCCCATCCTGGGGCCACGCAAGCTGCGTCTACTCCACGCCCGGGTGAGGCACAGAATCTCCGCCACGCTCGAAAAGGCGACGACTTTTGAGGAAGCAATTGAGTTGCTCCGCAAGCGGTTTGTCAAACCCGTCAATGAGGTGCACGCCCGGCATCTGCTCTCTACCTGCCGGCAGCGCTCGGGGGAATCGCTGGACGAGTATGTTGAGAAACTCACCGCGCTGGCCAGGGACTGTGACCATCAGGATGTGACAGGGGAAGTCCATATGAACCTGCACAGCAGAGATTCTTTCGTGTCCGGCATCCGCTCGACCTACATCGGCAGCGACTGCTCGAAAATGGGGCAAAAGACCTCCAGGAGACGCTAACGCTCGCCTCCTCGCTGGAGGTGGCCCGACATAACTTGGGTACGTACCCCGCGGACTCTGCCCACCCCCCCGGACTTCCTCAGACTCGTCCGTAGTACAGGCCTGCGCCACGCGGCGACCCGCTCACCATGGGGGCACACCTTGCTACTTCTGCGGGCAGGGCCAGCACCCACGCCCACGCTGCCCAGCCTGCTCCGCGATCTGCAGCGACTGCGGGAAGAAAGGGCACTTTGCGAGGGTCTGCCTGGCCAGACCCAGGGGCCAGAAAAACAAAGAACAGCCGGCCCGAAAATCAGGCTCTCAGGCCCGCAGGCCTCGCAATGCTGCTGCGCACCGACCCGACACGTCCTCTTCTGACGCGTCATCAGCCTCGTGCGAATCATGGGAGCGGCCATCTGGTCGGCGGCCATCTTCTTGACCCGACACGTGCGACCAACGGCAGCGGCCATTTTACGACTCCGACTACCCGCGACTGGGTGCGATCACCCTCGATCAAACTCGGCCAAAACACCTGCAGAACTCCATGATGCAGGTCCAGGTCAACGGGCACGACACTGCATGCCGCTTCGACTCCTGGAGCACGGAGAGCTTTATCCACCCTGAAACGATAAGGCGCTGCTCCCTACGCACCCATCCCACATCCCAAACCATAGCCCTCGCATCTGGGTCCCACTCGGTATAAATCACAGGGTACTGTATGGCGGATCTCTCGATCCAGGGTGCCAAATACACCCGTTTCAAATTTTATATCCTCCCTCACCTCTGTGCCCCCCTGCTGCTCGGACTGGATTTCCAGTGCAGCCACCGAAGCCTGACACTGAAGTTCGGCGGACCCTTGCCCCCCCTCACGGTGTGCTGCCTTGCGACACTGAAAGTCGCACCCCCCTCGCTATTCGCTAACCTCACTCCCGACTGTAAGCCCGTCGCCACCAGGAGCCGGCGCTACAGTGCCCAAGATATGGCTTTTATCAAGTCAGAGGTCCAGCGTTTACTGGGAGAGGGGGTCATCGAGGCTAGCAACAGCCCTTGGAGAGTGCAAGTGGTGGTAGTCCGGTCCGGGGAGAAGAAACGGATGGTCGTGGATTATAGCCAGACCATAAACCGATTCACGCAGCTTGATGCGTACCCCCTTCCTCGCATCGCGGAAATGGTAAATCGGATCGCCCAATACCGAGTCTTTTCCACGGTCGACCTCAAATCTACCTACCACCAGCTCCCCATCCGACCAAAAGACCGCCTCTATACTGCCTTCGAAGCAGCCGGCCAGCTCTTCCACTTCCTCAGAGTCCCCTTTGGTGTCACAAATGGGGTCTCCGTCTTTCAAAGGGCGATGGACCAAATGGTGGACCAGTACGGTTTGCGGGCTACATACCCGTACTTGGACAATGTCACCATCTGCGGCCATGATCAGCAGGACCATGACGCTAACCTCAAAAAGTTCCTCCAGACCGCCCGAGCCCTTAACCTGACCTATAACGAGGGCAAATGCGTTTTCCACACCACCCGACTGGCCATCCTCGACTATGTCGTGGAAGACGGGGTCCTAGGTCCCGACCCCGACCGCATGCTCCCCCTTAAGGAACTCCCTCTCCCCCGCAGCCTCAAGGCCCTCAAACGGTGCTTGGGGCTTTTCTCCTATTACGCCCAGTGGGTCCCCAAGTATGCGGACAAAGCCCACCCACTCCTAAAGACCACCACTTTTCCCCTCTCGGCTGAGGCTCAATTGGCCTTCAACCGCATCAAGGCCGCCACATCAAGGCCGCCATGCACGCGGTGGACGAAACCATCCCTTTCCAGGTAGAGAGCGATGCATCAGACATCGCCCTGGCTGCTACCCTCAATCAAGGAGGCAGACCAGTAGCGTTCTTCTCCCGAACTCTCACCGCCTCCGAGATTCGACACTCTGCAGTCGAAAAGGAGGCACAAGCCATTGTGGAGGCTGTGTGGTGCTGGAGACACTACCTCACCGGTAAGAGGTTTACCCTCGTGACCGACCAACGGTCGGTCGCCTATATGTTCGATAACACGCAACGGGGCAAAATAAGAAACGATAAAATTTTGAGGTGGAGGATCGAACTCTCCACCTACTCGTACGATATCAAGTATCGTCCAGGGGAGCTCAACGAGCCCCCAGATGCCCTGTCCCGCGGCACATGCGCCAACGCGCAGGAGGACCGCCTGCAAGCCATCCACAATGACCTCTGCCACCCGGGGGTTACCCGGCTCGTCCATTTCATCAAGTCCCGCAACCTACCTTACTCAACCAAGGAGGTCAAGGCCATGGTGAGGGCCTGCCAGGCCTGTGCGGAGTGCAAACCGCACTTCTATCGGCCAGACAAGGTTCGGCTCGTGAAGGCCTCGGGCCCCTTTGAGCGACTGAGCGTGGACTTCAAGGGGCCCCTCCCGTCCACCAACCGTTATGCCTATTTCCTCACCGTGATCGATGAGTTCTCCCGTTTCCCATTCGCCATTCCCTGCACCGACATGACCTCAGCCACGGTGATTAAGGCACTGCACAGCATCTTCACCCTGTTCGGTTTCCCTGCTTATATCCACAGCGACCGGGGGCGATGAGCGATGAACTGCGTCAGTATCTGCTCAGCAAAGGCATCGCCTCGAGCAGAACGACCAGCTATAACCCACGGGGAAACGGGCAGGTGGAGAGGGAGAACACGACCGTGTGGAAGGCTGTCCTTCTGGCCCTGCGGTCGAGAAATCTCCCAACCACCCGCTGGCAGGAGGTCCTACCCGATGCCCTACACTCCATGAGGTCACTCCTCTGCACGGCCACAAATGAGACCCCTCATGACCGATTGTTTCTCTTCCCCAGGAGGTCTACCTCCGGGGTCTCGCTTCCACCTTGGCTGACGGCTCCGGGACCTGTTCTTCTCCGGAGACAAGCGAGGAGCCATAAAACGGACCCCCTCGCTGAAAAGGTCCGACTGCTCCACGCCAACCCCAGTTACGCCTACATGGAGTACTCCGACGGCAGGCAAGATACGGTTTCCCTCCGGGATCTGGCGCCCGCTGGATCCTCCACCACAGACGCCCCTTCCCGCGCCGCTCCCCTGCAGGAACCGTCGCCCCCTACAACACACCCCCTTCCGGCCCTACCACCCGTTGGTGAGCTCCTACCCTTGCGCCCCCCCTTTACATACCCCGCCGGCGCCGGCTCCGCTACTCCCGGCCCTGCCTAGTTCCTCTGCCCCGACCCGGACCGAAGCTCCGACCGCTGTGCTCCCGGATGTGCCCTCAACCGGGACGTCCGTGCCCGCCGCACCACCGCCCGAATTGAGGAGATCGAGGAGGACGATCCGGCCGCCGAGACGGATGGACCTATGATGGCACTTCACCCCCGCCGGACTCCTTTTTAAACAGGGGGTGAATGTGATGAACGGTTACTGCCTTATCATCATGTAAGGTGATGTCCCCTTTAAGACCAGGCTTGGAACCCTGGGGACTCCGCCTCTGGCTCCGCTCATCTGGGAGCCATACATAAAGGCCTGCCTCATGGTCTGTATAGCAGTCAGCTCTCGTCCAAATCTGTAGCATAGTAATTAGCCTAATAAAGCCTTCTTTACAGTTTAATCTCGAAGCATCATTATTGAGGGTACCTCAACTAATTTGCTAACTGCCTCCAGTGGGCAGGCAGCCAAGCTTCTGGGAATATCCCTTGGCAGTAGGAAGTTGTCAGGTCTCCCTCCTACCACAAGCCCCCTCATCTTGCACTGCATTTTGAAGGGTTGGTCAAACTGTGGCCTAGGATTCTGGAACTGCTGACACAACATTAATTGCCAGAGTAACCTCCACTGTTATGCAGGTGCCTTTCTGGTAAATGGGGACTGTGCCAAATCAGGCAGCATGTGTGCAGAGAGGTGGTTGCGCTGCATAGTGATGTCAGTAATGACAGCCAGGGCCCAAGGGCCTGGTTGCCAAATTGCAAAGAAATTAATGACTTCACAAAGACTGCCAAGGTAAAGCTCTCCTCCGCACCTCTCCGACTTTAAATATAGCATGCATCAGCACAGCAACATGCCCAATCCTTTTCTGACACGCTGCACAAGCTTCTCTTCATAGAATCCATGCAATACAGAAGAAGGACATTCGGCCCATCGGGTCTACACCGACCCTCTGAAAGATCACCCTATTAGGCCCATTCTTCTCCCTATCCCTATAATCCCATCTAACCTGCACGTGTTTGGACACTAAAGGTTAATTTAGCATGGCCAATCTACTTAACCTACACATCTTTGGACTGTGGGAGGAAACTGGAACACCCGAGGAAATCCATGCAGATATGTGGGGAAATCGTCGTCTAAGGTCAGAATTGAACCTGGGTCCCTGTCGCTGTGAGGCAGCAGCGCTAACCACTGTGCTACCATACCATCCATGCTAGGGCATTTAGTGCACGTCCTGTTACATAAACTCACTTACACTCACCATCTACTCACTCAACCCTGCACAGACCATATCCTGCTTTTATTTTATTTGGACTTGGGTTAATTCTCACACTTCTGTTCAGTTCTTAGATACTTCGCACTGCATACACTTTCTTCCATGCAGCAACTTTCACCTCTTGCACAGATCTGCTGCTTCTTCCTCTCAGCTTGCACATTATGCTGAACTAACTCACATCATCCTAAGCCTTTCACAAACCACATATTGTCCCATTCTCGCTCTTAGAATAGAATAAAAGGGGACCATTCAGCCCATTGTGCCAGTGTTGGATAAGCTGGCAGACAACAGGAGAGTGATTAGAAGCACTGGGAGATCTTACCCCAAATTCAAATTCTTACCCCAATACCAGCAGGAAAATATACAGTTTTGGAGGTGGTGAGTCTGGAAGCCATTTGCCCTGTTCAGCAGTCTTTCCACTCTACTCTCTAGTTCACAGGCACACACGCAGCATTAGGGTTGTTTTGTGTGATCATTCATTTGCTGTTGTTTATATTGTCATTATATCCTAATCCTTGTTTGTCTCAGATTCTACCAATGACTCTCGCCCAGCTGCTTTGCAGATAGAAAGTGGGCAAGCTGCCTCTTGAGAGATGAACCCTCATTGACCCATACCTCCCCAAGTATCATCACAGAGCTCACTATGCGTAAGGTACAGGTAGTGAGTTCGAGGCATGTACTTAGGATGATTAATTCACCACAATTTAGCAGGAGTATGTCCAAGCGGAAAAGACAGATGGAGAAACAACTCACTAGAGGGTAATCTCAGGTCCTGCCTCTGCTGGAAAAGACAGTGGTGTAGTCTTTAAGGGACGCTTAAAATGTTTTCTGCACACCAATAATTACTCCATGTGTTGGACCAATTGACAGGGAGCTTGTGCCACATGTCAAAGATTGTGGAGGATTCTACCATCAACATTTGTGTCATTCTGCTCTTAGCAACAACACTCTGCAGTTTATATAGACACACAGGTCACTGGGTGGACATGGCACTTTGCAGAAGTCCCTGGTACCGCTAGTAGCATCTCTCAGGGAAGATAAGATCGATGCCATGCAGGCTCTGGGCTCCACCATCTCCTTAATCTTGGACTGGCTGGGACCTCAGTCACATTAAGGATATCCTGTAGTCTTCTCTCCTGCAAATCAATAGGAGTGATGGACCATAGCCTTAAAGTAGGAGCAGCTATGTAATGGAAATGGAGCATGTTGCCTTCTGTCAAAATAACATTACATCTAAACCCTCACCACCAATGGTCGCTCTGACGCCAGAAAACCAGCTGGATCAGACTGCACCAGCAACTATTGAGATGCTGCAATCTGCAGCCAAGTCCTCTGAGACCCAAGCTCCCAGAGATTGTCAACCACCAGCATCAAAAGAGATCTCATCTGGACCACAGCAGACTTTAACTCCCATAATGAGACTACTTGAGGAAGCACTTTATAGGCAAGATTTTTTGAGCAGTCATGAAAAATGGGGAGATGATGGCTTTTGTCCCTAAGCAGGCAGCCTCTCACTTTCTGTGCAGAGGCAAAGAGGAGAGAGGAAGGATTGACACAAGATAAAAGCATTGTGGGCATGGAATTACTGACACTCTGGACCTGAGGGAAGTGAGTAATCATTCTAACTCCCAGAACCCTGTCCTGTAGTTCCAAATTGTCCAAGAGGAATGTGAAGAAATTGTTTCCTTTGCAAAGTTGACATAAGGTACCTCGTCAATGCAAGCAACAACTGCAGACTGGTTGATGTTGTTGCTATCTCTTGTTACAGTGTAGAGGGAGCAGGAGACATAGAAGTTGAGGGCTATGATAGTCTTCACAGTTCTGCTGTTATGGGTTGCTGGTATTCTTGTTGGAAAATGACAGAGTTCTGTAGCAGCCTCTCTGTCAGAATGTAAAATTCTTATACATACACAGCTCCTTTACTGAGAAATGTAAGGACTCAACTCCAGGCCTAAAAATCTTGGTTGAACTGTAAGGATTTATGTGAGCACTCTTCCTGCCCCTCTATGACTTCTGTCAGCTCCATGTGATCCTTCTGGTGTTATTGATACCCATTAATCTCCGTGAAGATGGCCCAATCACAAAATCAAAATGATGAAAATGGGCCCATTAGTATCAACATGGAATGCACATGGTTAGATATGAATCTATTCAGAGTCCCATGCATAAAAAAGCTGGCTATGTTTGTTTATAAAACTACATTGCAACAGCAAAGTGGAACCTTTTCCAGTAACAACATTTGTTGTTTAATTACTTGCCAGTACACTATTCATGGAATCAAATGAAAACTTCAGTAACTTACTGTAGGATCTGTATTCAATTCTGTTAATGCAGAAATAGAATCAGAAGTAATTTACTGCTCAGATTATTGATTGTCTATAAAAGTAAACGGATTTGCAATAATCATATTTTATTGTGTTTCACCAGTTGTGTTCAAAAAAGATTAAATTAAAAATCCTTATTACACAAAAGCCTTGATAGGCTCTGATTGTGGCACAAAAGCTGACTGATGAATGAGCATGAGCCACTGAACTAAACATGCAATCCTGCACATCACATTTCACAGTAAGTAACTGGCCTAGCTATGTGGAGGCATTTCTGGAATGTACAACAAGTCTCATTTGAATAGTAACTACATGTTGAATTTCAATGTGCCCTGCATTTTGTAATATAATGAGATACACTTTTCAAGGAGTGTATCTTAAACTGCTATGTCAATCATTACCACCTTGAGACAGGATATGATGTATTAGTCCCATGACATGTGGCCAGTGTGAGCCGCAGGGGGGTAAGTCATATTAGTATTATGTGCAAATAATCTTATCTTCGAATAACAAACCCACATTAATGTTTCAACAACATTTGTGTATGCGTGGCGGATATACGTCAAGCAGAAGAAAAATGTAACATGGTGGCAGCACGGTTTTTGAAGATTTGACTGAGCAGAATACTAGCCTCAACACCTTCACATCCAGCAGAAGAAAAAAAACTGGTGTGGAAGCAAAACAGCTATCAAGCCTCACTACGTGCAACCAATTCTGCACCTCTGTAGGAATTCTACTTTCATTCTGGGATTGCACATCCCACCAGGCACTAGGCGATCGATAAGATTGTTCAAATTTGGGAGAGCTTAAGTAGTTCAATGAAAGTGTTCCAAAATGATATCTTGGACTAACCCAAAGATTACGCTGTTGAACTTCTACAAAGTGGGTGCAAGTTCAAAGACATACTAATAGGTAGGCAGAGTCTACAGGTTATGCAGAATTGGTCCAGCACTGGCACAACAGCCAATGCAGGCAAGCCTAGTAAATTATATGGGTGATATGATCTCATACATGCATCCAGAAAATTCCCCAAATGTAATGTTATATAAAGGCTGTGGCACCAGAGGACACTGGAAGCACGAATGCAGAAAGCAAAGGTCAATACATATGGCTCAACATCAAAAAAGCCAAAAGCAGAGACCAGATAGGTACAGCACGCTAAACAACCATGGGTGTGTGCCAATTCTAGGATCCCCGACCCCATCCTGGACTTTCTGATTTTCAGGAGTGATTTAATGGGTGGGGCTGATCCCTGTCAAAAGCCCGCATCCGGCACTCTAGACCTGACTGGTTCCATTTCAGAGATGGCATCACCTACCCGGTGCATTTTGCATGGAGATAGGCCAGATTTTTAAAGAGCCACGTTTCATGGCCCCTCAAAGGAGTCATGAACCCTAGACTGAATGAGGGAAATGTTTTAAAAGATTAAGGTCCTCCTCATGCCCCCTATGCCAAGCACTGCCTTTCCGGACACACCCTATAACTTCTCATTCCGTAATGCCAAGCTCTGACATTCCACCCACCCCAATGGTCTCCATGCCAATCTCTTTTTTCCCACCCATCCCCTTTGCCCCTCATGTCCCCATGCCAAAATCTGCCCTTCCCCACCCCCTGTGGCCTCTCATGCCCCTTATTCCTAGTCAGACATTTCCACGCCCAATATGCTATCTAGAACCAATGAAATCTATGTAGAGTGGCAGTAATAACAAAAAAGCTTTAAATAAGTAATTCATTCAGAACTTTCTCTCAAGTTGAAAAAAGTAATTTCACTACAAACTAATAAATTTATTATTCATCCAGACCATTTAAAGTACCAATAACAAAAATGTCCCACTCAAACTCCATCAAAATATCTCCTGCTCCACCAGAGGTGCAAACACCCTGGACCACTGCTACACGAGCATCAAAGGTGCTACCGCTCCATTCCCCGACCTCACTTTGGCAAATCCGATCACAAGTTGGTACTCCTACTTCCGACTTACAAACAGCAACTCAAGCGTGCTGAGCCAGTCAAGAAAACCGTGCAGTGCTGGTCCGAGGGATCTGAGAACACTCTCCGCAACTGCTTGGGGACTGTGGACTGGTCCATATTCAAGGCCGCGGCAGCTAACCTGGACGAGTACACAACCACCGTCACAGACTTCATCACCAAGTGTGCCGAGGACTGTGTATCAAAGAAGACAATATGGGTATTCTCCAATCGGAAACCCTGGCTCAACCAAAAGGTTCACTCCTGCTGAAGTTCCAGACGGAGGCGCTCAAGTCTGACAACCCTGACCTAGATGAGAAATCCAGGTGCGACGTACAGAAAGCCATCAGGGACGGCAAAAAGACAATACCACATCAAACTAGAGTCCCAGGCCAATGATACTAACCCACAACGACTATGACAGGGCCTACACAAGATTGCAGGCTATAAAGCAAGACCAGGTGGAATATCTGGGGCTGGAGCATCCCTACCCGATGATCTGAACAAGTTCTATGCCCGCTTTGAGAAGTCAGCCAATGTATCAGTGCCACCCACCCCAACAGCACTGGACACACCCATACCCGCTAGTACAGCCTCAGAGGTAAGAGCTGCCTTCTTGAAAGCAAATCCGCGGAAAGCGACGGGCCCCGATGGAGTCCCTGGACGAGCACTCAGAGACTGCGCAGACCAGCTGGCGAGTGTATTCGCAGATATCTTCACCATCTCACTCCTCTGCACTGAGGGCCCCACGTCCTTCAAGAAGACCACCATAACACCAGTACCAAAGAAGAACAAGGTAGCCTGTCTCAACAAACCGACCAGTGGCCCTAACGTCTGTTATCATGAAATGCTTTGAGCGGCTAGTCATGAGACGGATCACTGCCAGCCTCCCAGACGGTCTCGATCCACTGCACTTTGCCTATCACTGCAACCGGTCCACAGCAAATGCTATCTCATTGGCTCTGCAATCAACACTCGAACACCTCAACAACAAGTACACCTATGTAAGACTGCTGTTCATAGACTACAGCTCCGCCTTCAACACCATTATCCCAATGAGACTAATAACCAAACTCCACAATCTTGGACTGGCACAGGACCTTTCCCTGTGCAGCTGGATCCTCAACTTCCTCACCGACAGACCAAAATCTGTCAGGATAGGCAACAGCCCCTCCTCCACAATAATCCTTAACACCGGAGCCCCGCAAGGATCTGTGCTCAGTCCTCTACTGTACTCCCTGTACACACATGACTGTGTGGCAAGATTTAACCCCAACTCAATCTATAAGTTTGCGAATAATACGACTGTGGTGGGCTGCATCTCAAACAATGACGAATCAGACTACAGAGGTAGATAAATCACTTAGTTGCATAGTGCACCGAAAACAACCTCTCTCTAAATGTTGGAAAGACCAAGGAACTGATCATCGACTTCAGGAAGTGCAGCATGACACACACTCCCGTCTGCATCAATGGCTCCGAAGTGGAGATGGTTGATAGCTTTAAGTTCCTAGTGGTCACCATCACCAACCGTCTGTCCTGTTCCACTCACGTTGATGCAACAGTCAAGAAAGCCCAACAACGTTTCTACTTCCTATGGAAGCTGAAGAAATTTGGCATGCCTGCATCGACTCTCACTAACGTCTATAGATGTGCGATAGAGAGTATCATACCCAGCTGCATCACAGCCTGGTATGGCAACTGCTCGGTCCAAGATCGCTAGAAACTGCAGACTGTGGTGAACTCAGACCAACACATCACACAAACTTGCCACCCCCACATTGATTCTGTATACATCTCTCGCTGCCTCAGGAAGGCAGACAGCATTATCAGAGACCCCTCCCACCCAGGCATTGCCTTCTTCCAGACCCTTCCATCAGGCAGAAGTCTGAAGACTCGCACATCCAGACATAAGAACAGCTTCTTCCCCACAGCTGCAAGACTCCTCAACGACTCCCCCTCGGACTGATCTGTTCCCTGTAAGAACACTATTCACGACGCCCTATGCTGCCTTTGCTCATGTATTTGCTTTGTTTGCTTTGTTTGGCCCCTTGTTCCGCACTGTAACCAATCACTGTTTTGTTGATGTACCATTTGTCAATGTTCTCTGTTGATTATTCTTGTGTCTACTATGTACGTACTGTGTACGTTCCTCAGCCGCAGAAAAATACTTCTCACTGTACTTCGGTACATGTGACAATAAATCTGGACGCCAACTTCAGAAAATGGATATTTTGTCTAAACTTGACCAATCAGTAGTGCATTTAGCACAGTGGGCTAAACAGCTGGCTTGTAATGCAGAACAATGCCAGCAGCGTGGGTTCAATTCCCGAACAGGCGCTGGAATGTGGCGACTAGGGGCTTTTTACAGTAACTTCATTGAAGCCTACTTGTGACAATAAGTGATTATTGAGTAGTGCATTTAGCACAGTGGGCTAAACAGCTGGCTTGCAATGCAGAACAATGCTAGCAGCGTGGGTTCAATTCCCGAACAGGTGCTGGAATGTGGCGACTAGGGGCTTTTCACAGTAACTTCAATGAAGCCTACTTGTGACAATAAGTGATTATTATTATTAGGGGCAGCACGGTAGCATTGTGGATAGCACAATTGCTTCACAGCTCCAGGGTCCCTGGTTCGATTCCGGCTTGGGTCACTGTCTGTGCGGAGTCTGCACGTCCTCCCCGTGTGTGCATGGGTTTCCTCTGGGTGCTCCGGTTTCCTCCCACAGTCCAAAGATGTGCAGGTTAGGTGGATTGTCCGTGATAAATTGCCCTTAGTGTCCAAAATTGCCCTTAGTGTTGGGTGGGGTTCCTGGGTTGTGGGGATAGGGTGGAGGTGTTGACCTTGGGTAGGGTGCTCTTTACAAGAGCTGGTGCAGACTCGATGGGCCGTGTGGCCTCCTTCTGCACTGTAAATTCTATGATAATCACAGTACCTTTACAATGTAGAAGGAGGCAATTTGGCCCATCGAGTCTGCATTGGCTCACTGAAGTGCTAATTCATCAGCTAGGTGAGGGCAGTATTAAGTTCAATGCTCATAATTGAGTAAATATTGAGGATCATTGTGCACCTGCCCCCACTCTCTGGTTCCTCCTCACCCACCCGCCAGTTGTATCCCACAGTTGGTTGGCAGGCATGATTCCGTGATTATGACCTTGTCAGGCTATTGCTTGACTGGTGAGATAAATCTCCCAACATTGGCACCAGATGTTAGTGAGAAGGCCTTTGCAGGATCAGCTGAGTTGGTTTTGTCGTGTCCTGATTTGATGCAGCGGTCACAGCAGAATGGTTTCATTTTGCATGTGAATCAAAATCGGAACACCAAACCTGAAAAGAATTCAGCACATGTCTTCTCTTTCGTTTCCTTTAATAAGAAAATGCAAAACCCACATTGATGAGATAAAATTACAAGCCTGACATGAAGTTATAAACCACAAAACCGTAACGTTTCGCTGCCACACAAGGTCTGGATTTACGTGCATAAATTGTAAAATTGAGGGTTCTGTGTTGCACAATGAATTACATCTAAACTTGTGTTTGAAAGCATGCTAAACCAATGAGAGAATGCTTGAAACCGTCTGTTGGGGATATGAGGGAAATCATTTGGAACAGTCTGATTCCAGTTCATAGTGGATGCAATTCCATAGTATGAAAATTGCTTATAACTCAGCACAAATTGGTACCATACTGGCAATTTTACTCAGAGAGGCTTTAAGAATCACGAGTGTTTGAAGTAGGAATGTCACATCATACAGGAGACCTTGTTTTCAAAGATTGTTGTGAGGGAGGAAGGTTGCTATATTTTAGTGAGTATGGAAATCTCATCATTCCCATCAGCTGTCATCCATTCTGACAATAGAAGCATGGGTAAGAGGAGGCAGATTATACTCTCGGGTGCCCATTGGGTTAAGTGTATGAGAGGTCAAGTGAGGCTGGCACTGAATCTTTATGGCAAGGCATGGACACAGTTCCAATATGGACCTACCCCATGGCAGGGCTTTGTGATGTGATTGAGAGCTGGAAACAAGCATATAGCTGCAGGGAATGGCAGTAATATTACTGGGCTAGTAATCCAGAGGTTAAAACAAATTCAAATCCCGTCCCATAGGTTGGTAAAATTTAAATTCAATTAATTAATAAATTTGGAATAAAAAACTAGTTATAGTAATAGTGACTATGAGACCACCAGAATTCTGTAAAACAAAAGACATAGGGCTGGATTCTCCATTCCTGAGGCTACGTGCCGACACCAACGGAGGACCCGTGGCATTTCACGACGGGAAAATCAGCGCAAAATCTGCACTGATTCCGCTATCGGTGAGGGGCTAGCACCGGCGCTGCGTGAGAACCCGTGGAACGCACGGAAAATGGTTGAAGAATCGGTGGGTCCGTGCTGCACATGCGCAGGGCTGACAAGCTGTAGCCGCCCGTACGCCTACACCATCCGCACATGCACCAATCGCATGCACCATCCACACATGGTGCCGGCTGTGCTGGACCGCATGCCCTCCCACCCCAAACCCACAGCCCATCTCCTGGCCACCCCGCACCACTGCACCCAGCCTTGGCAGAAGCCCGCAGGCCAGTGGCACGGACCTCTGCTGAGTATGGCGGCGCTGGACACTGTCTGCACGCCCTCTCCGCAGCTGCCATGACATGCTCACGACCGCTGAGACCACACGATGCCCACGCCATCGGGAACTTGGCCCATCGGAGGCGGAGCATCACCGGTGGGCCCGCTAATGACATCAAGCGGTCTACCAGGAGCTGCAGCTGGAACACTTCTTGCACGTGAAGGAGCCAGGGTCAGTGGACGTGTCCCTGTACGTGCACCGCACAAGCGGAGCATGACATGGATCTGGGATCTCCTGTCATGTTTTAACCCAGAGGTTAACTTATACAACTACAATGCCCCAAAAATAACCACAAAAAAAACGATAAATGAAAAGTAAAGAAAAACTACTTACCAGTCACCGCTACCTACCAGATAGATTCAAATTTAGTAGGTCTCCGACTCTGCCCTTGGAGACTTACCAGTCACTTCTCTCCCTTGTAGTCTCAGCTGCCAGTTTCTCCTTCTCCCAGTTCCAGGTAACTCCCAGTTTTCACTCCACTCCAAGAAGCACTCTCACTCAGCCAAGGCAGCGTTCACCATGCTGGGGTGGGGGTGGGTCCCTGCCAGGGCTGGGGAGGGGATGACAAGGGAACAGACCATGTGGCCAGGGTGACCCCTCATGGGTTTGGGGCGGTGTCCAAGAACTGACCGCCATTGCCCAAGGTGTTCCCCATTTAACACAGAGGTGAGGAGGAATTTCTTCACACAAAGGGTCATTAGTCTTTGGAATTAGTCTTTGGAAGGAAAGATTAAAGGAGGATAGGTGGGGAATGACGACAAGATGTGTTGAGATGATGGTTGAAGTTATCAATGTTGAGGAGTCACATTCAATCCAGACGTTCAATGAGGTAACTGGTACAGAGTTCAATTTATGTCAACAACATAACTAAGATACACAACTGATGTACAAGTGCTTACACTTAATCCACAAAGTGGCTGGTGATTACTGTCATTCACAGTCATCTCTTTAGCATAGTTTGAAAGGCTCCTCAGCGCAGTATATGTACAAAGTAAATTAGCAACAATTGACAGAAAACACATTCTGCATCAACCTTTCCTCTTGGTTCAATGTTCCAAAGATTGAGATTAATTCAGATTTTACTGAGAGTTGTCTTAACAGGCATTAAGGATGAATGTGAGGAGTATATTTGTGATCCTGCGTTCCAGGCAGGGAGTATGTTAGCAAAAAGCACAAGTTAAAAATAGGACTACACCATTGTGCCTATTCTGCAGCCAACTTCATGTGAACCAGGCTGCGTCTGGCAGTGTCACATCGTCAAATTATCCCTTTTGAATATATTTCATTAAAAAGTAATGATTATTATAATGCCTCTATAATGCTAGAGTATTAAGAAAAATTATATATTTTATACTTTGGATATTTTTCTTTTTGTGACAGGTCCAGAAAGACACATCACTGCTACAAGTCTGCTCGCAGCTGCAGAGATCTTTATTTCTTTTCCCAGCTAACAAATCTCACTGGCACTTTATGTTAATTTAAGTGATATTATATATTTGATCCTTTTTGTCTGACACTTCTATTAAATAATCAATAACAGTGATCCCTAATTAGATGCTAAACTGACGTAAATAGTATTGAATAAGGACAACATTTACATCAATAGCATTGTTGTAAAACCACGTACTTGTGGAATCATGAATACTTCTGGAAATTAACTGTGTATTAGTATTTTCTAATAAACCACGGGTGGGATTCTCCGTCGGCTGATGCCGGAATCGGGAAATGCGATTGGGCGGAGAAATCGCCGAAACCGCTGCGGCGCCAGTTTCATGTCAAATCACAATTCTTCGTCACCTCAACAGCGGCATCAATGCGTTCCTCTTGACTCTCAGAGGATTTTTTTCCCGACAATACAGCAACCCCATGGCACAAAGGATAGTGTACTCCCAAACCAATACGCAGTGTTATTGGTTACTATTAGTAATTGGAGTGAATTTTGCCTGGATAAAAACCAACAATAATCCAAAGCCTATTTGGAGTTCATGAAGCTTCTGACTTTGGCAAAATGTGTCCTGTGTGTGCATGATACGCAGCTCACATCTTTACCATGAGCCCCACTGGGGTTCATACTGATCAGGTCATTAACGCACGTGCAGCCAATGTCATCCAGAAGTATGCAGAGCAGAGCAAGTAGATCAGCAGCGTGTGATTTAACACCAGCATTGCCATTTTAAATTTCAGCGCTCCAGACAACATCCACTGTTAACCACCTCACAACTAAACACACTTCAGCAGATAGAAGGACTCCCCCTCAAAAACTATTTACAGGTTTCATCCACTATCACGAGGTAGTTAATATTTTTTCCGACTGTCACCTTGAATATTGGTAGGAGGGTTAATGTGTTGAGATGGTGATTGAAATCATCAATGTTGAGGAGTCACACTTAATGCAGAGGTTCAATGAGGTAACTCGTACAGAGTTCAATTTATGTCAACAACATAACTGATATACACAACAGATGTACAAGTGTTTACTCTTAATCCACACAGTGGCTGGTGATTATTGTCATTCAGAAGCATCTGCTGAGCAAGGTGCAAGACTCCTCAGTGCAGGCAATTTAGAACATAGAACGATACAGCGCAGTACAGGCCCTTCGGCCCACTATGTTGCACCGAAACAAAAGCCATCTAACCTATACTATGCCATTATCACCCATATGTTAATCCAATAAACTTTTAAATGCCCTCAATGTTGGCGAGTTCACTACTGTAGCAGGTAGGGCATTCCACGGCCTCACTACTCTTTGTGTAAAGAACCTACCTCTGACCTCTGTCCTATATCTATTACCCCTCAGTTTAAAGCTATGTCCCCTCGTGCCAGCCATTTCCATCCGCGGGAGAAGGCTCTCACTGTCCACCCTATCCAACCCCCTGATCATTTTGTATGCCTCTATTAAGTCTCCTCTTAACCTTCTTCTCTCCAACGAAAACAACCTCAAGTCCAACAGCCTTTCCTCATAAGATTTTCCCTCCATACCAGGCAACATCCTGGTAAATCTCCTCTGCACCCGCTCCAAAGCCTCCACGTCCTTCCTATAATGCGGTGACCAGAACTGTACGCAATACTCCAAATGCGGCCGTACCAGAGTTCTGTACAGCTGCAACATGACCTCCTGATTCCGGAACTCAATCCCTCTACCAATAAAGGCCAACACTCCATAGGCCTTCTTCACAACCCTATCAACCTGGGTGGCAACTTTCAGGGATCTATGTACATGGACACCTAGATCCCTCTGCTCATCCACACTTCCAAGAACTTTACCATTAGCCAAATATTCCGCATTCCTGTTATTCCTTCCAAAGTGAATCACCTCACACTTCTCTACATTAAACTCCATTTGCCACCTCTCAGCCCAGCTCTGCAGCTTATCTATATCCCTCTGTAACCTGCTACATCCTTCCACACTATCGACAACACCACCGACTTTAGTATCATCTGCAAATTTACTCACCCACCCTTCTGCGCCTTCCTCTAGGTCATTGATAAAAATGACAAACAGCAACGGCCCCAGAACAGATCCTTGTGGTACTCCACTTGTAACTGAACTCCATTCTGAACATTTCCCATCAACCACCACCCTCTGTCTTCTTTCAGCTAGCCAATTTCTGATCCACATCTCTAAATCACCCTCAATCCCCAGCCTCCGTATTTTCTGCAATAGCCTACCGTGGGGAACCTTATCAAACGCTTTGCTGAAATCCATATACACCACATCAACTGCTCTACCCTCGTCTACCTGTTCAGTCACCTTCTCAAAGAACTCGATAAGGTTTGTGAGGCATGACCTACCCTTCACAAAGCCATGCTGACTATCCCTGATCATATTATTCCTATCTAGATGATTATAAATCTTGTCTCTTATAATCCCCTCCAAGACTTTACCCACTACAGACGTGAGGCTCACCGGTCTATAGTTGCCGGGGTTGTCTCTGCTCCCCTTTTTGAACAAAGGGACCACATTTGCTATCCTCCAGTCCTCTGGCACTATTCCTGTAGCCAATGATGACATAAAAATCAAAGCCAAAGGTCCAGCAATCTCTTCCCTGGCCTCCCAGAGAATCCTAGGATGAATCCCATCAGAACCCGGGGACTTATCTATTTTCAGCCTGTCCAGAATTGCCAACACCTCTTCCCTACGTACCTCAATTCCATCTATTCTATGAGCCTGGGTCTCAGCATTCTCCTCCACAACATTATCTTTTTCCTGAGTGAAAACTGACGAAAAATATTAATTTAGTATCTCGCCTATCTCTTCAGACTCCACACACAACTTCCCATCCCTGTCCTTGACTGGTCCTACTCTTGCCCTAGTCATTTGCTTTTTCCTGACATACCTATAGAAAGCTTTTGGGTTTTCCTTGATCCTACCTGCCAAATACTTCTCATGTCCCCTCCTTGCTCATCTTAGCTCTCTCTTTAGATCCTTCCTCGCTACCTTGTAACTATCCATCGCCCCAACTGAAACTTCACACCTCATCTTCACATAATGTGGAGATGCTGGCGTTGGACTGGGGTGAGCACAGTACGAAGTCTTACAACACCAGGTTAAAGTCCAACAGGTTTGTTTCGATGTCACTAGCTTTCGGAGTGCTGCTCCTTCTTCAGGTGAATGAAGAGGTCTGTCATCTTCACATAGGCCTCCTTCTTCCTCTTAACAAGAGATTCCACTTCTTTGGTAAACCACGGTTCCCTCGCTCGACGCCTTCCTCCCTGCCTGACCGGTACATACTTATCAAGAACACGCAGTAGCTGATCCTTGAACAAGCTCCACTTATCCAGTGTGCCCAACACTTGCAGCCTACTTCTCCACCTTATACCCCCAAGTCACGTCTAATGGCATCATAATTGCCCTTCCCCCCAGCTATAACTCTTGCCCTGCGGTGTATACTTATCCCTTTCCATCATTAACGTAAACGTCACCGAATTGTGGTCACTGTCCCCAAAGTGCTCTCCTACCTCCAAATCCAACACCTGGCCTGGTTCATTACCCAAAACCAAATCCAACGTGGCCTCGCCTCTTGTTGGCCTGTCAACATATTGTGTCAGGAAACCCTCCTGCACACACTGTACAAAAAACGACCCATCTAATGTACTCGAACTATATCTTTTCCAGTCAATATTTGGAAAGTTAAAGTCTCCCATAATCACTACCCTGTTACTTTCGCTCTTATCCAGGATCATCCTCGCCATCCTTTCCTCTACATCCCTAGAACTATTTGGAGGCCTATAGAAGACTCCCAACAGTGTGACCTCTCCTTTCATGTTTCTAACCTCAGCCCATACTACCTCGGAAGATGAGCCCCATCTAGCATCATCTCCGCCACAGTAATACTGCTCTTGACTAGCAGCGCCACTCCTCCCCCTCTTTTGCCTCCTTCTCTGAGCTTACTAAAACACCTAAACCCCGGGACCTGCAACATCCATTCCTGTCCCTGCTCTATCCATGTCTCCGAAATGGCCACAACATCGAAGTCCCAGGTACCAACCCATGCTGCCAGTTCCCCTACCTTATTTCGTATACTCCTGGCATTGAAGTAGACACACTTCAAACCACCTACCTGAACACTGGCCCCCTCCTGCGAAGTCAATGCTGTGCTCCTGACCTCTATACTCTCAATCTCTCGTACCCTAAAACTACAATCCAGGTTCCCATGCCCCTGCTGTATTAGTTTAAACCCCCCCAAAGAGCACTAACAAATCTCCCCCCCAGGATATTTGTGCCCCTCAGGTTCAGATGTAGACCATCCTGTCTGTAGAGGTCCCACCTTCCCCAGAAAGAGCCCCAGTTATCCAGAAATCTGAATCCCTCCCGCCTGCACCATCCCTGTAGCCACGTGTTTAATTGCTCTCTCTCCCTATTCCTCATCTCATTATCACGTGGCACGGGCAACAACCCAGAGATAACAACTCTGTTTGTTCTCGTTCTGAGCTTCCATCCTAGCTCCCTGAAAGCCTGCCTGACATCCTTGTCCCCTTTCCTACCTATGTCGTTAGTGCCAATGTGGTCCACGACTTGGGGCTGCTCCCCCTCCCCCTTACGGACCCGGAAAACACGATTCGAGACATCACATACCCTTTGTGGTAGTATGTATTGGGGGTCATGTGGGACTGGAAGCCCTAATGTCATTGGCTGACAGATCCCGGGTCCTGGTTGGCCGTTGACCTCAAGCTCCGCCCTGAAGGCGAAGTATAAGAAGCCGGTGCCTTCCCCCGCAGGCCAGTTTACTATCGGGCTGCTGGGGAACAGACACGCTTAATAAAGCCTCATCGACTTCACTCTATTCGTCTCATGGAGTCTTTGTGCGCTACACCCTTGCACCTGGGAGGCAACATACCAAACGTGGGTCTCTCTCGCTCCCACAAAATCTCCTATCTGTGCCCCTGACTATCGAGTCCCCAATTACTAATGCTCTGCTCCTCTCCCCCCTTCCCTTCTGAGCAACAGGGACAGACTCCGTACCAGATGACGCGGCCCCGATCCTGGCCCATTGTCAGGGCCTGAATCGGTCGGGACCAGGGCCGTTCCGCACCGTCGTGAACCTCTACGGCGTTCGCGACGGCGCGGCCCCTTCGGCGTCGGAGTGGAGAATCCCGCCCAAGGTGTCTCGTACCTGTTAACCCGGACGGCCATCGTGGAGCTCCGGAGGTGCTTAGGTCGCGACTGGTCCAGGGTGACCGCGCTGAGGTGTGGGTAGCCGGCGGCGTGATCGGAGGTTCTGGGGCGGCCCCGCGATGGCAGTCCGTGTAGCGCGTATGCGTCGAGCGGCGTAGCAGATGGCGGCCCCCGTTAGTCGAGCGTGGCGGGCGGTGAGGAAGATGGCGTCCAAGATGGCGGCCCCCATGAGTCGTACATGTTATGCGGAGGCGGAGTCGGCAGACACGCTGCCACCTTGCGGGGTCTGCAGGCCTGTGAGTCTGTGGATCGGGTCTGTGAGTTCGAGTTCTTAGATCTGGCCAGGCAGACCTTGGCGAAATGTCCTTTTCGCCCGCAGCTGCTGCAGTTCACGTTGCGGGCCGGGCAGTGCAGTCGGGGGTGTTGGGACTGGCCGCAAAATTAGCAGGGTAGCCCCCCATGATGGGTGGGCAGCCGCGCGGCACAGGCCTGGGGTAGTTTCGTGATCGGCCGGGAACACAGTAAGGCTCTGAAAAGCGGCCTCCAGAGAGGTAGCCAGTTTTACCGTGTCGTCCAGGTCCTGGGCCCCTTTTTCGAGCAGGCGCTGTCTCACATAGTTCGATCGGACCCCCGCCACGTAAACGTCTCGGACGGCGAGCTCCACATGCTGAGTGGCCGTAACGGCCTGGTAGTTACCGTTGCGCGCGAGGGCTTTGAGGTTGCGTAGGTAACCATCAAGCAACTCCCCGGGGTGCTGGCGGCGAGTGGTGAAAACGTGTCACGCGTATACCTCGTTCACAGGCTGCACATAGAGACGTTTGAGTAGTGCGAGGGCCTCTGTATAGGAAGCTGCTTCGTCGAGCTGGACAGAAATGCGATGGCTCACCCGTGCGTGGAGGAGGCTCAGCTTCTGTTCGTCAGTGACAGATGGCGTAGACGACGCCGCGAGATAGGCCTTGAAGCATCAAAGCCAATGTGAAAACATTTATTTCGCCTCCGCAGCCTGTGGATTGAGTTCCAGTCTGTCAGGTTTGAGGGCTGATTCCATAGTAGTATTTTAAGCTGATTAAATTGATGCGACCATCAATTCACTCGAAGACACGCGGAGGAGTAAACCGTGGTTTTAATCAGCTTAGAACTGAGCCTGCCTGTGACCGGTACAACACTGAAGACGGCCCCGCAAGTCAGCAGCTCTTATACTTCCTGTATAGGGGGTGGAGCCATGGGCAGAGCCCGTACATGCCCCAACATATCCCCTGTGGGTGAAGCCACACAATGGCCCATAGGTAGAGCCCACAGGGTTAATAACATAACACAGTGCACTGGTGAATTATCAGTAATTATACATTCACCACAACAACAGTTTGAGATTACAATGCAGCACTCAGTCTTTGGGTGGATGGTCCTTGTGCTGCAACTGAAGTTGAGATAAAAACAATGAGTGCTAGAAACACTTAATAAGTCAGGCAGCCTCTGTGAAGGGAAGCAGAGACCTGAACGTTTAGCGTGGCGTGCGAGTGTAGTTGATGGACCTGAAAGTGGATGTGGAATCTGCTCCTGCCAGAGATCAGCTGACAAAAGCATTTTCACACTGACTGGCCAATTGCCTGCAATCCAACATGAAATGTGCACTGAGACAGCCTCAGTGCTGCCAGCAGTGGTGGAAAGAGAGCAGACGCCTGAACAGGAAGGGTCTGGCCGCGGGATTTAAATGCAGCTCCCTATGGCTGGTGGTCTGCGTTCAAAGTTTGCAGTGGCACATTTTTGGGACCCCATTACTGAAGCAAAGTGCTGCTCTAGTGTGTAAGATTGCATCACTGCCTGGACCTCATACCAGGCCTGACAGGAATGCATGAATTCAGCCTACCCTCCCATTTCTCAAATGAGTGCCTTATGTTCTTACTGGAGGCAGTGAATAATTGTGGTCACGTCTTGCTACCAAGGGATGGGAAGTGGAGGCTACCCCACATGTCACCAAGAAGGCTTGGACAGAGGTGGCGGCCCTGCTCAAAGCCATGACACTGTATGACGAACCTGAATCCAACACCACTAAACATTCACTGACCTCCTACACATTGGCAGGTGAGTGCAGCTTGCAGCTGGAACTTTATGTCGATGCCTTTGTGGGTGGCCGCACATGTTGGTGCCCAGGGGTGTGAAATCTAGAGCATAATGTGGCATATCATGTGCCTTGCTACACCGTGGCTGGCATGTATGTGAAGGTGATGTGTGATGTGGAGGACAAGTGTTCCTGGGTGTGGCAGCCTGCAATGTGGCGGCATGTTGGGCATGACTAATGAAAGCACTTAATTCCTTAGAGGAGAAGTGGAGTCACAATTTGATGGAGTGAGGTTGGGAGGAGATTGAACCTACTGATTCTCATTAATGCAGAGCAGGCTTTGGAAATGGCCTGTGAGCATGAAGCCAGGTCCACAGGTCGCAGAGAGGCAGTGGTGTCAGATGGGAGTAAGAGTCCAATGGAAAGGGAAGAGATTGGTGTAGTGTCTCAGAGTTGTGGCGCTGTTGCTGTAAGACTGAAATGTGAAATGCATTTACTCCCATTGCTCGTCCATTCAAATACATTTCTTCAGTCAGATTGCATATGCTTAGACTTTGTAACGATAGTTGATGCTGCCATTTTTGTGGCCTCTCAGATGACTCATTGTCATGACCCCAAAGCGACTCTGAGGACCCACCCTTGACCCCTGAGGAGGAATATCTTCCCACATCATATCCTCCCTCTTTAACATGTACCAACGTAGATACAGGCATGTTGGTGGGAAGAAGCAGCTCAGATCAGTGGTGAAGGCATAACACATTCACCTGAAGTGGTGGCAGCAGCAAAGAGTCTACAGGGTGCTCGAGATCAGGGAATTGCTGGAGACCAGGATGATGCTGAGCTCGAGGGAGACGATGAGTCTCTGGAATTGTCCATCAGGTGGCAGATGCTGCATGTTCAGCGGGAAACGTGAGAGGATATGTGAGAGGTTCCTGAGGGTCTGCATGGCATGGTGTCTGTCTTGGAGGAGCTCATGCAGTGCATTGGCCCAGAGCTCAGAATGCGTAGGTTCCTCCATAGAGAGTGTGAACACTTTCATGGAGCAGTAGCTCTAGGAACTCAATCAGGAGTTTCTGGGCTTGTGTTCAAACTACGAGCCCACACACACTGGCAGTGACCTCAGTAGGTCACTGCCAATGTGAGTGATGGATGAGGCACTTAGTAACTCTACAAGCTGTCGGACCATCTATGGTGAGCAGGGAGGTTCAAACCAATCTCGTGTTGGTGAACGGGCTGCAGCTCACATCTGCGGAGTGGGGCCTGTCACGGAGATTAGGTTCCCCTCCTCTCAGGGCTCTCTGGATAATGGCAACAACTCCTCCTCCACTCTGCCAGTGACCATCGCATCAGATGAGACCGTGAGGACTGAGGAGTGCCCAGACCTCTTACACAGTCTCCAGCGACTAGAGGACAGCTGCCCAAATCATCTGATGGGGCATCAGTGTCAGTAGGCTGCCTCCAATCTAGCTGCCAATGAGGGGTGGGGGTTGTGGGCACCAAAAGTAAAACTGGCAAGTGAAAGTTTAAGTTATTCTAGCTGGAAGTTTTCTGAACCAAGGCCTCTCTCGTCTCTCTGCCTTCCATAAGGATCATAGGGCTGCAGATGGGAAGACCAGCCAAGCGGTCCCCATCCCAAGACATTCCCCTGACCTGAATCCCTGCAGCCAAACACAAACCCCCCTGACCACCTACCGCCATTAAAGAACTCCCTCAGCACCCTGGATGCAATTGTAAGGAGTGTACTTACCCCCTTGCCACCCATTAGAGTACAAGGTGCCATATTGGCACTGCTTGAAGAGGGGAATCAGGGGTACTGAAGGGGGGGGGGGGGGGCGCTGAGAGGGGTTGGGGGGAAATGAGGGGGACTGAAGAGGGTACTGAGGAGGGCCCTGCCAACGATTAGGATGAGGGGGGTCCCTTCCAGCAATCGTGAGGTGGGGTGCTGCAGCAGCATCTGAGATTGGGACGCCTTTTAAAAATGGCGCTCCGATCTATGAGGAGTGGGCCTATCAGGGAGATTAGAGAGAGCCCCGATTGAATGGGACTGAAAACCTAATTCTGGGTAAATCTTTTTCTAAGTGTTATTGAATGGCACTTTGGTTTCTCCCCTAGCCTTTATTTAAGTTTAAGCAAATATGAAATGAGAAGAATGGGAGATGTGAGAACGAGAGTTAGGTATCAGAATGTCATCAAATTCAATGGTTTCAGCCTCTATACGGGTCATGGTCTCAGGAATGGTCATTCCGACACTGACTACCAATCTATCCTCCAGTCGGGTTAAGACAAGCACCTGTACCAATCTGATTGGCTCCTGTTGTTTCTGTTTGTGCATCATCTTGTCCTGCGAGGGGGGGGGGTGCTATTGAGCAAGGTGGAATCTGTTCAGGTATATGTTTGCATGAGTTGAATAGATGTAAGTTGTGAGATTTGGGTATGAACCTTTAAACAGTGTTAAATGTGTGAGGGTGAGGTGAAGCACCATAAATGTTAGGTATCAGGTTGTTGGTAGGTAAGTGACTGAGGTACGATACATTGAGTAATGTCTGAAGCTAATGGTACAGTTGTTAAGATATAACATTTTGTTACAGAATGAAGCGGGGGTTAACTTAAACAGCACTAATTTCTCCACTCACCACCCATCTGTAAACAGAAAGATGTTTTGATGTGTTTCTCTTTTTATCAGCAGTGGTTAATTGTGATCACAGAGCATAATTTGGGGGACTATCTGACTTATCCATTCACGTCTAGCTTTCTTTGTAGCTTGGCTTGGAGATTTCATCACGATGATGGGCTTCCGTCTCAATATAACATGTAGTTCCCATGAACTTTGTGTCTGTGGACCCTCCCCTCACCAAGCCTAATCACTGACATTGATGGAGGATGTAGGTGGAATTGCGATATTTGCAATCACGCAACCGGATATGCCATTCCTGATCGGACACAGAAAATCCTGCCATTGTTTCAGGTTAGTCTGGGAAATTAACCTTGCCAGAAACCTCCCCAGAGTCTTTTGGGACTCTCTTAAATTCTGATCACAAATGCTATAGAACTATCAAGCTGTCAAGTTATTTACATCCCCGTCCTTTTAAATTTGGGGGAAAAATAGCCTGCTGTATTTTTTAGTAGAAAAAAACCTAGGGCAGAATTCTCCGTCAGCTGACACCAAAATCAAGAAGCGCGATCAGGCGGAGAATCGGTCCCAATGCCAAAATTGCGGCAAGAGCTGATTTTACGCCAAATCATGGTATCACGGTGGTTAGCGCTGTTGCTTCACAGTGCCAAGGATGCGGGTTCAATTCTGGTCTTGGGTGACTGTCTGTGTGGATTTTGCACATTTTCCACGTGTCTGTGTGGGTTTCCTCTGGGTGGTCTTGTTTCTCCCACAGTCCAAAGATGTGCGGGTTAGGTGGATTGGCCGTTATCAATGCATAGGTTCACATGGAGAGTGGGCCTTTCGGAGGTGCAGACAGAATGGGCTGAATGGCCTATTTCTGCTCTGTAGGGATTCTATGAAGGCTCCAGTTGCTATGCAATCACTGCTAGTTCATTTATTATTCATATTGTGTAGCCATCTGGGATGGCCACTTCCCGATTACAAAATGGACACTTTGCAAAGATTGCAGGGAAAATGGACAATACTAAGAAAGCAAGCAGGTGCAAGGTTTGTCTGTTGATTGGAGCCATAGCTCCCAGACAAGACCGATACTGCAAACCATTTCCATACCAATGAGCTATCCCCAGGAACAAAAAGGTACCATTTAAGTAAACGATACCAAGACAGACACCCCGGCGCCAGAGGAGGCCAGAACAAAGCAGGCCAACGGCCACCTAGGACATGCCCAGCAATCAGGGCACCCACCCCTCTATTGGAGGAAATCGATGGGAACGATTGGGAAACGGCGCAATTAATTGGGGCCAAGTTCAAGGCCCGCCCAAAAGCGCGTGAAGCCCTTTTTGGGTATAAGAAGAATCCCCCAAGAGAGAATCGCTCTCTTGTGGCTCCGGCTCTCACCAAGGAGCGACCTGCCCAACAGCAACATCAGAACAAGTAAGTCCAAAGTCAACGCACGTAACAAGACAGACGCTCCTAGCTGGTATTCTGTACCAATTCGACCTCAGCAGCCTCAGAACCGAACAACTCTGGGTTCCTCTGACTGAGTGGGCGCCCAAAGCGAAGTATAGGCTTTTAGCAGTAGTGATAGTTTAGTTTGTAGAGTTTTATACATGAGTATATTTGACTGTGTGTGTAAATAAATGAGCATTGAGTTTGAACTTACTAACTGATGTGTCGAGTCTTTGATCAGTATTCGGTTTTGAACCTTGTGGCGGTATAAAGAGATACCTGGCGACTCTAGAGTAAACATAATTAGAATTAAGGAAGGCGACCATATTGGCCCCCATCTTCAGAGCCAAATTAAGAGAAGCACAATTAGCAACAATTGTAGCCCTCGCTAAGCACAATAAAACATAGTTGGAACTTAAATAGCGCAAACACCTTTGTTCAGCATGAATATAACTATAGGTTTTACCCCTCCGGGAAAAGGACCATTAAAATAAACACACTTAAAACTATGCCTTATTTTTAATGTTTAGCAATACAAGTATAAATCCCTTAAAACTACCTTTGTTTTCCTAACAATGATAAAGATTATTATTATTATTATTATAAATTGCAATTATTCGTCGCCTTGCCAGTGGCGCCAAAGTGTTCTGGAACACACGTACAGTAAACACCGCTTGCATATCATTAATGAGCCTGACCCAGTATTTTCCGCAGACTCCGCAATTCTCTGCCTCTGATGGGCCGAATCCCGAAACCAGCGTCGTGGCTGATGGGGAAGAGAGAAGGGGTACGGAAAGTGTCCAACATTGCCATACTTTGCTTCCGGTTGTGCCGTTGGCTGTGGGGCTTACAAGGCCAGGGGGCGTAGTGGGGGTTGGCCAGGAGCTGTGCTGTGGGGTTGGGGTGGACGGGCACGGAACACTATTGCCGCAGCCTGCAAGGCAGCCATGCAGCTGTGCATGCCGCTGGCTGTCCACTGTGAACTTAGGACCATAGGTTGTATGGATGTCCCCCCAGGGCACCCCACCTTGGTGCTCTCTGGCCCCAGCCGACCCATCAGCAGGATGGGCATGCTCCAGCGTAACCAGTGCCATCTTATTGTAATGTGTATATGCAGCTGCAGCTTGTTAGCCTACTGAGTGTCAATCGTGAATCTGGCGAATCTGGCATCATTCTCATTCGAATTGATTGTGTTCTACATGGCGCCGGTGCTAGCCCTTCAACAGTTGCTGAATCGGTCCAGGTGCGGCGCCAGTTTTGCTGTCATGGAACTCCACGAATCCTGCGCCAGCATCAACACTTATTCTCAGGATCGGAGAATCCAGCCCCTAGTATTTATAGTTTCAAAGGCTGTTTGTTGCCATAATGCTAAGGGCAATCGTCAACATATGTTTAACGTTTGACTGCTTCCACAACGTATCATTATCACAGTGGGCAGCTGTAATTTCAGTTTGATTGAAAGCTCCAAGAGGTCAGTAAGGGATTAGCTGTCTTTGATGTCAGGTTTGAATACAACTGTTTGCATTTATAAGGGATTAAATTTGAAGGGATTTGAATGTATTGAATGGGCTTTTTTTTTATCAATGAGAGTGATTATTTTATATGGTCAAGTCTGTAATAGTCACATGGAACTTTATTCATTCAATCTAACAACTCCTGAAGTCTGTTCATGGTGGATAGAAATTAGGTTGGCATGGAGGGTGCAAAACAAAGGATGGTAGGTAGGAGGCCATATATTGGTATGAGATTGCACTAAATTGGCATAAAAGGCCATGGAGATGAGTGGTGTAATGGATTGCCATAGATGGCATGAGGGCTTTGATGGTGGGTAGCGGGACATAATTTTGCATTGATGAAATGCGGGATCACGGGGGGTGCATGGGGGCATGGGTTGATATGAATGAGGCATGGGGAGTGGGTGCATGGGGGGAGGCTATGTATGGGGACATGGGCTGGCAGCATGAGTTAGCATGGATGAGGCTTGGAGTGATGCGCGGTGTGAGAGTTGAGGACTAGATAATATTAAATTAAACAATTGGAAGAATGTCCCAGAGCACCGAGGTGGGCCTTTTAACCAGGCCGCCATGACACTCAGCAGTTCTTGTGGCTGCCTCCAAACTTTTTCTGGGGGCAGCGGGCTGGATTCTAGCATGCATCACCATCTACGGAAGGGAGATTTCATGATTTGCAGCAATCTTTCTGGATTTGCAGCAATCTTTCTGAGGTAGGTGCAGTGAACCGGGAGATTTCCCAACTCCGTCTACCTGCCTTGGATCAAAAGCCCAGGCCTTAGTTTTTGTCACAGAGACTGCCGGGTAACGGGAGTCTGTTTTTAGTAACACTATTGCAATAATGGTGCACTGAGACCGCCAATTCTGTTTGTCTTTCCCACCTGCAGAGAATAATTCCTTCAGTTGTGTTCCCACACAGCATGGCTCAGATCGTGTGTGTGTTTTGTGGGTATTAAATGTCTGCATTTGCGTTCCGTCATTATCCACCGTGGAGTGTCACCAAAGGATAGTTTAATTTCGAATGTTTGATGACACAAACCCATTGTGCAAGTGGCATAAACAAATGCATTATATTTCATCCATTTGTTGCAGTGCATCATTTTATGTGTGTCATGAAGAAAGTGCAGGCAGAACCTTAATGTAGCATGCAAATGATAACGTACTTCAATTGACTGCATCAGCTACCTTCTTAAAAAATGTTATTTTCTAAAGAAACCCTTTTCAATCACTGAGAGCTGCCTGATAGATTTGAGTGAATAGGCAAGGCTACAGGAACGTGACGTGACTTTATTTCAGCATTGAGTCATAAAGGAAGAGCACAACTTAACGTTCCTAAGAACCGTGTCATTCCAGTCAGGAACTGGGAAAAAATTAATGGGAGAATACATTTTAATTAAGAATCATGGGCGAAATTCTCCCCCAACGGCGCGATGTCCGCCGACTGGCGCCAAAAACGGCGCCAATCAGACGGGCATCGCGCCGGCCCAAAGGTGCGGAATGCTCCGCATCTTTGGGGGCCGAGCCCCAACATTGAGGGGCTAGGCCGACGCCGGAGGGATTTCCGCCCCGCCAGCTGGCGGAAATGGCGTTTGTTGCCCCGCCAGCTGGCGGAAATGGCATTTGTTGCCCCGCCAGCTGGCGCGGAAATGCGGCGCATGCGCGGGAGCGTCAGCGGCCGCCAACAGTTTCCCACGCATGCGCAGTGGGGAGAGTCTCTTCCGCCTCCGCCATGGTGGAGACCGTGGCGGAGGCCGAAGGGAAAGAGTGCCCCCATGGCACAGGCCCGCCCGCGGATCGGTGGGCCCCGATCGCGGGCCAGGCCACCGTGGGGGCACCCCCCAGGGCCAGATTGCCCCACGCCCCCCCCAGGACCCCGGAGCCCGCCCACGCCGCCTGGTCCCGCCGGTAAATACCAGCTTTGATTTACGCCGGCGGGACAGGCAATTTCTGGGCGGGACTTCGGCCCATCCGTGCCGGAGAATTGAGCAGGGGGGGCCCGCCAACCGGCGCGGCCCGATTCCCGCCCCCGCCCAATCTCCGGTACCGGAGACTTCGGCGGGGGCGGGATTCACGGCGGCCAATGGCCATTCTCCGACCCGGCGGGGGGTCGGAGAATGACGCCCCAGGTAAGGGAGGGAATGGTCTAAAAGCCACAGCAGTCACATTCTGATATAAGATACTGAAATGCGCTGCATCAGACCTCGGTCAGCCAAGCTTTGGGGGGATATTCAAAAGTGCCAACGCTAGTTGTGGCACAGCTGAGGTGCCAGCCTTCGCTGAAATATCGTAAACTGTCTCAGATGGTCAACTAGAAAGGAAGCGGCAGCCACATCCCCATCCAAAAACAACAAAACAATTTCCTCAAAAGCTTCCTTGATAAGGAGACAGTTCGCCACTTTCCTGCCAGCAGCACCTTCAGGGGTTGAAGTCATCTTCCATGACTGAATCCTGCAAGGTAAACCCACATGTACAACACGGAGGACAGATATAGTGGCTATCAATATTCCACCAAGCATCTGACAGTCTGGTAAAATGCGAATATAATGAGACTTCTCAGCACGTTGTTATGAGCCAGGGTTTAGAGAACCCCAAAGTGTATCATGGAGGTCACCTGACCCACAACTTTTAATAGATTGTGGTATGGGGAGCCCACGGCCCACTCTACAGCTGTGGTACAGCAGAAATGGAAAAGTATTTTTTAAAGCAAAACAATGTTTATTCTATGAACTCAAGTTAACCTTTTTAACATACAGTGACCATCTTAGCAACCATTAATTCAAATACAACCCCCAAAGAATACAACACTAAGTAATCCTTTAAGCTTTCCTTTTAACATCCATAAGACTTCACAGAATTTACAGTGCAGAAGGAGGCCATTCAGCCCATCGAGTCTGCACCGGCTCTTGGAAAGAGCACCCTACCCAAGGTCCACACCGCCACCCTATCCCCATAACCCAGTAACCCCACCCAACACGAAGGGCAATTTTGGACACGAAGGGCAATTTATCATGGCCAATCCACCTAACCTAACTTAAAACACCTTTTCCTAGAAGCACATCAGGTTAAAGTCACCACTGTTACTAGTTTTAAATCACCAGAATCGATTTACAGTCTTTAGATTACAGGGAGAAACTCATACATTTTTTGGCTGTGACTGCAGCTATCCAGCTCTGAAAACGAAACTAAAACTCAGCCTGCAGCAAACAACCTAAAACGAAAGTAAAAAGCTGACAGACAGCCCAGCTCCACCCACTCTCTGACATCACTGGAGTAGTAAACACCCATTTCTTAAAGGTACTCTCACTACAGATATTTATTTATTTTTTAAAATATATTTTATTAAATTTTTTCAAACAAAAATTTTCCATCTTTACAACTTAATAATAAAATGTACATTAACCGTTATTTAAATAATATATTAAACTAACAACAACTGAGAAAAAAGTATTACACAAGAAGCAATTATCACAACTAGCGTAAAGAGAAAAACAAAAACAAAAAACAAAACACAAAATAACCCTCCCCCCCCCCACCCCCCTCCCTCCTCCCCCTGGGTTGCTGCTGCTGTCTGTTCTGTTTTTCCATTATCGTTCCGCGAGATAGTCAAGAAACGGTTTCCACCGCCTGGTGAACCCCTGAGCCGATCCTCTTAACGCATATTTTATTCGCTCCAGTCTTATGAACCCTGCCATGTCATTTATCCAGGCCTCCACGCCCGGGGGCTTCGCTTCTTTCCACATAAGTAGAATCCTTCGCCGGGCTACTAGGGACGCAAAGGCCAAAATGTCGGCCTCTTTCGCCTCCTGCACTCCCGGTTCTTCTGCAACCCCAAATATAGCCAACCCCCAGCTTGGTTTGACCCGGACCCCCACCACCTCTAAGACCACTCTTGCAACACCCTCCCAGAACTCATGCAGTGCCAGACATGACCAGAACATGTGGGTATGGTTCGCCGAGCTTCCCGAGCACCTCCCACACCTATCCTCCACCCCAAAAAACCTGCTCAGTCTTGCTCCCATCATATGCGCCCTGTGTAGAACCTTAAATTGAATCAGGCTAAGTCTGGCACATGAGGACGAGGAATTTACGCTGCTTAGGGCATCTGCCCACAGCCCCTCCTCGATCTCTTCCCCCAGATCCTCTTCCCATTTTCCCTTCAGCTCCTCTACCATCTTCTCCCCCTCGTCTCTCATCTCCCTGTATATTTCCGACACTTTACCTTCTCCAACCCATGCCCCCGAAATCACTCTATCCTGGATCCCTTGCGTCGGGAGCTGCGGAAATTCCCTCACCTGTTGCCTCGTAAATGCCCTCACTTGCATGTATCGGAAAGCATTCCCTGGTGGCAACTTATATTTTTCTTCCAATGATCCCAAACTCGCAAACGTCCCGTCCACAAACAGGTCCTTCAGCTTCCTAATTCCTGCTCGCTGCCAACATTGAAATCCCCCATCTATCCTCCCCGGGACGAACCTGTGGTTATTCCTTATCGGGGACCACACCGAGGCACCCGTCACTCCCCTGTGTCGTCTCCACTGCCCCCAGATCTTCAAGGTCGCCACCACCACTGGGTTTGTGGTGTATCTTTTCGGGGAGAACGGTAGCGGCGCCGTCGCAAGCGCTTTCAGGCTTGTTCCCTTACAGGACACCATCTCCAGCCTTTTCCACGCCGCACCTTCTTCTTCCCTCATCCACTTACGGACCATCGACAAAATGGCGGCCCAATAGTAGTCACTCAGATTCGGCAGTGCCAATCCCCCTCTGTCCCTACTGCGCTGCAGGAGCCCCCTCTTTACCCTCGGGGTCTTTTCCGCCCATACAAAGCTCGTAATGCTCCTATCTATTTTTTTTAAAAAGGCCTTTGTAATCAGGATGGGGAGGCACTGAAACACGAAAAGAAACCTCGGGAGGACCACCATCTTGACCGCCTGTACTCTGCCCGCCAATGACAGGGGCACCATATCCCACCTCTTAAAGTCCTCCTCCATCTGCTCTACCAGTCGCGTCAGGTTAAGTTTGTGTAGGGCTCCCCAGTTCCTGGCCACCTGAATCCCCAGGTATCGAAAATTCCTTGTTACTCTCCTCAGCGGCAGAGCATCTATCCCCCTGCCCTATTCCCCGGTGTGCATCACAAAAAGTTCGCTCTTTCCCATATTTAATTTATATCCCGAGAACTCTCCAAACTCCCTGAGTATCTGCATTACCTCTGGCATCCCCTCTACTGGGTCCGCCACATATAGCAGTAAATCGTCTGCATATAGTGACACTCGATGTTCCTCTCCCCCTCTAAGCACCCCCCTCCACTTCTTAGAGTCCCTCAGCGCTATGGCCAATGGCTCAATTGCCAACGCGAACAGTAACGGGGACAGGGGGCACCCCTGTCTTGTACCCCTATGTAATCGGAAGTAACCCGATCTTTGCCTATTTGTAACAACGCTTGCCACCGGGGCCCCGTACAGGAGTCTAACCCATCTAATGAACCCCTCCCCGAACCCAAATCTCTTCAGCACCTCCCACAAATAGTCCCACTCCACTCTATCGAATGCCTTCTCTGCATCCATCGCCACCACTATCCCTGCCTCCCCCTCCGGTGGGGGCATCATCATCACCCCCAGCAACCTTTGTATATTGGCGTTCAATTGTCTCCCTTTAACAAACCCTGTCTGGTCGTCATGTACCACGCCTGGGACACAATCCTCTATCCTTGTCGCCATCACTTTGGCCAGCAGCTTGGCGTCTACATTTAGGAGGGAGATGGGCCTATATGACCCGCACTGCAGCGGGTCTTTATCTCGTTTCAGAATTAACGATATCGTCGCCTCCGACATTGTCGGCGGTAGTGTCCCCCTTTCCTTAGCTTCATTGAAGGTTCTCGCCAGAAGCGGGGCCAGCAGGTCCATATACTTCCTATAAAATTCCACCGGGAACCCATCGGGTCCCGGGGCCTTCCCTGCTTGCATGTTCCCAATTCCTTTGATCACCTCCTCCACCTCAATCTGCGCCCCAAGACCTGCCACCTCCTGCTCCTCCACCCTCGGGAACTCCAGCTGGTCCAAAAAGTGTATCATTCCCTCTTTCCCCTCCCGGGGTTGGGACTTATACAGCCTCTCATAAAATGACTTGAACACCTCGTTCACTTTCCGTGCTCTCTGCTCCATCTTTCCCGTTTGTCCCTAACTCCTCCGATCTCTCTCGCCGCCCCCCCTCTTTCGAAGTTGTTGGGCCAGCAGCCGGCTCGCCTTTTCCCCATATTCATATTGTATTCCCTGTGCCTTCCTCCACTGCGTCTCCGCCTTTCCCGTGGTCAGCAGGTCAAACTCCGTCTGTAGTCTTCGTCTTTCCCTGTATAGCCCTTCATCCGGGGCCTCCGCATACTGCCTATCCACCCTCAGAATTTCCCCAACCAGTCTCTCTCTTTCTTTACCCTCTTGTTTCCCCTTGTGGGCTCTAATGGAAATCAGCTCTCCTCTAACCACCGCCTTCAGCGCTTCCCATACTACCCCCACATGGACCTCCCCACCATCATTGACCTCCAGGTATCTTTCGATGCATCCCCTCACCCTTCCGCATACCCCCACGTCCGCCAGTAGTCCCATGTCTAATCTCCAAAGTGGGTGCTGCTCCTTTTCCTCTCCTAGATCCAGATCCACCCAATGTGGGGCGTGATCTGAAACGGCTATAGCCGAGTACTCCGTTCCTGCCACTTTCGGGATCAGCGCCCTTCCCCAGACAAAAAAGTCTATCCGGGAGTATACTTTATGGACGTGGGAGAAGAAGGAAAACTCTTTACCGATCGGTCTGTCAAATCTCCACAAATCTACCCCTCCCATCTGCTCCATAAATCCCTTAAGCACCTTGGCCGCTGCCGGCCTTCTCCCGGTCCAGGATCTGGACCGGTTCAGCCCTGGGTCCAGCACTGTGTTGAAGTCCCCCCCCCATTAACAAGTTTCCCGCCTCCAGGTCCGGGATACGTCCCAGCATTCGCTTCATGAATCCCGCGTCATCCCAGTTCGGGGCGTATACGTTCACCAGCACCACCACCTCACCTTGCAATCTGCCACTCACCATCACGTACCTGCCCCCACTATCCACCACTATGGTCTTAGCCTCGAACGATACCCGTTTCCCCACCAGTATTGCCACCCCTCTGTTTTTTGCATCTAACCCTGAGTGGAATACCTGTCCCACCCATCCTTTCCGTAGTCTAACCTGATTCGCCAATTTCAGGTGCATCTCCTGGAGCATAACCACGTCCGCCTTCAGTCTCTTTAAGTGCGCAAACACCCTTGCCCTCTTAATCGGCCCATTTAAACCTCTCACATGCCACGTGATCAGCCGGGTTGGGGGGCCATTTAACCCCCCCCCTCGTCGACTAGCCATCCCCTTTTTTAAGCCAGTTCCTCACCCAGGTCCCAGACACCCGTCTGTCCCCCAGACGGCGCACTCCCGTCCCGACCACCTTGTCTCGTTTCAGCTCCCCCTTACCCTCAGCAGCAGCAACCCAGTTAATTCCCCCCCCCGCCCCCCCAACCCCCCCGCTAGATTCCCCTCTTGCTTGATTGCTCCCCCCAAATTGCTTCCGGGAGTCAGCTAACTCTGGCTGACCTCGGCTTCCCCCGTTTATCCTTTGACCTCCCTGCGTGTGAGGCCCCCTTCCTTCCTGCGCCCTTTTTCCCACCTCAATTTCCATAGCGCGGGAAAAAACCTGCACTTCCCTCTCGGCCCCGCCCCTAATGGCGCAGTTCCCTCATTCCCCTTCCCTGTCCCCTTTTCCACCGTCGCCCACATTCCTTCGTGTGTCCCCCCACTCAGGGGAGGGGGGGGAGAAAAAATTCCCTGTCCAACATTATTACATATTAGCCCTCCCCTCTCCCCACTTAACATTTCTGTGCCACCACCTCGCTACCTCTCTCCAGACATCAATTTCTCAAGTCTAGTCCAATTTCTCTTCCTGAATGAATGTCCATGCCTCCTCCGCCGTCTCGAAGTCGTGGTGTTTGCCCTGGTGTGTGACCCACAATCTTGCCGGCTGCAGCATCCCAAATTTGATTTTCTTCCTATGGAGCACCGCCTTGGCCCGATTGAAGCTCACCCTCCTTCTCGCCACCTCCACACTCCAATCTTGATATACGCGTATCACCGCGTTCTCCCACTTGCTGCTCCGTGTCCTCTTAGCCCAACTCAGGACCTTCTCCCTGTCCCTGTAGCGATGGAACCTCACCACTATTGCTCGTGGTGTTTCCCCTGCCTTTGGTCTTCTCACGAGGACCCGGTACGCTCCCTCCACTTCCAGGGGGCACGTTGGGGCCTCAGCTCCCATTAGAGTATGGAGCATCGTACTCACATACGCCCCAGCATCAGCTCCCTCTGTCCCTTCGGGGAGACCTAAAATCCTTAGATTCTTCCTCCTCGAGCTGTTCTCCAGGGCTTCCAGCCTTTCTATGCACCTCTTGTGTAGTGCCTCGTGCGTCTCCGTTTTTACCACCAGGCCCTGTATCTCGTCTTCGTTCTCGGCTGCCTTTGCCTTCACTCCACGGAGTTCCATCGCCTGGATCTTTTGTGTTTCCTTCAATCCCTCGATTGCCAGTAACATCGGCGCCAGCACCTCTTTCTTGAGCTCCTCCACACATCGTCGGAGGAACTCCTGCTGTCCCGGGCCCCATACCATCTGGGCTCCCTCGGCCGCCATCTTGCTTCTCCCTTCTCTTCCCTGCCGCTGCTCCAGAGGATCCTCAGCAATCTGGCCACTGCTGTCGCTCCTTTCCATCCACACCCGGGGGGACTTCTTCCTTTGTCACCTCACACTGGGTTTGGCCGTAAAAAATTTCCGTTGGGGCTCCTGATAAGAGCCCAAAAGTCCGTTGAAATGGGAGGTGCCGAAATGTGCAGCTTAGCTGGTCATCGCCGCAACCGGAAGTCCGACAGATATTTATATACACACCCATTTATAAACACCCATTTCTTAAAGGTACTCTCACGTGACACCTCCCCCCAAGAAAAATAAATAAACCATCAACTTCAAGAGGGTTTCATTTTTCACCTTTACACTATCCTTTAAGAAATGCACACAGTAAATATATGTTTTTGTTTTAAAAAAACACACGCAAACAGGCATAATAATATAGTCAATTTTTGTTCCTCTTCCTCTCACTGAAATCTTTCGGGATTAACAGTCTCTTTGAACAAGAAGGTCTCTGTACAATCCGTCCATTTCTCTATGCCGCGGCATTTCGCTTTAAAGTCAGATACTTTAGTTCAATCTGATCGCAGAATCCCTTGTAATTCTCCAACACAGGAGCATTGGTTATCACAGATTTCAGGCAGTCAAATGCCTGTTGAAACTCCGCTGTCCAATGAAATTTTCGATGTTTCTTCAGCAAGTCCATCAGTGGAGCAATCAGGCTACAAAACCTTTGCACAAATGTTCGATCAAATCCACTCATGCCAAGAAATCGCATTATTTCCCTTTGTCTTGAGGGTATCGGAAGCTCCTCAAGGAAAGTGGCTTGGGCCTTTCCAAATTCACTTTTGGCTAGGTTTGTCACCAAACCCGCCTCCTGAAGTCGATCGAATAACTCCATCAGATGTTTCAAATGTTCTGTCCATGTCTGACTGAAAATTACCAGATCGGCGATGTATACCGCACAATTGGGTAATCCTGAAACAACTTTGTTAGTGAACCGTTGAAATGTGGCTGGTGCGAATTTCATACCAAATGGCATAACGTTGAATTGGTATATACCATCTGGAGTCACAAAAGCTGAAATCTCCTTCGCCCTTTCGGATAAAGGTACCTGCCAGTAACCTTTAAGTAAATCCAGTTTAGAAATACATGCTGATTATCCCACTTTCTCAATGCAATCCTCCAAACGTGGGATAGGATAAGAGTCCGTTCTTGTAACTGCATTAACCTTTCTATAGGCCACACACAACCGTTCGGTACTGTCTGGTTTAGGTACCATCACTATGGGTGAGTTCCATTGGCTGCAACCCACTTCAATTATGCCATTTTTAAGCATACTCTCAATCTCTTTGTTAACCTCTGCCAATTTTAAAGGGTTAAGTCGATATGGATGTTGTTTGATTGGAACAGCATTTCCCACATCTACAGCATCTCCACAAGATTATCTCCACAAACTTGCCCATGTGATATCAATAACTCTTCCAGGTCAGTCCGTGTTTCCTCTGGAAGGTAACTCAACAATTTATCCCAATTTTTAAGAACTTCCTCATTTTCCAATTTAATTTAAGGTATGTCAAATTCACAGTCATCTGGATTTGTTTCATCACTTTGAGTTAGAATCATCAATACCTCCTCCTTTTTCTCTCCTTCCCTTTCAAAGTACCTTTTAAGCATATTCACATGACACACTCGGTGAGTCTTCCTTCTATCTGGTGTTTTTACCACATAATTCACCTCACTTAAATTCCTTTCAATCTGATAAGGTCCACAAAACCTAGCTTTTAAAGGCTCACCTACCACTGGTAACAATAATAAAACTTTATCTCCAAAGGCAAAACTACGAACTGTGGATTTCTTGTCCGCTACCCATTTCATCACATGTTGTGCACTTTTTAAATGCTGTCTAGCCAATTCACCTGCTCTATTTAATCATTTCCTAAAATTTGACAAGTAATCCAGTAATGTAATTTCTGATATCTCACTCACCAATTTTTCTGTAATCAATTTAAGTGGTCCTCTTACCTCATGACCAAATATTAGTTCAAAAGCACAAAATTTGGTTGGCTCAAATTTTATTCCTAAAATATCCATCATTTCTTTGAATAACCTTGAGGTAAAATTTGATCCTTGATCCGATTATATTTCTGTGGGTAGTCCATATCTAGTATAGAATTTAAGTAACTCCTCCACAATCTTTTTAGCTGTAATATTACATACTGGAATGGCCTCTGGAAACCCAGTAGACACATCCATTATAGTCAGAAGATAGCGATTCCCACTTTTTGTTTTCGGAAGCAGTCCTACGCAATCTATTAGGACCTTTGTAAAAGGTTCCTCAAATGCTGGAATGGGTATTATCACTGCTTGAAGTTTCCCTATCACTTGACATGTGTGACATGATTGACAAAATTTAACTACATCTTTACGTAGTCCAGGCCAATAAAAATGTTTTTGTATTTTAGCTTGAGTTTTCCTTATTCCCAAATGACCTCCCACTGGTACCTCATGTGCAACTCGCAACACCACCTTTCTATACCCTACCGGAAATACTACTTGATGAACTTCTGCCCACTTTTCATCTGCCTGCATATGTCAAGATCTCCATTTTCTCATCAAGACATCACTTTTATGGTAATCACACTCTGGTATACACTCAGATTCCTCTTCCGTTTATGCTTTCTGATACATCCGTTTTATTTCTATGTCTTTCTGTTGTAACTCCGCCACTTTTCCTGAGCTAAAAATATCCGTCTCATCCTCCACCTGTTCTTGTTCTTTTTGAACCATCTGATCAAAAATTGTTTCTGATAATTACACTTCAACTTCATCTTCAATCTTTGAGTTCTCCTCTTGTCTTAACCTGTGACTTTGCGACCTTGTTACTACACAATCCGGAGGAATCCCAGGATATTCATCCTTCAACGCTTCAGTTGTCTGATTTTCCACTGGCTTATCAACCACAGTAGGCATCACTCCCACCTGCGATCCAGCTATACCATTACCCAAGATAAACTGTATTGCTGGACAAGATAGTTTCTCTATTTCTCCTACTACCACTTCACCACTCTTCACTGGGCTTTCCAACCTTACTTTATACAATTGAACACTACTCCTCTCACCCTGAATTCCACATATTACCACCTTTTCTGGCAACATTCTTCCCTAACTACATAACTCCTCATCTCTTACCATTAAAGATTGACTAGCTCCCGTATCTCTTAATATTATGACTTCTTTACCTGCTTCTCCTGATACACATGAGTAAACTTTACCCACACAAGTAAATTCCTTAATGAGATCTGGCACCTTCTTATCAATCACCTCTTGATCAGGCTGTACAATCTTTTGTACCTCCTTCGCTTCACTTAGGCTTTCCTTTACCACTTCAACAAACCCTACTGTCTTATCCTGTTTTGCCACATCAGCCTTCCCAGTGTTTTTCTTCAACCACCAACACTGTGACTTTACATGGCCTAGTTTATTACAAGTGAAAACATTTGAAATTTTTCATTTCTTTTCCACCCTCCTAGATTTCTTTTTTAAACTGAGGTACACTCCCTTATTATCTCCCATCAGATCATCTTTACCTTTACCACTTGAGTATTTCTCATGTCCCCAGTTTCTATTCCACACAGACAAAAACTGATGTCGGAAACCAAGCTTTGATTTATGAACTAATTTATAATCATCTGCCATTTCTGCTGCTAATCTCGCAATTTTAACCCTCTGCTCTTCCACATGAGTTTTCACTACATCAGCAATTGAATTTTTAAACTCCTCCAAAATTACAATTTCTCTGAGAGCTTCATACGTTTTGTCTATTTTCAAAGCCCTTATCCACCTATCAAAATTACTCTGACCCTTTCAAACTCCATGTATGTTTGACCAAATTTTTTCCTTAAATTTCTAAACCTTTGTCTGTAGGTTTCAGACACTAGTTCATATGTACCTAGGATGGATTTTTTCACCTCCTCATACTCCTATATACCTCCTCCAGTAGTGATGCAAACAATTCACTAGCCCTACCTATCAGCTTTGTTTGAATCAGTAATACCCACATGTCCTGTCGCCATTTCATTTGTTCAGCTACCTTCCCAAATGAAATGAAAAAGGCTTCCACTTCCTTCTCGGCAAACCTTGGCAATGCTTGGACATATTTAAATCGATCCCCACCAAGCCTTTGACTATGACGCTCTTTCTCACTAGCCTCATCACTATCATCCAACTGTACGATTCCCTTTATGCTGCCCTTTAACTGACTGTCATGTTTCATGGCCATTTTCTGAAGTTCAAACTCTCTCTCTGTATCTTTTTCCCTGATCTGGATCTCCCTTTCTCTTTCTTTTTCCTCTCTATCTCTTTCGTATTCAAGCTGCTTTAATTCTTTCTCATGTTCCATTTGTTTAATTTGCAACTGAATTTTTGCCATTTCCAATGAGTCAAACTGTATCTCAGGCAACTTTAAATGCTTAGCCACCGCCATAATTACCTCATCTTTTCGCATTTTGTCAGGTAATGTTAATTGCAATATTTTTGCCAAATCTAACAGTCTGCTTTTAGTCTCTGTCTGCAAGGTACTTCATGTGACCGTCTCCACCCCCAAAAACTTCAGAGCCTCTAAAAGAGACATTGTCCACAACACACTCCCTACATAAACTAAAGTACCACACCTGAAAAGCAACCACAATATGCACACCCCTCACTGTCTTTAAGTTCACAAAGCCAATCCAATAGATAGACTTTTATCCACCTCGAGCCCCCAATTTGTTATTGGCCAGGCTTTAGAGAACCCCAAAGTGTATCATGGAGTTCACCTGACCCACAACTTTTAATAGATTGTGGTATGGGGAGCACACGGCCCACTCTACAGGGGTGGTACAGCAGAAATGGAAAAGTATTTTTTAAAGCAAAACAATGTTTATTCTATGAACTCAAGTTAACCTTTTTAAAACATACAGTGAACATCTTAGCAACCATTAATTCAAATGCAACTCCCAAAGAATACGACACTAAGTAATCCTTTAAGCTTTCCTTTTAACATCCACTAGACTTAAAACACCTTTTCCCAGAAGCATATCAGGTTATAGTCACTACTGTTATTAGTTTTAAATCACCAGGATCGAGTTACAGTCTTTAGATTACAGAGATAAACTCATACCCCTTCTGGCTGTGACTGCAGCTATCCAGCTCTGAAAATGAAACTAAAACACACCCTGCAGCAAACAGCCTAAAATGAAAGTAAAAGGCTGACAGACAGCCCAGCTCTACCCACTCTCTGACATCACTGCAGTAGTAAACACCCATTTCTTAAAGGTACGCTCACTACAGACATTTATATACACACCCATTTCTCAAAGGTACTCTCACATGACACTGTTTCCCAGTGACCTAGATCAAGGAGTGATTGTCCCCTCCCCTGGTCAGTAGTGATTCCTGTCACTGGACATTGTGAACATCATTAGCATGCTTTTGCATCTCATTATTGTAAGGGGGGTGCGGGGGCAGCACAGACCTAAAGAAATGAACTTCAGGGAAGTGTGGGAAGAGACAAATCCCCACAGACTGAAGGAAGGGAACCTCAGGGCAAGGGCTCCAGTGTGAGGGGGGCAGAGGGAGGGTGCAAGGGAACACAGACTGAAGGAAGGGAACCTCAGGGCAGGGGCTCCAGTGTGAGGGGGGCGGGGGAGGGAGGGCACAAGAGAGCACGGTAGCATTGTGGATAGCACAATTGCTTCACAGCTCCAGGGGCCCAGGTTCGATTCCGGCTTGGGTCACTGTCTGTGCGGAGTCTGCACATCCTCCCAGTGTGTGCGTGGGTTTCCTCCGGGTGCTCCGGTTTCCTCCCACAGTCCAAAGTTGTGCAGGTTAGGTGGATTGGCCATGCAAAATTGCCCTTAGTGTCCAAAATTGTGGGGTGCCTGGGTTATGGGGATAGGGTGGAGGTGTGGACCTTGGATAGGGTGCTCTTTCCAAGAGCCGGTGCAGATTCGATGGGCCATATGGCCTCCTTCTGCACTGTAAATGCTATGGAAAAAAAAAATTCTGTGAAACATAGGAACCTCTGGGCGAGGGCTCCAGTGTGAGGGGGGCTTGGGGAGGGTGGCCGCAAGGCAGCACAGGCTGAAAGATCGGAACCTCAGGGCGAGGGCTCCACTGCGTATGAAGAGTGTTTAGTTTGCACACAAACACATGATTGCGAGTGGGGGCAGGGTGGGTGGAAAGAAAGCGGCCATACAAACAGGGAAACAGTTCAATAATGCAGACTCTACTGTAGCTGAGACCAGTTAGCATCAGCACAGTTGACATGCGAGTGAACGCTAATTCCTGAGAGTACCAATGATTGCTCCTCGTGTTTTAACCCCTTGAGCACTGACTTCAAATTCATCTGAGTGTTATAGAGCAGTAAAACCAATCGGCAACCGAGCAAGCCTGAGGAGCCCCTTTGAATGAGTGGGCATGAAACACCAACTGAGGGTAGCGCTCCTAACCGCTGGCATTATTGTTATGTAGGCATTGACATTCACCTTCATGGTCCAATGAAACTGTGCAGCCTTGGAGTGCCTGAGAAGAGAGCTCAGGATACAATTGAATGGCCACTCAGTTACGTAGTGTGTGCCAGAGGTGGGTGGGATTCTGGTTTACCTCCATGCGCATTAATGTCTGGGCATCCATTTGGTGGCCAGAACTCTCCGGTATGAGTAACGGGACCCTGAAACGCAAGCCTTAGGCAATGATTTGACCAAGACTGGCTCTTAGGAGACAAATACTGACTCTCACATCTCTCTTTCTTTGATACTGCAGTGAGGAGACCATCAGGAGGATGGAGCCTGGTGGTCTTTATGCCTGCGTAATTGCTTACAGGCAGGTGAGAAGAAGGTGACAGCCTGGCTCAGCAGAGGAAGGAGCAGAACCGTGGGGCAGCAGGGTCGCCTCCACACACAGAGAATGTTCCCCAAGGTGCTGTCATTGGTAAGTACCTTGTTAGACCCAGGGTCTATAAATAATGCATGTGCAACCAGGAGATGAGTAAGAATCAATGTCGCCAACACCTACCACTGCCAGTAGCAGTGAAAGTGACAGCTGTTCTCAATTTCTACAGCACTGGTTCCTTTGAGGGCACCACTGGAAATCTGTGAAAGCCTCCTGCCTCAAATGTATTCGGGAGATCACAGATGCTATTTTTGCCATGGCACACAACTTTGTCAACTTCAACAGGGATCAGGTGAGCCATGAAGCACGAGCGCTGGAATTTCCTCAGATTTCTGATCCCCCACAGTTCCAAGGTGCTAGCGACTGCACTCATGTGATTCTAAAATGTCCCTGGACAAGCAGGCCAGTATGTCAGCTGCAAAGGCTTCCACTCTCTCAACATTCAGCTAGTGTGTGGCCATAATAAATGGATCATATAGGTTTGCGCAAGATACCCCAGTAGCGTCCTCAGCCGGCTTCAGATCCCTGACATTCTAGAGGAGGGTTTTTCAAACTTAGGGTCGTGGCCCATGGGTGGGTGGCGGGTGAGTGTCGGGAAGGTCGCGGAGCGGTCGGTTGTGGCGTTCCTGATCACGGTAAGAAGGCCTCAAAGGCCGCGACAGGTTTTAAGAATGCTGACCCTGGTTGCGGCGTTTGAGGGGGTGGGGCGTCACGAGGCTGGGCTGTGTGCTGGGGGGGGGGGGGGGACATGGGTGTGCGATGCTAACGGTGGTGGCCCCAGCTTTGAGCTCCGCTCTGTTGATCACCCTTTGCACGTTGCCCAGCTCGACCCTCACCATGGATCAGCAGCATGCAACCTGCGGCTCCGTGGTCAAGCTGTTCAACAGCCGGCACAATGCCCACATGCACTCGTGCAATGTGAATTATTGGTCGAGTAGTGGTCTTCTGTCTGTGACTGGGGTGGATGCGGCTACTGGACAGTGAGAGGGAAGCCTGGCCAGGTTTGCCAGCCAGGAATACCGATCAAACGAGGCCAGTTAATACGGCTGACACTTGTCAACACTGGAAGAACCCTATGCAGCCATCATAGATTTCATAGAATTTACAGTGCAGAAGGAGGCCATTCGGCCCATCGAGTCTGCACCGGCTCTTGGAAAGAGCACCCTACCCAAGGTCAACACCACCACCCTAGCCCCATAACCCAGTAACCCCATCCAACACTAAGGGCAATTTTGGACACTAAGGGCAATTTATCATGGCCAATCCACCTAACCTGCACATCTTTGGACTGTGGGAGGAAACCGGAGCACCCGGAGGAAACCCACGCACACACGGGGAGGATGTGCAGACTCCGCACAGACAGTGACCCAAGCCGGAATCGAACCTGGGACCCTGGAGCTGTGAAGCAATTGTGCTATCCACAAGGCTACCGTGCTGCCCAACTTTGTGTCAACAGTCTCTGGAAACCAGGAAGTCAGTGCTTTTGGTGAGGATAGAGAAGGACATGACTTGGATGTTAGGATAGTGCAATGCAATGGAACCAGTGAGAAATATTGTGACATTGTGTGTGTTTCACAAGTTACTTCATCTCATCTAAAGTCATAGTAAAAATAAGATTGTAATTTTTTCCACACTTTTTTAAATTTCTAAAGAAATGGGAATATATGTAAAACAAAGTTTGTGTGTAAATGTAAGGATGCGCATGTTGAACTGAAATTGCTTTAATTTTCAGTCGTAAAAAGTCATAAACTTGGAAAAATTAGGTATTGGAAATAAAGTTTCAAAGTAAAAAATGAATGCCGGCCACAACAGGCCTTCAAATATGAACGATGAAGGTCACGCGTCCGATACGCACACTGATGCCACATAACCTGTACATCCGTGCTTTGCGTGTGAACTCATGGAGGAGAGATTCCTCCATTTTGTAGCTGCCAGCAAGCAAGTAACAGGACTGTGTGAAGAACTGAAGATGGATTATTTTGTAATAAGGAAGAGAGGTCCAGAGACACAAACAGGCCAGGATCTCACAACTGAGTCTGCTGAAGAGAGCTTCTCATGAGAGTCCACAGCAGGACAAAGCAGTGCTGGTGTGAGCTGTATGCAGAGCCCCAGGGCCTCTGGTGAACAAACAATTAAGAAGAAACTGAAATCAGTAACAAAGCAGTATAAAGATGATTTCTTGAGGTATGGCTTTAATTGTGCCAATGCAAATCAGGATGCAAAGCCCATATGTGTTATATGCAGGGAAGTACTGGCAAATTAAAGTTTAAAACTCCCAAATTTTCAACGGCATTTGAAGACTAATCTTGGTGAGTTCAAGGGCAAACCTCTTGATCTGTTTCAAAGGATGCAGCGAGAACTTAAATCGTCAGCTGAAGTCCTTAGCAGAAATGTAACATTGAATGATGAAGCAAGTAAGATGCTCACCTGTTTCATTAAAAGGTAAGTGATAATAGTGGGTCGCGAAGGTCAGCTGGCGTGAGTTGCGAAGGTCAGCTGGCGTGAGTTGCGAAGGTCAGCTGGCGTGAGTTGCGAAGGTCAGCTGGCGTGAGTTCCGAAGATCCGCTGGTTGTAAAAGTGAGTTCCGGGAAAAAAAGTTTGAAAAACATTGTCTCAGAGGATCCACAAAGGCTGTAGGGTTGGCCCCTCAGGGGCAAGGGTTACGACAAAAGACACAGCTGATGATGCCCATACAGTGGCCTCAGACTGTTGCTGAGTGAAGGTATAATGAGGCTTATACTGCAACTGGGACTTTGGCAGAGCACACCATTGGGATCCTGACAGATCTGGTGGAGTGCTCCAGTACATTGCTCAAAGGCAGTCATGCATCATTGCGGCTTGCTGTGCACTATAAAACCTGGCGATGCAAAGGGGTGAGGACCTGGATGATTATAAGATGGAAGAGCTGCACTTCTCCTCCAATGAGAAAGAAGCTGAAGGGAATTAGGGTGATGATGCTCTGGAAAGTGAGGATGCAGGTGAAGAGGCAACTTCACCGACCAGATGAGGCAGGCATGCTCTTGAGGCTCTCATTGCACAGTGGTTAGCATTGCTTCACTGTGCCAGGGTCCAGGTTCGATTCCCGGCTTGGGTCACTGTCTGTGTGGAGTGTGCACGTTTTCCCTGCGTCTACATGGATTTCCTCCGGGTGCTCCGGTTTCTTCCCACAAGTCTGAAAAGACGTGCTGTTAGGTAATTTGGACATTCTGAATTCTTCCTCTGTGTACCCGAACAGACATCGGAATGTGGCGACTAGGAGCTTTTCACAGTAACTTCATTGCAGTGTTAATGTAAGCCTACTTGTGACAATAAAGATTATTAAAAAAGACTCCATGAAGGTGATGACGAGACGCAGTAAAGATACTCCTGTGATCTTCATATTGCATCTGTGAATGTCTGACACTTGTCTGGTTGAGGGCAGTAAACTTATACTCTGTGAAGAGGCTGAGGGATACAGCAAACACGTGGACGTTAAGCTGATCCTTTTGCAGGCCTCACCACCTGTTTGCTTCAGCACCACACCTTCATATGTCAGGAATGTAGATGATGGGGGGCAACCCCGCCTGTAACATGCTGACGGCAGTCACAGAGAACATCATGGAACCTTTTATACGGGATTCCTGCAACAAACACAACCACATCAAGGTGGAGGCACCATGACATGGAGAGTGACTTTGAAACAGAACAGTCTGGTGTAGAAGGGTATAACTGTTCCAGTTTCCTTTCAGAAAATTAGGAACATTATAGAACGGTACTGGGTGCACCCCTTCAATGGTTCTCCCGTTAATGAGGAGTAGGATACCGTAAAACAGGCAGCTTGGGCACAATCAGCCATGATTGAATGGTGGAGTGGACTCGATGGGCTGAATGGCCTTACTTCCGCTCCTATGTCTTATGGTCTTATGGTCTTAATTCAATATTGTGGCAGGATTTTCAGGGAACTTCCGCCGGCTCTGCTGGCGAGTTCCTCACCGCCATCCAATGACACTTTAAGTAACTTTTTTGGGCCCTAGGGCGTTTCTCACCAGTTTAGCCCACACTTAGGGCGAGATTCTCCGAAAAGATTTCTTCGTGTTGTAGCGAGCGGGAACTGCCGTTAGCTTCCTGGTGATGGGCCCAGCAAGGCAGGCAACATTTACTCCACGCAAGTATCCACCTCCAACTCTCCTTGTGACCCTCAAACTCCTTTCACCCCCCCCTCTCCCTTCACACACTCCCCCACCCCACCATCACCATGAACCACGGTGTGGCTAATGATGCACGCTCTCTTTTCTCCTGAGTAAAAGCTCTCCCAGGACAGGGGACAGAAAGCTGAACTATCCAGCCTAAAACTAAATGAATGATCACTCAATTTATTCTGCAACACATAATAACAGTGTTAGTGGGGACTTGTGTATTGCAGTTAATGTTTTAAAAATCAACTAAAAATGTGACTTTTATTAATTTTATTTGGGTTCATGATGATTACTGTCATATAAGCGATTGTCAGAGAGGCTTTGGTGCTGTAATAAATGGCATTAACCTATTTGAAATATTAGGTACCTGTAACATTGAACAGCAGGCATCACCTCTGACGCGATTAAAAATCCCTTAGCTGCTGCTGGTACGATATACCAGACACAAGCATTTTCTTGTAAATTGGAATGGTATAATTGAAATGTTTCAGCACACTGTTGAGTTTATTTTGACACAGAACTTTGCTGTGAAGTGCTTGCAAGACTTGCAAAGTTGAATGTTCTGCTGGGTCCTGAATCCGCTGGAATTGGCAGAGGATCTGTTTGAGTATCGTGTATGTGTTTTGCTTAGTCAAATATCCCTAAATGTCTCAAGACTTTAAAGTTTATAATCTTGCAGTGCATGCTCAATGCAAATAGCAACACATTAACAAGAAAAAAATTAATGGCTAAAATAAAAGCCGGTAAAACCTGGTCTGGCAGAATCTGTGGAGGCGGAAACTAATGGTTTGAGTCCAACACCACTCTTCTTCGGAACTGAAGAGAGGTAGAAAAGTTTACTGTTGGAAAAGCGGGGAGGATCAGGTAGAGCACAAGAGAAGGTCAGACATAAACTAGAGGGCGGAGGTGATTAAATGACAAAGATGCCATGGAACAAAAGGTAATGCAATGTATTTTGAGACTAAACCAGGTTTGTGTCTGAGAAAACCTTTTGTAAATTAGTACAACTCTTTCCTTTCAAATGGAAAATATATTTAGACAACATCTGCACACCTGTTTTGTCATTGTAGCTATGTTGGCATGGCACCAGGCAACAGGGATATGTTTACCTTTTATAGATACCAAATGGCAAATTAAGAACATGGCAAAGGAAGATCTTTAAAATCAACTCTTGTTTGTATAAATCAAGCTGCATATCTTCTCCAATATTTTGATACCTTGGGCCATGTTTCATTGTTGCTGTACAAAAATAGTGCAGTGCCAAAAAGCAATTTATTCTATAAAATGCTTGCTTTAGTTTATCACAATAGACTCGACTTGGGGAAGGAGATGAACAATTAACAGATTAGCAACTACAGAGATGAAAAGGAAGATATGTGCGAATGCAGGGACTGACTACACTTCGAAAGAAATGCCTCTTGTTATTTTACATTATTTAAGAAATTTACAGAACAAGAAATAAATGAGAACATGTTGGCTACAAATATACAGAAATGTAAGTGAAGCAAATTGTGTACAGAACAATGCCGGCAGTGTATTATAAAGAATAGTCCGAAATAAAGAGCCAAGTACTCACTAAGGCCAAGGAGTAAAGAGTTTCTAAATTTGGTCTTTGCATTTCCCCTGCAGCTGAAGCAAATGAAAGATGATATGCTTCATGTTACCCAAATATTATATCTCCAAAAGCTATGGCAGCAGAGCAGAAACCCATCAGACAATTGGGCCAATTTTATGCATGTGTGATCCTAGCACGGTGCTTTGTCTATGTGCCAAAAATGGAATATCTGGGGGAAGGATGCCTACCGAAATTATACATTTGTGAAAACGATCTTACAGACTCAGTGGTCAAGTACAGCAGTGACAAACAGCTTTCCCGCTCTCCCCAGAATCATTCTACAGAGCTGTCTGCAAGCTGAAACATTCTGCTTATTTAACATGGCATTGGATCATAGAATTTATACCGTGCATACTGCACACTTTAAGTATTAAATTTGATGGTGTTAAAATAAAATTAAAATATAAAGTCAGTCATGTTATTTAATGATTCAAACAATGATATAGGGGGCCACTTTAACCACCAGTAGCAGGTGGGTCAGGGACAAACATAAGGTTAAAATTTGAAAATTTCAAACAGCAGATGGATCGGGTGGCAGGCAACCAATCCATCTCAGGAAAAGACTTAAAGATTCCATTTTGGGTCTCCATTTTGACACTGCTTTTGCTTTTTTACCCATTTTGCCCAGGTTTCCAAGGCATTGAGAAACCTGGTAAATAAAAAGAGGCATTTGGTAGGCAGGCAGCCTTTAAATCAAAAATTTTAAAAGAATAAAATATGTTCTGAAATTAATTTCTGCAGGATGTCCAGTAAATCTATAATTCAGGGTTTCCCCTCCAGATCTCCACCTCAAATGGGGAGGCGGTGGCCTAGCAGTAATGTCACCGTACTAGTAATCCGGAGGCCCAGGCTAATGCTCTGGGGTCATGGGTTCAAATGGCATCCAGTGGAATTTAATTTCAGTCAACAAATCTGGAATGAAAAAGCTAATCTTAGTAAGGGTAACCATGAAACCATTGTTGATTTTGTTACAGTGCCGAGTCAGATCCCAACAGTGGCTAAATACTGAACTAGAACTGCAACTCTTTTTATTTTTAAGACTGTGCGGAAAGGTCGATTCGCTCCAGGAGTGACTGCATAAGAAATAGGACTTAGTTATTTTTACAAACAAAACTTCATTAAATAAAAGAAAAAAATATTTAAACTTGAAGACTTCAAACCTAACAAGAACAACTTACATGTATCTCTTACCCTAACACATGATTTCCCATTAAACAGCATGCAAAATGAACACACAGTTCTCAACTCCATTTATGCAGGACGGCAACAATGATACATGCAATTATAGAACATTAGAACTCAAGCGCAGAGCTGAGAATGACTGCCCTTATCAAGGAGCCACCAGTGAGGCACCAAGGAGCCCCAGCAAAGCTGAAGTTAATGGAAATCAAAAGGGAAACTCCACTGCTGGGAGTCATACTGAGCACAAAGGAAAATGCTTGTACCTGTTTAAGGTTCATCATCTCAGTCCCAGGACTGCAGGAGTTCCTCAGGGTAAATTGTAATGCTTAACCACCTTCAGATGCTTCATTAATGACCTTCCTTTTCTCATAAGATCAGGGGCGAAATTCTCCGGAAACGGCGCGATGTCCGCCGACTGGCGCCCAAAAGGGCGCCAATCAGACGGGCATCGCGCCGCCCAAAGGTGCGGAATGCTTCGCATCTTTGGGGGCCGAGACCCAACATTGAGGGGCTAGGCCGACGCCGGAGGAATTTCCGCCCCGCCAGCTGGTGGAAACGGCCTTTGTTGCCCCGCCAGCTGGCATGGAAATGACATCTCCGGGCGGCGCATGCGTGGGAGCGTCAGCGGCCACTGACAGTTTCGCACGCATGCGCAGTGGAGGGAGTCTCTTCCACCTCCGCCATGGTGGAGACCGTGGCGGAGGCGGAAGGGAAAGAGTGCCCCCATGACACAGGCCCGCCCACGGATTGGTGGGCCCCGATCGCGGGCCAGGCCACAGTGGGGGCACCCCCTGGGGCCAGATCGCCCCACGCCCCCCCCCCCCCCCCAGGACCCTGGAGCCCGCCCGCGCCGCCTTGTCCTGCCGGTAAGGTAGGTGATTTAATTTACGACGGCGGGACAGGCAATTTATCGGCGGGACTTCGGCCCACCTGGGCCGGAGAATCGAGCGGGGGGGCCCACCAACCGGCGCGGCGCGATTCCCGCCCCCGCCGAATATCCGGTGCAGGAGACTTCGGCAACCGGCAGGGGCGGGATTCACGCCAGCCCCCGGCGATTCTTCGACCCGGCAGAAGTAGGGATGTTCGGTGATGGTTTCACAATGTTCATTGCATTCATAACTCCTCAGATACTGAAGCAGTGCATGCTCATATTCAGCAAGACTAAGACAACATTCAGGTTTGAACTGATAAATAGCAAGTACCATTCCCACCACACATGTGCCAGGCAATAACCTTCTCCAACTAAAGAAAATCCATCTATCTCCCCTTAAAATTCAGTATTTACCATCACTGAATCCTCCACTATTAACATCCTCGGGATTACCGGAAACTGAACTTGACCAGCCATATAAATACTGTGGCTACACAAGAAGGTCAGATGCTGGGAATTCTGTGGCGATTAATGCACTTTCTGACCCCACCAAAGCCTGTCCACTGTCTACAAATCACAAGTCAGGAGAATGATGGAATACTCTCCACTTGCCTTGATGAGTACAGCTCTATCAATTCTAAAGAAGCTCAACACCATCCAGGAGAAAGTTGCCTGCTTGATTGGCACGCCATCCACCACATCCCGTACCCACTCCCTCCACCACCAATTCACAGTTGCAGCATTGTATACCATCTACAAAATGCATTGCAGCAACTCGCCAAGGCTCCTGTGACAACACCAGCTTCCAAAATTCCAACCTCTACTGCCTAGAGGGACAAGGGCAGCAGATTCATGGGAACATCACCACCTGTCAGGTTGCCTCCAAGCCACATACCATCCTGACTTGGAACTATATCTCTGTTCCTTCACTGTCACTGGGCTGGGTCAAAATCCTGGAAGTCCCTCCATAACAGCACTGTAGGTGTAGATGCGCCTCAATGTCAGGTTCTCAAGGGCAATTAGGGATGGGCAACAAAACGTGCTGGCCAATACAGTGACACCCATGTCCCATGAAAGAATTTTTAAAAATCAACATGACCTCTTTGCCCATTTCTATTAAATATTGCCACCATAAACTCTGAACATGGGATGGAATTCTCCCCCCCCACACCGGGTGGGAGAATCGCCCGGGCGGCGCGCGAGTCCCGCCACGCTGCCCTGATGCCCACACCCCCCACAAACCGGCACGGCGTGAATCACGGTTAGCCACTGGGAGAATCGCCGCTTGCCGTTGGTAATGGACGAGCGGCGATTCTCCGGCCCAGATGGGCTGAGCGGCCTGCCCAACATGACAGGTTCCCGCCGGCGCCATCCACACCTAGTCGCTGCCGGCGGGAACAGCGCGGGAACGCTGGGGGGGCGGCCTGTGGGCGGCCTGTGGGAGGGCGAGGGGGGTTCCTGCACCGGGGCTCAAAAGGGGTCTGGCCCACGATCAATGCCCACCGATCGGCGTGCCGGCCTCTCTGAAGGAGGACCTCCTTTCCTCCGCTGCCCCGCAAGATCCATCGGACATCTTCTTGCGGGGTGGCCGCGGGGAGGACGGCAACCGCGCATGCGTGGGTGACGTCATTTACGCGGCGCCGTTTTTACGCGGCGCCAAGGCCCGGCGCGTGTAAATGACGCAGCGCCGCTCCTAGCCCCCCGGGGGCGGGAGAATAGGGGGCTAGGAACGGCCTCCGACACCGGAGTGAAACACTCCGGTTTTTACTCCGGCGTCAGGACTTAGTCTTCTGATGGGAGAATTGCGCCCATGATTTCTGACACTTTACAAAAATTATTTGAAGGCAAATATTTATTTCTTCCTCCTTGCTACCTTATTAAACTTCTCCACAATGTTCGCAATTGAATTTTTTATTTGTGAGATATTCCGATGATTGATCCATGTTCAGTGGAAATCTGTCATCAGAGGAAGGTCTCAAGTAGCATCAATCAGATCAATTTAATTGCAACCCTTAAAGGCAGAGTTAAAGAGGGAGTCTCCTTATTAGGATCCCCTTTCAAAATCAAACAATTAAAAAGAATTCGGATTAACTTGAGCTCAAGGGCTGTCTAATTCTTTTGATTTTTAAAATGCATTTACTGGACTTGACTGTGTGAGGCTGTTGGACTTAACATGTTAAATGATTCAATTACAAAATCCCCCAGGTTATTGACTGTTTCAACTGATGAACTCCCTCAAACTGCTGGGCTCAAAAACTCCTCCTCTACATCAATAACTCTGCGTCAATGCTCACTATTTATACAGATTTAACAAGCAACAAAACTAGACTAAAAATAACTTGCACTGGGGATGGATAGCAATCTGTGCATATTGGAGACTCTGAAGGTTTTATCCACCAGGTTTCATTTGAACACCACGTGCGCGACTTACCAGCCGGAATCAGGACGGGACACTCTGTGAGAGGTCTCTTCCAGGATTCCCAACAGTCGTTACTCCCCGCAAGAAAGATCTTGTGAGAGGTGCGATCTGGATTCAGACTTGCATAGTTAAGTGAGCTCAACAGCTCACTTAACTATGCCTAAGCCAGATCTAACCGGCTCCCGGAATCTACCAGCTTCATCAAGGAAACTCCAGTTGAGCGCCATTTAACACTGGTCTCCTCTTGGTCCTCAGGGGGATTTTCAACTTTTTAAAAAAACAGCCTATTCAATACATCCTCGTTATCAATTTTTACCTCATTGAGCGTCTCAATTACTGCTCTTTCTCTATCACTTAGGTTGCACCTTCCTTCTTGGTAAAGATGGTGGTATAATAGTGATGTCAAAGAACAAAGAACAATACAGCACATGAACAGGCACTTCGGCCCTCCAAGCCTGTACCGGTCATGATACCAACCTTGGCCAAAACCCTCAGCACTTCCTTGTGCCAGATCCCTCTATACCCATCCTATCCATGTGTTTGTCAAGATGCCTTTTGAACGCTGTTAATGTATCTGCTTCCACAACCCCCCCTGGCAACGCATTCCAGGCACTCACCATCCTCTGCGTAAAAAACATGCCTCGCACATCTCCCCTAAACATTGCCCCACGGACCTTAAACCTAGTCACCAGTCCCTGGTGACTGGCCCCTCCATCCTGGGAAAGAGCACCTGCCCATCCACTCTATCCATGCCCCTCATAATCTTGTAGACCTCTATCAGGTCACCCCTCAACATCCGCCTTGCTAATGAAAACAGTCCGAGTTTATTCAGCCTCTCCACATAGCAAACACCCTCCAGACCAGGCAACATCCCGGTCACCTCCTCTGCCCCCTCTCCAAAGCTTCCATATCCTTCTGGTAGTGTGGCGATCAGAATTGTGCGCAATATTCCAAGTGCGGCCTTACCAAGGTTCTAAACAATTGTAGCGTGACTTGCCAGTTTTTATACTCGATGCCCCATCCAATGAAGGCAAGCATTCAATATGCTTTCCTGACTACCTTGTCCACTTGTGTTGCCCCCTTCAAAGATCTGTGGACCTGCACGCCCACATCTCTCTGACTTTCACTGGACCAGTAATCCAGAGGCCCAGGCAAATGCCCAAGAGATATGTGCTCAAATTCCACCATGGCAGTTTGTAGAATTTAAATTCAATTAACAAAATCTGGAATGAAAACGATCTCAGTAATGGTGACCTTGATTATTGTAAAAAGCCATTTGACTTATTATTGTTCTCTAGCGAAGAAAATCTGCCATCTTCAGCGTATGCGGCCTACATGTGACTCCAGATCAACAGCAATGTGGTTAATTCTTAACTGCTCTCAAAAATGGCCAAACAAGCCATTCAATTCAAGGGCAATTAGGGTCAAACAACAAATACTGGCCTTGCCAGCGATGCACACATCCCATGAATGAGTAAAAAAAGTATCAATATTTTTACCCTTGAATTATTTTTACTTAAGATTGCTACTGGCTCACGATGGAAGGAACATCCAGAAACTGTCATGAACAGTGGTGGTTCTTCCTCCTTTATGTTAATGGTCCCAGCTTTGGGGATGGGGACAATGCCAGGGCTTGAGGTGGCAGGAAGTCACGTTTTGGAGCAACATTCCATGAGTTTTGTTGTGCTTACTTTTAAAAGTCCTGATACCCTCCTCCTTCAAAGCAAACTAAATGATTACTCACATTACACCATTTACAAAATAACAGCTGGTTACATAATAATATTGGTAAATACAGGATAATACAGTACCAAGAACATAAAGCCGTTAATGCATGAAGAATGGATCTTATTGCTACATTCATTGGTAAAGATGGAAAAGGAAAATGATTTGGGAATGATCATTGATCATCCACTGCAAGTATCCATTCAGTGTGCAACTGTTGCAAGTATCCAATCTGAATTCAGATCTTATCAGGAATCAGAATTTACAGTGCAGAAGGAGGCCATTCAGCCTATCGGCCTTTGGAAAGAGCACCCCACACCTCTACCCTATCTCCGCAACCCCACCTGAACGCTTTTGGATACTAAGGGCAATTTAGCATAGCCAATGCACCTAACCTGTACATCTTTGGACTGTGGAAGGAAACCGGAGCACCCGGAGGAAACCCACGCAGACACGGGGAGAATGTGCAGACCCCGCACAGACTGTGACCCAAGCCGGGAATTGAACCTGGGACCCTGGAGCTGTGAAGCAATTGTGCTAACCACTGTGCTACTGTGCTGCCCTAATGTTAAGCAAGTACAGAAATAAATGAAAAGGGTATTGGCTTTTAAATCAGAAGTGATCATTTTAACTTAAAAATAGTTTACTTGTGAGACTGAAGAATTTAACAGCATGAAGAAAGAAGTAAACCTATTTTATTGGGATAAAATGTTGAGAGAACAAGTTATAGATCACCGGCTTCAACGCCTCCCAGACTACCCCCACCTGCACCTCCCCGTTGCCGTTGGCCTCCAAATATCTTTCAATACACCCCCGTACCCGCCCGCACACCCCCTCATCCGCCAACAGTCCCACATCAAGACGCCACAGCGGGCGCTGGTCCCTCTCCTCCCCCAACTCCAGCTCCACCCAATGCGGGGCGTGGTCCGAGATGGCTATGGCCGAATATTCCGTTCCCTCCACTTTCGGGATCAGCGCCCTACTCAAAATGAAAAAATCTATCCGGGAGTAGGCTCTATGGACGTGGGAAAAGAAGGAAAATTCCCTGGTCAGCGGCCTGGCAAACCTCCATGGATCCACTCCCCCCATAAACCCCCTGAGCACCTTGGCCGCAGCCGGCCTCTTAACCGTCCTGGACCTAGAACAGTCCAGTGCTGGGTCCAGCACCGTGTTGAAGTCCCCCGCCCCCCCCACCCCCATTATCAAGCTTCCTACCTCCAGATCCGGAATCCGACCCAGCATGCGTTTCATAAATCCGGCATCATCCCAATTCGGGGCATATACGTTCACCAGTACCATCCGCACCCCCTGCAACCTACCACTCCCCATCACATATCGACCTCCATTATCCACTACAATATTCAGTGCCTCGAATGACACCCGCTTCCCCACCAGTATTGCCACCCCTCTGTTCTTCGCATCCAGCCCTGAATGAAAGACCTGCCCTACCCATCCCTTTCTCAGCCTAACCTGGTCTGCCACCTTCAGATGTGTCTCCTGGAGCATAACCACGTCTGCCTTCAGTCCCTTTAAGTGCGTGAACACCCGGGCCCTCTTGGCCGGCCCGTTCAGGTCCCTCACATTCCAAGTTATCAGCCGGCTACTTGCCCCCCCCCCCCCCTCCCCCCCCCCCCCCCCCCCCCCCCCCCCCCCCGCCGACTAGCCATCTCCTTTTCTAGGCCAGCCACGTGCCCACGCCTCCCGCACCCTTCAGTCCCCCAGGTGGCGGACCTCCGCCCCGATTACCTCTCCTACCTCCAGCTCCCCTTTGGCCAATGCAGCAGCAACCCAGTTCCCCCCCCCTCTCCCCGCTAGATCCTCATCTGGCCATTTTGCTTCCCCCATGACACTCCCGTAAGTCAGCTGAATCCTGCTGACCCCGGCCTCTCCCGCCATTCCATCGACACCCCAGTGTGAGAATCCCCCCACCCGTTGACAGTCAGTGTGCGCTCCTCTCCAGCACCGCCCTTCCTCCCCGGCCCCACCCCCATCCTTCCCTAACACGGGAAATAGCCTGCGCTTTCCTGAGCCGGCCCCGCCCCCTCTGGCGCGGCTCCTTTTTGCAGCCTTGCCACAACTCCCCATCCCCGGGCCTCCACCCCCCCTCTTCCTCTGTAGGGCCCTGCCCCTCCAACACCGACGCCCACACTCTCCCACAGCCCCCACATCAAATCCATTCACTCATCCCCACCCAGCACTCAAACAAAAAGAACATTCCCCACACGCAGTAAACACAGTAACCATCCCCCCCATGACAAACCCTCAATTTGTGTCCAACTTTTCACTCTGGATAAAGTTCCATGCCTCATCAGGCGTTTCAAAATAGTGGTGCCGATCTTGGAACGTGACCCACAATCGCGCTGGCTGCAGCATCCTGAACTTCACCCCCTTCCGATGGAGCACCGCCTTAGCCCGGTTGAAACAAACCCTCTTCTTAGCCACTTCCGCACTCCAGTCCTGGTAAATTCGGATCTCCGTGTTCTCCCACCTGCTGCTCCGCTCTTTTTTGGCCCATCTCAGGACAAACTCTGTCCATAAAGCGGTGGAATCTCACCACTACAGCCCTTGGCGGCTCGCTGGCTTTGGGTCTCCTTGCCAGGACCCGATGAGCCCCATCCAGCTCCAGGGGCCTCGGGAAAGCTCCCGCGCCCATCACCGAATTGAGCATTGTGCTCATATATGCCCCGGCATCGGGCCCCTCCACTCCTTCAGGGAGATCCAGAATCCGAAGATTCTTCCTCCTCGACCTATTCTCCATGTCCTCAAATTTTTCCGCCCACCTCTTGTGCAGCGCCTCATGGGCCTCCACCTTCACCGCCAGGCCCAAGATCTCGTCCTCGTTCTCCGAGGCTTTTTGCCGCACCTCCCGGATCGCCGCCCCTTGGGCCGTCTGGGTCTCCACAAGCTTCTCAATCGCGGCCTTCATTGGTGCCAGCATTTCTGTCCTCAGCTCCTCAAAGCAGCGTTTAAGAAACTCCTGCTGCTCCTCCGACCACTGCGCCCACGCTGCTTGGTCTCCACCAGCCGCCAGCTTGCTTTTCCTCCCTCGCACTTTTCGCTGCACCAGGATCACTTTTTTAACTGCTCCACTCCTGGTCTAATCCATATAATGTCGGGTGGTCCTTACTGTCACCTTCCCACACTGGAAGCCGTCGAACAATTGCCATTGGGGCCCCTCAGAAGAGCCCAAAATTCCGTTCCCGGCGGGAGCTGCCGAACGTGCGACCTACCTAGGCATAGCCGCAACCGGAAGTCATGATACAGATCTTTAAGATGTGGAAAATCAATAACCAAGTTATTTAATTAAAATTAATTGAGAAAGCATAACCACAAACTAGCAAGCCTTATTGAAGTTGGAGATGAAACTATTTTTTGTCCTTCCAGTGTTATGAATATATGGAGTAAAAACGACATGCATAGAGTCGCCATAGTCTCCGAGGGCCATAGGTTGATCTCCCCTTTTGAGAGAGAGCTGACTGGTGGTGATGTAACCTGAGGGTCACCATTCCTCAGGCAAGGAGCGAGGTTGAAAAGGCAGTGCCTTCATGGACAACCTCAGCTGGTATGGGAACTGAACCCATGTTGTTGGCGTCGCTCCTCATCATGAACCAGCCATCTAACCAACTGAAATAATTTCTATTAGCAAATGTTAAAGCTACATTTATATAAACCAAGACATTTTAAGAAAAAATGATGAATGGAAAATGATGAAGAATGGGAAGGAGGTTCAAATTATTAGGATATCTAGATGAATAAATATAGAATATTAGGAGGCCAATTTTCATCTGCATATTGCCTCATTCATACTAACAGGACATTAAGCATATCTACGCTGCCATCTGAAACGTGTGAGGACTTTGTTTTGAGCACTTAGATCAGGGTCCTACATCTGTTGTAGAATCCTTATGCAATTTCCAGGTGCCAATGTGTAGAGTGTGTATCGTGCATGTTACACCAATCAAAATTAGATGGTGGGCAAGCAGGACAGTGGATTAGTATTGGATTACTCTGGCAGAGCTGGCACAGACCCAATGGACCAAATGGCCACCTTCTATGCTGTAAACCTTTATGGTTAAAGTTCAATAAAACATCCTGAAATTATAAAAAAGTAAAAGGAACTCTCCAATGGCCAAATTGTTAAGTGCACTTGTTTGTTCTTGTACTGAGCTAGTCAAACCAGACCTGTCCCAGGATTAGAGGTCTCTGCTCAGCTATTTGATCTGAAGCAAGCTGCAGTTGGACACTACAATTGGCCTCTGTATTCCTGACCACGTCACATGGAAAAGAAAAGAGAAGAAAGAAAACGCTACAAGTGCAGTGCTGTTGCACACTGGACTAGTTGAGAATCTTTAAGTACCATGCAGGTTTGGATCAGTTATACAGTGACCCTCCAATGGATGATGCATGAATAAGGATGCTGACTAACCCCATGTTGGAGCTCGATTGGGATATTCCACACAACTGAAATCATCAATGACCATGAAGAATCCACCTGCGTCACCTACCAGAGGATGGCAGGTGCCTGTGTACCGTACACTGTTGTGACTCCGCGTCTTCTGGGAACAAGAGAAAACTGAAAGGAGGATTTTTTAAAAATGTTTAGCTGCACTCATTTGCAACTTGCAAAGAGTTGAGTTTCAAAACCACAATATTTGCCAGTTGGCGAATGTAGATATACATAAGCAAATAAGTTCATAAGTTCATAAGGTATAGAAGCAGAATTAGGCCATTCGGCCCATCGAGTTGCTCCGCCATTCGATCATGGCTGATCTTATCCTGGCCTTAACACCACCGACCTGCCCGTTCACCATAACCCTTCAGCCCATTGCCAATTAAAAATCTGTCGAACGTCTTAAATTTACTCACTGTCCCAGCATCCACCGCACTCTGGGGTAGCAAATTCCACAGATTCACAACCCTTTAGGAGAAGTAGTTTCTCCTCAACACCGTTTCAAATTTACTACATCTTATCCTAAGACTATGACCTCTCGTTCTAGAATGCTCCAGAAGAGGAAGCATCTGCTCCGCGTCTACTTTATCTATATTTTTTATCATCTTGTATACCTCAATTTGACAAATAAAGAACTACCTCAAGTAAAGCATTGACTCGCAGGGTCTCGATGATGATAAGATTTTATTTTGTAATGGAACATACAAGGAAGACTCGCTATCACAGCTTACCACAGGTGTTGTTACATTTTATAAAGGATGTAAACTCTGCTTATAGAAATGTGAAATCAGTGAACTGAAGTAAAAGAAGATAAAAGTAAGAACACTAGATTTTTTGTTAACTTTAATCATAATAATATGATGAGGCAATGTTTCAAAGATGAAACGAGTCTGGGCACAGGGACGATGCACTCAAAGTTTGTTCCAGAATGAAGCCTTTCTATAATATGTTTGAAGTACAAAGAACTTAGCACAATCAGTTTTTTTCAGCCAGCAGAGGATAATCTTTTCCGCAGAGAGTTTCACGGAATCAGTCTCTGGCAGCTTGAGCTGACATTTATCTGAAATGCTTGCTTGTCTATTTTCCCTTCCTTTCACGGAATCTTTAGCTCTGAGATATACAAAAATCTAACCATCATCACGTTCAGATACCTTGAAAGAATCTGGGGCATCTTTGATCTCTTTCTTATCCATTTTTAATATAAAGTCACTTTGGGGTCCCTGGAGGAGGAACAGTGCTCAACTGCTTCAGTGAAAAAAATCCCCTCTGCACAGCATCTCTATTGTCCACCACAGCATGTTTAGAGGATTAGAAATGTAATCGGGAAGTAAAACATCTGAGTCGTTTTTTTTTAGTGGGGGAAGGGGGCGGTATATTTCCTTCCTTCCAGTCATTTGTTGACAATGTGTGCCTTGAAATATATTCATCTCGGGATTTGTAATTTGCATCAATTTCTGTTCCAGCTTTCAAAATCTTTCCGATATTACTGTCTAGTGAACTAATAATGTGGTTCCAATCTATTTCTTCAAGAGCTGAATAACATTGTGGCTTAATTCTTTTAAAATACTGTGGAATTGAATGAAGCTGGTGAATGTGAAGCGAGTACAATACAGTCATCCTACCTTGATTTGAAATTACAATTGAAAGCACTTTTTCCATATCATTCACTAGTGGCACACAAACGGCAGTAGTCACAATAGCATTAAACTACTTGGATCTGCTAACAGAGAAACATTCAACATATTTTTCATTTTGTGCTTTTGTGTTAAATTAAAGAATGGTGCAGCAGATTTAAACAAGAAAATCCTCTGCATTCCAAATAAAGCCCACGTTCAGCACCAAAATGGCTTATTTCTAATTGAAAGATACAGGAACAGATTCAGGGCCTCTTGTCTTTCACAGTGATGCCGTTGTATTTAGCAAATGCCCCCATCTTCCCACAGCCAGTCAGTTTACAGCACTCAGCAGTCTTACTGGGTCAGGCCAGAAGGGTTCACAGGCTCAATGAGCTGCAGCAATGCTACCCTCATACTAATTGGGTCCAATCAAAACCAGGCTCAGAACAGACTCTAAATCATGAATGCTCGTTAAAATGTCAATGGTGGGTTCTTTATTTCAATATTACATGCTGAGGAGAGTGCCTTATGCAAAGTGAGGGGGGTGGAAAGAACAAAACCTTTCCTCTGGGAATTAATTATGACCGATCTAAGCCTGTATAATTTTTGCCTCAAGTTATTAAAATTGGAATAAAGATGTAATCCTCAATAGTATGAGCTATGCATACTACTGATTTTTTCCTGTTTTTTAATGTTAGCTTGCTACCTAGTTGCCAAAACTGAAAGTGGGCTTAGGTCACAGAGGAACGCAATGTCTGAGACAAAACATGTGCATTCATATTTCACATCTGTTGCAATCCCCATATGTGCACACCATCGATCATTAGCACTTCAACTGGGACAAATCTCCAAAGCTTTGAGGATTTGAAAGGAAATATGTCCCTTTGAGCTCACCATAAACCATTGGAAGTCTGTAATTAATGCAAACAAGACCATTGCTCCTATTTATGGTTCTAACATGTGTTTCTATCCATTTGATCATATGAAGCTGCCTGCGTGTAAAGAACTGGCAGTCCAGAAATATTAATAAAGGTGTTGGGAGAGGAGTTTAGGCTTTCCAAAGAAGCAATTGAAAAAATACACTGCCAGAATTCAGACACTTCAAGAGGGTTAAAGGTTCAGTCCCTTGACTGTGCAAAGATGGCTGTGTTCAGAACTAGTGGGGTATGGTCATCACCCTGATTTGCTACCTATGACTCTGAACAATCCTATAACCCACTGATAAGTAGAGTAAAAGAACTGTACTGAACCATTTAATTGGCATTGGTTCGTCAGTTTCTTAGTATATTACATATTTTTTGACTTGAAAATAGTTTTTAAATGTGTTTGCTCATATCTGTATGCAGATGAAAATGAGTGCAATTTGGAGAGCCTTCCCGAATGAGCACTATGAGTGAACACGCCATTGTGATTAGTTTTGTGGATAGGGCATGATTCGGGTGAACTGAATCTGGAACCGAACCACTGCAAAAGACCATGGAAATCTTTCACGTAAGTTTTTTGGGAGTAATTTGCTTCGGCTTTAAATTTCACGGTTTTAGTGACGGTAATTTAGCACAAAAATAGCAGAAACTCTATTCCCAGCAGTTTAAAATGATTCCTTCAGTGGCATACAATTGGCTAGTTGGAAACAAATTTCAGCAATATGCTGACTGTTTGATTTCAACAAAGACAAATCGATAATGAGCTATTTCTCCAATAAAAAATACTGGGGATGGGAGAGTCAACATGCAGTGTAAGTGTACACTTCCGAAAGGGAATAAAACACTGGAGACAGTAGTCTAGAAATTCAGCAATCAATCTGAGCCCTTGTGGTTTTCCAATGGGTACTTGCATTGAGATTCAGATGTTCCAGTTTCATCCCTTCTAAATTACGCCATAAATTCCAGCAGTAGTGAGGCAGGGGGGAAGATGCAAACATCCCAATCTGAAGAAGAAATGTCAGTGACATAATACTGGTAGAAAAACCTGATACATCAGAAATGTCAGGTGCGATCTGACCAAAACAATCAGAGTCCGTTCTGGGTTGGGATTAGAGGGGTTGTTCCTGATGTTTTTAACGTCTAATGGTACTCTATTGCTATTTCGGGCCCCAGTGGGGAATGCCCCTCCGAGGCTGCACTTTAGCGTAATTACCTGCACTGAGGAGCTCCAAAGAGCAGAACTCCTCAGTGCAGGAAGGGATTGGGACGCCATTTTCAAATGGCATCCCAATCTTCCCCACCCCCTTCGATGCGACCCCCAGATCCCCTCCAATGCCCTAATTCACCTATAAGGGGATCCCCGGGCCCCCTCGTACCCCACCCCACAGGGGCAGAGCATCCCCGGGCCCGGTCCTTGCTGCAGGCAAAATGCCAACCTGGAACCTTGGCACAGTCAGCCTGGCATCCTAGCAGTACCCCTGTCAGCCTGGCAGTGCTCCCTGGGCACCCTGCAAATGCCAGGATGGCACTAAGGTGGCACTGCCAGTGTCCCAGCATGGCACTGCCAGGGTGCCAGGCTGGCAGTCCAAAGGTGCCCGGGTGGCATCATCAGTGCCAGGGTGTCCTGCCCGGAGGCCAACCACATGGCTAACCGTGTTTCTAAACTTGCTTAATCATGTGAGACTGGGTCCCCCATTGTGGGAGGGATCCAGATTGTGAGTTCTCGCAAGACCTAACCAGATCTCGCAAGACGTAACTTTAATCAGGAATCCCAGAGATGGTTCTACCGGCAACGTCCCGCTTTGATTCCAGCAGGACATGGCTGGTGAATTGCGCCAGTCGTCTTGTAAACGAAAATTGAAGCAATTCAATGGTAAAGGAGGAAACATGGATTACCAAACCAAAATTCTGACTGTCCACAAACTTTGATAACTCTATTTGTGACTGGAACAAAAGTGATTTTGTTTCCTGCTGTATTTCTAAGAAAGGAATCTGCAAACTGTCTGTCTGCAGTTTCAGGCAGGGAGATATTTCATTTTCCTACTCTTCTCTCACGGAATTTCGATTATGTGAGTCCCCGTGGACAGTTTTGTGCAAGCTTCGGTGATGGAGGAAGAATAGGAATGTGATGAAGAAATGACAAACAGCTCAACAGCATAATAAGACCTCCAGCTAGGTGGCACCTATCACCAGGGTTTAAAGAAGCCTTGTTAAGTAGAGGCACACTTAAAGATGCTTAGCTCAATGAGGAGGCATTGCAGTAACTTTTCATTGAAAACTGATCTGCACACATTCCCTCATACGCAAAACGCAGACATAGAACAAATTTACTTTCGAATGTATTACTGCATGCCTTTAATTTGCACATTAATATAGGATAACACACAGCACAGAAACTGGTCATTTGGCCCAATCAGTCCATGCTGGTGTTTAAGCTCCATTGAAGCTTTCTGCCATCTATCCATCATCATAACGCTCTATTCCCTTCTCACTCAAATGCTGTCTAGCTTCCCTTAAGTGCATCTATACTATTCACTTCTCCCATTCCCTGTGATAGTGAGTTCCACATTTCTATCACTCTTTGTGTAAATAAGTTTCTTATGAATTCCCAATTGTATTTCTTGGTGTCTATCTTATATTGATGACCTTTAGTGATGGCTAGCAGTGGACTCAGATGAAGAAACCTCTATCGACTCTATCAAAACATTTCATAGTTCATAGTCACCCCCTACGCCTTCTCTTTTCAAGAACAAAGATACCCAATCTGTCCATCCTGCCCTGATATATATATACAATATATATATAGCCATACATTTCTGGACTAACCCTTGCAAATCTTCTCTGAATCTTCCTCCAGTGCATTTATACCCTTTTTATTATATGGCAACCAGAACTAAGTGTGGTCTAATTTTTAATCTTTATTAAAATCACAAGTAGGCTTACATTAACACTCCAATGAAATTACTGTGAAGATCCTGCATCGTCACACTCCGGTGCATGTTCGGGTAAGACCATAAGACATAGGAGCGGAAGTAAGGCCATTCGGCCCATCGAGTCCACTCCACCATTCAATCATGGCTGATTTCAACTCCATTTACCCGCTCTCTCTCCATAGCCCTTAATTCCTCGAGAAATCAAGAATTTATCAACTTCTGTCTTAAAGACACTCAACGTCTCGGCCTCCACCGCCCTCTGTGGCAATGAATTCCACAGACCCACCACTCTCTGGCTGAAGACATTTCTCCTCATCTCTGTTCTAAAGTGACTCCCTTTTATTCTAAGGCTGTGCCCCCGGGTCCTAGTCTCCCCTGCTAATGGAAACAACTTCCCTACATCCACCCTATCTAAGCCATTCATTATCTTGTAAGTTTCTATTAGATCTCCCCTCAACCTCCTAAACTCCAATGAATATAATCCCAGGATCCTCAGACGTTCATCGTACGTTAGGCCTACCATTCCTGGGATCATCCTTGTGAATCTCCGCTGGACCCGCTCCAGTGCCAGTATGTCCTTCCTGAGGTGTGGGGCCCAAAATTGCTCACAGTATTCTAAATGGGGCCCTAACTGATGCTTTATAAAGCTTCAGAAGTACATCCCTGCTTTTATATTCCAAGCCTCTTGAGATGAATGACAACATTGCATTTGCTTTCTTAATTACGGACTCAATCTGCAAGTTTACCTTTAGAGAATCCTGGACTAGGACTCCCAATTCCCTTTGCACTTCAGCATTATGAATTTTGTCACCGTTTAGAAAATAGTCCATGTCTCTATTCTTTTTTCCAAAGTGCAAGACCTCGCACTTGCCCATGTTGAATTTCATCAGCCATTTCTTGGACCACTCTCCTAAACTGTCTAAATCTTTCTGCAGCCTCCCCACCTCCTCCATACTACCTGCCCCTCCACCTATCTTTGTATCATCGGCAAACTTAGCCAGAATGCCCCCAGTCCCGTCATCTAGAACGTTAATATATAAAGAGAACAGCTGTGGCCCCAACACTGAACCCTGCGGGACACCACTCGTCACCGGTTGCCATTCCGAAAAAGAACCTTTTATCCCAACTCTCTGCCTTCTGCCTGACAGCCAATCGTCAATCCATGTTAGTACCGTGCCTCGAATACCATGGGCCCTTATTTTACTCAGCAGTCTCCCGTGAGGCACCTTATCAAAGGCCTTTTGGAAGTCAAGATAGATAACATCCATTGGCTCTCCTTGGTCTAACCTATTTGTTATCTCTTCAAAGAACTCTAACAGGTTTGTCAGGCACGACCTCCCCTTACTAAATCCATGCAGACTTGTCCTAATCCGACCCTGCACTTCCAAGAATTTAGAAATCTCATCCTTAACAATGGATTCTAGAATCTTGCCAACAACCGAGGTTAGGCTAATTGGCCTATAATTTACCATCTTTTTCCTTGTTCCCTTCTTGAACAGGGGGGTAACAACAGCGATTTTCCAATCCTCTGGGACTTTCCCTAACTCCAGTGACTTTTGAAAGATCATAACTAACGCCTCCACTATTTCTTCAGCTATCTCCTTTAGAACTCTAGGATGTAGCCCATCTGGGCCCGGAGATTTATCAATTTTTAGACCTCTTAGTTTCTCTAGCACTTTTTCCTTTGTGATGGCTACCATATTCAACTCTGCCCCCTGACTCTCCGGAATTGTTGGGATATTACTCATGTCTTCTACTGTGAAGACTGACGCAAAGTACTTATTTAGTTCCTCAGCTATTTCCTTGTCTCCCATCACTAGATTACCAGCGTCATTTTGGAGCGGCCCAATGTCAACTTTTGCCTCCCGTTTGTTTTTAATGTATTTAAAGAAACTTTTACTATCATTCCTAATGTTACTGGCTAGCGTACCTTCATATTTGATCCTCTCTTTCCTTATTTCTCTCTTTGTTATCCTCTGTTTGTTTTTGTAGCCTTCCCTCTCGCTACCGGAGGAGGTGGTGGAAGCAGGGACGATAGTGACATTTAAGGGGCATCTTGACAAATACATGAATAGGATGGGAATAGAGGGATACGGACCCAGGAAGTGTAGAAGATTGTAGTTTAGTCAGGCAGCATGGTCGGCACAGGCTTGGAGGGCCAAAGGGCCTGTTCCTGTGCTGTACATTTCTTTGTTCTTTGTTCAATCTTCTGACTTCCCACTACTCTTTGCCACATTATAGGCTTTCTCTTTTGCTTTGATGCATTCCCTAACTTCCTTTATCAGCCATGGCTGCCTAATCCCCCCTCTGCTAACCTTTCTTTTCTTTGGGATGAACCTCTGTACTGTGTCCTCAATTACTCCCAGAACCTCCTGCTATTGCTGTTCTATTGTCTTTCCTACTAGGCTCTGCTCCCAGTCGATTTTCGTCAGTTCCTCCGTCATGCCCCTGTAGTTACTTTTATTTAACTGTAACACCTTTAAATCTGATTCTACCTTCTTTCTTTCAAATTGGAGATTGAATTCTACCATATTATGATCACTGCCTCCTAAGTGCTCCCTTACTTTAAGATCTTTAATCAAGTCTGGCTCATTAGATAACACTAAGTCCAGAATGGCCTGTTCCCTCGTGGGCTCCATCACAAGCTGTTCCAAAAAGCCCTCCTGTAAACATTCAATGAATTCCCTTTCCTTGGGTCCACTGGCAGCATTATTTACCCAGTCCACCTGCATATTGAAGTCCCCCATGATCACTGTGACCTTGCCTTTCTGACATGCACTTTCTATTTCGTGGTGCATTTTGTGCCCCCGGTCCTGACCACTGTTAGGAGGCCTGTACATAACTCCCATTATAGTTTTTTTGCCTTTGTGGTTCCTCAACCTACACTGAGAGAGAATTCAAAATGTCCAATTCACCTAACAATTCACTTGGAACTTGTGGAAGGAAGCTGGAGCACTCAGAGGAAACTCACACAGACATGGGGAGAATGTGCAGAATCTGCACATACAGTGACCCAAGCTGGAAATCGAATCTGGGACCTTGGAGCTGTGAAGCAACAGTGTTAACCACTGTGCTACTGTGCACCGAGGTTCAATCCGATGTTGAGTGCCCCAGCAGCCCAAAACACACCCATACCCACTGTCACAGCTTACAAAGTCATATCGTCCTTCCTGATAGTGAACCCTCGGAAGGCAACGGGTCCGGACGGGATCCCTGCACTCAGAGCCTGTGCAGACCAGCTAGCAGATGTGTTCGCAGACATCTTCAACCAGTCCCTATTCCGATCCGAGGTCCCCACCTACTTCAAGAAGACCAATGGCTCCCGTCCGGTGGCTCTAACATCAATCGTAATTAAGTGCTTTGAGAGGTTTGTCATGAAGTGCATCAACTCCAAACTCCCAGAATGCCTAGATCTACTGCAATTCGCATACCGCCGCAACCGGTCCACAGCAGACGCCATATCCCTGGCCCTACACTCATCCCTGGAGCATCTCGACAACAAGAACTCCTACATCAGATTCCTATTCATTGACTACAGCTCCACCTTCAACACCATAACCCCAGCCAAGCTCATATCAAAGCTCCAAAACCTAGGACTTGGCTCCTCACTCTGCAACTGGATCCTCGACTTTCTGGCCCACAGACCACAATCAGTAAGAATAAACAACAACACCCTCTCCATGATAGTCCTCAATATCGGGGCCCCGCAAGTTTGCGTACTTAGCCCTCTACTATATTCCTTATACACACACGGCTGCGTGGCAAAACTTGGTTCCAACCCCAAACGACATGACCATAGCGGGTCGGACCTCAAACAACGACGATCAGAATACAGGAAGGAGATAGCGAACCTGGTGGAGTGGTGCAATGACAACAATCTATCCCTCAATGCCAGCAAAACTAAAGAGTTAGCCATTGACATCAGGAAGCAAAGTACTGTGCACACCCCTGTCTGTATCAATGGGGCCGAGGTGGAGATGGTTGACAGCTTCAAATTCCGAGGTGTGCCCATCACCAAAAATCTGTCCTGGTCCACCCACGTCAACGCTCCCACCAAAAAAGCACAACAGTGGCTATACTTCCTCAGGGAATTAAGGAAATTCAGCATGTCCACACTGACTCTTACCAACTTTTACAGGTGCACCATAGAAAGCATTCTATCTGACTGTATCACAGCCTGGTATGGCAACTGCTCGGCCCAAGACTGCAAGAAATTTCAGAGAGTCGTGAACACAGCCCAGTCCATCACACAAACCTGTCTCCCATCCATTGACTATATCTACACCTCCCGCTGCCTGGGGAAAGCTGGCTGCATAATCAAAGACCCCTCCCACCCAGCTTACTCACTCTTCCAACTTCTTCCACTCTGCAGGAGATACAAAAGTCTGAGAACACGCACAAACAGACTCAAAGACAGCTTCTTCCCCGCTGTTACCAGACTCCTAAACGACCCTCATATGGACTGACCTGATTAATACTAGACTCCTATATGCTTCACCCAATGCCAGGTCGATGTATTTACATTGTGTACCTTGTGTTGCCCTATTATGTATTTTCTGTTTCTTTTCTTTTCTTTTCATGTACTAAATGATCTGTTTGAGTTGCACGCAGAAAAATGCTTTTCACTGTACCTCGGTACACGTGACAATAAACAAATCCATCCAATGTAGGTTTAGCATAACCTTCCTACTTTCCAATTCTATCCCTCTAAAAATAAAACTGAGTGCTTGGTCTGCCTTCCTATGGCCTTGCTAAGGTGAAGTGAAACTTTTAGTGATTGGTGCATTTGCATTCTGAGATCCCTTTTTTTCCTCTGCCCCACCTAGGCTTCCACGTGATAAGTGACTTTCTTATTCTTCCTATCAAAATATACTACCTCATATTTGTCTGTATTGAACTTAATTTGCCAATTATTTGCCCATTCTGCAGGATGAGCGGCACATAGCACAGTAGTTAGCACTGTTGCTTAACAGCGCTAGGGCCCCAGGTTCGATTCCTGGTTTGGGTCACTGTTTGTGTGGAGTCTGCGCGTTCTCCCTGTGTCTGCATGGGTTTCCTCTGGGTGCTCTGGTTTTCTCCCACAAGTTCTAAAAGACGTGCTGTTAGGTAATTTGGACATTCTGAATTCTCCCTCTGTGTACCCGAACAGGTGCCGAAATGTGGTGACTTGGGGCTTTTCATGGTAACTTCATTGCAGTGTTAATGTAAGCCTACCTGTGACAATAAAGATTATTATTATATTATAAATTTATTAATGCCCTCCTGTAATCTGTTGCAACTAAAACAATAGTTTAGAACTGCACTTTTCTTTCTTTATTGTCCTTATCATTGATGCTTCCTCTGTACAGTTCTTAAAACGATTCTGGTGTTCCAATGAAGTCTGAGGTAATTGTACAGTGTATCATACACCACTTGTTCTACAACATGATATTGTGAACCAGACCCCTCTTGCCCTTCAGTAACCATTATTTCAGCGTTTCTGAGTCAGGCTGGTTTGCCACTGCAGGGTCATGGACAGCTCCGTACTGCAGTGTGCCATTTACAAGAGCCAGTATCTGAAGAAGACTGGCTGGAAATGTCACATAATCAGGACTGAGGACAGCAGCGTGAGAGCAGACTATTGTCATGCCTGTTGCATTTGGTGAAAGGACTGCTTACCCATCAATTAATGTATGGTTCAATTGCTGGTTTTACATTCTGCAAATGCTGAACGAGGCTGCAAATTCCTGTTCCACTGTATTCCTGTCTACACGACTGCACCTCTGGAATTTCCACACCATTGTTGAATAGTGGGCCAGGGATAAGATATCAAAAGACTGAGATAAAATGGCAAAAAAACAGTGGTGTGATAAACTACTGGATATATATGACAGACACACCAACAGTGCAACTCTTGAATATTTATTAAATAAAGAGATTTTAAAAATTTATAAATGTTTTTTATTGGGTTTGTGAACAAAGTATATTTGCCGTTATGTACACAGGATATGGTATATATAGAGAGAAGATAGGGCGCACATACAAATCACAAAAGGGAAAAAAAACACGAGAGAAATACAAAATCAATAAAGTAACTGGTAGGGTATTATGCACCCGCTCAGCAGCAGCAACTCTGTACGCTTGGCAAAATTATTTACACACATAAGTAGGCATCTGTTTGTGGGGAGGGTGGGGGGGGGTAGAGACCTGGGGGGGGGGGGGGGGGGGGGGGGGAGAGATATACATTTGGGTGCCGGAGAGACAATTCCGGAGGGCAATACTCAAATGGGTCTGGTGCTGGTGTTGTCCCTTGCTTCTCCCGGACGGATTCCGCTGCCGTTGTCGTCTCCTGATCACTTCCACTTCAGCCGGCCCTCCCATCTTCCGCCTGTATTCTCGTTTTACTCTGTTCCTGTGGATGCCAAGTTTGTTAACATTTCCCTGCCTCCCCCACCCCACCTCCCTGGCTCTCCTCTATTGTTCCCTGTCTCTTCCCTCTTCCCCCTCCCTCCCTCCGCCTCCTTCCTCCCCTGTGGTTCGCCTTTCCTTCCTCTTAGATTTAGCTGTCTCCACCACCCCCCCTCCCCCGTCCTCCCACCAACCCCCTCTCCTGGTCTATCTCTCCCTCTCATGCTTTGGCTACTTTCCTCTGGTTCTTGTCCATTGGCCACAAACAGGTCCCGGAACAATTGGGTGAATGGCTCCCACGTTCTGTGGTAGCCATCCTCTGACCCTCGGATGGCGAATTTGATTTTCTCCATTTGGAGAGATTCCGAGAGGTCGAACAACCAGTCTGCAGCTTTGGGTGGTGCTGCTGACCGCCAGCCGAACAGGATTCTACGGCGGGTGATCAGGGAGGCAAAGGCAAGGGTGTCTGCCCTCCTCGCCAGGATTAGATCTGGCTGGTCTGAAACCCCGAAGACCGCCACGTTCGGGCATGGCTCCACCCTCACTTTGGACATTGCCTCGAAGAAGGCTGTCCATTACCCCGCAAGTCTTGGGCAGGACCAGAACATGTGGGCGTGGTTGGCCGGGCCTCCTTGGCACCGTTCACATCTATCCTCACCTCCGGGAAGAACCTACTCATGCGGGTTCTTGTTAAGTGGGCTCTATGTGCCACTTTTAGTTGCGGTCAGGCTGAGCCTTGCTCACGTGGAGGTGGAGTTGACCTGATGCAGTGCTTCGCTCCAGAGTCCCCCCCTATTTCGATCCACAGGTCCTCCTCCCATTTCATTCTTGTTGCGTCCAGTACGGTGTCGGCCCCTTTTATCAGTCGGTCTAACATGTTGTTACAGTTTCCTTTATCTAGTATGCTTGCGTCCAGTAACTCTTCCAGTAATGTCTGTCATGGCGGTTGTGGGTACATCCTTGTTTCCTTTCGTAGAAAGTTTTTGAGTTACAGGCACCTTAGCTCTTTCCCCCGGCTGGCTGGAATTTCTCTGTCAGTTCGCCCAATGTTGTGATCCTGCCGTCCGTGTATAGGCCCTGACTGTCAGTGTCCCTCCGTCCTGTCCCCACCTTTTGAAGGTGGCGTCAGTCAGCGCTGGTGTGAACTTATGGTTGTTGCAGATGGGAGCTTTGTCCGACATTTTGGTCAGGCCAAATTGCTGCCATAGTTGTTTCCAGGACTGGAGGGTGGCTATCACCACCGGGCTGTTGGAGTGTTTTTTGGTTGGAGATGGGAGTGCCGCCATGGCGAGGGCCCGGAGGGAGGTCCCCATGCAGGAGACCTTCTCCATGCGCACCCATTCGGCTTCTCTCTCCTTGATCCATCTCCTTATTCGCTCGGCCGTCGCCGCCCGGCGGTAGAATTGTAGGTTTGGGAGGGCTAGCCCTCCCCTGGGTTTTGTTTTTTGTAGGGCCTTCTTTGGAATCCTAGCATTCTTCCCCCCCCCCCCCGCCCATTCCCAAACAGGCCTCCCCAAACAGGCGCCGGAATGTGGCGACTAGGGGCTTTTCACAGTAACTTCATTTGAAGCCTACTTGTGACAATAAGCAATTTTCATTTCATTTCATTTACGAACGGCATGATTAGTTTGTCTAGTGCTTTGAAAAAGGAAAAAGGCCTTGGGGATGTAGATCGGAATGGATCTGGATGAGGTATCTGGGCAGCACGCTCATTTTGATCGTCTGGACTCTCCCCGCGAAGGAGAGTGGGAGTGTGTTCCATCTTTGCAGATCCATTTTTACTTCCTCTGTCAGATTGATGAGGTTCCATTTGTGGATCCTTTTCCAGTCATGGGCTATTTGGATCCCCAGGTAGCGGAATTTGTGTTGGGCTTGTTTAAATGGCAATCCCATGAGTGCTGCCCCACCTACTTGTGGGTGTACCGGGAAGATCTCGCTTTTGCTCATGTTGAGTTTGTAGCCCGAGAAGGTGCCAAACTCTTTCAGGAGCGCGATGATTCCGTCCATGCTGCTTTGTGGGTCCGAAATGTAGAGGAGCAGATCATCTGCATAGAGTGAGACTCTGTGCTCTCTGCCTCCCCTTTGGATCCCCCTCCAGCTTTTTGAAGTCTGAGCGCAATTGCTAGTGGCTCGATTGCTAGAGCGAACAGCAGCGAGGACAGTGGGCATCCTTATCTGGTGCCACAGTGCAGCTGGAAGTATCGGGAGTTGGTGTTGTTTGTCCGTACGCTCGCCATGGGAGCATTGTATCAGAGTTCTACCCAGGAGCTGAACACTGTTCCAAGCCCGAACCGCTCCAGTACCTCGATGAGGTATTTCCATTCGACTCTGTCGGAGGCCTTTTCTGCGTCTAGGGAGACGATCACCTCTGGTGTTCTCTCCCCGGATGGGGTCATTATCACATTCAGCAGGTGCCTAATGTTCGAAGTAAGCTGTCTACCTTTGACAAAGCCTCTCTGGTCCTCTGCGACCACCTCTGGCACGCAGTCTTCTAGCCTTTTGGCAAGAACCTTGGTCAGTATTTTGGCATCTGCGTTCAGCAGTGAGATGGGTTTGTATGACCCACATTCCATTGGGTCTTTGTCTTTCTTAGCCGAGATTGAGGCCTGTGCTAGCGTGGGTGGCAGTGTGCCCTAGCTAGCGAGTCTGTGAATATCTCCCGCAGGTACGGAGCAAGTGCTGTCGCAAATTTTTTGTAGAAGTCCGCAGGGAACCAGTCTGGTCCTGGCGCCTTCCCTGCCTGCATGGAGCTAATGCTGTCCATGATCTCTCCCAGTGCTAGTGGTGCTTCCAGGACCCGTTTTCTGCCCTCCCCCACGACTGGTATGTCCAGTCCATCAAGTTTCATCCCGGACGCCCCCATTGGAGGCTCTGAGGTTACAGCCCTTGGTAAAAGACCCTGAAGGCTTTGTTGATCTTTTCTGGTTCTGTTTCTAATGTGCCTCTGGTATTCCTGATTTGTGCAATTTCTCTGGTGGCTGCCTGCTTTCTCAGCTGGTGTGCCAGCAGGCGGCTTGATAGGGTCCCACGTGTCTGGCGGAGTTGATGCACTGCTTTCCTGGTGGAGAGCAGATCAAAGTTCCTTTGTAACTCTTTCCTCTCCGCAGGAGCTCTACGGTCGGGGCCTCGGAGTATTTACGGTCTACCTCCAGTATGGAGTCGTCTAGCTGCTGCCTAGCTGCCCTTTCCTCCCTATCTCTTCGCGCTTTGAAAGCGATGATTTCCCCTCTTAGTACGGCCTTAAGCGCTTCCCAGAACGGGGAGGTCTCACCCTCCACGTTCTGGGAAGCGCTGAAGGCCGTACTAAGAGGGGAAATCATCGCTTTCAAAGAGGTGAGAACTCCCCATTCTGGTTGTTCTCCGTGTACTCTGCTATGGTCCGCGATATCTTTTCGTTGAAAGCCTTGTCAGCTAGTAGGGCAACGTCCAACCTCCATGTGGGGCGTTGGGCCACTTTGAGTATTCCACCTTGTCTATCCCCGGAAGCACCGTTCTCCCCACCACAAAGTCAATTCTGGTGTATACGTGTGTACTGGGGAGAAGAAGGAAAACTCCTTCTCCCCCTGGGTGGGTGAACCTCCAGAGGTCCACCACTCCCATCTGTTCCATAAAGTGACCGAGCTCCCTTGCCATGCTTGAGGTTTTCCCCGTTTTGAGGTTTGATCTGTCAGTCGTTGGATCCTGTGCACAGTTGATGTCCCCCCCCCATGATTAGTCGGTGCGTCGCTGTGTCAGGGATTTCTGCCATGGTCTTCTTGATGAAGCTCGTGTCGTCCCAGTTGGGCACGTACACGTTAGCTAGTACTACCGGTGTTCCATCCAGGGCCCTGCTGACCGTGACGTACCGCCCCCCTGGGTCCGTAACCGTCTTTGTCACCCTAAACATCGTCGTCTTACTGATCAATATCGCACCCCCCTGGCCCTTGTTCCATAGCAGGAATAGTAGGTCTGTCCCACCCAGCCCTTTCTTACCCGCAGTCGGTCCTGCTCTCTCAGGTGCGTCTCTTGAAGGAAGATTATGTCTGCCTTCATATTTCTTAGGTGGGTGAGGACTCTGGATCTTTTCCCTGGGCCGTTGAGAACCCTTACGTTCCAGGTAACTATCCTGGTGGGGGGCCTCGGTCCCCTCACTCCTGTGGGATTAACCATACTTACCTGGTGAACACACCCCGCCCTCTGGGGTTTCCCTTTGTTCGGGGGCCGTCCTGGATGGCCGCTGTCACTGCTGTCTCCATGCGGTCGGGCCTCTGCACTCCGGGGTTTCCCTTCGTCCAGGGGGCACCCGACATGGTTGCCCGCTGTGCGACCTTCAAGCGGGTAGCCCCCTGCACTCTGGGGTCTCCCTTCGCCCAGAGACCGTACTGGGTGGATGCTTGCAGCGATTCCTTGTTCCGAGCCCTTGTTTGTGGCACTTTGTAGCCCTATTGCTGTTCCTTTTCTAGCCTTGTTTGTCCCTCCATTCCTGTCCCCCCCCCCTCCCCCTGGTCCCTCCCTTCCTGTGCACCACCCCCCCCTCCCCCTCCCCCTCTCCCGTACATCCTTCCTTTGTCCCTCTTTCCCCTGTTCCTATCCCCGTTTGCTCTCCCGCCGCTGTTGAGTGGTTCCCCCACACCCCCCCCTTCCTCTGCCTGGCGCCTTCCCCCCTGTTGGGGGCGTGCTGCGGCCCTGCTTTGTTGCATGTCCCCGGTGCGAGCTTTCTTGCTAGTGCGGTGACCCCCATCTCGGGAGTTACTGTCTCGCTTCTCCCCTGCCCAACCTCTGCGTTTTCCTGCCCGCTCTTCCCCCATCCTACCCTGCGCTCCCCTCGCTTGCTCTCCCTTCTCCGCTACTCTCGTTCCCTCGTGCTGGGGCCTGGTCTCCCACCTGTGGCGATCCCTCGGGTAGTGTTATGCTTTTTGTTCAGGGTGCGCTCGCCATGGTGGGGGTGGGGGCAGGGGGGACCTGGCGTTGCCTCACCCCTCCCCCCCCCTCCGTCGGAGTGTTGTTGCCCCTCGCACGGAGCCCCGTATTTCTACCCTCGCAGTTGGTTTACCAGCCCGTGTTCCTTGATAAACTTGCTGGCTTCGGCGGGGGCTGTGAAGAAATACTCTCTTTCTTGGTATGTGACCCAGAGTTTCACTGGGTACAGCGTATCAAAACGCACATTGTTCTTATGAAGAGCTGCTTGTGATAAATGTATTATACCAATAATCCACCATTGTATCTGTGCTATGCTGTTGCCCTTGACCTATGAGCCATTGTATGTCATTATCCATAGGGGAACATGTTGGGGCCTGTATGGGCTCCGCCCATGGCTCCTCCCCCTGAAGGGAGGTATAAAGAGCAGTCAACCTGTAGGCGGTTCTCAGTGTTGGGTCAGTCGCAGGCAGGCACTGTTCTAGTTGATTAAAGCCACAGTTTGTTTCTACTCGTCTCGAGTGAATTGATGGTCGCATCAATTTAATCAACTATAATGCAACTATGGAATCGGCCCTCAAACCTGACCGACTGGAACTCAATCCGCAGGCCGCGGAGGCGAAATAAATTTTTTCGCACTGGCTCCGCTGTTTCAAGGCCTATCTCGCCACCTCCTCCACGCCTTCCGTCACCGACGAACAGAAGCTGAGCCTCCTCCACGCACGGGTGAGCCATCGATTCTCTTTTCAACTCTAGGAGGCCTCCTTCTACACAGACACCCTCACGATGCTCGAATGCCTGTATGTAAGGCCCGTGAACGAGGTATACGCGCGACACATCCTCACCACTCGCCGCCAGCGTCCCGGGGAACCTCTAGAAGACTACCTACGCGACCTCAAAGTCCTCGCATGCAGCTGCAACTACCAGACCGTTACGGCCACTCAACATATGGATCTCGCCGTCCGAGATGTCTACGTGGCGGGAGTCCGGTCCAACTACGTGAGACAGCGCCTACTCGAAAAAGGGGCCCTACACCTGGATCAGATGGTAAAATTAGCCTCCTCTATGGAAGTAGCATTCCAAAGCCTTAACGCATTCACGTCTGACCATACGGCCCCCTCGTGGACCCATGACCGGAGACTACCCCAGGCCTGTGCCGCGCGGCTGCCCGCCCACCATGGGGGGGCTACCCTGCTATTTCTGCGGCCAGTCCCAACACCCACGGCAGCACTGCCCGGCCCGTAACGCAAACTCTAGCAGCTGTAGGAGAAAAGGACATTTCGCCGAAGTTTGTCTGGCCAAGTCCAAGAACTCTAAACCGCAGGCCCGACCCTCAGACTCACACGCCCGCAGACCCCGCAGTGTGGCAGCGTGTCTGCCGACTCCGCCACCTGTAGGCACATCATCAGCCTCATGCTATCCGTGGGGGCAGCCATCTTCCAGCCCACACAGAACGTGCGACTCACGGGGGCCGCCATCTTGGACGCCATCTTCCTCACCGCCCGACACGCTCGACCAACGGGGGCCACCACCTTGGCCGCCATCTGCTATGTCGTTCGACACGTGCGACCAACAAGGGCAGCCATCGTGGAACCGCCCCAGCGCCTCCGACCACACCGGCTACCCGCAACTCAGCGCGGTCACTCTGAACCAGTCGTGACCCAAACACCGCCGGAGTTCCATGATGACCGTCCGGGTAGACGGGCACGAAACGCCTTGCCTCTTCGACTCCGGGAGCACAGAGAGCTTCATTCATCCGGATATGGTAAGACGCTGCTCGCTCCTAATTTTCCCGGTGCACCAAACCAGCTCCCTTGCCTCTGGGCGCACTCGGTGCAAATCCGAGGGTGCACTACCGCAACCCTAGCAATGCAGGGCGCCGGGTGCGCCAATTTTAAGTTATACGTACTCCCAGACCTCTGCGCTCCTCCTATTGATTTCCAATGCAACCTCAGGAGCCTAACCCTGAAATTCGGGGGGGCCCGACCCCCACTCACCGTATGTAGCCTCGCGACCCTAAAGGTCGACCCACCCCCACTCTTCGCAAACCTCACTGCCGACTGCAAACCAGTCGACACCAGAAGCAGGCGGTATAGCATATAGGACAGGACTTTCATCAGGTCTGAGGTCCAGCGACTCTTGCGGGAGGGAGTCATCGAGGCCAGCAATAGCCCCTGGAGAGCTCAGGTGAAGAACCAGATGGTTGTAGATTACAGCCAAACCATAAACCGGTACACACAACTCGATGCGTACCCCCTTCCCCGGATTGCAGACATGGTTAACCAGATTGCACACTACCCGGTGTTCTCCACGGTGGATCTGAAGTCTGCATACCAGCAGCTCCCAATCCGCCCGGAGGACCGCCACGACACGGCTTTTGAGGCAGACGGCCGCCTTTTCCACTTCCTCCGGGTCCCCTTTGGCGTCACGAACGGGGTCTCGGTGTTCCAAAGAACAATGGACCGAATGGTGGACCGGTACGGGCTGCGGGCCACATTTCCGCACTTGGATAATGTCACCATCTGCGGCCATGATCAGCAGGACCACGACGCCAACCTCCACCGATTTCCCTAAACCGCCCAAACCCTTAACCTCACTTACAACAAGGAGAAATGCGTTTTACGCACAACCAGAGTAGCCATCCTCGGCTACGTCGTGAAAAACGGGGTTCTAGGACCCAAACCCGACCGTATGCGCCCCCTCCTGCAACTCCCTCTCCCTCACTGCTCCAAGGCCCTGAAATGGTGCCTCGGGTTCTTTTCATATTATGCCCAGTGAGTCCCCAACTATGCGGACAAAGCCCGCCCACTAATCAAGGCCACCATCTTCCCACTGGTGGCTGAGGCCCGCCAGGCCTTCAGCTGCATCAAGGCGGATATCGCCAAAGCCGCGATGCGCGCGGTGGACGAGTCCGTCCCCTTCCAGGTGGAGAGCGATGCATCAGAGGTCGCTCTCGCCGCCACCCTCAACCAAGCAGGCAGACCGGTAGCGTTTTTTTCACGCACCCTCACCACCTCCGAAATTCAGCACTATTCAGTCGAAAAGGAGGCCCAAGCCATCGTGGAAGCTGTACGGCACTGGAGGCACTACCTCGCTGGTAGGAGGTTTACCCTCATCACCGACCAACGATCGGTAGCCTTCATGTTTGACAATACGCAAAATCAAGAACGATAAGATCTTGAGGTGGAGGATCGAACTCTCAACCTATAATTATGATATAGTACATCGTCCTGGGAAGCTCAGCGAGCCCCCAGATGCCCTGTCCCATGGCACATGCGCCAGCGTGCAAGACAACTGACTACGGGCTATCCACGATGACCTCGGCCACCTGGGGGTCACCCGGCTTATCCACTACATCAAGGCCCGCAACCTACCCTACGCCACCGAGGAGGTCAGAGCTATGATCAGGGACTGCCAGATCTGTGCGGAGTGTAAACCGCACTTCTATCAACCAGATAAGGCCCACCTGGTGAAGGCATCCCGGCCGTTTTGAGCGCCTCAGTATCGATTTCAAAGAGCCCCTCCCCTCCAATAACCGCAATACATATTTCCTCAACATTATTGATGAGTTCTCCCGCTTCCCCTTTGCAATCCCTTGCCCCGACATGACCACGTCCACCGTCATTAAAGCCCTACATAGTGTCTTCACCCTGTTTGGTTTCCCCAATTATGTCCACAGTGACCGGGGCTCGTCGTTCATGAGCGACAAACTGAGTCAGTACCTGCTCAGTAAGGGCATCGCCTCGAGCAGGACTACCAGTTATAACCTCAGGGGAACCGGGCAGGTGGAGAGGGAGAATGCGACGGTCTGGAAGACCGTCCTACTGACCCTGCGGTCTAGGAATCTCCCAGTTTCCCACTGGCAGGAGGTCCTCCCCTATGCACTCCACTCTATTAGGTCCCTACTTTGCATGGCCACAAACGAGACCCCACATGATCGCCTATTTGTTTTCCCCAGGAGATCCACCTCAGGGGCCTCGCTTCCGTCCTGGCTGAAGACCGGGCGGGGCCCGTCCTACTCAGAAAACATGTCAGGAGCCATAAGTCCGACCCTCTGGTAGAGAGGGTCCAGCTCCTACACTCCAACCCCCAGTACGCATATATCCCGACAGGATACGGTCTGCCTCCAGGACGTGACGCCCGCCGGTTCCACCACCACCACTCCACGCTATCCCGCCCAACCTACCATGACCAGCGCCCCCGCCCCTATATGGCTCCCGCGCTCCCTCCCGCCCGCCATCCTCCCTTCACCGATCCACAGGAATAAAGCTCCAGAAGAGATGCTCCCGGAGTCCACGTCTGTACCTGCACCGGCGCCCTCACTATCGATGCCAGCATGGACGAGTTCGACACCTGGGCCAGCAACAACGCCAGAGCTTCAGCGATCACAGCGCACAATCCATGCGCCGGACCGGCTGAACTTATGAACCCGTCAACCCCGCCGGACTTCATTTTTTTAACAGGGGGTGAATGTGGTGAATGTATTGTACCAATAATCCACCATTGTATCTGTGCTATGCTGTTGCCCTTGAATTTGTATCTGTGCTAAGCTGTTGCCCTTGTGTGGGCTCCACCTATGGGCCATTGTATGGCATTATCCATAGGGGAATATGTTGGGGCCTGTATGGGCTCCACCCATGGTTCCTCCCCTTGAAGGGAGGTATATCGAGCAGTCGACTTGTAGGCGGTTCACAGTGTTGGGTCAGTCGCAGGCAGGCACTGTTCTAGTTGATTAAAGCCACAGTTTATTTCTACTCTTGTCTCGAGTGAATTGATGGTCGCATCACTGCTTTCGCTCTATTGAATTTGGCCCGTCTCCTGGCGAGGTCTGCCCCAATGTCCTCGTAAACTCTAATGAAGTGTCCTTCCCATTTGCAAGTTCTGTTTTGCCTGGCCCAGCGCAGGATTGTTTCCCTGTCTCGGTACTGGTGCAGTTTGGCTATAACTGCCCTCGGGTGGTCCCCTGCCCTGGCCTTCGGGCGCAGCGACCTGTGTGCTCTGTCCATATCTGGTGGGTTGGGGAAAGTTTCCCACCCCACTAAGTTGCCCAGCATCTCGGCCATGTAGGCCGTGGGGTTTCTACCCTTGATCCCCTCTGGTAGGCCCACTATCCTGACATTTTGTCTTCTTGAGCGGTTTTCCTGATCGTCCACCCTGCACTTCGGGCTCCCCTGCATTGTGCCCAGTCTCGCCACCTCTTTCTTCAGGGCCTTGATCCGGCCGCTCATGTCAGTCGCGGCTTTTTCCAGCTCCTTAATGGTCGCCTCTTGGGTTTCCAGTTTCTCCTCTTGGGCTTCCAGTTTCTTCTCTGCTCTGCCCAGGGCGAGCTGCACCTCCGCCAGGGCCTTAGCCATTGCTGCCTGTACTGTGGCCTCTATGTCTGCTCTGGTCCCTGTCTTGTTTTCCTGCTGATGTTCCCTCAGCGCCTCGGCAAAGGCTGCCTTCCAGTTCCAGTTCCCCTCTGGCCCAGGGGGGAAATACTCTTGTCTGACCAGTTCTTTTTTTGCCGCGAGGCTTCCATTCCCCCTCTTTGTGCGCTGATTAGCTCATCTGAACAGGCTCGCGTATTGCCCCGTTTGCTTTTGGTGCCCTTTCTCCCTCTGCTTTGGCTCTGTTCTGGCTTTTTTAAAACCCCTTTTCTTTTCCCCCCTCCCGCTCTTTTTATTTTCCTCCTTTCCCTTTTATCCCCCCTTCTTTTTTTTTTCCCCTCCCTTTTTTTTCTGTTCATCCCTTCTCGCCTTTTTAACACTTATTTTTTCCCTCTTTTAAAAAGACTCCTTTCAGGTAAGTTTGGTTTTTTTGGGGAAAAAAAAACAATTTCTCGCCCTTTTAAAAGTTTTCTTTTCAAAGGTTTTTTTGGGGGGAAAAGGGGAAGTTCTTTTCTTTTTCTCCTCCTCACTCACCCAGGGGCGAGAGAGAGAAAGGCTCCTGGTCGGGTCGGGAGTCCCTCTTTGTCCCGCCGCCTGCCTCGTGGTGGTTGCCGCCGGGTGGAGAGGAGGTTGGGGGTCGGTCCTTGCTGCTGGCTTGGTCCCCGCTTTGGTTCGGGCCGCCGCTCGTCCTGGGCCGCGTTCTGTTGCCCCGCGCCCTGCTGCTGCACGTGGGTGGGGTGGTGTTTGCAGGTCGTTCCTGCTGGCTCGGTCCCCGCTTCGGTGCCGCTTCTCCTCGGCCGCCCACGTTCTGCTGTGCGAGGTGGGGGTGGCTCGGTCGGGCCGTCATGTGGGCGCGACTCTCCCCGGCCGCTTCCAAGTCTCCAGTTCTGGCTCTTCTTGCACACCTTTCCTCCCACGGGCCACAGCTTACCGTCCGGTCCCTTGCGGCCTCTTCTCCTTTTCCCTTGCTCGTACCTCCGGGTGAGCGCTGCGTGGGTCCTTTCCTTTTTTTTTTCTCCTCTCCGTTTTTTTCATGCGCACAAAAATAAAAACCCACAAGGATTAAGAAGAAGAAACCCCCCCCCCCCCCCCCCGGACAAAACAAGAAAAAAAAACCCCTGAGAACCTAGTTCTGTAGCGGGAGCTGCCCATGCATGTCTTCCCCATACAGAGCCCTACCGGAAGTCCATAAAGAGATAAAAATTGATAATTCTTCCCTTGTAATTGAAATCAGCAATGGTTTACGTTGTATCAGTATTACTTAGCAGACAGAGATTCGGACTTGAAACCAGAATCTTGTAACTCAGAGGCAAGATAGCTGCCAAAGGAGCCATGATTGATATTTCAAACCTTTCGAGTCACTTTTCAATCAATTATGACACGCACCTCCCCAAACAAGGTTAATTTTTCATTCATTAAATATGAGTGACGCCGGTGAGGCCAACACTTATTACCCATCCCTAATTGCCCGAATGTCAGCGATGGTGAGCCACCTCCTTGAACCTCTGCAGTCCATGTGTTATAGGTCCACCCACGGTGCTGGAAGGGGAGAAAGTTCAAAGATTTAGACTCAGTGACAGTGAAGGAGAACACGCACTGAGAACACGCACGAACAGACTCAAAAACAGCTTCTTCCCCACTGTTACCAGACTCCTAAATGACCCTTTTATGGATTGACATCATTAACACTACACCCTGTATGCTTCATCCGATGCCGGTGCTTATGTAGTTACATTGTATGCCTTGTGTTGCCCTATTATGTATTTTCTTTTATTCCCTTTTATTCCCATGTACTTAATGATCTGTTGAGCTGCTCGCAGAAAAATACTTTTCACTGTACCTCGGTACACGTGTCAATAAACAAATCCAATTCAATCCAATCCAAGGAAAGGGAATATATTTCCAAGCCAGGATAGTGTGAGACTTGGAGTAGAATGGGCAGTGATTCAGATTAGAATTCAGACTAGAAAGTTGTTGGCTGGATTATGTAGGCTGTACCAATTTTACCAGATGACCTGCCTGTCATTACTCCTTTTTGCTCTATGTATTTGACGATGAATTTTGTATCTTCCCTATGCTGAGAGAGCAGCATTGCCTCAATACCTCAGATAGAAATTACTCAATAAGCAAATGGACTACACATGCTATTTTACTTTTCTGTTTCCATTATTTGTCAAAAAATGTGAATAGAATGAAAAACATCCTCATTGTGCATCATGTATTTCTGGACTGACAGCTCCCTCCTTAGAAACATTTCCAAACGGATCATCAGCTTATTGTAAGCTCTGAGTCCAATGTCAGAGGGGCATTCCTTGGCATCAGCAAGACGCGCCTGGCAGCTATCAAAGCCTTGTTGTGTCCAGTGAACTTTCCTCTCTATAAAAAGGCTGTGCCATGTATGTGATATCAATAATGCAAAGAAATTATACAGGCCCACATTAAACAAATAATCCATTTTCCCATGCAATGAAGCACACAGGACAGGAATCCTTCTCCTCTGTGTTCATTCAGTTACTTGCACCGTTAACAATCAGAATTCCTCTTTTTCTTATTTAACATTTCTCCCAAGGTTAGTATTTCCTAAATTCAATCCCAATTATATTTGTGTGTCTTAAATCTAGAAATATGCTTTCCTCAAATTGAATCTGAAGTTCTAAGCCAGATAAATAGCTTTCCTTATAAGTGGGTTGTTATTATGGCTTTCTTAACATGAAGAGTTGTTCAGTCCATGATTTAATGGCAGATCATGTCCTTGTTAACAATTCTGATGTGCAAGTCATACTCATGATAAATAAAGCATTGTTCCAGTATGCTATTATGATGTGACAGGTATGGCTGCATTTAAAATAAGTGGAAATTATTATGAATGTTGATGGTAAACCAATGTTGAATGTACCTTTGTGATTAAACCTCATCAATGGTAAAGCACATCTTGCCTGATGAGGGGGAACCGTAAATAGGCTTTCTACGAGCTTCACGTTCTAGAGCACCTTTATGAGCCAATTAACAAGATAGCATCAATAGAGTCTTCTCAGCAGTTAACGTGACATTTGCAATATATCTTACACAACTAAAGTGTCTAGATTTCCACAATACTATTAGATTTCTTCAGAAATGTTTACCTTTCAGAACTTTTTAGGAATGATGTTACGGCTCATTTTTCCTCACAATATGAAAGTGCAATAATAACAACTTGCATTGATAGTTTGTTTTAATGTATTTGAACTGCTAATGTCTTAAAGGAGTTGACTCCTTGTGGGAAGTATGATGCTGCAGCTACACAAGGGCAGAACTATACAACCTCATTCTGCTGGTGGGATTTTCTGGTCCCACTGAAGCCAATGGACCTTTGAACGGCTCACCGTATTTTATGGCTCCACCCCTGCCACAAGGTGGCCGTAACATGCCGTCCCAAACAGGAAGTGTTCCAAACAAATTCAATCTTTCATATTTCAGTCATTCTTGACCATTTCCATTAACTTCTTTTTTTCCATCACTTTGATTTGTGAACTTTTCTGCCAGGTGTTTCTTTTGTAAAAATTCCTTTAAAAACTCAGCTACTGGCACCAACGGGTTCTCAATTGGAATTATTCTAGATTACTTGGAAGAAGATGATATAATACAGACGGGCTGCCAGGTGGGTTAGGTACTCTGTCAGTAAATAAGTAAAGTAAAATCGCCACAGTCCCAGATGACCATTGGCTGATTTCCCTTTTGAGGGGGAGAGCTGAGTTGTGGTGTTTTTACCTGAGGATCACCACACCTCAGGCAGGGCCTTCATGAATAACCTCACAGGAATTGAACCCACTGTTGGCCTCGCTACGAACCAGCTATCCAGCCAACTGAGCTTATCGTCAGTGATTACATGCCAGCATTTGCAGATAATTCATGTACGTGGAAGCTCCTCTTCCCAAAGGAATCTGGGATTTTGGACCAGATGGCACCATTGAGTTATATGAATGTCTATCTAATTATAATGTTGGATGGTTTCTTGAAAGCACTCCTGCCATAGTAATATAAGCTTTTCAGTTGTAGTGCATGTTGCAAGGCATACTGGGATGGTCAGAAAATCTGTTTGCTGGCATTCACCAAAATGTTGCGTCATATTTCCACAGGTTCTGACAAGCGTACCTGACATTGGCCATGGATAATTCTCTTCATGGAATCAGGTGGAAAGATAGATTGCATCATTCACAACCACATTGTAAGGTTTGTCTGCATAAAAATTAAGAACTTTGTGCTCTTGTTGGAAAACAATCTTGTCAAAATATGAAATGTTGAAACACTTCCTGTTTGTAATTACCATTTCTCTTTTCAATATCCATATTGCTGTGGGATTTCAAGCTTTTCCTCAAATAACGCTTCTGTCATCATTTACTTTAAGCAAACCATTCCCTCACCGCATATTCATTTTAGTTACCCACCTGCTTGACAATTCCTTACAACACAACCACCTGCATTTTTTAAAATCGTAAATCAAGGGGTATTTTTCATTTAACAAATCAAAAACAGCCATCTTTCATGGTTTACAGTCAGTTATGTGAAAATTCTAATGAGACGAGATGTGAGAGGTGATCAGCTCCAGATCTGAGGAGTGATCAGAAGGCTTCAGAAAGGTTGGGGTGGGAGGCCAGGTGTCTGTTGTGATAGTATATTTGTTAGTTTGTTAAGAGAATATGTTGCATAAAGTAAGTGCAATCATTTCAACATATGCTTATGTAAATTGTGATGTCATCACAGGAAGTGATGCAATATGCAGCAGTTTTTTTAGTTAGTCTGTGGCAGTCAGTAGCACATGTAGCAGCAGCAGAAAGGCTCCAATAAAGTTATTTGTCTAACCTCTCTGCCTTCTCTTCAGCTTTGTTCATATTAGTCCAGAACCTCAAGTAATACACCAGTCTCAGCATGTAGCAGATAGGATGGCAGACTCAAGTCATTGGGCGTGTTTAAATGGAAAAAAACCAGAGTCCCTTTTTCGGCACATTTAGTGGGGTATTTCCTGGCGCCTGCAGTGCCAAGATGACCCCGCCATTAAACGGGGCTCTTTTCTTTTGGCCCGGCAAGGAACACCTCCCCCCAACACCCCCCTCACTCCACCTCATAAATGCAGGAAATCCCTGGGTCCGATCCATGGCATGGGCAATCTGGACACGGAAAGGATTGACAGATTGATAGCTCTTTCCCGATTCTGTGGGTGGTGGTGCATGGCTGTTCTTAGTTGGTGGGGCGATTTGTCTGGTTAATTCTGATAACGAACGAGACTCCCACATGCTAAATAGTTATGCAACCCCCGAGCAACCTTGACACTGCCAGCCTGGTGCCCAGGTGGCAGCTGGAGTGCCAGGGTACCACCCTGCCCAGAACCCAACCACCCGGTGGCCTCCGATAGCCTGGGAGACTGCCCCAGCTGCCGTTACGCCTGGTTCACATTTGTGTGGACAGTACTAAATGGCGCCATGGCGAGGCCTCCCAGGTGTAGTCGTTCACTCCCGGGCCTCGGGAACATCGGGCACTGACACATTTAAGTGAGCCTAACTGCTCACTTAACTATGTAAATCTGGATCACACCCAACAAGGGCAAGATCCAAATCGTGACGTCTCGCAAGATCTTGTTAGATCTCGCAAGTCATTCGCGAGATTTAATAGCCTCGTCATATCCCTGAGTCAGCTGCAACAAGGTGGTTCGATCCCGCCCACTGTCACGAAAGGCTTCAATCTGCAAAAGTGTCCTCAGTTTTTGTGGAGGATGTGTCAGATGTATGTGTTCCCTTATCTTCTTCTTGGAGGGTAAGCACATTGATGGGGTTGGATAGCAACATTTCATGACTGTGACTCTTATGATGACTTGACTAAGAAGGCTGTGAAAGCAAATCGAGGAAAAACTAATTCAAGAGGGAAGTCTTCAGGACTTGGATGATCACAACCCCTTGAAAATGAAGAGAACAAACTGACAATTGCTCTCTGATCTTCTTCTGTATTGCCCATCTGGAAAGGCTTGTGAAAATGAAGCATTTTCAACTTTCCTGAAGAATTTCACAGCTCTATCATTCACTGCTGCTGTATGAAGTATTTAATACCTGATACATGTCAGAACCTGATTGACAAAAAGGAGAATGAAGAATATCCATAAGACATTGCAGGATATGAAGAAAAGGAAACTCCCTACTACCCTTAGAGTAGGAATTGTGCACTTCCTTTAGGTAGATATATAATTTCTGCATTTCATTGTTTGGCTGCAGCCAATGGGATTGCAGTGCCAGGATGATAATAAATAACATAACATAATAACATAAGAACTAGGAACAGGAGTAGGCCATCTGGCCCCTCGAGCCTGCTCGGCCATTCAATGAGATCATGGCTGATCTTTGTGGACTCAGCTCCACTTTCCGGCCCGTACACCATATCGCCGAATCCCTTTATTCTTTAGAAAGGTATCTATCTTTTTCTTAAAAACGTTTAAAGAAGGAGCCTCAACTGCTTCACTGGGCAAGGAATTCCACAGATTCACAACCCTTTGGGTGAAGAAGTTCCTCCTAAACTCGATCCTAAATCTACTTCCCCTTATTTTGAGGCTATGCCCCCTAGTTCTGCTTTCCCCGACCAGTGGAAACAACCTGCCCGCATCTATCCTATCTATTCCCTTCATAATTTTATATGTTTCAATAAGATCCCCCCGCATCCTTCTAAACTCCAATGAGTACAGTCCCAGTCTACTCAACCTCTCGTCATAATCTAATCCCCTCAACTCTGGGAATAGCACCATCTTCGACATTGAAATAAACCACCAGACCTGCATTTACATGAAATCGGTGCCGAGTGCTCTTCAGCTGTAGAGCCCTGTAGTTTAGGTCTTTGCTTCTTGTTTGAGTGTATCCAAGACTTACTGGTGAGATTCAAGTGTGGACTGAAACTGACATTCATACAAACTAATAAGCTCTGAACTTCCTCTATTGGTTTGATCCAATTTAGACTTAAACATCTCTTTCTTCCTGGAAAGCTTATTGCTGATTGCTGGAAATTGTTGCTGCATGTAATCAGTGGGTTTAGTGGAGTAAGTCAATAAATTCACCTCTTTATTACCTTCAATAAAAAGCTGAAGTTCCTCAAGAAAGACAACAGCGATTTCAGCAGCATTGGCAGTGGAGTCAAAGAGAGTAGTAAGATTGAGGACTTCTTCTTCCAACAAATCGCCTGCTTCTGCAACGCTTTCATTCTCATGTACTCTGTCAGGAAAGAGCCAATCAAGGTTGAGAAGCTCCTCCACCCTCTTTTACAGTGACTTTTATTTCTGCCTCTTCTAGCCTATCTTCAAAGAGGAGTGAAAGATCTGCAATCTCCTCCTGTGGTCCAATGGATGGTGTTTCTGCAATGAAGAGCGACTCATAGTATAATGAGTGAATCTTGATTACTGCTGCGGTTTTGTAGTCTGCCCGTCCTCTGACCAACTTTGGAAACTCATTTCTGAGTATTGCTTCGCTGCCCTCGAGCTTCTGTTGGAGACCAGGCTGGAATTCTCGGGCCATTCTGATTCTCTTTTCCCACTGGCAAGGCACCCCTTGCCTGCGGGTTTCAAGGCCACCTGGGGTGGCTTCAATGGGAAATCCCATCGACAAGCAGCGGGAGTAGAGAATCCAGCTACCAGTGAATGATGTGCCACCGAGAAACATGAGGCTGTGGGATGGGAGAATCTCGCCCCAGGTTTTAAACATGCTAATCAGCTGAGCTGGTTCTGTAAGATATAAAGAGCTTCATTAATTTCTTTCTCTCCATGCTGAAGGGTTGTGAAGACTTGTCACTTCACTCTGAGATCTGTGCCTCCTGGCCCTTGTTGCTTTTAATTAAATGGTTGCATTCTTCTTTCCTCAAGCTAGTTCCGAACCAGTCCTATTTGGCTGATGAGACTGTGACTCTTGCCCTGGTGCCCAGTTTAAGAGTCCGGACCGGGAGATTCTGCCGATGGGAACAGTCGGAAAATTGCACTCAAGAACTTTAGAGGTCCAAAGGGAGATGGTGGTGGTAATGTGCAAGGAAGCATGATCAAGGGATTGTTTTAGAGAGAGGGGGGGGGGCGGCATCTATGATAGATTTGAAAGCATTACCAATGGATATTGTTGATAATTCTTTCTTCTTTGGTAATGCCGTCATCCCCTTCGAATCTACCGTTTATGACCCTTTGTCTAAAACAAACCCTTGATCAGGCTTCCTTGCAAAATAGAGGGGGGAAGAAACAATGGACGTGATTGAACGAATAAAAACAGAGTCCGTCTGGGTGGCATTAGAGAGGTCGTTCTCGGCACTTGTAGCGCAGGGATTGACCCCACCATCTAAATGCATATTTTGGGGGGCCTCAATGGGGAACACTGCACTCAGTCGCATTTCCTGCACTGAGGAGTGCCAATGAGTGGAGCTCCTCAGTGTAGGAAGAGATTGGGGCACCTTTTTAAATGGTGCCCGATCGCTCGATTCCCTTACACACCACCTCATATGGGCAGAGCACCTCCCGGCGTGGGCAAAATGCACCCAGGCACTGACAGCCTGGCACCATAGCAGTGCCCCTGAAAGTCTTGCAGTGCCACTTGGGAATCCTAGCAGTGCCAGGCAGACACTGCCAGGATGCCAGGTGGACAGTGCCACAGTTCCCACAAGGGCATCAGCAGTTCCAGGGTGCCACCCTGCCCAGATACTGTAGTGATCTGTACATCTGTACATATATCTGCACATACACCAGGGATTGCAGACAGATGTAACAGCCACAGCATCACTAGAGGGCATCAGAAACAGGTATAAAGGATCCAGCCCAAGGTAGGATCCGCCTCTTTCAGATGCACAAGGCTAGTGAGCAGCAGCACACGGAGACAGCTCAGCATAGGCAGCTTACCTTAGCTTCACTGGTCATACCTCTTGACTGTATTGTATCTAGTTAAGCTCTGGAACCAGAACAAACCTACTGAATAAAGTATTTGTGTTAACTGGAAGTCTACAATCTTTATTCAGACTTAGAGAATAACATATGATACAAGGAGTGATTTCAGAAAGCTAGCTAGACACCAGCAAGAGAAGAAAAACTTAAACCGGATATTCAACTGTGGAAGACTTCGCAGCAAATGGATCCTTGACGACTAACTGATTTGATGGAACTTGTTGGAACTCCATGGCAGCTGGAAACGGCCGGTAATTTAAGTTATAACTGGAAAATGTTTGAACAGCTGTTCCAAATATTTATTACAGCTAATGATTTAAGCACTGCCTCTGACGCAACAAAAGTGTCCTACTACTCTCAACAGGAGGGCATGAAGCGAGAGAAATGTATAAGTGCTTTAATTACTTAGAAGGTGAGGACAACACCAAAGTAAATGGTGTACTCAAAAAATTTTCTAAACGCTGTAACAGTCAGGCTGGTGCGATGCTGGAAAGATTTAACTCTTGTCAGAGAAACGGAGGGCCCATTTCTGATTTTATTACAAATCTCAAGTTAATACCACAAGGCTGTGATCCTTGCTATGGAGAGAGAGCGGGTAAATGGAGTTGAAATCAGCCATGATTGAATGGCGGAGTGGACTCGATGGGCCGAATGGCCTTACTTCCGCTCCTATGTCTTATGGTCTTATGCTGATTTCAGAGAAACTGTGATAATGCATCAATTAATTTCTGGACTATCTGATAAAAATTTGAGGGAAGAACTATCACAAAATAAGCATCTAACTCTAGAAATTGCTATACAAAGTTGCCTTGCTTATGAACAAAAACAAAATCAATACTGTCACTCTTTACAAACACAGAATCAGTGTCTAGAAAAGAAAATTGGAAAAAACGGCGCCAAAACTTACCACAAGGCAGAGGCAGGATTGAAGGAAGTTCAGAGCGGCAGCCATCTTGAGAAAGGAGCCGCGCATGCGCAGTTGCGAAAAGAGCGCTCAGTACAGGAAACTCGGAGTGCGCATGGGCAATCGATTCCTCCGCATGGCGTCACAAGCGTCATGACGTCAGAGGACCAGGACCACACCCACTTAAAAGGGAAATGCACGAAAATGAACAAAAAGAAATTTAAAGCTGCAAAATCTAACTTTCTTTCCTCAAAAGGCAGAACAATGCCCAAACTTGCACCAGCAGTTGAAAATAACTGTCAGAACACCCTGGAACAAGGAGTTAGCACCACCCTCGAAGATGATATGATCCTTGTAGACTACGACTCAGACGAAGATTTCATCTTGGGAGGTGGCTACCCCAGTACCAAATCCGAACCGCAACTAGAGGTGTTGTACCGTGAAGACCCTGACGATGAGTTCTTCGGATTGGAGAATCTTCAGCCCAGCATATATGACATCCCGACTCGTGAGTGCAGGATTATGCTGCGGCCTGACGCCAAGAAATAGAGAGTGGTCCACGCACCACGAAGGGTCCCAGCCTCCACACAAGATGATTTGTTAATTGAACATGAAGAGAACGATCACAACTCCGGAACAGAAAGCGATGATTTGTCCAACGAACAATACACATAATACTGCTCAGACATGGCTGAGTTATTTGGAGATCCTGATCACAGCATCAGCAACACAGTTGAAAAGCTCAATACGACTCTTCTCATGGTAGATGAATCCAATACCATGGTGCCATGACAGATCGTCGGTACATTGGATGACAACAATACCCAAGATGAAGACGACGCCACACAGCGAGCGCAGAACGACTCCGTTGAGAGAGCACAGATCGACTCTATAGCGAGAACACTGCACGATTCCACAAAGAGAGTGATGACAGACTCCACAGAGAGAGCAATGACAGACTCCACAGAGTACATCTGCACATACACCAGGGACTGCAGACAGATGTAACAGCCACAGCATCACTAGAGGGCATCAGAGACGGGTATAACAGGTCCAGCCCAAGGTAGGATCCGCCTCTTTCAGAAACACAGGGCTAGTGAGCAGCAGCAGACAGAGACAGCTCAGCATAGGCAGCTTACCTTAGCTTCACTGGTCATACCTCTTGACTGTATTATATCTAGTTAAGCTCTGGGAACAGAACTAACCCATTGAATAAAGTATTTGTGTTAACTGGAAGTCTACAATCTTTATTCAGACTTAGAGAATAACATAGATACCAGCCACCCGGGGGCCTCTGATCATCTGGGAGAACCCCCCAAGTGCCATTCCGGCTTGTTCCCATTTGTGGGGAACAGTGCTAAACGACGCCAGGCTGGGGTCTCCTCAGCGAGGCCGGACATCCCAGGAGCCGTTAAAATCACTTAACTCTTCAGGTCTGTGGCCCGCCTATTGCAGACGGGATCCAGATTACAATGTCTCGCAAGATCGCGGTAGATCTCATGAGGCATAACGACCTTCGGGAATCCCGGAAGAGGCCTTTTCCGGGATCTACCAGCCGCGTTCTGTTATGATTCGGTGGGATATGGCTGGTAAATCATGCCCAATGAAAGGCGAGCTCTGTGATAGAAACCAACATAGAAACATACATAGAAAATAGAAGCATGAAGAGGCCATTTGGCCCTTCAAACCTACTCCGCCATTCATTATGATCATGGCTGATCATTGAGTTAAATACTCTGATCCCGCCTTCCCCCCATCACTTGGTCCCTTTAGCCCTGTGGTAGTATGCATTAGGGGTCATGTGGGACTGTGAAGCCGTGATGTCATTGGCTGACAGATCCCGGGTCCTGGTTGGCCGTTGACCTCTAGCTCCGCCCTGAAGGCGGAGTATAAGAACCAGGAGTCCTCCCCCGCAGGCCAGTCTACTACTGAACTGCGGGGGAACAGTCACGCTTAATAAAGCCTCATCGACTTCACTCTATTCGTCTCTCGGAGTCTTTGTGCGCTACAATTTATTAAGCGTGACTAAAGGACTATGGAGCTCAGGATCATCCCGGAATGCCTGAGGATCAGCCCCCACGCAGTGAACGCAGTAGCAGCTTTCAAGCACTGGCAGACTTGTTTCGAGGCCTACCTCAGAACGGCCCCCGGCCGGGTCACAGAAGACCAAAAACTACAGGTCCTGCACTCGAGGTTAAGCACGGAGATTTTCTCTCTCATCGAAGATGCAGAGGATTTCCAGACGGCGTTCGCAGCACTAAAAAGTCTCTATGTTCGCCCAGTAAACCAGATCTACGCTCGCTATCAACTCGAAACGAGACGGCAAAGTCCCGGAGAATCGATAGATGAATTCTACGCCGCGCTACTAATTTTGGGACGGGCCTGCAGCTGCCCGCCGGTGAACGCAAATGAACACACGGACGTGTTAATGCGCGATGCTTTTGTGGCAGGTATGAACTCCTCCCAAATCCGCCAAAGACTTTTAGAAAAAGAGTCGCTAGGACTCTCAGAGGCACGGGCCCTAGCAGCCTCCCTGGACGTGGCCGCGTGAAATGCCCGCGCCTACGGCCCCGACCGCGCGGCAGCCCATTGCGCTCCGTGCGCACCCGTCGCGACAACCCCCCCCCCCCCCCCCGGACACCCCACAGGCTTGCGCGGTTCAAACGCCAAGTCGCACCGGGAGAGCCCGCTGCTATTTCTGCGGCCAGGCGAAACACCCCCGGCAGCGCTGCCCGGCCCGCGCAGCGATCTGTAAGAGCTGCGGGAAAAAGGGACATTTCGCGGCTGTGTGCCGGTCCCGGGAGGTCGCCGCTGTCCCAGGAGAACAGGGAGCCCTGCACGCCTTTTACGCTCCCCAACCCCCCCCCCAGCGCCCCATGTACGACCCGCAGGCACCACCACTTTGGGTCCCGACCACCGCTCTCCCCGGAGAAGAGGGAGTTCTGCGCGTCTCTAACGCTCCCAACCCCCCCCCCCCCCCCCGCGCCCCATGTATGACCCGCCGGCGCTACCACTTTGGGTCCCGGCCACCGCTGTCCCCAGAGAAGAGGGAGTCCTGCGTGTTCCTAACGCTCCCCAACCCCCCCAGCGCCCCATGTGCGACCCGCAGGCGCTGCCATTTTGGGTCCCGGCCACCACGAGAGGAGGAGGGGCGCCGCCATCCTGGACCACCCCAGACCTGTGCGACGCATGGGGGTGGCCATTTTGTCCACCCCCGCCGCCATCTTGTGACCCCCCAGCCATGTGCGATGCATGGGGGCAGCCATCTTGTTCACCCCCGACGCCATCTTGGATGGCAACATCGGACCCCAGTGTCGATGGCGCCACGGGGTTCGAAGAAGACGCTCAACCATTACGACCATGACTGGCTTCAATGACGCTGGACCAAGCACGGCCCCGGACGCTCCAGATGACGACAACAACGGTGCTGATAAACGGGCACGAGACACCATGCCTGGTCGACTCCGGGAGCACGGAGAGCTTTATCCACCCCGACACGGTAAGACACTGTTCTTTGACCATCCGTCCCAGCGCACAAAAGATTTCCCTAGCTGCAGGATCCCACTCCATACAAATCAAAGGCTTCTGCATAGTTACCCTAATGGTGCAAGGGAGGGAGTTCAAAAACTACAGGCTCTACGTCCTTCCCCAACTCTGCGCCCCCACATTACTGGGATTAGACTTCCAGTGCAATCTACAGAGCCTAACCTTCAAATTCGGCGGCCCAATACCCCCACTCACTATCTGCGGCCTCGCAACCCTCAAGGTTCAACCCCCATCCTTGTTTGCAAACCTCACCCCGGATTGCAAACCCGTCGCCACTAGGAGCAGACGGTACAGCGCCCAGGACCGGACCTTCATTCGGTCCGAAGTCCAGCGGCTACTGAAGGAAGGCATAATCCAGGCCAGCAATAGTCCCTGGAGAGCACAGGTGGTAGTAGTAAAGACAGGGGAGAAGCAAAGGATGGTCATAGACTATAGCCAGACCATCAACAGGTACACACAACTAGGCGCGTACCCTCTCCCCCGCATATCCGACATGGTCAATCGGATTGCCCAATATAAGGTCTTCTCCACCGTGGACCTCAAGTCCGCCTACCATCAGCTCCCCATCCGCCCAAGTGACCGCAAGTACACAGCCTTCGAGGCAGACGGGCGATTATACCACTTCCTAAGGGTCCCATTTGGCGTCACAAACGGGGTCTCGGTCTTCCAACGAGAGATGGACCGAATGGTTGATCAACACGGGTTGCGGGCCACGTTCCCGTATCTCGACAATGTAACCATCTGCGGCCACGATCAACAGGACCACGACGCCAACCTCCAAAAATTCCTCCAGACCGCTAAAGCCTTGAACCTCACGTACAACGAGGACAAGTGCGTTTTTAGCACCAACCGGCTAGCCATCCTGGGCTATGTAGTGCGCAATGGGATAATAGGCCCCGACCCCGAACGTATGCGCCCCCTCATGGAATTTCCCCTCCCGCACTGCTCAAAAGCCCTAAAATGCTGCCTGGGGTTCTTTTCATACTACGCCCAGTGGGTCCCCCAGTATGCAGACAAGGCCTGCCCCCTAATACAGACCACGACCTTCCCTCTGTCGACAGAGGCTTGCCAGGCCTTCAGCCGCATCAAAGCGGATATCGCAAAGGCCACGATGCGCGCCATCGACGAGTCCTTCCCCTTCCAGGTCGAGAGCGACGCCTCCGACGTAGCTCTAGCGGCCACCCTTAACCAAGCGGGCAGACCCGTGGCCTTTTTCTCCCGAACCCTCCACGCTTCAGAAATCCGCCACTCCTCAGTGGAAAAGGAAGCCCAAGCCATAGTGGAAGCTGTGCGACATTGGAGGCATTACCTGGCCGGCAGGAGATTCACTCTCCTCACGGACCAACGGTCGGTAGCCTTCATGTTCGATAATGCACAGCGGGGCAAAATCAAAAACGACAAGATCTTAAGGTGGAGGATCGAGCTCTCCACCTTCAACTACGAGATCTTGTATCGTCCCGGAAAGCTGAACGAGCCGTCCGATGCCCTATCCCGCGGCACATGTGCCAACGCACAAATTAACCACCTCCAAACCCTCCACGAGGACCTCTGCCACCCGGGGGTCACTCGGTTCTACCACTTTATTAAGTCCCGCAACCTCCCATACTCTTTGGAGGAGGTCCGTACAGTCACAAGGAACTGCCACATCTGCGCAGAGTGCAAACCGCATTTTTTCAGGCCGGATGGTGCGCACCTGATTAAGGCTTCCCGCCCCTTTGAATGCCTTAGTCTGGATTTCAAAGGACCCCTCCCCTCCACCGACCACAACACATACTTCCTTAATGTGGTGGACGAGTACTCCCGCTTCCCATTCGCCATCCCCTGCCCTGACATGACCGCGGCCACAGTCATTAAAGCCCTGAACACCATATTCACACTGTTTGGTTGCCCCGCATACGTCCACAGCGACAGGGGGTCCTCCTTCATGAGTGACGAGCTGCGCCAGTTCCTGCTCAGCAACGGTATAGCCTCGAGCAGGACGACCAGCTACAACCCCCGGGGGAACGGGCAAGTAGAGAGGGAGAATGGCACGGTCTGGAAGACCGTCCTACTGGCCCTACGGTCCAGGGACCTCCCAGTTTCACGGTGGCAGGAGGTCCTTCTGGACGCCCTCCACTCCATCCGGTCACTACTGTGTACTAGCACTAACCAAATGCCTCATGAGCGCCTCCTTGTCTTCCCCAGGAAGTCCTCCTCTGGAACGTCGCTGCCGACCTGGCTGGCGGCCCCAGGACCCATCTTGCTCCGAAAACATGTGCGGGCGCACAAGTCGGACCCGTTGGTCGAAAGGGTTCACCTCCTTCACGCGAACCCGCAGTACGCTTACGTGGAGTACCCCAACGGCCGACAGGACACGGTCTCCCTGCGAGATCTGGCGCCCGCCGGCAACACACACACCCCCCCCCGACACCAATCACCCCCTCCCTGCCACCGCCGCACCCCGCGACCGCCCCCTTCCCAGGAGGATCAGTCCTCCTCCCAGGCCCGACCAGGAGTGAAGCCCAAGCTGAAACCGTAAGGCTCCCGGAGACGACAACACCGAAACAAGCACCACCACCACCACCGGGGCCGAGGCGATCGACACGGACGACCAGACCGCCCGACCGACTCGTGGCGTCGATCTAACACTACAATATGTGGACTTTTAACAAGAACATTTTGTCTTTTTCTCCTGACGATTACTGTAAATAGTTCGAAACAAAAAAAACCTTGTACATACTGTAATAACATGCGAAAGTTTTCCTCCCAGGACCAGCCTTGTAAACCCTTACCACCATGCGAAGCATCACCCTGCCGGGTTCATTTTTAACAAGGGGTGAATGTGGTAGTATGCATTAGGGGTCATGTGGGACTGTGAAGCCGTGATGTCATTGGCTGACAGATCCCGGGTCCTGGTTGGCCGTTGACCTCTAGCTCCGCCCTGAAGGCGGAGTATAAGAACCAGGAGTCCTCCCCCGCAGGCCAGTCTACTACTGAACTGCGGGGGAACAGTCACGCCTAATAAAGCCTCATCGACTTCACTCTATTCGTCTCTCGGAGTCTTTGTGCGCTACAAGCCCCAAGAGCTATATCTAATTATTTTTGAAATTACACAATGTTTTCGTCTCAACTACTTTTTTTGGTAGTGAATTCCATAGATTCACCATTCTCTGGGTGAAGAAATGTCTCTTCACCTCAGTCCTAAAAGGTTTACCCCTTATCCTTAAACTATGACTCCGAGTTCTGACTGTCCCACCATTGGAAACATTCTTTCTGAATAACCCTGTCTAATCCTCTTAGAATTTTGTAAGTTTCTATGAGATCCCCTCTCACTCGTCTAAACTCCAATGAGTATAATCTTAACTGATTTAGTCTCTCCTCATATGACAGTCCCGCCATCCCAGAAATCAGCCGGGTTAACCTTCGCTGCACTCCCTCCATAGCAAGAACATCCTTCCTCAGATAGGGACACAAAAACTGCACACAATACTCTAATTGTAGCAAAACATCCCTATTCCTATACTCAAATCCTGTGATAGGTGAAAACCAGGACCAGTTAAATGACAAAAGGGATGACGGTGCAAGGCAAAAAGTGATGGGCAAGTAAAGAACAACTGATTGGTCTTGAGAAATAATAAATGGGAAAGAGCAGAACCATCACCAACAGGTGCCATCCAAAAAAAGGTTATCTCAAATTGTTGAAATCAGTGTCCAGTCTGGAAGGCTTTAAAGTGATTAACAGTAAGAAGAGCTGCTGTTCGTCATAGAATCATAGAATTTACAGTGCAGAAGGAGGCCATTCGGCCCATCGAGTCTACACCGGCTCTTGGAAAGAGCACCCTACCCAAGCCCACACTTCCACCCTATCCCCATAACCCAGTAACCCCACCCAACACCAAGGGCAATTTTGAACACTAAGGGCAATTTATCATGGCCAATCCACCTAACCTGCACATCTTTGGACTGTGGGAGGAAACCGGAGCAGCCGGAGGAAACCCACGCACACACGGGGAGGATGTGCAGACTCCGCACAGACAGTGACCCAAGCCGGAATCGGACCTGGGACCCTGGAGCTGTGAAGCAATTGTGCTATCCACAATGCTACCGTGCTGCCCACCTTACATTGATCTTCCTTGGAACAATGTAGGAGGCCTAAAACATGAAGGCCAGAGCGGGTGTGAGGCAGAGAATTGAAATGATAGGTGACCGGAGATTCAAGGGCTGAAGAGAGACATTTCACAAAGCAGTAACCCAATCTGAATTTGGTCTCCTCGGTGAAGAGGAGACTGCATGAAGAACAGTGACTACAGTATGCTAAATTGAAAGAAGTACAAGTAAATAACAAGTAAATCAGCTGAAACAGTGGGAAGAATGGAGGTAAATGTTGCATCTCCAATGCTTGCATGAGCAGGTGCCATGGAAAGGGGGATGAGCTTTTATGGATGGTTGAGGAGTGGACCAGGGAGTCATGGAAGGAGCAGTGGCCCCTTCAGACTCCTGGGGCGTCATTTTCTGACCCCCCGCCGGGTTGGAGAATCGTCGGGGGCTGCCGTGAATCCCGCCCCCGCCGAATATCCGGTGCCGGTTGGCGGGCCCCCCCGCTCGATTCTCCGGCCCAGATGGGCCGAAGTCCTGCCGATAAATTGCCTGTCCCGCCGGCGTGGATTAAACCACCTTTTGAACGGCGGGACAAGGCGGCGTGAGCGGGCTCCGGGGTCCTGGGGGGGGCGCGGGGCGATCTGGCCCTGGGGGGTGCCCCCACGGTGGCCTGGCCCGCGATCGGGGCCCACCGATCCGCGGGCGGGCCTGTGCCTTGGGGGCACTCTTTCCCTTCCACCTCCGCCACGGTCTCCACCATGGCGGAGGCGGAAGAGACTTCCTCCACTGCGCATGCGTGGGAAACTGTCAGCGGCCGCTGATGCTCCCGCGCATGCGCCGCCCGGGGATGTCATTTCCGCGCCAGCTGGCGGGGCAACAAAGGCCGTTTCCGCCAGCTGGCGGGGCGGAAATTCCTCCGGCGTCGGCCTAGCCCCTCAATGTTGGGGCTCGGCCCCCAAAGATGCGGAGCATTCCGCACCTTTGGGGCGGCGCGATGCCCGTCTGATTGGCGCCGTTTTGGGTGCCAGTCGGCGGACATCGCGCCGTTTCGGGAGAATTTCGCCCCTGAAAGGGGACGGGGAGTATGAGGAAAATGTGTTTGGTGGTGGCATCTTTGGGGGTGGAAATGGTGGATGTTGCTGGGGTAGAAGGTGAGGACAAGCAGAATATTATTGTAGTTCAGGGAGAAAGGGGAAGGGGTCAGATCAGAAGTGTGAGAAATGGAACCAGTCAGGAACCTTGTCACCCATGGTGGGGGGGAGTCCTTTATTGAGGTAAGAGATGTATTGAAAGCATGTATGTAAGGTGGCATCGCCAAAAGAAATGCAGTGGAGAAACCAAGAGAATTGAATGAAGTTCTTACAATAAGTGCATTGGGTGGAAGAGTAGTCAAGATAACTCTGGAGTCAGTGGGCTTATTTTGGATAGTGGCTGATAGCTCAACCCCAGAAATGGATACAGAAAATTTGAGGAAATTGAAGGTAAGAGTCAAAGATGGTCTACGTGAAGACAAGGACCTGATGGAAATTGGGATCAAAGTTGATGAGGTTTCGAGTTTAGACTGTGAGTCAGAAATGGTACCATTAATGTACTAGAATGAGGGAGGGGCAGGACTGTAACAAATAACACTCCAGATACCCCTTGAAAAGACAAGTAGAGCTGGGACCCACTTGAGTACCCATACAACTTTATATGGTGAAAATTAGTGGAGTTGGAGAATAGGTTGAACAATGTGAGAACATATTCAGCCAGGTTGGGGTTGGGGGTGTGTGGATTGGTTGGGCCTTCGCTCAAGGATGAAAAGGAGAGCTCTCAGACAATATTGCTTTACAACTCCAGGGATCCAGGTTCAATTCCAGCCTTGGGTGACTGTCTGTGTGGAGTTTGCACATTCTCCTCATGTCTGCGTGGGTTTCCTCCGGGTGCTCCAGTTTCCTCCCAAGGTCCAAAGATGAGCAGGTTAGGTAGATTGACCGTGCGCAATTTCCCCTTAGTGTCCAGGGAGGTGCAAGCTAAGTGAGGTTATGGGGTTGCAGGGATAAGGCGGGAGCATGGTTAGGATGCTCTCTCAGAGGGTCAGTGCAGACTTGATAGGCCAAATGGCCCCCTTCTCCATTGTAGGAATTCTATGAAGGCATGAACATTCTGAGGTCCTGTGAAACTTGGTGGGAGTGGAGATGCAGGTAGATTGAATGACCTTGGCAAAAAGAAGACAGTCGGAACCAAGAATCTGGAAAGTGTTGGAAGTGGTGGAGGGAACTGAAAAATTCAAAGATGTAAGTGAGAACAGATTGAACAAAGTGAGAGAATACAAAGTCAGTTTTGTGGGACAAAAATAACCTGAAAGAATGGGTCTATCAGAGTGGTCATTTAAAAAAAATTTTGGGAAGGAGGTAGAAGTGGACTTTGTCGAGTTTGGTGGCTATGAGGTTGGAGAATATGGAGGGGTGAACCCCAGAGACGGATTTTCCCCTACCCGGCAGGGCAGGGGGTCCCGGAGGGATGGAGTGGCAGGAACCACTCCAGCGTCGGGCCAAGTCCTCACCGTGAGGGGCTAGGCGCGCGCCGGAGTGGTTTGCGCTCCACCGGCTGGCGTGGAAGGCCTTTGACGTCAGCAGCCAGCTGGCGGAAATCCGCGCATGCACGGGAGTGCCAGCGGCTGCTGACTTCATCCCCGCGCATGCGCAGGGGGATGGGTGTCTCTTACGCGCTGGCCATGGTGAAGGCTGCGGCCGAGGCGGAGGGAAATGAGTGCCCCCATGGCACAGGCCTGCCCGCAGATCGTTGGGCCCCGATCGCGGGCCAGGCCACCGTGGGGGCACCCCCCAGGGCCAGATCGCCCCGGACCCCGGAGCCCGCCCGCGCCGCCTAGTCCCGCCGGTAAGTGAGGTGGTTTGATTTTCGCCGGGGGGACAGGCATTCCAGCAGCGGGACTTCGGCCCATCGTGGGCCGGAGAATCGCCTGGGGGGGGCCCGCCAACCAGCGCGGCGCGATTCCCGCCCCCGCCGAATATCCAGTGCCGGAGAATTCGGCAACCGGCGAGGGCGGGATTCACGCCAGCCCCCGGCGATTCTCCGACCTGACGAGGGGGTCGGAGAATCCCGCCCGAGGTGAGTAACCGTTTTGAAATAATAGTTTGATGTTGGTTGTGGGATTGTGGTATAGGACGAGCTGTCAGAAAATTGTCCTTCAGTCTCATCTAGATAGAGGTCAGTTCACACAAGAGCAGCAGCACCACCCTTGAGTACTGTAAGCTCAGAGGACGATAAATCAGGGTGAGTGAGGGGATTTAAATTAAGTTTTTGTGAACATTGCAAGTGGCCTTGAAGACTGTTGGAAATGTCAGCTGCTGCAAAGGAATCCTGTGATCTGGCTCCACTATAAACCTCCACTCAGGACTGTAAATTGATCATGCTTGTATATATGATTTCCTGTTCTCAAAAGGATATTGCAGATCTGTTTCGATTAAAATCAGTTCTCCAATACCTATTCACATTCTCAGTTGGTTTCACAACATTGAAAGCAATAACTGAAACAACCAAACTTTATGATCACAATCTTCTCAGTGACTGGAAGGTGTATGCAAACAATTCATTAATGTTGAACCTTTCGCATCCTCGGCATGCTCCAAAACATTTCAGGCCATGAATTTATTTGAAGTGCTCAGTGCTGAAATAAAGCAATTTCTACCCAGCAAGATCCCCCCAAAATATTGCGATAAATGAGCAGTTAATCTGTAGTTAAGGGATATATTTTAGGACTTCCTTTTGTTCTTCAAAATGTATCTTTTGTGTCCTCTTGAGCAGATATTTTAGGTTTTAGGTTTCGGTTTAACAACTCATTCAAAAGATAGTGGCTTGTAACTTACCTGCGCTCAGCTGATGTGACAAACCTTCCTTTCCGTACAGCAGCCTTAGGCATCCAGCGTCTCGGTCGCAGGCTCCAGCGCGCTGCAGAAGGAGGGCAGCCTTGTTCCCTTATGGTGGGCCAGCTTGGGAACTCCCATCGAGGGTAGGCATTTAAACAATAGATTTAGATAGAAAACAACAGGTAACGTTTTAAAGAAGTGTTTCAAAGGTATGTAGATGTGTTTTTTTAAACAGATTTGTTTTGCTCTTTTAAATGGGCATTACGATTGATGCTGATTCTTTGAAAATAATTTTTGATTTTATTTTTTACGATTTAAGGTGATTATTTATAAGTGAAGACAGGTTTGGTTATTTTTTTGAACCTGTGCAACTGTGTAATTCTGCACGCTATTATTATATATCTTTATCTGTGGCATGCTTAAAAATGTTTGCAAGTTTTAATTTTGATTATGGTCATAAGAGTTTAAAAGTGCTCCAGGTCTTTTTTGCTGTCACTGTCCTTGTAACATCTGAATTTTTATACTGAGTGTTTATAGAATCACTGCAGTGCAGAAGAAAGCTATTCGGCCCATCAAGTCTACACGACACTCCAAAAGAACACCCTACCCAGGCCCACACCTCACCCTGTCCCATAACCCCACCTAAACTTTAGACACTAAGGGGCAATTTAGCAAGTCCATTCTACCTCACCTGCACATCTTTTGACTGTGGGAGGAAACCAAAGCACCCAGAGGAAACGGTGGCAGTAAGGCGGAACAGTGGTTAATGCCACGGACCCACTTCCAATTGCAGCCTTGGGTGACTGTCTGTGTGCATTTTGTACATTCTCCCCGTGACTGCGTGGGTTTCCTCCGGATGCTCTGATTTGCTCCCACAATCCAAAGATAGATTGGCCATGCTAAGTTGCTCTTTTGTGTTCAGGAATCTACAGGTTACATTCGGGGGATAGGGTGGGGAAAAGGGCCCAGATAGGATATTCTTTCAGAGGGTTGGCACAGGCCTGATGGACCGAATGGCCTCCGTCTGCACTATAGGAATTCTATTGTTTTATTCCATGGTTCTAGTAAACCCATGCAGACAAGGGGAGAATATACAAACACCACACAGTCACCCAAGTTCCAAATTGAACACGGATCCTTGGTGTTTTGCGGCAGAGTGCAAACCAGTGTACCACTGTGTTACCCATGTTAAATATGTTTCTGCCTTGTTCACTTCAATTATCCTATTCAGTTACAATTATTTCATAATTAAATGTTGTGTTTTGATGTTTCAGTAAGATATTTGTAGAAGCTCGTAAAATCTAATACAAAACATTTATTAACAAAATAATTTTATAAATACAAAACTTTGAAACCAGTAAACACTTAATTCAACGTTTAGCTTTATCAGCTGAATAATTACATAAAACTACCTAAGCTTTCACAAATCTCTTGCAATAAAATATAAGGCGCGATTCTCTGATGCTGCGCCGGTTGGGAGAATCGCCTGGTGCGCCATTTTTCCACGCGACGTCGGTCCGACGCCTTCCCGCGATTCACCCATGCGGCGAGATCGGCCCCGTCGAGTTCTGCGCGGCGCAGGCCGGAGAATTTCCCGAGACACCTAAAATGGTGATTCTCCGCTACCCCCGCTATTCTCCGGTCCGAATGGGCCGAAGTCCCGACGGCGTGACCCCAGTTTTATGCCGTCGCCGTTCACACCAGGTAAATAAAGTCGTCAGCCAGTCGTGCTGCCTGACGTTGAGCAGTGAGGAGGTGAGCGGACTGTTCCGGAGCTCCTGCAGACCGGGTCGGCTTCCCCGAGAACACTGCGGCCAATGGGGAGGGTGGGAGGCGGTGGGAGGGGGGTGAGGAAGGCAGTGGAGGTGGGAAGGGTCTGAGGGAGGGAGTGGAGGTTGGAGGTGTCTGAGGGGGGGAGTGGGGGGGGGGGGGTGAGGGAGGGAGTGGAGGTGGGGGGAGAGGGCAGGAGTGGAGGTGGGGAGATGGAGTGGAGGTGGGAGGGGGGAGGGAGGGAATGTGGGAGGGGGGGAGGGAGGGAGTGGAGGTGGGAGGGGGTGAGGGAGAGTGTGGAGGGTGTCGTCCATCCGCAGATGCCACATGTCAGCCGCCCTGATATGGCAGGACGGTGACGAGGACACGACCGCAGGTTGTCGTGTACTGATGGGCACAGGCGACTGGCACGCTGGTGAGGAGGACGGTGTGAACTGACCGTTGGACTCAGACAGTGACCAGGTGTTAGGCTGGCTGCGTATCTGCAGCGTGACCAGGCCACCGGGGCACACAGGTATCCCATGCAACCCAGCTGTCGAGGTGTGGAAGAACCTCCGTGCAACTTGTTGTTTCTCTGCCCCCCACCACCCTCCTGCAGGTCACCGTGTATGCCAACCAGACAGCGATGTTCACTGCCGTGGTTGGAGCCGCAGCACTGCAGGTGGCCATCCGGCAGCGTAGACTGCGACGGCCCACAGTGGCTGCAGATGCAGCGGTTGCTGATGCAGCAGAGGGGATGGCCGCGGAGTGGCCCGTCGTCGCCGCACAGGCCGCAGACGCCTTGACCCGGAATGTCCAGGGGGATGCCGAGGGGAACATTGACCCCCAGACGGTGAGGAATGCACAGGAAGCGGGCACTGATATCGAAGTGCATGGGGGGTGAGGAGGAGGAGGAGGAGCCACTAATGGTGGTGCCAGGTCGCCACAGGCGTCCAGCAAGGCCGAAGGTGTACCGTGACAGAATGTCGTTCGAGGCCATACCGGACATTACATGCAGGAGGAGACTACGGTTCAGCAGGGAGACGGTCGCACATATATGCCACCTCGTGGCGCACCTCACACCACTTGGAACGGGTGGAGTACACGCTATACCAGTCTCCGTCAAGGTGACGGTGGCCCTAAACCTTTACGCTACCGGTTCCTTCCAGGCGCCGAGCGGGGACCTATCCGGGATCTCACAGGCATCGGTCCACAGGTGCATCAGGGCCGTGCCCGACGCCTTGTATGCCGTCGCGGACAGGTACATTAAATTCCCCGAGGACCGAGCACAGCAGGAAGCACGGGCACGTGGATTCGCCAAGGTGACCGGGATACCGATGGTCCAGGGTGTCATCGATGGTGTGCACGTCCCCATGCGCCCGCCTGCAGACAACAGGGAAGTGTTCATGAACAGGAAGGGCGCATACTCCATGAACATTCAGGTGGTCTGCGACCCCACATGAAGATCATGCACGTGTGTGCAAGGTACCCCGGGAGTGTGCATGACGCCTACATTCTGGCACAGTCATTCATCCCAGCAATGTTCGATGGATGTCCCCCCCCCCGGCTGAGGGGCTGGTTGCTGGGCGACAGGGGCTATCCGTTGAGGTCATGGCTGATGACGCCAATACGGAGGCCTCAGACCAACACGGAGAGCCTATACAACGAGGCCCATGCAGCAACCAGGGGTGTTGTGGAGCGGTGCTTCGGCCTGCTGAAGATGTGATTCAGATGCCTGGACCGCTCCGGAGGGGCCCTGCAGTACCGGCCCAACAGTGTCGGTCGCATAGTGGTGGTCTGCTATGCGCTGCACAACATAGCCATGCAGAGGGGGATGCCCTGGTGGAGGAGTCGAAGGGAGGACCCAACGGCACTGGAGCTAACGCAAACGAAGGGGAGGAGGAAGAGGAGGAGGAGGAGGATGCCGTGCATCAGGGTGGGGGAGGGACACAGGACACAGACACTGCCTGGGTGCTGGTTACGTCCAGGAGGCTGCACGACGGCACCGTCGAGGACAGCGGGCATGCGATGCGTTGGTGGCCCCACGGTTCACGCACCGTGGGGGAGGGATTAGCTGAACACTGCCACTTGCACCGTCAGTCCGGCACACGGGGACCACACAGCACCCAACACCACCACCCCCCCCCGCCCCCCCCATCCCCGTCCCCCGCACCCCTGCACCGCGTATACAGCACCAATTCCACATCACCTTACCACTGCGGCACTACGGGATTGCACAACATTGATGATTGTGTAAGCGGTTGTGATCAGTGCCATGTTGAATGATGACAACCCGCTCTGCGATGAGCTGTGTGCTCAGATTCACCAGCCAAGGTCTGACTCATGGCTATAGCTGAACCATGCACTCCGGTGGTCACAGCCTCCGTAACGGACATTTCATCACGTGCCCGTGTGGGGTAGCTGGCGTCGGAGTGCTGAGGAGTACGGTGTCCGATTTTGGGAGGCAGGGGGAAAGAGGTGCGATCGGAGACATGCCCCGTCGCATCACCGACACCTGGCACTGCCAGGCCTGGAGGCTTGCAGCGGTATCGACCACGGTCCGAATGTTCGCAGAGACGGAGCCCAGGGAGTGCGACATTCCTGCCAGGGACTGTGCTATCTCAACCTGTGAGTGCGCTACGCCATCCAACACATCCGCCAGGCGGTCTATGCTCTCCGTGGCTGACTGCTAGGACTGTGCCATCACCTGCTGGGACCGGGCCATGGCATGGTGAGACACGGCCAAGGCCCGGAGCGCCGCGCAATGTTGTGTTGGCTCTGGCGCATGGCTACCTGTGAGAGGGCAGCCCTCTCCTGGGCCATGGATGACACATGCATGTGAAGCCCAATGCCTTGCAGAACCTGACCAATGGCCAAAACCGTTTCACCCATTGCCTCCACCGCGGATGCCACCCATGCGGTGTCGGCCTGGGTGGCTGCGATGAGCAGCACCACTCCCTGCTCCTGGATGCGAATGAGGGCAGCACGGTAGCATGGTGGTTAGCACAATTGCTTCACAGCTCTAGGGTCCCATGTTCGATTCCCGGCTTGGTTCACTGTATGTGCGGAGTCTGCACGTTCTCCCCGTGTGTGCGTGGGTTTCCTCCAGGTGCTCCGGTTTCCTCCCACAGTCCAAAGATGTGCAGGTTAGGTGGATTGGCCATAACAAATTACCCTTAAAGTTCAAAATTGCCCTTCGTGTTGGGTGGGGTTACTGGGTTATGGGGATAGGGTGGCGGTGTTGACCTAGGGTAGGGTGCTCTTTCAAAGAGCCGGTGCAGACTCGATGGGCCGAATGGCCTCCTTCTGCACTGCAAATTCTATGAAATCTATGAACTGCGTGTGCAGGTCCTGGAAGATGGCCCTCATCCCTTTATTCAGTCCCTCGGTGTCCACATGCATCGGGTGTCCGGGTGGGTCAAGTACATCCAGGAACCCGGGAACTGTCTGGGCGGCAGCTGGTTGCTGGGCCTGGGCTGCCCTCCGACCGTCCAGCCACTCGGCTACTCCAAACTCCACCTGCTGTACCGGCCCGGCCGTGTGGTGCGCACCAGACCGTGACTCGGGAGCCTCATCACTTATATGCCCAACTGAGGTGGGTGTCTCTGCGATGGTGGATGGTGTGGGAGACAGCAGCGCCGCTAGCTCGAGGTCATCGTCCGTTAGGAAGTCTGGTGTGTACTGGTTCCCCCTCATGGCCTGGCGCAAGGTGCATGCGGCCCATGTCATGTTGCCCTCCACGTGATTCCGTGGACTGTGTGGCCGTTCTCTGTGCGTCATCGTCACTGTCTGTCCTGTGCCCCTCAGTATTGTCTCTGTCCGTCGTATGTGCGTCCCCGTCCAGCGTCTCATACTGAGAGGAATGCCCTCCTGTCCGACCGACTGCCACCCTCTGGCGTGCGTCCCTGGGTGCGGTTGAGGTTGGAGATGGTCGGCTGTGTCTTGGCCGAGACGACCCTGGACGTTCAACGGCTGGCCCTGGGGAACACAATGATACGGGGTTCATTAGACACGGTGGGCGGGTGTATGGTGGTGGTGGGGGCAGTGTGGGCAGAGGGGGGGAGGGGATCGAGGGTGAAGTGGCCAGAGTGTGAGGGGGAGGCAATTGAGGGTGCAGTAGCCAGAGTGTGAGGGGGGAGGGGATCGAGGGTGCAGTGGCCAGAGTGTGAGGGGGGAAGGGATCGAGGGTGCAGTGGCCAGAGTGTGAGGGGGGAGGGGATCGAGGGTGCAGTGGCCAGAGTGTGAGGGGGGAGGGGATCGAGGGTGCAGTGGCCAGAGTGTGAGGGGGGAGGGGATCGAGGGTGCAGTGGCCAGAGTGTGAGGGGGGAGGGGATCGAGGGTGCAGTGGCCAGAGTGTGAGGGGGGAGGGGATCAAGGGTGCAGTGGCCAGAGTGTGAGGGGGGAGGGGATCGAGGGTGCAGTGGCCAGAGTGTGAGGGGGGAGGGGATCGGGGGTGCAGTGGCCAGAGTGTGAGGCGGGAGGGGATCGGGTTGCAGTGGCCAGAGTGTGAGGGGGGAGGGGATCGAGGGTGCAGTGGCCAGAGTGTGAGGGGGGAGGGGATCGGGGGTGCAGTGACCAGAGTGTGAGGGGTGGCGATGACGGGCTGGGGGGTGGGGCGGTGAGGACATGCAGGGTTGTCTCACTTGCTTCTGTGTCTCCGACCTGGCATGTCACGACCTCCCGGGTGGCGGATCCCCCAGCGAGGTCCAGGGCCCTCTGCTCGTGAATGTTTAGGGGGTGCAGCACAGGCGAACCCCCTCCGGTTCTCATACGCTCACGATGGTTGTGAGCTGTCTTGTCCTGGGGGGGGGGGTTTGGATAAAGCATCACAATTAGGCGGGTATCATCAGGGCGTGCAGTTGTAGGATATTTTAATACTGGGTGGAGAGACAGTTGGAGCCACGTCATGGCATCTCTTCAGAGGGGTCCCGGTGCTCATGTGGGTCGAGTACAACATTGTGCACCCTGAACACCCCCACCCCACTTCCCCCCCTCATGCCCGGCGGGGGGGGGGGGGGGTTGGTTGTGACCCGGGGGCACCCTCATGACACTTACCCTGGCAGCCCGAGTGAGGTCGTGCATCTTCTTCCGACACTGCTCCCCGGACCGGGGGGTGTGCCCCACAGCACTCACGGCGGTGCCAACCGCGCTTCACCGTGATGGATGGCTGGCGATGCCCACGTCTTGGGCAGAGGGTGGCCCTTCGGTTTTCAACCTCATTGAGGAGGGTGTCCAGGTCCGTGTCCCGGAACCTCGGCGTGGCTCGTCGGGGCTCAGCCATCTCGCCTCCTTCTCCTCCTCCTGGGTCCTTCCGTGCGCGGATCACGCCATTTATGGCGCAGGGCCGCGTCATTCGGGCGTCGCGCGCTTACGACGCTACTTTCGCGCCACGCCCCCCGAGTTCCTCGCGGCCCCGCTCCTAGCTCATTTTCAGGCCCTGAATCGATCGTGATCGGGGCCATTTCGCGCCGTCATGAAACTCGATGCCGTTCACGACAACGTGGGCACTTAGTCGCGGGAGCGGAGAATCGCGCCCATATTTTCTCACTTAAATACAATGGTTCTGTCTATTTGTAAAGGGGAGGGAGGGAAGAACGGAGGCGAGAGGGGAGGGAGCGAAGAGGGGAGAGAGGGAAGTGGGGGAAGGGGAGGATTTTGACATATCAATTTGTTAATGTGACAAGCTCAAGTTCCAATAGCAGCAGCTGCTGAAGTGCAGTGTTCTGGCACAAATCTCTGACATAATTTCTAGGTATCCTTTGGCAGTACACTCTTAGGGATGGGTGAATGATTTGCTGCAATACCTGTCAGTGAGATAGTTCACATTAGCTTACAGGAGGCTTGCATACACCAACTAAGGCATTAAACTTTGTTGAAGGATTTGAAGTAATCACTGAGGCTTCTAAGGATGAACATTATGTAGCGCACAAAGACTCCGAGAGACGAATAGAGTGAAGTCGATGAGGCTTTATTAAGCGTGACTGTTCCCCCGCAGTTCAGTAGTAGACTGCCTGCGGGGGAGGACTCCTGGTTCTTATACTCCGCCTTTAGGGCGGAGCTAGAGGTCAACGGCCAACCAGGACCCGGGATCTGTCAGCCAATGACATCACGGCTTCACAGTCCCACATGACCCCTAATGCATACTACCACATTCACCCCTTGTTAAAAATGAACCCGGCGGGGTGATGCTTCGCATGGTGGTAAGGGTTTACAAGGCTGGTCCTGGGAGGAAAACTTTCGCATGTTATTACAGTATGTACAAGGTTTTTTTTATTTCGAACTATTTACAGTAATCGTCAGGAGAAAAAGACAAAATGTTCTCGTTAAAAGTCCACATATTGTAGTGTTAGATCGACGCCACGAGTCGGTCGGGCGGTCTGGTCGTCCGTGTCGATCGCCTCGGCCCCGGTGGTGGTGGTGGTGCTTGTTCCGGTGTTGTCGTCTCCGGGAGCCTAACGGTTTCAGCTTGGGCTTCATTCCTGGTCGGGTCTGGGAGGAGGACCGATCCTCCTGGGAAGGGGGCGGTTGCGGGGTGCGGCGGAGGCAGGAAGGGGTGATTGGTGTCGGGGTGGTGTGTGTGTTGCCGGCAGGCGCCAGATCTCGCAGGGAGACCGTGTCCTGTCGGCCGTCGGGGTACTCCACGTAAGCGTACTGCGGGTTCGCGTGAAGGAGGTGAACCCTTTCGACCAACGGGTCCGACTTGTGCGCCCGCACATGTTTTCGGAGCAAGATGGGTCCTGGGGCCGCCAGCCAGGTCGGCAGCGACGTTCCAGAGGAGGACTTCCTGGGGAAGACAAGGAGGCGCTCATGAGGCGTTTAGTTAGTGCTAGTACACAGTAGTGACCGGATGGAGTGGAGGGCGTCCGGGAGGACCTCCTGCCACCGTGAAACCGGGAGGTCCCTGGACCGTAGGGCCAGTAGGACGGTCTTCCAGACCGTGCCGTTCTCCCTCTCTACTTGCCCGTTCCCCCGGGGGTTGTAGCTGGCCGTCCTGCTCGAGGCTATACCATTGCTGAGCAGGAACTGGCGCAGCTCGTCACTCATGAAGGAGGACCCCCTGTCGCTGTGGACGTATGCGGGGCAACCGAACAGTGTGAATATGGTGTTCAGGGCTTTAATGACTGTGGCCGCGGTCATGTCAGGGCAGGGGATGGCGAATAGGAAGCGGGAGTACTCGTCCACCACATTAAGGAAGTATGTGTTGCGGTCGGTGGAGGGGAGGGGTCCTTTGAAATCCAGACTAAGGCGTTCAAAGGGGCGGGAAGCCTTAATCAGGTGCGCACCATCCGGCCTGAAAAAATGCGGTTTGCACTCTGCGCAGATGTGGCAGTTCCTTGTGACTGTACGGACCTCCTCCAAAGAGTATGGGAGGTTGCGGGACTTAATAAAGTGGTAGAACCGAGTGACCCCCGGGTGGCAGAGGTCCTCGTGGAGGGTTTGGAGGTGGTTAATTTGTGCGTTGGCACATGTGCCACAGGATAGGGCATCGGACGGCTCGTTCAGCTTTCCGGGACGATACAAGATCTCGTAGTTGAAGGTGGAGAGCTCGATCCTCCACCTTAAGATCTTGTCGTTTTTGATTTTGCCCCGCTGTGCATTATCGAACATGAAGGCTACCGACCGTTGGTCCGTGAGGAGAGTGAATCTCCTGCCGGCCAGGTAATGCCTCCAATGTCGCACCGCTTCCACTATGGCTTGGGCTTCCTTTTCCACTGAGGAATGGCGGATTTCTGAAGCGTGGAGGGTTCGGGAGAAAAAGGCGACGGGTCTGCCCGCTTGGTTAAGGGTGGCCGCTAGAGCTACGTCGAAGGCGTCGCTCTCGACCTGGAAGGGGAGGGACTCGTCGATGGCGCGCATCGTGGCCTTTGCGATATCCGCTTTGATGCGGCTGAAGGCCTGGCAAGCCTCTGTCGACAGAGGGAAGGTCGTGGTCTGTATTAGGGGGCGGGCCTTGTCTGCATACTGGGGGACTCACTGGGCGTAGTATGAAAAGAACCCCAGGCAGCGTTTTAGGGCTTTTGAGCAGTGCGGGAGGGGAAATTCCATGAGGGAGCGCGTACGTTCGGGGTCGGGGCCTATTATCCCATTGCGCACTACGTAGCCCAGGATGGCTAGCCGGCTGGTGCTAAAAACGCACTTGTTCTCGTTGTACGTGAGGTTCAAGGCTTTAGCGGTCTGGAGGAATTTTTGGAGGTTGGCGTCGTGGTCCTGCTGATCGTGGCCGCAGATGGTTACATTGTCGAGATACGGGAACGTGGCACGCAACCCGTGTTGATCAACCATTCGGTCCATCTCTCGTTGGAAGACCGAGACCCCGTTTGTGATGTCAAATGGGACCCTTAGGAAATGGTATAATCGCCCGTCTGCCTCGAAGGCTGTGTACTTGCGGTCACTTGGGCGGATGGGGAGCTGATGGTAGGCGGACTTGAGGTCCACGGTGGAGAAGACCTTATATTGGGCAATCCGATTGACCATGTCGGATATGCGGGGGAGAGGGTACGCGTCTAGTTGTGTGTACCTGTTGATGGTCTGGCTATAGTCTATGACCATCCTTTGCTTCTCCCCTTTCTTTACTACTACCACCTGTGCTCTCCAGGGACTATTGCTGGCCTGGATTATGCCTTCCTTCAGTAGCCGCTGGACTTCGCACCGAATGAAGGTCTGGTCCTGGGCGCTGTACCGTCTGCTCCTAGTGGCGACGGGTTTGCAATCCGGGGTGAGGTTTGCAAACAAGGATGGGGGCTGAACCTTGAGGGTTGCGAGGCCGCAGATAGTGAGTGGGGGTATTGGGCCGCCGAATTTGAAGGTTAGACTCTGTAGATTGCACTGGAAGTCTAATCCCAGTAATGTGGGGGCGCAGAGTTGGGGAAGGACGTAGAGCCTGTAGTTTTTGAACTCCCTCCCTTGCACCGTTAGGGTAACTATGCAGAAGCCTTTGATCTGTACGGAGTGGGATCCTGCAGCTAGGGAAATCTTTTGTGCGCTGGGACGGATGGTCAAAGAACAGCGTCTTACCGTGTCGGGGTGGATAAAGCTCTCCGTGCTCCCGGAGTCGACCAGGCATGGTGTCTCGTGCCCGTTTATCAGCACCGTTGTCGTCGTCGTCTGGAGCGTCCGGGGCCGTGCTTGGTCCAGCGGCATTGAAGCCAGCCGTGGTTGTAATGGTTGAGCGTCTTCTTCGAACCCCGTGGAGCCGTCGACGCTGGGGTCCTTTGTTGCCGTCCAAGATGGCGTCGGGGGTGAACAAGATGGCTGCCCCCATGCATCGCACATGGCTGGGGGGGTCACAAGATGGCGGCGGGGGTGGACAAAATGGCCACCCCCATGCGTCGTACAGGTCTGGGGTGGTCCAAGATGGCGGCGCCCCTCCTCCCCTCGTGGTGGCCGGGATCCAAAATGGCGGCGCCTGCGGGTCGCACATGGAGCGCTGGGGGGGTTGGGGAGCATTAGGAACACGCAGGACTCCCTCTTCTCTGGGGACAGCGGTGGCCGGGACCCAAAGTGGTAGCGCCGGCGGGTCATACATGGGGCGCGGGGGGGGGGGGGTTGGGGAGCGTAAAAGGCGTGCAGGGCTCCCTGTTCTCCGGGGAGAGCGGTGGTCGGGACCCAAGGTGGTTGCGCCTGCGGGACGTACATGGGGCGCTGGGGGGGTTGGGGAGCGTAAAAGGCGTGCAGGGCTCCCTGTTCTCCTGGGACCGCGGCGACCTCCCGGGACCGGCACACAGCCGCGAAATGGCCCTTTTTCCCGCAGCTCTTACAGATCGCTGTGCGGGCCGGGCAGCGCTGCCGGGGGTGTTTCGCCTGGCCGCAGAAATAGCAGCGGGCTCCCCCGGTGCGACTTGGCGTTTGAACCGCGCAAGCCTGTGGGGTGTCCGGGAGGGGGGGGGTGGGTTTGTCGCGACGGGTGCGTACGGAGCCCAATGGGCTGCCGCGCGGTCGGGGCCGTAGGCGCGGGTGTTTCGCGCGGCCACGTCTAGGGAGGCTGCTAGGGCCCGTGCCTCTGAGAGTCCTAGCGACTCTTTTTCTAAAAGTCTTTGGCGGATTTGGGAGGAGTTCATACCTGCCACAAAAGCATCGCGCATTAACATGTCCGTGTGTTCATTTGCGTTCACCGGCGGGCAGCTGCAGGCCCGTCCCAAAATTAGTAGCGCGGCGTAGAATTCATCTATCGATTCTCCGGGACTTTGCCATCTCGTTGCGAGTTGATAGCGAGCGTAGATCTGGTTTACTGGGCGAATATAGAGACTTTTTAGTGCTGCGAACGCCGTCTGGAAATCCTCTGTGTCTTCGATGAAAGAGAAAATCTCCGTGCTTAACCTCGAGTGCAGGACCTGTAGTTTTTGGTCTTCTGTGACCCGGCCGGGGGCCGTTCTGAGGTAGGCCTCGAAACAAGTCTGCCAGTGCTTGAAAGCTGCTGCTGCGTTCACTGCGTGGGGGCTGATCCTCAGGCATTCCGGGATGATCCTGAGCTCCATAGTCCTTTAGTCACGCTTAATAAATTGTAGCGCACAAAGACTCCGAGAGACGAATAGAGTGAAGTCGATGAGGCTTTATTAAGCGTGACTGTTCCCCCGCAGTTCAGTAGTAGACTGCCTGCGGGGGAGGACTCCTGGTTCTTATACTCCGCCTTCAGGGCGGAGCTAGAGGTCAACGGCCAACCAGGACCCGGGATCTGTCAGCCAATGACATCACGGCTTCACAGTCCCACATGACCCCTAATGCATACTACCACACATTACATCAGGGCAGGTTAATAGGGTGGTGAAAAAGGGACACTTGTCTTTATCAATTGAGGCATAGATTACAAAAGCAGGAGGGTCATGGCTGGAGTTGTACAGAACATTGGTGAGGCCACAGCTGGAGGACTGTGTGCAATTCTGGCCACCACATTATAGAAGGATGTGATTGCACTGGAGGGGGTGCAGAAACGATTCACCAGGCTGTTGCCTGGGATGAAACATTTACGTTATGAAAAGAGGTTGGATAGGCTTGGGTTGTTTTCGCTGGAGCAGAGAAGATTAAGGGGTGACTTGATCGTGGTGTACAAGATTAGGAACAGGGTGGATAGGGAGCAGCTGTTCACCTTAGTTGAAGGATCAGTTATGAGGGGACACATGTTGAAAGTGAGGAGCAAGAGGTTTCGGGGGAATTTGAGGAAAAACCTTTTTACCCAGAGGATGGTGACGGTCTGGAATGCACTACCTGGGAGGGTGGTAGAGGCAGGTTACCTCACATCCTTCAAAAAGTACCTGGATGAACACTTGGCATGTCTTTACATTCAAGGCTATGAGACAAGTGCTGGCAATTGGGATCAGGTAGGCAGGTCGGGTGTTTTTGATGCGTCGGTGCAGACTCGATGTGCTGAAGGGCCTCTTCTGTGCTGTATTATTCTGTGATTCTGTGAGACTTGTAAACAACTCAGCTTAAAATACATTGCAAAATCCAAATGTACTTTAGCTCTGAATCAGCTGGGAAGACAAGCATGCTAACATTGGTGTCCTTGAAGGAGTCAGTAGCACCAGTATCGAGGTCATGATCATCTGAAACTAACTCCGCTGGACCGCCCATATACTTAAGATATCAGAGTCCCGACTGCCAAAGCAAATCTTCTTCACCAAGTTCAAGGAAGGACCCCGAACAAGAGGAGAAAAAAGGAAGCTCTTCAAAGACACCTTGTAGGATTACCTTAGGAAATGGAATATAGACGTCAATACCTGGGGGACTTTGCTCAGAAGAGACCTGCTTGTAAACCTCCTGATTAAAGGGTCACAAATTTTTTGATAACACGCCATTGTGGTAGTATGCATTAGGTGTCATGTGGGACTGTGAAGCCGTGATGTCATTGGCTGACAGATCCCGGGTCCTGGTTGGCTGTTGACCTCTAGCTCCGCCCTGAAGGCGGAGTATAAGAACCAGGAGTTCTCCCCCGCAGGCCAGTCTGTTACTGAACTGCGGGGAACAAGTCACGCTTAATAAAGCCTCATCGACTTCATCTCTATTCGTCTCTCGTGAGTCTTTGTGCGCTACAGCCATGTTAATAGCGGGCACAGAAAAAGAGCCTGAGAAAGGAATACCCACGACTTAGCGTCCAAGGACCGATCCAACCTTTTGGAAACTTCTGCCAAGTGAGTGATCAAAGATGTGGTTCTAGGATCGGTGCATCAGTCATGCAAAGACCCACAGAACCTGTGACCAGTAACAGTGAGCATCTTATGTGGACAATCATACCCGTTAGCAAGTGATCACTGCATGCTATCCATTATAGTTTCTTTAATGGAATTAACATTCTCATGATAAACCAGTTTTTTAAAAAGTAATTATTTCACCTTCTGTGGCTTCAAACTCACTTTATACAGTAAAGTACCCTTTGAATGGAATTGACAGCCTCATGCCAAACCAAAGTTTGAAAACAATATATCTTCCTTTCCTTTTATTTGCATTTTAAACATTTAAAAAAATATATATGTTTATTAAAGTTTTGCAAAGTTTTTCATAATAAATAGTAATAATCCTAACACAGCAAAATAGAGTGAACATTAACATAGTGCAAAAAGAGAATATACAATAGCAATTGACTAGACAAGACCCAATGCGCCTCAGTCTTCCCACACCCTCCCAACGGAGCACTCACCCCCACTCCCCTATGGGTCGCTGCTGCTGCTGACATTTTAATTTTCCCTGAGAAGTCATCGGACGGTATTATGCCCCCGCTCAACAGCAGCAGCTCTGTACACTTGGCAAAATTATTGACACACATAAGTAGGCATCTGTTCGTGGTGTTGTCGTCCTTTGCTTCTTCCAGACGGAGTTCGCTGCCGTTGTCGTCTCGTGCGCACCTCCACTTCTGCGGCCCTCCCGTCTTCCCCGTTTTCTCTGTTCCTGTGGACGTTAAGTTTTTTAACGTTTCCCTGCCTCCCCCCTCCCCATCCCTGGCTCTCCTCTATTGTTCCCAGTCTCTTCCCTCTACCCCCCCGCCCCGCTTCTTCCCCACGCCCCCCCCCCCCCCCCCCCCCCCCCCGTGGTTCGCCTTTTCTTCCTCTTAGATTTAGCTGCTCCCCCCCCCCCCCCCTGCTTCCCGATCTATCTCTCCCTCTCATGCTTTGGCTACTCTCCCCTGTTTCTTGGCTACCTGGCTATTCTTCTGCTTGTTCATTGGCCACAAACAAGTCCCGGAACAATTGGGTGAATGGCTCCCACGTTCTGTGGAAGCCGTTGTCTGACCCTCGGATGGCGAATTTGATTTTCTCCATTTGGAGAGATTCCGAGAGGTCGGACAGCCAGTCTGCAGCTTTGGGTGGTGCTGCTGACCGCCAGCCGAACAGGATTCTACAGCGGGTGATCAGGGAGGCAAAGGCAAGGGCGTCCGCCCTCCTCCCCAGGAATAGATCTGGCTGGTCTGATACCCCGAAGACCGCCACTTTCGGGCATGGCTCCACCCTCACCCCCACCACCTTGGACATTGCCTCGAAGAAGGCTGTCCAGTACTCCACAAGTCTGGGGCAGGACCAGAACATAAGAACTAGGAGCAGGAGTAGGCCATCTGGCCCCTCGAGCCTCCTCCACCATTCAATGAGATCATGGCTGATCTTTTGTAGACTCAGCTCCACGTTCCGGCCCAAACACCCTTAATCCCTTTATTCTTCAAAAAAACTATCTATTTTTATCTTAAAAACATTTAATGAAGGAGCCTCTACTGCTTCACTGGGCAAGGAATTCCATAGAATCACAACACTTTGGGTGAAGACGTTCCTCCTAAACTCAGTCCTAAATCTACTTCCCCTTATTTTGAGGCTATGGCCCCAAGTTCTGCTTTCACCCGCCAGTGGAAATAACCTGCCCGCATCTATCCTATCTGTTCCCTTCATAATTTTATATGTTTCTATAAGATCCCCCCTCATCCTCCTAAATTCCAACGAGTACAGTCCCAGTCTACTCAACCTCTCCTCGTAATCCAACCCCTTCAGCTCTGGGATTAACCTAGTGAATCTCCTCTGCACACCCTCCAGTGCCAGTACGTCCTTTCTCAAGTAAGGAGACCAAAACTGAACACCATACTCCAGGTGTGGCCTCACTAACACCTTATACAATTGCAGCATAACCTCCCTAGTCTTAAACACCATCCCTCAAGCAATGAAGGACAAAATTCCATTTGCCTTCTTAATCACCTGTTGCACCTGTAAACCAACTTTTTGCGACTCATGCTCTAGCACACCCAGGTCTCTCTGCACAGCAGCATGTTTTAATATTTTATCATTTAAATAATAATCCCTTTTGCTGTTATTCCTACCAAAATGGATAACCTCACATTTGTCAACATTGTATTCCATCTGCCAGACCCTAGCCCATTCACTTAGCCTATCCAAATCCCTCTGCAAACTTCCAGTATCCTCTGCACTTTTTGCTTTACCACTTATCTTAGTGTCGTCTGCAAACTTGGACACATTGCCCTTGGTCCCCAACTCCAAATCATTTATGTAACTTGTGAACAATTGTGGGCCCAACAATGATCCCTGAGGGACACCACTAGCTACTGATTGCCAACCAGAGAAACACCCATTAATCCCCACTGTTTGCTTTCTATTAATTAACCAATCCTCTATCCATGCTACTAATTTCCCCTTAATGCCATGCATCTTTATCTTATAGCAACCTTTTGTGTGGCACCTTGTCAAAGGCTTTCTGGAAATCCAGATATACCACATCCATTGGCTCCCCGTTATCCACCGCACTGGTAATGTCCTCAAAAAATTCCACTAAATTAGTTAGGCACGACCTGCCCTTTATGAACCCATGCTACGTCTGCCCAATGGGACAATTTCCATCCAGGTGCCTCGCTATTTCTTCCTTGATGATAGATTCCAGCATCTTCCCTACTACCGAAGTTAAGCTCACTGGCCTATAATTAGCCGCTTTCTGCCTACCTCCTTTTTTAAACAGTGGTGAAACACGTTTGCTAATTTACAATCCGCAGGGACCACCCCAGAGTCTGGTGAATTTTAGTAAATTATCACTAGTGCATTTGCAATTTCCCTAGCCATCTCTTTTGGCACTCTGGGATGCATTCCATCAGGGCCAGGAGACCTGTCTACCTTTAGCCCCATTAGCTTGCCCATCACAACCTCCTTAGTGATAACAATCCTCTCAAGGGCCTCACCTGTCATAGCCTAATTTCCATCAGTCACTGGCATGTTATGTGTGTCTTCCACTGTGAAGACCGACCCAAAAAACCTGTTCAGTTCCTCAGCCATTTCCTCATCTCCCATTATTAAATCTCCCTTCTCATCCTCTAAAGGACCAATATTTACCTTAGCCACTCTTTTTTGTTTTATATATTTGTAGAAACTTTTACCATCTGTTTTTATATTCTGAGCAAGTTTACTCTCATAATCTATCTTACTCTTCTTTATAGCTTTTTTAGTAGCTTTCTGTTGCCCCCTAAAGATTTCCCAGTCCTCTAGTCTCCCACTAATCTTTGCTACTTTGTATGCTTTTTCCTTCAATTTGATACTCTCCCTTATTTCCTTTGATATCCACGGTTGATTTTCTCTCTTTCTACCGTCCTTCCTTTTTGTTGGTATAAACCTTTGCTGAGCACTGTGAAAAATCGCTTGGAAGGTTCTCCACTGTTCCTCAACTGTTTCACCATAAAGTCTTTGCTCCCAGTCTACCTTAGCTAGTTCTTCTCTCATCCCATTTTAATCTCCTTTGTTTAAGCACAAAACACTAGTGCTTGATTTTACCTTCACATCCTCCATCTGTATTTTAAATTCCACCATATTGTGATCGCTCCTTCCGAGAGGATCCCTAACTATGAGATCCTGAATCAATCCTGTCTCATTACACAGGACCAGATCTAGGACCGCTTGTTCCCTCGTAGGTTTCATTACATACTGTTCCAGGAAACTATCGTGGATACATTCTATAAACTCCTCCTCAAGGCTGCCTTGACCGACCTGGTTAAACCAATCGACATGTAGATTAAAATCCCCCATGATAACTGCTGTACCATTTCTACATGCATCAGAGTTATTTCTTTGTTTATTGTCTACCCCACCATAATGTTACTATTTGGTGGCCTATAGACTACCCCTATCAGTGACTTTTCCGCCTTACTATTCCTGATTTCCATCCAAATGGATTCAACCTTATCCTCCATAGCACCGATGTCATCCCTTACTATTGCCCGGATGTCATCCTTAAATAACAGAGCTACACCACTTCCCTTACCATCCACCCTGTCCTTCCGAATAGTTTGATACCCTCGGATATTTAACTCCCAGTCGTGACCATCCTTTAACCATGTTTCAGTAATGGCCACTAAATCAGTCATTCACAATGATTTGCGCCATCAACTCATTTACCTTATTCCGAATACTACGAGCATTCAGGTAAAGTACACTTATGTGGGCTTTTTTTACCTCTGTTCTGAATCTTAACACCTCGATCAGTAACCTCTCCTAAGTTATATTTCCTCTTAACTTTTCTCCTAATTTTCCTTGTCGTTGAACCCATATCTTCATGTAACAACCTGCCGCGTCGCTTACCATTAACATTTTTACTTCCCGTTTTATTCCTTTCAATATTACTGGGCCTATTCACTGATCTCCCCTCAGTCACTGTACCTTGTACTGTCACCCTTTTTGATTTTTGACTATGGCTTCTCTGCCTTACACTTTCCTCCTTACTGCCTTTTGTTTCTGTCCCTGTTTTACTACCTTCCAACTTCCTGCATCGGTTCCCATCCCCCTGACACATTAGTTTAAACTCTCCCCAACAGCTCTAGCAAACACCCCCCCCCCCCCCCGCCCCCAGGACATCGGTTCCAGTCCTGCCCAGGTGCAGACCGTCCGGTTTGTACTGGTCCCACCTCCCCCAGAACCAGTTCCAATGCCCCAGGAATTTGAATCCCTCCCTCTTGCACCATCTCTCGAGCCACGCATTCATCCTGTCTATCCTGACATTCCTACTCTGACTAGCTCGTGGCACTGGTAGCAATCCTGAGATTACCACCTTTGAGGTCCTACTTTTTAGTTTAACTCCTAATTCCCTGAATTCAGCTTGTAGGACCTCGTCCCGTTTTTTACCTATATCGTTGGTGCCTATGTGCACCACGACAGCTGGCTGTTCACCCTCCCCCCTCAGAATGTCCTGCAGCCATTCCGAGACATCCTTGACCCTTGCACCAGGGAGGCAACATACCATCCTGGAGTCTCGATTGTGTCTGCAGAACCGCCTGTCTATTCCCCTTATGATTGAGTCCCCTATCACTATAGCCCTGCCATTCTTCTTCCTGCCCAGATGCGCAGCAGAGCCAGCCACGGTGCCATGAACCTGGCTGCTGCTGCCTACCCCTGGTGAGCCATCTCCCTCAACATCATCCAAAGCGGTAAATCTGTTTTGCAGGGAGATGACCGCAGAGGACACCTGCACTGCCTTCCTACTCTTGCTCTGTCTTTTGGTCACCCATTTTCTATCTCCCTCAGTACCTTTCACCTGCGGTGTGACTAACTTGCTAAACGTGCTATCCACAATGTCCTCAGCATCGCAGACGCTCCAAAGTGAGTCCATCCGCAGCTCCAGAGCTGTCAAGCGGTCTAACAGGAGCTGCAACTGGACACACGTCTTGCACGTGAAGGAGCCAGGGACAGTGGACGTGTCCCTGATCTCCCACATCGCACACGAGGAGCATGACACGGGTCTGAGATCTCCTGCCATGTCTTAAATCTTCGGTTAACTTTAACAACAACAATTTCAAAAAAAAAACAAAGAAAAAATAAATAAATATACCAATGAAAAGAAAAAGAAAACAGAAAAGCTACTTACCAGTCACTTACCAGGGATAAAAAGCATTTCCTTCCCACCCAGCTTCGAATTCCCACCAAGTTTCAAATTCCCAAACCCACTTTTTGCTGACTCACTCTGGCTGTGTCTTCTCTGGCTCACTGGGAGAATTCACTGGGAGCGAGTTACAAGTTGCTCTTTTTAAATTGTCCTGAGTTGACTCCCCTCCCCCACCTGCTTTTAGATCAAGGTAGATTTAAAGTGACTGACACTGAACTACCAACCAGTTATGTGGTGGGTGGGGCAGCCCTTGTTAACCTACACTGCACAATTCTAGATAATTTAAATTAATTTAAACTCCTGAAATTTCAAAGGAGCTGCCTTACTGATTTGATTCAATTCCCATCTAGATTCAAATTCCCAAACTCACTCTTTGCTGTCTTACTCTGGCTGTGTCTTCTCTGGCTCACTGGGAGAACTCACTGGGAGTGGTTGGCCGGGCCTCCTTGGCACCGCTCACATCTGTCCTCCACCTCCGGGAAGAACCTACTAATACGGGTTCTTGTTCAGTGGGCTCTATGTACCACTTTTAGTTGCGTCAGGCTGAGGCTTGCACACGTGGAGGTGGAGTTGACCCTATGCAGTGCTTCGCTCCTGAGTCCCCACCCTATTCCGATCCCCAGATCCTCCTCCCACTTTATTCTTGTTGTGTCCAGTACAGTGTCGGCCCCTTCTACCAGTCGGTCATACATGTCACTACAGTTTCCTTTATCTAGTATGCTTCCAGCCAGTAACTCTTCCAGTAGTGTCTGTCGTGGTGGTTGTGGGTATGTCCCTGTCTCCTTTCGTAGGAAGTTTTTTAGTTGCAGGTACCTTAGCTCGATCCCCCTGGCTAGCTGGAAATTGTCTGTCACTTCGCCCAATGTTGTGATCCTGCCGTCCATGTATAGGTCCCTGACTGTCAGTGTCCCTCTGTCCTGTCCCCACCTTTTGAAGGTGGCGTCAGTCAGCGCTGGTGTGAACTTATGGTTGTTGCAGATGGGAGCTTTATCCAACATTCTGGTCAGGCCAAATTGTTGCCGTAGTTGTTTCCAGGACTGGAGGGTGGCTATCACCACCGGGCTGCTGGAATGTTTTTTGGGTGGGGATGGGAGTGCTGCCGTGGCGAGGGCCCGGAGGGAAGTCCCCATGCAGGAGGCCTCTTCCGCGCGCAGCCACTCGGCTTCTGGCTCCATGATCCATCCTCTTATTCGCTCGGCCGTCGCCACCCAGGGGTAAAGTTGTAGGTTTGGGAAGGCTAGCCCCCTCCCTGGATTTTGTTTTTTGTAAGACTTTCTTTGGGATCCTAGCATTCTTTCCCCCCCCCCCCCCCCTCCCCCCCCCCCCCCCCTGCCCCCCATACGAACGCCATGATTAGTTTGACTAGAGCTTTGAAAAAGGCCTTGGGGATGTAGATCGGGATGGATCTGAATAGGAAGAGGTACCTGGGTAGCACGTTTGTTTTGATCGTCTGGACTCTCCCCGCGAAGGAGAGTGGGAGCGTGTTCCATTTTTGCAGGTCCTTTTTTACTTCCTGTCAGACTGGCGAGGTTCCATTTGTGGATCCCTTTCCAGTCATGGGCTATTTGGAACCCCAGGTAGCGGAATTTGTGTTGGGCTTGATTAAGCGTCAGTCCCATTAGTGCTGCCCCACCTACTTGTGGGTGTACCGGGAAGATCTTGCTTTTGCTCATGTTGAGTTTGTAGCCCGAGAAGGCACCATACTCTTTCAGGAGCGCGATGATTCCGTCCATGCTGCTTTGTGGGTCCGAAATGTAGAGGAGCAGATCATCTGCATAGAGTGAGACTCTGTGCTCTCTGCCTCCCCTTTGGATTCCCCTCCAGCTTTTTGCTGCTCTGAACGCGATTGCTAGTGGTTTGATCGCTAGAGCGAACAGCAGCGGGGTCAAGGGGCATCCTTGTCTGGTGCCCCTGTGCAGCTGGAGGTATCGGGAGTTGGTATTGTTGGTCCGTACGCTCGCCATGGGAGCGTTGTATAGGAGCTTTACTCAGGAAGTGAACCCTGTCCAAGCCCAAACCGCTCCAGTACCTCTATGAGATATTTCCATTCGACTCTGTCGAAGGCCTTTTCTGCATCTAGGGAGACGATCACCTCTGGTGTTGTCTCCCCGGAGGGGGTCATTATCACGTCCAGCAGGCGCCTGATGTTCGAGGTAAGCTGTCTACCTTTGACAAAGCCTCTCTGGTCCTCTGCGACCACCTCAGGTACACAGTCTTCTAACCTTTTGGCTAGGATTTTGGCCAGTATTTTGGCATCTGCATTCAGCAGTGAGATGGGTCTGTGTGACCCACATTCCGTTGGGTCTTTGTCTTTCTTAGGTATCAGCGAGATTGAGGCCTGTGCTAGCGTGGGTGGCAGTGTCCCCCTAGCTAGCGAGTCTGTGAACATCTCCCGCAGGTACGGAGCCAGTGCTGTCGTACATTTTTTGAAGAAGTCCGCCGGGAACCAGTCTGGTCCCGCCGCCTTCCCCGCCTGCATGGAGCTAATGCTGTCCATGATCTCTCCCAGTGCTAGTGGTGCTTCCAGGCCCCGTTTTCTGCCCTCCCCCACGACTGGAATGTCCAGTCCATCAAGGAACCATTTCATCCCAGACTCCCCCATTGGGGGCTCTGAGGTGTACAGCCCTTGGTAGAAGGCCTTGAAGGCTTTGTTGATCTTTTCTGGTTCTGTTTCTAATGTGCCTCTGGTATCCCTGATTCGTGCAATTTCTCTGGTGGCTGCCTGCTTTCTCAGCTGGTGTGCCAACAGGTGGCTGGCTTTGCCTCTGTGTTCGTATAGGGTCCCACGTGCCTGGCGGAGTTGGTGAACTGCTTTCCTGGTGGAGAGCAGGCCAAAGTTCCTTTGTAGCTCTTTCCTCTCCGCCAGGAGCTCTACGGTCGGGGCCTCAGAGTATTTACGGTCTACCTCCAGTATGGAGTCGACCAGCTGCTGCCTAGCCACCCTTTCCTCCCGATCTCTTCGCACTTTGAAAGCAATGATTTCTCCTCTTAGTACGGCCTTTAGTGCTTCCCAGAACGTGGAGGGTGAGACCTCCCCATTCTGGTTGTTCTCTGTGTACTCTGCTATGGCCCGTGATAAACTTTCGTTGAAGGCCTTGTCCGCTGGTAGGGACACGTCCAACCTCCATGTGGGGTGTTGGGCCCTGCCCGTCTCCAGCCTCACGTCCATGTAGGGTGGAGCGTGGTCTGATATCACAATTACGGAGTATTCCACTTTGTCTATCCCCGGAAGCACCGTTTTCCCCACCACAAAGAAGTAAATTCTGGTGTATACGCTGTGTACTGGGGAGAAGAAGGAGAATTCCTTCTCCCCTGGGTGGGTGAACCTCCAGGGGTTCACCGCTCCCATCTGTTCCATAAAGTGACCGAGTTCCCTTGCCACGCTTGAGGTTTTCCCCGTTTTGGGGTTTGATCTGTCTGTCTTTGGATCCACAGTTGAAGTCCCCCCTCCCCCATGATTAGTCGATGCGTCGCTATGCCAGGTATTTCTGCCATTGTCTTCTTGATGAAGCTCGTGTCATCCCAGTTGGGCGCGTACACGTTAACTCGTACTACCGGTGCCCCATCCAGGACCCCGCTGACCATGACATACCATCCCCCTGGGTCCGTAACTGTCTTTGTCGCCCTAATCATCGTCCTCGGACCGATCAATATCGCAACTCCCCTGGCCCTTGTTCCATAGCAGGAATGGTAGGTTTGTCCCACCCAGCCCTTTCTTACCCACAGTCGGTCCTGCTCTCTCAGGTGTGTCTCTTGGAGGAAGACTATGTCGGCCCTCATATTTCTTAGGTGGGTGAGGACTCTGGATCTCTTCCCTAGGCCGTTGAGTCCCCTTACGTTCCAGGTGACTATCCTGGTGGGGGGCTTCTGCCCCCTCGCTCCTGTGGGATTAACCATACTTACCTGGTGGACGCGCCCCTGCCCTCCGGGGTTTCCCTTTGTTAGGGGACTGTGGTAAACCACTGTGTTCCTATATTAAGGGTTGTACGGTAGAACCTGCACAACAGGTTCACCTGGGCCCCTGCATGTTAGCTCCGCCCAGGAGCCAGGTTATAAATATGCGTGGCCTTCAGCTAGCAGCCATTTCTTCAGCTGCTGTAGGAGGCCACACTTCAGATCTAATAAAGCCTTAGCTTGAATTCAACTTCGTCTCCAGCCAAATTGATCATGCCTCAGGGGCCGTCTAGGGTGGCCGCTGTCACTGCTCTCTCCATGCGGTCGAGTCCCTGCGCTCCAGGGTTTCCTTTTGTCCCGGGGGCAGCCGACATGGCCGCCCACTGTGCGTCCGCCATGCGGGTAGTCCCCTGCACTCTGGGGTCTCCCTTCGCTGAAAGGCCGTACTGGGTGGGTGCTTGCAGCGATTCCTTATTTCGAGCCCTTGGTTGTGGCACTTTGTAGCCCTATTCCTTTTCTAGACTTGTTTGCCCCTCCTTCCCTGTGTCGCCCTCCCCGGTCTCTCCCTCCCTGTGTCCCCCCCACCTCCCGCTCTCTCCCCTTTCCCCGCTCTCCCTTGTACCCCTCCTTTGTCCCTCTTTCCCCTGTTCCTATCCCAGTTTTCTCTCTTGTCTCTGTTGAGTGGTCCTCCCCACCCCCAGCCTGGTGCCTTCCCCCCTGTTGGGGGCGCGCTGCGGCCCTGCTTTGTTGCATGTCCCCGGCGCTAGCTTTCCTGCTAGTGCGGTGGCCCCCCTCTCGGGAGTTACTGTCTCGCTTCTCCCCTGCCCGGCCTCTACGGTTTTCTGCCCGCACTTCCCCTATCCTACCCTGCACTCCTCTTGCTTGCTCTCCCTTCTCCGCTACTCTCGTTCCCTCGTGCTGGGGCCTGGCCCCCCACCTGAAGCGGTCCCTAGGGCAGTGGTTTGTTCTTTGTTCAGGGTGCGCTCGCCGTAGCGGGGGCGGGGGGGGCCTGGCGTTGCCTCACCCCACCCCTCCCCCCATCAGTGTGTTGTTGCCCCTTGCCAAGGGCCCCTCATTTCTACCTTCGCTGGTGGTTTTCCAGCCCGTGTTCCTCGACAAACCTGTTTGCTTCAGCGGGGGCTGTAAAGAAGTATTCTCTTTCTTGGTATGTGACCCAGAGTTTCGCTGGGTACAGCATACCAAAACGTACGTTGCTCTTGTGAAGAGCTGCTTTCGCTCTATTAAACTCGGCCCGTCTCCTGGCTAGGTCTGCCCCAATGTCCTCGTAAATTCTAATGGCATGTCCTTCCCATTTGCAAGTTCTGTTTTTCCTGGCCCAGCGTAGGATTGTTTCCCGATCTTGGTACCGGTGCAGTTTAGCTGTAACTGCTCTCGGGTGTTCTCCTGCTTTGGGCTTCGGGCACAGCGACCGGTGTGCTCTGTCCATTTCTGGTGGGCTGGGAAAGGTTTTCTTCCCCATTAAGTTGCCCAGCATCGCGACCACGTATGCCGTGGGGTTTCTACCCTCGATCCCCTCTGGTAAGCCCACTATCCTGACATTTTGCCTCCTCGAGCGGTTTTCCTGGTTGTCCACTCTGCTCTTCAGTCTCCCCTGTGTTGTGCCCAGTCTCGCCACCTCCCTCTCCAGGGCCGTGATCCGGTCGCTCACGTCAGTCACTGCTTTCTCCAGCCCCTTGATGGTCGCCTCTTGGGCTTCCAGTTTCTTCCCTTGGGCATTCAATTTCTCCTCTGCTCTGCCCAGGGCCTGCTGCACCTCCGTCAGGGCCTTGGCCATTGCTGCCTGCACTGCGGTCTCTATGTCTGCCCTAGCCTCTGCCTTGTTTACCTGCTGATGTTCCCTCAACGCATCGGCAAAGGCTGCCTTCCAGTTCCAGCTCCCCCTTGGCCCTGGGGGAGACTAGACCTGTCTGCCCAGCTCTTTTTGATGTGGCGATACTTCTGTTCTGCAGCTTTGTTCGCTGATTGGCTCGTCTGAACTGGCTCGACCATTGCCCCGTCTGCCTTTGGTGCCCTTTCTCCCTCTGCTTTGGCTCCCTTGTGGCATTTTTTCCCCTTTTTATTTTTCTCCCCCCATTTTGTTTATTTATTTATTTTCTCCCCCCCCTTCCCTTTTTCTTCTCCCCTCCCTTCTCTCCTTTCCACTTTATTTTTCCTCTTTTATAAAATTCTTCTCAGGTGAACTTGTTTTGGGTGAGAACAAAAAAAGTGCAAAACAAATTTTTTAAAAAAGTTTTAAAATTTTAAAAGTTTTCTTTTCAGAGTTTTGTTTTTTCAAAAGATTTTCCTTTTCCCTCACTCACCCAGATCGAGAGAGAGAGAGAGTAGCTTCTGGTCTGGAGTCCCTCTTTGTTCCTGCCTCGTGGTGGTCACCGCCGGAGGTGGGGGGGCGGGGGGGGGGGTGTCGGTCGCTCCTCCGTTCCTTCCTCCCTGCAGGTTCGGCCCCCGCTTCGGTCCTGGCCGCCGCTTCGGTCCTGGCCGCCGCTTCGGTCCTGGCCACCGCTTGTCCTGCCCTGCACTCTGCTGCCGTGCGTGGGGGGAGGCGGGGGGGGGGGGGGGGGGGTGCGCCGGATCGCTCCTCTCCCGAGGGCCCAGTTCCCCTGTTCCCGATTTCGCGGGAAACTTTAATTTTTTTTATCCGGAGGTCCCCTGAAAAAGCCCCGACTTCGTGGAACTGCGGGAGCCTTTTTGCTGCGACCGCTCCGCTCACGAACGCCACCAAAAGTCTTGTCTTAAACATACTTATAAACGCTAAGCACTAATAATAGAAAACATTAACTCACCCAAAAAAGTCTGCCAGTGTCTCCAGCCTCCGCTCGACTATAAAAATAACAGCTCAAATCAAAAGGTGTAAAAACACACCTAAGATCCGGGTAAATGGTCCAAGTTAGCACTGCAGCTGGACTTTTCATACAGCATCACCAGTGCAGGGCAGGGCTTCAAGCTATCAAAATGAAACCAGCCAGGAGTTTGAACACTGTACACTTCCAGCACGCATGCCTGTATGCCCGCATGTTCAGGTCGTCACGCCATGCATGTGAGGCGCATCAGCGACTTAAGTCGCTGACCGGAGAGGAAGTTACAGGCCAAAGCCTTTGACAATGCTGCACTCACTGATTTTAATTCGGGTTTGAATCAATAACCTTCTAACTCCAGGGTAGGAGGACTACTGGAATGGAATCAAGCTGGTTTAACATGTCACACCCAGACAAGTGATCCAGTAGCTTCTGGAGAACCGATGGAAAACAAATTCCTCAGATAGTTCTTGGTTCCTCCTGTGATAACTGCAGCTTATTTAACACACATACTGACAAAGTCATGGCTACTACCAGCAGAAGAGTTGTTAATATGACAAGAATATTGATGTGTTGGGTGTTCTGGATCACAAACAGGTCACCAACACTGCAAGTGGTGCAACTCTATTTTATTATAAGGTTAACTATATTAACATACTTGAACTGTGGGTCAATGCAATACCAGCTTTAACTGTCGACCCTTGCCTAGTCCTAACCAGGTGATGCACTCAGCACATGGTGAATGTCTGTGATGCAGGCTGTGAGCTCTGTGCTCCGAGCTGGCTGCTACTAGAATGAGCGGGAACTCTCCTGTCCCCTGTCTTTATAATGCGTGTGCTCTCACTGGTGATTGGCTGCAGTGTTGTATATGCTGATTGTCCCACTGCATGTCCATCAGTGTGTGTGTGTGTGTCTGCACCATAATATACTGGTGTATATTATGACAAATATCAGAATCTAATAGAAAGGCCAGTGAATAACAGTGTCCCTTAAATTGTAGCATTTACATTCTAATATTTTTGGGTAACTAGAAAGATGGAAAAATCAAATAATTCCAGTGCGAATTGGAATGAGAGATCGTGACTGTTGTATTTGTAAAATATTTAGGAAAACCAGGTTACCATTCAGCATAGCACTTACGTTGCTTGCAAATTGAGACGTTAATTAACTTTGACCTTGCAATAAGGTACATCCCGAATGTGAGTTTCTAAGTAATTACTTTCAACATTCCAGCTGTTGTGAATAATAGAAATTATGAGTCTTTCTTTGTATATGCAGAACCAGCTATCCTAGAATATTTTGCCTTAGTAAATCCAATTAAGTGTTTGGACTCCAGTGTTGCATCTCAAACCCAGTCTTGCACTGAACCTTGACTACACTTTTGAGCATGTGCAGTGAACTTGTGTGTTGTCCCGGTTAATCAATCAAACCAATTAATTGTGGGATTAGTCCTTTGAGAGCTGAACTCCACAGCTTACAGTGTAAAAAACATGGTCTGGGTCACACATCCATGAAAAATATCAGTTGTAATGTCTACAATAGAAAACAAAGTCAAGGTAAAACGGTTCATACTCAAAATATTTTGTAGTCGTTTATTGGCGTGGGGAGAGGGTTGAGATGAAAGTGAATTATACATTCAAACAGCTTAGCAGTAAACACTTCAGCTTTGTCGGTTTGCTTCCCTCTATTGGAGCTGAATTTTTTCTTGGTGAGTGGGCAGGTAGCAAGGGTTACTGGATTTAGGCTGTTGCATGCAGACAGGAAGAATAAGTTCCCATCAGGCCGAATTAACAGCAGGACCATAAATATAATTTTTTTTCTCTATTCAGTCAGCTAGATTGAGAGGTTGGGCGGCTGTCTCATGGGTAGAATTTTGGATTAGGCCAGAACCGGGAGTGGAAAGGAGAACAAATTGAGATGAGAGATAGGTAGGGATTGAGGGTGGGGGGAGGGCTGCAATCGGAAATTGAAGGCAGACAGGACTGAAGGCTGAGGGTGTGTTGTGGGATCAGGGGCCTGAGGAATGAGATTGGAGGCTTCAGGAGTAGGATCAGAGACCTCCTGGGGAATGTAGGAGGCCTTATGGTGGAGGTTGGGGAGGTCTTCTGAAAAATATGAGGCCTTGTGGTGGAGGTTAGGGAGGTAAGTGAGGGTAGAATGGCAGGGTCATAAGTATGTCAGATCACAGGGGGATGATGAATTTTGAAATGAATTCCTCTTTGATTCACTTGCTCATTATTTGATTGTGGGACATATTTGTGCAAATTAGAAGGGAGCCTCCTAATTCTTGGAACAAAGGAGTGACTTTAACATTGGAATCTGTGGCTTGTTGGCTTGGCCTCTGGCAGTTAAAGTATCTGGAACCAAAGCATACCGCAGACTTACAGCAAAGAGATATTCAATTTCAATAAATATTTCTGCCTTCACATTAAATTACTATGAAGATAAGCACTACTCTTCTAACATTTGTTTTAATGCCATTTGCATAAACATTTCTCTCTTGTTCTTCCCATTAAAACATTAATTGTGTCCCAAAAGAATGCTATCGCCATGCCCCAGACATTCATATATATTGCTCAAACATTTTAGGAAGAAGTAGATTAAATATGATCTGGTGTCAATTTAAAACAGTTCACATTATTTGTACTTATTGTTCTCGAGCTATGATAAGGATTTCCAGAATGCATAAATAATTACCTTGTTCTGTAACTGTACAGTAAGTGGTGGGTGGAGATAAAGAAACATTTGATTCCAACATTAAAATGAACCTTTGGTGGACCAGAATTTATATTGTGTGCCCTCAAAAACGCCTCACAATTTAATTTAAAATCCTGATTTTAATCACCACCATTGGCGACCGTGTCTTCAGCTGCCAAATTCCTAAACTTAGGAATTTCTTCCCTAAACATCTCTGTCTCTCTCCCTCTCCATCCTTTAATTTGCTCTTAAAACCTACCTCTTTGATCAACCTTTTGGTCATCTACCTTAATGTTTCCTTATGTGGCTCAGTGCCTATTTTCTGTTTTATAACACTCCTGCCTTGGTTTCTTTTGCCAAGTAAAAGTTGTGATATAAATACAAGTTGTTGGTGCTACATGTTGCTGCAATAGGAGGTATTCCGTGAGGCAGGACATGTCATTCGTGTGTCTGATACTTGACACCTGAAGCAATTGTTATACTCTGAACACGGCCACATCAGGAGACCCTCAGGAGACCAGTGGAAATGCTTTAAGAATGTCTTTAAAGCAGCTCTGAGGAAGTCAAAAGTGTCCTTAAACTCATGAGAGGCCCTGGCTCGTGGCCAAACAAAATGGACATGTTTCATTCAGGAAGGCACTGAACATATCGAGAGACTTGGCCGGATACATGCAGAGGTGAAGTCATGGCATTGGAGTGAGGCACAAACCTCCCAAAAACCGTTCATCCACCATTCAAACAACACCTGCCCTTCATATGTCAAAATATCAGACATGTCAGAACTAATCAAACTGAAGCAGAAGCAAGTCATTCTCAACTCCGAGGGACAGCTTAAGAAGAACGTGGGGCGGGATTCTCCGTCGGCTGAAAGACGATTGGGTGGAGAATCGTTTTTGAGGCCACAATCGTGGCAGGCGCGAGGTTGACGCCAAATTGCTATTCTCCGTTGCCTCCACAGCGGCATCAATGCATTCCACTCTGCATGTCCAGTAAACGGCATTGCATATCACTGGCAGGCCCGATAAGGTATTCTCCGGGATGTCCACCGTGCTCCGCCTCCTTCGGAGAGAATTCCAGATGGTGAGATTCACTTGTGCTTTTAAAAATCGTGAAACAGGCACCATGGCTGATGTGGGAATGAGAGGAGGTAGAACATCGAGAGGCGTGACCGTGGGCTGCCGGTCCTGACACTGGCCGGGCTGGCTGTTGTGGGGGGCTACCAGATCCGGCGAGGGCTGGGGGGGATATGTTGATGGCTCGTCGAGGGTGACCATGGGATGGGCCATGTGGCCGGGGTGACCCCCGCCCAAAGGCCCTGGGCAGTGTCCAGACACAGACTGCCATTGCCAAGGCTGCACACCCCACTGACCACTCACCTTGGCCCCTGGTTCTGCAGAGTGCCACTAGCCATATGGGTGCCCCACCTCACCACCCCATGTACCCCAGCCTCCATCCCCGCACCCCACCCTCCAAACCGGCCGCCATCCACCCACGGGCCATCACACAGCTCATCCAAGGGCAACGCCCATAGGAGCCCTGACAGGGGGGTGCCAGGACAGAGCCCGAGGAGCATTCCGCTGACAAGGGCAGCCTATTGGACCTGGTTGGGCATTGTGGTATGCACCCTATTGGACATGGGGGTATGCATACCGCCATAACTGGTCCACAGCACACACCATCTCCCTGGCCCTACACTCATCCCTGGAGCAGCTGGACAACAAAGACCCTACATCAGATTCCTATTCATTGACTACAGCTCCACCTTCAATACCATAATCCCAGCCAAGCTCATATCAAAGCTTCAAAACCGAAAATTTGACTCCTCACTCTGCAAATGGATCATCGACTGCCTGACCCATAGACCACAATCAGTAAGAATAAACAACAACTCCTCCACAATAGTCCTCAATACCGGGGCCACACAGGCTCTGTATTTCGCCCCCTACTGTACTCCCTGTCATGATATTCAAACACACATATCATGATAGACACACCAACAGACAAATCAGCACACACAACACGACAACCAATCATAGACAAGGACAGAGACAGTATAAGAGAAGAAACACGACACCTGGTGGCCAGTAGATCTGGAGACCAGGACAAGGACAGGACCTGATTAACATCACACACAGGGAGTCACCACATGCAGAGTATCAAGACAGAACTGTAAATAACAAGTTGAAATAAAACAGCATTGTACCAAATACAACCGTGTTGGTTCATCTGTACATCAGAACACCCAACACTACATGGTACAGGAGTGGATCGATACCTGCCGGCAAACCTGCCATCCTGAGATATGGACATCACCAACAAACCGCAGCCGTTGCAAGTCGCTGGGAACCTTGGCACCAATTGGAAGCTCTTCAAGCAGCGATTCGACCTGTACATCCGAGCCAACGAGAAACAGAGTGCCTCGGACGAAACAAAGATTGCGATGCTCCTCACCACCGCAGGTCAGCACACCATCGATGTCTTCAACTCACTGGTGTTCGCGGAAGGCGAGAACCAATCCAAGTATGACACGGTCCTCCTCAAGCTAGACCAGCACTTTAACGTTGAAGTGAATGAAAGTTTTGAAAGGTATATCTTTCAGCAACGCCTGCAAGGTAAGGATGAGCTCTTTCAACCCTTTCTGACGCACCTCCGCATACTCGCGCAGTCCTGCGGTTACGGCAGCACCTCGGAGTCCATGATCCGGGACCAGATTGTTTTTGGCGTTGCCTCCAGTGGCCTACGCCAGCAGCTTCTTAAAATTAAAGGCCTGACCTTAGCGTCTGCGGTGGAAGCTTGTGTCCTCCATGAAAATGCAACCAGCCGTTTTTGCCCAATTTCAGGCAACCAAATCGGCACGGAGGGGGTCCCTAGCCGTCGAATCGGCAAGCCAGGCCGCCCACGAGGCCGAACGCATCCAGGCAATTGATTATCTCCCGGCCCGCGGCCCGGAAGAGGTCGGCCGTTTCCCGCGCTTTTCGCGGTCTCCCGCGCTTGTGCGCGCCAAAACCAACGGCAACATCGAGGGACGCACTGCGCAGGCGCGCCCGATGCAAGACCGAACTGCGCATGCGCAGTGGCGTAACGAACGCCGTGACGTCATGACGTGCGACAACTGTGGAACTGTACATTTAAAAGGGCAATGTCCTGCTAAAAACCGACAATGCCTACGATGTGGCAAGATGGGCCACTACGCTGCCTACTGTCGAGCGGTTCAACCGATGGATCCTACACATCTCCGACAACCTCGCAGACACGTCAGGACCGTCCAGCCCGTACATCAGGACATCCAGCCAAATGACACAGATGACCAAGATGCCTTCCGGGTTTCAGTCATTGATGTGAACCGGGTCAACACCATCAATCCGGCCGATGAATGGAGTGCCACCCTGACGGTAAACCGATCGCCGATCACTTTCCGCCTGGACACTGGCGCATCCGCCAACCTCATAGCATATTCAGCATTCCATGCCATGAAGGTCAAAACACCTATCCAGCCACCCCGGTGCAAGATGGTTGACTGTAACGGGAACGTCATCCCGGCCATGGGATCGTGCCAGCTCCAGGTGACACACAAAACGCACACGGCCACACTCCCCTTTGAAATTGTTGGCTCATCGAAAGATTCCTTGCTGGGTGCACAGGCATGTAAGGCTCTTCACCTTGTACAGCGAATTATGTCTCTCTCTCCAGACGACACATCCGACTTCCTGGATGCTGACTTCAACGCAAATCTCCAATCCCTCCTTGCTCACAACCAGGAGGTATTTGAAGGCATGGGGACACTGCCATACACATACAAAATTCGCCTCAAACCTGACGCCATCCCGGTCGTTCACGCACCTCGCAGGGTTCCTGCGCCACTTAAAGACCGCCTCAAGTTGCAGCTGCAGGATCTCCAGGACCAAGGGGTCCTATCCAGGGCCACGGAGCCCACGCCATGGGTCAGCTCCATGGTGTGTGTCAAGAAGCCCTCTGGCGAGCACCGCATCTGTATAGACCCTAAAGACCTAAATAATAACATTATGCGGGAACACTATCCCATACCTAAACGAGAGGAAATAACCAGTGAGATGGCCCAAGCCAAAATATTCACCAAACTGGATGCTTCTAAAGGATTTTGGCAGATCCAACTGGACCCATCCAGCTGAAAGCTATGTACTTTTAACACCCCTTTCAGCAGATTCTGCTACAACCGGATGCCATTTGGCATCATCTCGGCATCCGAAGTCTTCCACAGAATAATGGAGCAGATGATGGAAGGCATCGAAGGGGTGCGCGTATATGTGGACGATATCATCATTTGGTCCACCACTCCGCAGGAGCACATACATCGTCTCCAACGCGTTTTTGCCCGCATACGAAACAATGGCCTGCGCCTCAACCGCGCCAAGTGTGCCTTTGGCCAGACCGAATTGAAGTTCCTGGGGGACCACATCGCCCGATCAGGGGTCCGTCCCGATGCGGACAAGATAAGCGCCATCACAGCCATGCCGCGGCCGGCCGACAAGAAAGCTGTACTACGATTCCTGGGCATGGTCAACTTCCTCGGGAAATTCATTCCCAACCTTGCTTCCCACACGACGGCTCTGCGCCATCTCGTAAAGAAATCTACAGAGTTCCAGTGGCAACATACACACCAGCTGGAATGGGAGAAGCTCAAACACAAACTCACCACGGCACCAGTGTTGGCGTTCTTCGACACGTCTCGTCCCACCAAAATCTCAACTGATGCCAGCCAATCCGGCATTGGAGCAGTGCTCCTGCAGAAAGATAACACGTCGTCATGGGCCCCGGTTGCCTATGCATCACGGGCCATGACCCCTATGGAACAGCGCTACGCGCAAATCGAAAAAGAATGCCTGGGCTCGCTAACTGGTTTGGACAAGTTCCACGATTATGTATATGGTCTTCCACGATTCACGGTCGAAACTGACCACCGCCCCCTGGTCAACATAATAAACAAGGACCTGAACGACATGACCCCTCGCCTCCAGCGCATCTTACTTAAACTCAGGAGGTATGATTTCCAACTGATCTACACTCCAGGGAGGGACCTCATCGTGGCGGATACCCTATCCCGAGCAGTGAGTACACCACCAGATGCGGAGGGGTTCGTATGTCAAGTTGAGGCACACGTGGCTTTGACAGCGGCAAATCTGCCGGCTAACGACTCCAGTCTGGCCCGCATACGCGCAGAGACAGCGGCCGACCCCCTTCTACAGCGAGTGATGCGCTACATGATGGAAGGTTGGCTCAAAGGGCAGTGCCCGCAGTTCTATAATGTGCGAGATGACCTAACCACCATTGATGGGATCCTTCTGAAGCTAGACAGGATCGTCATTCCGCACAGTATGCGCCAGATGATTCTCAATCAAATACACAAAGGCCACTTGGGAGTCGAGAAGTGCAGACGGAGGGCCCGAGAGGCGGTATATTGGCCGGGCATTAATGACGATATTGCCAACATGGTACTCAATTGCACAACCTGCCAGAGGTTTCAGCCGGCGCAACCTCCTGAGACGCTTCTGCCCCATGAGCTGGTGACGTCCCCCTTGGCGAAGGTGGGTGTCAACCTATTTCACGCGCTTGGCATGGACTATATTATCATCATAGACTACTTCTCCAATTACCCAGAAGTCATACACCTATACGATCTGACGTCGTCTGCAGTCATCAGGGCCTGCAAGGACACCTTTGCTCGCCACGGCATTCCAATGACTGTCATGTCGGACAATGGGCCCTGTTTCGCCAGCCGTGAATGGTCGTCCTTTGCCGCATCATATGGTTTCACACAGGTAACATCCAGCCCTCTACATCCACAGTCAAATGAAAAGGCGGAAAAGGGCGTTCACATTGCCAAGTGGCTCCTCTGCAAGGATGCTGCTGCCGGATCGGACTTTCACCTCGCCCTACTGGCCTATTGATCGGCCCCGCTAGCCACGAGTCTCTCACCAGCACAGCTACTGATGGGTCGCACCCTCAGGACAACTGTGCCTTCCATCCTGACACCAACAACGGACCATGCTAAGGTACTGCACAAGATGCAACTGCAGCGTGGTCGCCAGAAGAGTCTGTACGATACAAGGACGACTGATCTTCCCCCCCTGTCCTCCGGGGAAAAAGTCCGCATTCATCTGCCAAATGGTGGCTGGTCAGCACCTGCTGAAGTTCTCCGACGTGTGGCTCCCCGCTCGTTCCTGGTCCGCATGCCGGATGGATCAGTGCGTCGCCGCAATCGGCGAGCCTTTCGCCGCCTTCCACGCTCGCAACCGAACAGTGCACACACGCCGGGTCCTCCACTGGTTCCCGAGGATGACTTTGTGGAGCTGCCACAGATCATGCCCCTTCCATCGCCACCCGTGGCCAGGCTCGCACCTCAGCCGGTGGTTCTCGACCCACCCTTGAGGCGGTCAACCTGAATTCGTCGCACACCTACTAGATTGGACTTATGAGACTGTTCACACGTTAAAGTTGAAACACTATTGTATTGTAATATGTTACTGTTTTATCATTCCAGATATCGTTTGACCGGACCACACTTCAAAGTTTTTCGTCTTCCTGTTTTGTTATGGTACAACCTCGTTAGCATGACACACCCGACATCGCCCCATGTATATAGTTACGCCACATGCATCTGCTGTAAATATCACGCACACACACTTTTAGATGCACTCATGACACATTCGTATTTATAACCACGTAGGCACATAATTTTGTAAAAAAGGGGGGATGTCATGATATTCAAACACACACATCATGATAGACACACCAACAGACAAATCAGCACACACAACACGACAACCAATCATAGACAAGGACAGAGACAGTATAAGAGAAGAAACACGACACCTGGTGGCCAGTAGATCTGGAGACCAGGACAAGGACAGGACCTGATTAACATCACACACAGAGAGTCACCACGTGCAGAGTATCAAGACAGAACTGTAAATAACAAGTTGAAATAAAACAGCGTTGTACCAAATACAACCGTGTTGGTTCATCTGTACATCAGAACACCCAACACTACACTCCCTATACACACATTACTGTGTGGCAAAATGTAGCTCTAACCCCATCTACAAGTTTGTTGATGGCATGACTGTAGTGGGTCGGATCTCGAACAATGATGAGTCACAGTACAGGAGGTAGATAGAGAACCTAGTGGAATTGTGTAACGACAATAATCTCTCTCTCAATATCAGACGAGGTGGAGATGGTTGACAGCTTCAAATTCCTAGGAATATCACCAACAGTCTGTCCTGATCCACCCACGTCGGCTCTACGACCAAGAATGCACAACAGCGCCTCTACTTTCTCATGAAACTAAGGAAATGCGGCATACCCCCATTGACTCTTACCAACTTTTACAGATGCACCATAGGAAGCATCCTATCTCCCGGCCCTGGGTCACTGTCCGTGTGGAATTTGCACATTCTCCCCATGTTTGCATGGGTTTCGCCCCACAACCCAAAGATGTGCAGACTAGGTGTATTGGCCACGCTAAATTGACCCTTAATTGGAAAAAATTAATTGGGTGCTCTAAATTTTAATAAAAAAAGAAAGCATTCTATCTGGCTGCATCACAGACTGGTATGGCAACTGCTCGGTCCAAGACCATAAGAAACATCCGGACTGGGCATGCTGTCAAAGACTCCAACTGAGCAAGGAGACAGTGCGACATATCTGCCTGGTCATGGCACACCTGGGACCTCGAGAGAATGGGGGAAGACACCACTCCCGGAGGCAGTCAAGGAGATGGTCGCCCTGAACATCTATGCCACGGGGTCGTTCCAGGCACCAAGTGGGGACCTGTCTGGAATATCACAGGTGCATCCAGTTACGGAGGCCCTATATGTCCAGTCGGCACAATACAACCATTTCAATGTGCACCGAGTCCATCAGGATGCCCAGTCATCATTGAGATTCCCCGGGACCAGGGGATGATCGACGGGATGCATGTCGCCCTACGAGCACCTGCAGACGACAGGACGATCTTCACAAAGTGAAAAGGGTTCCACTCGATGAACGTACAGCTAGTGTGTGACCATGAGATGCGCATCATGCACATCTGCGCCTGATACCTGGGCAGTGTGCACGATGACATCATCTTGGCATACTTGATGGTTCCTGGCCTCTTCGATGCACACCCTTAACTTGGCTCCTGGACGACGGGTTATCCACTACGGTTATGGCTGATGACACCTATCCAGAGGCCACAGACCAATGCGAAGGCCTGCTACAACGATGCCCATGCCGTGACCAGGGGTGTGATCGAGCGGTGCTTCAGCATCCTGAAGATGCGGTTCAGGTATCTGAACCACTCTTGAGGGGCCCTCCAGTGTGACGCTGGAAGGGTGCTGTACATCGTGATGGCCTGCGGTGTCCTCAACAATATCGTGCAGCAGAGGGGCAATGTGCTGGAGGAGGAGGATGAATATTGGTCCTCGTCTGAGGAGGAGGATGCAGGGGAGGGTGAAGATGGGCAGGACATGGGACCCAGGCAGGCACAGGAGGCCGCATAATGTGTGCACCAGGGCTGTCGCGCACTGAACGCTCTAGTGGCCTCCAGGTTCACTGACTACTGGCGGAGGTGGAGACTGGCCAGGAGCATGGACATCGGATCCCACCTCTTCTCCATTCCCCCTATCCCCCCCCCGTCCCAACCCCTAGTTGCAACCCCTGTCATGATACATACCTGCCGCACTATGGGGTATGGGCCCTGGGTTGGCAGTAACAGCGAGTCTGCCCCATGGGATGGAGGATGATGACAACTCTGCGATTCGCCTGCAGCACCATTATCCCGATGGGACCTATAACCAAACTCTGCAATCTTGGACTTGACCCCTCCCTGTGCAGCTGGATCCTTGACTTCCTCACCAACAGACCGCAATCTGTCAGGATAGGCAAAAGCACCTCCTCCACAATAGTCCTCAACACCGGGGCCCCACAAGGATGTGTGCTCAGTCCTCTACTGTACTCCCTATACACACACGGCTGTGTGGCAAGATTTAACTCCAATCCAATCTATAAGTTTGTGGATGATACGACTAAGGTGGGTCGTATCTCAAACAATGACGAATCAGACTACAGAAGGGAGATAGATCACTTGGTTGCAGGGTGTACCGAAAACATCCTCTCTTTAAATGTTGGAAAGACCAAGGAACTGATCATCGACTTCAGGAAGTGCCGCATGACACACACTCCCGTCTGCATCAATGGGTCCGAAATGGAGATGGTCGATAGCTTTAAGTTACTGGGGGTCACCATCACTGTCTGTACTGTACTGTACAGTTGGAGTCTTTGACAGTCTGTACTGGTCCACTCACGTTGATGCAACAGTCAAGGAAACCCAACAACGTCTCTGCTTCCTGTGGAAGCTAAAGAAATTCGACATGTTTGCACCGACTCTCACAAACTTCTACAGATGTGCCATGGAGAGCATCCTATCCGGCTGCATTACAGCCTGGTATGGCAACTGCTCGGCCCAAAATTGCAAGAAACTGCAGAGTGTGGTGAACTTAGCCCAACACATCACACAAGTTTTCCACCCCCACATTGATTCTGTCTACCCCTCCCACTGCCTCAGAAAGGTAGACAGTATTATCAGAGACCCCACCCACCCAGGCATTGCCTTCTTTCAGACCCTTCCATCAGGCAGAAGATACAGAAGTCTGAAGACCCGCACATTCAGACATAGGAACAGCTTCTTCCTCACAGCTACTAAACTCCTCAACGACTGTCCCTTGGACTGATCTGTTCCCTTGGACTGACGTACTATGCTGCTCTTGCTCATGTATTTGCTCTGTATGTCCCCCTGTTCTGCACTGTAAACAATCACCATTTGTTGATGTACCGTTTGTCAAAGTACTCTGTCGATTATTCTTTTTTGTCTGCTATGTACGTACTGTGTACGTTCCCTTGGCCGCAGAAAAATACTTTTCACTGTACTTCAGGACATGTAACAATAAATCAAATCACTCAATCAACCCAATGAGCTCTGGTGCTCTGCATCATTTGATAATGTCTGCCTGCTGCCCATGGTACCACTTATCACCGTCCACCTGAGTGACGCCTGCATGCCAACTGTCCATCCCATCACATGGTCCCATCAAATTTCTGGGGTGGCAGATGTGGGGATGGTGGAGTGGGGGTGTGTGGAACAGTGGGAGTGGTGTGGGGGGAGGTAGTGTCAGACACCGGAATGGTGAGCGCTGGCTGCACTGTGGTCCCTGGGCCAAGCTCACCCATAACATCTGCCCATCGCTCCCTCTGCACCCCCTCTGCGGCCAGCCCAGACCAGCCCACCTCTCACATCCTTCTGATAGAGCGCCGAGGCAGGTTGCAACACTGTGCACATGTGAACATATATACAGGTTTGTCCCCTAGCCCCTATCGCAATATTGTGCCCTGCACCCATACCAACTTAACTGGTGTCATATTTTCTGGCCTTATAGGCCCCAACGCTATGCCTAGGTGGATCCCCAGATAGTACACCTGATGGCCTGCTGTGATTCCTACCCTGTGACCTGGCGGCAGTCATTTGTGGCGACCGGGCTTGGATGGGCCCGGCTGCTGCTTGGGTGTCCCAGGTGGTGTGGTGCCAGCCTGTTCTACTTGCTGTGATGTGCCAGGAACAGGAGGAGGGAGTCTGTGGCGCTGTGGTGTTCCGGCACCCCCCTATGCTAGGGGCACAGTGCTGCCTACTCGCCCTGGCCAATCTGAGGAGATCATGCAGTTTTTCCAGCACTGCTTGCCAGTCCAGATGGTATCGCCCACGGTGCTGACCACCTCTGCCACCTGCACCCAGGCCCTGCGAACGGCGGTGGCTGGCAGCATCCTTTCCACCCCGGGGTACAGGGTAGCCCACTTCTCACCCACGCATTCAGCAGAGTTTCTTGGTTGTGAATCTTGGCGCCGCACGTCTTGCTGCCATCTGGTAGGCTGGGCTGGTGTGTGTTGGGGGTGAAGTGTGTAGATGCGGCTGCAGCTTGTCAGCCTCCTAAGTGTCAATCCCGAACCCGGATAATCCCGCACTATTTCCCAGTGGAATCGATTGTGTTCCACGTGGCGCCGGTGCTCCCCTTAACAGTAGCTGATTCGGTCCAGGTGCGCCGCCAGTTTTGCTGTCGTAGAACTCCACAAATCCTGCCCTGACGTCAACACTTAGTCTCAGGAATGGAGAATCAGGCCGATGGTGACCTGCTTTCCTGTATTTCAAGGGATTGTCCCATAATGTAGCAAATTGTCCCATGTCCCACAGCTTTTCCTCCCACGATGCTCTTTGTCCTGCATTTTTTAAATTTCATTTTTACGGGATGTGGGCATCGCTGGCTAGGCCAATATTTCTTGCCCATCCCGAGATGCCCTTCAGATGGTGATGATGAGCTGCCTTCTTGAACTGTTGCAGCCCTTGAGGTGTAGGTAAACCCACAGTGCTATTGGAAGGAATTCCAGAAGTTTGACCCAGTGACAGTGAAGGAACAGTGATATATTTCCAAGATAGACTTGTGAGTGACTTTGAGGGGAATCTCCAAGTGGTGGTGTTACCAGGTATTTGCTGCTCTTGTCCTAGATGATAGCGGTTGTGGGTTTGGAAAGTGTTGTCTAAGGAACGTCAGTCAGTTCCTGCAGTACATCTTGCAGATTGTACACATAGCTGCCAATATTTGTTGGTGGCTGAGGAATTGAATGTTTGTGAAAGGGGTAACAATTCAGAGGGCTGCTTTGTTTTGCATGGCGTCGAGCTTCTTGAGTGTTGTTGGAGCTGCACTCATACAGGCAAGCGGAGAACATTCCATTGCACTCCTGACTTCTGCCTTATAGATAGTGTGGTTTTGGGTGTTCTGAGGTGCAGATGAACCAACACGGTTGTATTTGGTACAACGCTGTTTTATTTCAACTTGTTATTTACAGTTCTGTCTTGATACTCTGCACGTGGTGACTCCCTCTGTGTGATGTTAATCAGGTCCTGTCCTTCTCCTGGTCTCCAGATCTACCGGCCACCAGGTGTCGTGTTTCTTCTCTTATACTGTCCCTGTTCTTGTCTGTGATTGGCTGTCGTGTTATGTGTGCTGATTTGTCTGTTGGTGTGTCTATCATGATGTGTGTGTTTGAATATCATGACATCCCCCCTTTTTTACAAGATTATGTGCCTACGTGGTTATAAATATGAATGTGTCCTGAGTGCAGCTAAAAGTGTGTGTGTTTGATATTTACAGCAGGTACATGTGGCGTAACTATATACATGGGGCAATGTCGGGTGTGTCATACTAACGAGGTTGTACCATAACAAAACAAGAAGAAAAAACTTTGAAGTGTGGTCCGGTCAAACGAGATCTGGAACGATAAAACAGTAACATGTTACAATACAATAGTTTCTAAACTTTAACGTGTGAACAGTCTCATAGGTCCAATCTAGTAGGTGTGCGACAAATTCGGGTTGACCGCCTCAAGGGTGGGTCGAGAACCACCGGCTGAGGTGCGAGCCTGGCCACGGGTAGCGACAGAAGGGGCATGGTATATGGCAGCTCCACGAAGTCGCTATCAGGAACCATTGGAGGACGCGGCGTCTGTGTATGGTCCCGTTGCGAGCGAGGAAGTGGGCGAAAGGCTCGCCGATTGCGCCTACGCACCGATCCATCCGTCATGCGTACCAGGAACGAGGTGGAGTCTTTTTCTTTTTATATTTGTGGTGGTGCTGTCGGATGGCATCTTGTAGCTGATGGGTCGTTGACATTGAAGAGGTACCATCAACAGTATCATTCAAGGTGATGCATGTGCCAGATGTTGAAGTCGGATGAGACTGTGCATACTGGTTCTGGCCACATGCTGTGCTGGAAGGGTGATTCTGCTGAGAAGCGTTGAAGCATGTCGCTTTGGAGACAGAATTGCTGCTTGCATCAATGTCTGGTGATGGTGTGAAACTAGAACCTTGCAGCTGATAGGAAAATGCTATCTGGCCAGGCTGTGGTGCAGCAAATCCTGGGCAGTAACTAAGGCATCCAGTCTGTAGTGCAGATTGCACTGGCGGTAGTCCTCCTTCGGTCTTGATTCCATTAGTGGGCAATCCGCAGTGCTGGCCTGTTTGAGAATATGCTGCATAGACTGCTGGCTGCTGCAGGCTTGAATACTGGGTTTGTCCAGCATGAGCTGTCATTGGCCGCACTGTCGGTGTGGAACAAATGTGTGGACATAGCTGTGGTGAAAATTGGTGTATTCCTCTTGGACTGTCGCTGCCGCTTGTTATTGCTGACCCAGTGTGATTGTCACGTGATCCATCTCCTGTCGTTGTGGCATCTGCTGTCACCCTGAGCGTGCCATCACTGAGGTTGCGACACTGCCTGTCTGGAGTAAAGTCTGGCTTACGTGAATCAGAGTCGGTGTTTGGTTGCTCCCCATCTGGAGTCTGGTCTGTTTTTTGTTGATGCTCCCCCGTCCGGAGTCTTAGCAGGTTCACTGGAGTCAGCTGAGATTTCTTGAAGCTGCACTTCTGGAGTCGGAACATGCAGGAATGCATTGACTAGTGGAGAGGTTCGAGCAATTGAGGGTGGAAGTAGTGTGGTGTCACCGTAGTTACCAGTGGTCTCACCGTGATCGTCGAGTGCCTCTGTACGCACTAGCTGAGGTCTGTCACTTTGCACCTTTTGCATGGGAAGTGGGATGCTGTCGTCACTCGTTTCACATACCGTGGATAGATCCTCAGTAGCTGCTTGCTGTTCACTAGGGTTGGGTAAATTGTCAGAGTTTTCATCTGGTTGTGCAAACCATGTCGGTGGACTGTCATTGTCTTGCCGTTGTCCTTCATTTGGGCGTTTCTTCTTTGGAATTTTAAATCTTCCCCCAGACATTGTAGAACCTTGTTCATTCCCTCAATTTCTCCCATATGTAGGGCATCAAATGTTGGATCCAATGTTTCTTTCGTCATTGTACTAGTTTCCAAACAGTCCGTTTCAATTTTCTTCTCAGTTACTTCATATGTATCTTTTTCTAATGTACATGCCTCCATAGTCTCTGGGTCTGATTTTGCTGGGACTGGCATAGTCACAGTCTCTCTTTTACTGTTCTCAATTGCCCACATTCTACTCCCCAGACATAAATGCTTAATCTCTGGAGTTAATGTGGTACAATGGATAATCGGGTCGACCTTATCTGCATCTTCACCATCACTGGAAAGCACAATTGGTTCACTTGAAACTGCTGCAGGTTTTAAGTGCTTTGTCTGGCTACTCGATGTCGGTGTCCTCAGGATTCTTGCTCCAATGTTCTGCTCATTTATCAGTGGAGTGTGCATAGGTTCAATGCGATTAATATTCCCCTCAGGGTTTGAAGAGTCATTACTGACTAACTGCTGGTCTCTGAAGTTGGGACTTTGCGGTTTTGTGTTGAAGGGAGACAGTTGTCCCTGCTGTAGATATGATTCAGGTTGTGTTACTTCCATTAAATGAGGATCAATGTCTTGTCCATTTTTTCGATCCGTACTAAAACAATGGCAATTTTCAGTCTGCCCCTTGCAAGTTAGACATACAAGTAATTTCTTTAGCAAATCCTCAGCATCCTTCTGTGACTGTGCAGCATTATTAATATCTCTTCGGCTAGAATGATCCTGAAGGTCAGCGCATAATCTTTTTTTCTTCGGGCTTGGAAGGGGCGATTCCTTTGGCTTGTCTTCATTTGGGCTTGAACAGTCATCAGCGCTGTGCCCTTCATTGTAGCATGATAGACCGTCATGGTCGTCCTGCTGTGCAGTGGAGCATGGTAGACAGTTATAGCCTTCTTACTGTTTATGTGAGCATGGCAGACTTGCATCGTCTGCCGCTAGTTGGTCAGAGGAGGTTGCTAGACCCTCATGGTCTTGTTCCTGCAAGGACTGTGCATTGGAGTCTTGCGTTGCTTCTATCGTGGAGGCTGTCCACGAGCTCTCTGTGGAGGCTTGTGACACTGGAGTCACTTCTTGTTCGTGCAAGGTCTGCGCTCTGGAGTCTTGCGTGTCTGCAATTGTGGAGTCTGTCCACGAGCTTGCTGTGGAGGCTTGTGACTCTGGAGTCACTTCTTGTTCGTGCAAGGACTGCGCTCTGGAGTCTTGCGTTCCTTCTATCGTGGAGTATGTCCACGAGCTCGCTGTGGAGGCTTCTGACTCTGGAGTCACTTCTTGTTCATGCAAGGACTGCGCTCTGGAGTCTTGCGTTTCTGCAACTGTGGAGTCTGTCCACGAGCTTGCTGTGGAGTCGTGTGACACTGGAGTCACATCTTGTTCCTGCAAGGACCGCGGTGTGGAGTCTTGCATGTCTTCTTTTGTAGGGTCGGGAACCCTGAGCGGGGCGTGGACCACGCTGTGTGTGGCAGCAGGCCGCTCTCTGTGGGCTTGTACCGCTTTCTGTCTCTTAATTTCAGGCTGCAGCATCATCCTGCACTGATGAGTTGGGACGTCATATCTGCTGGGTTGAAGATCCTCAAATCCGAAGAATGTATCCGCATCTGCGTCGGGTTCAATGTGGGGGTCGCCAATGTTCAACACAAAAGGTTCGTCCGGGTCGTAGTCGTCTAGGACCATGGAGCTGTCATTGGGCTCGCGAGGTCCGGAAAAAATGTAAAGATCGGTATCGAAGTATTCGAGGTCGGAATCATCGGTTTGTGCGTAGGTAACTGCTTGTTGCAGGGTTCTTCGGAGGTTAAATTCATTTCCTGGTTCAATTTGAGGCATAGTGCTGTCATTCCAGGTGAAGGAAGGTTGTTTTACAGCTTTAACAGATTTTTGTTTTTTTGATTTGGGACGTTTCCCCTTTAAATTGGATTTGGGACGTTTCCCCTTTAAATTGGTGCGGTCTGAGGCCTCTGACTTCATGACGCGTGTGACGTAGCACGTAGGAAGCGATTGCACATGCGCAGATCGCTGTTCCTTTACCGATGGCCGTTTTCCTGATTGTGCATGCGCGGCGTCTCAGCACACTTCTCGCGCAACTGCGCTAGTGTAATACCTTTAGCAAGATGGCCGCCGACTTGACCCAAATCTCTCTCAGGTCCGGGATTTCGGCCTCCGGGATCCCGGCCACGAGGTGAGTACTGCCGCTTTTCTTACCTTTCCTTGCCGATTGGAGTGTGTTTTCCTCACAGTATTTGGCGAATTTGTCCAGGACTGCCTGGAAATCGTACCTGTTTTGCCCCTTGGAGAACTTGAATTTTTTAAAGATTTCTTCTGCTCCTGCACCGGCGATGGGGAGGAGAAACTCTATTTTTTCATCATCGGCCAGGTCTTTAAGTTCAGCTGCCACCAGGAAGAATTCAAACGCTTGCCGGAATCGCTGCCAGTTTTGGCGGGGATCGCCGTGGCACTGGAGCGGCTGCGGAACCGGGAGCTCGTACATCTTGCCTGGGTATTGCTGGTTGTCTCTGTACGCTGAGGTATGCTGGCAGGTATCGATCCACTCCTGTACCATGTGGTGTTGGGTGTTCTGAGGAGCAGATGAACCAACACGGTTGTATTTGGTACAACGCTGTTTTATTTCAACTTGTTATTTACAGTTCTGTCTTGATACTCTGCACGTGGTGACTCCCTCTGTGTGATGTTAATCAGGTCCTGTCCTTCTCCTGGTCTCCAGATCTACTGGCCACCAGGTGTCGTGTTTCTTCTCTTATACTGTCTCTGTCCTTGTCTGTGATTGGCTGTCGTGTTATGTGTGCTGATTTGTCTGTTGGTCTGTCTATCATGATATGTGTGTTTGAATATCATGACAGATAGTGGACAGGCTTTGAGGGTCAGGAGGTGAGTTACTTGCCACAGGATTCCTAGCCTTTGACCTGCTATTGTAGCCACAGTATTTATATGGCTAGTCCAGTTCAGTTTCTGGTCAATGGTAACCCCTAGGATATTGATAGTGGGGCATTCAGTGATAGTGATGCCACTGAATGTCCAGGGGCGATGGTTAAATCCTCTATTGTTAGAGATGTTCATTGCCTGCCACTTGTGTGGCCCAAATGTTACTTCCCAGTTGTCAGCCCAAGCCTGGATATAGTCCAAGTCTTGCTGCATTTGGACATTAAATGCTTCAGTATTAACGGGAGGGAGTGGTGTAGTGGTATTGTCCCTGGACTAGTAATCCAGAGACCAGAGTAATTCTCTGGGAACCTGGGTTTGAATCCCACCACTGCAGATGGTGAAACTTGAATTCAATAAAAAAATCTGGAATCAAAAGTCTAAAGATGACCATGAAGCCATTGTTGATTGTCCTAAACACCCATCTAGTTCACTAATGTCCTTTTGGGGAAGGAAATATGTTTCCCTTACCTGTTCTGGCATGTGACTCAAGACCCACAACAATGTGGTTGACTCTTAAATGCCCTCCAGGATGGGTAATACATGCTGGCCTGGCCAGCGACACCCACATCCTCTGGACGAATAAAAAAAAAAGTATGTGAGGAGTCATGAATGGTGCTGAACATTGTGCAGTCGTCTGCGAACATTCCCATTTCTGACCTTATGACAGAAGGCAGGTCATTGATGAAGCACCTGAAGATGATTCGGCCTAGTACATGACCCTGAAGAACTCCTATAGTGACATCCTGGAGCTGAGATGATTGACCTCCAACCATGACAACCATTTCCCTTGTGCCAGACATAACTCCAAATCATGTGGCACAGTGGTTAGCACTGCTGTATCATGGTGCCGGGTTCGATCCTGGCCACAGATCACTGTCTGAGTAGAGTTTACACATTTGCCCCGTGTCTGTGTGGGTCTCAGCCCCACAACCAAAAAATGTGCAGGGTAGGTGGATTGTCCACACTAAATTGCGCCTTAATTGGAAAAAAAATTAATTGGAATTTAAAAAAAACAACTCCAAATCGTGGAGCGTCTCCCCCCACCCACCCCGATTTCCATCAACTCTAGTTTTTTGAGTGATCCTTTATGCCGTACTTGATCAAATGTAGCCTTGATGTCAAGGATGCCTTGATGTCTCTCGCCTCACCTCTGGCATTCAGCGCTTTTGTTCATGTTTGAACCAAGTCTGTAATAAGGTCAGGAGTTGAATGACCCTTGCTGAACCTAAACTAAATGTCCGTGTGCAGGTTATTGCTGAGTAAGTGCGGCTTGATAGTACTGTTTATGACCCCTTCCATCACTTTGCTGATAGACTGATAGAGCGATAATTGGCTAGGCTGCACTTTTCCTGTACAGGACACACCTGTGCAATATTCCACAGTGGCGCATAGATGCCAGTGTTGTAGCTGTACTGGGAGTGTGGCAAATTTTGGAACATATGTCTTCAGTACTATTGCCGGGATATTATCAGGGCCCACAGCCTTTTCAGCATCCAGTGCCTTCAGCCGTTTCCTGATATCACGTGGAGTGAATCGTATTGGCTGAAGACTGACATCTGTGATGCTGGGGACTTCCAAAGGAGGCCGAGATGGATCACCCACTCAGCACTGAAGACTGTTGTAAATGCTTCAGCCTTGTCTTTTGCACAGATGTGCTGGGTTCCTCCATCATTGAGAATGGGGGATATTTGTGGAGCCTCCTCCTCCAGTGAGTTGTTTAATTATCCATCACCATTCACAGTTGAATGTGGCAGGACTGCAGAGCTTAGGTCTGATCGATTAGTTGTGGAATTGCTTGGTTCAGTCTTGTATCTTTTTTTTTACTGTACATTGACTGCCATGACATCAGCCTGTGCCAGGCTGGATTTGGATTGACCCAAGAAGGAGTGAGGGAACTGCTGATGTGGAGCTTTGGTGGAGTTACTGAACTTGCAACTTGCAAAAGTAATTAAGATAAGGGGGTTCTGGATCCGGCACCAGCAACATTGTGCCTGGTGGACGGAGGACTACTGGTGCATGCTAAGGCTTGTTCAGGGGCTGAATGCAGGCCCATGGCTTCCTCGAGTGGTGAAGACATGCTTGAGGCTTGGTGGAAGTTGAGGTTCGAGTCACAGTTGAGATGGGTTTAGGCTTAAAGGATAGTTGGAGTGTGAAGGCAGGCCTGGGAAGGCTGGGCTGAACGCCTGGGCTTGCGACAAGATATTCAACCCACTCCCCAGTCTCGCCACCACCACTCCCAACCTTGGCAGCAATATCCCCCCATTGTCTCCTACCTCACCTTCCAGCCCTCAGCCAACTGGCCTCACCAGCTCCCCCACCCCCACCCTGTCAACAGCAATCCTCCCTGCACTCCAGTCTTGCCTGCCCCCATCCCCCCTCCCACCCGACTATTGAAGTGCCACTTAATTTATTTCCTCTGAGTTGGTCGCCCTGAAGAAGATAATTGCGGTGTTACTTTACAAAGTCTCCAATTACAACCTGTACATCATGCACTGTGTGGCAGAGTCTTTAGTTTAAAGAATATCACATGAAAATATTTTTCAAGCAGAAAATGGGCCAGATTTTAAATTGTTTTGAAAAATTTAGCCTCAGTGTATAGAGTACTATGGGTGCCTTTCTGATGCAGATTAAGAATGCCTCCTCTCAGCAGTTTGTCACTGTTTATTGTTGATTGATCAATGCTAGCTTAGTTTAAGAGGGCTTTAACATTCAAATTAAAAATCCTGAGAGTCTAGCTTCCAGATAGAGATCGTTTTGTCTATTTGTTGTTCTCTCCTATTTGTCTATCTTTTGAATTGTTCTAAATCAAAACTTGTTGACGGTCAGAAATCTAATTCACATCTAGAAGTTGTACACTTAGAAAGATCTGTAGGTAACTTGCGTTTCCCACAAAACAAAGGTCTCTGTTGTTGTTGGATCTGATTTGTGCCGTGTCAAATACTGCAGTGCTTCTCCAAATTGGTCCAAGCAACGGAAGCATTTCGTAAGCATTCCTGCACAACCACATTTTCAGTGGCAGCTGCATGACTTTCATTATATTATATGCATGCTTACCACATGTGCGTGGGTTGCACGATGGAGTCATTAGACATGCGGTTAGCAGATAGTCCTTGTTGCCCAATAGTCAGCTTCTGGTTTGTCATGGTGGCTCCACTGCAGATGGTATTGCTGGCTACTGTGACCATTGCCAGGATCTGCTGTGAAACATTGCACACCAGCTGCATGCAAGGAAGTGCAAACCATTCCAATTGTGGTTCATCTCAGAATTGACATGTGGCACCTGCAAAGCGAGGCGTGTGCTGTCAATGGAACCCGACACATTAGAGAAGACTGCAACCCTCAGGCAACCGCATGCTAGCTTTGCCTGTGGAAGAGAGATGTAATCAAATCTATTGGAAAAGTGAACCTCATTTCCCTTATGCAACTGCAGTCATCAAACTTAGAGATGCTTCAGAAATCACCTGCTTAGGACAAGATGGGAGCCAATCGTATTAAAGCTCATGGCCACTGGCAATGTGGCCATGCGCTGAGAGTGCTGTTGTGGCTGCAGCATCTCACACGTTTCAGTGAGGGCCTCCTGAGTGAAGCAGGGTAATCAGACAACTGGGCTGAATTTTTCCGGCCCTGCAGAGATGGATTGGAGACAGGCCTGTGAGCAAAATAAAAGAAACTCATGCCAGTGATGCGTCCTGAGGCAATCTTAGCTCCGAACATTCTTACTGCCGATGGGTTGCCGGCCGTACATTGCTGTGGACCCATTGATTGAGTCTGTTGGTCCGACAGGACCCAGAGAGAACCACCCAGCGTCCTGACCCACCTGATCGGGAAACAGAAGAGGTATAACGATTGGGCCCGACCCAGGCCTAGATCGAGGCCCAATCTCAAGGGTGCCCAACCCGACTGCCGGTGCTGAATCCTATCACGTGACCCAGCCCGGCCCAACCCAGAAAGACCCTGCCAGCGACTCAAATACTACCTAACCATCCCCAAAGCAGTGAAGACGTCACGTGGGGACCCGAACATGCCATGGACATGCGCGAGTCACAGTTGAGATCACAGTGAAAACAGCGCGGGAGCTGAGTGAGCCGGGACTGTGAAAACAGCGCGGGAGCTGAGTGAGCCGGGACAGTGAAAACAGCGCGGGAGGTGAGTGAGCCAGGACTCTGAAAACAGCTCGGGAGCTGAGTGAGCCGGGACTCTGAAAACAGCGCGGGAGCTGAGTGAGCCGGGACAGTGAAAACAGCGCGGGAGCTGAGTGAGCCGCGACAGTGAAAACAGCGCGGGAGGTGAGTGAGCCAGGACTCTGAAAACAGCACGGGAGCTGAGTGAGCCGGGACAGTGAAAACAGCGCGGGAGCTGAGTGAGCCGGGACAGTGAAAACAGCGCGAGAGGTGAGCGAGCCGGGACAGTGAAAACAGCGCGGGAGCTGAGTGAGCCGGGACAGTGAAAACAGCGCGGGAGATTTAAAAAACGCGGGAGCTGCGAGTCGGAGCGGAGAGTTTAAAAGATCGCGGCCTAGTTTCGGGAGCCGTTCGGAGGAGGAGGAGCCGTCTCTGTCAGGGAGAGAACCTGAGAACATCTAAGACACTCAGAGGGTAAGAAGGTAAGTAAGTGATTTTTACTAATTTTTACTTTTATACCTTTTTCAAATTGTGTGTGTCGGGGGGAAACTGAAGTGACATCACAGAAAAGCTGTGGCCTGAGTGGCTGGTTGGGAATCTACACTAAATTTAAAAATTAAGCATTGGTAACTAATTAAACATAATTACTTAATTATAATTTAGAGGGATATCTAAGCCAGAGATCGGAGAGTGCTATATTTAGCTTTCGCATTTCTATTAGAAATCTAGTGCTAGGAAACAGATAGTTAACAGTAACTTTGAAATTAAAAAAAATATATACTTTTAAAACTTTTTAAAATTTTAATTTTAATTAATTGACGCAATGTCAGTTAGAGGGGTGCAGTGCTCTGACTGTGAGATGTGGCAGGTCCGGGAGGCTTCCAGCGTCCCGGATGGCTTCATCTGCAGAAAGTGCACCCAACTGGAGCTCCTCACAGACCGCATGGTTCGGTTGGAGCAGCAATTGGATGCACTTAGGAGCATGCAGGTGGCGGAAAGCGTCATAGATCGCAGTTATGTAAATGTGGTCACACCCAAGGTGCAGGCAGAGAAATGGGTGACCACCAGAAAGGGCAGGCAATCAGTGCAGGAATCCCCTGTGGTTGTCCCCCTCTCGAACAGGTATATCCCTTTGGATACTGTCGGGGGGGGTAGCCTATCAGGGGAAAACAGCAGCAGCCAGAGCAGTGGCACCACGGCTGGCTCTGATGTTCAGAAAGGAGGGTCAAAGCGCAGAAGAGTAATAGTAATAGGGGACTCTATAGTCAGGGGCACAGATAGGCGCTTCTGTGGACGTGAAAGAGACTCCAGGATGGTATGTTGCCTCCCTGGTGCCAGGGTCCAGGATGTCTCCGAACGGGTAGAGGGATCCTGAAGGGGGAGGGCAAACAGGCAGAGGTCGTTGTGCATATTGGTACTAACGACATAGGCAGGAAGGGGCATGAGGTCCTGCAGCAGGAGTTCAGGGAGCTAGGCAGAAAGTTAAAAGACAGGACCTCGAGGGTTGTAATCTTGGGATTACTCCCTGTGCCACGTGCCAGTGAGGCTAGAAATAGGAAGATAGAGCAGCTAAACACGTGGCTAAACAGCTTGTGTAGGAGGGAGGGTTTCCGTTATCTGGACCACTGGGAGCTCTTCCGGGGCAGGTGTGACCTGTATAAGAAGGATGGGTTGCATCTAAACCGGAGAGGCATAAATATCCTGGCCGCGAGGTTTGCTAGTGTCACACGGGAGGGTTTAAACTAGTATGGCAGGGGGGTGGGCACGGGAGCAATAGGTCAGAAGGTGAGAGCATTGAGGGAGAACTAGGGAATAGGGACAGTGTGGCTCTGAGGCAGAGCAGACAGGGAGAAGTTGCTGAACACAGCGGGTCTGGTGGCCTGAAGTGCATATGTTATAATGCAAGAAGTATTACGGGTAAGGCAGATGAACTTAGAGCTTGGATTAGTACTTGGAACTATGATGTTGTTGCCATTACAGAGACCTGGTTGAGGGAAGGGCAGGATTGGCAGCTAAACGTTCCAGGATTTAGATGTTTCAGGCGGGATAGAGGGGGATGTAAAAGGGGAGGCGGAGTTGCGCTACTGGTTCGGGAGAATATCACAGCTGTACTGCGGGAGGACACCCCAGAGGGCAGTGAGGCTATATGGGTAGAGATCAGGAATAAGAAGGGTGCAGTCACAATGTTGGGGGTTTACTACAGGCCTCCCAATAGCCAGCGGGAGATAGAGGAGCAGATAGGTAGACAGATTTTGGAAAAGAGTAAAAACAACAGGGTTGTGGTGATGGGAGACTTCAACTTCCCCAATATTGACTGGGATTCACTTAGTGCCAGGGGCTTAGACAGGGCGGAGTTTGTAAGGAGCATCCAGGAGGGCTTCTTAAAACAATATGTAGACAGTCCAACTAGGGAAGGGGCGGTACTGGACCTGGTATTGGGGAATGAGCCCGGCCAGGTGGTAGATGTTTCAGTAGGGGAGCATTTCGGTAACAGTGACCACAATTCAGTAAGTTTTAAAGTACTGGTGGACAAGGATAAGAGTGGTCCTAGGATGAATGTGCTAAATCGGGGGAAGGCTAATTATAACAATATTAGGCGGGAACTGAAGAACATAGATTGGGGGCGGATGTTTGAGGGCAAATCAACATCTGAGATGTGGGAGGCTTTCAAGTGGCAGTTGAAAGGAATTCAGGACCGGCATGTTCCTGTGAGGAAGAAGGATAAATACGGCAATTTTCGGGAACCTTGGATGACGAGAGATATTGTAGGCCTCGTCAAAAAGAAAAAGGAGGCATTTGTCAGGGCTAAAAGGCTGGGAACAGACGAAGCCTGCGTGGAATATAAGGAAAGTAGGAAGGAACTTAAGCAAGGAGTGAGGAGGGCTAGAAGGGGTCACGAAAAGTCATTGGCAAATAGGGTTAAGGAAAATCCCAAGGCATTTTACACGTACATAAAAAGCAAGAGGGTAGCCAGGGAAAGGGTTGGCCCACTGAAGGATAGGCAAGGGAATCTATGTGTGGAGCCAGAGGAAATGGGTGAGGTACTAAATGAATACTTTGCATCAGTATTCACCAAAGAGAAGAAATTCGTAGATGTTGAGTCTGGAGAAGGGTGTGTAGATAGCCTGGGTCACATTGAGATCCAAAAAGACGAGGTGTTGGGTGTCTTAAAAAATATTAAGGTAGATAAGTCCCCAGGGCCTGATGGGATCTACCCCAGAATACTAAAGGAGGCTGGAGAGGAAATTGCTGAGGCTTTGACAGAAATCTTTGGATCCTCGCTGTCTTCAGGGGATGTCCCGGAGGACTGGAGAATAGCCAATGTTGTTCCTCTGTTTAAGAAGGGTAGCAAGGATAATCCCGGGAACTACAGGCCGGTGAGCCTTACTTCAGTGGTAGGGAAATTACTGCAGAGAATTCTTCGAGACAGGATCTACTCCCATTTGGAAGCAAATGGACGTATTAGTGAGAGGCAGCACGGTTTTGTGAAGGGAAGGTCGTGTCTCACTAACTTGATAGAGCTTTTCGAAGAGGTCACAAAGATGATTGATGCAGGTAGGGCAGTGGATGTTGTCAATATGGACTTCAGTAAGGCCTTTGACAAGGTCCCTCATGGTAGACTAGTACAAAAGGTGAAGTCACACGGGATCAGGGATGAGCTGGCAAGGTGGATACAAAACTGGCTAGGTCATAGAAGGCAGAGAGTAGCAATGGAAGGATGCTTTTCTAATTGGAGGGCTGTGACCAGTGGTGTTCCACAGGGATCAGTGCTGGGACCTTTGCTCTTTGTAATATATATAAATGATTTGGAGGAAAATGTAACTGGTCTGATTCGTAAGTTTGCAGACGACACAAAGGTTGGTGGAATTGCGGATAGTGATGAAGACTGTCGGAGGATACAGCAGGATTTAGATTGTTTGGAGACTTGGGCGGAGAGATGGCAGATGGAGTTAAATCCGGACAAATGTGAGGTAATGCATTTTGGAAGGTCGAATGCAGGTAGGGAATATACAGTGAATGGTAGAACCCTCAAGAGTATTGAAAGTCAAAGAGATCTAGGAGTACAGGTCCACAGGTCATTGAAAGGGGCAACACAGGTGGAGAAGGTAGTCAAGAAGGCATACGGCATGCTTGCCTTCATTGGCCGGGGCATTGAGTTTAAGAATTGGCAAGTCATGTTGCAGCTGTATAGAACCTTAGTTAGGCCACACTTGGAGTATAGTGTTCAATTCTGGTCGCCACACTACCAGAAGGATGTGGAGGCTTTAGAGAGGGTGCAGAAGAGATTTACCAGAATGTTGCCTGGTATGGAGGGCATTAGCTATGAGGAGCGGTTGAATAAACTCGGTTTGTTCTCACTGGAACGAAGGAGGTTGAGGGGAGACCTGATAGAGGTATACAAAATTATGAGGGGCATAGACAGAGTGGATAGTCAGAGGCTTTTCCCCAGGGTAGAGGGGTCAATTACTAGGGGGCATAGGTTTAAGGTGAGAGGGGCAAGGTTTAGAGTAGATGTACGAGGCAAGTATTTTACGCAGAGGGTAGTGGGTGCCTGGAACTCGCTACCGGAGGAGGTGGTGGAAGCAGGGACGATAGTGACATTTAAGGGGCATCTTGACAAATACATGAATAGGATGGGAATAGAGGGATACAGACCCAGGAAGTGTAGAAGATTGTAGTTTAGTCGGGCAGCATGGTCGGCACGGGCTTGGAGGGCCGAAGGGCCTGTTCCTGTGCTGTACATTTCTTTGTTCTTTGTTCTATGCCTGCCTGGAGACCCCAAAATCGCAACCAGAGCCCAGGACCTCTCCAGATGAAACCACTTGCCTTCCATAAGGTCAGACTTCTCTCATCAGATCTTGGGACCATCCAGAAGCAGCCACTGACCCAGGAAACAAGGGAAATGCACTGGTCTGCAGGTGAGACTAAAACACCGTAGTTTCCAAGTCTACTCTCCCCATCATACTCCTGGCAAAAGTCCAAGTGATCGAAAAAAGCTGAGTGAGTTCAGCGCTAGGCTTTCCTCTCAGAGGGAAGTGAGAGACTGCTGTGTGCTCTGTTTCACAGAGATGTGGCTCATTCCTGCTTTACCGGACTGTGCCATAGAACTTAACGGCTTCTCAATCTACCACATGACTGCACGGATCATCGCGCAAGGCAAAAGATGGAAGGGTTTTGCTTCCTAATCAACAGCTCCTGGTGCTCAGACGTGGCGACCTTGGTGAGTTACTGCTTCCCGGACCTAGAATACCTGACTGTTAAGTGCCGCCCATACTACCTTCCATGGGAGCTCACTTCTGCCATCATCAAAGCGGTCTGCATCCCTCCCCAGGCGGAAGTAAAGAAGGCGATTGATGAATTGTACATCGCTATAAATAACAATGAAACAGAATATCTGGAGGCCTGTTCATTGCAGCCGGTGACTTCTACCAGGCCAAACTCAAGAGTGTACCACCAAAATTCCACCATCACATCTCCTGTCCCACCAGAGGCCCTAACATCCTTGATCACTGCTACATAAACATCAAGGGTGCCTACCGCTCCTTCCCCGACCGCATTTCAGAAAATCGGACCAGAAGACAGTGCTTCTTCTCCCGACATACAAGCAGAAACTTAGGCGGGAGGATCCAGTTAAGAAGGTCTTGCAATGCTAGTCCGAGGCAACGATAAAGCTCCTACACGACTGTTTGGAGTGTTCAAGAACTCAATGGCCAACCTAGATGAGTATGCCACTACCGTCACAGACTTCATCAGTAAGTGTATCGAGGGCTGCGTGCCAAAGAAGGTAGTATGTGCGTTCCCCAACCAGAAACCATGATTTAGCCAGGAGATTCACTCTCTACTGAAGTCCAGACCTGAGGCGTTCAAGACGAGTCACCCTGACCTACACACAAAATCTAGGTACGACCCCCACAAGGACCCCCACAAGGACATCAGGGATGCCAAGAGACAATACCAGACTAAGCTAGAGTCATAGACTAATGACATAAACTTTTGTTGATTGTGGAAAGGCTTACACAATATAGCAGGTTACAAAGCAAAGCCGAGTAGAATCTCTGGCAACAGAGCACCCCTCCCAGATGGGCTCAATGCATTCTATGCTTGTTTCAAGCAGGAAGGCAACAAACCATTGTTACCTGCCCCAACAGCCTTGGAAACACCCATACCTACCGTCACAGCCTCAGAATTTAGATCAACCTTCTTGAAAGTGAATCCACAGAAAGCAATGGGCCCTGATGGAGTCACCAGTCATGCACTCAGATCCTGCTTGGACCAGCTGGCGGGTGTGTTCGCAGACATCTTTAACCTCTCCGTACTCCATTCCGAAGTTCCCACTTATTTCAAGAAGACCACTATCGTACCAAAGAAGAACCAGGCAATGTGCATTTCAGGGTAAGCATGCAGGTGCAGCAGACAGTAAAGAAGGCTAATGGTATGTTGGCCTTCATTGCGAGAGGTTTCGAGTATAGAAGCAGGGATGTGTTGCTGCAATTATACAGGGCCTTGGTGAGGCCACACCTGTAGTATTGGTCTCTTTCTCTGAGGAAGGATGTTCTTGCTCTCGAGGGAGTGCAGTGAAGGTTTACCAGACTGATTCCAGGGATGGCAGGACTGTCAAATGAGGAGAGATTGACCAGGTTGGGGTTGTTCTCGCTGGAGCTCAGAAGAATGAGGGGGGTCCCATAGAGACTTATAAAATTCTATCAGGACTAGACAGAGTAGATGCAGGTAAGATGTTACCAATGTTGGGTGTGTCCAGAACCAGGGGTCACAGTCTGAGGATTCAGGGTAAACCATATCGGACAGAGATAAGGAGACATTTCTTCTCCAAAGAGTGGTGACCCTGTGGAATTCATTACCACAGGAAGTAGATGATGCTAAAACATTGAATACATTCAAGAGGCGGCTAGATATAGCAATTGGGGAGAATGAGATCAAAGGCTATGGGGAGAAAGCAGGATTAGGCTATTGAGTTGGATGATCAGCCATGATCGTGATGAATGGCGGAGCCGGCTCAAAGGGCCAAAAAGCCTCCACCTGCTCCTATCTTCTATGTATCTATGTGCCTCAACAACGACAGTCCGGTGGCCTTGACATCTATCATTATGAAGTGCTTTGAGAGGTTGGTCATGAGACACATCACCTCCAACCTTCCAGACTGCCTTGATCCACTGCAATTTGCATATTGCCACAACCGGTCCACAACAGATGCTATCTCCTTGGCCGCACAGTCATCCCTGGAGCATCTCAACAGCAAGGACACCTACATCAGACTCCTGTCCATTGACTACAGCTCCACCTTAAGCACCACAATCCCAGCCAAACTGATAACCAAACTCCAAAACCTAGGACTTGGCTCCTCCCTCTGCAACTGAATCCTTGACTTCCTGACCCAGAGGCCACAATCAGTAAGAATAAACAACAACACCTCCTCCATGATAGTCCTCAATACCGGGTCCCCGCAAGACTGCATATTTAACTCCCTATTATACTCCCTATACACACATGACTGCGTGACAAAATGTGGCTCCAACTCCATCTACAAGATGGCTGATGACACTACCGTATTGGGGTCGGATCTCAAATAACAACAAATCAGAGTACAGGAGGGAGATAGAGAACTTAGTGGCATGGTGCAATGACAGCAATCTCTCCCTCAATGTCAACAAAACCAAGGAGCTGGTCATCGGCTTTAGGAAGTGAAGTGTTGTGCACACCCTTGTCTGCATTAATGGTGCCGGGGTGGAGATGGTTGACAGCTTCAAGTTCCTAGGTTTAAACATCACCAACAACCTGTTCTGGTCCACCCATGTTGTTGCTATGACCTTGAAAGCCTTTACTTCCTCAAAAAATCAAGGAAATTCAGCATGTCCACTATGACTTACCAATTTTTACAGATGCACCATAGAAAGCATCCTATCTGGCTGCATCACAGCCTGGTATGGCAACTGCTCAGCCCAAGATGCAAGAAACTTCAGAGATTAGTGAACACAGCCCAGTCCATCTCACAAACCCGCCTCCCATTCATTGACTAAATCTACACCTCCCGCTGCCTTGGGAAAGAGGAAAGCATAATCAAAGACCCTTCCCATCTGGGTTATTCTCTCTTCCAACCTCTTCCATTGGACAGAAGATACAAAAGTTTCAGAACACGCACCAATAGATTCAAAAACAGCTTCTTTCCCGCTGTTACCAGACTCCTGAATAGCCCTTTTATGGACTGAACTAATTTTTCTCCGCACCTTCTCTACAGTTGTTCCATATTCTGCACCCAATGTCTATTTACATTGTGTATTTATGGTATATTCTATGTATTCATGTATGGAGCGATCTGCCTGCACTGTACGCAGAACAATACTTTTCAATGTACCTCGGTACATGTGACAATAAACAAATCAGATCAAATGGTTCCATCCTGCTTATAAAGATATGCTGAATATTTTTATTACTTATTTGTTTATGTGCTTATGGGCATTGTCGGTTAGGCCAGCTTTATTGCTCATCCTTAACTGCTGTCAAGAAGGTGGTGATGAGCTGCCTTCTCGGACCGCTGCAGTCCATGTGTTGTAGGAATAACTACAGAGCTGTTAGGGAGGGTGTTCCTGGACTTTCATCCAGCAACAATGAAGAAACAGAGATATAGTTCCAAGTCAGGATAGTGTGTGGAAGGTTAAGAGAGAACGAAAGCCAGAACATTGGGCTCTAATTTGACACTAGTGTCAAAATAGCATTATACACTGAGTATTATCACAAATTGTGTATCCAGCATGATTTGTAAACACTCTCACCAAACTGGTGTCCAGCTGCAATCGCAGAGTTAAGTGAGTTTAAACCTTCACTAGATTGAACCAGCTCCCGGGAATTACCAACCTCTCTGAGGGGACCCAGCCTGGCGCCGATTAATTCTGGTCCGTACCAGCGTACCAGCACATGGGGTGGGGGTTCTCCCAGGTTATTGGAGACCCCCCGGTTGATTGGAATCTGGGTAAGGTGTTATCCTGGTACTACTAATGCCACCTGGGCACCTTAGCACTGCCAGCCTGGCACCCTGGCAGTGCCACCCAGGTGCTAGCCCGGCAATACCAGGGTTCCCAGGTGTCTGGGTGGAATTTTGCCCACACCGGTGATCGGTCCCAGGGTGCCTAGCCCATGTGAGATGGGGTGCAGCGGGCTCAAGGACCACCCAACATGTGAATTGGGACATTGGAGGGAGTTTGGCGGACACGTTGGAGGGTCGGACATTTGGGGCGCCATTTCCTGCACATGAGGAGCCTCGCTCATTGGAGCTCCTCAGTGCAGGAAATGCGGCTGAGTGAGACCTCGATGGGACACTCCGCGTCGAGGCCCCAAAAGCTCCCAGGGTGCCGTTAGATAGCGGGTTTATTCCCGCACTACAAGTGCCAGAAACGGCCCCTCTAATCCTGCCCAGAATGGACTGTTCTTTTTGATAAGATCGTGCCCGTTATTTTCAACTATGGTAAAACATTTGTTCGGCCACAGAAAAACAATGTGCTCAGTTCTAGTCTCTGTAAAAAGGAAGAGTGTTCAGGCAGTGCAAGGGTTAAAGTGGGACTGGAGAATACTGCGGTATGATGTACAGAGTCACATGATGGTAGGATGTGTGTAGTAGAGTCTGGAAGGAGCCAGCATGGAGACAGGGCTGTATCTGAAAGATTGTTTAAAAATTCATTCAAGGAATATGGGCTTCACTGGCTCAGCCAGCATTCATTTCTCCATTCCTAATTGCCCATGAGAAAGTGGAGATGAGCTGCCTTCTTGAATCACTACAATCCATATTTTGTAGGTACACCCACAGTGCTGTTAGGGTGGGGGAATCCCAGGAATTTGACCCAGCAACAGTGAAGGAACTGAAATATAATTCTAAGTCAGGATGGTAAGTGACTCGGCAAGGAATGTGCAAGTTGTGGTATTCCCATGCATCTGCTGCACTTGTCCTTCTAGATGGGAGTGGTCATGAGTTTGGAAGGTGCTGTCTCAGGAACCATGGTCTAGTAGATGCTGCACACAGCTGCCACTATGCGTCTGTCATGGAGAGAGTGAATGTTTGTGGAAAAGGTGCCAATCAAACAGGCTGCTTGTCCTTGATGGTGTCAAGCTTCTTCAACGTTGTTGGAGCTGCACTCATCCAGGCAATGGGAGAATATTCCATCGCATTCCTCCTGACTTGTGCCTTGCAGGTTGTGGACAGCCTTTGGGGAGTCAGGAGGTGAGTTACTTGGTGCAGGATTCCTAGCCTCTGGCCTACTCTTGAAGCCACAGTATTTATGTGGCTAGTCCAGTTGAGTTTCTGGTCAATGGTAATCTCCAGGATGTGATAGTAGGGGAATCAGTGATAACAATGCCATTGAATGCCATGGGGAGATGGCTAGATTCTCTCTTGTTGGAGATGCTCAGTTCGCAGCACTCCTGTGGCATGAATGTTATCTGCCACTTGTCAGCCCAGGCATTGATATTATCCAGGTCTTGTTGCATTTGGGTATGGACTGCTGCAGTTTTAGAGGCATCATGAATGGTGCTGAACATTGTGAAATCATCAGCAAATATCCCTACTTCTGACCTTATGATGGAAGGAAGTTCTTTGATGAAGTAACTGAAGATGGTTGGACCTAGTACACCACTCTAAGGAACTCCTGCAGCGATGTCCTGGAACTGAGATGACTGACCGCCAAGAACCACAACCATCCTCCTTTATGCCAGGTATGACAGGTTTTACCCCTGATTCCCATTGATTCCAATTTTGCGAGAACGTCTTGAGGTCACACTTGGTCAAATGTAGCCTAGCTATCTAGGGCAGTCACTCTCACTTCACCTCTGGTGTTCACCTCTTTTGTCCATGCTTAGACCAAGGCTGTAATGAGGTCAGGAGCTAAGTGACCGTGGGGGAACCCAAACTGATCTTCAGTGAGTAGGCTATTGCTAAGCAAGTGCCGCTTGATTGCACTGTTGATGACCCCTTCCATCACTTTACTAATGATCAAGAGTAAACTGATAGGGTGGTAATTAGCCAGTTGGATTTGTCCTGCTTTTTGTGTACAGGACACATCTGGGCCATTTTTCACATTGCTGGGTAGATACCAGTGTTATAGCTGAACTGGAAAAGCTGGTCAGAGGTGTGGCAAGTTCTGGAGCGCAGGTCTTCAGTATTATTACCGGAATATTATTAGTGCCCATAGACTTTGCAGTATCTAGTGCCTTCAACCTTTTCTTGGTATCACATGTAGTGAATCGAATTGGCTGAAGGCTGACATCTGCGATGCTTAAGACTTCTAAAGGAGGCTGAGATGAATCACCCAATCAACACCTCTGGTTGAATATTGCAGAATCATAGAATTTACAGTGCTGAAGGAGGCCATTCGGCCCATCGAGTCTGCACCGGCTCTTGGAAAATGCACCCTACCCAACCCACACCTTCACGCTATCCCCATAACCCAGTTACTCCACCCAACACTAAGGGCAATTTTGGACACTAAGGACAATTTGGCATGGCCAATCCAGCTAACCTGCACATTTTGGACTGTGGGAGGAAACTGGAGCACCCGGAGGAAACCCACGCAGACACGGGGAGAATATGGAGACTCCGCACAGACAGTGACCCAAGCCGGGAATCGAACCTGGGACCCTGAAGCTGTGAAGCAAGTGTGCTATCCACAATGCTACCGTGCTACCATGGCTGATATGTTCCTCATCCCCATTCTCCTGCCTACTCCCTATAACCCTGGTCTCCATACCAATCAAGAAATCCCCTTATTAATCAAGAACACCAGGTTTGTGCTGAGGTTCTGTTACCTACAAGAGCTGGAAGGTGGAATTAGACATAGTTCTTTCTTAGAATATCAGAACTAGGAGCAGAAGCAGGCTATTTAGCCTCTCGAACCTAATCCACCATTCAATACGATCATGGCTGATCTCAACGCCATCTTCCTGTCTGTTCTCCGTAAAGCTTCACTTCATTACCAATTAAAAAATCTGTCTAACTCCTCTTTTAATTTACTCACTGTCCCATCATCCACCGCACTCTGGAACAGTAAATTCCACAGATTCACGAGCCCTTGGAGAAGTAGGGCGGGATTCTCCCGCAACTGGCCGGATGGCCCGACGCCAGCGCCAAGAGCGGTGTGAACCACTCCGGCGTCGGGCCGCCCGGAAGTTGTGGAATCCTCCGCACTTCTGGGGACTAGACCAGTGGCGGAGGTGTTGGCGCCGCGCCAACCGGCGCCGAAGGGCCGGCGTGAGCTGGCGCATAGGCTGAACCGCCGGCGTGGTGCCGTGCACGCACAGCCCGGCTGGCGTGTTCCTGCGCAAGCGCAGGGGGGTTCTTCTCTGCGCCGGTCATGGCGGAGCCCTACAGAGGCCGGCGCAGAGGGAAAGAGTACCCCCAAGGCACAGGCCCGCCCGCAGATTGGTGGACCCCGATCGTGGACCAGGCCACCATGGGGGCCTCCCAGGGTCGGATCCCCCCGCGCCCCCCTCCGAGGACCCCGCTAGACGGCCGACAAGCCAGGTCCCGCCGTGATGGACCATGACCATTTCGCGCCGGCGGGACTGGACAGGAACCGACGGCCGCTCGGCCCATCGGGGCCCGGAGAATTGCCGGGAGGGCCGCTGCCAACTGCCCCCAACCGGTGCGGCGTAAACCCCGCCCCCGCCCGCAAACTGCCGCCGGAGAATACGGCAGCCGGCGTCGGAGCGGCGGGATTCACGCCGCTCCCCAGGGATTCTCCGACCCGCCCGCCCGTAGTTTCTCCTCATCTCTGTTTTAAATTTGTGACCACTTATCCTGAGACTATGACCTCTCATTCTAGAATGCCCCACAAGAGGAAGCATCTGCTGCACATCTACTTTATCCATACCGTTTATCATCTTATGTGCCTAAATTTGATCTCCCAAAGTGAAACCTCTTTTTAGTTATGCTTGGTGCTGGTCCTGGCATGTCCTCTTACACTCTTCATTGAACCATGATTGATCTCCTGGCTTTGTGGGAATGGTAGAATGGATATGCCGGTTCATGAGGTTACAGATTGTGGTTACGCAGCACCTCAAGGTTGCACAGTTTTGAGTTGCTACATTTGTTCGAAATCTAGCAGATTGAGCTTGGTGGTAGTGCTTCACAGCACAGTGGAGGATATCCTCAATGTGAAGACGGGACTTCATCTCTATAAGGACCGTGTGATGGTCACTCCTATCAATACTGTCATGCACAGATGCTTCTGAAGCAGGCAGGTTGGTGAGGACGTGGTCAAGTATGTTTTTCCCACTTGTTTGATCCCTCACAATTGCTGCAGTCCCAGTCTAGCAGCTATGTCCATTAGGACTCGTCCAGCTTGGCCAGCAGTTACTGAGCCACTCTTGGTGATGGATCGTGAAGTCCCCTACCCAAGGTATATTCTGTGCCCTTGCCATCCTCAGCACTTCCTCCAAATGGTGTTCAATGTGGTGGAATAGATAGATTCATCTGCTGATGGTGGTGGAAGTGGTAAACAGCAAGAGGTTTCCTTACCCATGTTTGACCTGATGCCATGAATCTTATTTGGTCCAAGGTCGATTTTGAGGACTCCCAGGGCAACTTGCACCCAACTACATACCACAGTGCCACCGCATCTGCTATGTCTGTCCTGCCAATGGGACAAATATACCCAGAGTCGGTGATGGCCTGGGACATTGTGTGTACGATATGATTCTGTGAGTATGACTATGTCAGGCTGTTGGTTTGACTAGTCTGTGAGACAGCTCTCCCAATGTTGGCACAAGCCCCCAGATGTTAATTAGGAGGACTTTGCAGAGTTGACAGGGCTGGGCTTCCCATTTTCATTTCTAATGCCTAGATCATGCCAGGCGGTCCATCCTTTTTGTAGACTTGTGGCAGTTTGATACAGCTGAGTGACTTGCTCAGTCATTTCAGAGGGCATTTAAGAGCCAAGCATATTGCTGTGCGTCTGGAGTTCATGTAGACCAGAACAGGTAAGGATGGCAGATTTTCTTCCCTCATGGATATTAGTGAATCAGATGGGCTTTTTTGACAACCAACAATTGTTTTGTATTCACCTTTAGATATTTAATTCCAGGTTTTCTTTTTATTGAATTCAAATTCCTGCAACAATGGGTATACAGTTAAGTGTTACCAACAACCATTTTATGTGTAATTGTGCAAGCCTCCAGAACTCTAGTGAGACACCAAACAACCTTCTAACATGTAAGATGTACTCTGAAATCCCAGAGAAGCTGGAGACGAAAGTAAGGAAACTGAAGCCTTACCCAAGGGAAGAGCGCATACATTGAAGACACAGTTGGAGATCGTCTGACAAAAAAAGCTTCATTACAGATATGGAAGCTGAAGGGCTCCACCAGGGCATGTGGAGGCCCATTGCCAGACCTGATTAAACAGAGAGTCAAGGTATCTGGCAACAAAAACTGAGCAAAATTCTAAAAAGAAGAAAGAAGATTTCACTGTGCAAATGAAAAGCCAGACCTGATTGAATGCAGATCATAAGGAAAAAGGTTGAAAGACAGAAGAATAATCCACTGTTGTAGAGCATGCAGTCAGGGGCTGTTTAGCACAGGGCTAAATCGCTGGCTTTGAAAGCAGACCAAGGCAGACCAGCAGCACGGTTCAATTCCCGTAACAGCCTCCCCGAACAGGCGCCGGAATGTGGCGACTAGGGGCTTTTCACAGTAACTTCATTTGAAGCCTACTTGTGACAATAAGCGATTTTCATTTCATTTCATTTTCATTTAAAAGATAGTCTGGAACACCCCAAAAAAGCATCAAGGGAGACAGCAGAACCCAGAATGAGAACACTGAAGACCTTAGACTGAGCGAGTTAGAGAGACTGAGAGCGAGGAGGCAATACTCAAGCAAAACGCAAGATGGTCACAGGTGCATGAGTTCGAGAGTTTAGTGCAGAAGGAAGGAAAGGGTTAGGAGCAGCTGCTTAATAAAAGTGCTTTTTGAAAATGTTGATATATTATCCAAACTGCAACACCACATGGCAGTACAGAGTGAGCAGTTGGTTGTGTATGAAAGAAAGCGATCTAAAGCAACCCAGAAGAAGCAAAACCTGCAAAATTAAAATGAAACTTTTCCACCAGAAAAGAATGTTTGCATTAAATCTGAAAGAACACAACCAGAAGTAAAGTCAGGCATAATAACAGGCAGAAAAGGTACTCAAAGAAGTTGCTGCCCTGAAAGACTCTTTGAAGAATCAATGTGTACCCAAGGATAAACATGAGAAGCTAAAAAAAGTTGAATATTAGTTCAGCATAAGGGGCATTTGAACTATCAGCAGTAACAAAGCAATGCACTGAAGAGCAGCATGAGTTGGCAAGAGGGCACCAGGAAAATAAGCAGTTGATAAAACAGATAATTGTCCTTCAAGATCAAATGCAAATGAGGTGCATAAGCCTTCAACAGCATAAAGAAATGGAGACTGTCTTAAACAGCAGAGTGGAAGAACAACAGAAGGAAGTTGAATAAGACCATAAGACATAGGAGTGGAAGTAAGGCCATTCGGCCCATCAAGTCCACTCCACCATTCAATCATGGCTGATTTCAACTCCATTTACCCGCTCTCCCTCCATAGCCCTTAATTCCTCGAGGAATCAAGAATTTATCAACTTCTGTCTTAAAGACACTCAACGTCCCGGCCTCCACCGCCCTCTGTGGCAATGAATTCCACAGACCCACCACTCTCTGGCTGAAGAAATTTCTCCTCATCTCTGTTCTAAAGTGACTCCCTTTTATTCTAAGGCTGTGCCCCCAGGTCCTAGTCTCCCCTGTTAATGGAAACAACTTCCCTACATCCACCCTATCTAAGCCATTCATTATCTTGTAAGTTTCTATTAGATCTCCCCTCAACCTCCTAAACTCCAATGAATATAATCCCAGGATCCTCAGACGTTCATCATATGTTAGGCCTACTATTCCTGGGATCATCCGTGTGAATCTCCGCTGGACCCACTCCAGTGCCAGTATGTCCTTCCTGAGGTGTGGGGCCCAAAATTGCTCACAGTATTCTAAATGGGGCCTGTTGAATGGGGCCTATTCTAAATAGACTGTTAAATTACAAGAAAACTGACCTTCACAAAGAAAGGAAAACCCATTGAAGGACCCAAGGATCCCTCAGATCAAAGTTTGATCATTTGGAAAATAATAAAGAGAAGCAAATTGAATTTAATGAACTGGCAGAATGGAAAAGAGGAGGCATTGAATGTTCCAAGCTGCAAGTGGTTAATGAAGCCAGGCGTCGCTCAATTACAGAACTGAAACAAGTTCATACTTCACCAAAGACATACCTGACTAACAGTGAAATGAAAATGAAGGGCAAGGAGAAAGTTCTGCTGCAGACAAAGAAAAGACAGAAATAAGATTGGAAAATGCAAACCTGCCACTGAAGCTAAGGGAACTAAAAGAAAAAGCACTGGATGCCCCAAACACACAGAGAACCATGGAGTTGTTGAAAAAACATGACTGAAATGAAAGGCAAGAACTGAGAAGGTCAAGAAAAAGTTGAACATTTGCAAGAGAAGGTCTCTCAAAGGATCACGATGAGACTCGGGAAAATTATCAGAAGATAAATTACAGAATATAAGCTTGAAGGATAACAGAAAAGAATTAGGCCCTGCAAAGAAAAAAACTGTTCAGTGTAGAGAAGTAACTTTCAGGTATGAAGGATGAACTTCCTATTGAAAGATTAGAACTTAATGAACTTCAAATATCCGAAGCCTCTATTACATACAGTGAAAAATGTTTGGAATATGAAAGGGAATTACTGATGAATCAGAACAGTTTGTTGAATGCAGAATTAACAACCAAAATTGGAACTTGAAAAGTCATTATGAAAGAGCAATAAAATTCTTGGACTTTGATCCAGTCTGAAGAACATAGAAATGAGATTGCAGTATGGAAGAGCAATTCAGACTTTAAAAGCAGATAGCCCTGAAACAAGCACACCCACCAGTGTAGTTGCTGGGCTGAGTGAAACGATTCATAAGATTGAAAAGGATTGGAATATAAGAGAGTAAGTAAATATTTGGCTGAAATTGTGGAACAAGTGGAAATGAAGGTTACTTTTTAGAAATGTCAGGTCCAGGAGCAATATGGTGGACCCCATAGAAAAAGGAAATCTGAGTCCACTCCAGGAATGAGTGGAGTAAATATTCCCTTCAGAAAGAAGAGGACAAAACCAGGTTGCCCAAACAAAGCAGATGGGATGTCAATAAAGAGAAACGTGACTCGAAGGAGTGCAAAAAAGTGAATCAAATGGAGACAACCAAGTACCGGAAGCACAGAGTGCAACAATTTTAATGCCAAACTGGCAAATTCAACCGAAAGCAACTGACACTACCATTCCTTCAAATGTGAGAGAATGAGATCTGGAAGAATTGTCAAACCTCCAGACCATCTGAATAGATCAAGCTGCAGACTTGAGAGGTTGCAAGGGAGGCAGGGGAGGCGATGGCAGGGGGGGAGCTGGGGGACAATGGGCTGCTGTAGAGGAGGGGTAGCAAATTAAGAAGGTTGCATGGTAAATATATTTGGGTGAGGGCAGGGGGGCAGGTGTAGTATAAGGATGTTCGGGCAGAGCAAGGGTTAAAGGGTTAGTGTGAGACTGGCAAACAGTATCACCCAAAGGTGTAGAGGGTCACATGATGGTAGCTTGTGTGTAGTAGAGCCTGGAAGGGAGCCAGCATGGAGATCACACCCATGCAAGTGCATTGGGATGTATATAATTATGTGTTACCAATAAACTGTTTATTTTTAACCACACAAGCCTCCAATAGCAAAAAAGACTTATGTGGAATGAAATAGTGCAAACAGCTTCCATTGCTTTACTAGAATCTTCCATGGTACATAAAAGTGCTGCATTTGAAGCTCAGGCAGCTGTTATGGGGGCTCTGGGCTCCTTAATTTAATGCGCTTGCAGTGTGTTGCCAATACTCACGGATCTGTCCTACAGATCACTGAGCCAACTGAGGAAGTGGTGTTGCCAGCTTTACTGCTTCCTCTGCTGCCAACTTGGGCCTAGGCATTGCCTGTCAGGTAAATGGCCAAAACTGCTCAAGTCCATTGTGGGATTGTGTACTCTGAGGTGAAGACATTGCTGCCTACTGCTCCTCGAGATTATCCAGGTGAATATCTGAACTACATTTTGCAGACTTTCAGCAGACGGTCACTTCACATGCTGCTGCCACTGGGGTTGCAGTTGCAAAAAGCAGCTTGCACAAGAGCACTCATCGGACAGCCACAAAGGGTAAGTATGAGGGAGAATAAAAAAATAAAAACTTACACTTATATATTGCTTTTCATGACGACGAGACATCTCAAAGCATCTTATAGACACTGGAGGACGTTTGAAGTGTGGTCATTGTTGTACGGTTGTAAATGCAGCAGCTTATTTTTGTTCATCAAACTTCAAGAAACACAATGTGATAATGGCCAGGTAATCTGCTTTTTATGATATTAGGGTGAATTCTCCGCCAGGAGTATTCTCCTTTCTGCTGACAGCACACCCCGCCCGCGGTTTCCTGGCGGGGTGGAATGGTCACAGTGGGGAATCCCATTGGCTGGATGTGGGAACAGAGAATCCTGCTGCCGGTGATGGTGCGCCGCTGAGGAATACGTGGCTGGGGAGTGGGAGAATTCACTCCATTGAATAAGGGCTAAATATTGGCCAGGACACTAGTCTAATATCTGTGGGTCATAATTACATGCTTTGGACAAAAATAAAGAGTGATGATGATAATTGGGTGGGAATCTGTGGCCTTTTCTATTGTGCTATTCATGGGAGGAGGATTGAGTGCAGGTTCTGGACTCCTTGATGGATGCTAATTTCTGGAATGTAAATTATGGGACCGCAATGCTCTGAAGTCTGAGAGTGCAGCACATCTCTCAAAATAACCTTTGAATTACATCATGGTAAGCACCCTCCCAGGTGCGAGACATCAACCTAGAAATCTGTGGTGGGCCCACTGGTCCCTTTCTTCTCCTCCTCCTCGTCTCCCTCCAATTCCTTGTTCTTCTCTTCCTCCTCTCCCGGCAATTCTTCTTGCTTCTCTTCCTCTCCTGCTCCTTCTCCTCTTGCAGCTTTTAAGTTAGACTTTCTAGCACCATTACTTGTGGCAATGGTTGGTCTCTCATGATTCCCAGATTGTGGAGCACAAAGCAAAACACCACAATGTGTTCACCTTCTCAACTGAGTGCAGTAGGGGACTCCCTAACTGTGCAAGCCACATCAACTTCTCTTTGAGGACTCCGATGGGTGATCTGTTCAATGAAATTCTACGTAGCAAAGTGGCCCTCCTTTTGAGCACTCAGATTGTTTTTCTCAAGGGAGGCATTAACTATAGCATCAGAAGATATTCCTTGCCAGCTAGTAATCAGCTATGCACATTGCATTGTGTCTCAAAGATCAGATGACCACCTCATTATAAAAGCTTTATGGCAGCTCTCAGATACCAGGCATTCACCTGCATAATGTGCAGCTGATGGTCACACACAAGCTGCAAACTAAAGGAATGGAATCCTTTCCTGCTCCTGTACACTTCTGAGTTTAAATAAGGGGTTCACCTGGCTACATATGCACAGTCAACGGTTCCCTAGACCATGGAGAATCCAACAATTCTGTTGTGTGATGAACGGTTACTGCCTTATCATGTAAGGTGATGTCCCCTTTAAGACCGGGCATGGAACCATTGGGACTCCGCCTCTGGCTCCGCCCATCTGTGAGCCATATATAATGGGCTGCCTCATGGGCTGTGTAGCAGTCAGCACTTGTCTCAGCTCTAACATAGTTCTTAGTCTAATAAAGCCTTCTTTACAGTTTAATCTCTAAGCTTTGTTAATGACGTACCTCAATTTATTAGACTAAACTAGATTCAGAATGGACGCAGGCCTAAAACCAGAGAAGCTCAATCTGGAAGCACGAACACCGGAGGCGAAGGAAATATTTAATACTGGCTGCGGTGCTTTGAGGCCTACCTGGACTCCGCAGAGACTCCCATCCTGGGGCCACGCAAGCTGCGTCTACTCCACGCCCGGGTGAGTCACAGAATCTCCGCCAAGCTCGAAAAGGCGATGACTTATGATGAGGCGGTCAAGTTATTTCGCAAGCGGTTTGTCAAACCCATCAATGAGGTGCATGCCCGGCATCTGCTCTCTACCTGCCGGCAACGCTCGGGGGAATCACTAGACGAGTTTGTTGAGAAACTCACCGCGCTTGCCAGGGACTGTGACCATCAGGATGTGACAGGGGAAGTCCATATGAACCTGCACATCAGAGACGCTTTCGTGTCCGGCATCCGCTCGACCTACATCCGGCAGCGGCTGCTCGAAAACGGGGCAAATGACCTCCAGGACACGCTAACGCTCGCCTCCTCGCTGGAGGTGGCCCGACATAACTTGGGTACGTACCCTGCGGACTCTGCGAGCCCCCCCCGGACTTCCTCCGACTCAGCCGTATTACAGGCCTGCGCCATGCGGCGACCCGCTTGACATGGGGGCACACCGTGCTACTTCTGCGGGCAGGGCCAGCACCCACACCCACGCTGCCCAGCCAGCTCCGCGATCTGCAGCGACTGCGGGAAGAAAGGGCATTTTGCGAGGGTCTGCCTGGCCAGACCCAGGGGCCAGCAAAACAAAGAACAGCCAGCCCGAAAATCAGGCTCTCTGGCCCTCAGACCTCGCTATGCTGCTGCGCACCGACCCGACACGCCCCCTTCTGACGCGTCATCAGCCTCGTGCGAATCATGGGAGCGGCCATCTTGTCGGCGGCCATCTTCTCGACCTGACACGTGCGACCGATGGCGGCGGCCATTTTACGAGTCCGACTCGGCTGAGGTCTCCGACTACCCACGAGTGGGAGCGATCACCCTCGACCAAACTCGGCCGAAACACCTGCAGAACTCCATGATGCAGGTCCAGGTCAACGGGCGTGACGGTGGATGCCTCTTCGACTCCGGGAGCACGGAGAGCTTTATCCACCCTGAAACGGTAAGGCGCTGCTCCCTACGCACCCATCCTGCATCCCAAGCCATAGCCCTCGCATCTGGGTCCCACTCGGTGCAAATCAAGGGGTACTGTATAGCGGATCTCTCGATCCAGGGCGCCAAATACACCCGTTTCAAATTTTATATCCTCCCTCACCTCTGTGACCCCCTGCTGCTCGGACTGGATTTCCAGTGCAGCCACCGAAGCCTGACACTGAAGTTCGGCGGACCCTTGCCCCCCCTCACGGTATGCTGCCTTGCGACACTGAAAGTCGCACCCCCCTCGCTATTCGCGAACCTCACTCCCGACTGTAAGCCCGTCGCCACCAGGAGCCGGCGCTACAGTGCCCAAGATATGGCTTTTATCAAGTCAGATGTCCAGCGTTTACTGGGAGAGGGTCATCGAGGCTAGCAACGGCCCTTGGAGAGCTCAATTGGTAGTAGTCCGGTCTGGGGAGAAGAAACGGATGGTCGTGGATTATAGCCATATAAACCGATTCACGCAGCTTGATGCGTACCCCCTTCCTTGCATCGCGGAAATGGTAAATCGATCGCCCAATACCGAGTCTTTTCCACGGTCGACCTCAAATCAGCCTACCACCAGCTCCCTATCCAACCAAAAGACCGCCCCCATACTGCCTACGAAGCAGCCGGCCAGCTCTTCCACTTCCTCAGGGTCCCCTTCGGTGTCACAAATGGGGTCTCCGTCTTTCAAAGGGCGATGGATCAAATGGTGGACCAGTACGGTTTGCGGCCTACATACCCGTACTTGGACAATGTCACCATCTGCGGCCATGACCAGCAGGACCATGACGCTAACCTCAAAAATTTCCTCCAGACCGCCCAAGCCCTTAACCTGACCTAGAACGAGGGCAAATGCGTTTTCCCAACCACCCGGCTGGCCATCCTCGGCTATGTCGTGGACGGGGTCCGAGGTCCCGACCCCGACCGCATGCGCCCCCTTAAGGAACTCCCTCTCCCCCGCAGCCTCAAGGCCCTCAAAAGGTGCTTGGGAGTTTTCTCCTATTACGCCCAGTGGGTCCCCAAGTATGCGGACAAAGCCCGCCCACTCCTAAAGTCCACCATTTTTCCCCTCTCGGCTGAGGCTCAATTGGCCTTCAACCGCATCAAGGCCGACATCATCAAGGCCGCTATGCACGCGGTGGACGAAACCATCCCTTTCAAGGTAGAGAGCGATGCATCAGACATCACCCTGGCTGCTACCCTCAATCAGGAAGGCAGACCAGTAGCGTTCTTTTCCCGAACCCTCACCGCCTCCGAGGTTCGACACTCTGCAGTCGAAAAGGAGGCACAAGCCATTGTGGAGGCTGTGCGGCGCTGGAGACACTACCTCGCCAGTAGGAGGTTTGCCCTCATCACCAACCAATGGTCAGTCGCCTATATGTTCGATAACACGCAATGGGGCAAATAAAAAACGATAGAGGATCGAATTCTTCACCTACTCGTACGATATCACGTATCATCCAGGGGAGCTCAACGAGCCCCCAGATGCCCTGTCCCGCTGCACATGCGCCAACGCGTAGGAGGACCGCCTGCAAGCCATCCACAATGACCTCTGCCACCCGGGGGTTACCCGGCTCGTCCATTTTATCAAGTCCCGCAACCTACCTTACTCAACCAAGGAGGTCAAGGCCATGGTCAGGACCTGCCAAGTCTGTGCGGAGTGCAAACCGTACTTCTATCGGCCAGACAATGTTCGGCTCGTGAAGGCCTCGGGGCCCCTTTGAGCGACTGAGCGTGGACATCAAGGGGCCCCTCCCGTCCACCAATCGTTATGCCTATTTCCTCACCGTGATCAATGAGTTCTACCGTTTCCCTATCGCCATTCCCTGCCCCGACATGACCTCAGCCACTGCGATTAAGGCAGTGCACGGTATCTTCACCCTGTTCAGTTTCCCCGCTTATATCCACAGTGACCGGGGTACATTGTTCATGAGAGATGAACTGCGTCAGTATCTGCTCAGCAAAGGCATCGCCTCGAGCAGAACGACCAGTTATAACCCGCGGGGAAACGGGCAGGTGGAGAGGGAGAACATGACAGTGTGGAAGGCTGTCCTTCTGGCCCTGCGGTCGAGAAGTCTCCCAACCACCCGCTGGCAGGAGGTCCTACCCGATGCTCTACACTCCATTAGGTCACTCCTCTGCACGGCCACGAATGAGACCCCTCACAACCGATTGTTTGCCTTCCCCAGTAAGTCTACCTCCGGGGGTCTCGCTTCCACCTTGGCTGATGGCTCCGGGACCTGTTCTTCTCCGGAGGCACACGAGGAGCCATAAAACGGACCCCCTGGTCGAAAAGGTCCGGCTGCTCCACGCCAACCCCAGTTACGCCTACGTTGAGTACCCCGACGGCAGGCAAGATACGGTTTCCCTCCGGGATCTGGCACCTGCTGGATCCCCCACTACAGTCACCCCTTCCCGCGCCGCTCCCCTGCAGGACCCGGCGCCCCCTACAACACACCCCCTTCCGGCCCTACCCCCCCGTTGGTGAGCACCTACCGCGCGCCCCCCCTTGCGCCCCCCCTTTACACACCCCACCGGCGCCGGCCCCGCTACCCCCGGCCCTGCCTAGTCCCCTGCCCCGACCCGGACCGCTGTGCTCCCGGATGTGCCCTCAACCGGGACATCTGTGCCCGCCGCACCACCGCCCGAATTGAGGAGGTCGCTGAGGACGATCCGGCCACCGAGACAGATGGACCTATGATGGCACTTCACCCCCGCCGGACTCTTTCTAAACAGCGTGTGAATGTGATGAATGGTTACTGCCTTATCATGTAAGGTGATGTCCCCTTTAAGACCGGGCTTGGCACCCTGGGGACTCCGCCTCTGCCCATCTGTGAGCTATATATGAAGGGCTGCCTCATGGGCTGTGTAGCAGTCAGCACTTGTCTCAGCTCTAACATAGTTCTTAGTCTAATAAAGCCTTCTTTACAGTTTAATCTCTAAGCTTCGTTAATGAGGGTACCTCATGTTGAATCCTAATACTTACTGCAAGTGGTATTCTTTGGCACTAGAGAATCATTTCTCAGAGCGTAAAGAGTCTCAGAGACTTCCCTTACACAGTAGTCCACAGATGTAAGATGTGACTTATATAATAATAATTAATAATCTTTATTGTTACAAGTAAGCTTACATTAATACTGCCATGAAGTTACTGTGAAAGCTATGGTATGTCCTGGCTTGAGACAATTCACACCTCTTTAACCTGGAGTTACCCCTCTCTCTAGATCTGTAAAGACTTAATTACCTGCAAATGCTCGCATTCAAAGCATTATCTTTCACCTTTGACTTTGTTTATATATATGTTTCTGGAACATACCTCTTCATTCACCTGAGGAAGGAGCAGCGCTCCGAAAGCTAGTGACATCGAAACAAACCTGTTGGACTTTAACCTGGTGTTGTAAGACTTCGTACTGTGTTCACTGCCATAGGCAATGCAATCTTGGCTGTACTGCAACATCTGAACATTCCATTTACTACAGATCTCTGTGAGAACCTTCTTAGTAATGAGCAACCTTCTCATGCACTGGTCGTAGATTGTATGAAAGTAGAAATTGTCTCTGAATATTCTGGGTGAATAGGGCCTCCTGCTGAGCACCCACCTCATTCTACTGCCCCTCCCACTACTCACTCCTCCTCTAAATCAACATGGATAGTAAGGGGAGCCACACCCAGACACCAGTGACCAACCATTCCCTTGTTCCTGGTGACTCATATGTGGTGTTCAGGAAGGTACTGCACTAATTTATTTTTGGACAAAGTTCTGAAAGAAAGAGAACATCTGGAAAATGTTGATGAAGACTGATGAAGAGGTTTTGATAAAGCGACGCAGAAAAAAGAATGTACTCAGTTGCTCTCAATCAGCAAGTGGTTTTGCAATCGGCAAAGGTTTTAAGTAGCAATCAAAATTGGCAGCAAGGGCATGTTTACTTTGTTCAGCTGGTCACTGTTAGGATAAGCAATTGGCCATATTCCAAAAAGGACCATAGGCACCTTTCTACATTGTGCATCTTGTACAAACAGGCAATTTAATTATCAATCAGCTTCTCAACAACCACCTGACTGGCTGTTTCTAGAACTAACCACCATCACACCCTGGGGGTTACTATTGACCAGAAACGTAACTGGATTAGCCACTTAAATACTGTGGCTACAAGAGAAGGTCAGAGACTGGGAATTCTGCAGTGAGGAATTAATCTCCTGACTCCCCAAGCCTGTCCTCATTGACAAGGCACAAGTTAGGAGTGTGATGGAATACTGTCCACATGCCTGGATGAGTGCAGCTCCAACAACACTCAAACAAATCAACACCATCCAGGACAACAAAGCATCCCGCTTTATTGCTCCTCCTTCCACAAACAATGACTCTCACCACTAACATAGTCTTAGTATTTTAGAGTTATTGTCATATTAGTATTATTGTTATATTAATATTATACTTTAGTGCACTAATATCTACACTTGCAACTAATTTAAGATAATCAGTGGAGCTCATAACTTGGCTCATTTATGCTTTCTGGAAGTGACATATATTCATACACAGGGGCCATTGACTGCAAACAAAAGGAATATGTTCAAGCCTTACACTTTTTTAAAATTATCCAGAAGCATGGAGAGGTTCCTGTAGTTCCCCATTGATTTCACCATGGCCACACCTCGACCAATCAGAGTGAATTTGCCAACCAATCAAAACCCTCTTTCTCCTGGTGTACAAATTGTTGGGATTGTCTGAAATTTAGCATTCTTGTACTTGTCTAGAATCATTTTATTCAATAATCATATTATAATGATTAAGTTTCCCCCAAAAAATAATAAATTCATTGTGTATTACTAAACTGGGTTATTTAGACTGGGGAAATACCAGGTGAAATCCCTGATCTGGACAGGCCTCATTGATCTTAGTGAAGACAGGCAACAGTTGACTGTAATGTCTTTGGGCTAGGGAAAAGATAAACTCACGCATTTGTTTAATGTTATCCAGTGACGGCAGCTGGAAAATCCATCTGTGCGACTGCAGGATTAGACTTGACTGCAATGTTTGTAATGGTTCAGTAGTCTAACGAGACGCAGTGCTTTGGCTCACACACTAAGAATAACCATTTATGTAACGTGCTCTGGATCATCTGTCGAGCTGTTCTCAGCAAGAGTCAGTAAGGGGGAGAATGGTCTTGGGTGGCAGTGCAAAATGGGCAATAGTGAAACAGGAGCCTGTTTCACACGCCCAGCCTGACTTCCTCTTTCATTGAAGTCAACAGGGCGGGTGTAAATTGGGCTGTTGATGCACTATCACCCGTATTTTACTGTCACTGAAAATTAATTTCATCATAAGCCAGGAGAAGGCTGTAAAAACTGAGCAGATAGGAAAACCCGTGCGCCGGCTTGGGACAGGAATATCCCACCGGCATGAAGAGCCGGTAAATCCCACCCTATATAACAATCAAATTTGGCATTTCAAAATAGATCAATTTCTATTAATACAGTTGCTGAACTCTGAGCTGCCTCACTACACAGCTACTGTTGCAGGGTGTACTGATCAACATTTTCATGTCAAACATTCTCTGGTACATATAGCCTGAGGGATTTTACATGGTTTCCAGCCCCTCAGTGTGCTCTGTCAGGAGGGTCTTAGATAGTGGCCTTTCTCCACTGAGCCTTTGAAGTAGCTGTCCCTAGCTTTAGTGCTTCTCTTAGCTCATAGTCCTGGATCTTAGATTGTGCCAGTCTGGAACACTTGGTCACCAACAGCTCTTTGTACAGTAAGCACAGCAAGTTTCAGACAAACTAAAGAGCATCTTTCACCAAGGTTTTGACCCTCCAGCAGCAGTTGATGCTTATCTCTGTTTGCATCCCTGGAAACAGTCATGTATTGTGCAGCTGCTTAACATCAACAGAAATCGCTGCGGCACTTTCCAAACCTGTTTAGCAAAGGCACATTTCAGAAGGAGGTGTGCAATAATCTCTTACCTACAGCAGTGAGGTCTGCATGCAGAGTGTGTGAGGTCCAGGCATCCAGGAAGGATCTGACGGGAGGGCCCTTCTCAACACCAGCCAAGTTACACCTTGTTGCATGTTTGAAAGTTCTGACAATGAGACATTCTGTCAAGTGGCTTTGAGAGTCTGTTCAGGAAACAGTCTAACAGGATCCACCATCTCGTTCTCAGATGTAATGGGGGATGTTAAGGTGATAAACAAATGTAAATCACCCTAAGGAAGATTTGGCTTGTTGAATTTTCTTCCTGCAGTACATTGTCATTCCTATCGTGGTATTTGTTTTATTCTTTCACTGGATGTGGGCTTTGCTGGCTAGGCCAGCATTTATTGTCCATCCCTCAGTGTCCTTGAGAAGGTGCTGGTGAGCTGCCTTCTTGAACAGCTGCAGTCCATGTGGTGTACATACACTTACAGTGCTGTTGGAGGGTTTCCAGGATTTTGATCCAGCAACAGTGAAGGAACAGCGATATAGTCCCAAGTCAGGGGTGCATATCTAAAGATCCCTGCTGGCGGCAAGAGAGGTAGATAAGGTGTTTAAGATGGTGTGGTGGTATGTATTAGGGGTATTACGGTACCCTGTAATGCCGAGAGGCTATTGGTGGATAGACGATAGGTCCGATTGGATCAGCCGCCTACTGGCTCCACCCAGTAAGGCGGAGTATAAGAGCCCGGGTTCTCCCAGCAGCCGCATTCTGTAACTGTGCTGCTGGGGAACAAGTCTGCGTAATAAAGCCATTGTTTGACTCCTTCTCATCTCGTCTCGTGAGTGATTGATTGTGCTACAGATGGCATATGGGATACTTGTCTTTATTTGTAAAGGCATCAAATATAGGTGCAGAGGGGCTGTGATAGAGCTGTATAAAACACACTTTAGGCCTCAGCTAGAGTACTGCATGTAGTTCTGGTCACCACACTATAGGAAGGCTGTGATTGCACAAGGGTGCAAACAAGAGTCACCAAGATGTTGCCTGAGCTGGTGCATTTCAGCTATGAAGAGAAGCTGGTTAGGCTGGGGTTATTTTCCTTAGAGCAGTGAAGGCTGAAGGGGTACCTGATTGATGTGTACAAAATTACATAGGGTAGGTAAGAAGTAATGTTTCCCCTTGGTAAAGGAATCAATAACTAGGGGGCTTAGATTTAACTAAAGGTCAGGAGATTTAGAGAGGATTTTAGAAAAAATCTTTCACCCAGAGGGTGATGGGAATCTGGAACTCGCTGCCTGAAAGAGTCGCAGAGGCAGGAGCCCTCATAACATTTAAGAATTGTTTAGATGAGCACTTGAATTGCCATAGCATACGTCTATGGGCCAAGTGCTGGATAACAGGGTTAAAATGGATAGGTGCTTGATGGCTGGAGCAGACATGATGGGCCGAATGGCCTCTTTCTGTGCTGTGAGGCTCTGGGATGACGTGTAGCTTGGAAGGGAAATTGCAGGTGGTCATGTTCCCATATATCTGCGGCCTTTTCCTTCTGGGTGGTACAGGTTGCGAGTTTTGAAGGTGCTGTTGAAGGAGCCCTGGTTGAATTCTCACAATGCTTCTTGTAGATGCTCCGTACTGCTGCCAGTGTGTATTGGTGGTTGAGGAACTCAATGTTTAAGAAAGTGGATACAGTGACAATCAAGCAAGTTGAATTGTTCTGAATATTGTCAAGCTTCTAGTTGGAGCTACAATCATTCAAGCAAGTTGAGAGTATACCATTACACTCCTGACTTATCCAGGGGCTGGTTTAGCACACTGGGCTAAATAGCTGGCTTTTAAAGCAGACCAAGGCAGGCCAGCAGCATGGTTCAATTCCCATACCAGCCTCCCCGAACAGGCGGCGGAGTGTGGCGACTAGGGGCTTTCACAGTAACTTCATTTGAAGCCTACTTGTGACAATAAGCGATTTTCATTTCATTTCATTATGCCTTGTCATTGTTGGATAGACTTTGGGAAGTTAGGAGGTGAATTATTCACCACATAATTCTCAGTCTGTGGCCTGTTCTTGTGGCCAAAACATTTATTTGGCTGGTCCAGTTTAATTTCTAATCAATGGTAGCCCTCAAGATGCTGGTAAAGAAGGATTCAGCAATGGTAATGCCAGAAGGACGGCACGGTAGCACAATGTTCAGCACTTTGCTTCATAGCGCCAGGGATTCAGGTTCGATTCCCGCTTGGGTCACAGTGTGTGCGGAGTTTGCACGTTCTCCACGGGTCTGTGTGGGTTTCCTCCAAGTGTTCCAATTTCCTCCCACAAGTCCAGAAAGACGTGCTTGTTAGGTGAATTGGGCATTCTGAATTCTCCCTCAGTGTCCTCGATCAGGTGCCATACTGTGGCGATGAGGGGATTTTCACAGTAACTTCATTGCAGTGTTAATGTAAGCCTATTTGTGACAATAATAAAGATAATTATTATTATTGAACTTCAAGGGAAGATTGTTAAATTCTCTCTTTGCTGGGGATGGTTATTGCCTAGCATTTGTGTAGTATCAATATTGCTTGCGACTTATCCACCCAAACATGCTGCAGGCCTTTCTGCATACGGACACAGACTGCTTCAGTATGTGAGGAGTCCCAAGTGGTGCTGCATGTTTTGCAATCATCAGTAAGCATCCTCATGTCTGACCTTATGATAGAGGGAAGAACATTGATGAAGCAGCTGAAGATGGTTGCACCACAACACTGAGGAACTCCTGTAGTAATATCCTTGGACTGAGATAATTGACATCCAACAAGCACTACCATCATCCTATTTGTTAGGTATGACTCCAACCAGTGGGGCGCTTTACCCTTTAGTCTCATTGACTCCAGTTTTGTTAGTGCTTCTTGATGTGACACTTGATTAAATTGTCTTTATATCAAAGGCAGTCACTCTCACCTCATATCTTGAGCTCATTATCTTGGTACTTTCTACATTACTTGTTACATGCTTCCTAATATATCATTGTGTTTTACAACTGTTACTTTCCTTCATGGCTGGAATGACCGCTCCTGCTCCTTTACAAAAATACATATGCGTTTTTCAAAAATGAGGGGCGAGATTCTCCGACCCCCCGCCGGGTCAGAGAATCGCTGGGGGTTGGCGTGAATCCCGCCCCGCCGGTTGCGGAATTCTCCGGCACCGGAGATTCGGCGGGGGCGGGAATCGCGCCGGTTGGCGGGCCCCCTCCCGGCGATTTTCCTGCCCGGATGGGCCGAAGTCACGCTGCTGGAATGCCTGTCCCGCCGGCGTGGATTAAACCACCTCTCTTGCCGGTGGGACAAGGCGGCACGGGCGGGCTCCGGGGTCCTGGGGGGGGGCGCGGGGCGATCTGGCCCTGGGGGGTGCCTCCACGGTGGCCTGGCCCGTGATTGGGGCCCATCGATCCACGAGCGGGCCTGTGCCGTGGGGGCACTCTTTTCCTTCCGCCTTCGCCATGGTCTCCACCATGGTGGAGGCGGAATAGACCCCCTCCACTGCGCATGCGCGGGGATGCCGTGAGCGGCCGCTAACGCTCCCGCACATGCGCCGCCCGGCAATGTCATTTCCGCGCCAGCTGGCGGGGCACCAAAGGCCTTTCCCGCCAGCGGGCGGGGCGGAAATCAGTCCGGCGCGGGCCTAGCCCCTCAAGATTAGGGCTCGGCCGCTCAAGATGCGGAGGATTCCGCACCTTTGGGACGGCGCGATGCCGGACTGAATCGCACCGTTTTTGGTGCCGGTCGGCGGACATCGCGTCGATTACGGAGAATTTCGCCCCAGATAATTCTTCTTGACTGTGTACCAGGTCCTCAAAGTCATTCATATTGTATTGACCCTTCCTGAAAAGATTGCCAAATTTCTGTTTTCCATTATCTATTTAAGATTGCCTTCACCCATCAAATGCGCTCCATACTTACTGCACCACAATGATGATTACTGTTTGTGTACCTAGGCTTCCATAAGGCCGTCACAAAAGGAACATACAAAAAATGTTTTCATTAAAAATGTCAGTGGGTATCCTCTATAAAAGATATGCATGGATAAGGGCTGTGGGTGCTTGGTTGGAGAATGATGTTGGTCGGGGGAAATGTCCTAAGGGACCAGGTTTGGCGTCTCTGCTATTTTTGACCAACAGAAAAAACTTGAATTGAGAAGCTCATTGTGAAGCAACTAACTGGCAAATGATGTGAAGCTAATTTGTGCAGTAATGGTTGGGTATAATATCTAAGAAAATGCAGATGGACCAAGACAAAACTTTTAAGTGGGTACTACAGCTGAAGAAACTCAATACAGATCAGTGCAAAGTTCGACATACTGGAATAAAGAAATAGGAATGTACCAAATGAATTATGTCAAATTCGCTAAAGCAGAGGCAAAAAGAGTCATGGGGTGAATTGTGGACTCTGCAATGATCATATTCAGTCATTCCAGAGTCTGCAATTAAGAATTAAAATGTGGCCTGTAGTCAAGGTTGATAATGTAATGTATGACTGCTTCATGACTCAGTAAAGAGGGGAAGCCACAAGAGGCTGCCCCCATTTAATGTGGTATTGATAAATGATCCAGACTGTGCAGGAAGTGTGGGGCAGTGACCACAGGATGTTCAAGTTTAACTTGAACTGGAACCCAAGTAAATTTAGACCAGGATCAAGTTTTATGTCTTTAATAGGGCTAAGTTCAAAGGGATGTAGGAACAATGGATATTGTTTAGAGAGGTAATGTGGATAATTTAACCTCTTAAAACAGATGGGAATGGACAGAGAGATGGATTAAAATTTCAAAAATTCTGGAACGCAAATCCAAATTCAGGTTTTAGTGGCTCGAGGGTGAGGGATGGATGGGGAAGGTGGGGTGCTGAGCCAGCGAGTCACCTTCTCAGATGAGATAAGTTTGTTATTTAAATATGTAAATGGATTCTGTACCTGCAATTATAATGAAATTTCAGATTTACTACTTGCACGCCAGGTTTCATCAAAGTAATGCTGGTGGACCTGAAAGAGCCCAGATGTCAAGCCAATCTTGCTAGCAGATTCATGCCCCGACCTCACCTCTTCCCACCCCACCCACACC